>NC_056414.1:8810000-10060000 GCF_905147365.1 Aricia agestis | reverse complement strand
TATGGGGGCCTTACGCAATGATTTGACAGATTACCACAAGGCATGCTAAATGTTGCAATTATATTACATATTATATTTGCATATCGATGTAAAATACAAAGTTTTGTGAGTGGAAGAGAGTTCAATCGATTTCACTTTCAGATCTAAATTAACTTTCTCCAGTGACACGTCTTACATAATTTGCACAAGATAAAACTCATAACTGCCTATCTCGGGCCGATCTAAAGGTCAATAGTGGTTGTAACAAAAGAAAGCAATAGTATAATAATTATTCGAACGTGCCCCGACGAAAATTCAATAACGTCTGACATATTTCATTCATAACCGAGCGAGGGCGAGCCCGTAATAACATAAGGCGAAGTAACTTTTTGTATATTAACAAGTTAAAAAGTTTTTGCTAATAAAATTCGTGCAGTGAATGGCTGAGTACGCGAGTCATAACGAAATTCTTCTTGTTTCAATAATACGAACAATGAACTCGGACGGTTCCTTTTACGTGGTTCGTATACTATTGTAGAGGTTTGCATAAAGGCAAGTTGATATTATGGTATACCCAGAATTTGAGATATTTTAAGGTTGCTCAAACCTCTTACAAGAGGTTTGAGCAATATACTTGGGAAATTAATTTGAGTATTAAGAAACTATCCAGGTTACTAATTAGTAATTACTATCCTTGTCGTCGGTCGCTACTTACCTCTCTGTTTGTTATAATTTTAATTTTTAAGCTAAAACTGCTCAAAAGATTTTTTTATATATAAATTTAAGTATGAATATTATTTACGTCCTTAAACATAGGATAGTATTTATCCCAAAAAATAGACGGTTTCCATGTAATAAACAAATTTCGTCACAAAAAGCTATGGGTAACACTTGTTATAAGTAATAGTAAATATTACATTATGTACACACTGAAATGCGCAAGAGATTGATTCAACTCAATATACTTAAAGCTATTGATGTGTAAATAATATGTTATAATGTAAAATATTATCATAAAAACTGTTAGGTATCGTCAGTACAAAAAGTGTTAGTGTGTATCGCGTTACATGCAATCCAGTAATTGATATTTCGCAAGCTCACAAAAACGGTGCCTACTGTCTTCAATCTTGATGCATCATCGAATTTCATTAATATCAAATTAATTTATTCTTTTGTTTATACTGAATACAATTTGATGACATTGTGTTATTGTGGAAAAACTTGTTTATCAATCTTTACCGGTAAACAACTTTTAAAAAGATAACATAATATAATGAATGGGATGGAATTTGCCGAATCGAAGAATATCCCACGCAAAGTTCAGTAAAACCAGACTACATTGAACAGACCTATTTCTAAACATATTATTTATTAATCTGTGGTAGAACCAACAAGGACTATAACATTCAGTGACATGCTAGAACCAACAAGAACTGACACTCTCATGATTTTTATCGATGATTTTTATCGAAACCGGTCGTGTTTAAGTTAAATTTGTAGTAATTAATTAATATGGTGGAAAAAGTGCAAGTAATATTGTGTTTAAAATGAATTTCCACCAAGAACCGACAGTACAATCAATTATATATATGACATTCTCATGGTAAAAAAAATATATCCACAGCCGAACATATAACCTCCTCCTTTTTGGAAGTCGCTTAAAAATGATCCACACTGAGGCCACAAAAGATTCTATAACAATTCTACCTTCTAAACATTCGAAATACTACGAAGTCTGATATATCAACGTCAAAGTAAGCTCACCGGTGAGTAAGACACAATATAATAACAATAGATTTCCAAGAATCCACGACCGAAGGATTAAGTAAAGAGGTAAACATAATATTATAATATTATGAAGGCACACTCTAGTTACTCTGTTTATATTAATTTATTTGCGAATTTCGAAGAACGTGTGCACTCGACAGCCAAAACACAGGACCGAAATGACGCCATATGTTAGGAATGAACAGGTGCTACGAAATGGGCTGTGAGCTGTCGGGCGGTGCACATTCACGACTTAGGACACGTAAGGATTCCTATAGTATTACTTGTGATCAATGCAGGAATGTTGAAAAATTTCGCTGCACGAAGTCTAGATAATGTTTTGAAGACCGGTATGTCTGCTTTCAGAAAGTTTCTTCTGCACAGTGTCAATCACTATGTTGAATACATTTACATTTACACGACCACCTCTGTGGCTTAGTTGGTGGACTGTTGGTAGCTCAAGCCGGGGGTCGCGGGTTTGAATTCCGCCGAGGGAACAAAAAAGTTTTCAAGGTTCCTGGGTCATGGATGTGTATTAAATATGTGTATCATATAATAAAAATCTTAAATATATGTATAGTATAAAAGTATTAAATATATTTCCGTTGTCTGGTACCCGTAACACAAGTCCTTCAGGTACTTACCACGGGGCCAGACTGACGTTATGTGAAGCGCCCATAGATATTATTATTATTTAAGTTGTTTAAATATTGGAAATTCGTATATCTTTAAATTCAACAACGTTAATATGTATATAACTAAAAATAATTTTAATATCATCTGCGTTGAAATATTTTGACCTAAGATATGCAATGCTCTATACCCACTCTCTTTGTCTGGGCCAAAGCTAGCAACAAATAAGAAAACCTACTTTTTGTAAACTTTTCTTCGATCATCACAAAAGCTTTTTATTTTGGTATCGTAATTACACAAAATTAGCGGTACAATCATTTACTTAATACCATTTTAACTAACTGTATGACATACTAACATACTATAACTTAAGTTTAGTGTATACCTAATTGCTATAACAAGTAGAACGTAAATTCATAACTGAAGCATTGTAAAAATAATTTAATAACATAATAATTGTTATCATTACAGTTTTAAATTATACATTATGATAAGTGGCAATTATTATCTTGAATTGAAAGCTAAACTCATTGTTTTTATAGACTCCTTAATTTTACTAGAGATCGCCCAATGGTCGAAATTCGACCTTCGTTTCGACGACATTAGGACTACTACCAATATTTTGTAAAAAAAAATATTGATTTTATCATATTTTTTTTCAACTCTAGTCTCTGGGACTCAGCTGGTCTAAGACTGGCCGTGTAAGCATTGTCTAATAGTATCTTAGATTCAATAAAAAATATATAATCCATTTTCAATTTGTCAACTTGTTGTCAATAGACTTCAACCATAAATAAAAGAGTATAATTCGTATGTACAGGCTTGTCACTCAAAAATCTGTCATTTCTCATGTGTGTGTGTTGTAGCGTGTGTAATGTTTTATTTGTTAAAAAAATTTATGATAAAAGCATAATTTCAAAATAATATTAAATCGATGCACTCCTTCACCATATAAACTATAACTGTGCAAAATTTCATGCACCTACGTTTCCCCATTTTTCGTAAAAAGGGTTACAAAGTTTTTCGTTCGCGTATTAATATTATGATGATGATGATGCAGTATGATGACAGTTATATCTATACATATAATAAAACTGTAGAAATGACAATTCTGTGCATTAAAGATATCCAAAAAATAATAAGCGGGGGCTGTTACTACATCGCTATAGAAGCCAAAACTGTGGTTAGTTTTTTGTCTATCTGTCTGTCTGTCTGTCTGTATGTTTGTTCCAGCATCACACGAAAACTACTGATCCGATTTGAATGCGGTTTTCGCAGATATATTTGTCTTCTCCCAACTTAACATCTGGTGTACAAAAATTTTTCCCCCCACCTCTCCAAGGGGTCAAAAGAGGGGGTAAGATTTTGTACCAAACTTTTTTCTTTGACACGAAAACTACTGATCCGATTTGAATACGGTTTTCGCAGATATATTTATCTTCTTCCAACTTAACATCTGGTATATAAATTTTTCCCCCCTCACCCCTCTAAGGGGACCAAAGAGGGGGTCAAATTTTGTATCAAACTTTTTTCTTCAATGGACTAACTTCACATTATTAACTGTATTTTCCAATTTAACATCTGGTGTATAAAATTTTTCCCCCACCCCTTTAAGGGGGCCGAAGAGGGGGTCAGATATTGTATCAAACTTTTTTTTAACATGAAAACTACTGATCCGATTTGAATATGGTTTGCGCAGATATATTTGTCTTCTTCCAACTTCATATCTGATGTATAAAATTTTTCCCCCCCACCCCTCAAACGGACCAAAGAGGGGGCAGATTTTGTATCAAACTTTTTTCTTGAATAAATTTACATCATATTATAAACTTTATTTTCCAATTTAATATCTGGTGTTTAAAATTTTTCCCCTCACCCCTCTAAGGGGACAAAAGAGGGGGCAAGATATTGTATTAAACTTTTTTCTTTAACACGAAAACTACTGATCCGATTTGAATACGGTTTTTGCAGATATATATGCCTTATTCAAACTTAGCATCACCCCCCCCCCAACCCCCCCCCCCCCCCCCTCCTGGTAATGTTGCTAAGCAAAATGGTGTTGCGTCGTTAGTGTTGAGTTTTACTTCTCTTTCTTTAGAATCAAAGTAAGTTATTTATTAAAAGTGAAATTAATCTAACCAAAACTAAACATGCAGATTTTGCGTGTCGTTTCATTAATATGTGGGAGGCTTTGCCCCTGCCCCTACACATGCGGGAGGCTTTGCCCCCGGCCGGTACTTGGGGGGGCTGCGCCCCCCCAAACCCTCCCCTCCTGGTAATGTTGCTAAGCAAAATGGTGTTGCGTCGTTAGTGTTGAGTCTTACTTCTCCTTCTTTAGAATCAAAGTAAGTTATTTATTAAAAGTGAAATTAATCTAACCAAAACTAAACATGCAGATTTTGCGTGTCGTTTGATTAATATGTGGGAGGCTTTAAAGCTAGTTTAAGATAAATCTTGAGGATTACAAAATATCGCAATATGAACTAAATACCACCACACGGAGGCCGGTTGATTGGGCCGGACTTACCGCAGGCCGACCTGACACAAAAGAAAATGCGCAAAACAAGTCAGGTTAGATCGGCCTGCGATCAGTCTGACTGGGTCGATCGGCCTACCTACATATGGGGACCTTTATTGCAAAGTAATAAGGTTCAAAAAGAACCACTAGATCTGCCTCCAACTGTACAATGAGATACTCACCGTTCCAAAAGCTTCTGTCGTAGGTTTTACTCTTTTCCGTTTCACTTTCAGTCGACTGTACCCTGTAACAAATAGAATTAATATTAAAAATAAATAATATGTAATTAACATATAAAATAATTATAATAAACACACACTAAAGCTGAAGCAAAAAAATGTTCACTTCAAAAAGTCGTTGAAGTCTTTTCAATAGAATTTTTAATATTCAATTTCATGAACATAAGACAAAGTTGCCGTGTGAGAATAATGATTATATTAAAGGCACGTATTGACCTCCAACGACCATTTTCATACGTGGGAGAGCCATGCTTCGGCACGAATGGGCCGGCTCGACCGGAGAAATACCACGTTCTCACAGAAAACCGGCGTAAAACAGCGCTTGCGCTGTGTTTCGCCGAGTGAGTGAGTTTACCGGAGGCCCCATCCCCTATTCCCTTCCCTTCCCTTCCCATCCCTACCCTTCCCTATTCCCTCTTAAAAGGCCGGCAACGCACCTGCAGCTCTTCTGATGCTGCGAGTGTCCATGGGCGACGGAAGTTGCTTTCCATCGGGTGACCCGTTTGTTCGTTTGCCCCCTTATCTCATAAAAAAAAAATTTAACGTTCTTAGCCTTTGCGTGACATCGTGTTGCAGGTGTTAGTAAAGCTATGTCTGAGACCATATTATATTGAGAATGTAATAATATTCTTCTTATATTTTTAAGTAGACTGTAGATTAAGTAAGTAAGCGTATAATAACATTTTTCTTTACAATAATTTAGTGATTTATGTTGCTACTATATGCTGGCCGCAACTTCATTTCACCAAAATTCATTTATCGCGCGGGAACCGTACGTTTTTCTGTACCGTACATTTATCCTATCTCCTTTCCCGGGACTCAAAGTACAGACAGACAGAGATACACACTTTCGCATTTATAGTTAACTAGCTTTTGCCCGCGGCTTCGCTCGAGTTAAAAAGTATTATTATTAATTAAGTATCGATCAAAGTATCAGCCCAATCAGTTCAAAATTGACAAAGATTCATATAAAGTTTAAAGTTTTTATCCCCTATTTTATCCCCTAGGGAGTAGAATTGATCGCGAGCGTTGATAAATCACTATGTCAGTCAGTCAGTCACCTTTGAGTTATATAATATATTTAGATATTAGTATGGAATTATGATATTGGATAGTCAAAAACGTCATGCTTGGTACGTCAATACTACAAAGTTTATGCTCCGTCTAATGGTTACAACTTTCAACCATTTTAGTCAATTTTACACATTGCATTCAATATCGTTGCAATCAGTTCGCATGCACTTTGCATTTATTTTAATGTAAATTGCAATATTTATCAATCCCTCAAAAATATTGAATAGTGGACTGCCAATATTTGATATTGCTACGTTTCGATTTGGGAAAGGGGCTGTGCAAACATATGAAAAATAGCAACTCCACTTTCCTGGTGTTGGTTGAAATAACATAATATGTCTGCTTTATGAATTCATGAAATGATTAAACATCTTTCTCAATTCAGATTTAGCTACAATCTACATTTTATAGAGTATTGAGTTATAATCTAGTGCTTATTAAAACAAACACACTAGTTTTGAACGTCCTTAAAACAATCTATTTATGTCCCACAATTATTAGTAATGTCATCTCTAGAGCATGGTCTAAATTCTAAAAGAATGTAGGGCTCGTAATTATCGGAAGGTGAATATAAACATTTACAGTCCATTTAGTGTTTTTTCGCTGATCAAAATTACCATTAAATTATAATATATTTCCAGATGATTACATACTAACACATAAGTTTACACATACCTGTCGTTCCACTAACGAAATAAGTATATACGAGAGGTTTTTGATATCTTAACTGTGTGTTAATGTCAATACAGAAGGTAGTGGTTGGAGGCAATTGAGCGTAAGTGAACAATTTGTGTAATGGCTGTATATTGGCTGCATAGCGGTAATTAATGTCTCGGATACCATCTTTGATTTAGTGTTCAATGGTAAAAGGATGTAACTATATTTATGTTACCTGTCATTCGGTATTAATTATTATAAGTGAGTTTTACAGATGAACCTACTGTACTGTATACCATTTACAACGATCAAAGTTAATTTCAAAATTAGACATATTTTTTTGAAATATAATTATATTTTTGGAGAGCAAAACGTTTTAAATATTTAACATGACACAGTATACACATACAATATAAATAATAGACACAAACAGAGACTTACTTTGATCCTAAAAAATTTACCAAACATCCGTTTTTAGGTCCTATCCCACACTGATTCACCTCTGACTCAGAACTGAGGCAATCCGTTGAAAACAAATCAGTTATAATTTTTACAACACTAACCTCGTTAGCCATCTAGTCATTTTACACTAACATTCCTGAATGCTCAGACTTAAACATATTTAAATAGACAAACTTTTACGACGCCTTATATTATCTGTTTCAAAACATAGCATATTTCGACGCGTCGAGAATACCGAATAAAATTTATGAGTTGACGAAACTGCGGTATAATATACAGAGATTCAAACAAAAACTTTCAAGTTTATCGCGCGAGTTAACTATCCTATAAAATTATCGAGACTTTTATAGTCTAAATATCAGTAAAATATTTTATTGAGCTTTCTCTGATGAAATATAAGTGGTTTAGTTATTATTGGTAACCTCTTTTAGATAATAGACACGAGTTCGTGATGCCGGCGTTCGTATAACTCTTGCCATAACGTTTTGAATGGCATGCTAATTGCTAAAATGAGAAATGTGTTAGGGCAGTTTAAAGTATCGTAAAAATATATTGGTTCCTCCTCGCTCACCCATGCATTTAGAATTTAGATATTTATGTGATATTTTTGAACAAAGAGTATAACGTATGCGTGTGCCTGTGTGGCGTAAAAAACGAGTTTTCATACAAATGAGTCATCAAAATACAATTACATCATTTTCATTGGTTATATTTGTCGATTGATCTAATATCAGTTTCTTGGTTATGAATGAACGTGTCCAAATTCCGTTATCATCACGTACTTAATATGAAACAAATCTTTACCTTCATTCACGGTTCCATGATTCTTTACAAATCAAAATCATACAATAATTATGTACCAAGTTTTGATAATTTTACCATGGGTTTTACAAGCTACACAGTTCCAGTAAATAAATAAAAAAAGTATTTTTTTAATAAACATTTATAGTACCAAAAAATTTTAAATCTTACAAATCGTAACATGCAAAGGCTATTTTTAATCAAGCAAAGGCTATAAAACGTTTGAGCTCAACAAAATATTTGTCTCAGAATTGGAAAACCAGCTCCGGCGAAATGTCAGGGTCCACGGCAATTTAGAATGCCGATTGACTACCAAATACGGAACGTTTTTGCAACATATTTTGAATACCGACTCGAATTTGTGGAAATATATTGATTTTAATTATTTCTTGATTACAAAAATTGTTTATACACGCGATGATATATTTGACATCCCAATTTCAAAATAGATTCAATTAAACAAAATATCATTACTCAATTAAAATCTCTTTCAGCTGTTGACCTATATAATGTTATAATATAATATAGCTGTAATAACTTTTTTAAATTATCAGCCCGCAATAACTTGTATTAATGTATTAATTGCTACGTAAGAAACATAATAAGCCTTAATAAGCGTAAGTTTTTTTTAGAAATATCCAATTTTTTTAAGGTCAGCCTTAAAAAAATTTGGATATTTCTAAAAAAACTTCAATTATCACCTGAAAGAACCAATTCCAAAAAAATATCGAATTACATATTACGCAAAAGTTGCGTGCAAACTCTAGTTTGAGTAAATGTACTGAAACAAAGAAGATTTTCAATGAAATAAGATGAGAAAAGTACAGCTTACCCTAAGCCTAAACACTATCCGTACCCTTTCGGAGTGGCCGGAGATGCGGACCTAATAAGCAGTTAAGTCGTATTTTGCCGTCTTTATTGTGGGTTGATTCTAGTTACTTGGAAATAGAAACAAGAGCTTTTCTGTGTTAAACATAGATCAGGATTTGGAGCAGAATTTATGCACAGCGTTGCTTCGTTTTAATTAAATCCATACTTAATACACACTTAATATTATAAATGCGAAAGTGTATCTGTCTGTCTGTCAGTCTGTAACCTTTTTTTATGAAAGAAGGGGACAAACGAGCAAACGGGTCACCTGATGGAAAGCAACTTCCGTCGCCCATGGACACTCGCAGCATCAGAAGAGCTGCAGGTGCGTTGCCGGCCTCTTAAGAGGGAATAGGGTAATAGGGAAGGGTAGGGATGGGAAGGGAAGGGAATAGGGGAGGATAGGGAAGAGAATTGGGCCTCCGGTAAACTCACTCACTCGGCGTGAAACAGCGCAAGCGCTGTTTCACGCCGGTTTCCTGTGAGAACGTGGTATTTCTCCGGTTGAGCCGGCCCATTCGTGCCGAAGCATGGCTCTCCCACGTCTAAGCCGCTGAACCGATTTGACTGTTATTTGGTATGGAGATACCGCACATTTTCCAAGATTTTATATTGGAAAATGTGCGGTTACCATACGAATAACGAATTTTGGCGTAACGGAGTTGTCAGCGTTATCTAGTTTTTTTAATCTAAATAAAAAATTGTAATCAATGTCAATTGTATTTCTTTATTGCGTGATTGACACGTGACATTTCACTTGGTAGCATTATAGCCGCTTAAGGCTCTTGCTTTACTTGCGTTTAGATAAAAATTGAAACAAAAAATACCCATTTTATTATATTAGGACAATATACTTTATGTTGTCTGTATAAACAACAAAGAAAACATAATAATATCGTGATAATATTATGTTGTATGCACTTTTATCATATTCCCAAGACACTTTTAAAACTTATCATGTTTCATTTGTTTCTACTGCATGTTTTTATTTTTGGATGTAAAACGGTCGTAGCCACCTTCAGCTATCGTAACACCATCTAATAATTGTAATTATTATTATATAACCTGACTTAAAACCAGTATAAGTAAAAGCTGGACGAAACCAGTTTTAAAACCGTTTAATTAAATGCAATAAATAGCACTAAAACCGAAAGTAAGCGATTTTGCAAAATGGCGGAGGAAAGTGTCAGGCCGATTAAAAATTTCTTAAATACTACCTATCTAGTGTATGCCTTATAAAAGTATAATGTTTTTATATCGACCGACAAGTTGAAGATAAAGAATATAAGTTACTGATCGTCTACATTTTAATCTAAAATCAACAGTAAAATTTTAATTTCATGAGTATGAAAAAACCTAGACGGTTTGGGTTTTATTTCAGAATCAATTTATACCAAGTATCAAGTACACAATTTTTTTCTATTTTTAATCCCTCCCCCTACAGTAAGAGATTCATCTAGAATGCTGTTAAAAATTGTCACGTGAGATATAGTTAAAGCAACAAAATAATAATCCTCCCATAAACCGCAGTCGGATAAATAGAACAAAGGATAATAATAATATTATAGTTACGATCCACAAAGTCGTGTTCCCGCCTCTCAATACCTTGCTTATTACTTTTTATTTACACGTTATAGGAAAGGCTTATTGTTTCTTGACCTTTGGAAATGCCAAGTCACAGACAATGTGCTCGTAAAGTACAATCCGCGCTCGGGTTCCGTACTTAAGTGACTTTCAAAAGTTGTTATATTCTGGACGTCAAGTTCAATTTACAAGCTTTATCTATTTGTCCTATATTATAAAGATTAGTACTCGATCTCTGATGCTTTTTAGAGGTGTTTATGTGTTCACAAGCACATAATATTATAATTGATCAAACAGTTTAAAATCGACAACACTATTGAAAACATACTCTTCATACTAAAAACTCAAAATTGTAATTTGCTTTCTGGATTCTGGACCTTACTTGACTTTAACGTAATCTTCTGCCTAAGACCTAAGTTTAACTAAACATTGAACAAAACATTTTTCTTAGTAGATAAACAGTGCTTTTTACAGAACCCTAAAAACTAAGTTGCATTACCACTAGCGAGCGCAATCATTAAAGTAAAAAGTCAACAATCAACATTGAACAACATCTGTTGTTGTTTTTATTTAATTAATCTTGATTGAGTAAATAATACAAAATTAATTGTTTTAAAGATTAATTAAGTGGTTTTTTTAATTTTATTTACCTACTAAACTATATGTCCTTTGTGTTGTATATTAGCAGCAGTAAAATTTTGAGTGTTTTCATTTTCCAGCATTATAATAGATGTAAGTGTTTTCATTTAGTACCTAGGACGATTTAGAAGAAGTAGAAAAATTTAAATAGGTCTATATTCAACTTGAAATGGAGCATTTTTTGAGCAAAGGTAAACCCCTGGTTTCCGTCAACTCAACTCTGTTGTTCTTCTAGATTAAAAAAAAAACTCTGTTGTTCTCTGAGTTGAGTTGACGAGACGACTAATATTGACCGCAAACCTTAACACCGGTAAGGTGAAATTAAAAAGTAACAATTATGAAATTATAACATCACAAGTCGCGAAAGTGCGCATTTTAGAGCGTGTAGTAACCTAGGTTAACCACATCGTGACCCGCCCCGCGCTTTCCCGCCCCCCGCGCCCCCTCCACCCTCCGCGCGTTACCTGCGCTGGCGCACCTACCTGTCACTTACCGGAAAACCTTCACAAATATATTCTCTTACATCGATTATATATTGGATCGCTTTCCATGTAAGAAAAAACTTTTTAAGGGCAAGCTTAATATGGCAACGTTTTTACAGTTTAAGAGGAGTCCACACCGCCCTTTTTCCCATACAAACGTTGTCCCCTGTTTCCTCCCTGGATAATGCTAGTAGAGTTATAATTTTTTTCCTGAATATCTACGGCCACTAATACAATGTCCCTATGTTTTCTTTTTTTTCATAATTAAATTATTGAAAAAGATATGAACGTTCAAAAACCCAAAAAAATTGCCAGATTTTCCGCTGTGTTCAAACGTACAGAAAACAGATTTGGCTAGATTATACAAAAAAAGCAAAACATAGGAACACAGCTCAAGCCTTTTTTTAATCTTTAATGAAAAAAGTACTTAAATCGGTTAAGTTTTGGAGAAGGAATCAGGGGACAACGAATCGTTGATTTTCTGGATTTTCTGCAGTTGTCTCTATCGCGTTCTGCGGTTTAAGCTTGAGGTAAGGGAGACAGCTATAGATATTTCACGTACTTTTTTTTTATTTCTCTAGCCCCTGGTGTATCCTCTTAAGAGGTACAGTTTTTATGTTGAACCGACTCTACGGTAGTGGAAGAGTCACAAGAGGTTAAGTTTTTTTCGTTCACGACTCATGAGCTCCAAAGAATGGTCAATATTGTTGTCAGAATAAGACTTATTTTGTCATAATTGGGCGCAGTCCTTGCCCTTCATTCATCCCTTTTAGATTTCTCGGAATTTTCGCGCGGAAAATAGGCGAAAAGGTATATTGAGATAATGATGATGAAAATATAATTATTATAATGCCAGTATACGCGATAAGTGCTATGATCTCATAGAAATTACAAGATATTGCGACTTACATGATTCATACAATTTATTCATAGAAATCGTTACGTGACATTGTTTTCAATATTTCTAAAAAAATGTATCGGTTACACTTAAGATAAAGGTGGAATTTTAATATAAATTATACTCACTCGACAATTTTACTATGTAATGGTAATATTATTTATTAAAGTCGATGTTTTTGTTATCCGTACTGATATGGGTAATTGTAGATATCTTTTGGTACAATTGTCAGGAAGAAACTTCTACTAACTACGGTAACTACCTAAGGTACCTATCACGTTTATGTAATAGTATCTTGTATCCATTTTCTACGCAGGATTGTAGTATTCAAAACGAACTGGAAATGTAAAATGGTAATTCGACATCACTTGCTGCTAAGACGCAGGTCCGTGTGAAATGTTCAGCTACAATCACGGAAATGAAACAACAGATAAACGATAGTACCACTTCCTTTGTGTCAACTAAATTGTACCACGACCAGTACTGATGTATCAAATATATAAAATGCCCTCGTTCGAAATTTCGAGGTGGATTTTTCAATACCTGCCACAATATCCTGAAAAATGTGTCGTATTTGTGTAGTACTAGTACAAGTGCTGTGATTTTAACTTTTTTATATTCAATCTCAAAGTACACAATACTTTTTAACCATACTAATCTACGAATAATAAAAACTAATCTTTTAAATAAAATTCTCGTGTCACAATGTTAGTAACTGTACTCCTCCGAAACGGCTTAACACTGATTTTTAATCAATCAATCAATCATTTATTTGCATTAAAAGTGGTACATTAGATGTTCACATAAGTTCATTGGTCAGGTCTTACACTTTTAACTATGAAGATAGCATGCAAATATTTTAAAAGTTTACAAACTTTTAAAATACAAACAACAATACACAATTTACAAACTTTTTTATGCATATTCAGTAGATCTGAGAATCGGCTACTGGCTAATTTTAATATTGATAAGTGCATTTGTTGAATAAATAATAGTAAATTATTACAACTCGAGACTGACGGCGACTACTGTTTGTTAATTTTTAATAAATTTTATTCTTTATAAACAACTAGCTTATAAAAATCTGATTAGCCCCCTCTCTGGCCCAGAACCTGGGTACGCCCATGACAGCTAGTACTTATATACTACATGCGAAAGTGTGTCTTTTTGTCAGAGTATCTGTCTACAATCTGCTTGTTACCTTTTCACGCAGAAATAATTTTAAAGAATTACTTTTCAAGATAATTTGGGTGGTGGGAAACGGCTTAGGTTAAGTATTTTAAAAGTCTAGCTTGACTGGTGTCTAGACTTGAAATAGTGGTAGTAAGTGTGTCTAACTTGACTGGTCTAGTAGAGCAGTAAAAACATTATTTTCCTGTCAGTATTTCAGAACCAAAGTTCACACGAAACTAATTTCCTCATAAAACTTTAACGCTCGTTGTAGAACTAAATTGCCCGCAATTACGTTCTTCCTTCGTTTTGGAATGAATGAAGGGGATACGAGTAAAAAACGAAACGGAGGCGGAATATATTCCTACAATTCCAAAGATTTTTGTGCATCCAGTGTAGGTACGTTCGTCCGCGGTGGAATGCAGAAACGACCAGCGACCAGATTACATCATTGTTCGGCGAGAAAACGGCACGCTGCACATAAAAACGAAATTCCCGAATAGAATCTTCGAGAATTCGCTGCAATTCGAAAGTATAAAAATTCAATCCATAAAGGCTTTTGTGATCGTCTACACGAGATATAATACGTCCATTAAATACCTTATTTAGAGAGACCGGTACGTGTTTAACATTGACCATGCAACCTTCCCTTTTAGTCCACCTACTTATAAATAGCTGTCTAGCCGGTAAGTTCTTTTGGTCACTGAAGCTGGTTCTGATCTCGCGAGAGATTAATAATATATAGAAACAGCGGACTTTGTCCTGCGTCGCATTTGTACAACAAAGTATGACTTCAGACGTTATTTACTTCTCGTATTATCCCTAATCCTCAGACAAAGACGACAGATAATGTATTGTTTTGAAAATAACTAGTATTATGTTACCTACCTTCAAAGATAGGAATTATAAGATTTTCATTTTATTTACAATTTATCTTCTAATCGTCTTTTTATTTCTATACAAAAATTTTATACAAATGTGGGTATTTATAATGCCGTCTTTATGTTTCTTGTTTTCGAACTTATACAATTATATCTTTAGATTCAATCACTTTAATTGCAAAAGTGTATCTCGGTAAAATCCAATTCGATATAGGCTTACGGCTGTTCCCAATATTTGATCTATCTCTGGTTTTGCCCTACTAGAGATAGGAATAGCTCACATTAGACATTAGAGACATATATTTTATGTCAATTGTGAGCTATTCCTATCTCTAGTAGGGCAAAACCAGAGATAGATCAAATATTGGGAACGGCCGTTAGACGTGATGAGGTAACAAAGGTATTTAAAGGATTCTTTTAGATTCGGGAAAGGATTTTAATAATTTCATCGCGAAAAAATTAACCGTTCTCACATAATAAACGAATTGCTACGCTACGCGATATTTAACTACACGTACGTACGTAATTAGTATTAATTAAGCAACATTCGGAGAGATGATATCTCTTTAACAGTAACTGCAATTATGAAATTACATTGGCACTTTGTTCATGAAAAAAGTGTCGATATTATTGCGACTATTAAACGAGCGGTCAATCTAGTCAATCGTGTGACTGATGTTCAGGACATTGGGAACTGGTTCCGACGACCTTCGCATCATACACCTGACGGACAGGACGTAGGACGTGAGAACCGAGAACCAAACTAAATACAGGTTCTCAATTATTAACACATAATTTTATTCGTGCATTTACAAGAAATTGTATTGTATGATTAGACGAATATTTCAAATCATTTCCCCCTTTCCATTTTAACCTTATTATGGTACTAGAAGTCCCGCGCGGCTTCGCCCGCTTAAATTAGAAATTTTACGGAAACCGCACATTTTCCCATAAAAAATAGCTATACTTCCTTCACGTGGTATTGCTCCAATAGTTCATGAGATAAACCCTTTCTAATATTTCCCCCGTTTTTCCCACATTTTCCTGAGTTTCTTCGGTCGTATAAGTCTTAGCGTGATAATATATAGCCTTACTCGATAAATGAGTTATCTAACACTGAAATAATTTTTAAAATCGGACCTGTAGTTCCTGACATTAGCGCGTTCAAGCAAACATACTCTTCAGTTATAATATTAAGTGTAGATTTTTTTGTTAGTTAAATTATCACTTGACAAACTCAAGTCTCGATCTAAAAGACTATGAAAAGTAACAATAACAGGGTCATAATAGGCTCATAATCATGGGAACATGCATCGTGCATGGTATAATATTATGGTAGTGATGATGATGATGATGAATGTAATTTGCATAGTAGCATATATATATAACGCCGAAACTCCCAAACTTGTATCTATAAAGAATCTGGAGTTCTCTCAGCACCTACCGAACCACGGTATACCTCGGTATGTATATCTCGGTGCAAAATCTTACTTGTTGATAGCATATGCTTAGAATACTTCTCACGAAACCGAAGTCACCACATGTTTTCCTATTAATTTTGAGGAGTTCCCTCGATTACTTATAGATCCTTCATCAGATCACCACTTTTGTGAATATAATACCAAATTGGGATGATACCTCATATGCCAAAAGAAAAATTTTCAAAATCGGTTAACAAACGTTAAGTAATCGTTGAACATAAAAAAAAACGAACATAACACCTCCCCCATTTTGAAAGTCGGTTAAAATTGTAGCCTATGTGTTATTCTGATGTATAAGCTATACAATAGTAAAGTTTCATTAAAATCCGTTCAGTAGTTTTTGCGTGAAAGAGTAACAAACATCCATACATCCATACATCCACACATCCATACAAACAAACTTTCGCCTTTATAATATTAGTAGGATGGTTTGCCTTGATTCATATATAAAAGCTTATCTTTAATGCTTCAAACAGTCCAAAGTGTTATTAAAAAATATATATTACACGTTTTCTTTATCGTAATATTCGCTAATCTTGGCCTATATCGGCAGTAGCAAAAAACAATTATTTCGGATCTTTCCAGATCCATATAGCAAATATACCAAAGGAACATTCTACTCAATATTCCTTTTGTAAATACACGTTTTACCCCAAGTCGTGACCTTCGAGTCTCTCCAGCCGTTAAGTAATATTCGTAAGGCGGGGGGTGACATTTCCTCTCGCAGTACTTCTAACGTTACTTAGCTCGAATGAAGTCCTTCCAAATGGGAATAAATTACATGCTTGAATAATTTTAAAATTGTTCGAAGAATCCAATTGCGTCTGCGATTACGTTAAAACTTCTAGCTTATTCATTTCTTACATTGCTGTTTCATCCCTTACGTAATCAGGAAATAAATCGTTTTATTTTTAAACCCGTCAGCCTGTTAAGAGATTAAACAAAAACACTGTAAGTACATAACGAGTATGGCTGCAGCGATACCGTTAGGGCGGCACTTCTCGGAAGCCACTGGCTGCAGGCTTTAAGATGCTGCAAAAAATATGTTTGCTCCCACACTACTGACTGACCTCATACGGTCGCATTCTCGTTATATCCGTATAAATATACGAGTCTACCTCCGGGAGTACAGTTGTACCATAATATTTACTTGCAGTTAGAACCCATTGCAGAACGGGTTCTACCAACTTCACTCTGAATGACTGTTAAAGAGTTTGAACACTAATGTTATGGCAAACAAAAATAAAATCATGTAACATCTTCTATAGTGTCAATTTCCATAATGTTAATCGTTAATCGTCAATGTAATGGTTATCTCTCAAATTTTGCCAACTTACAAACCATGGACACTAAAATGCATTAATAAATTGACTAAGACATTCTGTATTCGCTAAGCAGCTGGTCCTATTTTACCCCTCTTGTGTTTACACCTGCAGTTATCAAGGCGTGGGTTGCAGCAAGGTGTACGCAACTCTAATCAGTATTCAATCAATTGACAGCGTTTGTTTGTTCAATGCAAATGTACTTTACCTCTGGGGATCCCGTTGCTTAAATGTTTGTGCAGTCTCTTAGTTTAAAATTTGCTCACCTTTAGCAATACAACCGTTATTCACCGTTTATTACAACTTTGTTTTAATTTTTTAATTATTATTATCGTTCGAGACATAAACATTGTTAAAATTTTCTACTGCATCAACATATATTTTAGCGCATCAGTCAGACTCAATGCAGATGACCTCTACAACTATAATAATATACGTTAGTTGTGTACTTGTGAATGACATTATGATATTACAGTCTAACTAGATGTAATTTAACTAGGGAACACAAACTAAGTACTTTAATTACGTACCTTACATAATACTTTAAAATAAAATCTTTTGCAAGAAAAATCTTGAAAATTTTTCCTTTTCTTTGATATGCCAATTGTCAAGACCTCTCGACAACTCTCGTTAGCTCGACAAAGAGCTTTTAAAAAAAGGAGAAGGGTAGAGTTAAATGAGAAAAACCGTATCTTTAATTTATTCAGCAGTCCCTTGATAAGATAATGGCGAAACTCGGTGTATTTTTCTTTTTCTCGGTGGCCAATTTATTTTCCTTTCTTTTGGTGTTATCGGGGCCGCATTCCAACGTGTCCCTGCCGTCTGCCCACCTCCGTATAATTTGATCCAGCAATCTTATCATATTACTTATTGAAATATTTTGTGCTATTTCATACGCCTTAACCTCAATATAATAAGGAGGCTAGCGTGTTCGGTAGGTCAATAAGTTTATTAAAGATTCCATCCCAGGTACTTTCTTAAATCAGTTTTATATTCTATATTCAGTATGATATAATTAAAATAAATGTATAAAATTAATCAATTACGGTTGGATAAGCTACCAACTCTACCAAGAATCTTAAAAATAGTAAAAAAAATTGTAAAAAAGGGGGCAAACGAGCAAACAGGTCACCTGATGGAAGGCAACTTCCGTCGCCTATGCGTGCGTGTACAGGTGCGTTGCCGGCCTTTTAAGAGGGAATAGGGTAATAAAGGAGGGTAGGGAAGGGAATAGGGGAGGGTAGGGAAAGAAATAGGGGAGGGCAGGGAAGGGAATAGGGGAGGGTAGGGAAGGAAATAGGGGAGGGTAGGGAAAGGAAAAGGGTCGGGGATTGGGCCTCCGGTAAACTCACTCACTCGGCGAAATACAGCGTAAGCGCTGTTTTACGCCGGTTTGCACCATAAATACCAAAACGATTACTATTTATAACTTAGATGCATGAGGTATAACAAAATATCATTATTATAAGATGTATATGAATTACCGAATAAAATTACCTAACCATCTTGCACCATAATGACGTCATAATGATTAATAATATTGTCCCTATAATCCGAAGCAATAAACCAGACGTGGTCATCCTCACACGTACTTGTCAAATTACACTATAGTATAAATTAAATGACACATACATGTTACTCGCCGACGATTGGAGCGTTATTCGTATGCAGACGTAATATAATGTTACTGGCCATTAAGACCGCATAATATACTTGAATTTCGAAAATAGTAGATTTCAATTGTTTTGTGTCTACCTATGGTGTTTTTCAGATATTTTAGCAGAAAACCTTTGCTCTACGTTGATTCATCTTTATCTAAGAAACTTTAGAATTGGCCTATTTATTGTTATAGGATTTTAAATATTTCTTAGAAATCTTCCAAAACATAAATAATGGTGGAAGTAAAACTTTATATTATTTTCTATATAGGTGGCCCATGCTCACTTTACATTACATTACACTTTACATTAATAGAATGCATTTTGACATGGAATGACAATGGAAAAGCTATTGAAACATGTTTATGATCATGTCATAAATTAAGATGGCGCTAGGTTATATTATATGCGATTGAATTTTAAAATGGTATATTTGAATACATAAAACTCGTGTTTCAAGATATTTATCGTCTAAAATACCGTTATGTATTGAAGAAAATGCACAACACAGTTTTAAGTGTGACAGAAATAGCATCAATTTTCTATATTTGTAATATAGAAATTGATGATCCTATGCATTTTGGTCCCTATATTATAATGAAGCGCAATCCATACCTACTAACATCCTAAATGCCTGTCTAAAAGTGTGCTTTAATCTTCACGTCCAAAACACTGAACCAATTTTTTGTATGGGGAGACTTTGAGCTCCGTAAATAAGGATACTTTTTATTCCGAAAAAATGTACGGTTCCGCGCGATAATTGAATTTTGGGGCAACGGAGTTGCAGACGTCATCTAGTGTAATATAAACCACAACCTAGCAGAGCTTGTCTACCCAAATGCTTATTTCATTTTATGTGTAAATAGCCTAATGGCCTCTCATAAACGTGTCGACAAGTCAATAGGAAAGGGACGAGTGTGCGAACAGGGTCGAGTGGCATTGTGACTAAGTCTATGTAACTATACATTTCTCACATATCGTCGCGAATGCAAGATCAAGGCTGGAGCCGCTTCCGGCTCATACGAGAGGAATGCACGGCGCTGGTGTACTGGTTTGCGAATCCGTAGCCGCATTACTGCAATTTCGCAAGCTTTCTACGCCGGCATTTAATTATACCAGCCGCAGGTGCTCGTTTACTCGTGAAAACCTTTAAAAAGGCTACTCAGTAGTAACCTGGGATAACAAGAGAGAAAGTACGGAGAGAGGTTTATTTCGAATTCAATATTAGAATAAAAGACAATGCTAGAGCAGGAGCTCCCAACCAATGGGATACGCACACAAGGCGTGTAACGTTATGGGGGACGTAAAATATAGCGTTTCGCTTTAACTAAAACTAACCTTGCAGTTGAAATTAAGCTACTTAACCTCTAGTATCGACTAACTAGTAAGAGCCAGCTCAAGTATTTATTCCATGAGAACTTAAGTGCGTACTGTTTACATAGCAAATTTTAAATAGCCGCGGTGCCAACATAAATGTAATGTATGTATGTAATATACCTGTAATCCCAAGGGGGACTATGTAAAATGGTTGAGAAACCCTGCAGTAATGCATGAGGCATACGCAACGTACACCGTTATGTCCGAGCCGAGATACCGCAGATGGATCTCTTAAATCATTCGCATTTGAATCTTTTGATTTACGAACTTAGCCATTATGATATAATATAGCTTATACTGCAATACAAAGAAGATGCGCAATACGCAATATCAAAACAAAATGTCTCATAGACGAAACTGCCTTATGGCATCAAAAACAACCCGTGACAAGTCTCTAATGCTTGTAAGTTTTAGGACAGTTATAACTTATAATATTTCTCATATAATCAAGAATCTAAACTGACTAAAGTCGGACGTCATAGTTTAGCGCTAAGCCTTCGAAGCCTTAAATGTGATACCACTGATGATATTCATAACGAAAATATATGCAACAAAAATAACGAACCGAACACGAATGTTATGAGTTATGAGTATCAGTATTCTATAGTCTTTACGTTCAAATTTTCAAATTTCAGTCATTGTTTAGTCATCATTTACGTTAAATCTCATATCTTTAAACGAGCAATTCTTGTATATATATATATATATATATATATATATATATATATATATATATATATATATATATATATGAAATTTAGTATATAGGGGGTTTCGGGGGCGATAAATCGATCTAGCTAGGAATCATTTCTAAAAAATGTCATTTTCATCGGATACCGAGCAAAGCTCGGTCAAACAGCTAGTGATGACTAAACAATGACTCTATCATCTAAATATGTTAGGTGAGTACTAGACTCCTAAAGCTCTCCTTATAATTATAGCCGTGATCCGGAGCTGAGAAATAAAAGTAACAACATTATTAAAACCTCAACAAAATAGAAAATTAAAAGGAGTAGAGCATAATTTTGCACAGCTTAGAACGCTTAGATTGAGAATTCACAGACGATCGCCGACGAGACCGCGTCCTAGAAATACAGGTCCGCGGACCGTTTCTTGGCAAACTATCGCAAATAATGCCAAAGTGTTTCACGTACGCTCATACAATATTCCGATACTCAAAGGCCGTCCGTTAGAGAGATCATCTCTGTGACCTCGTGTTTCCTTCTACTTTTAAAACTTTCCGTTTGATACAAAGGCCTCGCGTTCCTTTTACAATGCAATTTGTTGCCAATGCGCCTCACGAGAAAGCCAAGTTCGCTGTTCTCTTTTGATGGGACATAAATTAAATTTGATTCTGCGAATGAAATTTTAGATATTTTTTATATACTTTTAGGATCGGTCTGTTCAATTGGAAGTAAAGTTGTCTTGAGCTAAACAATATGTACAGCAACTAAGAGCTCATTTGAATTATCATTAAACTGTAGATAAATGCCTTAAAAGCTATAACATTTTATAGAGAATGAGTTAATTTTCAACTTAAAACATAGAACCATCTCGGCCGAGCTTAAAGCCATCAATATGGTCTATTAATTATGCGTCAAGCTTCCTAGGAGCACGTAAGCCATAAGCACCAGAATTTCACTTCGAACAGTATGTAGGCCGCAATCACGGTACGTCATTACTTTGATTATCTCGGACAAAAATGTATCTAGTACCGGCAATGCGGTCAGTGCGAGCGCCGAGCGGATCCGCCGTCCGATACTAACCTTGATCCCAAGATCGATAGACACTAATTCTATTAACAAACAAAGCCATCGTCATTAAATATTTAAGCCGCCGAACATATCTCGGGTCATCGGCTTATTAGCGGGATTTTGTGCCTAGTCTATAGATATTTGACTTTCGCATCAGAATATATCGAATTTTGTACGTGCTGTTTTAAAGAAAACATAATAATAATAATAATATTTATTTACATGATTCAAATATATGTGATGGGAGAAACAAAACTGCTCTTTTCGTCTTGCCCTTTTTCGTTATGAATCTTAGGTACATCAATATTGCCTTGTCGTCCCCTACTAAGCTCTTAGTAGAGTCGATACAGCTCAGTCAAATAAAACCTTATTTTCCTTATTACTTACGTCCATTTATACACTTCAAAAGGTTCACTCCGGTTTAAATCACCCATAAACCCGGTATAAATAGAATCTGGAATGTAACATTTGCATAAACATAAGAAATCGTATTTATTACATTCGAGAGGAAAATAGTCTTAATGGAACAAAACAAGTGGCTGCAGCACTTTCTCTCGCAAAGTTTATTACGAATGCAATTTGGCACCGAACGCTATTAAACTATCAGCCGCATTCAATTTCGAATCTCACGAAGTAAGATCAGAGCCGGATCTACCATTATGGCTATTTGGGCTTAAGCCCAGGGCCTCATGAGTTCAAGGGCCTTCACCCCCCAGCTAAGTCAAGTCAAAAATAGACGATAATGCGGTGCGTAATTCATAATTTTATTAAAATTTTGTTGGTATCCCTGAGAATCCTACGATCAAGGTCTATTATACAATTTAGGTGTTGGTACCCTAAGTAGTTTCAGCCCTCGCAAGCTCACGGTCCGGCCCTGAGTAAGATACTCCAACACTAATATCGTCGGCCGAAAGCAGAAATGTATATACCTAACTTAGAAAAAAATATATATACGCTCTTATCAGCTATTAAAAGTAGCTTTTACTTAATTTTTATAACTCTAATTAGAATTATAGAAGATTGATGTTAATCTTACGATCGTTTAAGATCACTTCCGTTTCGTTTAGGAACAAAATTAGATAATGTAAAGTAATTAGAAAGCATATTATATTACTTACATCTATTTATAATAGAATGATGTAATAGGTAATCTTTGTAGGAACCATGTTGATATAAAGAGCCTTAAAAACAAAATTTTTACGACTATGATTAAAACCAGTTATTGCAAGTTTATGTACCTAGTTTTCCGGACTTAAACATTTCTAATCTGATTTGTGTCTTCGTGTTATCTTAATCGGTACATTTCTCTGTATCTCGGCACCGATAACTTTTGGGTGGTCATACCAAATATGGACAGATCAAAATGTACAAAGAGTGTAGCCGGAGTGTACTATCAGAACCACCGTTACATCCCGGGTTTTAGCTCCCACTGCGAATTCATTTGCTGAGATTGATATGACCTGGCTGACCTCGACACTAGAGGCAATTTGGGTTATATACACATTTGGATACACTGATTATTTGCCAAAAAAAATATCAATTGGACGCGCCTACTAAGGTAATCAAATTATGCACGATCCGATTAGACATTATGAAGATGTCTGAAGTTCATTTAAATTATTTTGATCTAAAAAAGATGTTTCAATCTTAAATTGAGTTTTTGGAGTTTAACCGCCTTCGCAATTGTGAATAATCTAAACATGTATTTTTCCACAAATATGACGTTCGTTATTTTTGTCCACCAAAATTAAGATACTCCTCTATTCTTCGCAAAATATAAGTTGACAGAAATAATAAACTAATAATACTATCACGAATATTCAATTTATAATCTGACAATGGTAATTATCGGATCGATCTCAGATCCAATTGTCGATCGGTGAAAGTAGTTCTACTTTGAAAATAAAAGTCCACAGCAAATAACATACGCATGAAAAGTATTTATAATAATCTGCAATATAATACACAGTATATAACCATAGCAATATTAATAATCTATCTATCTGTATGTCTGTTATGTCTTTGCTAACTATGGAGCTTTAACCGCTGTGCAAGTTCTGTTGACGGAGATTCTGATATGGAGAGAGAACATAATAATTATGTAGGTAACTTTTTAATGCGGCAGGATTTAATATGGGGGAGAACTTTAATTATTACAGTCAATTGATAAATATTTTTTTCTACTTTTTAACCACAATTTGAATAATATTATAAGTATTTCGATAATGCCTGCAACTCCGTTGCGTGGACATTCGTTTATCGCAGATTCGTACATTTTTCAGGACAAAAAGTATACTATGTCCTTTCCCGGGTCATTGGCTGAGCATTGTACGGCTGTTTGTATAGCAATTTGAGTTTTACCGGAA
This sequence comes from Aricia agestis, assembly GCF_905147365.1. Lineage (NCBI taxonomy): Eukaryota > Metazoa > Arthropoda > Insecta > Lepidoptera > Lycaenidae > Aricia > Aricia agestis. The sequence goes on along the minus strand of NC_056414.1, from coordinate 10,035,388 downwards.
CCACTTTCTCCATATAATTCAGATATTGTACCTCTTCTTAGACCCCCTCTAAGTAATTTATCTATATTCAAGCAGCTTGTAGATATTTTGTTAAATTAAAACTACCTCCATACTAAACATCAAAATTAGTTCATCAGTGTAAGCGTAAGGTAACAGACAGACAGAAGTTCTTATGGATAAATATTTAGGTACTTAGGCATTGAAAATCTGCAGAAAAGATCGAAAATAAAATAGGTTAAGTATGCACATCTGCAAAAGTTACGTAAGGCATTGTGAACTATGCGTAGAGACTGTAGTGTATGTAGTATGCACACAATGCATTGTATGGACGTTTGTAGATGCAGGGCGGTAAGGGCGAGAGAAGCAATACTTGTGGCGGCTATTGTCTAACTTTGTATGAAAGAGTTACGGCAAATTGTAAAAAGTACAAACTAACAGCAAGTAAAAACATAAATTGATAAATTGTTTGCTACGATTTTGTTATTAATGTTCTCCTTGATACAAAGAGAGCCACCTACTTACCTGAAAATGGTTTAAGAGAAACTGCTAGTCGAAGTGTAATCTTATATCTTTAAACGAGCAATTCTTGTATATATATATATATATATATATATATATATATATATATATATATATATATATATATATATATATATATATATATATATTATATATATGTAATTGGAATCTCGGAATCGGCGCTCCAACGATTTTCATGAAATTTAGTATATAAGTATATAGGAGGTTTCGAGGACGATAAATCGATCTAGCTAGGAATCATTTTCAGAAAATGTCTTTTTATTCGTGTTTTATCGATAATCGATAAACTGAAAAATATGACTCTTCCTGACATCTATTGGCGAATAATAATACTATTTTGTTAGCAACTAATTGTTTTAACGACCAGCAGATGGCGTTATTAAGTAACACGAAGTCAATGAATGTTTGCTATATCATGCTATATATATTTATATATATGCTCGGTCATCCAGGTACTTAATAAGTTATTTGACACCTTGCAAATATTAACCTTAGATTTTAGAAATTCTTATTAAGTTTTTTCCTCGATTATTAATTTTATTTGAAGATGATTTATTGCATTGTAAAGAACACGACAATTTAATATTATTAACATGTATCTTGTCTTTAAACATTTTAATGGCGTCAAAGAACTTTCTCGGCTCCATACCACTACAGCTAAGTTATGTGATAAGATCATGTATGTTATAGTGCAAATAGTTAACATCAAAAAGACCAATTCCTTCATCATTTTGAAAATGAAATAGTAAACATTGATTATATTAATTTTTTTAAATTACACTTAAAAATCTGATCATATCACCTAGTTGTAAAATATTTCCATACAAAGGGAGCTAAATAGCTAAAAAAGATAGAAATGCGTATCCGTTGCAAATGAAAAGCTAATTTCTAACAACCGGGGCCAACTATAAATGGAAGTTTTCAATTCAACGCAGTGATTATTGGCAAGGTGAAAAGATACTTTCTTTACGAATGCTATAAAGTTTAATGGAATGATTCAGGAAGATGTAACACTCAGCTTAATGGCCCGATAATAAGTAATTAATATGTTCTCATTATTATTGGCTATTTGTTAATCTAATATATAAAAATAAATCGGGTTTTCCTTCCTGACGCTATAACTCTAGAACGCATGAACCGATTTCCACGGTTTTGCATTCGTTGGAAAGATCTGGGGCTCCATTAGGTCTATAGAAAAAAAATCAGAAAAAACTTCAAGAGAAAAGCAGGAAAATAGGTAAAATAATTTTATGGCAAAACAACGTTTGCCGGGATAGCTAGTGCAGAATAACACAGATATGCTAGTAATTTTAGTATGTAATGAGTTTTGAAATACTTACGCATTATCTGTGACGTCACTTGGCTCGTCGAGCTCGCCGATCGTATCCAAAGAAGCCCCGGAGCCGTCTTCTCTGGTTTCTGCTGGAGGCGGTGGAGGCGGCACGGTCGGTCGCGTACAAGTTGTAGCAGTACTCTCATTTCCACTTTCTTTGAATTGAGTTTTAGGTACAAAGTCAATGAGGCGCGGCAAAATTTCAGGCACAGGATTTGATTCAACTTTATCTTTCAAAGATTCGTTCATTTCAGCTTCGGAATGCTGGAGCCATGTTTCTATACAAGTTTTTTTAGTTGGTGTTAAAAGTGGTTCAGGTAAAGGTGATGTAAGCACTTCAGGGATAGGTGCTGGTCTACGTTTCTTTTCGCTTGCGGATCGTTCGATTTTCGTATTTCTAGGCATAGGTTTTGGCTTATCCACTGGTACGTACTGGTCACTTTTGTTAGGTGCCGATTGAGATTTTTCAAGATTTTCTCTATTTGATGATATTTTTGTATTGTTGTTATTTTTATCATTGGTTTCGACTGATTTTGAACTTATTTTTTCCGAGGATGATTTACTTTGTGTTAAGTTTTCGTTGTTGCTTGTTATATTGACCGTAGAAACTTTTTCCACGATTTTTCTCGGTTCATCTATAAGATTTTTAGGCTTATCCATGAATTTTGCGTTTCTCATATCTTTAAGTAAATCAGTGTCGATGTTTTCAATGCTGTTTAATACTTTTTGTATATCTATAGACTTCGGTTGCATAACAGGAGTAGACGGTATACTATTTTCAACCGAACTTGCCATCGAACCGAGTCTGTCGACCACAGTAGAAATAGAGCTACCTGTATCATCAGATTCAGCATCTGCTAGAATAAGACACCTTTCCCATTCATTTGATAACAAGTCAACATAAACTTCTGCGTCCGGTGGAATTGTTTTTCCATCTGATAAACGTCGGACTAAACGCCTAGCTTCTTCCGGTGAACCTTTTCTTAAATAAGCGAAACTGTCTTTATTTTGTCTTAGCAAATGGCTATCGAAAGATGATTTTCTTGACAACTTGTTATTTGCGGGTAGAGTTCCATTTTGCCGATTTCCTAAGTCTTTGCCACCATCACCTTGCTTTTGCCCGTCTATGTTGAGAATCGCATTTTGCTCCCCGACAGTTTGCAAAGTAGGTTTGTCCTTGAAAGAGTTTTTTTTTCCTAACTTTCGTGGTGGCACTGGTGGCGGCAGCATCGTTGGACGACCAGAATCAGTTTGGTCTTTTATTACTTTTTCCATTATGCTGTGATCACTTTGAGTTATCGGTTCGACTTCAAAGTGTCTTACTAAAAGCTTTAGTATTTCATCGGAGTCCTTAAGCCGTCGCACGCATTCTATTCTCGTTAATTCAGAAACAGATACACCATCGATAGCCAAAATTTCATCTCCGGGTATGAGTTTACCCCAAGGAGCACAAGCGTTTGCAGCCGGACTGTCTTCTGCGCATGACTGTACCAGGAGCCTTCTCACTTTTTCCGAAGCAGCGGAGCCTCCCTCAAATTTAAGTCCCAGTCCTAGGCGCGCTCCCTTCGGCCTGCGGATACTTATTTCAGCAGCACCCTTTTCCGCGCCTAAGGTAAGGACTGTGACAAACGCGGGCTCTTTATCGGCAGGCTTAGTTTCACCCACCGGCACTATTGTTACGAATTCATTAACCACCGCCCCTGTCTCCATTCCGTGCGAGAATCACACTCCTGCAGTTGTATCAACTGCTCTCAATCCTTGATCTGTAACGAGAGATGATAAATATATTAAAAACTTTTGTAACACTGCACGTTTTAATAAATTTAATTGAAATTAAAATCATTAACTATGTACATTAATTATAACTAGAGATCGCCCAATGGTGGAAACGCGACCTTACTTGCAACGACATTAGGACTATAACTACCTATATTTTGTAAAAAAATATTAACTTTATCATATACATATTTTCTCTGTCTCTCTGACTCTCTCTCTGAGTCTCTGGGACTCATCTGATCTCATACGGGCCGTATAAGCATTGTCTAATAGTATGTTAAATTCAATAAAAAAAAACTATAACCCATTTTCAATTTGTTAACTTCTTGTCAACAAACTTCGTCCATAAATAAAAGAGTATAAAGCTGGGAACAAATTATCGGACGTTGTCCTCGAACGTTTTTCTCGGATGCGGCTTGTTTCTATCTGGTTAATACAAAATACACTAAACTGTGCACATTGTCTGATATAAGTCGCGGACGCGACCTTGAGCGTTCGGACGTCTAAAAAGAATCTGGCTTAATTCGTAAGTATAGGCTTGTCACTCAAAAATCTGTCATCTTCCTTAGTAGTAGTGTTGACTACAACACTACTACTAAGGAAGATGACAGATTCAGAGGAAGATAACAAATAAAACGTTACACACACTAGTGTGTAACGTTTTATTTGTTAAAAATGTATATGATAAAAGCATAATTTTAAAATAATATTCGCTCGATGCACTCCTTCTCCATATAAACTATAACTGTGTAAAATTTCATGCACCTACATTTCTCCACTTTTTGTTAAAAGGGGTACCAAGTTTTTCTCTCACGTATTAATATATAGAATACCCTAATATCAAATGAAATATCAACAAAATATTTATGAATTTACATGACGTATCTCTCAAAGTCAATTTGGCGATTATTTTTTGGAAGCGTTGATTGATAATTTTGATGACGTTGCTAATAATTGCAAACATCGAAAGCGTGAACATTTTACTATTAAAATGAAAGTGTAACACATGTCTGATATCGGAATGGATGCTAAGTTCTAACGTATCATCGGCTGGACAAGATGTGGGTTAGTGGCACCGAAGAATCCGTCGAAACCGGCGCGCGGCGGCCCGTAGAGATCGACGTATTAGCATAAACGCCCCTGGCGCGGACCCGTTACACCCAACTTTTGTTTGCCAGTCAGCCGTTTTCGTGTAAGCACATCGTCAGTTTTGACGTGACCCTGTTACAGCTCATCAAACTGTAAATGCTTGCATTACCATAAATGCACCTACGTGAAATACCTCCGAGTCGTTTCTGTACAATAAAACTCTGCATCCGCAAAATATTTTATCGTAAACGACACCAGAATCACTATAATTTACGTCGTATTACAATATTGTACGGCCACAATGAAATGGAAAGCATGAAAATAACTCCACATAAAAGAATGTAACATTTATAAAATTGTATCGAGTGTGATATCTCGATTATTTATGAGTAAAACTGTACGACCATTTTTGGTAAAGAGAAACTTTATAAGGTGTCCAACGTCACTAAGATCGAAATAGTTGATATTATGTTTCGACAATTTGTTGCACGTCGAGATCGTTGATCATGCGTCGTAAGTCGTAACCTCGAAAATTGTATTGTGTCCAAAAAGCAAGAGTGTCTTTTAAACATAGCCGCGTTGAGAAAACAAAAGACACAGACCGAGCGAAATACGTATTGTGTTGGTATCGTATAATTGAATCTTACGGAATAAAACCATATCGGCCCACATATCACAGCTTTATTTCCTTCGAACGATTTTTTTTTACGAATTTCCGAACGAATTATAATTTCGGAGCCGTGCTAGATAATTATACAGACGGTGCCCAAATGGGTGAAATGCAACGCTGCGTAAGTTTGATTACAAAGTTATAGCGCACAAGTAGGTCTGTGGATCTAACCGGAATAATTATCAAATCAAAAGATAACAGTTACAGCTTACAGTTTAAGAATCATAAAAAGTTGCTAACAGTAACTTATTTTTGTTTATGTTTAATACGGAGCTGAAATGTAAATTTAATTGGGGCTAGCAGATAGATCTGCGCGTGTAACTCGCAATTTGTATTATAATTTTTAAATGAATTGTACATGATACATACCGTAATCACTAAAACGTGTAAGATAACTACGTTGAACAAAACGAGCGATGTAGCATAAAAACAAACAACGGGGAAAAGCTACGCGCCAGATTTATATCTCGCTTAGAATAATAAGCAAGGAGGGTAAATAACGCTAAAGACATCGGGTATTTAGGTGGACTCGCGAACTGGGTCGCCGTGTATGAATTGCAAACAAGCACTTGAGGTAAGTGCACTCAATTTAAATGTCTTTAAAACATCTTATGTGTTTTGCGCCGACGTTATCGTATTGTGACAATGACTCAAAAGGCTTACATGAACGAGTGAACGTACTTTGTACTTATTATTGCGAAATCTTGTTTGAAATTACAAAAGACTAAATAACACTATGACAAAACAAATCTGCCTATCTTAGATACTAGATAGCCACCTTGAGTGTTTCTAATTTTGTTCGTAAAAACTATCCGATAGAAAACTGTCGAATTAATGCATTGTTTTGTATTGGATATCCTTTCCGATAGCTGAAATGAAAAGGGACAATGACACATCCATACTTCCATACTAATATTATAAATGCGAAAGTGTGTCTGTCTGTCTGTCTGTCTGTTACCTCTTCACGCTCAAACCGTTGAACCGATTTTGCTGAAATTTGGCATGGAGATACTTTGAGTCCTGGGAAAGGACATAGGACACTTTTTATCCCAGATAAATGTACGGTTCCTGCGCGATAAACTAATTTTGGCGCAACGGAGTTGCGGGCATCATCTAGTTGTTAATATAAAACACTCAAAGTGGTCACTTTGATGGCAATAATGGCATTGGCCATCGAGTTGGCCCTAGGCCGTAGCTATATTTTACTGCATTTTATAGCGATTTTTCGTGGCTTTTCTTTTTTTCGTGATATCCTATAACCATATTTCTGAAATATTCTATTGAACTTGTCAAGTTCTAAAAAATAATCAAAATATAATTAAATTACAAACATAAATTTCTTAATAAAAAACTATACTCCACTCGGGCTAACTTGTCGCTAGCGGTTATTGACTCCCTGTCAAAAAGTTGTCATTTTCCATATAAACCGCGATTGACAATGAAGTGTCAGATATTGTTTATCGTGGTTTTAACGTGGTTGAAAATGACAAGTTTTTGACAGGAAGTCAACGACCGCTAGCGTCTAGCTAGCCCGAGTGGAGTATAGTCCATACAACTTAACCCTCAGTTGGTCACGTGGGGTCTTTAAAAGCCCGGAGTTCGCGAAAACGTTCGCGAAAACGAAAAAAAACTATATTTAAATTAATCGTAGCAACTCTTCTCTTTAGGTAGCTTCTTAAAAGGAATTATATTTCAATATAATCGCCACTCGTCTGAGCTCACGTGCATGTGTTGTGTGTTACAGATGTGTTTATTCATGCTGGGGTCTTTAAAGACCCCAGGTGACCAACCGCGTCACTATATTTGATTTCATATTTCCATACAGTTTTCACACCAAAATGGATTTCTTTTGTGATTTTCATTATATTTTATTAATAAATCAATAAAAATCATCGTCTGTTGGTTCTTAATGCTTTATGTCACTTAGAAGAAGCTTTAGACACACTTTTCCAAAAAAGCATATTTTGCTACCTAGACCGAAATGATGATTATTATTTTTTGGTAATGATGAGAAAGTCATTATTTGTATATTTACCATACGTCTTATGTGTTAGAACAGGAAAATATATAAAATATAGTAGGTTTTGATGCTGAAAAATTGTCAATGTTTAACATTCAATAGTTTATATGTTATTTGGACTTAGCTTTTTAAATTGCAGGCGAAGTTATAGGAAATTAAACTGTTATTTCAGTTATCTACATGTTTTACTACAATTTAAAATTATTTTGATTTTTTTTTCAATTTTCCAATTGAAATTCCGGTCTCCAGCTGAAATTTTTTGACTTGTATTTTTACATTGTGTGTTTAGGTTAATAATCTTCAAAATATTATTAATTTTTTGATTGAATCTGATTAATATTGAATTAAATAATAATAATATACATAAAATGGTGATGAAATATATAAATTTATGCAATTTTTATGTCATTTAATTTTCGGGCTTTCAAAGACCCCAGGTGACCAACGGCGTTATTTTAAAAGCACGACCAACCGAGGGTTAAGCATGCTAGTCTAGTTGAGACGTTAGCTAGTTAGTCGACCAGCTGGCCGATTCTGTATCGTACATTTGTGAGTTAATAACTGAGTTAGTAACGAAACGGAGGAGTGAGTAACGGAAAGTGCCACTTTTTGTATTCACTTGCATACAAAAGTTAAACTTTCCGTTGCTCACTCCTCCGTTTCGTTACTAACTCAGTGATTAACTCACAAATGTACGATACGGTATCGCACGCCGGGTGGCACAACTCAATAGTAAAAACAGTTTTTATGAGATGTTCATACTAATGACATTTAAATTACTTATTTGTAAAAACTGTTAACTGGCCACAATAAAGTCACATTCCGCACTACCTGTGTTTAGACTTTAGAGTTCACTGTGAAAATAGCAGTGCTCGAAGAGATTTTTTTTTGTTATGCTTAATAAAATGTGTTTTGTACAGAAGCCCCGTAGTAGCATACATTATCAATGTATAACGGAAATGTTTAGTTACATAAATTGCAATACTAAAAAACTCGAAAGAAACTGGTTTCGTCTAATTTAAATAGGAGTTTTTATCACGAGCCGCGCCATTAAGAGACCGGCAGACCTGGGTGACGGCTGCCAAAACAAATTCAAGTTTAATGAACCAGACAGCCTTAACGCAGCCGGGCGCGATGCAGGCTTCGCTGGTACCAGCATACTACGTTGTATAATGTATTATAGTCAATATTACGTTGTCATATTATAATAATTAATTAAATTTTTGCCGTGGGAGAGCCATGCTTCGGCACGAATGGGCCGGCTCGACCGGAGAAATACCACGGGCTCACAAAACCGGCGTGAAACAGCGCTTGCGCTGTGTTTCGCCGAGTGAGTGAGTTTACCGGAGGCCCAATCCCCTACCAAAAGGGAAGTGTCCCTTTCCTACCCTCCCCTATTACCCTATTCCCTCTTAAAAGACCGGCAACGCACCTGCAGCTCTTCTGATGCTGCGAGTGTCCATCAGGTAACCCGTTTACTAGTTTGCTTGCTTTGTGTTATTTCATAAAAAAAATACAAAGTTATAATAATAATATTTATGTTCAAAATTTATAAGACGAAAAAAACAAATTATTGGAAGAGGCAGACAACCATAAAAAGGATATAATGAGAAACAAAAACATTAAAAAACTCTTAAAAGTAACAAGATCTTCTGTAAAATTAGCAGCGCTGAAAGAGCATTTTTTGTGACTTATATACAGAAAACCGCCCCAGCGTCATCAATTTGTCCCTACAATATTTTAAAAAAAGTTACCCTTTCAACTCTGCTACTTTCACAGTCAACTTTATACAGGGGACTCATACACACCCTAGAGTATTATCGCTGTTTTTTTACATCCTGTATAAGTTATCTGTGCTAGCCACTAGTTAGGTATATTTTGTACTGCAGGTCTGCTGCATTGCGCGGTTTGATGGCGGATTGACTGCGGAGTACAGATTTGCAGCCGGTAGACATCTTGTTATGATTAGTACCTAGAGTGACCTACCTACTTATTATTTTAGTTAAATGTAATCCATACTTACTAATATTATAAAATAAGAGAAAGTATGTCTATCTGTCTGTCTGTTTGTTATCTCTTCACATTCAAACGGCTGAACCAATTTTGTTGAAAGCATACCTTTCATAATTTTTATTCCAGAAAAATGTGCGGTTGCCAAGTGATAACAGAATTTTGGCGCAACAGCCGTCTTGTACTAATAACTATAATTTCTAATTAAATAAGATAAGTAGCCGTCATAAAGTTGTAAAGGTTCCGTAATTTTTGTCTATTATATATACTTATTTATAATTCATTTTTGGATACCTCAGGATATTATAATTATACCTTTAAAGTAACTAGAGATCGCCCAATGGTCGAAATTCAACCTTAGTTTCAACGACATTAGGACTACTACGTTTAATTTGTAAAAAAATATTGACTTTATCATATTTTTTTCAACTCTTGTCTCTGGGACTCAGCTGATCTCAGACTGGCCGTGTAAGCATTGTCTAATAAAAAAAACTATAATCCATTTTCAATTTGTCAACTTGTTGTCAACAGACTTCAACCATAAATAAAAGAGTATAATTCGTATGTATAGGTTTGTCATTCAAAAATCTGTCATCTTCTTAAGTGTGCGTATTGTAGTGTGTGTAATGCAATGGTGTAATGTTTTATTTGTTACAAAAATGTAAGATAAAAGCATAATTTCAAAATAATATTAGCTCGATGCACTCCTTCAGCATATAAACTATAACAGTGCAAAATTTCATTCACCTACGTTTCCGCATTTCTCGTCAAAAGGGATACAAAGTTTTTCGTATATCTATACTAATATTATAATCTATACTAATATTATGATTCTGCAGAGTTTGTTAGTTTGTTTGTTTGTTTGAACGAGCTAATCTCAGGAACTACTGTCTGATTTGAAAAATTCTTTCAGTGTTAGATAGCCCATTTATCGAGGAAGGCTATAGGCTATATTTTATCACGCTAAAACTAATAGAAACGAAGAAATAGAGGAAAATGTGGAAAAAACGGGGGGAAATTATTTGAAAGGGCTTATTTGAACGCGCTAATCTCCGGAACTACTGGTCCGATTTGAAAAATTCGTTCAGTGTTAGATAGCCCGTTGATCGAGAAAGGCTATAGGCTATATTTTATTACGCTAAAACTAATAGGAGCGAAGAAATAGTGGAAAATGTGGAAAAAAACGGGGGAAATTATATGAAAGGGCTTTTTTGAACGCGCTAATCTCAGGAACTACTGATCCGATTTTAAAAAATCTTTCAGTATTAGATAGCCCATTTGTTGAGGTAGGTTATAGGTTATATTTAATTACGCTAAGACTAATAAGAACGAAGAAATAGAGGAAAGTGTGGAAAAAACGGGGGGAAATTATTTGAAAGGGCTTATTTGAACGCGCTAATCTCAGGAACTACTAGTCCGATTTGAAAAATTATTTCAATGTTAGATAGCTTATTTATTGAGAAATATTATAAGCTATTATTTTATTATTCTACAATTAATAGGAGCGAAGAAATAGAGGAAAATGTGGAAAAAACGGGGGAAATTATATGAAATTGCTTATTATCTTAAGATTCTTAAGACCTACTGGAGCAATTTTTATGTTAATTGGCAAACATGAAGAATAGACCACGTTAAGGGACATAGGCTATTTTTTGCGGAAAAATTTACGGTCGCGTGAAATTCCTAAATTACGCAAGCGAAGCCGCGCGGAACATCTATATATAATAAAATCGTATTAAAGTCAATGCTGTACGTTGAATATTTTTGTACAATAAATAATACTTGGGTATATAAATAATACGTGATCTACTATACTAACGCGGACGAAGTCGCGGGCAACAGCTAGTAGAATATAAAATGATCAATGCTTATTTTTTCGGTTTTCTTTAATTTCGATGTCACTTTCAGTGAGAAAATAAACATGAATAAAAAATACTCGTCAAAATAGGTAGCAGTTTTAGCAGTAAGTGCTTAACTATAATTGTATAAAAATATTTTTTCCGCATGCAATAGATAGAAATGAATAAGAAACAAACTGTAATACCCAGGTAAGCGAACTTTATAGAGCGTCACAGACTTTATCTTATCAGGTTTTCCTTTCTGTGAAGTAATTAGCGCTGATAAGCCAGCGCGAAAATTAAAATTGCAATTAAATATTATATTGCATAGCTTTCCCTTGCCAATAAAAAATCGATAATATAATATATTATATATAAAATTCTCGTGTCACAATGTTAGGCCGCGTACTCCTCCGAAACGGCTTTACTGATTTTAACCAAATTTTATATGCATATTCAGTGGGTCTGAGAATCGGCTACTGGGTACTTTTTATATTGATAAGTGCATTTGTTGAATAAATAATAGCAAATTATTACAACTCGAGACTGACGGCGACCATTGTTTGTGCGACGGGATAGCGATGGACGTTGCCATGGTGACATACTTATTTAGTCACGTCAATAAAATAATACGGGCGAAATACTTTATAATTATGGCAAAGAAACGTTTGCCGGGACAGCTAGTAATATTGTAGAAATACTAGATATTAGATAACTCTGTTGCGACTTGCGCTAAAATGCGTTTATCGCACGGGAATCGTACATTTTTTTGGATAAAAAGTATCCTCTGTACTTTCCCGGGACTTAAAATTTCAGGAAATCAGTCAGAAATCAATCGGTTCAGAGGTTTGGGTGTGAACATGTAACAAACAGATCTGTCTGTTAAATTTATAATATTGGTATGGATGATTTTAAAAATAAAGTAACTTTACGTAAGGTTTCCTTTATTTTTATTTGAATTAAATATTTTTAGAATGTCTACGTGTGTACCACGGCCTTATTTTTATTTTTTATTGATAAACAATCTATTCACTTGTACTCTTATTTTATTATACCTGTTATGTCTACAGAGCTCAACACAGATTTTTCATTCTTACCAGAAAATCAGTCAGTCAGTCACAAAATAATTATAAGACGAAGAAAATAGATTGCATCGCATCGTATAACCTTAAAGTTCTGGTTTGCTTAAAAAAAGCTTTTTACTTCGTATAATAATAATTAATATTGGAAATAATATATTTTGTACATTAATTTCTGTCTATCTCTTAATGATATAATGACTAAGCCGGTTCAGATGCAACTTTGTATAGACATACTTATTAATTAATATTATATACTTTAATATTTTGAGAAAGAAGGAAAATTTGAAACCCAATTTATTTCTAAAAACTTTCATTTTTATGATTCGCAACACTTAGCTTTACGCAAGTATCTAGATACTAGGATCTAGATGTAGATTGAAGATATATGTTAGTTCATATTTCATAGCGGCAGACCGTAAAACAATTAGGTCGTCCTTGGCGCTTGTGCAAGCTGTACAGAAGACTGCACTGACCTACTGTATGCGTACAAACCGTTCGACATTATTTTTCCTCTATCAGGACCTTATGCCGACGAAATAGGAACCACCCTCGTAGGAACGAGGGATTGACTGAACTGATACGTACACCGATCTGCAATGTAGTTCGAATAACACTCGACTTGAAAACCTGTACGTGATATTGAGTTACTTGCTTTAGGTAACACCTAATCAAAAGTTTCATATTCTTACAAAATATTCTATACTATACTCGGCGAAACATGGCGGTAGCGGTCATTGATAAAACTTGTCATTTTCTATATTTAACCGCGATTGACAACATCTAAAACTTCATTGTCAATCGTGGTTTTTATAGAAAATGACAAGTTTTTGACAGGGAGTCAATGACCGCTATCGCCATGTTTCGCCGAGTACAGTAAAGGTAAGTATACTTATGAAAATAAATGTTTATGTCTACGTGTTTATATCTATAGGTAATATACAGTATCAGTATGTACTAATAAGCCGGGTTCGGTTTTACATAAAATAATTAGTTACAACACTACTGTTTTAATTTCATAAATATAGGAGTTTCATAAATATAGGAGTAATAATAATAGAAGATCATAGGCTTTTATTGCGGCCTGCGGGAATGTTTGCCCAAGATTTAATTCTGTGCAAACAAAGAGGCAGAAAAATTCTTGTCTTATGCATCTTAATAGTAAACATATAATTTCTGAGAGATGTAAAGCGGACACGGTCATATAAGCCGTAGTTTTACCTCATAAGTAAAACAAATTCGCTGGCTTACTAAAACATATAGTACAGGGCACAGGCCTAAACTACTTTACCTAAACTCGACAAATACAAGAGATTATAATGGGATTGCCAAAATATGCGCATATTTCGGCACAAACAAAGGAAAACAACATTCAACTTTGCAGAAACTCGGATTCAATTAAAATTTATGCTGAACCAGACGTACACTGCCTAATCTATCCAAACATTTCGCTGTACTATTACTTATTAAGAATAATAATATACATAATATTATAACATTAATTATAGAATTACTGCTAAGTACAGAAATAATAATTATTTACTTACGAGATTAAATAAACTGCATGTAATATTGTAATTAATATTATAAGCAGTAAGTATATATTTTAATCTACGAGTAAAGAAAGATGTAATCATCTTGCAGTTTTTTTCTTGGTCATTAAAATTTGGGTTGTAAAAATATTTGTTAAGCAGCCATCATATTATTGTAAATCGGTGTCATACTCATAAAGCTTTAAAGCTGAGGTCATAAATTATATTTAAACCTTTAAACCTGTTCTATTAATGTTTTATAAGTTATAATTCGGGCTTTAAACAATAAAAAATGTATGTTAATTAGTTTTATAAATTGCTAATTAATGTTAAAATTGACTGTATGCTGATTTCGGATATAAATAATCATTTCAACGGTACAGCATCTTCGCATCTCGAGACGGTATCTTAGGCCCAAGGTCACCTTTCACCGAGCATTCACCAACTTATTCAAACAATTTGTATGAATTGTAGACGTTGACACGTCGGTTATGTAAAATATCCTGTTTTCCAAATGTTTAGCAACTTCTTCTTCTTTTAAAAATGGGCAACTTATTAGTGGCAGCAGGCTGACACCGTCGGTATGTGACATTTGGGTAGCGCCGCGCCGTGTCATAGGCCAGCAATCGAAAACAAAACACTATGGCCTCACAGACCGTTTTGTTCCTCTGAATTTCTACGATAGTAAACCTTATTGCATGGATATAAAGGTTATGTATCTTAGCTCGATCTGTGCTGCAACCTTAGCATCCATTCACAATGTCAACGAATATGAGAAAAACATTGACGCTGACCCAGCGGCGCGGTGGTGCTGAATTGCTGATATCGGAACGTCATTTTACAAGCTTCATCAATAATAATGCTTATTTTTATTAGTAAAAAATTGAATCATCTATAGACTTAAGTCCAAGTGACACATCCTTTTGCAAATCCATAGAGTAAATAAATTTCTCGGTGATCACGCGGTGTAGCGGCCAAATCACTCCTTTGCGCGGACGCATAGGTATAAATCGAGCCTTTGCAATAAAAAATATAAATGTCAAAACTCAAATAGTATAAAGCTTCACAAGTCACATCTCAATTTTATGTATCTCCGCGTCGTACCTTGTTTCGATGTGAGCCGACCTCAACATAGCAAATATATTTACCGCATTTAGGTCATATATCTTTCTTAATAGACGAGTGTGCTAGTATATTAATGATTCGTATTTGTAACAAGCGTGGACGTGATGCGAATACACAGGATAGATGTTGGCTCATAACTGACTATGATAGAGCTCACTACATCCCCGTATTCTGTAAGCTTATAGTCGAGCTCAAAGGCGGTACGCCGTACAGTATAATCATGATGACTTTAAGTAATGTTGTTTTAAGGTTTCATGGAAATTAGAATTAATATTATAACCCCTGACCAGGCATGGGAACTTTGAGTTTGTCATGTTATCCATACTAATATAATGCGAAAGTGTGACTGTCTGACTGCCTGTCACCTCTTCGCGCTTTAAGGCCATCCCCTGAGCATACGACATGGACCATACATTTGCGGCGTTAATGAAATTGTCGATCTAGGTGTGGTTCAAATAACCGTAATTTGTATTAATACTAGGGAGATACTGAATGTATGCTTGAATTTAAATATAATGGTAATAACTATGAAAGGAACGTTCATAATATACTGAAGATTATTGCTGTATTTTTATTATAATTTTGTAGCTTTCAAATTATGAGTTAATAAGGCTCTAAAAACGGTAAATTACGGGATCTCCGTAGGGGGAGCGTCTTAGGCACTAAACCGATCACTAAGGTTGGGTTGCACTAACTTTAAATATAACTGTAACTTTAACTTTAACTATAACTACAGTGCAAAATGTCAAATCTTTGGTTAAAGTTAAATATGGCGTCCAAGGACGCCTCCCTCCGCTCATACGTATATCTGAAAATTTACTATGTTTCACAGTGTTATATTTTCCTGTCGATTTTTACGGATAATTTGATTTTTTATAAACTCAGTCCTGTTACCTGTAGCTTCATTAAAAAAAATAAACGCAACAGACATCCGTGAATTTCTCCGGCTAAAGTTAAGGTTAAAGTTAAAGCTAAAGGACGCCAGATTTAACTATAACCGTACTTTAACTTTATCTTTAACCACGCCTCTGGTGCAACCCAACCTAAGACTCGGGAAAGGACATAGGAATACTCCTTATCAAGTTTTAAAAAATGTCCAATCCCCACTAGATAAACGAAATTCCGAGCAACAAAGTTGTGGGCATCGTATTATATTAAGTATGTCATAATTCGTTTTATTGAAAAACTACATATTTTAAAAATGTTGAAGATATATTCTTATTTCAGCCTCACAATGTATGAATTCTCTTTCCTAACTATAACTAAGTTTTCTGGTGCAAAACATGTTCTCTATAACACCGAATAAAGATGAAACAGTAAAATTAGTAACGACAGTTGCAAGTATTGCAATATTGAAATTTTGCAAGAGTATTGCTATTTGCGGAAAATTCTAGTGAAGCATGTCAGTGAGGCAACGTTATAGATTCAAATAGCCTTCACGCTATATCTTCTCACTTATTACAATATTTATGCATAAGAAAATTTGCTCTATTATAATATTATCATATTATTTTTTTGGATCGCCTCCGTGGTCTAGTGGTATAGAGCGCGGCTCTTGACTCGGAGGTCGTGGGTTCGATTCCCGCGTTGGAAACATGTTATTTCCAAGTTTGGTTAGGACAATGCAGGCTGATCACCTGATTGTCTGACAAGTAAGATGATCCATGCGTCGGATGGGCATGTAAAAAGTCGGTCCTGCGCCTGATCTCTCGCCAGTCGTGTCGGTCGTCCGTCCCACTGGGTTATGAGAGTAAAGCAATAGAGAGTGCTCTTGTGTACTGCGCACACATTTGGGCACTATAAATTACTCCTGCGTAGCTGGCGTGGTTTCAATGAAACCGGCCACCGTCACCGAAACCGGTGTGGGAGCTATCTATCTTATTATTTTTTTAAAGTTCATTCCAAATTCGTTAATCTATGTTAAAAATATAATAGATGCGTAAGCCTCTAATACGATTTTGATAAAATTTTGTACCCCCAAGTCTATGTCCCAACCATAAAGTTAAGATACCTAGCGTATATTAACTTTATGGTCCCAAAATAGGATAATTTCTATTTCAGAAAAAGGTAGGGTTTCCGCGCGATAAGGCGCATTTTCAGTGCAACAAATGTCAACATCTAATAAAAACAGTTTGTTAGCTGCAACACTTTAATTACTACCTTAAGTTCCTTTTTAAATTCCTCCTTCCACTCCAATATTCCTAAAAATTGCCTACAACAGAAAATATTTTGGCCAGATATTAGAAAATCAACACATCGTAGCTAGTTGCAGACACGACGAGTCGATTTTAATACCAGATATTATTGGTTCGGACGGCTTTTTCGACATTTAATATCGAGATACCATCTGATATTAGCGGAGCTTCTTTTACGTCTCATTCGATGGTCCACCTAATACTTTTGTTATTAACTTGGAATGAGGTTTTCTTTTGAACGTAACATTTTATATATTATATTAGTTTGGCAGGATATACATCAATAATATAATATCATCCTTCTAAATATAGTAACTGTACAATAAAAATTTTAATATTATCAGCAACATAAAATTTGATCGGAATGGAAATGATTTAAGTAGGTGTGGTGATTAGGTATAATCCTAAAATATAGTGTTGAAGACGATGCCATGATACCGTTTTCAATCATTCATAAACTTTATAAACGCCATTCTAAATTCATTCTAAGCCAAACGAGAGACCCAGAAAACATGCCAACAACGGGAGAGCTTTAGGCGTATTTACATATTTACTATATTATATACAATATACATGCTGTCCAGTATATTATTAAGATCGTGAAAGGCGAAAGGCTTTCTACCTAATTTCAAATTTGCTAGTAATTTAATGTTTTCATTCTGTGCAAATGTATTTATCACATTTTAAACCATAAGCCTACTCTTAATAGCTAAGTACTTAATGCGTCAAAATATTATGTCAGCTTACTTTTACTCAGTCTGAGTTCGATGACCTCCACTATTCGATCATAGCCTGAACTTATCGCAATTTACTTTAACAGCCTAGGCTTAAGGCCCATTTTATTGCTCCAGCCATCTGTTCCATACGAGTATAACTTCCAATATTCGTCTTCGATGTTTCTAGTTATATTGTTTATTCTTTGTAATATTTTAAGTTCGGGCAGACAGAATGTCGGGGACGATGCCAAATTAAATGGCAATATATCGAGAAGAACAAATCGTATATTTGTAGGCTAATAAAGAATCTTTAACGTGGGAGAGCCATGTTTCGGCACGAATGGGCCGGCTCGATCGGAGAAATACCACGTTCTCACAGAAAACCAGCGTGAAGCAGCACTTGCGCTGTGTTTCGCCGAGTGAGTGAGCTTACCGGAGGCCCAATCCCCTACCCTATTCCCTTCCCTACCCTCCCCTATTCCCTTCCCTTCCCTTCCAATCCCTACCCTCCCCTATTACCCTATTCCCTCTTAAAAGGCCGGCAACGCACCTGCAGCTCTTCTGATGCTGCGAGTGTCCATGGGCGACGGAAGTTGCTTTCCATCAGGTGACCCGCTTGCTCGTTTGCCCCCTTACTTCAAAAAAAAAAAAGATTAGACGGGGTTTTTTAAAGCTAGTTTTGTGGCTATTTTCGAGCGTGCCCTGGCTTTCTCGTGATAAAAAGTGATAACTATTCAAATACACTGTTACTATACAACTATAACCCTATAAAATCGTAATCATTGCATGGAATAACGGTTATAGCAGTTAAGATGAACATATATCACGCTAAACTCTATTATTTTTGATAAAAATATGTGTTATTTAAATTTATATTTGGGAACAAACGACTCGATGTAAATAAAGTGGGCGTAGCAAAAGATATTTAATGAGGATCATAGATCACTACAACACAGTACCTGGGTGGGATGTATCATGTAACTGAGTCCGTAGGTAATCGCTGTTCACCTGGCTATCTACCATGAAAACTTAAACCCTACGGAGATGCTGTAATTTACCGTTTTTTAGAGTCTTATAAGTTACAAGTCATAATTTGAAAGCTACAAAAGTATAATAAAAATACAGCAATAATCTTCAGTAAGTATAAAAATAAAAAATGTTTTATTTCTGAGTAGTATCAAATTTTTTCAGAATGTCTAGTGTCTACCTACCACCGGTTCGGGAACTACCCCGGCGAGAAGAACCGGCGTAAGAAACTCGCGCAGAGCCCACTTTTTACCATTACAATATGAACATTCCTTTCCACGTTATTAATTTCCTATTTTTGTTTATTATACTTATGATATTATCAGCTTCCAAAGTAATATCAATTTATTAAAATTCAAGCATCTCCCTAGTATTTACAAATTACTTTTATTTGAAACACCTAAAAGTTAAGTACAGAAAATTGATTTACTTGCCTATATAAATAAGAATAGGGGAATACAAAATTTACTACGTTTCTCTTACAAAAAAGCAAAGTAATAATTCCTATTATTGATATAGTTGCCTCCTTGTAACCTAATAGATATTTCTATTCTTTATAAATAAACATGGTTAACCGGTTTGCCATAATGTATTGTATTATAATTTAATACAACACCCGTTACACATAGGTTTTTCCATCTAGATTCTAGAATTGACACATAATCAACACAAAAGGAACTAAAGGAACCGATATTATAACAAGTAAATAAAATGATTTATTTGGTCATACTCAAGTTAATAAAACATTTACAATATTTGTGATTACTTATAGCCATAAATATAATTTATAATTAATATTAGATTATTATCTTTTATCCTAATTTACATTATGTCAAGTTAAATTAGAATAAAAGTGGATGAAATATTTGTTTACTTTATTGTAAATATTTTATTAATATTTTTGCCATATAAACTACATATTTTCTTTATGTTATGAATTATGATCTTAATATTTGAATAATTTAATTATCATTAAGGAATGCAAATTTGCGTGTGTGTTAATTTGTTGATTCTTATGTTCTCGTAAATGAAATTCGTAATATTATTTAGTATACTCGTTTTATATAATTGCTTAAAAATCTGGGGCGAGATCTTCAATAACTATTTTATAACCAGAAAATAACTTGCGCTAATCCAAAATTGAAATCAAATTACTGATCAATTGATTAAATTAATATAATAATCATTAATACTTAATTGAGGTAACTGACGAGACAATAGCAAACATATTTTCTTATATTTTCTATTTAATAATTCGTGAAAATTGTCCTCCTGTATGACTACTTACGCTTTAGTTTTGTTTAGTAATTTTATTTTAAGTCCTTTCCTTTATGTCTGATTATTCAACTGAAGTCATACTTTATGCAAAATAGTAGCAAAGTTCAATGGTTTCTGTTTCTGAAGACTCACTATTCGAGTACTATTTGTGTTTATAGTACGAGGTTGTAGAGTCAATAAAACATTCAATCCATTTGTACCATGAAAGTTTCTTAGATTCTGGAAGAAACTTTTCATTCTCTGCGACGGAGAGACCGCGAGCGGAAAGCAATTTATTTTTAGATGGCGACTGTAACTCTGTTGCGCCAAAAATCGTTTATGGCGCGGGATCCGTAGATTTTCCCAGGTTAAAAAAGTATCATTTTCCGGGACTCAAAGTCAAAATCGGTTCAGCGGCGTGAAGTGGTAACAGACAGACAGAGCGACAGACAGACACACTTTCGTATTTTAAATATTATTTTAGACTATGTAATGATAATACTAATTGTTCGTGTACTCGTACAAAATGAACTATTATTTTCATACAGGTGGAACCGGAAACACACACCCTTAATGCAAAGTGCACAGCCTTCCATTTAATTAATAGACAATGCATTCCGTATTTGCAATGTTAATACATTGCAAAGTAAATTGGCAAACGATTTGCACGTACTTCTTTGTATTGATAATAAACCAATAAAAAAACAAGTAACACTTAAATATACCAACTGTATAATCAAATATTAAATGCTTATATACACTAATAACGATGCGCTAAAAAGCAGCAAAGTTTAATCAAAAAGTCGATCCGAAATAGTTCTGGGCGGGCGGGGTAAAGGAAAAGCTTAATATAAGGAGCACAGAGCGGGCTCCCGGGGTGCCGGGGTACCGGGTGCCGGGGCACCGTGGGGAGGTCGGAGCTCCCCGCCGCGTCCCTAATCGCATTATCCACACGCGGCGCTCACTCCGACCTCACTCCGCATCCTGGGAGCCCGTCCTCGCCGCGCGGCCTATATACGTACTCACCGTTATATCACAACAAGGACGACACTTCACACAAACATTTTTCGTTTACGATCGCGACTTTTTTATTTACGAGCGAGCGGCGAGATCGGCGTGCGGCGGTCGGGTGCGTCGCGACGTCGGCGGCGCTGAGCGGCGTGTGCGCGGCGGTGGGGCCGACCGGTCGCATTCGGGCCGCGCTCTCACCGCAACTCGCAGCGATCGCAGCCACACTTGACACCGCACCGTGTTCGATTTCGAAGAAAGTTTCGAGTTTCTATGTCATTAACGATTTGAATTGAAATGGAATTCGGCAGTTTGCGTTGCGTTCGATGTGCGATGATCGCACTAAATAACACGCCTGCGCGTGCTAATGAATGAGCGAAATTTCGGTGCTAATCTGCACACTTTATCAAACTAACACTTCCAAAGTTCGAAACGCATTATTCATGGCAGCACACTTTTAAAAGTAGTTTGCACGTCGACACATTTTCTAACACACTATTGAGGAGAAGAACAACAAACACATTCACTTCCCCGCCGGCCGCCGCTATTGACGAATCCACCATTGTGGAGACATAACTGTAATGTATTTTTAAAGCGCTCAAACGAAGCCCGACTCACGTTTGGTGTAATTGAATTAGATAAACCTATCTTACGTATTTGGCTTCGGTGTTCGGAAAAGGCTTACGACTATTACTTAACTCACGAGATTGGATAAACGAATGAGGAAGCTAACGACTCTATATTTAGTTTCGAAGCTCAAAGAGAGTACTCTACATAATTTGATGGATTATGTGGGCAGTATGGGAAAACCGTTACCCGAATTCTACTATTTTAGTGCAATATTAATGTGGCATCGTTCCTCTTTCGATCCACTTTATTTCCTATCAAACTGCTATAGAATTTACATGAACATCAAACGAATCTTTTTGTAGGTTTTGTCATGAGATTAGTATTTTGTACTTTGATATTTCAAACTTTTTCGAAAAAGGACTTAGCTGCATTTATGTAGCATTAAAAGCAGAATTAGGATACTGTTTTAGTCTGAAAATGTCGATAATATGTGTTTGGGTCCAAGAGCCAATAGTAATTTTTATAGAGATGAAGTAACAACCGTGTTAGTTGTTTTGTTTTGATGCTTGTGCTTGTATAATGTACCGTAACTTTCTACAATCACCATACTTGAAGCTGTTGGCCATGCTCTTTGGCAGAAACCATCCATACTAATATTATAAATGCGAGAGTGTGTTTGTCTGTCTTTCTGTCTGTCTGTCTGCTACCTCTTCACGCCCAAACTGATGTACCGATTTTGCTGAAGTTTAGAATGGAGATACTTTCTCCCGGGGAAGGACATACGATACTTTTTATCCTGGAAAAATGTATGGTTCTTGCGCGATAAACGAATTTTGACGCAACGGAGTTGCGGGCGCCAACTAGTAAACAATTTAACTTTTTTTTGGGTATTATTTTTAATTTTAGCATGCACCATTATAACGAAACCTAGTTTCTATCTACGAATTTGTCGTAACATTCAGACTGTTGCCAATTAATTACTAATTGCCACTCAGGGACTCGAAATTGAGACATTTACCTTAGTCTACAAATATCTTACCTCCTAGGAGGAAAAATCTCTAGGAAATGAAATAGCAGCAATTCAACGGCACGCTGTATAGAGTCAACGACCAATTTGGTCGTTACACCATACCAGGTGCTAACTTGTGGTTTCCGCAACGGTAACAGACAACTTCAGTCACATTCTCTCTTGTCAAGAGAATTATAGGCTTATAAAAAGTGATTATTTTCAGTTCAATAGCATAGCGCATGGAAAATCAGCAATTGCTTTCTGATTTTAGCATGAATGTACGTCGTGGTTTTTGCAAAATTGAATTTCATGCAAAATAAAATTTCCCTTTAGAACTATCGTAATTATTGACAACCTTATTTGAAAATTTTTAACGTGGGAGAGTCATGCTTCGGCATGAATGGGCCGGCTCGACCGGAGAAATACCACGTTCTCACAGAAAACCGGCGTGAAACAGCGCTTGCGAAACACAGCGTTTCGCCGAATGAGTGAGTTTACCGAAGGCCCAATCCCCTACCCTATTCCCTTCCCTTCCCATCCCTACCCTATTACCCTATTCCCTGTTAAAAAGCAGGCAACGCACCTGCAGCTCTTCTGATGCTGCGAGTGCGGAAGTTGTTTTCCATCAGGTGACCCGTTTGCTCGTTTGCCCACTTATTTCATTAAAAAAAATAGAATGATCGATTTAAATGTGAGCCGGTTATCTGCTTATCAGTTAAACTCAAAATTAACATCGTTTTAAACCTCTCCTAAACAACATTCCAGCATTTGAGGTTAATGATGAAAGTACTGACACTAGTCACTACATGGCAACAAAAAGTTTGCATGCACCGAATTAGGTTTCGTACGGTATTTAAAAGGAAATTCTAGATGTCTAGGCCCATATACAGATTTTAACTAATGCTGCATATCTCGACAGTTAAGATAAACGTATTTGAAAGGTCCATGTTTAACATCGAGCTCAAGATCCGTCAATGTTCGTATAAGGGACACACAAGAGATTTATTTGATACTGCCAGGCTCGAGTCGGGCCACGTACTGTTACAGACTGTTCACGCTTGGTATATGACCATATCAGTATTGAAATCTCTTTGTTCCGAAGAAAATGCAGACTGTAAATCTACTGTTATAGCGAAATATTCCATGGCGAAAATCATTGAAGCCTGTTTAAATGTACTTGCACAGAAGAAAATGTGTACAATCGACGTATGATGTAAATTTCTGTGTGTTATGATATGAATCATAAAATGTGTAACTTAAACTAACTTTATACACTAAAATTTTTAATCTGTGACCACAAAATGTTTTGTTGAACTACGGGGAAAAAACATCACTACTTTGTCTCGGTAATTTTTCTAATACATAAAATATGAACCACTAGGGCAGTGCTGTGTTGTTACAGTTTTCATGGTTGGTTAAGCTGTGAAGTAATCTGTGGGAATGCATTAATGATCGGTTGCAATGAAACACTATGTAATGTGCAATTTGTAGCCAACCATCGGTCCGTCACGCGACCACCGCTAGGGTTATCACAACTCTTATATCGATACCCCGATTCTGCTATAAATCCACTAGCTTTAATGCAGTCCTGAGTCTTAAACTGCTTGAAATTTTGACTATTCTTACTGAACGCATCTGACGTGTTGACTTTTTAATATTAAAATACCAATTAGTGATTTTATAATACGGATATTTTATTGGAAGCATATCGAAGCTGTATTATAACATTGAAATATTAGAATCATCAATAAATGGAGAATAGAGTTCGCACTCAATTCTTCCGGAATAACGGAACTCTCTGCACCAGTACTGGTGTTGGTATAGAGTAGTCTTTCCCAAAGTGGGCGATAAACCCCCCCCCCCCCCTGTGGGCGCTGAAGGTCTAAAGGAGACGGTGTAGGACGCAGAAAAAAAATGGGGGCGTTGTGTAGAGGCTTAGGGATGATGTATTTCATCTGGATGCATTTTAAATTAAAACAAAGGGGGCGCTAAAGCATAATTTGCTCTCAAAGTGGGTAGTAGACAAAATAAGTTTGGGAACCCCTGGTATAGAGAGTTTTGCTGTAATATTAGTTAAGGCCTTTCCAGATCTAACAATTTTTTAACGAAATCGGACCACCTTTTGCAACATAAAAGCATGTCAACATACCTATTCACATAAATTAAAGAAAAAAACTGTTTGGTGATGTCTTGTATCCAGAAAAACGATTTCCGTAGGAACTTGATTTATTTTGCACAAAGGAAGATCTACTAGACACGAAGTAAAAAGGAAAATATAAAGCTTCCAGGTCGCTGCTTAAACACCAAAACATCTTCATTTATAGATAAAGTTGCCTTTATTTCTTGGTTTAGCTTTCATGCTTCGACTGTGTCGTGTAGAGCGATATATCTATCCCACGAGAACTGAGGACGCGGACGGCAACTGCATTGCATAGAAATCGGGTAAAGTAAGAGAAGGAAGTTTCATCCCCTATTTGAACCCCTGGGGGTTGGAATTTATAAAAACCCTTTCTTAGCGGATGCCTACGTCATAACATCTACCTGCATGCCAAATTTCAGCCCGATCCGTCCAGTGGTTTGGGCTGTGCGTTGATAGTTCACTATGTCAATCAGTCAGTCAGTCACCTTTGAGTTTTATATATATATATATATATATATATATATATATATATATATATATATATATATATATATATATATATATATATATTGTAACTTTACTATAAAAGCTTCTAATAAAGACATGAGTGGAAAAGTGGGTAAGTAACATTTTATAACATGAGGACAATTACTCATTTTTTCCCTTATAAGTTATAACTTGAACAAACCTTTTAACTTCCCTTTTTCATCATCTAGCTAATATATCTAGATATACATCTAAATGTTTTGATATCAAATTATTTTCCCGTCTTAAAGCCTTCAAGTCAAAAAAATTCTTAGATGATTATAAGCGGTTGAAAGAAAAAAGTAACCCCAGTAACAGGGCACAGATTTAATGAAAAGCAAAGATTGAAGATTGTAAAATAATAGGAAAAGATAATTAACCTAACAAACAGCAGCTGAAGAGATTAAAAGATAGGATTAATTTAATTTTGATACAGACAGTGTTTTGTTTTTCCACCATTATCGTTAATAACATCGAGCTGTAACGTCGTAGTCGATTAAAATAAATCCTGCTTTAACGAGGAGACGTATTAAGATAATGTAAAATTTAGCCTCTACAAAGAGGTGTCTTAAAAGCCCCATAAACAGGGAGACTGATCAATCGGTTCGACTGATCGCAGATCGACCTGACCTATGTTATTTTTTAAAATAGATTAGAATAGAAATAATATTTGTTGTCAATATTTTGTTTTTATTGCGTATTACTTTTAGGATATGTTTATTTTAGGAATTAAGAACCTACTTTGGTTCTAATGAACTGCACACACACGGGGGTGTAGAGAGGAGGTCGGCCTGCTATCACGGCATCGGTCGGCCTTCCCACAAATATGGACCTTAAATGATATAAGGTATTTCATTGAAAATTTTATAGGCGATAAACAATAGTTTTGTTTATGTTGTTTTTCCTTTTTAATTGACACTAATTGATGTACGTATGTAAAGGTTGCGTGCAATTTTGAGCGTTTGTATAGAGCGCAGGAAATATTTATCCATATCGGTAGACGTTTATTATTATTTACACACTTTACATATTGTATCAATAATGTTCATTGTAAGTCACGAGAAGTACAAAAATATTTCAAGGAAATTAATGACAAAAAGATTGACTTCAAGTATTGTAGATTCCTCAGTCTTCACCACTCTCACTTTGACTTCTGATAGAAACAAAATGGTATTATTATATTCAAATTACCTAAATAATAAAAATACTTACACAATGTATACCTATGCTACACAATGTTTTGTGCTATTAGCCGTCTTTTTCACGGTAAACTTACCGCTTTAAAATTAAGACAAAACATTTAATTAACTAGTAAAGGCTAAATAGACTCGTGAATACACTTTTTGAACATCCAAACTACGATGCCTACCACAAGTTTAAAACTTATCCATTCAGAAACCTGAAGGTACATTTTTTTTCGATTATCCGGCCCACCTGGTCATTAGTTTTGGGCTTTGGTCAGCATCACCTAATCGGCCTAATTCAGTTTCGCTTCCACTCAACCAAGTACACAGGGGTACGTTCCGGAACAACGTTTTCGGTACTCAGCTTATTTCGCCCCGCTTAGATAGAACATTTTTAATGAGGTAACGCAGTATGTACTCTTTTTTTCGTAATATTTCTACTTGTTAAGAGATATGGATTTAAATAAATGTTAAATCTTACATCTTTAAACGAGCAATTCTTTTAAATATATATAATTGGAATCTCAAAATCGGCTCCAACGATTTTCATGAAATTTAGTATATAGGGGGTTTCGGGGGCGATAAATCGATCTAGCTAGGAATCGTTTTTAGAAAATGTCATTTTATTCGTGTTTTATCGAATACCGAGCAAAGCTCGGTCAAATAGCTAGTGTTGATCTAACTGTAGGCGATCATTTACCAACTTAGTACCAGTCACGTAATGCTTTTTACCTTTTTATCTTAATACTTGGAAGACCAACCAAGAGAGGAACTTCTCAGGTACCGAAAAATAAAATTGTTACCTCTTCCAAAACCACCTACTCATGGAAACACTTGTAGTTGGCACTCGACTAAAAGCCAATTAAGTATAACTAATTGTACAAGATTTCTAATTTTCATCTTCATAACAAAGGACAAGAATGCGTCGTAAACAAAATCAATAAAAAGGCGACCAAGTATAAAACCGACGCTTTTTTCCACCCATAAGAAGTTACTTCATCGGAGCGCTAATTGTTGGTCGTCTTGTAACATTATTATTCTGCTCAGACACAT
The DNA here is from genome assembly GCF_905147365.1 of Aricia agestis. Lineage (NCBI taxonomy): Eukaryota > Metazoa > Arthropoda > Insecta > Lepidoptera > Lycaenidae > Aricia > Aricia agestis. Next base: position 10,007,693 of record NC_056414.1, on the reverse strand, counting down.
ATAATTACATATTTATGACGTGATCTACATAATATGACGAGGATTGCGAACTCGCCAATAGGAATTTTATTACAAATATTTAAGTAAGTCACGATCGACGCTGAATAACTTTAACTAAGGCCATTAGCACACATTATAATATATTCGTCATATTATCATCCCAAATCGGATACAAATGTTTAAGATTTTGATACGTGTAAAACTATTTTTTTTAACCCTATGTTAGACAATTAATCTGGAAAAATAGCTTTCTCTTTAATATTATGTGAAGCATGATAATTAATGAAATATTGAATTGTGTTAGTTATCGAACTAAAAGAAGGTTTTATAGTTCTATTTTTTTATACGATTAAGATTATAATATTCGAAGTCGAATCTGCAAGAAAACATCCACTGCAGTATATTATATTACAGTACTACTCCAACCTCCTTCCCCATGGACTAATAAATATAAAACTTAAAAGTGTGGATGTACCCTTATATCGAAAACCACATCCCGTTATGCTTTAAAAATGCATCACATGCATTCTCCATACCAGCCTTAACTTCTGACATTTGATTTATAGAAGGCTCCTCATTTATTTCCGAGCAAATGAACCGCCTTTGTTCTTCGAGCTATTCAGTCCTTGGAGGCTTACGTCGAGTTTCGCAAACTTCACATCGCCGGCACTTTACTATTTATCAAATATATTCAAGGCGAATAATGTCAGAGTTGTTCACTGTTTGAAATTTGTACTTCGTCGCCATATTTGTTTAGAATTTATAGCTGCTCCTGTTACGAAAAGGTTATTTAGAAAGTTTGTCTCTATTTATCAGATAAATGATAAATAATAATAATAATTTATTGAAATCAACAATACATCTCATACAAAATATTTTTACAGGTAGGTACATTTAATTATTTTAAGATTACAGACGTTTTAGTGCCGAGTTTCTTTGATGTCTGCACTAGGCTGAGCCTGTCCTGCAGATCACCAAAATAGTATATTTAATTAAAAACAATTAATTCTGTAAATAAAAACAAAGTTACTAAAATTTATAAAATTTTAAATAGATCATTACCGCGTTGTGTTCTGTGTGTGTTTGTGTATGTATGTGTGTGGGTGTGTGTGTTTATGTATGTGATTATTTCTATCTATATAATTATCTCTCTTAGTATTAGAGAGATATATAGATAGATTTCTATCTATATACCTATCTCTCTTAGTATTAAATAGAGATAAACTTTATACAAATAATAGACAGACGAACAGACACAGTAATTATTAGTTGTTTAAAAAAGCTCGAAGGTTTGTATTCATCGATGGACCCTCAATCTCAAACAATGCTTCATTTTGAATCACTCTAAGATCAAAGACCTAAAATGAATCACTCCTTAATTACAATATCAGCTGTAATATTAAACATCATATTCACGACCCAACGCCGACTTACATTAAATTATAAACGAGGCAGATCAAAATATAAATTACGTTGTATACCGATCTAAGCCCGTGGTGTTATTCCTCAACATGAGTCAGCTGAAATACGAGATGTCCACAGTCCACACTCCTCTATATAAAATTAGCCTGCACAATACAGGGTGCGGCTTGAATGATGTCATAATGCGAATATCTTGACATCTCAAGAAGTGTTCTTGTTATTGTTAGTTGATGAGTTTGTAACTTTTGACTTTTAAGGATAAGTATAATATATTACAAGGCTTAAGGACCTACATTGTAGACACAAAAAAGTAAATTCTAGTGTTAAGCGGCAGAAGCTTTTTCATCGCAGTGGAATATAGAGGTAGACTATGTTTCGATCTTAAGCATTAAGTGTGTCTAACCCATTCTAGTATACTTCATATCAAAAAAAAAGTGTAACCAACGAAAACCTTGATCTAAAAACGACTAAACTTTAAACTACTAAAAATAGTAAAGTGTTTAAAAACACCTTCAAAGAATTTTCCTCTTAAACTCTTACTTAACCATCTTGCACTCTATATGGAAATCGACATACAAAAATAGGCCGCGCTGCCCGTGGCTATATGCTCATTAAACGGTGCTGTATTCTCTGTAAAGTGTTAATACGAGTGGGCTGTGTTTAAGCAAACACTATAATTATGACGACAGCCATTCACTTGTTGACGTTAGAATTTTGACATGAGCCACAAAAATTACACCGACGGACACGAATTTCTAATGAAAATATGTAGTGACTAGAGAATTAATACGCTTGTATCCGGTATTTATAAATTGGATTTTTTTTTCTTTTGATTCTTAAATATAGATCATACTGTTTACACGAAAAGGTTCTTTAGTTATTGTAGAGTCTCCAAGTAGAGTAAAAAACTTAAATAACGTACTAACTTACCATTTGCCAAGCTATTCCATCAATAAAAAAAGGTATTCAAACAACATTGCACATCATCCTGTAGGAGATCCGCAGTGTGCCGCACACCGCTACAGAATTTGGGTGGCGGTTCCGGGCGCGGGCGGGCGGTTCGCTCGTTGTTTTTGATACGCTGCGGCTGACAGGACCTCCTAGCGGAATGTGTTCTTTCCTCAGCCACGGAATATGCAATAAAAGTGGCTGTTTCCTTAGTATATTTTATAAAATGTTTAAACCTTTCTTTAATGAAATATCTATAATTGTTTTCTAATGTATTTCTTATATATTATTTAATATGAAAAAAAAAACTTATTCAGTTCAAAACAACGGTAGCTAGGAGTTCTCAAAAACATATGTAGCGTGCCACACACGTTTCACTTCCATCCCTTAATAATATTGCATTTTGAGTTATTACAAAGTACAACTTACAAGCATAGTAGTCTTCTAGGGAGTCATTCATTATTTCCATAACTTTATGTAGTATTCAAAGTATCAATTTACCGTAGATGAGTCAATGAAACTGAATGCTATGCGTTTAATTGGGGCTATGTAACTGACATGAGTGATACGGGTGCAAATTGCAAAGATCAATCACAGCGACCCAAAAGCCGCGCCGGGAGCCCCGGCTTACGTCATTATACCGAAGCTTGCAAAAAGATACAAGGACAATATGGGATTTCTAAATGATATGGTGGTTTTGTGAAATGTGAAGATGTTTTGGTAGCAGTTCCTGGTAGAGCGAGCTTCATTTTGAGTTCCAAGAAAGAAATAGGTACATAATTAATAAGACAAATAGTAAAGTTTTCCGTGGATTAGACCTGATCAGATTGTGTTCTTCTCTAATAAACACTCTACATAGGTACGCACAAAAATACAAATAGCCTTCGCTAGAAAATTGAATAGCATATAGACTGTCTGGTTTAAAGTTTATGACTAAAAATAACGAATAAACCGCCTCAGTGAAAACGAATAAATAAATTATTTCACTGTAATTAAGAAATATTTTGTTACTTTGAAAATGAAGTCATGCAGTTTTAAAACCTCGCCTTTGTGTCGTTAAGCTACAATATTCATGAAATTAAAAATTCAGTCCGGCCCGAGCGCTAATGGTATTGGCAATCTTACGGCCATTATAAATCAATGCGCAAATCAAACAGAAAGTTAACAATTTGTGATGATGCTGGGTTGCAGTAAGGGGTGCGGAGGGGCGCGGGGGCGCAGGGCGGCGCGGGGCGCGGGGGCGGCGTCCCTCATTGATCGCGCAGCGTCCCGCGCAGCCCGCATGCTCCACTCGACACCACTAAATTCCACGCTCAAAATTGCAATCGCTGGAATTCGAAGCTCATCTGATTCTTGACCCCATTACTAACGTCGGTCAAAGCGTTTTAGGATTCTTACGAGAACAAAGCTGGGCCGCTACGAATCCGCGGCTTCGAATGCCGCCCGCTACTATGAAATCAATTAGTGTGCCCGCTGCAGCCGCATTAGGGCCCATTAATAAATAAATGTATTTGCAGTATAATGGAAACCCTGCTATTACCTGAGCTGCAATTATGTTATTGCAGGAGAGCTAGCTCTATCCACAATTAAAATAAGATTACGTCCAATTTTTACATCTGTACTTATGTCTTATGATAGTACTTTAATAATTAAAGTAATTATACAGACGTCTAAGAGCAGGGGACGATCTTTTCTTCTTTACCCTGGTTTACTTTCCGTATGTAGAGAAGTGAGACTGATGTGACGACACGTCGCGTCGTAACAATGGCATAGAATCGCGAGCACAACGCCGCACGCACTACTAACATTACAAGTATGAAAGGAAGAATGAATTAACATAATTACGTGGGTGAGTGGGATTACTGGAGCGGGCGCAGGCGGCCGGGGCGGGCGGCTGGGCGGGCGGCGCGGCGCTAGCTGCACGTGCCGACTAAATATAATTTTTATTCGGATACCATAGAATAAAAAACAAATTGGTTAATGTAAATATTTCTTTATTTGTACTAAAAGCGAGAGTATGTAATTTATAATAAGCATAAACGTTATGTTTTAAACTTTCTTTGGCAATTAACAATCGGAAACTTCAAAGATGGCGCTGGGAACTCCATCCGTCGCGCTAGGGATCTGCGATCCAGTTATAATTCAAATCAATGGCTTGAATGGGCGGCGGCGCGGCGGCGGCTCGCGGCGCGGCTGCGCGCGTACGGCGCCTCCGCCAGTCCGCACACCGGCGGCTCCGCTGCCCCACGGTCGGCCGCACTCCGCTGAACAACAATGCTCAAAAACAAAACATAACTCGACAGACCAAGCGGCGGCGCAGTCGGCGATGCTCGAGGCTAGGACGGCTCGCGTGGCCGTCGGCGAGCGGTCGTGAGAACAGTTTTGATATATGAAAACCATAAAAGAATTAATTTTTAAGCTGATCGTATTCGAGGGATTATAGAGGGGGCGGGAGTGCGGCGAAGGGAGGCGGGGGCCGGTGCGAGGGATGGTGCGGCGCGGCGGCGCGGCGGCGCGCGGCGCGGCCGAGCGGCGCTGACATGGGCGGCCGGGGCTCGCTGCTGGCGGCGCCCGCCCGCCTGCTGCTGCTGCTGGCCCTGCTCTGGCCGAGGGGTAAGGCCACCATACACCGAACACCACCACCACCGCCTAGCGCCCCATCTTCCCCGTGCATCTCATTTACATAACCTCAAACTGTATGACTGGACCCGAAATCCGTATCTAAGTATGAAATGCCCCCAAATACGGAGCCGCTAGCAAAAACGTTTGTCCATCTTTTTGCCACGTGGTGCTCGATAAAATAAGCAAGAAATATCAATCATGTAACGTGCGATGGCTTGACGAAAATCATTCTCTCGCATGGCGGACGAGTCTGTCAGACAAAACGTAATCTTCGCTTGCGATAATGTAAAATTGCACGAAGCTCATATTTTTAATTAAAATACCAATATTTTAAGTAATAATACTATAAATTTTCACGTCAGTCTTTCTTGATCGAAGTAAGAACCTTATTCATTTCGTAAGTCATGAAAAATATGTCGAGAGTTCTTAGACAAAGGTTGTAAGATAAAAGATGTGTATAATAAAACGTCGATCAATAAAATAAGTAAACGATATCGTGAAATTCATTAGACACAAAATGATTGAAAATCCTTTTATGTAGAAAAATATTATGAAAATGTACGTTATAGGTACTTTTTATGTCATTTAGATAACTTGATGTAAAAACTGTATGTAACCCAGGCGATTGTTACAAATCTATTCGCATCCCATTATTTTGTTCAAATTATAATCGGATCAGTACCGAATTTAGACGTAGCCGTACAAATTTTTAAATACAAACTTGCACGTACTGCCATAATCACAGTTTCTTTTTGCATCGCCGTAGTCATATAAAGATAATAATGATACTCAATATTAATGAGTGTTTAGTCATTTGTTAACATTAAGGAAATAATTTAATGTGTGTATTATAAACGTGCATTTCTATATCCAGTAGAAATAAAAAAGACCTATCTAGCTTACTTTTACCACTATAACTAATGTTACAGCCTGAAAATATCGTGAAGTAAGAAGTAGGAACTGAGTTGTATGGTAATTTTAGAGTGCATACCTCTTGTAACTAGGTATTAAAAATGCAAATTATTCTATAATAAGTACTTATTTATTTAATTTGTTTACATTATCATTATTTAATAAGCCTAGTAGTTATTTTGTCCATTTGACAATGCTATTTAAAAATCAATTGAAATTTAAAATCGCTTAAACTTAAAATTAAAAGATAGGCTAGTTTTGGTCTTAAAATAATCTTATTCTTATACCGTTCACGAAAAATTTAAACGTTATAAATTCGAGTGAAAAGTCATAATGGAAATAATTATACATCTGCTGGTAAATAATTCGTATATTTTTTTATTCAGAATGAATTTTAAGCAAAATATTTTCTTAACGTCTATGTGACTCTACGACACCATTCATACTGGTTACCACCAGGTATCCAGTATTAATTTAATGAATTCTTCTAAATAACCATACTTGCCTTTATTACCAGAAAATCTAAAATATAAATTGGACGTTATCGAACCTTTAATATATCTATTAAAACACATGACTGAGCATACCACCATATTTATTACATTAAACACCAATAGATTCATATTAGCGGTATTTACCTACAGCATTATACCACAAAACCCGCAGTAAATGCGTTATGTATTGTACCCAATATATAAAAGATGGAAAATGAATAATCGTTCGTATGCATGTCCTATTTTCGTAGCGTTCCTTTTACACCCACGCTTTTAGACGTAAAGCATAAATTGTACACAAAAGAATGAGCTTTCAAGTTGCTTTCTACTAAAAGCAGCCCCGAGTGATCATTGACAAATTAACTAATGAGTTATATTATAGTCAGGGAGCCCTAGATCATTTTTTTTTATTACTAGTTCTGTTTTAGGGTTGTAATCAACAAAACTTGGTTGACTACTGAACCCTAAAACGGAACCGTAACCAGCAGATGTTTTGTATATTGGTAGGTTAATAGTTATATAATTTAAGAGTAACATTGTCCTACAATTAGAACAATCCATATATTTTTAGGACCATCAAGTCAAAGTCCTCCTATTCCTATAATCCTTTCTATTTCTGTTAGCTACCTCTTTCAAGATTTTTCGCAGATAAAAATGTTGTTTGTTTTATCAAAATGAAGCTACTCACAAAAAATTAGCTTGATAGTAATAAAAAAAATAGTTCTAGGGCTCCCGTACTATTATTGTTTATAATACAAAGTTTTGAGCTTTTTTTATTGGGTATCTACTATCTTATAATGTACATAATCTGCCAATTATAATAATTTAGAAAATCCATGAACCATAAGATGTTAAATCATAAATCAGAGGAATTTATTCAATGTAGTTGCAAGTATGTGCGGTTTCCCACGTTATGTTTTTTTTTTCAACGTTATTTAACAAAATGTGTCTTTATCTAGAAGTCCGGTGTGGTTACCATGAGAAGCGACTGCTGCACCATCTGCTGGACCACTACAACGTGCTGGAGCGGCCGGTGGTCAACGAGAGTGACCCCCTGCAGCTCTCCTTCGGCCTCACGCTAATGCAGATAATTGATGTGGTGAGTAAAGACCAGCCCCAGATTTATGTACAGGCAGTATAGGCCAATATGGCATATGGGCGGCAGCGTCCTATGGCGTCCTAGGGGGGCAGCAGCATCCTAGGGTGGCGGCAGATGACGTACACGGGGCAAATATAAATCCGGCCCTGGTATTAACGCCTATAGTCTCTTGTCTCACGTAGCAACGTTTCATTTGGTCGGGTTATGTCAATTCAATGTTAATCGCGGTCTGTCGGCTGGGTTCGATAAAACGCGACCAAATTACGTAGGTCTGTCACCTGCCTATGAATCAACTTATCTGATGGAACATGACCATATATTTTGCCGCCGGTAGCCAGTAGTCTCGTAACCGGAAGGTGTGTAAAGGCCATAACTTCATTAAAATCAATATATTTTGATCTGATTGTAAACAACAAATTGACTAGTCACTAGAGCATTTTGATGTATAATTGCATTTCTTGATAGTGCCCGGTTAATAATCGTTTTACTGATGGCTTTATTGCCGTACTACTGCGATTTTTTAGCTATTGCATAGCTTTAATCGCGGGCTATGTGCGCGACGACCGAATCGAGAAATTCCGCAACGAAAATAAACCTAACACCCCTAGACGTATGGGAATTACAATTACATAAGTATAAAAAAAAGTCTATGCAATAACTTCGCGTCCCCGTCCCCGAGTGCCACACGTATTTTTTTTAATTGAAATAAAAATGAATTGAAACGAATTTTATAACGAAGCTTACCAAGTTGGAATTTCTGTTTACATCGAAGTTCGAAAACGTATATAATGTAATTATTATTGACAATGAACATATTATTAAATTATTTTGAAATCACAATAGAATCGCCGTGTCACTAATGGATGTCTATTGTTATGAGTTATACTAAACAATACATAATATATACGTACAATATTCCTATATTTTTATTAATATAGGTTTTATTCCTATTTTTTAATTTCGTCCTCTCAGTTAAAATGAATATAGGTTTTGTTTAGTTACGCTAACTCTGCCACTGCACTGTTAGGACTTCAGTTTATGAATAATTAATTATTGCCTATTGGAATTGCTAGAAATAAACTATCAATAGATATTGTACGCTGTTTAGTTGAGCAAACTAATGCATTTCCAGTAATTCAAGAGTAATAATAGTGGAAACCATTCGTCGTCTAATAAGCTTTTATAAAGTTACGACATTGGTTTTAAAGCACTTTTATGAGTATGAGACTAAATAATTTCATTATAACGATAATAATAATTTCTACTTAGAATGTTATTCTGATAATTGTTAATTGAAGACGTAAGTGTATGAAGTGGCTATCAATTTTCATTTATTGGCATAAATGGAGACTTAAGGACCGAAAATCATAAAAAAATGAGGCTTTTATGCATACAGTATAGCCAGATATAAGCCATGATGTAGTAGAAAAGTTACAAGGGCTGTTTTTATTACAAATAAAAAATGAGTAATTGCCCCAGGTATGTTATAAAATCTTAGTTATCCATTTATATGTGCTACCTACTGGTAGTTAAGGCTGAGCAAACGACCTTGACCATACATTTGCCGCGTTGCCGAGATCACGCCAAAACCCTATTTTTTTACTTATCTTATAGTTCAAAATTGACCTAAAAAAATTCAAACGGCAAACAAGTAGTTAATGAAATTGTCGAGCTATTGGCGTGTGTTTCAAATAAACCTAATTTGTAAATACTGGGGAGATGCTGAATGTATGCTTGAATCTATATATCTATATCTATATCTATACGTGAGCCAAAAACTTTGTATCCCTTTTGACGAAAAATGGGGAAACGTAGGGGAATGGAATTTTGCACAGTTATAGTTTATATGGTGAAGGAGTGCATCGAGATAATATTATTTTGAAATTATGCTTTTATCATACATTTTTTTTACAAATAAAACATTACACACACTACAACTCACACACTAGGAAAAATGACAGATTTTTGAGTGACAAGCCTATACATACGAATAGTCTTTTATTTATCGTTGAAGTCTGTTGACAACAAGGTGACAAATTGAAAATGGATTATAGTTTTTTATTGAATTTTAGGTACTATTAGACAATGCTTACACGACCAGTCTGAGATCAGCTGAGCCTCAGAGACAAGAGTTGAAAAAAATATGATAAAGTCAATATTTTTTTACAAAACATGTAGTCCTAATGTCGTTGAAACTAAGGTCGAATTTCGACCACTGGGCGATCTCTAGTTTAAATAAATTGGTATTACTTTGGAAGCTGATAATATCATGAGTATAATAAACAAAAATAGGAAATTAATAACGGAGAAAGGAATGTACATATTCTGAAGATTATTGCTGTATTTTTATTATAAATTTGTAGCTTTCAAAGTATGAGTTAATAATACTTTAATAATAATCGGCCAAGTACAAGTCGGATTCGCGCACGAAGGGTTCCGTACCAGTATAGAGCAAAATTAGATCAAAAATTGTGTTTTTTGTATGGGAGTACTTTTTATTTTATTTTAATATTATTATTAAATATTAAAGTACACATAATTATAACTGAGGATTTTGTGGAAAATTCAAGTACCTACTTATTGCCATTATTAAAATAGAGCAAAAAGGCCAAAAAAAGGCCGTTTGTTACAAAAACGGCCCCCCGCCCCCCTTAAATATTTATTTTATTTTTAGTATTTGTTGTTATAGCGGCAATAGATATACATAATCTGTGGAAATTTCAACTCTTTAGCTATTACCGTTCTTGAGTTACAGCCTGGAGACATACAGACGGATAGACGGACAGACATCGAAGTCTTAGTAATGGGGTCCCGTTTTTACCCTTTGGGTACGGAACCCTAAAAACGGTAAATTACGGCATAATAAATTACAATCAAAGGCATTAGACTAATAAAGTTAGGAACTTCGTAGTAGAGATTCTCAAACGCTAGATATGTAGAGAACCCCTTTAGAAGTTACGTTAGTTTAGAAGAGTGTTGAGTGAAGCAGCGTAATAAATTAATATTTATTACGCTATACTAGTTGGAGTTAGAAGTGCAATAGTTGTTGATAGTACCTAAACTAATTTTTATCTGCAGTTGTTTCACCCTACTAATATCTATACTTCCATACTTATTTACTTATGTATATATTTTATATATTTATATTAATATTATAAATGCGAAAGTGTGTCTGTCTGTCTGTCTGTCTGTTACCACTTCACGTCCAAACCGCTGAACTGATTTTGCTGAAATTTGGTATGGAGATACTTTGAGTCCCGGGAAAGGACATAGGATACTTTTTATCCCGAAAAATGTAGGGTTCCCACGCGATAAACTAATTTTGGCGCAACATTCTTTACATTTTGTAGCCTCTATTATACTGTTCTTGGCGAAATATGGCGGTAGCGGCGATTGACAATGAAGTATCAAATGTTCCTAGTCCATTGTCAATCGCGGCTTATATAGAAAATGACAAGTTTTTTTAACAGGGAGTCAATGACCGCTACCGCCATGTTTCGCTGAGTACAGTATAATTACATTAACACCAAAAAATTTTTTTTTTAAATTTTAATTGAACATTATTGAAAAACAGCAAATATGACAAATTCGTAAAAAATATTTTACACGATTTTACATCCAAGATAGAGGTATCGTAGTAAGGTCGTATCGTATCGTAACATGACGTGACGTGACGTGTCGTGCCGTGCCGTGCCGTGCCGTGCCGTGCCGTGCCGTGCCGTGCCGTGCCGTGCCGTGCCGTGCCGTGCCGTGCCGTGCCGTGCCGTGCCGTGCCGTGCCGTGCCGTGCCGTGCCGTGCCGTGCCGTGCCGTGCCGTGCCGTGCCGTGCCGTGCCGTGCCGTGCCGTGCCGTGCAGTGTCGTGTCGTGTCCTGAATCCGGTCATTTTTGTTAGGTGATATTAAATTTTTTAGTCGTAAAATTAAGTACGATTCAAGAATTCAGTTAAGTTAATCAGATTTTAACAAATTCTTGAAACAAAACAAACTACTTACAATCAAGCAGACTCAATAAATCTAGTCAGTGATTTAACTAAAAAACAAAAAATAAATTATAAGCAAAAAACTTTTTGAAAAAAAGCTTCTATTTAAATACTTTAAAAAGAAGAAAATAAATTTCCCCTTAAAAATTCTAACTATTAAGTTATAACCTCAATACATTATACAATTTGCATTATAATAAAAGCTTGTCGCGAGACTTAACAATCTGTCAATATTTAATTATTTTAATAAAATAAAAAATATAATATCAGTTTACTGAGTTAAATTGGCATTTACTAGTTTATTATTAACAAAAAATCACGCGACAAGCTTTTATTATAATGCAAACTGTATAATATATTGAGGTTATAACTTAATAGTTAGAATTTTTAAGGGGAAATTTATTTTCTTCTTTTTAGAGTATTTAGCTAAAAGCTTTTTTTCAAAAAGTTTTTTGCTTATAATTTATATATTTCTTTTTCGCTTCTTTATATTTTGATCGCCAATAAAATTGTATGGAATTGAAATAAGCGTTCGATAATATGAAGTTAACATTGAAAAAAACGTCTTGCCTAGAGGCTCTGGCTTATAATAATAGTTGCGACTTGGGTCCGTTGAAAAAAATATAATATTAAAAGTATTTATTTGATATCTGTCTAGTTATAAGATATTTCAAGGCCCTCACATACCAATTACTAATTAGCAGCTATTTTAATATTTCAAAGTGGCATTGATCAGCTAGTAATAAAATGATATTGATGCAATTTGTTAAAGTAAATAACCTTATCTATCTATAGGTGTTAATTAAAAACAAGTTTTTATCTTTTATTTAGCTACCACTATATATCGTGTTTGTTTGACTTTGAAAAAAGAACCAACAATGCTATTTTCAAAGTCAAAGAAACAACCTTCAAATCCAAATAAGTATATTATGTATATTGGGCCTTTTTTTTTTTAATTGCCCCCTTTGCAAACGAGCAAACGGGTCACCAGATGGAAAGCAACTTCCGTCGCCCATGGACACTCGCAGCATCAGAAGAGCTGCAGGTGCACTGCCGGCCTTTTTAAGAGGAAATAGGGTAATAGGTGAAGGTAGGGAAGGGAATAGGGGAGGGTAGGGAAGGAAATATGGGACGGTAGGGAAGGTAAAAGGGTAGGGGATTGGGCCTCCGGTAAACTCACTCACTCGGCGAAACACAGCGCAAGCGCTGTTTCACGCCGGTTTTCTGCGAGCCCGTGTTATTTATCCGGTCGAGCCGGCCCATTCGTGCCGAAGCATGGCTCTCCCACGTCAAAATCGGGCCTCTTCTCAATTTAAATAAAATATTACGAAATTTAACTGAATAATGGATAGAAACAGTAATCGGTAACGAGTAATATAGGTAATTACTAATTACAGACGGACATTGCAACTATAGTAACCATCCTAGACGCGATGCTTCGTTGCATCTTCCTATTCAATGCCAATTAAATATGGTAATTATTTTTGCAACAGTAACAATACCAAGCGCAAATTACACAAAGAGAAATTTCAGTTTGTACCAACTTACTCTGTATCCTATAAGATTTGTATATGCCTGCTGAATAGTTAAATATTTATTGTTTTGTTAATAAAACTTTATAAATAATATTATATTCCTGACCCTGATAATCTTAAAAGGTCTAGCTGTTGTATTCAATATATTTTTCGACGGCGAAGCTATAGTTTTGAAATCAAAGATTTAAAGTAGATTCGACAGAACCAATTATTACTATTTTCGCTGTCGAAATAAATCGATGTCTAATGCATTATGCACCCCGGCCAAAGGTAAAATTGGAATCAATAATTTTGGATTAAGTGCCTAAAAATTTATATATTTAAAATTTTAAATAATTATTGCCATATTAATTCTATTTTATATATAACTAGCTATTTGACCGAGCTTTGCTCGGTATTCGATAAAACACGAATAAAATGACATTTTCTAAAAATGATTCCTAGCTAGATCGATTAATCGCCCCCGAAACCCCCTATATACTAAATTTCATGAAAATCGTTGGAGCCGATTCCGAGATTCCAATTATATATTATATATACAAGAATTGCTCGTTTAAAGATATACTGAGTTCATGGTGTTTTATGTTTTACAGGATGAGAAGAACCAGCTACTCATTACTAACATCTGGCTTAAACTGGTAAGTTTTAATGTGATCTTCAGCTACAAAATAAAAAAATTCCCTCCTAGAAGTTAAAAATAACCCTCTAAAGTATACATATAGAAATCTACCATAAACCTGGTTAATAACCTGGTAATTCTCTTTTGGGATTATAATTTTTGGTAATTTGGTACAAATCTCATATTACATTAGCTAGGCTAAGCGTAAGGTAGTAGGTACCGCTATGGGGCAAATACACTTTCTGCTAATGTAACTTTCTGGAAGTATAATGTAACATTTTTTACAGGAATGGAATGATATGAACTTGAGATGGAACACATCGGACTTTGGCGGCGTGAAAGATCTGAGAGTGCCGCCACACCGACTATGGAAACCAGATGTATTGATGTACAACAGGTAATTATATCGCATTGTGATTATAATGCATAATTAAACAGTATGGGAAATACACATACTATATGAACAGAAAGTTGTTTAACAACTTAACAGTTAAGTTTTTCAGATTATGTTGCAAAAACATAATAATGTTACTAAAATTATTCTAGTTGTATACCTGTCAGACAAAAAAAAATATTTATACAAAAGTCCTAAGTAAGAGCGATACAAGCCTCTTTTCTTGTAAACCTTAACAGCTAAAATCCGATACACATTGGTCCACAGCGCGGACGAGGGCTTCGACAGCACTTACCCCACGAACGTGGTGGTGCGCAACAACGGCTCGTGCCTGTACGTCCCGCCCGGCATCTTCAAGAGCACCTGCAAGATCGACATCACGTGGTTCCCCTTTGACGACCAACGCTGCGAGATGAAGTTCGGTAGCTGGACCTACGACGGTTATCAGGTGGGTTCCTCTGATTAGTGCGCAGCTTCAGAGGCATTTTAAGAGTAGTTTATCTTTTCAATAACATTCGTGATCGGCTAATATTTTGAAGGTAGCCAATCAAAAGTGTCGGTGAATAAACTTGTCGAAAAACCTTAGGAACCGGGCATAAAAGGGCTTCTTGTTTGCAGCTTGGAAGGGTTTCTACATGTACGATATGACGTGGTTCTTTTCTTGTCTCCTTGACCATAAAAGCACTGCTTAATTAAAAGTCTTTGGTGATATAGGCATAAAGAAATAACAATACACCAAATGTATGAAAAAGAACGAATTCTCTTGAGGATATTTTGATTTGAAAATTTAAAGTAACACAAAATTGCTTAGGTATATTCATTATCTATGGACGATTTACACCACGTCAGTCTGGCCCTGTGCTAAGTACCTAAAGGACTTGTGTTACAAGTACCAGACTACGGAAATATATTTAATACTTTTATACTATACATATATTTAAGATTTTTGACTTTTAATAGCTTCAGTAAAGTAATTCCTGCTAATTTGTACTCTATGTGTTATTCTAGTTGGATCTTCAGCTACAGGACGAGGCAGGAGGAGATATCAGCAGTTTTGTAACTAATGGAGAATGGGAACTAATAGGTAATTATTTTAAATAATAAGCTTCTCAAATAAATTTTTAGCAAAAATCAACTTTCACTTGTCTTCCAAATGTTAAAATTTGCCTGTAATAAACCAGTTCTAATTATTTCTCATTAATGTTAATTGATATTTGATAAGTATTAAAATTATATTGACGTTAACTTTCTGTAAACCGGCGTAATGACTAAGGACAAAGTGATTGACTACAGCTGAAGTCTGCAAAGATTTGCAGCTGTACATACATCTTCATTAGTTGGTGTCGATGATAATAACAATGACGAAAATGTTAATTAGTAACAGTAATGATGAAAATGTCGTCAATGTTAATTAGTAACAGTAATGATGAAAATGAAAAGGTTGTCGAAAATGACGACTATAATCATGATTTTTATTTTATTTAAGAAAGCGATTGATTGATTTCAAACAACGTTTTGACCACAATACACAAATAACAAGGTTGTATGATGACTGTAGATATTCATGATTTTCATTTTATTTAAAAAAGCGATTGAATGATTTTAAATAACGTTTTGACCACAACACACAAATAACAAGGTTGTATGACGACTGTATTCATGATTTTCATTTTATTTAAAAAAGCGATTGAATGATTTTAAATAACGTTTTTACCAGGTGTGCCGGGCAAGCGGAACGAGATCTATTACAACTGCTGCCCGGAGCCGTACATCGACATCACCTTCGCGGTGGTCATCCGCCGGAAAACACTCTACTACTTCTTCAACCTCATCGTGCCATGTGTACTCATAGCTTCTATGGCACTTCTCGGCTTTACTTTGCCACCAGATTCGGGCGAGAAACTATCGTTAGGTACGCTATAGAAAATAGTATCATATCCATTAATATAAAATCTTGGATGAATTGCAAATATAGCATGGCTATGTTACCGTCGACTAAAATATGTAGACGGTATGTCGTATAGTTATTCTGTCCTTTCAGTTCATTATTATTTAGTCGTCACCATCAAACAATCACTTAGGTTAGGTTACTCGTATCAAGCGTATGGTTCCAACTTCTAACGTTGTGTTAAATTCTACCTTGGATATTTTAATTAATCCAGAAAGTAACTTAATCATTAAGTCATCCTGTAATCACTGTAACTGGTATTGATGTATCTAATTTGAGGCGCCTCGATTCAGACACTGCTACTCCACCTGAATTTACTGTAACTGTTGATGTCACAAATCACAGGAGATCCTAAAGGGTGGCAGTAATTACCTCTAATGACTAGCCTTCGAAGGAAAATAAACTATTGATAGACTACTCGATCCAATCAATTGCCTCACAGTATTCTCCCCCAATTTAATAATCATGTATCTGTTCCCAGGTGTCACAATCCTGCTGTCGCTGACGGTGTTCCTCAACATGGTGGCGGAGACGATGCCGGCGACGTCGGACGCGGTGCCGCTGCTGGGCACGTACTTCAACTGCATCATGTTCATGGTGGCGTCCTCGGTCGTGTCCACGATCCTCATCCTGAACTACCACCACCGGCACGCGGACACACACGAAATGAGCGATTGGGTTTGTATACGTGATTCTTAATGTGAGAGCTATCGGCAATTATAGACTTCTACTCTTTCATTTGTCGGAATTTTTAAAAATATTTGCGCAAGCGAGACTTTCGATCTAATTGCCAATTATAGTACTCTCCCTTTGTTGGGGTATGTTCCAAGGTAAGTAGGTAAAATTAATGCTTAATGTGCTTGTAGATCCGCTGCGTGTTCTTGTACTGGCTACCGTGGATCCTGCGCATGTCGCGACCGGGCTCGGCGGCCACGCCCCCGCCCGCGCGCGCGCCTCCCCCGCCCGACCTCGAGCTGCGGGAGCGCTCCTCTAAGTCGCTGCTGGCCAACGTCCTCGACATCGACGACGACTTTCGACATGCGCACGCGCAGCAGCCCCCCTGCTGCCGATACTACAGGTCCCTCGATGATCTACACGAACACTACTCGCCGTAAATAGAACGGATATTAACCTCTCGCCTCGAACGATCCGCAGTTACCTGGACCAAAAGCTTTGATCATACCATTCATCATTTCGATGTATCATGGGTCTAGTGTCTTCATGTCGGCATATCGGCCTAACTCCCGTAGCACCCCACGTTCCTCGGCCCACCCGTAGAGTAGTTCGCCCCGCTCGACGTAGCACTACATGAGCGCCGTTTGTTATAGGGGTGGAGAAGAGAATGGCGCGGGTCTGGCGGCTCACAGCTGCTTCGGTGTAGACTACGAGCTCTCGCTAATATTGAAAGAGCTACGAGTCATCACAGATCAGGTCAGCATCATAATAATATAATGTATAAATCGTTATAGACATGTTAATAATTATTGCTCGTTTTCGATGGAAAATTAAGATATGAGTTTTTCTCATAGTGTGATTAAACCATGAAATTATAATGAGAGGAATTTGTTGCAGATGCGCAAAGATGACGAGGATGCGGACATTTCACGCGACTGGAAGTTCGCCGCCATGGTCGTGGACAGACTGTGCCTTATTATCTTTACCCTGTTCACAATCATCGCCACGCTAGCCGTGCTGCTGTCCGCGCCGCACATCATGGTGTCGTAGCGCCTCGCCCGCCTGCGGCTGCGCTTGTGTAACGTTCTGTGATACCGCGAATATAAATTAAGTTGTGATGTGTGAAGGTGCGAGCGCCTTGGCCGCGGCGCCGGAGTTGCCGCCGCCCGCCTCGCCGCCCGCGCCTCCCTATAGACATAAGTTACCGCTGACTGCCATCCCTACGCATTAACGAGTACTGCCTCCCCAGTATCCTGTCCTTTTACCTCTGACGCCTCTCTTTCAGCGGCCGATTCTTCGCTCCCCCACAAATCGAACCGAGCGATCTTCTATCCCGATTCTCGAGCGAGATTTGACGCTTGCTAATCACGCTTCTCACAGACAGACGAGAGTATCACTCTTCCGATCTCATTCGACAGACTGATAAATGGCAACGTGGCAGGTATCGACATATCTGGCAGAGTGCTCCGACGCCAGGCTTTTAGTGATCCACGCTAGAATAGTCGCCAGGACGGATCACAATCTGTGACTGTGGTCTGTACAAAGATATAGCACAAAAATGTCTTCCTTCTTACCGTAAACGACCTGTCGCATTAAAATTTAAACTTTGTTAGAACTTTCTCAATTCTTAAAGTCTATATGTACAGTTTAGGGTTCGGGCGCCGCGTCGCCCCTCGTTTTCTTCTCGTTCGATTCCGTGAATCGTGGTTATCCCTTATTTTGTTTCGGATATATTACGTCAGTAGCTAGTATAGACTTTACAAACGATGTTGATTCAATTGGTACAGGTTGTGATATGCCTCGTTGTGAACGGGTCGATATTGTTATAAATGGTAAAATATCCAAGCTATAGCTTAAATAAAACGTTCGTTAAAAGTTGTAGTTAATTAAACAATTATTTTATTAAAGTCATACTCGTGTCTTTCGGAACGACTTATACAAACAATCACGGTTATATCACGCTCGTACCGTCCTCGCGTCAAAGTGAGGGCATAATGTTAACTTTTTTATCGTTCCCCATTTATAAAATATCAGTCTGAGAGAACATACGTTTAAATTATACAATCGACATAGTTATTTATAATCATCGCGTACGGTTTTTATATGGTTTTTGATAGTTATACATCGCATCACATTTACAAGAATCAGGAGGGTGATGTCCCTAAAGCATACGATAGACTGTTTAATGTCGTTAAGCACCGGCGATTCATAGACTCCATAGGAATTACTCGCCCATTATCCTTCAGGTTAATAAAAACTAAAAGACGTTCGGTCATTTTTTCATTACCATTCCGGCGAAAGTTCACGTAACGAAGATTGTTTTAGGAAACATTGTGAACCTCCCACAAAGAAAACGTCCCCGAAGGAGATGCGCGGATACATGTAGGTTCTATTGTACCCTCGCAGAGCTCCGATGCCATGTTTTCTTCGTTCGAGGTGATTCTACGCTATGCTACGATAAGCGTGTTCGTTTCTTTGGAAGTTGCGAAACGGGCACGGTTAGGAGGCAATGTTTCTGCTCTTTTAACTTATTTATTGTTATACGGGCGCTCCCGAACGCGTTTTGGGAGGGCTCCGAGGAACGCCGCACGTTATTGATAACGTTACGATTGATAATAACATGTCGCGTTCGCGGCGGCGTTGGGACGATTCGTCCCCGTAATTTGTTCAATTGTTAGGGTTAAAACTCTGAATTGCACTTTGTTTATTAAATATAAACGAATGAAACAAAACTCGGTCTTTCATTTGTCGTCCTTTGTTATGTCTGTCGCTGCGAAGTTTGCATGGAGTTGGCTATATACCCGTGACCTACATTTCCCGAATATGGTTCGGGAGAAGGCTGAGTGGCTGAAGACAATCGATGGGAGCCCGAGGGATAACTGCACATGCGCAGAGCCGCCGGCCTGACTGACACGGTAATTTATACTGTAACGTTATAAAGCAATATGCGCTTATGAAATTATTGCGAACCAGCTGACACTTACGGCATTGCTACTTAATGCTCTCTATTATGTTACATACATTTGTGACATAATAGTTAATGCTTACACAAGAAATTAATATATTATAGATATTTTCCATCAAAATCCTTAAAATGGACGTAAAGTAAAAATAAAGTACAGTAAAGGTCAAAATAAGCAAAAAATTTTAAGTGTACACAAATACTGAGAGATTGAATGTTAAATTATGAGTCTATCCGTTGATTTAGAAATATTTTATACCCGTTACCAATTATACTTATTAGGTATACATACTTAGGGCCTGTTTCAACACTTCCTGATAATGTGCCGGATAGGCTATCCACAACTTATTTTACAGATTCCCCATATTTTATCTGTCAAGTCAAGTTGTGGATAGACTATCCGGCACTTATCAGGAAGTGGTGAAACAGCACTTTAATATAGTATAATGGATACCTAGTTTAGGCTGAATAGTCTCTGTAATCAAAACAAAAACCACTATACCTAGTATTTACGTTATATGTATAATACGAAAAACCTAAAATGAGGTAACAGCTGGAATGATGAATGATCTCACATTACATAACGAAATTAAGGCTATACGTTCTCATTACAAAAGTATTACACCTAAATTATTATGATAAAAGGAGATGACAAGAATATACGGTCTAGTATTACCCTTCAAAATGAAAACAAAAAAAAAACTCTTAACATCATATAATCAGCTGGTATGCTATACCTCATCTACTTTATAGGAGAGGCATTTCAATAAAATAATTTGAATAATTGCTATTTTTGATATAAAATGGAAAATTATTTTATGTACTTACTAATTATTTTTCATCGCTAAATTTATCCCGCCATAATATCATGTGCAAAAGAAAAATCCGATGAATGTGCGTTTTTGCACTTTAAAAACAGCCAATTTCCTATTCGATCCTAAAACTGTAAAAATTTTATAAAAATGTAGTTTAGAGCAAAAACTTTCTCCTTATATTTTCAGTTTTGATTTTATAGACGAAGCATTTTTATTTCGCATGCTATGTACAGAACGAGAAATGTAATACTTACAAATTATACATACGAAAATGTATAATATATACAATTCCTCATACAAGTATTTCTGAGAAGTACTCAACGACCATTCGACGGGTGCAAAGTAAAAAGAGTCATCTACAAAACAGCTACTTTTCAGGAGAGCGCATAATAGGAAAAAATGCTCCCATTTTGTCAATTTCCAATCAAATTTATTGAAATTTTCATCGTTGTTTCATTATTTATAAATTAATCTACATGTATATTTAATTTCTTCTATTTATGTTTAATTTACGAGATATTGTAGTTGTCTGCATCTACATTGCGCTTGAAAATATGACAACTGAGTTAACTACCACTTGGTCGTTTCTACGTGGGAATTAAAAATTATATTTATTAAAGTATTTTTACCGATTACTAGTGCGATTATCAGTACCTACGTAAAGTGTAACACTTTATATTATTAAAATATGTAGTTAATGCCCGTTTTACACCTTAAAAACACCAAGTTCAGAACATAATTGCGTAGATATATTTTTCTACGTTGTCGATTCGGTGCAAGGTGCACGATTTAGAAGGAAGTTAAAATATGAAATACTAGCTTTTGCTCGCGGCTTCGCTCGCGTGGAATTTGAAAATCGCGTAAAATGCAAATATTCCTGTAAGCTCCCTTAGAAACATGATGTTATTCCAAGACCAAAAGTAGTCTAGTAACATAAGCGGTTTTATCTTTTCAAATAAGTTTATGCCAAAAAAACAATACGATTAGTTTCTTAGTTAGAGCGTGAAGGAAGGACAAATAAATAAATAAATAAACAAACATACTTTCCCATTTTAATATTAGTTTGGATATACTTAGGAATCATTCATTTACTTTCGTACAAATCGTAATTTCTCACAACAAAAATGAAATTCTGTGTCAATACTTTAATTACTTTAAAACTAATTTAAAAAGTATTCAGTATCATTATCAGTACAGGAACTATGTTGTAAATTATTATAATTTAGGCAGAGGCTTATTACGAGTAAGTCTTTGTACTTGGCACTTGTGAATTGTGATCATGATGTGTTCATTATAACATCATAAGCATCGCCGGACGTTTTACACCATCGGAGGGATGTATACGATTCTTTAGAACACAAAATGAAATTTTATTTCAACGATTTCTCAATTGCTTTTCATGATCACAGAGATCCTAAAACCGGTCAAAGATAAGTTAAAAGGAAAACTTCGCGAGATATTTTTGCGCTACAGTTAAACTTGTAAATGCCGGAATATGATGTTTTGCATATTTTGTTTACCTAAATTTTGTCGTAATTTACGTCACGTATCAATACACGTGTCTTTATTTCTCAATCGCCTTTTCTTTAGATCAATACTGAACTGACGTCTTTTTCTACCGTTTAACGAGGTAGGCGTAGAACATTTACTTGATGCCTCCACTGCCGAAGAAGTATCAATGGTGTTGTCTTTAGAAGATTCACAGTTTGAGAGGGATAATATACTCGATGGCTCGATATATGAGTTAATAAACTCAAGCAGGTCATAGATTATATGAGATCAAACTATCTGTTTAATAAAAAAGACATAATATTTTGATCTAATACTGATAATGGACGCGGCGGACTTGAAGTGATGAATTGTATTCTGAGGGCGTTGGCGTATTTAATAATTTGCTTAGATCGACATCCAAATTTTCAAAATCATTTTATATTTTAGACTGAGAGTGAACTGGTGTGACTGGCCCAGAGTATTCAGATCATGGGGACTTATCTTACGAAGTTAACTTATATTTACTTGTATTCATCGCTGATACATCAAGGTTTTCTATAGAAGTTCAATAATTCTTCATCGGGCAACACAGTATTTTGCTCGATAAATCTATCGTTTATGTTCTGGAAACTTTCAACTTCTTTAAAAAGTTGTTTTGGACTTTCTGAACATGAAACAACAGTAAAAAATAACAGAAAGAAATTAGAAGTCAATTAATATAATAACAATAAGAATTAACATAGAAAGGTACTCATAAACATAACAAACAATACTAATTTACAAAAGTAAATTGAGACATCTAAATCACAATCGCAACGTAGAAAAAGCTATATGGCAGATAGCCGCTTATGTCGCATAACATTAACCCCGCGCGTCCCGCGTATAGACGACCAGCGGTAGTTATCCGCATCTACGTCGTGCAATTTCACAAAACAGGAGTAGATGTCTTCTTTTACGTGACAAAAGTACCAGAAATAAGGTGATATTTGAATTTTTGTTTTTGTTATGTTGTAGAACATGATATTTTAAGCTAGTTTCTACAAAAAAACGAAAAACTCAAAATTGCAGATGACTTTTTTTACTTTGCACCCGTCGGTATCTGAACTCTTGATCACACCTTTCTTTTTGTGGACGACCTCTCAACACCCTCTTGAGCTGTGCTTAAAAATGATACGTGCCTGAACACGCAATTAAAATATTAATATTATCACTGTCTAAGATGACTAGTAGCATAAAATGCTAAAACCCATGAATAAATTTAACGTTTTTTTTTTTTTTTTTTGATTTAGTATAAAGTAATGCATACTTAGTACTATGTTCGGAGTCAAAAAATAGTTTTTTTATAAAAAAATATACGAATAACATTAAATACTCCCGAAAAATTATACTGTTTTGTATTTCAATGGAGATCATTTATCTTGTTTGCAGTTTAATTTAATCAAAAAGTATACAATAATAATTAAAAATACAGTAATTTTCGGCGGCTCGATAGTAAAGAGGCTGTATACTGTATAGGGCGGGCGGCGGGCGCGTGGGGCGGGCGGTGCGCGACGCACGGCAGTACCCGAGGTCATGAAGCCTCGCTCGCGCGCTCCTCTACTCGCTGTAGCGCTACTTGCACTTACATACTCAGGTATTTATGTATAATAATATACAAATATAATTTCCCTATACGCATAAATATAATTTAATACATATTCCATAAAATTATTAGTAAAAAAATGATTTAAAGTTTATTGTGAATGCTAATAGTATGAAATTAGCACTATATTTTTATAGGTTGGTGTACTTATATCGAGTGCGATAGAGTTTATCTCGTGTATTGGTACTTAATATCGATCGGCTGCAGCATCAGAGCGGAGCGCGCCTAGTGATCCGAAGCTTGGAAAGGCGGATAGCGCTTGTCGTATAAAACCTGTACTGAAATTGTAAAGGAAGCTTTTAAAATTAACCATGATAGATATTAGTGTACTGTCTATAATTTACTGTCTATAATTTAACATCTACTGTACATGCAGTATATTATGTTATACTTTGTACTTCAACAATAATTATTTTGATCTGTTCTTTCATTCTAACATTTTACTAAGTTTCGTGAGATAAACTGGCATATTATTATACAATACAAACTATACAACCTTAATGTCAATAAATCAACGTTTCTTATTTTGTTTTTAGCTAACGGTTTCAAAACCGCGGGAATAATGTTTAGATAAAAGTCATACGTCGAGTATGACTTTTATCTAAACATTATTCGACAGTAACAGGAATACACTTCATAAAGGTCACGCCCTAGAGTTTTTAGACTACGTAACCTAAAATATTTACCCTCGTTACACAGCGTGGATAGAGAGTGCATACGATTTTTTATACTAATAATCATTTTTATTGTTCCATTGTCAACAATTTTCTAAAAATATTATGAGTAAAATTCAAAGATCATTTTCCGATTTAGGGATCCGTTTGTGAAATATTAAGTTTTAAAGTGGAAAAAATCGTTATAGTCTTATAGTGCCAGCTTTCCCTTCTGCCAGCTAAACGGTTTCTTTTGGAAATGTGAAAAAATTCACGAAAGTAGGAAATATGCTGAAATTAAAAAGAAAACTATGACGGCTAAAAAGTCTTCATAAGTTATTGAATAATAGTCGATAAACTAAAAAAAATGTATTCGGCGAAGTATAAAGGAACTATTCGTTCAAATTCCTTTGAAAGTAACTGAGATGATGTTGCTAACAACATTTATAACATGTTTTACACTACTAATAGTGTATAGTATGAATAACACTATTTACACTACTAATAGTGTAAAACACGTTATAAATGTACATTTATTGACCATACAATCATTTTAAAAAAGTAGCGGTACTACGGAACCCTATATTGCGCGTGGCCCGACACGCACTTGGCCGGTTTTTTGACATAGGGCCTGTACAACGATGCTGTCATTTCCATACTAACTCTGTGTCTAGACTCTGTGTAACTTAAAAACTCCTGTTTAACTATAATAAGGGGGTTATTATAGAGGTATTTACTTTTACTCTTATTGAAGCTGCTTCAGCCAAGTGAGCATTAATCAAAAATTTACATACTTTTATAAATATTATGCTTTGAAGAATAGTTAGGGTCGGCTCACACTGAAATTGCAACGTGACACGCGCGACTCGCATGGCTGCGTAGCGCGTCTACGCCGTACGTACGTACGCGTAGCCGAGCTACGCCAACCGATCAAATATTTTTAACTCTGGCAATTAATGCACTGTTTGATACTATCTGATAAGAAACATTAAACAAATATTCTTATTCGGTACTTTGTAGTATGAATTACACTATCGAATGTAAGCAACTTTTCTTCTTTATTAAAATCTGCTGATTCGTACAAAAAATCTAAGACACCTCACACTTTTGTATTAAATAGCTGTTGATTGCTGCCATACCTGATAAAGTTGCTTATATTAATTTAAAAAAAAAAAACTTTCTTAGCTGACGCATATAATATAGTAGAGGTAGATTACTCGCTACTCACGAGATGCAAAGTTTTCTAAAGACGTCAATTAAAATTAGGCATTTAAAATTAGCCACAATATTTGTAGTTAGAACTGCTATTTTATAATACCTACTTGAACGTCGAGTCTACAATTTGTGTGTAACACATGGTTTGGCCCTTGACATTAATAACTGGCGTGATACTCCAGGATGGTGCTCGGAGGACGAGGAGCGGCTGGTCCGCGACCTGTTCCGCGGATACAACAAGCTCATTCGCCCCGTGCAGAACATGACGCAGAAGGTCGACGTGCGCTTCGGACTCGCCTTCGTGCAGCTCATTAACGTTGTAAGTATCTGAATGTTACTTCTTATTGTAACCCGCGCCTAGATTTTCATGTATGTAGATTAAAGACCGAGGTGGAGTGTAAGAAAAAATGAACCCATACGACTTCTGGCAAGTGGCAACATTCAGAATCATAATCTGCATGCTTTTTTGACCCCATACACCGAATGATATCCACACATTTTGCTATTTGCATACTCAACTCTAGCGCCTGCACCAGGGTAATTTTACTTTAACAAGATCATGAGGCGTTGCGATGCATTTTTAAATGAGCCATTGAAATGGAAACAGGTAGACCGATATGGACCGTAAGCTTTATAAATGTAAAGTATTTGTACAACTTACTTTCCACTTCTATTGCAATTTGCAATTGCTTACAGAACGAGAAAAACCAGATAATGAAGTCGAACGTGTGGCTGCGGCTGGTGTGGATGGACTACCAGCTGATGTGGGACGAGGCGGACTACGGCGGCATCGGCGTGCTGCGCCTGCCACCCGACAAGGTCTGGAAGCCCGACATCGTGCTCTTCAATAAGTAAGTATAGAAAGTGAATAGGTCCATTTGGAGGCAGTGACGTCAGGACTGTATAGCTTTCGGGCGCAAAAAAAAATAACTTGGGTGATATATTATAATCCTCATTTATAAAGAACAATGGTCGTTAAACGGTGCAACAATTTTGTTATTTATAATTTACAAAATAGGTATTATAGACAATGTTTAGCGAACATCATTTTATATAATATACCTACACAACAAAAGGTCTACGATTTTTCCCGGAATTTGGGTTATTTAATTTCCAATTCCACGTAAGCAAAGTCGAGCAAAACTGATACGGAAAAGATAAACTATCATAGGACGGCAAGAAATAAACGAGCTTTGATAGCGGACGCATTTGCATGTGAATTTCATTTAGGAATTAACATTTGCAGCGCCGACGGTAACTACGAGGTGCGATACAAATCTAACGTCCTCATTTACCCCAACGGCGAGGTTCTGTGGGTGCCTCCAGCTATTTATCAGGTATCTTGTGTTTTCCTTCTAAATTACTGGCTTCCGAAATACTTAGCGTAAGCTCCAAGTTAGGCTTTTAGTGTTTACTAGCCTAAACTATTATAATGAACCTGCTTAGGTTTTATTTTTTTATTTTTAAACGTTAAAAAACATCTAAATTCTTTTCTAATGTATAATTAGGTGATATTTACCACGCAGTCGGAAATGTCTGCGGAGAAATTATAACTGACTCTATGTTTTATGAGAGCTATCACTAAGATTTATTTAAGCGATTCGCGGTCATGATGAGGGGTAATCTGAGATTTATTGGGACAATTAATATCATAAACGTGGGCATCTGGCGCGGGATGAGTCAGCACTATATTCGAATTATTTATTTCAGAGCTCCTGCACGATCGACGTAACCTATTTCCCTTTCGATCAACAAACGTGTATCATGAAATTCGGCTCCTGGACGTTCAACGGCGACCAAGTGTCACTCGCGCTTTACAATAACAAGAATTTCGTGGATCTCTCCGATTACTGGAAATCGGGAACCTGGGATATCATTGAGGTGCCGGCTTACTTGAACATCTACGAAGGCAACCACCCCACGGAGACCGATATCACGTTCTACATCATCATTCGCCGCAAGACCCTGTTCTACACTGTCAACTTGATCCTACCGACTGTGCTGATTTCATTCCTTTGCGTGCTGGTGTTTTACCTCCCTGCCGAAGCTGGTGAAAAGGTAAAATCATTGGGCTTCGGCAAAAGCGCCTTACCTAATTTTTGTAACGATTAATGTTAATATAATTTTATTTTTGTATGGACGCAGTTACTCTTAACTGACTTTAACTTATAAGATAGACCCTCTAAGCCCTCTAGTGACTAGGTATAGTCCTTACTAACATGTTTTGAGTACCGGAATGTTTTAGATATTATTTCCTAACCAAAACATTTTTCAGGTCACTCTCGGCATCAGCATTTTGCTGTCACTGGTTGTGTTCCTGCTACTGGTGTCGAAGATTCTCCCGCCGACTTCTCTGGTGTTGCCGCTCATTGCCAAGTACCTGCTGTTCACATTCATCATGAACACCGTCAGTATTTTGGTCACCGTCATCATAATCAATTGGAACTTCAGAGGCCCTCGCACTCATAGGTAATGTACTTTCAAAGCTAGGTAGAAACCACGTTTAAGTACACTTCAAATATACTATGACAACAAAATAATATACAATAATTACATACTAACATCAGGTATACTTACATACCTTCACCTGCATCTTTTGACACACGGTCAAAAGATGCAGGTTTTTATCACCTTTCGCTGAGAAGCTAAATACATTTCGTAAGATATCGAAACAACACCCCAGAACTAATTTACTCAAGAATTTTCGCCATTTTTCAGGATGCCGCTATGGATTCGAAGCGTATTCCTCCATTACTTACCAACGTTCCTGCTGATGCGTCGGCCGCGCAAGACCCGTCTGCGCTGGATGATGGAGATGCCGGGTATGGGAGCACCGCCGCACGCCGCAGCCGCGCACGACCTTCCCAAACACATCAGGTACCTATATTCCACAATAGTTTATAGTTTGATCTCCCTAGCACTAGCAACGTATTTCTATAGCAGGCTAAGAGCTGACTCGTACCTACTAATTTTATAGCAGTTTTATAATGAGAACTGTAGCTTATACCGACATCCGAAAATGAGGAGGTTCTTTTAAGGACTTTAAGTATTATTGAATCGAATTGGGGTCCTTGCACTTTAAACATGCAATACACTTCGCCTACGCAGATCCCACAATCGTTGCAGCCATTAAATGAGCGGAAATTAATTATTTTGTCCCTTTCCGTCTAGTGCGATCGGTGCGAAACAAAACAAGATGGAATCAATGGAACTGTCGGATCTTCATCATCCGAATTGTAAGATAAGCCGCGCGGCGGGCGGAGGAGAAGTGGGGGCCTTGGGTGGCCTTGGAGCTCTAGGTGGCCTGGGACTTGGAGAACGGAGGGAATCGGAGAGCTCGGATTCTCTCCTTCTATCACCCGAGGCGGCCAAAGCGACAGAAGCTGTCGAATTCATTGCTGAGCATCTGCGAAACGAAGATCTTTACATACAGGTAGGTACTTAAACGTTTCATGAACTCTATTGTTAAAAGAAGTATTTCGACTTTTTTTCTTTTATTTTAAGACCAAATTATTGTCAAATAGTTAGGTACCTACTTAGCTTCTTCCAAAACTTAAAAAACTTTTACCTTCTCTACGGTTACTGCACTTTGAAACTCTACCCTCCTATTTTTTGTTTTTCAGACGCGAGAAGATTGGAAGTACGTGGCCATGGTCATAGACAGACTGCAACTGTACATTTTCTTCCTGGTGACGACAGCTGGTACCGTCGGTATACTGATGGACGCCCCACATATATTCGAATATGTAGACCAAGATCGTATAATAGAGATCTATAGAGGAAAGTAGGAGCTTTCAGTAATAAAAATACATGTAGTAAAATAATATGCTTCCACATCCGATGGTGCGATGGTATTTTATTCCAACTGATAGTCTTTTTCTATCATGAAACTTATAAGTAATAAGTAATTTGTCGCACAGACTTACACAAAAAAAAAAATATTGCTACCAGCCATATAAGTTTTAAAAAGATTATCCGCCTTGTTTATTAACAGGTACCTATAGCTCGGTGATCGGTCACCGAACACGTATAAATTCTCCTTTGACTCTTATTCGCGCACGAATTTATCTCGTTTTCACAGATTTGCGATAAAGTGCGATAGTGAAAATAATTGTGAATGGATGAATCGCTGAATTTTACCTGTTCGATGCCCGGGCTATAGTTGCACACTTAAATAATAAAATGTTATACAGAATAATTAATTCGTGAATTACAATAATAATCCTTCGATCGTGGATTCTTGGAAATCTAAAAGTAAACAATATAAGACCCAAAATCTATTGTTATTCTATTGTGTCTCGCTCACGGGTGAGCTTATGGGGCTTGATGGGTTAATATTATGTGTGAATCGTTGGAAATGTTTGCAAAACCTTTGTTTAAACACAGACTCTGGTAGATACTTAAATAATTATTAAATTAATTATTATTTCTAGTTAAGTAAAAGATCGTACTTCATATCTCTTCCAAATTGGGAAAGAAAAAGTAGGAGAAGCGGTACATTAAACGGAAATGTACTGTAATCATGATGAAAACAATACAAAACTATTAACTAATCAAAAGAACTAAATATAACTTTATTTATAACTTGAAACTTATGTGACACCTATTAGTATTGCTCATTCACAGTATAGTTCTTGCAATCTACGAGTGCGCGGCGCCCTTAGTTGTGTGAGTGACCATATTCTATACTTACACGTGTACATAGCTCGCTCGCTACCGACTGCTCCGTCAGGTACGCACACTAACGAAAATGTCTATTCACAATTACAACTATAACATTGGCATAAGAGGTTTAAGAAGATTACCTCTTATGCCAATGTTATGAAGCTTGCTTTTAAGTATGTTGTGATCTATACGGTCAAAACATTAGTTTTGACCGTACCCTGACCCATTTTGGGTCATAATGTGATGACCCATGGCATAATTGTGATTTTGATGATGATGATCAAATAAATTGATGTGTTGGCTTATGCTTTCAGTTGTTAAAACAACGCCGAAATCCCCGAACCTGTATCTATAAGGATTCAAATGTTCTGTTGGGTACCTTCGGATCCAGGGTATAACTTGGTGCGAAATCTTACTTTTTGGTAGCATTTACCTCGAATGCTTCAGAAAAAATTGAAATCACTATATGTTTCCATACAAATTTCAAGGAGTCCCCTCGATTCCTCCAGGATACAATCATCAGATCACCACTTTTGTGAACATGGTACCAAATGGTACCAAAAAAAAAAGGCTACGCGCGCTCGTAGATTGCAAGAACTATAACTGACTAATTTGGCTTATGAAATTAGGATACTTAATTAATATTTTACCGCCGTTTTAAATAAAATCAGTAGAAACATACTCGTGAGTAAAATACAATTAGTTTTAAGAAACTGATAGAATTATATAAAATGGCTGTGTTCGAATTTAAAATGGCACAATAGTATTGGATTGTTAATTTTTATGTAATTTTGTATGAATATTACAAACTAATCAAAGTTAGACGTTAAGTATTAGGTCCTAATAGCATCTTATTATCATTAAGTAAATCAATTTTGTTAATGTTTTCATTACTATGCAACTAAATTAAAATATTTAAAAATTCAAGTGTTGTTTTAATCTGATGTGTTAATAATTGTATAACCTACAAATAAACTTAAACCTTTTTAGGGAGAAATTACTGTAAAATAAAATTCAGTTATGGCTTAAATACATATTTTATTTTAAAAAATCACACTTATTGACTAAATTTTCACAGTCATAACTAAATAGTGTGCTATAGTAAACTTACAGCTAAAGAAAACAATCATCGTCAACAAAATTATATCAGAGTCGACTGACCATGATATAAACAACGTTCCTTTTTAAACTTAAATACTTAATCATTTTTATATCACTTTTATTTTTATCGAAATTCGAAACTTTTCAATTATTATATTCTTATCAAATGCTTTAAAAGAATATGAATCACGAAAATTTAATTTTTACTTTTTGGTTGGTTCCAACTTCCTAAATCGTTTGAGATATTGGGTAAAAAGACTATATTATATAAGAAGTTATATTTTTATCGTGTCTTCTCCATAGAAAATGTATTTAACCTAAAAAATTAAATGCTATATAAAAATATTACAGTCACGTAAGTTAAATATTTTTTTCAAGATTTTTGGATAGCTTATAAATTTCTATTTTAAAGACGATAGTAATATAAATTAAAGATACTCGTTTAATCGTCCCCATCCTCGTACGTGGGTGAAGTGGGCGAATAGTTGGGTGAGGTCGGGGAATAGGGCGTCGGTCCGCCGGACGAGGGCGAGAAGGCCGGGGAAGTGGGAGAGTAGTTGGGGGAAGTGGGCGTGTACGTCGCCGGGGAGTACTGCGTCGACGACGGCGAGTAGCGAGGCGACGAGGGCGAGTAGTTGAGAGACGAGGGGGAATAGTTCGTCGACGGCGAGTAGCGATTGCTTCCTGGGTGCTGGGGTGAGGACGGCGAGTACGCCGTGCTCGAGGGCGAGTACTGCGGACTCGTCGGCGAGTACTGCGGATTTGTGGGCGACATCGGACTACCCGATAGAGACGGAGACGTCGGAGAGTAGTTGGGTGATGTCGGCGAATATTTAGGCGACGGCGAGTAGCTGGGGGACGTCGGCGAGTAAGCGGGGGAGGCCGGCGACGCGGGAGAGTATGACGGACTCGTCGGGGAGTACGCTCGAGCGGTCGGCGTGTAGTTGGGCGACGACGGGGAGTAGTTGTGGGAGGTCGGGCTGTAGCCGCCGGCGCCCGGCCCGGTCGGCGAGTAGCTGGGCGACGACGGCGAGTACGACAGCGAAGTCGGTGAGTAAGCCGAGCTTGTGGGCGAGTACGACGGACTCGTTGGGGAGTAAGTTGGACTCGTGGACGAATAGGTCGGGGACGCAGTCGGGTAGCTGGGCGACGTGGGCGAGTAGGCGGGACTCGTCGGCGAGTAGCTCGGCGACGTCGGGGAGTAGCTGGGCGAAGTGGGAGTGAACGTGGGCGACGTCGGGGAGTAACCCGGCGAGGTCGGCGAGTAGCTGGGGGATGACGGCGAGTATATGGGGGAAGTGGGCGAGTAGTTGGGTGAGTAGGACGGGCTCGTCGGCGAGTAGTGCGGCGACGTTGGCGTTATGCTCGGCGACGCCGCGGAGTACACGGGACTCGTTGGCGAGTAGGACGGGGAAGCTCCGGCGTGGGGAGACGCGTAAGGAGACAGGGGGGCGCCAGGGGAGCCGGGGGAACCGGGCTGGGGTGACCAGGCGCTACTGTAGGCTGGAGACATTCCCGACGCGTCTGAGGCACCGGACGGCGAGAACGATGGTCCCGGAGTCATACTGCTTCCAACTGGAAAATAATATAATATTTTTCAGTTTGATTTTTAAATTAAGCACAATGTAAAAATGCCGTAAATTCAGCTTTAAATATTTACATACACGAAATTATGTAATAACAATGAAGTAAAGTGACAAAAGTAATTACCTTGACCAGGTGACCAGACACTGCTTCCATATCCAGGAGTGTTTTGAATAGACCATGGTGTCATCTGTGGTGTCATAGATGGGGTGCCAACTCCGAAGTACATTCCACCGGCGACGCCCATTCCAACGCCGAGGCCGCCCATTTCCATACCGTGTTTACATTTCTCAGCATCCAACAACAAATCGAAGCAACCTGTAATTTGTTATTAATTTCTATAAAAATATAATACTTGCATGGGTATGAAGAATATTTCAGTACGAAAGTACTAATTACCTGTTCCCATTCTTGGTAGTTGGCCCATAATAATATTTTCCGACACTCCCCTCATCGGATCCACCTCTGCGTGACTCGCAGCATCGAGCAACACATCCACGGTTTCCTCGAAGGAGCATCTCATGAGGGCTCCGGTGTCCTGTCTGTTGATGCCGTGACGAGTGATAGCCATGAGATGGCCTTTGGCAGTCATGACGTCACAAAGCAACGCAAGATGGCGATAGTTCACGTACAGACCGTAGAACTGCAACACGGCATTCATTTCCTTCTCCACTGATTTACGTACAGCTTCTATACCGAGTACTTGGAATATCTCACAGATATCGTTACTGAATGTTCGCACTGGATCTACGTCACGCTCCGAGAGGACTTTCATGAGAGAGGTACCGTCTGTTTCGAGCAGCCATTCAGCAATAGCCTTGAATTCTCCTTGCTCTGTTATGGTGATACGTTTCTTGGCTTCCGTTTGTGGCAAGTGCATGTACACTTTGGCGATAGCTTCGATACCTTGTAGTGTCATGTCCGAGAGCATATTCGCCTCGATACATCTGAGGAACATGTCGTCCTCCATTTTGTCTACAGTTTCCTCGTCGTTGTCTTGGAATTTGCTCTCCTCGTTGTTCATTATCCTAATACGTAGGACCAGTTTTTCAGCATTGTCGTCGTTGAAAATACAATTCAAATCGTCTCCGAAACCGGCGTTTATCTTTTCGGCGATCTGCTCCATAGTTAATTTTTTGTCCGTCATTCTCTTACGATCTAATTCGATACGCAGAAGCCAAGGCGAAATCTTGGTAGGATCGAAGTCGGGCATTTCGTAGTAAACGTTGACGAATTCCTGATCTTCGGCGATGACAGTATTTTGCGGGTCGGGATCGTAGTAAATGGCCGTGTTGGCGGTTACTTTACGTAATGTTGTGTGTTCCAGTCTACAGAGAACGTTCTTAGCCTTTTCCGCGTCTCTCGCAGCACCGCCCGTAAGGAAAACGGTTAGAGACGGAGCTTTAGGTTTCTTTGAGATGTTAATAATTTCCTTAAGTCTGGGCACACCGAGGGTTACGTTCTTGGATGATACACCGGCAAAGTGGAAAGTGTTCAGTGTCATCTGAGTGGCGGGTTCGCCGAGAGACTGCGCGGCCAAAGCGCCGACCATCTCGCCAGGATTTACTTGAGCCTGTTGGAAACGAGTTTCGATTTCTCCAATCAACCACTCGAACGCCTCAGTCGATAGTCTATAGTCCTCCGACACGAACTTTGTGCAGAGAGTCGATCTCACCAGGCATTGGAAAAGCAGTGTGGCGTTTTCGTTGGCCTGTTTGGACAAACGATCTTCGCCCGCTACAATAACGCACTTCTTGAGAAGGTCTTTTACGCCTTGAATTACTTTAATTGGACTCAAATCAGTGGGTAACCTCTTGTTGATATGGAAAATCTTCTGCACATTCCATATCATTCTCTTGAAGTTGCATGGCAATACAACTTTAGACTCTCCACTCGGGAAGATCTGCCGAAGAATTTCTCGGTCTTTAGAAAGCTGCTCCCACTCGCTTTCCAGATCGGCAATGACGTAGCCGGATTCTGTGAGTTCTTTAATAATATCCTCATTGAATATCCTCTTGAGATATCTTTCGTTTGTAGGGTCGAACTTGAATTTCTTTTCGAATGCTTTGTTAGACAGTTTAACTGTCGGTAAGTTCTGGAATTCTACTGTTTCGCCAGCCAGACCATCCTCTCCATATCTCAGCTGAATGAGCTGACCTACTGAATTCCTCACTGTACCGTCGTAGTGAACCATGACAGACTCCATAGCCTTTATGAGACGACGCTGAATATAACCAGTCTCGGCAGTTTTGACGGCGGTATCGATGAGACCTTCTCTTCCTCCCATAGCGTGGAAATAGAACTCGGAGGGTGTCAGACCGGCGAGATACGAATTTTCTACGAATCCTCTCGACTCAGGACCGTAATCGTCTTTAATGAAATGCGGCAGTGTTCTTTTACGGAATCCGAATGGAATACGTTTACCTTCGACGTTCTGTTGACCCACACAAGCAATAACCTGAGAGATGTTAATGTTGGAACCTTTCGATCCGGCGACCACCATAGCCTTTAAGTTGTTGTATTCAGTTAGAGATTTCTTAGCAGAACCACCGGTTTTGTCACGGGCGTCGTTCAAAATACGATTCACTTGATTTTCGAAGGTCTGCCTGAGAGTGTTACCGGGTGTAGGCTCCAGTTCCATGTTGTGGGCTTTCTGAATAACCTCTATTACATCATCTTTGGCTTTAACAATGGCTCTCTGAATTTCTTGATAAGTCTGAGGATCGGCAATGGTATCACCAATACCAATAGAGTGACCCTCCAACAGAAGCCAGTTATTGATTACTGTCTGAATGTTACCATAAAATCTTCCAGCGGTTTCATGACCCAGCTCCAACATGCAAATATGCAGCAGGGAACCAGCAGATGCACCAAGAGATTTTTTACATAGAATACCCATAAGGAGTTCACCATGCTCTACCACTACTTTGGTGTCTCCCGGTGATATCCATCGGTATGGACCATCATCCTCCTCATCAGGATGAGTAGAATGTGTTCGGACCATGTTCACATTGCCAGGAATGATCAAAGTAAATATCTGTTTTCCTGTCCACAAGGGTTGAGGTTTTAGAATACATGGTTGAGGGATCTTTCCATCCCATGTTGGTAAGAACATGAGAAGGTTCATGACTTGCTCTTTGGTCAGAAAAACATCTCTTTTTGTCATCTTTCTCACGGCTGTAAGTGTATCTTGCACAATACCCATAACAGGTTTGTTCGCTTGTGGTGTAATAATTTGTCGGGGTGTAATATGTATATTTTCTACTTCTGCACGAGTTTCCATAGATTGTGGAACATGCAAATTCATTTCATCTCCATCAAAATCAGCATTGTAAGGTGATGTGCAACTCAAGTTCATACGGAATGTGGACCACGGAAGAACTTTAACTCTGTGGCCCATCATACTCATTTTATGTAGTGTGGGCTGTCTGTTAAATATAACTAAGTCATCATCTCTTAAATGCCTTTCCACCTTATATCCAAATTGTAAATGTAAATCAGATGGTTTCGGGTGAAATCTCAAGTCAATTCTTTCTCCATTGTCACGAACAATATATTTGGCACCAGGGTACTGGGCATTACCACGCCTGACTAGTTCTTGCATTCTGTCAATATTAAATGGAGTAACAAGTTCAGGGAATGTTAAATTTTGAGCAATTGATCGAGGTACGCCTACTTGATCAATCCTCAAATTTGGATCAGGAGTAATGACGGTCCTAGCAGAAAAGTCAACACGTTTTCCCATAAGATTTCCTCTAATCCTACCTTCTTTGCCTTTTAATCGAGCTTTGATAGCTTTGAGAGGCTTACCAGACTTCTGCATAGCCCTGTGAACAGAATAAGAGATATTTTGTAAAAATGTTGTCATACACTTACACTTTAAAAAAATTAAGTACATTAATTAATAAAATTCAATATTTGTACTGAGGGCATTTTCAAAAAAACGTGTACCCTTGCAAAAATATGTCTATATTTTTTAAGGTCATTTATTTACCTTTATTTGAATGTCATATACAAGGAAAAATATTGAACTAATGGAATAAGTTAAAAAGAACGCTGAAAACGTTATATTATTCTGATATTATTGAAACAAAATCGAATTTTCGACGAAACAGATTCCGTTGTGCGACTAAATGTAAAATATAATTTAATATAAAAAATACAGCAATAAATGGATTTCTTCGTTTATTAAATCTAGTGAAATGCATATTTAATTGTTTATTAAAAAAAAATTTGATAATTTTAAGGATCAACAAGAATAGCAATTATTTTTAATCCATAGTGTGACTATGTGACCTACCCACTAGGTTATTTTTCATTTTTTTACATGAGTAAGTAATATTTAACATATTTAAAGAAGTTTTTATAACACAAAAACCTTTTATTTAAACATTTTTATTGTTGCACTACTTATAAAAGTAAAAAATTCTTTGATTTCATAGATTTAACTTCATTAATTAGAGGGACGAACATCTCATAATCATAAAGATGTGTTCACATGTCTACGAATTCCTAAGTTATTAATGACATCGGATTATATGCACGATCAAAGTGCCGAAATATCCATGCAAATATGCACGAAAAATGGTCGAAATATGCACAAAATATGCACAATCAAAAGTCACTTAATATTAAAATTTATTATTTTTTTGAAGACTTTTCCGGTAGTGACATTAATAAAAGCGCCAATTTTCATAATTTCATAAAATCAAGGATTTTTAATTTCTTGAAATAAAGACTTTTTATTTATTTATTATACGCCAATAATAATTTTCTACCAACATTTTCCGATTGCAATCTTAATGCCCATGGAAGTTAAACTACCGAAATATGCAAAATTGCCAAAATATGCACTATCGCCTAAAAAGTGACATTATAATATGCATTTGCATATGCAAGTATGCAAATGCATATAATCCGATGTCTAGTTATTATAAATCTAAAAATATCAATGACACAAAATGATTTTCAACTTTACTGATAGAAAAGTAGTGGAAATAAAATCAAAATTACTTAAAAAATAAAACTTTTAGGTACTTAAATTTTAAATATTTGTTATTGTTAAGTAAAGGCGACGCCTTAATAATTTGGCTGTAGCGATATCGATTTTTCAATGTCTTTGTCTTTGATTTACCCATAGCATAACACGATTGGTCAACTTTTATAACACAGAATAATCAATCAAATAGACCTGTGTAAAAAAAAGCATTCCTATTTTTCCAACAGAGGAGAGTGAGTGAAAGCTTCCAAAAATGTACATGGATTGGTTCAAGCATACACTTTAATTTGCCCATAGCTTATATGAAATGTATTTATGGTTTTTAAATTACGCGACAAAACTATTTTGTCGCTTACGCCCTTTCCATTTTTTGCTGTTCCATTGCTTGTTTTCTGTGAGAGGCCGGGCCGGCCTTTCATAGAAAACTAGCAATCTAAAACATATCCAAAACGGTTTTTTTACTTTAACGCGGCGTCACCTTAACACATAAGTAATAAAAAATATATTTGTACGTTAATCCTACCAGTTTAAAAATCTCCAATTTTCTTAATAAAATCTGTGAATAAAAAAAATAATTTATTTAAAATGTGAACTAAGCCTTATGCTTTCCGCCTGTTGTGACTTGTCCGTTCCATTATATGTGACCATACGAAAAGTCACAAGTCGGAAGTCACGTAATATTACTTTCTTTTACTTTTAAAGTGTTTGTAAATAACCGATAATAGTTATCACAATTTCATTTTGTATACTAAATACTAAGCTAATTTTGCAACGTGTCAACAGTAAAAACAGTTGCAGAAAGTATAATAATGCTTACAAAATATGGTCACTTATCTGAACAAATAAACCGTTCCTGAAGAACCATCCAACCTGCGTCCGCGTCTTGTAGCAGATTTTTAACTACTAAATTCAAATTGAAGTGTCTCGATGTACAATGAAATATAGTGCTATCATTTAGTGCCGAAAATATTTTTGTAGTATGTTTATAAAACTAAAAAAAACGGTCACTAAACCGAACATTCCGGTCGGGTTGTTTTTTCATGATTATAATTTTAATTAATTTGTAGTTAAATTATGTTAGATTTTTCAATAACAAGACATTCAATTGATACATTAAGTATTTAGGAATCTAACATATGTTTTTTAAGTAACTTACTTTAAGAAAAAAAAATAGTTATTAAAGATTTTGTTACAACTTCTGGGAAGGGAACAGGTGAATTTAATAGGTTTTGGTACTTAAAAACCCTTATAAATCTCATACTAAATAAAATTTTATACAAACGTGAATGTATTTTAATAAAAGAAAACTTGTTTTTGCTCCTACATTAAAATTACAAAATGTTAGTATGTAATTTTTTACAAATAATCTGTAGCGAAGTCAAGGGACAAGGTAAAAACCAGGGGTACACATTTTTTTGAAAATGCCCCTGAAACGAAACTATGAACAAGAAAATTCTATGAAAATATTATATTAAACATATTAGTAAATAAAGGGAACTAATGTAATAGATACTTATTAAAACATTATAAAACAGTTTAAAATATTTAACAGAAAAATAATTGACTTACTTGGGCATACCAGGCATGTCATTGTCCACAAATGTGGCGACGTGGAACTGTAGCATTCTTATGTTTTCTGTAAGTACATGTGCTGCAGCTCCAGACTGCTCATTCCTCATCAGGTCATTATTAGCTTTGATGATATCAGCTAGCTTATGTGTTAAATCGTCTTGATTCTTTGCCGACCCAAACATGACTACCGCTGGCCTAACAGCCAGTGGTGGCACAGGAAGTACAGTAACAATCATCCAGTCAGGTCTTGCAAACTTTGGATCCATTCCCAAGATGAACGATTCTTCATCTACAGAAGTACAATATATTAGACATCACAAACATTACAAAAAAACATTGGGTCATTGCTCCCAAGATGACTCATTTTATTATACAAGATAACATAAGCCTACCTGTGATATGTTTTAATATTTCCCAAACTCTTTCTGCTGTTATAATAATTTTCTTATCCTGTGTGTCTTCATTTGGATGCTTCCATTCTGCAGTCAAGTCCAGGCCCTGACGTCTGATAGATGGCTGATAGTGACCACAACCACCATGGCCTGATCCCCTTTTACCCTCTTCACCTTCTTTACCTATATCCATATCTTCTCCACCCTCGCATATGTTTTTCCCTTTACATAAATCATACACAAAGGTCAACCTTTTACGAGGCTGACCTTTTGATTTCATGATTACTTCTTTTATTTTTGGATTTGTCTACAAGTTACAAAAACATTAGAAACTTATGATCAATATAATAGGAGTAAAAAGATCTCTATTGATGTTACATTACCGGGCTAACAAGTAGCTTGGAACAATAGAAGCAAACGCATCTCAAAATCTTGATTGTCTTTGTGATAAATCCTATGTGAAACACTGGTTTGGCCAGGTCAATGTGGCCGAAGTGACCTGGGCATTCAGTCATGTTTCCTGCACATGTCTGGCATCTGGATGTTCTGTCTATCACCCCTTGTCGAGGATCCATAAGACCCCCAAGTTTAGGTCTGCCTCCTTCCATAGTTTCCGGGAAGCGTATGCCCCCTTCCGTGACTGACATTCGACGCTAAAAACAAAATCATTTTAGCACCATGCAATGACATCTAGGTATTTCCCCTTTACAATTCTGGAGCAGACGTAGTCATAATATCAACAGTTATTGATATTAAATGTGTAGCTTTTAAACAATATTGACGAATCACGACTACCACAACAAAGTTTTGGTAAAATCAAAGACATATTTTGATGTAAAACACGACGCACTAGGTGACAGGATAATGTTGAACAGTATTACACCATTTTTCATTTCTAAGCTCAAATAGTAATACATATTTATATGCATAATCGGTTTATTATCAAGTAAATAACTTACAATTTCATCTGGAGATAATATTCCAAACTGTACTCTTTTAACTTGGCGCAAGGGCGCCTTCGAATCACTCGTGGTCGCCATTTTGGACGACCAATGTTGCGTTTGAAAGCTCGCATTTCTACTCAAAGAGAATCTAATCACTAGCTACGTTCTACTGAGGAAAAAACCAAAAAGCATAGACCACAATCATAGACAGCTGTCAAAAAGTTACAGATTAGTCTGGCATAAAAGTGAAGAAATTTAAGAATGGCAACATCGTAGTGTTGGTAAATTTCCACTTCAAATCAATCTAGATTTTTTTTTTATTTATTCCTTTATTTTCATAAATCATACAAGTGATACAAGACGTTTGAGATATACTCTCCATAAACCACGAAGGTTTGTCCGGAGTGTATTACAATAATAATAAGAATTAAGTACATTGTCATGACAATTATTTTATACTCATTAAAAAAATAATATTTTTTATCAAACTTAACAAAACAACTTAATAAACTTATTAATTATACTTACTTAAATATTCAACAAAAAATTGGTAGAATTGCAATTACTTACTTATTAACAAGAAAATAAATCTTGATGTCAGTCCTATTCATTTAGGAATTTGTATAAATATAATGTTTTTAGCTTGTATTTAATATTTTTTTCTGTGATTTTGCTTACAATTATTGGGTCCAGATTGTTAATTAGGCGCGGTACTATATATTCGATTGTTCTCTCTCCATAAACATTATTTGCTCTTGATATGTTCAGTTGGTTTTTAGTTTTTTGTCTTGTCTGGAAATTGTGTGTAATGTTATGTTTCTGGAGGTCGTCATCAAAGAAGTGTTCTTTTAAGATAGAATATTTGACTTTGATTGTGATCGGAAGAACTTTACAAAATTTATACAATTCTTTTTCATTTTTGTTATATTTTTCTTTGATATCAGTTGGCACAATATTTTTCAGAATTCGAGTTTGGAGATTTTGAATTTTATTAAGGTAAGTTTTGTAGGTTCTACCGTAGCTGGATAAACCGTAACTAATAATGGAGTCAGCGAGAGCATTGTACAACATCAGCCTGATT
The DNA here is from genome assembly GCF_905147365.1 of Aricia agestis. NCBI lineage: Eukaryota > Metazoa > Arthropoda > Insecta > Lepidoptera > Lycaenidae > Aricia > Aricia agestis. The sequence goes on along the minus strand of NC_056414.1, from coordinate 9,965,929 downwards.
TTAAATGGTATTTTGTTTTTAATTATGTAAATATTAGATAGAAACGCTTTAAGCCGGTCGCATATTCGTATTGTTTGAGGCAGCCAAGAGAATTTATTATCTATGATGAGGCCTAAAAAGGAAAAATGAGAAAAAAAGGATAACGATGTTGCCACTTTTTAATTTCTTTTTAAATGAGGTCGATTACGGATTATCTAACGCGTTTCAACACTTTCAACTTTCAAGTGCCTTTTAGGCGTTAGCAATCCAAGCCCTCTAATAAATTTAATATTTTAGGAACGGTATTTTAGGCTCCGTTAACATTTAACAATATTATACTCGTGAGGTTCTGAATATATTGTTTGGATATTGTCCACTACCCAGTAGGCAGTAACCCACGTATTTTTTTTTCTATGGACGCTTCACACCACGTCAGTCTGGGCCCGTGTTATGTTCCTGAAGGACTTGTGTTATGGCGGCTCTCGACATAGGCGAACGCGTTGGCCCAATGTGTAGAACGGGCGTTCGCGCGTTGGCCAACGTCTAAATACCTACGGCCAACGCGCGAACGCCCGTTCTACACATTGGGCCAACGCGTCTGCAGACGCGTTGGCCAACGCGTTCGCCTATGTCGAGAGCCGCCATTACAGGTACCAGACAAGGGAAATATATTTAATACTTTTATACTAAACAATATTATATTTAAGATTTTTATTATATGATACACATATTTAATACACATCCATGGACCATGACCCAGGAACTTTGAAAACTTTTTGTTCCGTCGGCGGGATTCGAACCCGCGACCCCCGGCTTGAGCTACCAACAGCCCACCAAGTACAAACTGAGTCACAGAGGTCGTCAAATTCAAAACTTCCTAGGTTTATTCAAATATCTCTAATGCCTGGGCCCCACCTGCGTAGTGCTTCTTTCTACCTGTGTAGATCTGCGTGTATTGACCAATGGTATCGTCACTATCGTCATATAGCACGAAGCTTTGTACGATAGACGCATGTGCGACCGCGGCATTAACCTATACGTCATTGTGTTTATATTATGTAGGTACTCTATAGTCTAAAGGTTTAATTAGGCACATTAATTATCAGCAACCTCGCACTTTCGTCCGTACACGTACAGTACGAACGCAGTGCGTTTGACGCGTACGGTGCTGACCAAAGACCTTTAAAACCTAGTGCTGACAAATGTCCAATCAGCTTACATTCACATTAATCTAATCAATAAAATTCTTCTGTGTTAATGTCACTACTCACTACAAGCCTTAAAGGTATTCTTATTATTAGTTTTTTCTCGTATTCTAGTCTGCAGATAAAAAAGATAAGGACAGGTTATATAAATGAAATAAAACACAACAGCCATTATTATCTATTTTATTGCAAAGTTATGTTAATAAATATACTTTGGCAAAAGAAAAATCTAACTTATCTAATACTCAATCTTAACCGAGCTCATTGTTGTAATTAATACATAATAATATAATATAATTTTAAGGTAATTGCATGTTACTTATTTATACTTTGCTACTTGAAGCATTGCTTATATGAAACTCCAAAAAATCTTTGAGCAATGTAGTGCGGCGCTTTTCTGCTATATCCATTTGGTTTTCTAAATCTCCTCTATCAGTAGTTTCTGCTCTTTCAACTTTCCAAGACAAATTTTCTATCTCAGCTTCCAACTGGGCCTTAAAAGTATGACACATTAGTCATTACATACATGAAATAACTGTCGATCCTGGCGACACAGGAGATACAGTGGTGGAAATGTGTGGTGGGCCAAAGCCCGTTTAAATAAAATAATACATAAAATAATTACAGGTATTGGTCAAAAGGCAACTATCACACACATGGGCTTTTTCATTAACATTAGTTAACAATATTATACTTAGATACAAATTATTTAATAATATATTTTAAACATTTACCTGTTGATATTCAAATAACTCTTTACGAGGACCAACTTCCATGTAATAGGCAAAGGGGTAGGTGTACTGTAATGTATATCTGCATCTTTTGAGAAGCTTTGCTGCATCCCAGAGATATTGCCAATCGATCCAAGTGCCTTCTCCAGCCATAACCTACAAAATAAAATGTAATAATCAAAACTTGCAACTGTTCTACCCAAATAAAAAAAAGTTTGTTTAATAAATAACAAATAATATACCTTCTGATTGATGCGGCTTTTGAGACTTGCTAGTGTTTGCTCTTCCAATTTTAAGGACCTTGCATGATTCTCCCACCGTTCATAGTAATGCAAATATTTCTTAAGAGCTTCTCGTGCCTGAAAAATAAAAAAAATCCTGACTCTTTTTCATAGATCCTTACAATATTGCATAGTAATTTATTTATCTTTTTAAAAGATATGAGCATACCTGAGCATGTTGACTATCATTAGCTAAATTAGGATCCTCCTTGTATCTGCTACACTCATAATATTCAGAGCCATGACACTTCCAATCTCCAAGACACACCCAACAAAAATCATGTCTACATGCCCCACATTGCATATGGTTACAACCTCCATTCTTTTCAATACATATCTGACATTTAGGGCAGTCCTGTAAAAAATGAAATTGTAAAAAATTGTAAGTTATTGATGTGGTTTGGGATTTACAAATGGTTTACGGATGGTTTAGTGTTTAGACTTTAGATACATGCCCCACATTGCATATGGTTACAACCTCCATTCTTTTCAATACATATCTGACATTTAGGGCAGTCCTGTAAAAAATGAAATTGTAAAAAATTGTAAGTTATTGAAGCGGTTTGGGATTTACAAATGGTTTATGGTTTAGAGTTTAGACTTTAGATCATGTCTTAAATATTACATTAATAATTAGATTCTTAATGATATAAAATGAATTTATAAAGAAATGTATTTTCTTGTTTGTGCTTTTTCATATTAATTTAAATATGTACTCATTAACATTATTTAAATATCTTAATACAATTAAAATCCAAGGGGCAGGAAGTTAATATTGTGTCAGGTTGTCTGGTCAATGACCTCAATATGACACTTTCTGTGGTAATTATGAATAAACAAAATATGAAATATGAGGCACGGATGGGCCAGCTCGACCGGAGAAATACCACGTTCTCACAGAAAACCGGCGTGAAACAGTGCTAGCGCTGTGTTTCGCCGAGTGAGTGAGTTTACCGGAGGCCCAATCCCCTACCCTATTCCCTTCCCATCCCTACCCTCCCCTATTACCCTATTCACTCTTAAAAGGCCAGCAACGCACCTGCAGCTCTTCTGATGCTGCAAGTGTCCATGGGCGACGGAAATTGCATTCATCAGGTGCCCGTTTGCTCGTTTGCCCCCTTATTTCATTAAAAAAAAAGTGCATTATGCAATGTGTACTGCAAATGTGTAAGGGTAAAATACAATATTCAATATGTTTTTTCCACTATTTCATGGCAAGTCTAGAAGCGAAATAAAAACACCAACCTTAGTATGTGCGCTTATATAGTTTGCAGTTTCTGAATCATCAGCACATTTAGTTAGCCAGCGTCTTATTGTGGTACAGTCAGTTGGAGCGTGGTGCGGGGCACCACAAGAGAAGCAAGTCAGTAATTCACAGCCTCGGCATTCCACACGACGTGCCCCCTCTCTCGCATTAGCTTGATAAATCCACTAAAAATATTATGCAATATCATTAGAAAATAGTATAGTGGAAGATTAGAAACTGCAACCAGACCTTGTAAACTTTTCAACAAAAATTATATATTTTTTTACATTGTAAAGTTCAATTACATCATTAGAAGGTTCAATTATATCCATAGACTCCCAAAAAACTTATTTTTTACTTTTGCAGCAGGATTTATCTTTGGTTTTACCATAGTTAGTCAAAAGAAAACGCTGTATTGCTGGCACACTAAAATATTACCTGACAATTGCGACCGGGACAAAATCTAAGTTGAGGATGGGACTTCACATGATCCTTGAACATAAACTGTTGGTAGCGCTCCCTGAGTGACAGCTTAGCAACATGGGACAGGACAAAGTCTTCAGGAGCAATCACCTCACATTCTTGTGCCATACATTGAATTGTATTCGAAACACCTGGAAAATGTATTATAATTAAAAACTTTTTTATAAATGAACAGGTGCATGTTAATATCAGGCTTTATATTATGTTTTAAATAACTATTAATCTCATACCTTGCATTATTTGTACTTCAAAGTGCATTGCCCAACATTCATTACAGAAATAATGTCCACAAGCCAAAGCACTATATTTTTGTAATGGTGGAGTACTGGCACATACTGCACAGACTAAGCGACTAGTACTGTTCTGAGTTCCTGGTAATTTAGGCTTTACATGGCTGTAGACTAAGACTTCGTTGGAGTTTTCTTTGTATTTCTTAATAATCTCTTGGGCATTCCATTTATAAGCGTGTAGCAAAACCTTAAATGTGACAAACAAATGGGTGATTATAAAACCTAAGGTTTTCTATAATAAAATTATGTCCAAATGCAGCTAATAGTTATACAAACCTTAGCGAGCGAGGGCGTAATCTGGAGGCTATCACTTAGGAGCTCGATCGATTCGTTTAACAATTTTTCTACTTCTTCTACCTTCAGACAGGTGAACTGAAAATATTCAGGATCATCTTTGCTCCGATCATCCGTTTCCATGTCGCAGTCATCCTGTTCACCGTAGTAATCGTATTCGTCTGCATCATTATCAGAGTACTCCATATCCGAATCCGCAGACATTTTGAGAGCGACGGTCTAGCAAGTTATGCTTAGAAAATCCTAAATTTTGAATTGTAAATCATGCAAATATCCAACAAAAAGAAAAACCATTTGTTATCTAATATTTTGTACACATTATTCTAAATTACAAATATAAAATAAATGTTCCAATAAATGCTACACAAGTATTTTACAAAATACAACACAAAAATAAAGCTTGAAATGAAATGTCAGCCAGCAAAAGTGACCTGTCAGTTTGACATTCCAATTTCCAACTACCATAGACAATTTTTTTTTTAATTTTTAGTTTGTTTTTATAAAAGCCATGGCATGGCATGGTAGCACCTGGAGTCTGGACTCTGGTCTGGACTCTGGAGAGTGGAGTCTGGACCCGACCGGACTTTTGGCCAAGTATTTCATTGGCTAGATATTTTTTGTGACAATGATTATCTGATAAAAAATTGTATAAGATTATAATTCTGTAAAATACGTCAAATGGGAGTTTTGCTGGGAATACGTCATACAAAGGAGTGACGTTGTGAAATTGGTATTATTTTCCTAAAATTGTGATATTTCGGTTTTTAATGTGTAACGTTGGTAAGCCGGCGCCAGACATGGGCTTCAAAGTTTGAGCAAACTTTGCACAAATAGGAAAATGCCAGCAATTAACTTTGCACAAATAGGCAAATGTCAGTGCCACACTTGGCGAATTGCGTATTTGATCACATGTCTGGCGCCCGCCTACGAATTATTAACATTTAAATATTCGATGTCGTGCACAAGTGTGGGCATTGGGCAAGTAATACAACTTTAAGAAATGTGCCAATTTGTGTTCCCTCCAAAACTCTATCGAATGTAAAGTTTAGTAAAGGGTCTACCACTTTACTAAAACAACTGACTTGACTCGTTAACTTTACCTTACTTTTTTAGACTTTCGAATTTTTTTTTCCCGCCATACTTGACACTGGCCATGGTTAAAAAGCCGAGCGCCATATTATGAAAAAAACATTTTTTTTTTCATAATATGGCGCTCAATTGACATTTTAACATAATTTGTCAAAAAAAAAAAAAAAAAAAGACATCTGACGTTAAAGGTCACCTTGAAGTTCACCTTCTGCGGCATTCAAATAATGTTTTTTCGCGATATTTATAAATAATTCCATAATATTTACATTTACTCAATAAAAAACACTATTTAAACTGGTGCTGCAGGTAAGTATTGTAATAGAAATAATTATTTAGCCATCTTTCTCATATGAAACACCACTAATCGTTAAATTTTTCAGTTGCATCAGATCGACGTATATATAAATTTAATTTAAAAGTAGAAACAACCCCAAAATGGAATTAGCAACAACGCAAAAATTCATTGAAAGAGGATGCCATAAAGGCAAAGGCCTAGCTGTATTCACCAGCGGAGGAGATTCCCAAGGAATGAATGCGGCCGTTCGCTCTGTGGTCCGGATGGGAATATACTTGGGTTGTAAGGTCTACTTCATCAGAGAGGGGTATCAGGGTATGGTAGATGGAGGAGACAATATCGAAGAAGCCAACTGGTCTTCTGTCAGCTCCATCATCCATAAAGGCGGCACTGTTATTGGATCTGCAAGATGCATGGATTTTATGTAAGTTTTGACTGGCACTATAAACCTTAATCTATAATTTCTATAATTCTATTATAAAAACGACAGCATTGTGTAACCTAATAAACTTTAACCTTTATGGTATTAAAATGAGGAATAAGTTTTAATACCGTAAAATGGGGGGAATGGGGTCACTTTCCAAGTTCAACGTTGATTTTTATTGACTTTATCTTAAGATTAATAAGAAAAATTTTTATCAATAGAGTTCCGGTGGTTACTAGTTTTGTTTGCAATACATTACAATTTTAGTTTATTAAATAAAATATACAAAAAGGTCCAAAAACTTACTAGACCCAATTCACCCACAGTCTGGGGTGAAAAGGGACGCATATGGGGTTAATAGACATTTTTGCTAGGGCTGCCACTTTCCTGATGTTTCCAAATAGGTACTACCTACTCAGGTAGGTACTTATATGAAATAATGTTTTTGGCATAGCTGTATAGGTATGAGGTATATATTATACAAGAATTAAAAATCAAACAACAGATCCAATCAAGCATTATCACATTATTATTATATTTTTATATAAATATTGAGTCACTCTTCTTCGTCGTCCTGTAACTCGTCTGGTTTTGCGACTTGCGTTCCTGATCTTTAGAATTCCCAATCCCTCACGCACTCAGCAAAACACAATGCATGCGTTGTTTCACGCTAGTTTTCTATGAGGTGATGGTATGTATCCGGTCGAGCCGGTCCATTCGTGCCGAAGCATGGTTTTTCTTCCCTTTAAACAACAAACACCGGTACGAACAATGATGATAAAATAATAATACTAGAATATATCCATCGTGACAACCCTATCCATAAAGACCCAATTCACCCATAGGCGTCCCAATTCATCCAAATTAGGTCCCTATTAAACCCATATTCGGCCCAATTTCCCCCACATACGACCCTTTACGGGGTGTAAAGATTTTTTCTTAAAACTACCTTAGTGATAAAAAATTTAAATACTATTTAAAAAAATACTTAAATCCACTTACTTATTCAATGCCTGAATATCCGCTACAACGGATGCGATGTTCACTTTCACACAATTATTCCAAATAAGTAAAGAAAATTAAAATGTTTTTCGGAGCAAATTTCAGACGATTTTGACTCAACTCTTTGAAGACCGTTATTTTCATCAAATTCAATGACAGGACGAGCAAATGTTGCCAGAATATATAAAAAATGTTGTAAGCTTTAAATAAAAAAGCTTACCATAGAGTGTAAAATTAAAATACTATGGGAAATTAGGTTTTCTAAAAAGGTCACACTTTTGACCCAATTCTCCCTGCAGACCCTAGTACCCCCAATTTACGGTACAATAAAAAGTTTGAAAAAATATAATATCCTATCACAAAATGTTTATTGTTTACATTTACTTATTTATAAAAAACAGTAACATTGGTCAAACAATGAAAGTAGTCTAATGTACTTTGACCTCATTAATCAGACTAACTGGACTGATTAGAATCCATATTTTTATACACCTTATATTATAGTGTAATTAACAAACAAGATAATGTTCTTGAATTGTGTATATTTATTTTTTTCTCTTTTTAGCCAGCGAGAAGGCCGTCTTAAAGCAGCTTACAACTTAGTTTCAAGAGGCATAACCAACCTTGTGGTGATTGGCGGTGATGGATCATTGACGGGAGCCAACCTCTTTCGTCAAGAATGGTCAAGCTTGCTGGATGAGCTGTTAAAAGACAATAAAATCACTAAAGACCAAAGAGAGAAGTTCAAGTATTTGCACATTGCTGGCATGGTAACTCCATTATATATTTTTTACACTTTTACAAAATAAAATTAACCAGAGGTACTATCAGAAAAGTTATTCCTAGCCAGCTAACAGTCCCATATAATTTGGACAGGATTTGTCAAGTCAAGATAGATCATGACTAACCTATGAATAACAAAAACTAAGAAAGAGTACTGTGTCAACAATTTGTTCCGCGAGTCTACAAAATGAGACCTGAATACATGCATACTTTATGCATGTATTTAGTACACAATTTTTATTATTCATAGTAACTAACATTGACTTGACATATAACCCAATTAACTGATGTAGGTACACCATCTGGCTCTGCCTACGAATATATGAAATAATTGTACATTAAAATGTAAATTGTGCTGCTTTCCAGGTTGGATCTATTGACAATGACTTCTGTGGTACTGATATGACCATAGGTACTGATTCGGCCCTGCACCGTATCATTGAGGCTATAGATGCAATTGTCAGCACTGCATATTCTCATCAGAGGACTTTTATTATGGAAGTCATGGGCAGACATTGTGGGTATGGTCACTTTTATTTTATGATTATATGCTTCCATTGTATTTTGAGACTTATATTTATACTAGTTTATATTCAACTCCAAAAATAGCGGACTAGTTTAATTGGCACATTATGTATGTAATTTGGGGCCATCTATGGGCTATTTGCCCATATCCTTTTTTTGCTATATATAGGTTTTTCGCACCAAGGATAATTGAAATTTATTGGCACATTAGGCTACTTTTATAGCCTACAAATATATGGTTCCTGCTGAATTTGCATTTTATTTTACGCATACAAAGTTATTGAAATCATTAAGTATTGGATTTAATTAAAGTTTATAGGGATGAAACTGCAGAATACTAATTAACATTTTTTTTAACACAACATGATGTGTTCTAATATTTTGTAATCATGGCTTATAAATATTTTACATAATTTTCTCTAGCACACAATGTAATAATTTTAATATTATGTTATAAGAATAATGTTATAGAGTTTCTTGGTGGTAGATATCTTGCCCTGGTCACGGCCTTGGCATCCGAAGCCGACTATGTTTTTATCCCCGAGGCACCACCTTCAGTGGACTGGAGAGACAAACTGTGTCATAAGTTGGAACAGGCAAGCAGTTATACTTATTGAGATTGTTTGTTCCCTTGTGTGATACTCCTTGTTCTTGCTGCATTTTAGTTTTAAACATCTTGCCAGTGGCGTAGATAGAAAACACTTTGAGCTTATTTATCAGATAAAAACTAATAAATTATGCACTTTAATTCAAATGCTAATCTTAGTAGGTAGTTTAGAAACTACATACATTATTATAACTCTGCTAGACAAAACAAGTCTGAAGCATGGGCGTACCGAGGGGGGGGGGCAAGGGGGAGTGCAGCTGCCCCCCCCCCTGGATCATGTTGACGTCCCTACTAAGTATATTACCTAGTACTTTTATCTAAATATAAAAATTAAGATATCGAACTTTTGCCATTTGTTTGCAATACAATATTTTTACAACTAAAAATTATTAATTTTTTATTCTTTAAATATAAACACCTAGCTTATGAAAATTCTGATTTGCCCCCCCCCCCTGGCCTGGGTAATTTGCCCCCCCCCCCCCCCCCCTGGCCCTGGATCATGTTGACGTCCCTACTAAGTATATTACCTAGTACATTTATCTAAGTATAAAAATTAAGATATCGAACTTTTGCCATTTGTTTGCAATACAATATTTTTACAACTAAAAATTATTAATTTTTTATTCTTTAAATATAAACACCTAGCTTATGAAAAATCTGATTTGCCCCAAGGCCTGGGTAATTTGCCCCCCCCCTGGCCCAGAACGTGGGTACGCCCATGGTCTGAAGTCTTTATGGCTACCCCTGTCGGTCTGCGCGGCGCGCTTATCTACGCCACTGCCTATTACTTAAAAATTCCTTTAGTTTTCTTGCAGTGTACACAGCACTCTGTACGGACGCTACATATTGTTTTATTTGCGAGGACCCAGCGCCCATCAATTGGGAAAAAAAATTGTGCCATAAAATTACGGAGGCAAGATCATATTTTTTGGGACTAGATCATGCGTTTGATACGGGAGGAGAATTGTGTACTGTATAAAAAATTGTCACTGTCGCTTCCGAGCCGGTCGTTCATTTGGGTATCACATGCATGATCCATTATGCTGGGGCACTGCTTGTTGCAGTTATCTGGCTCTAGTCGCCGCTCTGGCGTCCGAAGCCGACCAAGTGTTCATTCCCGAGGACCCGGTCCCCAATAATTGGGTCGAAAAACTTTGCAAACGATTGCAGCAGGTACGCTGGCTTAATTGAGTTGCTCCGGTTACACCAAACACACGAACACATTGCCTCCTGCATATTGTGATTGTCTAACATTCCAATGACTTTACTAATGGCGCTGAATGATTGATGAATGAAAATGCTTTTATTATTGTGTTGCTCTTTTAATTTTTAGATGTAATTTTGCATGGCATTTTAGTAAATTTTTTTGGGTTTACAGGTAAGACCAACATTAAAAAAAACAAATTGAAAAACAATTTTTTTATGTCGTTATCATGAGGTGGAAGCTACAAACTTTGTTTATGGCGTTATTATATTAATTTCTTTCTCCTTTCTTTAAAGTTATAGGAAAAATCTGTTACTTTTGAATAATTTTCTCATTCCATTCCAAAGCACATACAATTTTATATACCCACCTGAAAAGCCATTAATACGCATGATTTGTTTAGAGAGGTAGTTTAGGAAATTAAAACCCTGGGCTTGTAGTCTTTTGCTAGAAAGTACGTACAGTTCTTAGCAGGATAATTAATTTTTTATATTTTCTATCAGGAACGTAAGGCTGGGCAGCGTTTGAACATTATTATCGTGGCCGAGGGTGCCATAGATCGCGAGGGCAAGCCTATAACCGCTGAGCTGGTGAAGAAAGTAGTTGTAGACAATCTGCAGCAGGACACTCGCATCACTGTGCTCGGTCACGTGCAGAGAGGAGGCTCACCATCCGCCTTCGATAGGTTATTGGTAAAATATCAAATTAATTCCTCAAGCCCCATAAGAGCACCGGCACAGATTATATACTAATATATAATCTGTGCCGGTGATCGCGACAACAATAGAATACAATAGCATTTCCTGGCATCCGCGATCAAAGTATTAAGTGAAATTATCATCATTTTTATTATAGTTTATTATCATAGTCATCGTTAACTCATTAATTGATGTGATGCGTAGCGACATCGACAGATCTCTAGAGTCTAGATCTTGAATTAATGATTAACTTACGACAATATTTAGGCAACAATAAACTTGTTGACTGTAGTCTCTCAATGCTTTTTAATAAAGTAGACCTTAAAATTCCTTGAAGATATACCTAACTATTGCTTTAAAAAAGTTTATTACCTCTTTCATTTCAATCTCGTCAAAAACAAAGCTACTATCAACATTGTTTGACAAAGTTGTATAATATTTCTCGAGAACATTTAGTGTTAATTTTAACCAATGTCACCTTGGGGATTATTGCTAAAAATGTGGCACTGTGCTGGTGTCGAACTACGCTGCCAGCTCATATTATTATGAGCTGTGACGTGAAATCCATACTAATACACTTAGGGCCTGTTTCACTACTTTCTGATAAAGTGCCGAATAGGCTATTCATAGCTTTTTTGACAGATTCTCCATACTTCATATGTCGAGATAAGTGGTGGATAGCCTATTCGGCACCTATCAGAAAGTGGTGAAACATGCCCTTAGAAACAGTAAAAAAAAGTTTTTATCTTCTTGGTAATCGGCTTATGAAAAACAAATATAAGAGTCAATGTCCGAACTTCAAACATAATAATTCCAGTTGCTGGTGTTTTATGACTCACTAACATTCCTTATTTTATTGTGCAAATTGTTCCAATCAAATGATGAAACTAGTTAGCAACTGTGAAGTATCAAAACGATTTATAGATTGCGTCATCTATATTGAGGGAGTTTGACCAATTGAACATTTCATTTATGATAACTATCTGCTCTCTTTCTATCGAAATGGATGATTCCTAATCGAATTATAATACTCAACATGAGAATGAGATTAAGAACCATTTTTAACACTTGTCATGTTTAGCTATGCGTTGCAAACGTATCGTATAACAGTATTCAGATAACAGGGCTGCCGCATGGGTGCCGAAGCGGTGATGGCGCTGATGGAGGCGACGCCGGAGACGGAGTCGTGCGTCGTGTCGCTGGACGGCAATCAGGCCGTGCGCCTGCCGCTCATGGAGTGCGTGCGCCGGACCAAGGCCGTGGCACAGGTGCGTTAGTAGAGGAACTGATATAAACTCAAACTCAAAAAAAATCTGAATAATTTTTTTCAAATGTTTCCTGAACGTCGGTACTACTGGTGTTCACCACCGACGAATGGACGGACAGGACGAACAATATCGTTTTGCGTTTTAAGTTTCAAATTAGGATTTTCTGTAGTTAAGAACTTTGAATGTTCCAATAATTGGGTGTCTTAGTTCTTACTTTAGTACAGATTTAGTAGATGATAACTGATAAGGCACGATGAGGGACCTGTAGGTTTAGAGCTCGTGGCAAAAGCTATTATGCTTTGAACCCTAGGTTCCTCTGCCGCACCTACATATTCTGTATAAAACATAGATCCAGAAGACATCTTTCCCACTACGCAAGCAAGCGATTAAACTTGTGCAATTAAAAGACATTTAAAACAATCGTACCAAAAATAGGTGCTATTATTGCTGCTTTAGCATAACACTTTTGTTTCATTAAATACAAGTCAAATATGAGCAGAATATCTGAACTTCATGTTGGTGTATATTCAGGCCATGGCTGACAAAAATTGGGACTTAGCGGTGCAGCTGCGTGGACGCAGCTTCGCCCGCAACTTGGAAACGTACAAGATGTTGACCCGGCTGAAGCCACCCAAAGAAGCCTTCGATGAATCCGGAAAACCGGCTGTAAGTTATTTTATTGTTAGGTTTACAATGTAGGCAAAGTTTAATTAATTAGACTAAGGGAGATCGCAGACGACAGACTTTTTGTGCGATCGAGTCTGCGCCACCCATACAGTCTAGTCGGCGCGGCCCGGCCATGCCGACTGTATGGGCGCCGCAGACTCGATCGCACAAAAAGTCTGTCGTCTGCGATCTCCCTAAAATATATTTTCTTATGAAATGCACTATAAGATTTTGTAATCAGATAAAAAATGAAAGATGATTAACAATAAAAACTTAAAAAATAATCTATTAAAACTGTTTAAAAATAGGGATTGGTTTATATACTTTTGGCAATCTTTTTTTATTCAAACATTATGAACCAGATTATCTCGTATTACTCGACAGGAGGGTCTAACGCTCGCGGTGATGCACGTGGGCGCGCCGGCGTGCGGCATGAACGCGGCGGTGCGGTCGTTCGTCCGCAACTGCATCTACCGCGGCGACACCGTGCTCGGCGTGCACGACGGCGTGGAAGGGTTCATCAACGGCAACATCGTTAAGATGGACTGGTATGGCGTAGAAATAATGGTAAAGTGACTTTCCGATCTTTTACGCGGCCAGCTGCGACCGACAATAAATAAAATAAAATGCCACTTTATGACGTAGTCTTACAGGTAACATTTTCTACTGACATGTGTGTGGCGACCCATCTGCCGCCGCTGACCACTACCTATAAACTATGTCATACTTTATGACATAGGTTATAAGTTTAATTTTACTGAAATGTCGCTATTTTATTAAAAAAATTGTCTGTCGCGGTCGCTCGCGGCAAAGATCGGAAAGTCACCTTTAGGCTCGATCTATATGCGTCCGCCTGAATGCGCGGTTTGGTCGCTACACCTCGAGATCACAAGCAATTATTGTATGTAAATGTCAGCGCGATCGTGCCGGTATCTATATATTAATTCGTGAGTGAAAAACTTCGGAACCCTTTTTTACAAAAAATGCGAAAACGTAGGAGCATGAAATTTCGCACAGTTGTAGTTTATATGGAGAAGGAGTGCATCGAGCTAATATTGTTTTAAAATTATGCTTATATGATACATTATTTTATTAAATAAAACATTGCACACACTACAACGCGCAGACTACCATGTTTTGACTGACAAGCCTATACACACGAATTATCCTCCTTTATGGTTGAAGTCTGTTGTCCAATTAAAAATGGATTGTTGTTTTTTTATTAAATCTGAAATATTCAATACTTTAAACGGGGAGCCAAAAGAAGAAGATAATTTTTAAGGTCGAATTTCGACCATTGGGCGATCTCTAGTTTAAATAAATCGCTACCTACGTACTATTGCTTGTGAGCTCGCAGTGTAGTTGCCTAATCGGTCATTCGCCTGAGCGGCTTGATCGTTCACGCGGACGCATAATATACACTATACATTCAGCCTTACAAGTTTGATATATTAAATTCTTGCTTGTATGTTCGTACACAACACGGAGAGAGTCGTGACCATGTGCAGAATGTGTGTAAGCTATAAAAGCTTTATACATTAACTAGTGTAGTGTCTTTAACCTAACCCAACATTAATAATGAACTAGATAAGATTACCATTTTGTAGTGTTTCTATGGTCTATATTCAACTGTAATATTTTAAGATGATTTGGACCGACTGATTGTGTAGAGTTAGGTAGATTATAATAATATGCAACGTCATTAAAGTTACCTTTCGTTTCAGGTCCGACGTAACAGGTTGGGTCGCCCAGGGCGGCGCGTTCCTGGGCACCAAGCGCACGCTACCCGGCGACAAGAAGAAGGAGATCGCCGCGCGCATCAAACAGTTCAACATACAGGGACTGCTCATTATTGGCGGGTTTGAGGTACACTTTCCATTTTCGGGTCATTGTAGGCAGATCGCATTTTCATTTTATCCACCTTTGTAACCTCGTCAAAAACTGACGCGATGTCAGTGACGCTTGTCCGAAAACGTCATAAAGGTGTAATTAAACCGGCCCACCTAAATTTTAACACACAATTTAACATGCAACTTAGATGACGACTAATAAATAAACTTAGATAAAATCTAAAATCTCACAAAACACCATAAGCTGAAACTTAACTTTAGAGTACAAGAAAAATAATGTCTGTGCATCTTCACTTGTTACTTAGGTTGTTCCGGACTCCAATAATTAGTTTAGAACACATTCATAAAAATACATATAAATTACGTGTCGCACTGCAATTTCATGTAGCCGTCTTCCAGCTTGTACCTTTATCATACTTGCAATAATCGTTGCAGGCGTACCAAGCGGGTCTCGAATTCTACGAGTCCCGACATCAGTTCCCCGAGTTCTGTATCCCGCTGGTGGTGATCCCCGCGACGATCAGCAACAACGTCCCCGGCACGGACTTCTCGCTCGGCTCAGACACCGCGCTCAACGAGATCACAGAGATATGCGACCGCATAAGGCAGTCCGCGCAGGTGGGAGATAATTTGTTTTGGACCTAGGGGCTGATTCACAATGTGTAATTCGACTCGGATTCGGAAACTTCACCGCGCGAAATCCAATAAACGCTTGCCGCGCTAGGCATTTATCAATGACCGCACGGTAAAGTTTCCGAATCCGTGTCGAACGAGAATCGTGAATCGCCCTTCTTAAGGGTAAACTACTATTTTTTGAGGTTTGACAGTTGCGTAATCGAAGCGTGTGATAACGAATAACGATTAATTATCAAATGTCAAATATATGGGAGCTGTTACTAACATTTTAAATACAAATCAATTCCTATAAAGTTATGGTTACGCACCTATCGAATGTTACTGCTTACCTCACAGGAGTCGTAAGCTGATTTAAAAAAATATTACGATGACGAAATATGTTTCTAATAGCTTTTTTTTGTTTGTTGTATACAAAACAAGTTCTGTTAAAACCAGCCAAGTTTCCAGATTCGACTACTAAGTGTTCTGTATTACGAGCCAATACACAATTGTTGCTTAATTAATTTTATTTATCGTGTTTGTATAGGGTACCAAGCGCCGTGTGTTCGTCGTTGAGACTATGGGCGGCTATTGCGGTTACCTTGCAACATTAGCTGGTATGTAGATTCCATTTACATATAATTGATTTTTTGTGCTTCGTTTCACAGTTTTACTAATTATAATAATCTGCCATAAGATGCCCGCAACTCCGTTGCACCAAAATTCGTTTGTCGCGCGGGAACTGCACGTTTTTCTAGGATAAAAAGTATCCTGAGATATAGAATGGACACTTTTTATCCTAGTTCCTACTAATTAACTGCATACCAAACAGCAAAATCGGTTCAGCAGTTTGGACCTGAAGAGATAACAGACAGATAGACTAATATCAGTTCACATTACTACTTGTAGGTGTAGCAGGCGGCGCGGACGCTGCCTACATCTACGAAGAGAAGTTCTCTATCAAGGACTTACAACAAGACGTGTACCACATGGCGTCCAAAATGACGGGCGGCATTCAGAGAGGTCTCATACTCAGGAACGAAAAAGCCAACGAGAACTACAACACTGACTTCATATACCGTCTGTACTCGGAAGAAGGCAAGGGCCTGTTTACTGCCAGAATGAATGTCCTGGGTATGTATTGTAATTGTAATGATTACAGGGTGTTATGAAGTTGTATGAAATAGTAAATTTTCCGTATGCATACATTTAAACCAACTTTTAGGTACGTAATATGTTACGGACCATTATGTTTGCCAGTAATAGAAAACACACAATTATAGATAACATCATTCAATATGAACTCTAGTGTTTGTAAATTATATTCTTAGTCAAAAATATGTTCATTGTATGTATCATTACATTGTCGATTGTCCCTGATATTTTAGGTCACATGCAACAAGGTGGCTCGCCAACACCTTTCGACCGGAACATGGGCACCAAGATGGCGGCGAAGTGCCTGCAGTGGCTCATTGACTCCATCCACAAGGGCCAGTCCACCGGCCCCGACTCCGCCTGCCTGCTCGGCATCGTGAAGAGACAGTACCGCTTCACGCCCCTAGAGGAGTTGAAGGGACAGACTAACTTTGCGTAAGTTGTTGTTTTTTTGTAAACATGCTTTACATTGTGAATATCAAAATTATGAGACATATCAATATAATGAAACTAAATGTGCCGTTTTACGTTGTTGGTGTCTTTGTCTAGATTCTAGAACATTAAATAATTACTTGACATCCTTCTCGAAGCATTTATAGTCGTAGTGTCATCCCTTTCAAATCAATCTAAGAAAAAAGGGATGACAATATGATGTTGCCACTTTTTAATTTCTTCACTTTCTTGACAGACTATAACTTTACTTTCTAGCATAAAGTTAATATACCTAACGGAATAGAGAAACAAAGGCCTGAGCAAGAGAGATGTCACTACCAGTAATACGGCGTGGTAAAAAAAGACATGTGATACATGACAGCAGCACTCTTTTTTTGACGTCCAGTCGGCACGTGCCGCACGTTGACAATTTAATCTCATAGAATTCATGTTCAATCATGCTTGTGAAAGTGTATACGTACACGTATTTTTCACACAGATGAAAACCAATTTTGGTTTCGTTTGACAGCTCGAGATTGTTGCTCTATTCCGCTAGGTATATTAACTTTATGGTTTCTAGTAACGAGGATTATTATGTAACTAAATGACGCCCGCAACTCCGTTGCCCTAACATTCGATAAATAAAATAAAAAAAAATAATTCGCGCGGTAACCGTATATTTTTCCGGGTAATAAAAATAAAAAGTGTCCTATGTCCTTTCCCGGGACTCACCAAATTTCAGCAAAATCGGTTAATCGGTTTGGGCGTGAGGGCGGACAGGTAACCGACAGACAGACACACTTTCGCATTTATAATATTAGTATGGATTTTGTTTAGATCTATCGTAGTTTCTTTTTTAATTTGGCACTAACTCAATTTTCAGGCAAAGAATACCGAAGCAGCAGTGGTGGATGAAGCTGCGGCCTCTGCTGCGTATTCTGGCGAAACACGACTCCACTTACGAGGAGGAGGGAATGTACATGACAGTGGAACAGGGAGAGATGGACTCGGAGAATGTTATATAAATAGTTGATCATAGTTAATACTAGACCTCGTCATTTGGGTACCATAGTAAGGCAGTAGATTGTTGTACTATCAGAAAAAAAATACGCAAGCGGCTAACGCCTATCTTACATAATTTGGTTGGGTTACGTCCACGTTAATTAGACAGATCACGGTTAACATTGATTAGACACAACTCGACTAAATAACGTAGATCTGCTATCTGCCTATGAATTAATTTATCTGATGGTATATTTGGGAATAAACAAGGGAAGTAAGAGTTCCATAAAACTAAAATCCTTACGGAACATTTTACTTTTATAGTTTACATATTGTGGGAGTACATAGCACCAGGGAGTTTGTGAAAAATTTACAAATTTTATAATGGTCTTTTTTCTTAAGCAGAATTGAAATATGTCCTTTTGAATAGATGCTTGTGATTTTGCGTCATCTTGTTTTAGGTGTTGATGTCTAGTCACAAACGTTATAAAATTTACGTTTTGCAGTGCTGTAATTTTGCTAAATAAAACGTTAATTAACATTTTTCCATTCTATGCCCACACAACAAGTTAAATTTTATATGTAAGATTATTAAAAGTAATAATAGATAAAATTATATTATCATAACAAATTAGGACAAGTTATTATACCCAACGCTTTAATACTCTGCTTCTGTAGGTTAGTTAGCTTAGTTGTTTGAATTTTTTTTGTTGTAAGCATTGTATTAGGTATATATTTTTACCTTAATACAAAAGCTTCAAATATTGAAAAAGACCTATCCTAGTATTTAGATAGTTTTTGAAATTAATAGGTGTTCCTTTGTCGAATTATAGACTGTTTTTTTTTTTTTATTTATTAGTATCATATTTGACGCTATAGAATGAGTATGAGGGACCTATCAGACAGAGAGCGGTCGCGGGTCGCGCGGTCAAGCGGTCAGTTTTGCGTTATATGTGTGTTGTAACTTGTATTACTTTTTGTAGCTATACTCACACATGGGGCGTTCTGGCCGCGTCAGAATTGCTCCTGTGTGACTTGCCGTTCAAACATAAAATGGAAACGCAGAATGCTTGAACGCGTGACCGCTCTCAATCTGATAGGTCCTTAAAAAGCATATTGTTATGATTAAATAAAATATGTCACTTGGTCACATAAAGATCAATAAAAGAATATGTATACAAGTAATATTTCTAAATAAGCATATTATTTTGCATAGTTGGTATGCAACTTTATTTTTAAAGATTTTTTTTATTGTGATTGATTTTTTTATTTGACTTTATTTTCTAAAATCTGAGATTAATTTTATATCGCGGTTAAAAATATTTTTTAATATTTTATAGTTTAAATACATTGATAAAAAACAGTATTTGATAAAAATATAAACGTGTACCATTTCAAAGGTTATGATTATGTTAATAATAAATCTCTATTTAAATATAAAACATAAATGTTGTTTTATTTGTTGAATATATTATATTAAAAAGATGGCGTTAAATTTCTACGTTGTTAAGCCTATGTATAAAAAATATTTTTCAGTCGTTTTTTCAATATCTAGGATTGACGGAATCGCGTCGAAAGTCCGTTTTGGTAAAATATTATGTTTCATATTGAGTAAATAGTAATATTTTATCCCTTGTATAAATAAAAAAAAAATAAAAAAGCCTTTTATTTCATTACTAATAATTAAAATTAATTGTACAATGAATTTAAAATCTTAATAATTAATTTAGTTTAATAACATTTTTTCTAAAGTCATTACATTTAATTATCTATTATATAATTATTTAAAACTTTTATTTCCTTTCATAATAATTAATAGTTATTAACATTATTTGATATTATAAGGATTGATTTTAATTTTCAATTATCATACCTACTTACTATCTATTATTATTTTAATTTTATAACTACAATGTCATTTGTTCCATATTATTATAATATTTTTAATTTTTGATTATCTAATTGTTATTATTTATTTACATATTATCACGGACGTAAAAAAAGTACGGACGTAACCTTCTCTAATCACGAGTGAAGCCTAGTTATGGCCGCCCGTGTAGGACGTGTGCGTGATATGAGGGTTGCCATATAAATCATAAATTTCCCTACTTTTAAATTTTGTAAACTCAGACAAGTTAAATGTATTTTTTATACTTAAACATATTTTTATGTTTTTTTCGCTTCAGAAATGTAAGCGGTTGTTAAAGATGTCATAATGAAAATATTATTTTTATGACACTATAGATAGAAAAAAAAACACATATTACGTACAGACTTACAGAGAAGTATATTATTTACATAACATTATTAGTAATAATGATTATGTACAAACATTTACAATAATAAAATGATTACTAGCTATTTGACCGAGCTTTGCTCGGTATTCGATAAAACACGAATAAAATGACATTTTCTAAAAATAATTCCTAGCTAGACAGATTTATCGCCCCCGAAACCTATATAAGAAACCTGTATACGAAAAGATATAAGATACTTAAGTCCCGTAACCCGTTTCATCAAACAATCAAGTAATGTTAAATAAATAATGGCTTGTTAAATCAGTTAACGGCCTGTTAGAGCTATCGAGAGTTCTACCATGCGCTAACGTCAAATCAAATCACCTAACATGGTGTTAAATTTATTCCTGGTCTAGAGGTCCATTCAATATTTTCATTCCTACTAGGTCTCAATGACGCTCGGGTGACTACACCAATAGCACCTTCCCTCCCCTACTACTGAAGGAAATCTAAGACAACAATTTTATCTATGGACGCTTCACACCACGTCAGTCTGACCCCGTGCTAAGTACCTGAAGGACTTGTGTTACGGGTACCAGACAACGGAAATATATTTAATACTGTTATACTATACATATATTTAAGATTTTTATTATATGATACACATATTTAATACACACCCATGACCCAGGAACTTTGAAAACTTTTTGTTCCGTCGGCAGGATTCGAACCCGCGACCCCCGGCTTGAGCCACCGACAGCCCACCCACTGAGCCACAGAGGTCGTCAAAAAACAGTTATATCCACTTTTGTAAATTAAGAAATTAATAGGGGTGTAGACTATTTTTAGGAAATATATTTATTTTACAGATGTACCATCAAGGAAGTTGATTCCTATGCAACTGACAGACCAACGTTATTTGGTCGAATACTTATGTCAATTCAATGTTAATTGTGATCTGTCGGCTGGGTTTGACGTAACGCAACCAAACTACTTATGTCCCCGATTTGCATAGCATCTCTGATAGTACATAAGTATTTTGTTACACCTAAAAATATGTATAAAAAAGAAATACACTCTTATTTCAATTAAAAAAATCACTTATTAAATATAAAAAATATTATAAAGTTATTAAGTAAAATATGTCCATTTTCGGTAATTCTATAATACAAACTCTCAAAAAAACAATAATTTGTATTAGATTTCGTTTACTGTCTACACCCCTATTATTGTATTCCTGACTATACTTACATGACACTAATAAAAGACAATAAAATTAATTATTTGATTATTTAAAAATAATTTAAAATTTTCCCCGGTTTGGGGAAAATTTCCCCACTTTGTTATGGACATTACTGACCTGTTGAAGTTGAATTAATATTTACATTATTTTATCAAAATACTTTAAAAATATGTTATCTTACCTATGAAATATTATTCCTTGATGTTTTTTGTGTGAGGTTGTATTGTTCTTGCACCATTTTACAACACAAGATGGCATATTTATTTTTATTTATGAATGACAAAGATGTGTCACCGCGATGCAGTCTAAGTGCGTAATGGCGGTACGATCGGCTTATTACAGTGCGAGTGTTTGTGCAAGATGTGTACATATGATCGCCTGGGCTTATTAAGGGTGCTTCACTCATTTCTTAATGGCGATCCGTCCGTATTTTTTTTACGTCCGTGCATATTATGTTATATTATTATGAGTACTTATTAGTAAGAACCCCTCTTTATTTGAGGGTGAAGGCCTCCTCCAGACTAGACCATAATTCTCTATCTTGGGCCTTCTCAGACCACTGCTTTCCTGCGATATCTTTTATCTCGTCTTCCCAGCGTGTCACCGGTCTTCCTCTTTTTCTATATCCTTTAGGTCCTGGCCACTTTGTGGTTTGTTTTGTCCAGCGTTCGTCTGCTATTCTGACTACGTGACCTGCCCACCGCCATTTTAACCGTTTAGCGTAGGCGTTGGCGTCAATGGCACCGGTTATTTTTCTAATGGTTTCATGTGGTATGTGTTGGATTTTTTTAATATTTGTCATGCTCCTCTCCATTGCTCTCTGGCAGTGTTTGATTTTTTTACATATTCTTCGAGTAAATTTCCACGTCTGACAGGCATAGGTTAGTGATGGTAACAGGCAAGAGTTCAGTGCTTTTATTTTGATTCTTACAGGCATGTCGCTTTTGAAAATTTCTTTTAATTTCCAATATTTTTTCCAGGTAGAGTTTATTCTTCTGTCTACTTCAGTGTCATTGCTCATTAATTCAAACGATAATTGTTTTCCTAGGTAGACATAGGACTCTACATATTCCAAAGGAGCACTATTTAATTGAACTGGCAACTTTCTACCGTTGGTCATTATTTTAGTCTTTTTTAAACTTATTTCTAGTCCTGATTCTAAGCTTGCTTTTTGTAATGACTCTAACATATACTCTACTTCTTCAATTTTTTCGGATAACAGCACTATATCGTCTGCAAACCTTAAGTGGCTGATGTAGTTGCCTGAAATATTCACACCTATATTTCTCCAATTCAGTTTTTTGAATATTTCCTCTAGGACAGCTATAAAAATGCGTGGGGACAATGGGTCACCTTGCCGAGTTCCTCTTCTAATAGGTATGGGTGGGCCGATCCTGTCCAGTTTTATCCCTTGTATAACGTAGTTTATGTCCTCTTTGTTCAATACCACAATGGTATTTATAGTAAATATGTCAAAAAAGTGAAGAAATTAAAAAGTGGCAACTTCTTAGTGTCATCCCTTTCAAATCAATATAAGAAAAAAGGGATGACACTACGATGTTGCCACTTTTTAATTTTTTTACTTTCTTGACAGGCTATAGGGGCGTATCACCATCGTTGAGCCATCATTCTTTGATGTATGGCCGAAAAACGGGCACCGCCGCCGGTAGGAGTATAGGCAGGTATTACACGCATCAATATTATCATGATTCTAGTATCACGCGATTCACAAGTGTACTGTGATACTGCGATTCGGCCTATTACACCATCAATATTATCATGGAATCGTGATAATATTGATGCGTGTAATACCTACCATTATAGTTTGTGCGTTCTAAGATGATATGGGTGACAGTTTTCATGTCATCACTCTTGCTACGGGTGTTTTTTACAAGAAAACAAAAAAAAAACAAAATGTATTCAATTATATTCCATCTACAAAAACAAATGTTTCCTATAATTGAAAATGAATAAAAATGAAAAGATGCTAAATGCTAACTTATTAATAAAAATTATAAATATTAACTGTGAAATTGGAGTATAAAATTATTGTTACGAAAACATTTGAAAAATGTCATATGCATGAAATGGAACTTATGTCAATAGAGATTGACTCGGTTGAATCGAAATCAAATCGATAAAAAAGGGCGGCCATCTTAAATCGCCGACACCACTGAAATGTCAGTACGAAATCGATAATTTCGATTGCAATTCCTTTACGAAGTGATTCGATATTTTTCATAAACCTATAATGCTACGACACTAAATTATTATTATAAGTCTATGATATTTTTAAACTATCGATTAATTTTTGTTAGGTAACTTCCCTACTATTGTCAATTATAATGTGTCACGCATATCATCATAAAACGCACAAACTATAGTGTTCTGTGCATCGGCCATCCTACGCCACTACGCTACGTCCTCCCCACGCTGGTCTACGGTCGCTACGGTCACGCACTACGCTGGGCCATCTTGTAGAGCCGCTATAACATAATTTGTATGAGGCCTATTACACGCATCAATATTATTACGATTCCGTGATAATATTGATGGTGTAAGCATGGAATTAATATATACTAGGTATAACTGTAGACGTATATATTAATTCCATGGGTGTAATAGGCCGAATCGCAGTATCACAGTCTTGATCACAGCACAGTACACTTTAATTGTGAATCACGTGATCGGTGATACTAGAATCATGATAATATTGATGCGTGTAATACCTGCCTATGCGACTCCGGAAAAATAACTCTTTCTTGTTAAAAAATAAATAATATGAGAGCCTCATGTTCAAATTTTTCTTTTTTTTTTAATATTTTTTTGCCCGAAGACGCCAAGGTCGCCAACACAGCAAACAACAAACTTGTTGACGTTTGAGTTTTGACCGCGTAGCAAGTGAAAGTGTCACGTCAGTCGTTTAGCTGTCAAATTTCATAGAAGTTCACTGATACCGTGATACGTTTTAGGTTTACAAAAATTATATCTGGTAAATGTTTTACAATAATTAAATAAGTTTCAAAGAGGCCTACGGGCATTTAATATCACTTGTTTTTAGCTATACATCGAATTCAGTGTAATAATCTCTTGTAGGTTAAAACCGGGAAGATGGGGTCAAAAGCTGCAATTGGACGAAAATCTAACAAGAACCCCCCATTTTTTAGTCACGAATTTGTGATCCAAAACCATGCTGACATTGTGTCATGCGCTGTTATGGTATTTCTCGTAGGCCTTATGGTACAGGTACGTTTATTCCGGTGCCACGTAAGTGGACGTAGCATAATTGTTTCTGTAAACATTTTTTATAAACTCCGTGAAAATCTCATAATTTCTGTTTTATTCTAGTCGACAAGCCCTGTAGCGAGTTTATTTATCAGTTTACATCACAATGTATCTGGTGTTGAGCCAACAAGAGATGGCCCCAAAGGTGAACCATTCTTGTATGAAGCTGGCTGGAAAGATGCCTGTGCCGTCTTCTTCTACTCGTTAGTTTGCATTGTCATGCATGCCATCTTGCAAGAATACTGTTTAGATGTAAGTATTGTGTTATTTTACTTCTTCAGGCGTCTTCATGTTCTTTTGTTACAGTCAACAATAGATCTATCCTATTCATATGTTCATTACTTGTTTCATAATTAATTATTGTTTGTAGAAAATATCAAAGAAGCTGCATTTATCTAAATCAAGGTTGAGTGCACTGAATGAATCCGGCCAACTTATTGTGTTCCAATTGATAACTCTGGTCTGGGGAGCCAATGCGATATATAGAGAAGGATTTGCCTTTAACATTTCATCACTATGGGAAGGTAAATATGAAAATGTACATTACAATAAATATTTTAATTGAGGTTTTTTTAGAATTAAGATTGTTTTGAATCCTTATAAACAATACACAATACATGGTACTTTAGTTAGAATTTTTCCCCAGTGTATTTTCGTACTTCTTTACCATATTGAAATGTGTATTATAGGTTACCCAAATCACCCAATGAGCTTTTTATTGAAACTGTGGTGGGTGATTCAGGCTGCATACTGCATTCATTTGATCCCCGAACTGTACTTCCAACGCATCAAGAAAGATGAGTGGTCAGGACGCATCCGTCATGCCATCACAGCTTTTGCATTCTTAGCACTTGCATATGGATTCAAGTAAGTGGGTTATCAAACGGTAATAAACATTTTAGGTTTATGTTGGTCAAAGTTACAAAAAAGTTTTTTCTTAAAATTAGCCTTTACAAAAATAGAGCATGCATTTACATAATCTTGTTATGTAATCAGAAGTAATTGTTTTGTATTACATAAACATTAATTACACAACAGAAGCCTGTTAAATTGATAACAACTGCAATATACATAATTAACATTTCACAAACTTATATTTAATATTATGTGATACTTTTATTGCCAATTATGATAAAATAATTAGACTTTTAAATACTTTTTATCAGCAATGATTGCAAGTTAGATAAACTTATGTTAATATTAAAATATAGTTAATGTTGTAATGTTTTTTTTAGATTCCAGAGGGTGGGAGTGTGTCTGGTTGTGTTGCACTCAGCATCGGAGTTTGTTGCTCACCTCTACCGTCTCAACTCAATTTTGAGGGGTGAAAATGAAGATTACATTGACAAAAGTAAGACCTGGATTATTTTTTAATCATAAATCAATAAAAATTCTAGCACGAAATGTAAACCTTACATTCCACTTTCAAGTAAAGGACCTTGAATATAACGCCTTTTTGCTTTTGAGTTTTGACACATTCAATGCCACCATGATTTTCTAGTAGTTCCTAGCGATGCTGCCCTATAAAAACGCAAACTATGCTAGGTGTGCTCTCGGCACTGCAGGATGAAATTACGTAGCACGCTAGGCATGTTCACTGGCACTTTAAAGAAGTAAAATCATAAAAAGCTTTTTTTCTTAGTTAAAAATTAGGTATTTTGTCCTTTTTGAGTTTCTGCAGAGATATTTTGTTTTTAGCAGTGTTTGTGCTTTAGAGGGTTTATTATGGCTGCTTGTTTTAAAATTGTTAGTGCACTTAATACTTATTGTGACATGGATTAGTGATGAATTGTAAATCATTCGGTACCTACTTTATGATATACATATAGATAGCACATTGTATTGTCAATATTTACGTATTTCAGCTTTTTAAAGCATCACGGCAGGCATGATAACATACCCATAAGTCATAACCTAGTGCTTGTGCTGTTTTATGTAATTTATTATATCTTTTGTGTTCAAATTACAAAAAAATACATTATATTTTATTATTTGCATTATAAATTTAGTAAATTGATCAAACAATATAAAAGGTTGAGAACTTGTGTAGATGAACACGCCTGGCATGTTCGCGGCATTACATAATAAATTATTTTCGATGACATAAAAAAATATTCGATCATGGAACCACTTAAGAATTCATTAGCTTACGGCACAAAGTTTCCGCTCTGAGCGTTTTGGTGAAAAACACTGTCTTATCTTTGAGATATTGTGCTCGCGGCATGGAGATAAAGATTAGTGTGGACACGCTAGGTGTGTTAGTGGCACTGAATGTGTTAAAGGCGTCTAGTGTAAATGAATTTTTTCTAGATTCATTTAGCAAAAATCGTCATTGACTCTAAAAATACTTTAATCACTGGAACACTTACAGCATAAAATATTATAGTGTTGGTGAAACACCTATTTACATCCATTTAGGAACATACCTTTCAACTTTTGCCAGGATAAATTAAGTGTTCCATATTTAATTACATTTAGGAACCTTTAAACTTTTTCCTGGATAAAAGTGTTCTATATTTAATGGTTTTATAACACTCCACAGCCCTGAGCACACTCAACGGCTTCGTGTTCGTGATCGTTCGGCTGTGCTCGCTCGTGCTTGGCGTGCTCACCTTCTACTTCGGCCTGGCCGGCGTCGCGCCGCTCGTCACGCGCGTCGCTGCACTCTTCGTCCTAGTCTCATTCCAAGTGAGTGTGAAAGAGAGAAAAGACGTTATGTAGAGAAATCAGATTTCCTGTAAGCCTAGCTGGGCTGCAGTCTTTCATATACTTTGTTAGCAAATTCTGAACATTTGTTAAAAATGTTGCAAAAGGCAAGTGCTTTTGACTTGCCTGACACCACCGCTCACAAAGCCCGATTATAATATGTGCAAGGTTGCATTGAACTTCACGTAAATAAATTGTGGAAACTTTGTATTGTGTGACACAAGTCTTCGTTTATTGTTAATGTTTTAAAATATTACAATGCAAAGCAATATATTTAATAATTTATCGACTTTGTGAGTGCATACATCTTCACATTAAAATATTTAATGCCCTTATTGTTCTATTGAATTTTAAGTTTTGTGACTGTTCAAGGATGCACCAACAAACTTTGTATTAAAACTCATAATATTATGTGTGATTGCAGGTGTACCTGATGTTCAACTTTATCTCGGACGTGATTAAGCAGCGACAGGAGGCCAAGCAGCTGGCCCAGACCAAACCAAAGAAGGAGCGAAAAGACAAGCCGAAAAAAGAAAAAGGTAAAGCAAATTAAAATTTATTGAAGATTGTTGAAGATTTATTGTGTAATTGTGCAATGTTTAATCGTGTTTAATTTATAACAGTTAAGAAAGCTCAGACCGAAGAATCCGATTTACCGGAGGTCGATCAGAACACAAACAAAATTTTGAGACAGCGGCAAGCGAATTCCACTAAGGCCAAGTAAACGCACACTAACACGCGCCCGCGCTGCGCCGCGGCGGCGTTCACACTAACGCTTTTCAAACGCAGCGACGTCGAAAGCGTTCGTGTGAATATTAAGTTTTACTAACAAATCTTCCAATTTTACTTTTAAGTTTTTTTTTATCTTTCACGATGTCACCGCACAAATACTCCATAGCAGTGATCCGTTCGGAAAGAATTGTTTTTGAGATTATGTGTAACGCCACACCGGCGAACGAAATTATGTGAAATTTATTACAATTGAATGTTTTCAAGTTACAAAATGGAGTAGCACTATTGTCATTACGTATAGTGGATACAGGGTTGTAAAAATATCTCTTTAAAATTGTAAAATACGTATAGGCTAACGTGTTGTTTATATGAATATATTGATAAGAATTTTACAATAATATATTAGTTCATTGAGAAGGTGAAATTCCATTTATAATTTTTGCATTTCTATATTTGATGTTACTACGTGAATTCCAAGAACTCGTATCTTATATTTTATTTTTATATTCTTATATTTCTATTACATCCTTAACTTTACTATAGACGAATGAACTATTCATTTCATGTGGTGCTTTTTAAATTTATTTCTAAATGTTCCTACCTGTAAGGTGTATGCAGGACATCGTCGACTCTCTACTATATCTACTACACTACACGGTCGTTCGCTAGCGCTGCGTCAGTGTGAATTAAGTGTGCTCTGCCCCTAACGTTGACTGGGCATTTTTCACACAAATTTTTCGTGACGCTAGCGTTCGTCCAGAGCCTACAATAGAGACACTGTAATCTGCCATCAAATAACTTTCAATTATATGACTGTGTCTAATTAGAAATAATTATTATTGATGTTTTAACAAAATGGGAACATGCTCATAAATGTTCATATGATTTCCATAAGATGTCAATTTTAGGCTTGATGTTATTTTTATTTCTAAATAAATTTTGTAACTACATTTTGTTTTTGATTTGTCTCCCTTAAAGTTTAAACGCTTGTGTATTGTTCTATTATATAATTTATGAAAGTATAATATTTTTGAAGAAAGACAGCGTTGTAGCAGATGATATATTAATATTGATGCAATTTGAAAAATTTGCCCCATATAAGTACATAATAAATAATTATACAACCTGTAACAACACACCTCTAGTAATCCAATACTTGAATGCCTTTTACTTTATCGATATTTATACATGCGGTTACCGCGCTACGTGCAGATATGCACAAACCACCGACTTTTTCCAACATAAAAATTGTTTACAATATTACATTTCCCAGTTATTTTGTTTCTGTTAGGATCTTTAAGTCAAACGACTTGAGGATCATTTTGGCATATTCAAAGGGAAAAAGCAGTGGCGTAACTATATCATCTGGGGCCCTATCAGTAAAAATCGTCGTTAATAATAAAACATCAACAATCAATGTATAAAAAATTCTGACCTCACGGCCTCTTGGTCCGGGGCCCTTTTGGGTCGGGGGCCCGTGGCATTTTGCCAGCCCTGCCACCTTATAGTTACGCCACTGGGAAAAGGATCCCGTCGAATGTGCCATTGGTGATTGGTTCATCAATAAAGTGCATAACTACCGACTTGGCATATATTATAGACTTTAAGAGCTATTGTCTATACCAGTGGTCCCCAACCTTTTTTTTCATGCGGGACACAAACATGTTTTAGTCTTGGAGTCGCGGGCCGCAACAAAAAATTTTTAGGGTTAAAAAATAACATTCTTCAAAATTAACGATTTAAAATTTTTTTACGACTATCACGTAGAATTTACATTATTTTGCCGGTGGGCGTGAATTTCAAAATTGTTTAACATCACGCGGGCCACAAATAAGGTCCCGGCCGGCGGGCCGCATGCGGCCCGCGGGCCGTGGGTTGGGGATAGCAAGTCTATACGATTGATTTGTAAATTGTGTGACTAATGGTTACTAATTATATTTTGTAATTTATATAATATGAGTGGCATTGTAGTGATGGATGTAAGTTATACAATAGCAAAAGGTGTCATTTCTTCTCTTCTAGAGTAGAATGATCTATACTGTATATCCTTAAAAGCAAGCTCTGTAATGGGTGTTTATACCAGCTAGGCTGCCAACTGAAGGGATACCACAAAAAATCCATGACACAAATGGGTTAAATGATATCAAGAAGTCCCAAGATTTTTGGGCATAAACAACCCAAACCCTTGCAACCTTTATGAATATAGAATCTTCCATAGCAGCGATAGTTTTATATACCATGCAACATTTGTTCGACTGACAGTCCACGCCTTATAAACAGTAAGTATACAAATAGAGGTAGAGTTAAAAATAAGTAAGTATTCAAGTCCACAACGAGTCTGGAGGCTTACTACGACACCGTTTTGAGTCTCAAACAATCGAATGAAAATGCCGCGTCCTGCTCTAAGAACGTCGTTTTACGATTGTTAGAGTAGGACGCGGCATTCTCGTTCGATTGTTTGAGTCTCAAAACGGTTTCGTGGTACGGGCCCTGAGACGTAAGTTAATTCGATGAATGTAATTTTAGAGTAAATAGCGAGTGGAAAGGTTGATTATTATAATTTAAGGGAGATTTTGTGCGATCGAGTCTGCGGCGCCCATACAGTCGGCATGGCGCGGCCATGCGTAATAACAGCGTATTCGTCTATCTTGGGATAAACCGCTGCTTATAGTAATATCATGTAATACGTTGTCGTTAGTAGATTAGATACTACCACTACCGACTGATATTGGATATCATATACTTCAGAGTTCAGACTACTTTATCGAGTGGTTTCTGTAGATTTCCCTTGATACCATAAACATGCAATGTGCCAAACTTAAATCTATCTCGCTAGTTAGTATAGATGTTAAGGCCTCGATAATTAATTGTGACTTGCGCAAACAACGGTTAACATCTAGATAGGTTGCCTAGGTCCGATATACCTATATCGGACCTAGGCAAAAAAAAGGCTAATCCCCATAGCTTTAAAAGCTCTCATCTCAACAATTAAACGAGCTTACCATAAGTTCACTAAGAAAAGTCCAAAGTGTGATAGAATATACGGATAAATTATATAATATTCTTATATGTTTGCATAAGCTGCAAAAAAAGCTCTCATTTCTGACACTATAGGCTTTACGCGCCTAAAATCGTTTTAAAGACCTATAATAAGTCGGAGAATTTAAATAATTTTTTTTTTATTTATTTATTTGTTAATACAACAAGATGAAAATATTATAATTTAGTACTAACAGAAAAACCACGTAGGTTTAATGACGTAGTACAAGTTATTATCTAGCATGCGGTAAATTATTATTGTAAGTAGCTGTATTACATGTACTACTCTCTACTCTCTTTTTTATTAAATAAGGGGGCAAACGAGCAAACGGGTCACATGATGGAAAGCAACTACCGTCGCCCATGGACACTCGCAACATTAAAAGAGCTGCAGGTGCGTTGCCGACCTTTTAAGAGGGAATACGCTCTCTTTTTGAAGGTTTGCAGGTTGTATAGGTCCGGAAATATTGCTGGTGACAGTTCGTTCCAGAGTGTTACAGTTGTACAAGACTAGGCCACTCATCAAAGTGATGAGGATAGTACATATATATTTCGCGTGGGGCGATGGCGAAAAGTTGCAGGAGTTATGATTCCGAACAATTCCTCAGAGCAGCTCTCCCCTTGATAGAACCGATAAAGGATGCAGAGTGAAGCTACATCTAAGTAGTATTTTCTCTCGTTTTTTTTTTTAATATTTTGCGAATTTCTTTACGAAAATCTCTAATCTAGCTAGATTTGAATCATCATCATTATCAATGATTCATAAATCAAACAATAACCGCTTCTTGTGACCTTGATCTTACATTGACTTTAATCATTTAACTAGATTGCTTTCATTTCAACTGCAGTTCGATTTTGCATCTAAAAAAGGTTCTACTTAAGTTTTTGTCGATCTAATGATAGGTTTGGGAACCGTTATGCCGTCACGAAGCTTCGCCGCTATACGATATATATAAGGCTGTATATTGTGCGGCGCGAAGCCAGTTCTGTCGGAGTATTGACACGATGCACTGCCTGAGTTTGCTCGTCCTCGCCGCGGTGGCGGCCATGGCGTCGGCAGGTTAGTGCCCTTTTTGCCACTAATTTTTATCCTTATGAGTCATGTAAAGGTTTTTGTGGAGATTTGAGCTTATGAGATATCTACCTATAAATAAACTGAAGCTGGCAGTTGTGATGAGCTGATACTTAAGTTTATTCTCCAGTTTTAATTTACAAATAAATGCACCTAAGTCGCTATACCTATGTATCTAAATAACAAATAAGCTTAACGTAGATACGTATTAACTTATTCTAAATTTCATTTGAAACATCGGATTGTTGAGATATGAAGGGGATGGTAATACAATATGCGTATAAAAAGTTACCGGCTTCATGACTCATGTAACTAGATAAAATCCATTCAAATCTTCAAAGTTAAATAGCAATAATTATTAATATCCAGACTATACCTACTCTTCACTGGTTATGGCATATTATTGACCCTCATACACCTTGCTATATTCTAATGATATTATAATCCATTATAATTATTTATAGACGCTACATAGAAAAAATCCGAGAGTTGCAATGTCTTTA
Source organism: Aricia agestis (assembly GCF_905147365.1). NCBI lineage: Eukaryota > Metazoa > Arthropoda > Insecta > Lepidoptera > Lycaenidae > Aricia > Aricia agestis. The sequence continues at coordinate 9,932,988 of NC_056414.1, read as the reverse complement.
TTCATAAAAATAAATATTTATGAATATTTTTAGTAACGAGTCAAGTATGATTTGATAACTAATTAATTTCACTAACGTCTGCACCCTACTACCTTAGGAGTTAGGAATTGCATAGAAATTTACTCATTATTCTATCATTGTTAAGTAAAAGCCTTGTAAGTCATAGTCACATTCAAGAGCTTGTAAAGTTGTCCGACTTGTCAATGACATGAAGTCATGTTACTGACTTGATGAAGTTATTCATATAATTCACGATCGTGTTAATTTATTATTATTAGTTAAGGTCGTCTTCACATGAGAAGATACGAGACGAAGTTATTATTTGCTTAATTAAGATATTCACCTGCGTTTCAGGGACAATTAATGCAAAGCATAATAATATCTCCTTTTTGAACATTCAGCATGAAACATGTAGGTACTTACATAGAGTACCATTTTCATAATCTGGATGTCTTTACTTTTTACTCAAGGCGATCGACTCTGGCAATTTAACCAATTGACGCCTGCAATCCCGTTGTGCCAAAATTCATTTGTCGGGCGGGAACCCCTTCGGAAAATCTGAAGTAAAAGTATGTCCTTTCCCGAGACTCAAACTATCTCCATACCCAGCAATATTGGTTCAGCGGTTTGAGCGTGTGTTTGTTACCTCAACAGACATATACAGACAGACGGACAGACAGAGACACGCTTTCGCATTGGATGTGGATTAAAGTCACATAAGTGTGAATATTTAACCGACTTATAAATTAAGTTAAATTTTATATCGTCAGAGCCAGACTTTGGTATAAAAACAGCAACAATACAGTTTAGAAATAAAAAATATATTTGTCAAAACTTAAAGATACGAAATCATGAGCGTCTAAGTTAATGCCCATCATCCGGTCACGAAGAGCTGAGGTCGCACGGCGCACCACACTTCACGATCTGCCAAGCGATGACTTCAACCATACCTACCATTATACCTACTTCCTCGACGCTTCTTTGTTTTGATGATCTAATCGTTTTTGGGATTCCGCACTCAAAAAATAAAATCCCCCTGACACATTCGCTGTGAGTTTTCCCCTAGCACTGAATTTATGTACTTTTAAGTTAGATACTTAAAATTTTAACAGACTATGTAACTATATGACTAAATTTATACAACCATTAGCATAATAGTAGAATAAATTATATAATAGTAGAATAAATTATATATCATACTTTTAGTAGTGATGGTCATAATTCAGAATTTTTGCTATTTTGTATGGAATCGAGAGACGATTCTCACTTTTGTTTTTTCTTAATCACGTCAAATTGTAATTAGGTATTGCTTTGTTTTGAACACCAGTAATGGAAATGTTTATCACAGTAATAATATATTGGTTGCTTTTAAAGAAATTAATATTTATAATAAGTAATTATTATTTTTGAAGCGAGCAATGCCGCGCGTTGATGTCTTTTTCATTACGATTACATTATTTTTACGGTCAGCGCCAAATCAGATAAGTAATAATTAAATTGATTGCTAGTCAACTCCAACAAAACTCGTGTTGTATTCATTATAGTTTGATAATTTACTAACAAAGTCTAATTGCTAATTTAGAGCAATGACCATAAACTGGCAATACTAATTAGTAATTACTTATCATCTGATTCGGATATTGGTAATTCGGTTGTAAGAAATGCTGATATTTTGTAACCCTTTCAAACTAGTTTCGATGACGGTAATTTCAGTAAATCCAGCTACACGGGAGTAATTTTATAGTGCCCATGTGCGAGCGCAGTATAAAAGACATATTTTGTTGGCTCACAATTGATCCTTGTGCGTAGCAGACGTCAGGGCTCTAATGACCTGCCTTTGGAAAAAATACTCTTATAGTAATTTCTTTCAAATATTTTCCCCACATTTTCAGCGGGTCAGTTCTACGTACCACGAGCCTACTACGTGATCGACGCGCTCGGCCACGAGTCGGAGCCGGTGCCTCTCCGCCGTCTGCGCCGCTCCCTAGTCCCGTACCCCGTGCAGAGTTATCCTGGTGGCAGCAGCGCCACTGCTAACGCTAATGCTGAGTCTTGTGAGTATCACTGTAACTGAGGTCTAAAGTAGTCAGTATACAAAGGCCCACTGCAGGCCACGCCATTGCGCGCCATGCCTGAAAATCATCCGCTATCATACACCATTACCCTGTCTACACAATGGCGATGGCTAGTAGTGGGCCAGCATGGACCATTGTGAAGATGCAACTTTAGTGAAGAGCTTATTTTGTGAGTGTCTTTAATGGTAAGAAGCTAAGTTGCTATCGCTAATAGCAAGAAAGATGGACAATGAAAGCGGTCACCTCATATCAAAATGGAAGTAAGCAGCGCAGACGAGCAGCTCTAGGTACCCTTGTGGTGCTTACATCAAAATAAATTTTGTTTTCAAAGTTCATCGTCATAAATAGAGGGTTGAAATAAACTTTATACAAGGGAAGAGATTTCTTTTTAGAAATCCTAAATAGAAATAGAATCCTTCGTGTCGTTTTACTAAATAAACTGTAATATTGAAGTGTTTCCTGTGCACAATAAATTTAGAGCTCGTAAAATTATTATGCTCAATTGTCATTACTAGCAAGTCAAAAAGTATGAACGTATGAGTACATAGTACAAGAAAATATTTATGAACTATATTCCCTTGGCTATAGCAAAGCTAGCATAATAAAACTTTAGCAATGAGCCTACTATCGTCATTTGTTTGTCGAACGCTAAACTTAAAAGCGCACATTTTCTGGTGAACAACTTTCCCATGTTTTAGAAGCTACTGAGAAATTGCCGCAGTTAGCCACCGGTTTACAGACGTGCTTCAAATGCACCGTTAGCTTTACGGAACTCCATTGTTCGCGAAATGTTTACTGGTAATAGCTGTCCATCAGCAAAAGCTATATAAAAAGTACTTCACTTCCACACTCAATAAAATATAGCGACAAGTAATGGAGCTGCACAAATAGGTTTTATTGCTTGTAGCAGCTTCTTCCAGACAGCCTTGCATCTTAAAAGTTTTTACCATATTTGGCTTTTAACGATACAGTATGTCGAGCGAAACGTAAATATGAAGCAGCTCAATAGGTAATTAAGACCCTGAGTGGACTAATAGTTGGCGAGGGGAAGAGGGGATTTCGGGACAAGCTCGAGCGTGTCAGATTAAGCTTGTATAGGCTTCCGACATATTGTGTCTAGTTATCATGGTATAGAAATCAGATTTCTCACGTGGTGGGTTGAAAACATTATTTTTTTGAATATTGAAATATCTCCATGACGCTCGAGTGACTACACAAATAGCACCTTCCCCTCCCCTACTTTATGTGGGTAACTGACAATTTGAAACTGTGTTTTTTGCATAAATTGAGGCTTTAGGACCTATTCTATGTATCTATAGATAGATATATAATATTAGCGAGATGATGAAGTAGTTAAATTACAAGGTTTGTTCAAATTATAAGGGAAAAATGAGTAAATGCACTTATGTTCTAAAATGTTACTTGCCCAGCTCATGTCTTTAATTGTAATTAATAAAAGTTTAACCCCATTTTATTGTAAAATAACGTTGATTTTGGAAGTTACAATAAAAAAAAAGTGATAAATAATTAATTGGTAAATAGAGTTAAGCTTAAAATCTATAAACTATATAGAAACATTGTAGGAGCAGCTACTTATATCTTTAATTAAATGATTTGACACTGAACGTATTAAAATTGAATTTTAAGTACGTTTAATTAAATGAACTACTAAAATTTTAAACACGGTTCGCATCAGAGTTCTATAAACTCTGAAATCCGGTTTGGTGCTTCCACTACACAGATTCGATTCAGGAAAATAAAATACTAATTTACAATCGTCAGCGTTCGGGATTTTTATTAGTCACGGCTTACGTTACTAATTGTGAGTGTCGGCCTTCCTGCTAAGTCATGTCATACCACATCACTATTGAAAACAATTTTTTGCAAACATCATCAAACAATCGATTCATTAAGAGTCATATCCGGGAAAATATCGTCGAAATGTCCGTTTTTAGGGTTCCGTACCCAAAGGGTAAAAACGAGACCCTATTACTAAGACTTCAATGTCTGTCCGTGTGTCCGTCTGTCTGTCTGTGTGTCTCCAGGCTGTAACTCAAGAACCGCTATAGTTAGATTTCTGAAATTTTCACTGATTGTGTAATATCTGTTGCCGCTATAACAACAAATACTAAAAACAAAATAAAATTAATATTTATGGGGGGCTCCCATACAACAAACGTGATTTTTTTGTTATTTTTTACTCGATATCAATAAATGCAACACTTGAAATATTCACGAAATACTCAGTTATAATATTTGTATAAATTAAATAATTAAGGCTCACAAGCCCAGCAAGCTTCCATACAAAAAAACACAATTTTCAGCCTATTTTTGCTCGATTGAGGTACGGAACCCTTCGTGCCCGAGTTTAACTCGCACTTGGCCGATTTTTTTATATAATACTAGCTGTCCTGGCAAACGTTTCTTTGCCATATAAAGTATTTCACCCGTATTATTTTATTGAAGTGACTAAATAAGTATGTCACCATGGGCAACGTCGATCGCTATCCCGTCGCACAAACAATGGTCGCCGTCAGTCTCGAGTTGTAATAATTTACTATTATTTATTCAACAAATGCACTTATACCTAAATATAAAAAGTACCCAGTAGCCGATTCTCAGACCCACTGAATATGCATATAAAATTTTGTTAAAATCAGTAAAACCGTTTCGGAGGAGTACGCGGCCTAACATTGTGACACGAGAAATTTATATATAAGATGTGCCTTCGTTATTACTTTTCAACTACATAATTTCAATTCTCGAATTAACTCTGTACTAATGTCTTCTAATCTGTAAGGCTACACACGTTCAATTTCCTTACTTTTTTAGGTTCTGCAATTTAAAACGACCGAATTCTTAATTTACTTATATGGTGACTACAAACCATGTTGTTTTTTAACTTTAAAACTATGCAGATGTCTGCAGAACAGTCTCCAACGGGAATTTTATTGTGATTCCGTATTGGTACCCGATGTACTTTTGGAATACATTAACTGCAACGACATTTTAGTATGCAGACTGGATGGTATGGTGCACTCCCATAACTGTGTCAAAGTAGTCAGTCGTGGGAAAGTCTGATGTCTGAACACACCATAAAGTTAATATACCTAGCGGAATATATTAACTTTATGGAACACAGTGAACAGAATTAATTTAAATGCCATGGTGTCTAGCTCATAAAGTTAATATTCCGCTAGGTATATTAACTTTATGGTCTACGGGTATTTTCATTAAGTTGCGCCCAATAACTTTCATATAGTAGAAGTATTAACTCAAAGCCAGAAATACAATATAATATGATACGTAATAGACAAAATGCATACATAATACTTGTAGAATTTAATAAGTTAAATTGCATCTGTCTACAATGGGATGATGACAAGGTCAAACATTAGCGAATTTTGTTAATGAAATATAGAAATCACGGTAAAAAATAAGTGTTCCCAAAATTTCAGCTCGATAGCATTTGTATTTTTTTGTTATGCGCCTTCAAAGTTGGATAATCAAGTCGAATTTTTTTTCAATTATATTTCTTAATATTTGTATACCATTCTATAACTTAGGCAATTAAAAGCAACTTTTGTTATAAAACCACTTTCAAAAACGCAATTTTCATAAACTACGAAAGAGTGACGTCAGTTTTTCGTAGCACTTTGTATGGAGCGTTTCGGGCAGGTCTATTTTATGAGATGTTTGAATTGTCATATCTTGGTGAATTTTTAAGCTATCAGAGTCATTCTTTCAGCGACGTTTCTATTTTTTAAGGGTCGTTCAATTACCAATAAGAAAAAAATTGTCATCAAGCCTATTCGAAGGGTGAATCAGCATAAAACTTCATCTAAAATTTTGTATTAAATTATGTGTTTCGTAGTTTTTACTACATCCTAATAATACGCCAATTAGTATTCATTATTCAATAAGGGTACCCCGTTGCAGTCAGATCACTCGGTCAAATCGTGTGATAGTGTAAAACGTCTTTAATAAGCTAACGGTCCGAACGGGTCACGTGCAAAGTGGTGGTCCACAAAAAATGTTACTTAGTCCATTTCGCCGGAGGCTGATTGATACAATTTGGTTCATACGCCTTTCTAATTATTATTATTGGCGATCTAAAATAAGCGTCGAATTTCTTTAGGCTACTTTAGGCTATCAGATCTACTAGCTCTAATACCTGTATAATTTACAATTTTTTATCGGAACCCAATTTTTTATTCAAATTAATTAGGTATGCAGCACGTTTCTGTAATACATAGTGTGCTCAAAGCTTGGGAAGACTGCCGAGTTACTCGTGGTCATATTACTGCACAATAATAGTAAATAAGTTTTAAAAACAATAATGAACAATATAATAATTAATAACAAAATTTAATTTTCTTTTTCCAGGGGGCGGCAGCGCGAACGCGAACGCGAACGCTCAGGCGCACTCCGGCGGCAACGGCGGCTGGGGGGTGCCGGGCGCTATTTACGGCTCTGCTCCATATGGACTAAGGTACTATCAGATAAGTTGATTCATAGGCAGATGGCGGACCTAAGTAAGTTGGTATCAGACTAAGCACCTGTCTCACCACTTCCTGATAAGTGCGGAATAGGCTATCCATCACCTAACTTGACAGATAATGTATGGAGAATCTGTCTGTATGTGAAATAGCCTAGCCTAGCATTTTGGAAACGAAGTGGTGATACCCTACGACAAACAAACTTTGTACATTATACAGGGTGTCCATTTAACCAAAAAATTAGGGTGTTAATTTTTTTAACATATTTTATTCCAGTCAAAATCCTTGCATCATGCAGGTCACTTCGTACCAATTACGATATGGCGCAGGCCAGTCTGCCGCCAACTCACCTCACGAGCACAACGTAGGGGTAGAGAGGGGATGACGCGTTATTTTTAAGGATCAATATAATATCCAAATTTGGCCGGAAACTTTAATTGCATACTGGTATGGTAGTGTAAAGTCTCTCTTCGCTCTGCAAATATTTTATCAATGAGGGGGTAATATTTTTAAAAGCATCACCGTTTAGGAATTCCCGTCTATAAACCAAGCATTTACTTGCTTCTGATACAACTCTACAATAACTACATATTAATAGATATTAATTGTATACAATTTTGTCGATTGTCAATTTAGGCGATTTGCCAAATACGTAACGTTGACTACTGCAGTTTGCATAGTAAATTTTTTCCACGTTAAACTTCTTACACACAATATTTTTAATCATTATAAAAATTAAGATTGCTTACAACACAGTGGTATGCCATGTCTACTGTTTTTATTGTTCTGTGGCTTACAATCTAAACAAAAAGTATTGATTTACTAAGAAGTTAGTATTTGTTCTTAAAGTACAGTATACTCAGTGGACTATAATCCCATTTAAACTATAATCTGGGGACACGGTTGTGCTCCCGCCAAGACGAGCTTACGAAGCGCAAGGGCACTACCTACTTTTTCTCGAAGTTTTATATATCTTTTAGAACATAATTTGGCGAACCATAGTATGGAATAGAACCTTAAAAGTTCTATATTTAGACTGAGACTATAGTTTAAGGTACTAGGGTTCATAGTAACCCTATTTTACGTCCAGTTAATTATTTAAAAAAATTCACTATATTTTGTAAAGCTAAAGTTCGCGCATCCTCAAATTAAACCGATGTGTAATTTGATAAATTCTAATATTTTTGTGCAGATTTAGATTCTATCTGATTTAAATACTGTTTAATCAAATACCAATAATTCTTTAATAAAAAAACTTTTTGACTTTATTAGCCATAATATTAGCTATTTAGTAGCCATATTATCAGAAGCTTCATTAGTTTCTGGTGACAGTATGCAATAAGCTGCTATATCATCCAAATATCTTCACTTTTGGGTACTGCATCTCTGTTTCATAATTTGTAACTAACTGTTATTTTCTGTTTCATAGGCACTAACGCCGGGGTTCTCACTGGTGTCGGCTCATCCATCCAGTCTTTTCCACCAGTTGCAAGCGTCGCCGCGCCGCGTCAGCTCTGCAACTGCCGGAAGATCACTAACATTATTTATTGGAATAAATGGTTATGTTTAGCATAAAGTTTTTCATTGTGGTTGTGGTAGTTGTAAGTTCTATTAGTGTGTTTTGTATCACTTCTAGTGTTAATACTTACATTACATTACATGTACCTGTTATAGTATTGACGGACCAGCCATTTAGAAGACTATCCAACCTAATGACCACCCCATCGTGGGGGGTGTCATTTTAAATATTATGAGGATTCATAGATAATTTTCCGATTAAGGAATCCGTTTGTGAAATATTAAGTTTTACAGTGTAAAAAGTCGTTAGAGTCCAGTGTCCCCCCTTCTGCCAGCTGAACGGTGGCTTCTGGAAATGTGAAAAAATTCACGGGAGTAGAAAATATGCTGAATTTAAAAGGAAAACTATCACGGCTAAAAAGACTTCATAAGTTATTGAGTAATAGTCGATCAAGTAAAAAAATGTATTCGGCGAAGTATAAAGAAACTTTTCGTTCAAATTCCTTTGAGAGTAACTGAGATGATGTTGTTAGTAGTGTAAAAATTTAAAAAACTAGCGGTACTACGGATCCCTATAATGCGCGTGGTCCGACACGCACTTAGCCGGTTTTTTTATATGTAGATACTGTGTGATCAGTTTAGTCAAGGTGTGACGACACGAGTCCTCACAAAGCTAGGCTTTTAGCTAGATATCAATAATTATAAAATTATTCCTATGTATTTTTTTACTTAAATACTGAACAAAATTGACAAACGATGATAATCGTAGGTAAATATATTTTGCTAGTTAAGGGAAAATTAGGAGCAGAAAACTACAAACATGTTTTCAAATATTAAAATAAAATTATTAACACCGAATATCCTTCGACTATAGCTAAGTATCTAAGTTACTGTCCACACTGTAGTCGTCGAGAAAATAATAGGATCAAGGATGAATGATGAAATGAAGCTAAAAGTTTTAAAAAAGTTAGTAAGAAATCCCTTTTACTTTAGTAATCTCTACTTTTCGTGTACCCAGAAGAAAAAATGTGTCAAAGTTTGCATAAGTAGTACAGCCCCCGTAGACAACTGGCAAAACGCTAACGCTAACGCTAGCGCTACAAAATGTATAGATTTGACATTAGAGTTCGCTAGCGAAGCGATGACTTATGCCAAATCGCATACATTTTGTAGCGTTAGCATTAACGTTAGCGCTTTGCCACTTGTCTACGGGCCCAGGCATGTAAGACGTGCAACTTGCTTTATTTTAAAGTGGAATATTATCGAGTATTAAAATTTACAAAGGTAATATGAAATACAATAATTAACGATACGGAATTTTACCGATTGCTCCCCAGTATTTCTTCTCCCATTTAAAAATAGTAAACACTACATTTATTTATTGCAACTTCAGATTACAGTTAAACCAAATAATAATAATTAAAGATGTGAATGGAAGAACCAGACAAGTAATATTTCATAACATAAGGACAATTAATCTTTTTTCCCTTGTAATTTAAACAAACCTTGCAACTTACCTACTTCAGTTCATCATCTGGCTACATAAAATTCACATTATTATTTATATTTCAAATCATTTTCCGGCCCTAAAGCCTCCATTTATATCTTATGCAAAAAAATAGCAATTTTTTAACTGTTACTTACCTTAGCTTCTTCCACTCATGTCTTCAATATTAGACAACTTAAAGCTTTTGTTTAGTAAAGTGTATTTATTATCTACTAGATGTGCCGCGCGGCTTCGCCCGCGTAGGTAAATTAGGAATTTTACGGAAACCGTACATTTTCCCATAAAAAATAGCTTATGCCCCTACTCCCTTCACGTGGTCTACTCTATATCTGTGCCAAATATTGCCATAAAAATTGCTCCAGTAGTTCGTGAGATAAACCCTTTCTAATATTTCCCCCGTTTTTCCCACATTTTCCTGAGTTTCTTCGGTCGTATTAGTCTTAGCGTGATAATATATAGCCTTACTCGATAATCTAACACTGAATAAGATTCTAAATCGGACCTGTAGTTCCTGAGATAAGCGCGTTCAAGCTAACATATTCTTCAGGTTTATATTTAATATTAAAGTATAGATTTTTTTAAATTATAGACTCGAGTCTCGATCTAAAAGACTATGAAAAGTACCAATAACAGGGTCATAATAGGCTCATAATAATGGGACGATGCATGGTATAATATGGTTGTGATGATGATGATGATGAATGTAATTTGCATAGTAGCATATGTTTTCCGTTCTTAAAACAACGCCGAAACTCCCAAACTTGTATCTATAAAGAATCAGGCGTTCTCTCAGCACCTTCCGAACCACGGTATACCAGGTATACCTCGGTGCAAAATCTTAGTTGTTGGTAACATATGCTTAGAATACTTCTCACGAAACTGAAGTCACCACATATTTTTCTATACATTTTGAGGAGTTCACTCGATTACTTATGGATCTTTCATCAGATCACCACTTTTGTGAATATAATACCAAATTGGGATAATACCCTATATACAAAAAGAAAATTTTTGAAAATATGTTAACAAACGGCGGTTTTGAAAGTCGATTAAAATTATAGCCTATGTGTTATTCTGATGTATAAGCTATATTATTGTAAAGTTTCATTGAAATCCGTTCAGTAGTTTTTGCGTGAAAGAGTAACAAACATCCATACATCCATACATCCAAACAAACTTTCGCCTTTATAATATTAGTAGGATAATATTAGTAGGACTAGTAGGAAGTAGGATAGTAGGAAGTAGGATGGATACTTAACAAACAACAACATTTCAGAATCTACTTATTTTAGATAGCCACTGATGTACTGTGTCCCTACCTCCTCACTGTGCCACTGATGAGACAATTAGAAGGTAACTATGACGAATTATAATGATATCTCAACAAAGATAAAATGCGTCGATGCACCGACGTATATTTTGAAATTAGCCCAACATAACTGTACATGCAGGTCTAGAACTCTAGACAGATATCCTGCTAGAGAGTATAGATATGATTATCAACATAGACAGCTTACATAATATGTAAGCTATCTGTAAGGTATTATAATAATGAAACTCTACGGAACCACCAGCGAAAGTTCTATATCACTCCAATATAAGATTAAGTGCTTATTGATTGCATCAATTTAAGTTGATTTGCAATTCTAAAATGAAAATATTTTGGTATAACTAAATAACACTGGATGCAAATCGATTAAGCAATGCTACATATAAAATAAGTTTATTGCCGCTATTACCATATAAAGAATTATACTAATAACTCATGCTTTTATCTTTTCGATCGATTATAACTGCTTAACTCGATTCGACTAGCGATGCCGCCCGACACCGCTCGCGAAGGCCTCGTAAAAAATAGAAGAATTAAGCAGCTATAATATTAGCGATTTAAGTTATTATATTACCATGAACATTTGACACCTCTCATAACAATAATAATATAATATTCATGAAACTGCTTTTATGGATTTTATTTAAGTCTATTTACATTTTACTATCTCTATGTTTTGGATTTGAGCACTTTAGGCGACCATGGGAGGTCCCATTTTGTAAAGAAGTTCTTGAAATATTTTGAAATTTCGATATCGAAATACGGCTTTTGTTTCAAATAAATGGAGTGAAATATAATTTATGGAATATGAAATCAAATAAGTATAATATTAAATACAGGAGTATCACAATATTATGTTACATTATACTTTAGCGTTAAGCGCTTGTCTACGTTGCGTGTAGGGCGTAGGCATTTCGTTTGAAGTTTTTCTAATAAATACTAATAAACAGGATATCTATCTATATAATATAAAACTCAAAGGTGACTGACTGACATGGTGATCTATCAACGCACAGCCCAAACCACTGGACCGATCGGGCTGAAATTTGGCATGCAGGTAGATGTTATGACGTAGGCATCCGCTAAGAAAGGATTTTGATCAATTCCACCTCCAAGGGGTTAAAATAGGGGATAAAAGTTTGTATATAATAATACTTCTTAACGCGAGCGAAGCCGCGGACAAAAGCTCGTTAAAATATAAAGTCTCTTGTACTCATACTTATATCCAATGTATGAGATTACGTGCAATAATTTTGTTGGATATTTTTTGCCTATTTACAGGCATAAATAATTCTGTATATAATAACAATTCTGTGATATAGGCTTTTAGGCATAAAACATTTTTAAGCCACGCATTGTTGATAAACTGTGACTTCGGTGTAATAATTCATAAAGCTTTTAAGTTTCACAGCAGACACTGATGGTTGACATTAATATTCTGCATCTTAAGGTGATCGCACATTTATCAGTATGCACGCGCCGAACGCGCCACATTTTAGAATTCGTTGTATGAAATGCTGTGAAACCTCGCATATTCGTCCGCACTATACACGCCGCATTTCGTGTACTATGCGGTGAGTTCGACGCGTACGCGCGTACGGCGCGTACGGTGCTGACAAATGTTCGATCAGCTTTATGGAGTTGTGACCACAATTTCGAGTTAGGCAATGTTTAAGTGTATTCAGCAACTAATAACACATGTTTAATTTAAAGTTATTAATAAAAAAGCCTGGAAAGTTTTCTTAATTTTCTTCTTATTATCTGTCATTTGGTTAATTAATCTGATATTGTTAATGTCCATGACGTAGATGATACGTTATGATATTATGACTTATATAAATCTAGTTTTGTAAAGATTAAAAAAAATTGGGTCCACTACATTGCTTTCAAGTTAATTGTGTAAAAAGGACTAACGAGTCATGATTTCCCGTACATTTTCCTAACGTGGTCAGAAATTTTTATGGCAGTGTAAATGTAGAGCTAGATAAAAACATTGATAATAATTATGTATTGTAATTTGCAACAGATAGGCAGGCGCACCTGACTGATTCATTTGTGTATTTTAAGTTCTCTAACTGTGCCTAACCCAGTACAGTCACGATCATAACAAATGTTATCAAAATGAGATTAGATAGCCATTACTCATTAGGCACATGAGCCTCTATTTTTTTTGCATTTGCTAATCTATGCAAACAATTTATTATCAAATAATTTACCTGTAATTTATTAGTATAGAAGTTAAACCCCACGTTTAATATATTGATTTAAGCATATCATTGTTTTAGTTCTGGAGAATCCCGTCGTCAGTTCGGGCCAGCCTACGGTCGTTCTGTTACAGCGACCACTTCCGTAGGCGTCGACGCTTCAGGCTCCGGCTACTACGACCAAATAGCTTCAGTGTCCAAATAATTAACCTTATGTTTTCACTTTCTTTGTTCCTATTAATAAATTAATTTAAGTTTTTGTTTAAAAATGGATGGATGAGATAGAAATAAAATGTGTAGTTATTAAAATCGTTTATTGCATAAAATACTTAGAAGCCTCTATTTTCATACCCGTATTGCGTCATAGTTAGGTAAGCTGTGATTCTTTTGGTGATTCGTCAAAAGTCAGAAGGTGCGTGAACATTGTCTGTGGTTAGAAGTTATTTAACAATTCCATTCGTTTCCTAAGCACTCGTTCGACTTAACTAACTTTAATAGATCAGTTTTTGGTTTACTTGTGAGGTAGCTCCAACCGGTAGAGAGGTTTGTCGTAGCTATATCCGGACACCGGCTCGGGGGCGGGCTGTGCCACCGGATATTGCGGGACGGACGGAATTTGGGGCCTCGTCGGGTTCTGGGGACCACTCGGGAATTGCGGGCCACTTGGGACTTGTGGCCTCGTCGGGAATTGGGGACGTTGGGGCTGGTCAACAAGGGGGACGTCCGGCGGGGTGATGATAACAGCGTCATCGGTCAGTCCGACGTCTCGGGCGAACGGCACATTCCGACCGTTAGGAGGTTGGATGTACTGAGGCTGGATGTACTGAGGCTGGATATACTGAGGCTGGGTATACTGGGACTGGTACTGGTATCCATTCGGGAAGTATTGCTGGGTCACATCCAGGGACCTGTACGCCGGCTCCACTTCGATTTTCCCGAACATGTTGTTCAGGAAGGGGAACTTGTTGGTGAGCGTGGCCCACAGGCCGGTCCCGCCGACCTGGTTGCTGCCGCCGTTGCCCCAGAACAGCCGCTGCGATGGCTCGTAGTTGTACCCGTTGCTGTATGATGGCGGGTAGGGTGCCTCACGCCGCACATTGTGGGCCGCAACGTAACCTGAAAAAAAAAGATTTAAAATAGGCTGCAGAAGATAATTATAGTTATAGAATTACTTCTTGTGCAAAAGTAATGTTTTTTTTCCGCAATGAACTCAGTTGCCTAAACTTGTAATGATTGAATGGTAAGTTGTGTGAAATCAATTCTATCGCACGTCAGTTTTAATGTGAGACGAATTTAATGTGAGCATGTGTAATCTAGTGCATCTAGAATACTAAAACGTATCTAGACGCCTAGATATCCACTGGTACTAGATAGGTGCCTAACTAAAAATTCGAATTAATAAATCCTTTTGTTCAAACACTTATAAACTTTTTGCGTTTTTTTTAAGCAATAGTTTTAGCTTAATTTCAAGTTCATTTTATTTTTTGGCCCGTACCAAAAATTACACAAGCAAAACCACTGATTAATTTTGTTTATAAAACGAACGACTTGCGAAAGCCCCGTTAATTATCTTTAAAGTCGAGTTAAACGTACACGATCTGATAAAGCTCAAATAATAGGTTCACGTTACGTACCTACGACGCAGCAAAGAAAAACGATCGGGGTATGCATTTCGGAATAACAAAAGCTCAACTGCGCCCCATTGCGCCTCGTCTTCGCCTTTATACCACCTTTATTTACTCCCGAAGGGGAACCTTGAAGATTCTCGTAACCCAATATCGTGGGTATGAGGTAATTTGTAGTAGAGTGGCTCGCCCAGCGGCCGCCGGTGGATGCGGCGCGGACAATAGGCGCGACATCTAGGTGGCTCGTACTACAGGCTGTGCACAAAACGATGCGACACGACCGCCATTCGTTCCCGTGAGTACTTCAATAAGATCGATGAGCATTCTTTGAATTTGGCCGTTATGCAACGACCCTTTGTTTCGATGCGCCTCCGTGCCATTCCCGATGTGTGGTAATTTAATAATTGTGTAAATTCGATTTATACATCCATTTATTTTCGCTACCATAATTGTTGCAATCCCACAAGAACCAGTCATAACGCGACTGGTTCTCGTGGCGATAAATTTGCTTCGATATGTGTCATTATATTTTTTTGAGTTAAAGATGAGCCTCGTTGGGAAGCGTTACTTAACTGATACTCGTTTACGCAGTTTTTGCGGAGGTGACCCTAAAATTTCGTCGCACGATATCGACTAATTAAGCCATAATTTTATATTTTCGTTCATTCTTAATGAGATATTGTGTTTTAAATGATCATGTTTTCGGCAATAAATTATATCGAGTTACAGTTGTTAAAATCGGTTCATTAGTCGTAAAATTTTATTCATATAATCGAATATTATTACTTAAGTGTCAGAGAAAAATTTATATACATGTCGCATAATAAATCCATCATTAGAGATAGGCATCGAAGCTCACAAGTCAACAGATTCTGTTTAATGTTTTAGAGATCCGCGCTTAATGAGATACATTAAGTATGGTCATAAATCATAATTAAAATTGTGTATTTAAGATTTGGATATAGGACAGAGATTTTAATTAGCAAATCAATTTTAAACTAGCATCAATGAACCTTTCAATATTTTGGGAGTAATTCGAAATATTATGTGCCCTCGCAAGGGCTTCTGGCGCCCGTGTGCAAAAAAAAGGATTTTGGCACCCCTTTCTAAGGCAAATTTTTTGGGCCCTTGATTTTGGCGCCCCTAATGATGGCGCCCGTGTGCATTGCACACATTGCACATATGGTAGCAGGGGCCCTGATTATGTGTGAGAAATGAAGCACTCTGTATACGATAAAAGTGAGTGAAAAATGCACTCAAACGCGTGCGTGTGTTTGCCCAATATAATCGGGCATTATTCATAAGATAACCAGTGTTTGCTTTCGATGGTAGTCACGGTATTGTCAACGAACTAGTGTTTTGCAAAATGTTTCCTAACGACTGTTCTATTAACTGAGGAATCGTTAACAGGGCTGTCACAACTAGTTTTTCAATAGAAGAAAATTAATATAGACATTTTTTGAAGTAAATATATTTCAATATTGACCAATAAGGACTGACTGATGTAGGAAAATATTATGTAAAACAATTAGAAATATAGAAAGAAAAACAAATGTAACAATTATTGTCCTGTTAAGCTTAATACGGGAGAAGAGGTCCCCTTAAAAAGAAAAAATAAGGACTGATTAGGGACTAATTACTTATACCAACGAACGTCATCTTATATACTGTTTATAAATTACGACATAACCAATGATTTTTTAAACAAAGAATGTCGTGACCACAACAATGTTTATTAGTCTAGTTAAGGGACAGCTATCATTACGATCAATAACCCTGACCTTAACTGTGGACTGATTCAAAATACCCATCACAAGGTTCGTAGCCAAATTGCATTCAATAGTTTCAATAGCCAAGCGAGCGCGGCGCGGTGGTAGGCTTCATTGTGGACTCGACGCGACGTTCAGAACACATTTCGTATTAATTTATTTTGAATTAAATGTTCTTCATTTAATTTGATGACAGATAACGGTATCTACGGATTACTCAAATACAGATTTGTATGGATTCTTCTTATAGACATCGCTAGCAAGTATCCTGTAGGCTGTAGCACTATTTCACTTATTGATGCGTTAAGAAATAATTGTCTAAAAATTTTTTGACGTATCTAACTTCTCTGTTGAAACGATCGAATGCAGCTGGTGCAGTGGAATTTAAATGAAGAAACTATAATTGCCATCACACTTCACCCTGCGCCGGCACGTGTACTGTGATAGAGACAGATACAGTAAATCGAGGTGACGTAGTGATTCCTCCTTCAAAATAGAGCCTATCTAATTATATTTTTTTTAAATATCTTTAGAAAGAGTGAGTCTATGCCTCTGCGTTTTATTTTATTTTAAAGATCTTTCAAATTTGTTTTATGGTCAGTGGCTTGGCGGGGCACGGGGCATTTATTTTCTGCAATTTTTGAAGGGTCATATTTTTTATATAATTAAAAAATCGAACGTAGCTTTAACAGACCCCAATATTGTATAAAAAATCATTTGTCTAGACGCATTATCCAGGGAATAAATTGGGGAATACGTTTGTATGGAAAAACAGTGTTAGCGTTGTTAGCTCTTAAGTACCCAAGTTTGCTACATTTTGATCTTCTATTATTATTATCAACTAAAAAAAATGTAGAGTAGGACAAAACCCTACAATTAGCGGTCAATGGCGAACTTTCCAGCTATTTTATCGTTGTTTAACTTTCGTTAACGATATCAATTTGTAGGAATATGAGTCAGTCAAGGTTTTTCTCTTATCGACACAAAATTTAGGTTAAAATCCAAGGATTTAGTTCTCATTATTGTTGGCTCACCTTTTCAGACACAGAAGTAAAGTCGCCAGTACTGTTAGTCTGGCCAAATCCGCTCCACATTTGAGTTCATCAAGTAGGATATTCTCCAAACGTTCGAAGACGAGAAAATCTGCCAGCGTCAGAAGAAAAACACAACAATCATAAAGAGGAAGGAGGATTTTGAACAGGACTAAAGGAGGAGGAATATTAATTTATACTGTATCTACGTCACTTTTCTTTGGTGATTTTGAAACTAGTTCATGGAATTACATTTTGGTTTGCATCAAATGGGATAGTTCTGATTTTTTTATATGTTGTAATGTAATGAGGTGGTAATGACAAATGTAATTTTAGACCTCGAAAGAAATGTAAAATTCATGAGAAACCATACAATTTTTGATCGGTTTTCAGTTTATGCCACTTTTTACCACCAAATATTCGTGGATATCTATTTCGGATCGGATTAAATAGTTTTCAGATACCTAATTACAATTAAAAGAAAATTTACTTTTTGCTTTTTGTTTGTTTTACACTCAAAGATCTTTCGTGTATATTTTTGGTATTGACTATTTTCTACTTTCAGAACATATTATGAAAATGCAGCTTATTACATAAGTATCTATATTCTTTTATAGAAATTGTTATCGATTTCGTTAGCTCTACGTACAATTGCTCTGCATGAAAATTAAGGCACCTAAAGTTTTAAGCCAGAACTTGAAAGCACGTGTAACGAGTTACAATATTTTCTTTCGGTTTCGGTAACTTATCTAGTAGGTAATTTTTATTTTATTAAAAAACTTAAATTTTAATACAGATTACAAAAACAGTTACAGGTAGAGTATATTAGTTCGTAGAGCAATTCTAAGTTTAAATACTTTGCCAGTGTTATTCTAAAATATCTAGTAAGTAATGCAATTTTGCTGTAGTAATTAGGCAATGTGAAATATAAAGTATGTTAAACAAACATTAGGTATTTGCTGAACAGTCAAAATCAATGTTTTTCTTAATAACTTATATCACATTTGTTTTGCAGCTATAACAAACATAATTGGCCTCTGTTTGTACGTTAATATGATGGGATACTCAATCTTTCTAAGCTTACATTGAGAAATTATTACTTACCTTAATTTTAAGTTAGTAAAGAGTTGAAAAGAATATAATAGAATGTTATGGACCTATGTTTGATATAAAATCAGAGTAGAGCCTTATGCTGACTGTGATTGTCAACTACATTACAAATCATTAAAGTTCTTCAATAATTTATTACTATTAATAAGTAATGAAATACCTAAGTAGATCTCTATCCTATACCTAAGTAGATCTCTATCATAAAAACGTTGAGAATTTGTTTTTAAATCTAGTTTCATATTTCTATTAGTAATAAAAGTATTAAGAAAGAGTTAGGTCTTAAATTTAATTACCAGAATCGAATTCCTAAAGCTCAGTCTAGATTCAAGGATTGCGACTTACAAAACCTAGTGTTAACATTTTCCCATTCGATTTTTAACACTGATTTAAATAAAACTATAACAATCGATTTTATGCACTTTTCATAATCTATAGTTATTGCCTCATAAAATATTTTGTATTATCATCTTTTTATGGCTTGTCCGATTTTGGTGGTGCATTTCAAATCGTTCAACTTATTTATACAAAGATGAAAGAAGTTAACTTCTTTCTTTCTGTAGCCAAGTAGGTGCCAAGTTAATTTTAGTGTGTAGTAACTCAGCGATTAATACGGTAAATGACAGTTTTCTTGTGCGGGTTAGATGTACGGGTGCGGATTTTTTTAGCCAAAGGTAAAAAATAGGTTTTTAACAAAAAATGTTTTGGTTATTCCATAGAAACCCCAAGCCGTCTAAGTATAGATTCCTAATGATTTCGCAAAATGTCAAAGGCAGTGATGAATGTCATATTATAATTTATAATATAATATATTATAGTAAAAACTGTGTTTCAACTTAGTGTTATGCCTAAACATTTTGACGTGACCCCTAGGTCGTTTCAGAAAGAATCTTTAGAAACAAATTATACTTTAGGCATACTTATAAGATAATATTACTAGACAGGTAGCGCCTTTTTTTTTTTCACGCAGTGAAATGCTGTGTCGCATTCGACGCAGGGGATGGGGACTCCCGCTGCGGATATGTGGGGCTCACCGCGGCGAAGATGGTGAGTGCCGCGGCCCTACCCACTAAAACACTGCGATGTTCCTGTCTCCTTGCAGCTGGCGGATGCACGGGTCCCGACGAGCATTACTCCGTAGTTCCGTCAGCGGAGCGCCTGCTTGGTCTTACGCAGGCCCCTCTTCTTGGGGGTGTTGGCCCCCTTGGCCGAACAGAGGTCCCAAACGGGGGGCTTGTTTAGGCCATCCTCCTCCGGTGGTGTCGCGATGCGCAGGAACATGAGGCGCATCACGACCATCTCGGGACTCGGTGCGATGAGCGGCGGCGTCCCCACACCGCCACGCCGAGTACAGACAGGTAGCGCCTAGTAATATATTTCTTATACTCACAACACAATAACCCATGAGCCAGCGACAACAAGACTTTCACCATTTCAAAGTCTATAATACTTTAAAAAAGTTTAAGAGTGTCTGGTAGTGGGAAGCAGCTGTCAAAAAGGTCCATCAGTGGAAGACGAGATTCCTACAGATACCTTGAAGAAAATAAATAAAAATCCAAGGCTACCTAACCTTCGATGAATATCCAATTGGATACCTCGTAAAGTGACCGCGACCGAAACTTTATAGTTGCTGACTCTTGGGTTATAATAAAAACATGTCTTGTACTTAGATTGTTATGTTATTTTGATGAAAAAATATATGTATTACCTATATTGTTGTTTGACGACCTCTGTGGCTCAGTGGTGAGCGCGTTGGCAGCTCAAGCCGGGGGTCGCGGGTTCGAATCCAGCCGACGGAACAAAAAGTTTTCAAAAAGTTCCTGGGTCATGGATGTGTATTAAATATGTGTATCATATAATAAAAATCTTAAATATATTATGTATCTAGTATAAAAGTAATAAATATATTTCCATTGTCTGGTACCTGTAACACAAGTCCTTCAGGTACTTACCACGGGGCCAGACTGACGTGGTGTGAAGCGTCCATAGATATTATTATATTGTTAATTTTACTGACATAATAGAGCTACCGCTACCGACCTATTTGTTGCGAAAAGAAACCTCCGCTACAAAATAAAACGCAGCTTAAGAGTCCGGGTGCCATCGCAATTCTCATACAAACGTAATACCAAGATCATTTCCCAAACGAGAATATATTCTACCATATTTGAGCATAAGAAGAAAAAATATGAACGATTACAATTTAGTATGTGAATATTGTAATCGTTCATATTTTTGGTATGTAAATATTTTGCAGTGAATCTTTGTACAGGAACCTAGGTAATTACTATCTTAAGCCGAATAATAACTCAAATACTTATGGTAAATATTCTTGTATGGGAAATTATCTTGTCGATAGCCCCCGGACTCTTAATCACATATTCTGCGAGGAAATTCTGCGAACGTCTGTGAAGCAATAATTAAAATTTTGGTCTTGTGTCAATTTTGTTTACACTTAGATCTAGTCCCATGAGTCTTTCAATTTATTTTTTTCTAATATAGAACATATCAGAACACTTTATATACTTAGCAAAGTAAAGTCGAAGTCTCATGCAGGAGTTAGGATGTTATGAAAAAAGTCGCAGGTGCCCTGGGTCACTGCTTGTTCGTATGAGGTCAATACTTACGCAAGATTAGCTGATTGCTACTACATATTTTTACAAGTCACTCAAGATTGAGGAAAATATTAGAGATATTTACTAAGGTGGCGTCCGTCTTAGGTAATTAAAAAAAGATAAATTTA
Organism: Aricia agestis; assembly: GCF_905147365.1. Lineage (NCBI taxonomy): Eukaryota > Metazoa > Arthropoda > Insecta > Lepidoptera > Lycaenidae > Aricia > Aricia agestis. Next base: position 9,911,580 of record NC_056414.1, on the reverse strand, counting down.
GGTGTAAGCGCATTAGGTGAATGGATTAAAATTTAGTTTACACCAAAACGAGGGTAGCGACTTTTTGTTATCACTTTTTGTGGGTTAGTAAACGAATGCTTAACAGCGTCCATTATTGGGGTGTCAAGAAATACTTTTTAAGTTTATCTTGAATTTACGATCGCTAAGTCGACGATATCATAATACTATAATAACGACTGACCCTAAATAAAAAAGTCTTTCTGATGGTATACAAGGTGAAGGTTGAAACAAAACAAAGTGAGGTGGTGATGAATAGGGTGTGTATATGTCCGTTATATAGAGTTCACTGTGAAAGTAGCAGCACTAAAAGAGCAAAATTATTATTATCACTTAGTTTTGTTACACCTTGTATAGTGAGTCGATAACTCGATATTTACTCCAGCCTTGTCGCCATTGTCATGTACGTGCCTCACTACACCAGCTGCTGTCCATTGCTTCTTGGTTAATTTATAAATGTATAGATCAAATATCAAATCATGTTCATACTAGTAGGAGGAGGAGGAGGCCCAATCCCCTACCCTTCATATTATTATATTATATGTATTTATTTTGTTCGGTATAATGTATCTATTATATTTATTTGTGTATTATATTTATTTATTTATACACTAATAGCATCTTATCTTATTATTTTTTATTTTAAATATTTTTAGTTAAGTATATTTTATGGTTGCCTGGAAGAGACTACTTCCAGCAGTAAGGCCGCCAATTCAAACTATTTCTGTTTTTGTAACTTGTGTAAATTTATCTGTTTTGTTTGTTTCAATAAAGAGTTTTTTATTTATTATTACCCTCCCCTATTGCCTTCCCTACCCTCCCCTATTACTCTATTCCCTCTTAAAAAGCACCTACAGCTCTTCTGATGCTGCGAGTGTCCATGGGCGATGGAAGTTGCTTTCTATCAGGTGACCTGTATGCTCGTTTGCCCCCTTATTTCATAAAAATAATAATATTAAAAATGTGAAAGTGTCTCCAGTGTCTGTCTGTTACCCCTTCAAGTCCACACCGCTGAACCGATTTTTCTGAAACTTGGTGTGGAAATTATTTAGATCCCGGGAAAGGACATACAATACTTATTTTTCCTGGAAAAATCTACGATTCCTGCGCAATATACTTAGTTTCGCGCATCGCAGTTACGGGCATCGTCTAGTAAACTTTAAAACTGGTGGGCACTAGATCATACTAGAGGTCATTAAAACCATATTCAATGTGGATTGTAGACAATTGAAAAGTCGCCATAAAAAAGGTAATTTACCAAATGGACGTCAATTAGCTTCGCGTTTTTTCGTAGCAAATTTATTTTTAAGTCCATATTATAAATGTTATATTACATTGAAGTCCAACGAGTTTTCGTCATATTTTATTTTTATCGGAGATTTTCGGTACTATAGTATCGAATACCTTATTACATTCGAGTTGCGATTTCTCGATTTTTAGACTACATATTTGGTTGTTCAAGCGATGATTTTACATCATTCATAGCATTTGAAGCAAAGAGAAGTGCGTCCAAATCGTGTGGAGAGAACGCAGAGACGGGACCCTATTGCTGAGACTTCGTTGTCTTTTTTTTTTATGAAATAAGAGGGCAAACGAGCAAACGGGTCACCTGATGGAAAGCAACTTCCGTCGCCCATGGACACTCGCAGCATCAGAAGAGCTGCATGTGCGTTGCCGGCCTTTTAAGAGGGAATAGGGTAATAGGGGATGGTAGGGAAGGGAAGGGAATAGGGGAGGGTAGGAAAGGGAATAGGGTAGGGGATTGGACCTCCGGTAAACTCACTCACTCGGCGAAACACAGCGCAAGCGCTGTTTCACGCCAGTTTTTTGTGAGAACGTGGTATTTATCCGGTCGAGCCGGCCCATTCGTGCCGAAGCATGGCTCTCCCACGTATAAAAAGCACGTCTATCCGTCTGTGTGTCTCCAGGCTGTATCTCAAGAACTCAAGAACAAAAATTGTGTACCTATATTATCTGTTGCCGCTATAACAAAAATACTAAAAACAAAAAAAAATAACTAAGAAATCGGAGGCCCAATCCCCCTACCCTTTTCCCTTTCGTACCCCTCTCCTATTTCCTTCCTTACCCTCCCCTATTCCCTTCCCTACCCTCCCTTATTACCCTATTCCTATACCCTCTTAAAAGGCCGGCAACGCACCTGCAGCTCTTCTGATGTCGCGAGTGTGCATGGGCGAGGGAAGTTTCCATCAGGTGACCCGTTTGCTCGTTTATGCCTTATTTCATTACAAAAAACGTGATTTTTTGGCTTTTTTTTGCTCGTTATCAGTAATGTTTCCATTACTAGGTAGGTATTTGATATTTTCAAAAAATGCCTTAATTATATGTGTAGGTACTTTATTAATGAGTGAAGCGACTCATATAAATAATGATCAAACCTCACTTGGCAAGTTCGTTTAATCATTTATAGTAAAATAAAATAAAAATTTAAGGGGGCTCCCATAAATTTTTGGCCTAAGTATATTATTTGCTCGATAACGGTAGGGAAACCTTCGTGCTCGAGTCCGACTCGTATTTGGCCGATTATTTAACGACTAATATTGCTAGTTGGGTCAGTACTAAACCTAACTACAGTTACTTAGGTTTGGCTTTTTAGTTCATCTGTAGCACAATAGACTGAACGAACCAGTAGACCGACAAGAGTTCTCTAAATTACGTTTGACGTAGTATGCCATATCGGCCGGAGCGCGCCTTGACAACGCGTTGCTCAGCTGTTTTTAGCAAGCTTACAGGCTACAGCGTACAACAGGTCGCGGCGGCCATCGAGATACCTTAGAATGAAACCGCCATAGACCACGCGAACCTGGCCGCACGGCGGCCAGCGGCCACACCATACTGATGGCCGCCGCGACCTGGCTGCTGCGACCTGAATCATTATGGCAATCTTTGTTTATGGTTAATGGTTATATATCATATATTTCATTGTTTAACGGAAGAGCATCCTTAGGGTGGGTTGCACCAGAGGTGTGGCTAAAGTTAAAGTTATGGTTATAGTTAATGCTAACTTAACTTTAACCATAACGTTGACCACGGAATTTGACAGATGTCTGTTGCGTTTATTTTTTGTTACAGCTACAGTTACAGTATAAAATATGAATTATTTAATTTTCACGAAAAAATTTCGATTTAAGTAAGTTTGAGCGGTTATGGTTATCGTTAAATATGGCGTCCTTAACCAAAGATTTGATATTTTGCACTGTAGTTATAGTTACAGTTATAGTAAGTTAGTGCAACCCACCCTAAAAGTACAAAATAGGATTTTGTAAATATTTAAATGTGAACTCATAGCCGTGTAGGCGGGTCTTTATGTCAGGACATACTATTAACTAGTAACATAGATTAGTAAAGAGGAACAGATAAACAGCTAAGTACATATTACTTTTTTTAAGTACCTACACCTAATCGTCTTAATTTGATTTCAATTAAACAAAGATACGGAATGCGACAATGTGCACTAAGGCACTGACCTCTTACGCGATGGTTAATTACATTGGTAACGCACACTGTCAGCTTTTTACCTTTATCCTGTCGCGGCCAAATGCTTACCTATATAATATTTACCTACACACCGCCATTTCATTTTATTTGATCTGAACAGCGATACTATTCCCAATTTATATTGTCATAATCACGCTTAGAAATACATGGCATTGTTCTTCTCGCCGGGTTAGTTCCAGAACCGGGATTCATTCTGAATGAAAAACGGAAAAATTTATTCTGAATAAAAACATTTGAGTTTAACATTGTAGTCCATTTCCATGTTGATTATTATATCAAAATTAACTAAAACGATAGTATCATAATATGTATATTAATCATGTAGGTCTAACGGAGTAGCGTAGTTTGTAAGAACTAAAACTCCTTAAATAAAGATTAAAAAAAAACGAAGCTATATACCCCTAGTATAGTTAGGTATAATAGTAAGCTATCATTTGAAAGCACTAGCCTTCAAATAACATCTTACTATTGCTGTTTCTCTGAACATATTATGGTAGCAGTACACGAATAATATTATGATAGCCAGCATTTCTTGAAACGTAGATAATATATTATTATATATTATTATTTTTTACTCTGTGCCATTAATGAATAACAAATGATGTCTCTAGTATTCGCGGTACCGAGCTCGGGAACAATGAGATGATACAATACATTATATTATGTACATACATAATGTGTTTATTAACAGCTGAATTAGCATTAACTCTTTGTAAATTGTAAGAGATTAGGTATTGAGAATCAACGCTGCATGTTTAATTATAAATAAAGGAAATACAGGAAATCCTATTCGAAATTAATCCATACGTCTTGTATTATAAATGAGTAATGACATGACCTTAGTATACCATTACCTAGCAATAATATACTGAAGACTTTAATTTAAACTCCATAATTATTTTGTCAAACTCTACTCTAAATTAAAGTTAAGTTATCATAATTATTTTATTCCCTCGAGTGGGGCCGTAAGTATGCCTGTAACTACTTAGTCCCCGCTGCTTTTACTTAACGAAAATGAGAAAACCGCTAAAGAAACAAGAACCATTATTACATAAATAGAAATATTTAAATATATAAGTAGATGTCCTATATTTTAAAGCTTACATCTATTGCTTGCGTCTTTGCTCGCGGAAAATAATCTCCTTGCATAATATTAACTTCCATTCCATATTATTATGAAACCCACTTGGATTTTTGAGAAATCCTTAGATGTCTACTCTACATCATAAAAATACCTCTAAAGGTTTGGCCTGGGCGTTAATCTAAAACAGATTTGCCTTTAATTAATCAAATTAATTATTATTATTAATCAATTATTCAATGCCACACTATAATTAATGTTGATTATGAATCATAATAATTATTCAGAATTCACTGCAATCCAGATTTTTATTATTATGACTTATGATTAGTACTCTACATAAAGAATAAATAGCCGATTGACATTTTACACTACAAATATTTTTCCTGATTTGGTCTTAGCGCTTACATCATTCGGAATGGAAGGAATGGATGATACACAGACGACATTTATAATTTAGTATCGTGCACACATGCATCGCGACACATGGAGGTCGCATGACTCAATATCACGACAAATAAAAATATAAATTCAAGAAATATATATAACACCAGGAACTCAATAAAAAATATTTAGATACGTCTATCTAAATATTTTTTATTGAGTTCCTGGTGTTATTTATATCTAAAATTTATATTTCTATACATATAGGTATGTTTACCTATAATATGTATAGACAACTGATTTATTTTATTTTACGAATCAACAGGGAAAAATCCCCTGGCAGGAAAGGATGAGGATACTAAAAAACAATGGTGTTGAAGTAAAATATACAAAATTATAAATAATTTTAAAGGGGGACATCGTTTTGAAATTAAAAATATTCGGTAATGTTAAGATTTGAAACCGTCGCGGCCGTTGAAGTCTTTTGTACTGAGATATTTTTCGTAGACCCTGTTCCGTTATTTTTTTGCAGAAATCATTTTCAATCCAAGATTTTTATTAGACATTAGACTGTGAACGAAATATGGTTCTTATGTTATATTATGTAATAGTAAGTACCTTTTTTGCTGTAGCATCATATTTGTTAAAGTATCATAAGCCCGAGTATCAGGTAAGGTACCTTTTATATAATTAGCATTGTTACGCTATATTTTTTTATAAAAAACCGACACAGTATGAAATCTACCAATCTGGAAGTGTAAAACCGACACAGTATGAAATCTACCAATCTGGAAGTGTAAAACCGACACAGTATGAAATCTACCAATCTGGAAGTGTAAAACCGTCACAGTATGAAATCTACCAAAGTATATAAGAACATATCACGGGTATCTATAGACAAAAACTGTGCTTGTATTTTTTTCCAAATCAAGTTTTTTATTTGCAAACAAATGGACAGGTTATTAATTTATTTTCATTTAAGAACAAAAGAACATGTTTCATATTAACGAAATAAATATTTCTATCAGAAAAAACAAGTAAGTTGTTTTGGCAAGTTTTATTGATTAATTATTATTATTTAAAATTTAAATCATTACTTATTTTGACAATTTATAAAAGTCGAAACTGACGAGGTTATTGAAAGGTTTAAGCGATTGTGGTTCCGTATCGTTTTTATTAGAAAATAGACAATAACAAAATATGTACGTTTATACCGTTTTATTATTTAAATTTTACAATATTTAATTGGTCATTATTAAAACTCAATTCAAAGATTAATTGACAAAGAGTGCAGCTATAAGTTCTTAGCATCAAATCAATATAAATTTTTATTAATATTTTTAAAAGCAATCCGCATTTACTTAGAAGACCGCAAAATATAGACAGAAAACTTGTTATAATATTTAACTAGAGCCTCGAAAACCATAGTATACCACTTAAGAGGTCAGTGGTCCCAGAAAATTGTTATTTTTATTGATGGACTTTGTTATATTTTTTATAACAATACGTTACAGAGGTGCAGAGATAACCAAAAAGACGTGAGTATAAAATAATTTATTTTTTTACGATAAAACACATTTCTATTAAATAAAATAATATCATTAGAGTTCAAACTATCAATTAAGATAATATCACAATTTTCTTACTATTATAGTCTTCTTTCTTTACTCATAGAGTAAACACAGAGTTCGCAAGTTTCGTTTTTAATTCAAACTTAAATATTATTTTCGCCCGTATCCTGAAACAAAATAAATATATTATTTAGGTGTAATAGTAGATATATTTTCAATGTGATAAGATAATACATTTAAATAAATAGACGGATAACAGTGAAATAATAATAATAATTGTTATGATAATGTTATAAAGAGTGATAAATGTATAATATTTCAAACCAAATAATCTGATTGTTTGTAAGTTTCTGTGAATTTCCTAAACATTGTTTCAAAATAATTAATTTGTTTACTTTGCGTCAGTCCTATTGCGTATAGAACTGACGCTAAATAAAATAAAAAATAAAATAAAAAATGTTTTATTTCTGAGTAAATTTGAATCAAATTTTTTCAGAATGTCTACCTGATGCCTACCACCGGTTCGGGAACTACCCCGGCGAGAAGAACCGGCGTAAGAAACTCGCACGGGTCCCGCTTTTTACCAAAAAAGTGAGAGAAAAATTGTTCTTTTTAAAATAAAGTTTACAATTTTGTAACTTAATATTATATACAATGTCAACATACATAATTGTGTTCAAAGTAAACTACACTACTATATTCCTCGGTATACTTAATTCCAGGTAAAGAATTATTAAAAAAAATCTACTGTACCTCCTTTAGTCGCAGCTCCCGCGGAGGCGTGTGCAGAAGCCGAGCTACCGGTAAAACTTCCACCGGCACCGTACGAGCCAGCACCGGCTACGCTTTTAGCTGACGCCACGGCACCAGCGTTGATCCCGTGATTGTGCGCATCGAAACCATCAGCTCCATTCCCAGTGGTGGCGCCACAGCCAAGCGAACAACCTTTCGCACCACCTCCGCTGGGGCCAGCACCCAACCCGTAAGCGCCCGCGCTCGAAGTAGCAACAGCATTGGCCTGTGCTACTGCGCCAGTGTTGCCACTACCATTTTCGTGAACACCATTTGCTGCGTTTTTGTTATTGGTGTTGCTGTACCCCAAGTTACCATTGCCTTCTTGTAAACTGGTCAGTACTCCGTTAATATCTACGGCGCTAGGAACTTTTCCATCGTCGAACGGCTTTAAGAAACCAGGCGGACCGCCAAAACCTCCGGTGTAGGCGGCGGCACTCGCTGCTGCTTGTGCATGAACATTCCCAACACCACTGTGTGAAGCACTCGACAACGAAGTCGCATAGCTGGACTTAGATCCACAGTTATTTGAAGTACATGGTGCAGCGCTCGGACCTGTGTTAGGTGTAGACGGTTTTGTAGGTGCATTGTAGCCAATCGGTTGAGCGATGCTGGGACCTGTGCTAGGTGTAGGTAACTTTGCAGGTATGCTGTAATCATTAGGGTTTAGGAATCCAGTTGGGCCACCAAAACCACCGGTATATGGCACTCCTTTTTTACTATCTTTAGAGCCAGTCGACTGAGGGACTCCAGCTTGTGGAGCTGGTGAACTTGGAATAGGATTATATGAGCCGGAATGTGTCGGATTATATGGTGATTCTGTTGGGGTATTGGAAGGCCTAATATTAGCTTGGGTGCTCGGAGCTACTGTCGTAGTAACTTTAGGTTTTGCGGGAATGCTTTGGTCGATAGGACCTTTAGGAGCTCCAAATCCTCCTGTATATACTTGTTTATTGTTGTCAGGCTTAGGAGAGCCGAAAGGCTTTAAGTCATATCCATTTACTGGTTTTGATGGAATATTTGTATTATGTGAATATTGTGGCGTAGAAGGGAAATAAGATGGCTTAGAAGATCCGAACGGACTTGGGGATGCAGCAGATTCATGGGGCTTCGTGACACCATTTTGATTAATGTATGTAGAACTTCCATATCCGCCTGTATATACTGGATTATCTTGTTTGTTATCAAATGATGATTCATTAGGATTAACTCCAGAGTCTTTGTTTGGAGGTACAAGTTCAGTGTTAGGAGAAGCAATTGGTGATGTAGGCTTAAAAGATGTGCCAGAGTATGGATTGTTGTAGCCACCTGAAGAAGGAGGTACAGTACTTTGAGTAGACCAACTCTGTGATGGAGATGATGAACCTTGTCCTGTTGTTGAAGGCGAAATGACACCTCCGTATCCTGGCTGAATATACGATGGTGTGTTACCGGTACCTTGTGGAATGCAACCTGATGGTCCGCAATTAGGATTTGGAACGTTAGAAGTACCAACGTTTGTATACGATGGTTTTCCACAATAACTGCCTTGACACTTTGTATTATCTAAAGAATTTCCAGAATTTTGGTAATTGGGTTGATTGTAAGAATACGAGGCACCATTATTTGGTAAGTTACCACATCCCGATGGGCCACAGTCACCGGGTCTGCTATAATAAGGTTGCTTAGTAAATGCTCCATTGTTTCCTAAGCTTGGTGTACTACAGCCTATTCCATTACAACCTTGATGATATTCAGAAGTAAAAGAATTATCTACGAAACCTTTCGATGACGCCTGGTTTTCATTATTTGTAGAACCCGATTGTAGAGTCAAGCCACATCCTAAAGAGCCGCAGTTTCCGGGATATTTAAACGTAGACGGCTGTTTCGTATTTGAGTTCGTACTCGGATAGTCTGAAGTACCACAGTTTGGTCCATCACATTTTGGAAATCCTACAGAAGAAAAGTAATCTTGGCTGGGTGTAGAGGATTTTCCAGAATGTTCATATGATTGAGGGAAATTAAAACTGGTGGCCTCTGGTTGCGCGGCATTTCCACATCCCAACGAACCACAATTTCCAGGAGTATTGTAGGATGGTAGATTGCTAGGAACATTTACTGAATTTGAAGTACCACAATTTGGACCGGTGCAACTTGAAGGTACATTATAAGATGATGTTAAAGGTTTTTGGGAGAGATTATTTGTAGACGGAGCAGCCGTTTGCGATGTGCAAATACCACCAGCACACTCTTGTGTCGACGACGTCACTGGCAAGTTACTGTTGTAGCCAGGCTTAATTGGATTTCCATTTAAGCTATCATTGCCTTGACAATCAGGTGAAGTACAGGGTTCCTTGCTATCTGGGAAATAGCTGGGAATAGTAGTTCCAAAAATAGGTACATCGTAACTAGACGGTCTCTTCTCATCATCAGTTGCTGGGTTTTTCGAGGGTGAAATGCAATCGTAAGAATTGCATTCCGGCTCTAAAGTTGAGGGTTTGCCATTAGTAGGAATATTTTGGCCGTTACCAGATGTACCGTAATTGTAAGGTTCCTCAGGATTCTTGGTAGACCTTCCCGGAACGTTTACATATATGTCATTCGATGAGCCCGTTTGTCCGCAATTCCCGGACTTGCAGTCGTTGCTAGGAATTCCTTTATTATCATATGTAGAGCAGTCTGCACCAGAACAGCCTAAACTAGGCGTGATACCGCACTGTCCAAAAGAGCAATCATTGCCATTACTGTTGGCTGTAGATTGAGCAGCTGTGCCATAATTGCCCTGTTCGCCGTTGGACGTTTTAATGTCATTGCCACCATTATTCTGACATGCTCCGGTGGAACATCCGCACGAGCCAGTAGAACAGCCTCCATTTAAGCCGAAGCCGTTGACAGCATTGGCTCCACTGCCGGTAAAGCTGAAGGAGCTGGAGCTTGCGCTTGCACTTGATGAGGCGAAGCTAGACGCCGATGATTTTGAATATGACCCCGAGAATCCGGCCCCACTCGGAACAGGTATTGGTGGCAGACCGCCGAAAGCACCAGCACTTGCGCTGGCCTCCGCTGAAACAATAGAATGATATTTCTGATGTAAAAATGGAATTTTAGAAAAATATTAAATAAGAACAACTCCGTTATTAATAAGAACATAGACATAATAACCGCGTACTGTCATTTTGTATAACACTCGTATTTTTATGTTACATGTGACTGTGATTGTGCACAATAAAATATATAATTTAATTCGAACTACTATCTATCTTGATTTAATAAATTAACATTTTACCCCAACGAAATTCATCTCAGACCAATTTTTTTCCGGCAAAAGTCGTAATAAGACTTTTGCCCGGTTCGGAAAAAAACGAGGAAGACTTGATAAAAATCTTATACACCAACTCGTACATCTCGTAATTATGTTATTGTTAGATGAATTTTGTAAAAAAACAAATGCCTCATAGCCCATAGGTACAAAAAATTGGTGTGTATCATTGTAATTAGTTATGTCAAAAACTGAACATCATTTCCGCCACTTCTACCAAGTCACACATAAAGTACTTTTGTTTTACACTAATATTACTGTCATTATAATAAGGAGGTTCTTCCTTATTATAATATATAACAATCTTTATACATAAAATATATATAAAACTCAAAGGTGACTGACTGACATAGTGATCTATCAACGCACAGCCCAAACCACTGGACGGATCGGGCTGAAATTTTGCATGCAGGTAGATGTTATGACGTAGGCATCCGCTAACAAAGGATTTTGATAAATTTCAACCCCAAGGGGTTAAAATAGGGGATGAAAGTTTGTATATAATAATACTTCTTAACGCGAGCGAAGCCGCAGGCAAAAGCTCGTTATTATTATAATACATAAATAAGTTACTCTAATTATAGTAGACAATTGGCAGATATATTTTTGCAATCCAAACGATCAATTAATAGGATTATCGACACGTAGGTAAGTGTTAACTGATAAGTATCAATCTGAATATTTTAATAAAGTTGTAAGTAATAAGTATGTGCATAATATTTACTTAAATCATAAATAGGTTGTTTGTTTGTAAGAATTGCAAGTCTTGAAAATTTATTTATTTTCTAACCTTTTAATATATTATTTTATAAAAATCTGAAAAATGTATGATTAAGCTTATGGAAAACGCTCATCACTGAAAATTTCAGGCTACGATCGCGACTCGCTCACTATAAACTAAGAAGTGAATGAAAATTAAACCTAGGTCTCTGCCGCATTCAGAGACATTAATTCATGATGATTATACATATTTCAATTTAATAAAGAATTTAACAGATAATGTATGGAGCTTTGTTTGTAATTAATATTCGTCTCCGAGTTCGGCAGTTAATGATATAATCCGGAGGAAGCCTTAGACTCGAGAAAAACAACAATGCCATAAAATTCCAAATAAAAAAAACTGTAACAAAATGAGGCTTAACTTATCTAGCTTTACGCATTGTTTGCAGCGATCAGCTGTTGTAAGAGTTTTCACTCACCTTTAGCCACCGCGCCCGCTCCGCCTTTCACACCATAGCCACTGGGGGTCCCGGACACTTGACTTAGGGCCACCAGAGCTAGCACTAAACAATTTCGGAGCACCATCTTAGCACAGCCTCCCGTTCGCAATGTTATTGTTCCTCGCGTCTCGCTGTATAAATAAACCGCACCAAATACGAACCGGACTGGCTGAATCACTCGATTACGTATATTGTTACTTATTCGATTATCATAAGCTCTGTTCGCGGTAAATCATTGAACTTGAGTTTATCGATTCTCGGTAATAAATTGGGAGAGTCACCAGCGCCGCTCCCTCACGCCTCCCCTTCACCTTTCAACCTTGGACCATCAAAATATTTTGACTGGAGTCAGGGTGACTTATAAGTACTAAACTATAAATTTTAATCAATGAGCTCTATTTCTATCCTTATTATTAATAGTGAAGTGAAGGCGAGAGCTGCAAGGGTCGATTTTTTGTTATTGTGTTGTATTGTTTCGAATAGTGTTATTTTCTTATAAGTTACTAGACGCTCCGCGTGACTTCGCCCGCGTAAATTAGATATTTCACACAAATTAGTCCACAAAAAAAGCCTATGATCCTTTACGTGGTCTCCTTCTTATCTGTGCCAAATAACAGAAAAATTGCTCCAGTAGTTCGTGAGATAAGCCATTTCAAATAATTTCTCCCGTTTTTTCCACATTTTCCTCTATTTCTTCGCTCCTATTAGTTTTAGCGCGATAAAATATAGCCTATTGCCTTCCTCGATAAATAGGCTATCTAACACTGAAAGAATTTTTCAAATCGGACCAGTAGTTCTTGAGATTAGCGCGTTCAAATAAGCCCTTTCAAATAATTTCCCCCCGTTTTTTCCACACTTTCCTCTACTTCTTAGCTCCTTTTAGTATTAGCGTGATAAAATATAGCCTATAGCCTTCCTCGATAAATGGGCTATCTAACACTGAAAGAATTTTTCAAATCGGACCAGTACTTCCTGAGATTAGCGCGTTCATATAAGCCCTTTCAAATGATTTCTCCCGTTTTTTTCATACTTTCATCTATTTCTTCGCTCCTATTAGTCTTAGCGTGATAAAATATAGCTTATAGCCTTCCTCGACAAATGGGCTATCTAAGATTGAAATAATTTTTCAAATCGGACCAGTAGTTCCTGAGATTAGCGCGTCCAAATAAGCCCTTTCAAATATTTTTCCCCCGTTTTTTCCACATTTTCCTCTATTTCCTGGCTCTTATTAGTCTTAGCGTGATAAAATATAGCATATAGCCTTCCTCGATAAATCGACTATCTAACACTGAAATAATTTTTCAAATCGGACCAGTAGTTCCTGAGATTAGCGCGTTCAAACAAACAAACAAACTCTTCCGCTTTATAATATTAGTATAGATTATACTTAGGTATTTAATAAATAAATAGTATAGAAGAATAGATAACCTACCGTAGACCGCGCGCGATCTCGGAGGATCGGGATTCGGGGACTTGACCATCCAAAACGACGAACCCTATGACAGACACAAATCAAAACAAAATTAATTATTATCAATTCATTAATCAAACGCTACGAAGTAGAAAAAGGGTGGAATAACCTCATTTTTTTAAGGCGGTTAAAAATAGAAAATTGGCAATGACGTCACACCTGCCTGTTCTGTTAGCTGATTTTGATTTATTTACACTGTGTAAATCATGCGCGTATCATACTACTAAATCAAACCATTGTCATTGGGAAATACGCAGACTATCTTACATATCCGGTTTATCATACCTAAACGTTTATAAGGATAGCTGTGAAGATGTGAACAAAATAATAATAGGTGTTTTGACCATTTATTGTCGCCATGTGTAGTGTGTAGGTACGCATTCTTGTATCATCTTCGTAAATAGTGAACTATGTTAATTATGCCATAAAAATTATGCTATGCCTACCTTTTGATTTAATATAGGTAAACAAAAAATTTAAACTCGACCAAATTGATTTATTTATTGCACGGTGACTTTTAAAGTATATTCTAAGATATATATTATAGTTACTTGGATATATGGACAGACAGACAGTCTGCGAAATCATAGAAACTCTTACGTACCCAAAATGAGGTTCAAATTTAAAATATAAATTAACAACAAATTTAAACAAGCGTTTCCCGACGAAAAATAAAAAGAAAAGCACGAGCCCAAGTGAGTAGGTATTTTTCATCTTCAGGAAACTCATAAGATGTTTGAGTGCAGGGAATTTTGCCGTATCAGAGGAAAAAGAACGTCGAAGAAAGAGGTACTAATCTTCACGTTTACAATTTTATTATGTCTATTAATATAATATTATGTGGATTAAAAGGTTAGCTATGTTATGCATTGGCAAGTGAATAAATTATAAAAATGAAATGATTTTATTTAATGAACGGAACTGTTAACAATCAAGTTTATTAAGTCATTTCTATTTTAATAAATTACATGTGAACTTTAGAAAAATTCTAGACCCTTATTAGCATTTGTGGTCAATTAAAAAGATAATATTTTGATATCATAACACAGGTGCAGGATCTAAACAAACTTGTTTCGATTGCCTCATCGATACCATTTAAGTAAAATGTATGAATGATTACGTAGTTAGTGCATTGTATAGAAATACTAAATATTGAGAGACGAGATAACTGCTGCACTCGGATATATTAGTTAGGTACATTATACATAACATTACTGTAATTAAGGGAAATTTTGATGATCTGTAGAACTCTTCATTAAATTGAAGTTTAATCATCATTAAATGAGTGCCGTAAGACTCATGCAAAGAATGTGACCGCAGCTGTGGATTAAGCTACGAGAATATCTCAACATCACTGACATTAGTTTATCACGAAGGAAACAGTTCCTGAATAGAAATAATATGTACCTACCTACGTATATTTCTGTGATAAAAACTGTCCTGTTTTTCTGGAACTCAAAGTGACAAAATTCTCTGACTCCATACCACAGACATAGATAGATACCGCATCTGTATGTACTTCGCGTGCCATATCGCGTTCCCAAACGACGAGCAATGCTCGTCTTTCGAAAGTCTGTTCTTTAGTCTGCTATCAGAATCGGACGTCAATCGGAATTTCATAAATGCCTAAATGCCTAAAAGTGCCATATTGAGCTGTAGAAATTCAAAGTTAAACATTGGCCAAGATAATGGACACGATTCTTATCAACGGTACGTCACAACTCACAGTAGGTAGGAAAAAAGTGACACGCTCGTTTTCATACAAATGGAGCGACATGCGGTATCTATAGCTTGATCTATGTCTGTGCTCCATGCCAAAACTCGAAGTCGATTAAGCGATAAGGGCATGAAGACGCAACAGACATAGACACTTTTGCATTTACAAAGTTAGTACCTACAGGCTACAGTACATACTACATACCTATGGATTGACATCCAGCTGACCATGTCAGCAACTATGTAGATTCTCACCTTGAGCTTTTCTATGCCTTTAGAAGTTGCGAAGATATTGTTCAATATATGGCATTAAATGATGTTGGCTGGCAATTATGTAATTCATACATATTACAGATACCTATTTACAGACAAATAGGGACAGATAGAAATAGGCAAGGAATTATGATTAACGAGTCATTTATATTTCTAGAGTTTAGAATTTAGATTATAATATTATTATCATACCTACTTTGCGTTTTACTGATTTGATAAGAATAAAGAACGTTTATTTGCAAAAACATGGATAGTGTTAAAGTTGGACTACAGTCTACAATCTAAACTTACATACTTTTGGTTAGCACCTTATCAGTTATCAGTAGAATTTAGAAGTATCTCGATTTCAAGAAGTCGGTAAAAACCGAACATTGTTTCTATGAATCAAGGTTAAGATACTTCGATGAGTATTATTGTGCGTAATATTTATCAATCACTTAATTCATTATTCACTGATTACAAGTTACAAGCCACATGATGGGTTCGTAGTTAGTTTTTGTGGTTGTAATAACTAGAAGACACAATACACAGAAGAAGAGACACCTATTATTCCTGTACCATACCTACTATATTGCTATTGACGTTAGTTACGGTCTGGGGAATTTGATGTCTAGTTTCATCGAAAATATTCGTATGTATTATAAAAAAGTAGTCAAGGGGAAAACTTTTGTTTGTTGCAATATGTATGGATGTCCCATTTTTACTCTGTAAAGGTGCTCCCTCACCGGGAGCATTCGCGTGTACTGTAACATTTAAATAGATTCGACTTTGAGCATTCCATAGCAAGTTGACTTCACTGTCACGTACCATTGATGTTACAAGTTATATCAAGATACTAGCTGTTGTCCGCCACTTCGTCCGCGTGGACTTTAGTTTTTTTAGAATCATAAACAGTTTATTGTGCGGGAACCGTATATTTTCCGGGATAAAAAGTATCCCTTGTCCTTTCCCGAGACTGAAAGTATTGCCATACCAAATTTCATCAAAATAGATTTAATAGTTTAGGCGATAATCATAAAAGTTTATTGTGCGGGAACCGTACATTTTCCGGGACAAAATTAGTCCGTCCTTGTCCTTTTTCGGGTCTCAAAGTATATTTATACCAAATTTCAACAAAATGGGTCCAGCCGTTTACGCGTGATGTCGTGACCATGCGAAATATAACGTACCGCGCAGCTTCGCCCGCGTAAATTAGATATTTCACAGACAAATTAAATTGATCCAGTAGTTCGTAAGATAAGCAATTTCAAATAATTTCCCCCGTTTTTTTCCACATTTTCCTCTATTTCTTCGCTCCTATTAGTCTAAGCGTAATAAAATATAGCCTATAGCATTTCTCGATAAATGGACTATCTAACAATGAAAGAATTTTTTAAATCGGACCAGTAGTTCCTGAGATTAGCGCGTTCAAATAAGCCCTTTCAAATAATTTCCCCCATTTTTTCCACATTTTTCTCTATTTCTTCGCTCTCATTAGTCTTAGCGTGATAAAATATAGCCTATAGCCTTTCCTAAGAAATGGGCTATCTAACACTGAAAGAATTTTTCAAATCGGACCAGTAGTTCCTGAGATAAGCGCGTTCAAACTAACAAACAAACTAACTCTTCCTCTTTATAATATTAAGTATAGATTATACATTGTATCATTACAATTTACAAGGTAATAAAACTATCTAAGTTTTGTAAGGTAAATCGGACAGGAGTCAGGACTCAGGACACACCTAAGGTTGTTTTGGCGCGTGCCTATAATTAGATCTACATTCTAGTCACCATCTTGTAAAGTTGTAAAACTGTAGTCAGATTAGAATACAGCTGTTTTACAAATTACACCGACGCTCTAGTTTCTATAATCTATGTCATTTTACTTTTTTATGTGGTTAAAAATATAATATAAAATATTGCTAGTATCATATTGAGTGGCAGTGTTCTTATTCTTATGGCAGAAGTTTCGCATCAGGACAATGTCATCCACGCGCCAAGCCATGCTTGTAGTTTTGTAGCTCATAATTTTTTACGAACCGACACAATAAAACACGGTCAAGTTCTGGATCATCAAACCTGCTAAATATAACACCTTTTTGTTTGCAGCATACTTACCTAGAAATACCACCTTACCATACGGGGTATATTCCTTACCCGGAATCTTGATATGACAGCTCAATACAGAATGTAGACACTACACCTCCGAAATCACCTTTATGTCAACGACTTAAGAGTCAGTTACAGAAACTCTGATGTAAAATAAGTCAGAACGGAAAGTCTGTATGTAGAAGCGTAGGATGTCGTGAACTCGTGAGACCGCTATCTGCTACTGTGGAACTTCTCATGCGCATATCAAATGTTTGTATAATAATAATTACCTATTATTATTAAAAGCGCTAATTTGTTGGTGAAGGTTACATTAAACTTTTATTTCAGAACGATTATTATCGAAAGAAATGAACAACTACCATTTACCACGGTAACTATTGTCTTATTATAACCTAAGGTTCACTCGGCGTAACTGGGCGGTAGCGGTCATTGACTCCCTGTCAAAAACTTGTCATTTTCTATACAAAGCCGCGATTGACAACATCTGACACCTTATTATCAATCACGCTTTATAAGTATAGAAAATGACAAGTTTTTGACAGGGAGTCAATGACCGCTACCGCCCAGTTACGCCGAGTGAACCTTAACCAATCTCCTTTTAGTGCTCGGGCCTCGGCCATCATATAATAAGCTAGTTTTTAGAGTTCCGTACCCAAAGGGTAAAAACGGAACCCTATTACTAAGACTTCGATGTCTGTCTGTCCGTCTGTCTGTCTCCAGGTTGTATCTCAATTCTCAATTAAGAACCGCTTTAGCTAGATTTCTGAAATTTTCACAGATTGTGTATATGTGTTGCCGCTATAATAACAAATACTAAAAACAAAATAAATATGTAAGGGCTCCCATACAACAAACGTATTTTTTTGCTATTTTTTGCACGATACCAATAATGGCAATAGGTAGGCACTTGAAATATTTACAAAATACTCAATTGCAAATTATACTTTAATAATAAAATTTAAATAAAATAAATAATTGAGGGGGCTCCCGCCTCCCATACAAAAAAAACACATTTTTTACC
The DNA here is from genome assembly GCF_905147365.1 of Aricia agestis. NCBI lineage: Eukaryota > Metazoa > Arthropoda > Insecta > Lepidoptera > Lycaenidae > Aricia > Aricia agestis. The sequence continues at coordinate 9,893,128 of NC_056414.1, read as the reverse complement.
TATTTTTGCTTTATCATAATGGTACGGAACCCTTCGTGCGCGAGTTCAACTCGCACATGGCCGATTTTATGTTATATTAGTATCGTTTGGAAATTTTAATTCTATTAAAACCATAAGCAAAACAGGCCAGTTACTTGGCAGTCGACCAATTGGTCTAACTAAAACTCGAAAAAGCTATTACTTCTCGACAAGCATACAACAATTCATAATAATAGCTCCCACACCGGTTCCGGTGACGGTGGCCGGTTTCACTGTAACCAGGCCAGCAACGCTGGAGTAATTTTATAGTGCCCAAGTGTGTGCGCAGTACACAAAAGTACTCTATATTCCTTTACTCTCATAACCCAGTGGGACCGAAGACCGACACGACCGGCGAGAGATCAGGCGCAGGACCGACTTTTTACATGCCCATCCGACGCATGGATCATCTTACTTGTCAGACAATCAGGTGATCAGCCTGCATTGTCCTAACCAAACTTGGAAATAACATGTTTCCAACGCGGGAATCGAACCCACGACCTCCGAGTCAAGAGCCGCGCTCTATACCACTAGATCACGGAGGCATAACATTCATAATATTATAGTATTCAATTATTGAGTATGCCATTAAAACATAATATCGATGCACTCAGCAATCTCTTAGCATAGAATAGATTGCCATAGTTCTAGGTATTTCTAAATGGGATCCTGGATAAGAAATATTGCAGTTTTGTCCTTAAACCTGACTATAATTGCATTTTGTTAGCGCTGGATAATGGTGTGTTTAAACTTATCTAATAGTAAATGCGGCAATTTTCATCCATTAATAATAATGATCACTTGACGGAACATAACTTACGACGTTTATTTTAGAGGTCAGGGCCTAAATGGTGTCCGTCTCTTCGCAATAAACTTACATGCTCACCTACTATTATCATAAAACGAGAGAAAAATAAAACATGTATTTATTTATTACTAGATGTCACCTGCAACTCCGTTGTGCCAAATTAGTTTTTCGCGCGGGAACCGTTCATTCTTCCGTGGTAAAGTTTATGTCCTTTCCCGGGACTCAAAGTACCACCATTGACCATACCAAACAGTAGAATCGGTTCCACAGTTCGAGCGTGAAGAGATAACAGACAGACACACTTTCGCGTTTATAATATAAGTGTGGATTATTTAAGCCTATATCTTTTTAAGAGGTACCCACAACTGCATGACCTTTGACATCGACAGAATTTACTTTTGAAGTAGATGTAAAGCAAACATTTTAGAGTAATTAGTTATTAGACCCTCCCTTTATCCAGTGACGGATTAACCCTTAATCAAATTATTAAGCAATTGCCTAGGGCAGGGGTTCCCGAACTTATTTTGTTTACTGCCCACTTTGAGAACAAATGGATAGATGATGAGATAGTATAGGCTGGCCTAGGGCATCACGTCTGAGGGGGCACCAGACAGATTCTAGTTGACATACGGACAGGGGCGCCCACAGGCATGGATTGCTTAGGGCATCAAGTAGACTTAATCCGTCACTGCCCTTATCTGATGTTTAATCATATGAGTAGTATGTATTTCAAAATCTCCAAAGAATAATATACCTAATAAGTTTTCCTCTTTATTTTTAGAACGTAATTCGTCGAAATAAGGCAAGGTTGTTTGTTGGTCACGCATTTTAATTGGAATCATATTTGAACTTCGAAGCACAGCTGAGTCGATCGTGTGTTCCTTGTGAGTATAGTATTCGTTGATCGTGTGTCGTTTGACAGTCGACACAATCCTACAGCATAGTACAACTCGAATAATAATATGTCTTCTTATAGAAAATATCTAAAAATAACTACTTATAGTAGTTTATAGTTATTATTAGATATTATAAAATTACTTAATTAAATCAAATATAATATCTTCAATTGTTTAATAGAATATATTATATTTGATTTAATTGTATTCATAATTAATGATTGATCAATATAGTTATTGTTTTTAATTGAGGTAAATAAGTAGGCATAACAATTTTACTAAATTTTATTTAGTAAAATTGTTTAAATTTTTTTATTAAATTTTATTGCCGCTGAAATATGCCTACGAATGTACCTCAAACTGGCAAATTTTCTATTTCTGGGCTGTACGCTGTTAAGTATACTAGTTACTACCCTGAATTTTGATAATAATTAAGTGTGTCTGTCTGTCTGTAAGTGTGTGAAGTGGACAACTAACATTTTATAACAATATAATATGGGTAATTAGTAATTACTAAATTTTCCCTTATAATTGAGACGCACCTTGTAACTTAACTACTTCATCATGTGGCTAATATACTCGTATCAGGCTATACATACAATTCATATTTTATTTCAAATATTTTTTTACAAACTCCATTTATGCAAAAAACATTTTCAAATTGCTTATTACCCATTTTATACACTTTTGAAGACCAATTATTGTCAATTTGGCTCTTTCTTTCTGTGTAACTGGTTGAACTTTATCCAACTTTAATCTTTTCGCACAAGAGTAGGGACTACAATATCAATCAAAGTTAATAAACGTAGTTTAAAATGACAAAACATTTTAGAGAAAATTATTTACTCTCTTCACCAATTAAGATAATTTAAAAATATCATTTCATTAGGTAATACATACACACTATTCTAAATATTCGAATACAACTGCCAAGTTTATTAAATATTACATACTAGTCTTACTACTTGTAAAAAGGCAGGTACTGATTACTTTTTAAAGGTAGACCCAGGTGATAAGATCCTCCGCGTACTCAACGGATGCATACTAATTACTATCGTATTAATGTGTCTAAGAGCACCTTTCACACCAGCAACCAGCTAATACATGATGGTAATTGAAGCATTAGGCGAACTCATCGGGCTCTCTCGGCGCGTCGAGGTCGCGGTAGTTAACGATGGGACGGAAGTCCGCGCCGCCCCTTTAACAATAATTACTTTGTGAGTAGTGGCCCAGAGGAATATAATAGAATACTTGAACCCTCCCCTTATTTAAGAAAAGGAAAGTTCAGGTATTAAAAGTCTTCAGGGCAGCAGTTTCTAGAACGTTAGGCGCATTACAAAGGGGAGAGGGGCGCTGAACATTGTGTTACGTTTTTTTAAAACAACTGCGTAATGAAATTAGGCCCAATTTTTACGTAACGCTTTAAAGAGGGTACAAAAAATTTTACGTTACGTTACATATTACAGGAGACATAAAATTGCGTTACATAATACTTGCACGCTCACTTGTCTACCTTCAGCCAAATATGTTCGACTAAATCTTCGTTAACCGATAAATCGGCTTTGGCGCCGGATTTGGACAAATTTGACGGTTGGACACCAGTGACCTGTTAGTTTGTGCAACACACACAACAACAAACAATATACATAGCAAAATTACACACTCTCGCGTTTCATTTCAGTCTCACATTTACAATAATTTATCTTAAGCTCTACTCACACATAGGAAATCTTAGCTTCCCGGCAGGAATGGGAAAGGAATAAAAAAACATGAGTTACTATCGGACAGTTTATTATATTAATAACATTTCATTCGTACATTTAATTTAAGAAGACATAGAATTTATACGTACACTTAAATGCTATTAATGTAACATGAAGGCAGTGAGAGAACACAGTGAGTCACAGTTCGTAATTCGAGTCTACTAGAATATGTCACCGCTGTCCGGGAAGTCAAGATCGTTGTAAGCAATAATAGGCCGGGAGCGATCCACGGTTTCCCTGCAAATTATTATTACCTTCAACTTGGGTACATACAGTTACAAGCTACACAGGAGGTTACAACAAGTTGGTACGGTCCATAGTGAATTTTAGGAGAGTGGCTTCAACGAAATGTCAAAAATGACGAAGAATACGAAGGGAAAACGCTCTTCATGACGATAAGACTATAGTTTATAAGTACCAATTTGTCTACTAATCGTAAGCAATTTAAACCGCGCAAAAATGATCATCAGTGGGGAATGTTATTATTCGAATATATTCGAATATTTCTTTAAAAATATTCAAAATAATCATGAGTATTTCAAAAATAAGTAAAAAAGCAAATATTCGCTTTAGACTTTTTCGGCTGTTCTTCATTTTTGGACCGAACAAATATTTTTGTAACGCCCTGTATATTGCTCATAGCATATTAGTAGGTGTGTATTTAGCGAGAAATCACAAACACGAGCGTTAAGGTCATGCAACACAATAGCCGTGGGCGGACACTGACGAGCAGGCGAGGAAGTATTCATAAATACGGATATAAGGTAATAAAAAATGCATAAAAATAATAACATATCTACTAAACAACAAATAATTATAATTAAGATTATTTTTCATATTACTTAAACACAATTTTATATACATAAGTTAACACATAATGTTTATTCCGTGTCAAAACATTGCAGAATATAACCTCCTAGAGGTTAACAACTTTAGACAACGACTTTCCTACTAATAAATGAAATATAAATTTAAAAAAAATCATACAAAAGTGCCGTAGCACTGAGGCGCTTTAATATTAAGGCGTAGTTTTTTTGGCGTAGCTTTCGCCATAGAAAAGGAAGTAATATTGAGGACTTATTATTTCCTTAAAAACATGCAATTAAGATCTAGAAAGATTATTGCACATTAAAAAAACTTAATATTATTATAGCTCACATCCTGTTTGCAATTATAAATAGATAAAAAACATCTCTGACATTCGCATCGGGAGATTTATTGACTTGGAATAACATTATCGTCTTGCATTATATTATATCGAATGCAAGACATACTACATTATAGATTTTGCGTTCTAAGATGATATGGGTGACAGTTTTCATGTTCCTTGCTACGGGTTTTTTTTAAAAGAAAACAAAAAAAAACAAAATGTAATAAATTATATTCCATCTACAAAAACAAATGTTTACTATAATTGTAAATGAATAAAAATGAAAAGATGCTAAATGCTAACTTATTAATAAAAATTATAAATATTAACTGTGAAATAGGAGTATAAAATTATTGTTACGAAAACATTTGAAAAATGTCATATGCATGAAGCGGAACTTATGTCAATAGAGATTGACTCTGTTGAATCGAAATCAAATCGATAAAAAAGGGTGGCCATCTTAAGGATGTATATAAGGTCAAATTGCGTACTACATCCAATTAAATTATGAAAGTATATGTAAAAAATTGGACACCCAGACACTTATTATTCATTATAATGATTTTTTATAATATATTTTAAAGAACTATTCGATATTTAATTATTATTGAAAAAAATTTGTTGTAATTTCACTACCGCAAATGGCGGCCAAGAAAACTCGGCAAAGTTGTAAATGAAGGTGGCGAAAAAAGGAGCTAACGCTGCCACATACAAAAACGACATATTTGACAGTTCTTCTTTACCAGCAGCGCCCCCGCCCAAGTTCATATAGTCTTGTCGCACCCTTCGAAGGATAATTTTCATAAATTTCAATTTGAAATATTTCCCCAGAATTACCGGTGAACCCACTTTTTTTGGGCTTAAAAAATCTCAAATCGTACAAAGAAATTGATAAGCAGTTTTTTAGATGTTTATCTTTGATACAAAGTTACCAATTCTGACGAATTCTCAAAAATTGTAACACTTCCGGCAAACATTACGTATGATAAATGGAAATTTTAAAATGAATTATTTCACGTAACTTGTCGGTAAGGTATTGATTTTTTGGTATCAATCGATGCAGGATGTTATATTCTACTATATATTTCGAATTTAGGTCAGAATCTTTGAATTTATAAATGTTATATACATCCTTAAATCGCCGGCACCACTGAAATGTCAGTACGAAATCGATAACTTCGATTGCAATTCCTTTACGAAGTGATTCGATATTTTTAAACTATCGATTAATTTTTGTTAGGTAACTTCCCTACTATTGTCAATTATAATTTATAATGTGTCACGCATATCATCATAAAACGCACAAACTATAATATAATTTTATTTACGTCGAATTTTTTTTAAATATTAAAAATAAGGCGTATTTTTTAATAAACGTAAGTTAGTTGATTTTACAACATATTTATGTAATTAAAGGCGGGCAAAGTATAACATAAGTAATAGATAGACACGATCTACTCACGATTATTATCATTACCACCATCACCAATATTATAAAAAAATACAACTAAAAGTTTCTACAGAAATTATAAAGCTTCTAATTTTTTAATGATGCCATTTACATAATAAATCGGAATTAAGTTTATTCACTTCCTTTACACGTTTGTCTAATATACTCTGATTTGTAATGTCAACCCAATGATCCTTGAATAAAATTCTGTGTCTACTAGAGTATATTCCTAAATGATTAACATAGTAAAGGGAAAGAGAGGAATAGGGGTGTAGAAAGTAAACGAAATATAATACAATTTTTTTTTGAGAGTTTATATGTAGAATTACCGAAAATGACAATAATTTTACTTATTAATTTTATAATAGGTTTAGTTTATTAAATAAAAAGTAAATATTTCATCCGTAATATCACGTGATCGCAAACAGCCATCACAGAGTGTGACGTCACGATCTCCAAAACATTGCGTGCCATTTCGATGTCAGATTACAAAGATTTTTGTTGTTTGGAGTACCGTGACGTCATGGCGACGCCATGATGAACTTTAGCGTTTTGGCGGGGAAATTTTAAAACGAAATTGAATAAGTGATTTTTTAATTTAAATAAGAGTGTATTTATTTTTATACTTATATATTTTCAAATGTACATCTGTACAATAAATATATTTCCTAAAAATAGTCTACACCCCTATTATTATCATAAACTGACTTACCGAGACTGAAATTATAAATCAGAATATACTGTGGCGCATGCGAAGTGTACTTTATTTCGTTACCATTCAGTTTGATCTAATGCTTGATTTCAAATTTTGATTTACAAAATTTGAAATCGAGCATGTGAGGGCACATTGCCCTTGCTTTATTTCTCGGTTAATATGCCTTTATATTGGCAGCATTATAGCCGTGTGATGTTTACATTTAGATCATAATATCAGATTTACACTCTGTCGCAAAGCGAGGTACGAGACGGGAGTTGCGTTTCTACCAGAGCCAAGCTTAGCTGAGTTGCGATAAATGTGTTTTGTGAGAATCAATAGACCTCGACGTCGACCTCGGTCAGCGCCGCGATTATATCAGATCCTAGAAACACATTCCTCGTAACGCTGCTCAGAACAGCTCCAGAGGAAGAGCAGTCTAAGGCGGTTCCTAGACGATCAATTTTATTGCCCAATATTACGAATTGTGCAATATTATTGACGGTTTCTAGGTTGATATTGAACACTAATCAAGTCAAATAAACTGTTTAATAAAATTGACAATACAATCATTGATCGCCTAGGGGCCGGCTAAGAATCGAAACGCAGTATAAGTGCATTTACCTGGGCCTGGTGAAGCGCGGGTGTCGCGGCGCGTACGGCGCGGGCGGGGCCCAGCCGCCCCACGCCCCCCACGCGCGCGCCGCCGCCGCAGCGCCGCCGCCTCCGCCACCAGCATACCTGGGTAGTTCATACAAGTCGTACTATAGGTATGGTTTCTACAGCCGCACTTAGGGCTCCCACACATAACTGCGAATTCTTTTTTTTTTTATGAAATAAGGGGGCAAACGAGCAAACGGGTAACCTGATGGAAAGCAACTTCCGTCGCCCATGGACACTCGCAGCATCAGAAGAGCTGCAGGTGCGTTGCCGGCCTTTTAAGAGGGAATAGAGTAATAGGGGAGGGTAGGGATGGGAAGGGAATAGGGGAGGGTAAGGAAGGGAATAGGGTAGGGGATTGGGCCGCCGGTAAACTCACTCACTCGGCGAAACACAGCGCTAGCGCTGTTTCACGCCGGTTTTCTGTGAGAACGTGGTATTTCTCCGGTCGAGTCGGCCCATTCGTGCCGAAGCATGGCTCTCCCACGTATAAGTTAATTCGCTCGCAATGTCATTTTTACTATGGGTTTTGTCGCAGATATTTGCGATGCGATGCGAATTCGCACTTTTGTGTGAGAGCCCTTAGAGAGTTTTAATGCTTACTTAGATTTGAATTGATGAAGTTGATATATCCATATATTTTCTGTCAAATATTCACATTAAAGTTAAGTAGTACTGGTAGTAATAATTTAAATGTTTCTGAGTAGGGTTTCAAAGTATAGTACTTTGTCATAAACAAGCTAACTCAGATGGATCGCCGGATTACCAAGGTCAGTGCGGTGTTGAAATATTTTTCTTTGTATTTTAGCGCTCAGTGATTTTCAAGTTTTTGACGTATCAGATAATATCTTTGAGTCCCCAGTACACTCGAAGTCTTTTTACGAAAACATCACGTACTACCATTTTAAAGAGAGAATTTGCTGCGATTCAAGAAGTGACATGATTTCGCTAGGTAAATCACTTCCAAACGATCCCAGTAACAGCAATTATTTTCTTTTTCTGCTATAAAAATATAGTCAACAGACTGGACAAAGGCTTTATGCTATATATGTAATTGACTTGAAATGTATGTGATACATTATCTAATATATATAATTCTCGTGTCACAGTGTTTGTGCGCGAATTTCTCCAAAACCGCTCAATCGATTTTAATGTTACATTCGTTAGGCCTGAGAATAGGTTTTTATCTACTTTTTATATTGATACTAGAAATTATTTATATGGCAAAACAACGTTTGCCGGGTCATCTAGTATTATTATAATAATAAATAATGATGACTCCCACACCGGTTTCGGTGACGGTGGCCGGTTTAATTGAAACCAGGGCAGTTACGCAGGAGTAATTTTATAGTGCCCAAGTGTGTGCGCAATACACGAGAGCACTCTCTATTCCTTTTAATCTCATAACCCAGTAGGACGGAAAACCGACACAACTGGCGAGAGGTCAGTCGCAGGACCGACGTTTTATATGCCCATCCGACGCATGGATTATCTTACTTGTCACACAATCAGGTGATCAGCCTGCTGCCAAATTTGAAAATAACATGTTTCCAACGCGGGAATCGAACCCACGACCTCCGAGTCAAGAGCCATGCTCTGAACCACTGGACCACGGAGGCGTCAGTATTATTATAATATACGTACGGTGGCGGGTGCGGGTGGTGCGGGGGCGCGGCGGGGGCGGGCCGTGCGGGCGGCTCGGGCTGCTGCGGCCGCCGCACGTCACGCACGTACGCGTTGAAGTACGCCACCTCACGACGCACCTCATCCACCTGTTAAAATGCTCATTTGAGTACTTGCCGACTCTTTTTGGTACATTGGATGTGGTAATAAAAAAGTTTATATTATATAGATATATAGTTTATATAATATATTTTTTATTATATAAAATATATTTTTTATACGTGGGAGAGCCATGCTTCGGCACGAATGGGCCGGCTCGACCGGATAAATACCACGTTCTCACAGAAAACCGGCGTGAAACAGCGCTTGCGCTGTGTTTCGCCGAGTGAGTGAGTTTACCGGAGGCCCAATCCCCTACCCTATTCCCTTTCCTACCCTCCCCTATTCCCTTCCCTTCCCTACCCTCCCCTATTACCCTATTCCCTCTTAAAAGGCCGGCAACGCACATGCAGCTCTTCTGATGCTGCGAGTGTCCATGGGCGATGGAAGTTGCTTTCCATCAGGTGACCCGTTTGCTCGTTTGCCCCCTTATTTCATAAAATAAAAAATAAAAAATACACTGCTATAACTATTGCTGCTGATGCCTGCCTAAATACACTGAATAAAAAAAATATGAAGATTTATATTTGCTTACCTTCTCAGCGTGTTTGTTGAATATGTGTTTTCTGATGTAGTCAGGGCCCTTAAATTTCTTCCCGCTGAGTGGACACAACCATTTATCTTTCGATAACTCTTGTGTATTTGCTTGTATGAATTTTTCTACTTCCGCATCAGGATCCTATAATAATAGAAGAGGAAACATGAAAGGAAATGACTAGACAATAGACACGGGTTTGTTGTGTTTTTATAATTGTGTTTAAATTTTGTTAGTAAACATATATTTTGGTCTTACCACAAAAGATCTAATCTATTGAACAGTTGTTTTGAGACCATTATGTACTGATTTTTTTTCTAATCAACCGTTCAATAGGTGTTTAAAATGTAATACATAATAAAGTTTACCTTGATGCCAAGCTTCTGTAGTTCTTCATCAGACAGTGGTTTAACGTCTTGCAGAAAAGCTGACATTTTGCCTTCAAATGTTTTGATGTAATCCTGGATCTCTTGTTGCGTAGGCTGCGAAATGTAAAGGAAGGGTAGGAAGTAGGGTAGAAATAAAAACAATGCAATGAAAACTTATAATATGTTTGTTTAGATATTATACAAGTCTCCATAAAAACATTTGCATTTAAGTTAGACAGAAAGGTAACGCATAATATTATGTGACATGTAATGGACTTAGGAGAACTTACTTTAAATAATTTCAAATAAATACATAATGTAAGTACCTTATTAGCTGGAGGGCCAGACCGGGCGTGCATGATACCACAACGATTGGGCATTTCGTCCTCATAGGGGTACTCGCAGTGGTTGTAATAGTCCACAGAGTGAACAATACGTAGATACAACACTAGGCGGTCTAGAACTCGTATAAGATCTGGGTCCGGTTGCTCCTGAGCTGCGGATTCCGACGAGGCCTCTAGACCTAGTAACTCCTCCTCTTCCGTGGAAGCTTCCTCGATCAGATGATCCGTAATTTTGTGGAGTACCGGATTCTTGGAATTCAGAGTGAAGTTCTGTGAAAACGCGTAGACACTATTATTAGAGCCTGTCCAGATGAGGCGTTTTACGCGCGTACCCGAGATACTAGAAATACATATATCGCGTCTAGATGCCTACGCACGTTTTCTTACTCGCACGTAAAACGCTTGCAATGAGCGGGACTCTCGACTCGCCCGTAAAACGTGCGAGCGACGCGCGAGTCGAGATACTTGGGAGCCATTGCAACACAGACTAAAACACAAAATAAAATAAAAAGAGACCATGTTTGTAGCATAAAAGCGCGCGTAAAACGCGGTAATCTGAATGCAATAGAAATTGAAACGCGCGTATACACTTCGCGCGTAAAACGCCTTATCATGACAGTCACTTAAAATCGTAAAACAATGTTTTTTAAACAATGTTAATGGCATAAAGCTTCACTTGACAAAAAATAACACATATTTCATCAGTCTTAATTTTAAATGAGTTTTTTTTACTATAATATCAGTATTCTGAAAGGCTCTGAAATTACAAATATACTATATACTCTATAGGCTATATACTCTATAGTCTATAGTATCACTTTGGCTGTCCTCAGTACCTGCACATTGGTGTTATCAGTATCAGCCGGCGCGGAGTCCTCGTCATTCCACAGTTTAGTGCGGGTGTCGAGAAGGTGCGCTAGTCGCGCCGCCAGCCGCGCGTCCGCCCGCAGCACCGCGCGCTCGAGCGTCACGCCCGACACAGCGCGAACGCGCCGCTGTAGGTCGCGGTTCACTATCGCGCCAAGTTCGCACTCGCGCAACTGTAGACGGTGCATTAATCAATAAATTAATGTTGCCCGCAACTGATTGAGTGAGATAATATCAATCATAATACATATAATATATATTTTATGATATTATTACATATTACTTTAATTAATATTATAGTTAATAGTACAGACTGTTCTTAAAGAACTTTGGCCCACCAATTCTGAAAAGTGCTGCAGCATTAAGTATAATACGAGTATGTTAATTTAGTAACTGTTGTCTAGTTTGTAAAAATCACAGCAATAACAGCATTTTTTTTAGTAATTGAAAGATCGTCAGGAAATCGTCATTACCCGTATATTGTTAAGGTTCCAGCAAATATCCTTGATGTTGACCTCTCGGCGGAAGGTGACCCAGCCGCGGCGGAACCAGCGCCGCTCGGGCAGCGGGTCCGCCAGCGCCACGCGCAAGAAACCGCCGTACCGCTTGCACATCTGTGATCAGTTTTTTTTTTAAATATTAGGACAAATGTGCAGTTACTTGTTGGTAAGTGAAGAACGCTAAAGAGATACTATGAATGTTGCCGCTTTTCAAGTATATTTTTAATGCTTTTACGAGGCTAATCTGTCTTTTTTGCCGAAAAAATTACTTACAGAAATTCTGTCACTTTGTAAATGGGACTATCCTTTTTTAAAGGGATCAAAAATATGATAAAAATTATGAACGTCTTTTCCAAGAGATATTTGCGCCAGAAAAGACGTGACTCAGAAAATAAAAAACAGAACTCACCGCTTCTACTTCAGCCTTTGTGATGGTCGGCGCCAAGTTCCTCAGGAATATAGAAGTAGTCTTGTGTAGCGCACGCTGCTCCTTCTTCTCGGGGTTGTCAGTGCCATTTTCTACTTTGCCGTCGACGTCATCAGTTTCCTTAACTTTTTCCGTCACCTTTTCCACGCTTGGGGACTTGGACCGGTCCTTCTGTTGGGGGGACTTGTCGGGCGTTTTCGACTTGGACTTGGATTTGGACCGGCGGCGCGTGTTGGACTCCCCCTCGTCCTCTGAGCTGGATGATGACGAGCTTGATGATGAGGAGCTGGATGAGGAACCTGGCGGCGCTGTTGATAGAAAAGACGGTAAGTAATTAGAAATTGGTGACATTAAATTGAGTTTGTTTCGTAGATTCTTCTTTACGAGTTATGTCCGATAAATACAATACTGTGATAATCAAACTTGATACAAAGTTTAGGATTTGCGGGATTTACAACACTAAAACTATATGTTTGCACTTGTACCACAGAGTTGAAAGCCTAATGTCAAGCCAATAATTATATGAACGTATAAAGCGATTCGGTACTCAAGACGTGATAAATTTTCAACTCTGATGTTTAAGCACGGTTGTAATTTCAGAATCCTGGAGGTCTACTACGAAACCGTTTTGAGACACAAACAACCGAACAAGAATGCCGCGTCCTACTCTAACAACGTCATTTCACGTTTGTTAGATTAGAACGCGGCATTCTCGTTCGAACTTTTGAGTTTTAAAACTGTTTTGTTGTAAAGCCTCTGACACATATTATTATAGTTCTAGCAGTAACAAACATTACTTACGCGGTTCTTTCTCGGGCGCTTCTGTCTCGGGCTCGGTGCCGGGCGCGGAGTTGAATCGCGAGAACAGCTTGGCCTGCTCCTGCAGCTGACGCAGGTGCGGGTCGATCTCCATCGTCAGCGGCACTTTCGGAGCGTCCTTGTCCTGACACAAGGAAGAAATACTAAATAGTAAATAAGAGCTACAGTGAAAACCTTAATAGGCCTAACAAACGTAGCGATACACAGCACGGCCAAAAATAATATGTTTTGTACAAAATTGTATGAGATAAATCGCTGCGAAAATACACGACCCGGCGTTTCTGCAATATGGGATGGAGTGTCGCGACTCGCGTTACACCTTTAGAGTTATGTTGATTTGGATATAAATGCGGACTACCTTTGCAATAGATAGTATACAGACCTCATACATCTTTTGTAAAGTGTTTAAGTAGTGAGCAAACGCCACATGAGACGGAAGATTAGAAACTAATAAGACTATAACCGCTCTGACTACCTTATCTTTTTTCTCAGCATCTTCTTTTTCTTCTTTAACTTTAACAGCGTCTACATCAATGACGACTGCCTTTTCTGGTTCAGCTTTGTCTAAAAAATACACAGCAATGTTATGTTACGCCTAGTATGGTATTAAAAACTTAAAATAGACTGCAAGAAATTTACCTTGTTTGTCATTGCTGGTGATGTCAACCTGAATTGGTTCATCGAGTATTTTCAAATCCTCTTCTGTACCACCCTCTAGTTTGATTACGACCGTGTCTAAGAGACGAATTAACTTCTCTGACTTGTCAACATCTACTGTCACTTTATCCAGCTCACCGTCATCTAGCAGCTCCAAGAAGACATTCAGACGATTCTAGATGAAGCAAAAATTAATGTCACAGCAACTAAGCAAAAATGTTCCCATCAATCTTTAAAAAGAGATGCTCAATTTGAAGAGCAATTATCTTTATCAGAAATCATTCTAGAAAACATCTATCAAACTTTTTTAATAGGTACCTTCCATTAAAGATTGCGAAAATTTTTAATACCTTCAATGCAGCAAGCTGCTCCTCTTTACGTTTAACAGATTCTTCTGGATGATACTTGATCTTGAACCTTGGATGAAAAAATAATTGCATGATAATATTTTATGAGCAAAATAAAATAGGTAGCAAAAGAAAATAATATCTATTGTCCTGTCAGTAGTTTAATGACAAATAAGTATACAAAATTATCTTGATCAGTTAAATTTTTTTTATTTGTAAAAGATACATTTATAACACTTTCATTTTAAATTGTGTTATCAGTGAAGTGGTGGTGCAAAGACATTTTTTTTTTCAATTAAACAAAAGCATAGGTTGCAACCTGTGTCAATACAAACCTGGAGCTATATCATAAGTCAGGACATAACAGAACTAAAATTAATACTTAAAAATACTTCATAATCTCACCTGTTCCACAGATGTGGAATTTTTATACCCTACCCCTAACAATAACGAAACCTGTAGCATTGCGCGCTACAGGTCAACGCGAAATTATCTAGCTACACACGGCATTAAACATTTGCATAATATTTGAATATTATTTTCATTTTGTAGACCGGTGAATCCACGCGTTTACGCTGTAGACTGTAGGGAAAAAAGTTTCAGTTAAAATTTGCGTACTTAAAAGATTCTAAGCATAACTGCATAATATATAAATATATATATTATGCAGTTGTATGATAAAATTATCAGCAATTTAGATTACTTATCATTACTTCATAAAAACTGAAAGTTATGACATAGAATCTTTTAATTTATAGCAAACACATCATCCAGGATTTCTTGCTATTTAAACTTAAAGTTTTTTATTTTGGATCTAGTGCCATTTTTATTTAATTATTAAAATTTAATCTACAGATTAGGACCATCTAGTCTAGCAAGAGACTTGGGAAAACTTTTTAAATCTTATGATAATTCAGTTATGCTTACCATTCCTCATCTTTATGGGCAACAAAAAATTCATTAAGCTGTTGTCTTCTGAACTCTAGCTTGTATTCATTGTATTTTGTTATTGCATCATCAACTGTGATGGAGTCATCTTGGGCTGCTAAAAAGGCCTTAAAAGTCATCATACTTGGCGGCCCATCTGTAGGTCCCATTGGTAGAACAGCATCCCTAAATTACGAAAATATATATTATGTAGAGAACAACCTTATAAAAAGTTTGCAAAACTACAATATAAAAAATAGATGAGAAACAAACCTTGCTGGCACGGGGGGCATAGGTTGGCCATATCCCTGGTGTGCAGGATGTGGTCCAAAATGATCATGAGCCCACCCATATGATCCATAGGAGTCATGAAGGAGACCTCCGTATCTTCTGTCATCGCCAGGCCAGTCTGGCATACGGACTCTCTTACTCGGGGGTCCTTCCCCTCTCACAGGAGAGTAACCTCGGCTTGCACTGGCCCCTCCACGATAATCCCTGTAGTCGGGAGCAGAGCGGCCTCCACGTGACCTATATAAAAGTATTTGTTAAATATTTTCTGGATAATATTTTACATGTAAAAGTTTTACTGAATATATTATAATTCAAACTACCAGTAACTAATAATACCGAGTATTTTAATAATCTAAAATAAATAATTAAGACCAATTGACCAGATGAGCCTATGTCCTAATTATAAGATGTCAAGACATTCAGCTTTTAAATATACCAAATACTAAATACATACCATTGTAAGAAGATATTTAATAAAATGTAGAGACTACATAAAATTGTCTAATGTTTTCTTAGAAATATGGATGACTTTAAGTAACAAGTTAATTGCTTATCAACTGTAAAGGTTAATATTGAAAGCCTTTGCCATGTAAGCAATCACTTATTGATAGAAGACGATAACATCTTATCTACATATGAGTTGGCCTTTTAAAATTACCTCGAAACAATTGCAAATGATCGTTTGGATTTAGGAGCATTAGGACGTTTGGAAGGTTCGAGATTGCGAGGATGGTTTCTGAAAGGGTTAGGATCATTAAAGTATAAATTTATTATTTAAGGGAATTTATAAAAATAGTACATACCTTTCTGACCATTCTTCTCTGCCACGACTCCTTTCTTCTCTTCGATCGCTGCTTCTGTAGCTACTGCCTTCTGCAGCACCTCTTTCGCCGCGAAACTTGTCGCGTCGTTTGCGATCGTATTCATCATCGCTATCAGCCATTTTATAATACAGTTATATAAAAAGTTCAAAGTTGTATTAGGTCACGAGACAGTTGTTTATCGTATTCACACGTAAACTAGTGAAGTTTGTTAGAAAACGACTAAATTCTAAAATTTATTGAAAATCCTCGGCATCATCAATTTCCACTTTTACTATGACTTTGACATTTCTAAATATCTTCTCCTACTTCTTTTTTTTTCATAATATGGCGCTCCGCTTTTTAACCATGGCCAGTGTCAAGTAAAATATGGCGGGAAAAAAAATGTGAAAAGTTTACAAAATTTTAAGTCGTTTTTCCAGATGATCGCCTAGTAAAAGTCTAAAAAAGTAGTCAGTAAAGTCAACGAGTCACATCAGTTGTTTTAGTAAAGTGGTAGACGGTAGAACCTTTACTAAATATTTCGATGGAGTTTTGGAGGGAACACAAAATGGCACGTTTCTTGAAGTTGTATCACTTGCCCACACTTGGTTTTAAGAACTCTTTACACCATGGGCGACGGGCGTACCCGTGTACTGGCAGGGGGGGGGGGGGGGGGGGGGGGGTCCGTCCAGTCCAACAACGTCCGTCAAATCAAGTTCGTAGAGCCCACATCCTGAGGATGCTCCGGTGTTGGGGCGAAACGCGCGTCGAGGTTTTGTCTACATTATTGCTTGTGTGGTGGTGGTGTTTGCAGGTTCTTGCATGCGAGTACTACGCATAGGCAGTGTGGGAAAGGAGGGATGTGCTGTACGCACAGTGATGCCAGATTGGGGGGAATCCCCCCAAATTTGGGGTTTTTTTAGGTGATGGGGGGAAAATTGGGGGGAACAATTTTTTGGGGGGATTGTTGGAGGAAAAAATGTGGGAACAGACGGCGAAATCTAAGTACTATGGTCCCGTTTTTACCCTTTGGTTACGACTTATGGAACCATAAAAATGATCAAGGAGCTCGCGAAGATGCTGATTCTGTAAAGATTGGACGCTATTGCAGAAATAGTGTACATTCATCGTATCCATTTGTGAAATTCCCATTCATAATGAACAAAAATTTTCTTTTATAATTTGTGGGGGGATTTTTCTTGAAATCCAGAATTTTCGGGGGATTTCGTGGAACACTTGGGGTGAAACCGAGTTGGCCGTCTGGCAACCCTGTGTACGCATGCCTATTATGCGTACACTCACTTATTCACTAAGGTTAAGGTTTATTTCGCGGAATATTGTTAAAAATAATAACAAACTAAATTTTTTTTTAGTATGAGAAATAAAAAAAAACCGTTTTTTTTTTCAAAAATTATATTTACTTATATCATCTTTTTAAGATAGGAAAATACGTTGAGATGAGAGGATAATAATTATGTGGGCAGTAAGTGATTTCTGCTAATTTGATCAAGAACAATTTAATTCGTCCGTGTTATCACCACAATCGTTTCTACCATCACATCTGGCAGAGGACGGGATGCACCGATTGTTCTTGCAGCGTATCTCGTGGGTTCCGCACGCGGCGCAACCGCTGGGCTCGTCGCTTTGGTCGTCGCAGTCCGGCACCCCATCACAGAACCGAACCGACGGTATACATTGACCGTCGTTACATGTGAACTGGTGCTCGGGGCATTCTGAAAAATATATTTTGCTTGTTAATAATGATCGAACCGTGACCGAACGAACCAATTTAAGAGATTTACGATCTGAATAATCGTAGTCAAATGTGTACCACTTTTCGACCATAATACCTACTTGACAATAAGGTTTTAAAGTTGCTCGGTTCTGTCGATCCTATTTGAAAAAGATACACAGAAACATAAACAACAAATGATATAAATAATGCCAAAATAAAGAAGGTCACTGGTTAACTCGATAGAGTCCCCGTTAGTCGTTACGTCTAGTTGACTACGGTAACCCCGTTCTGTACCTAAACGGTACCTACTCCACTGATGTTTTTTTATTAAAAAATTGTGGCCGTCTATGGACTGTTCGTCCATATCCTTTTTTTGTTATTTTATTATTTAGATTTTTCGCACCAAGGATAATTGAAATACTATTATGAATTTTAATTAATTGTGGTCCATCCTTTCGTTCGCCAGCTCGGACGTCGGTTGCGGGAATCGGGTAAAGATCCCCGCTCCGGGGCGTACCTGGCCCAACACGTCTCCCTAGCCATTCAGCGCGGTAACGCGGCCAGTGTGATGGGGACATTTGAGCACGGTACGCTGCGGGGTGGCCTTTTTGATTAAGATTTTTAGTTTTCCCTTTTTTTTTAGTGTAATTATTATCATTGTTAAATTATTTATATTTATGTTTCTGTAGATTATTGTTATTGTTAATTTTATATTCTGAATAGTGTACCTAATTATCTTTAAATTTATCGTATTTAGATTTAACATATATTTGTAGATTTTATTTTCATGCTTATAAATCTATATAACATGAAAAAATGATTTTTCTGTAAGCAATATATGTATATTGCTTACAGAAAAATCATTTTTTCATGTTATATAGATCTTCCGATTTCCTTAGATTTTATGCTGCTCCACCCTTTGCCTTTAGATGTTGTGACATTGGCTTGGTGGAGAGGGGTCACTCAAGCTGGGTGGAGTTTCTAGGGTGTTAAAGAGATAACGTTCTGTGTCGAATCTACCCGCCATGTGGCTTAGGACTTTATCATTCCTGTATTTTTATGTTATAATCTTTTATGTGTTCGGTTGACACCTCCGTGGCTCTTTTTATGAAGCTTGCCACAGCGTCTCCATCAGTGTCAGTGTAATAGACACAGGTGTTAGTGTGCCTGGATATGGCTACAACTGCATGAGGAACGCTGTCATGGATTGCCAGCTTTCGGGACTTGGTCTGTATGATGATCACCGAGGGACTCGTTAATCCATGAGCTTCATGGATTGTGAGGACGCGAGAGTCCGTTCCCGATCCATAGCCTGTATTAGTGAGGGCTGCTTTCTCCTCTTGTGTGTGGACAAGATACAGGGTATTTAGATCGGTTTTAGGTATTCTCGCTCCTGTATACTTCATTAGCTTTAGGGACTGCACAATTTCCTTCGATGAATAGATGTTATTATAGACCATGCTTAAGGCGTATGCCACATCCATAGGGCTCGTGTGTGTGCAAGACAACTCCTGGGTGATGCTGGTTACCAGGTTTGGACGAGTGTAATTAAGTTTAAAGAGGTTTTCACGCTCTATAAGCGGGAGTTGGTTAATATCTCCAATGAGGATGACATCGTTGGCGCCTGTTAACTGATTCGCCATGACGATTGAGCCGAAATGGTTCATGAGGGCCTCGTCAACTATCAACCTTTTGTAGGTTTCTTTTGTCCCATTTACCAGCAAAGAGGCCATGCTACGAACTTTATCTTTAACTTTGTTGCCAGTTCGTAGCGATAGCCTTTGCTTTAGATCCTCGGCTGCTTCGATTGTCGTTGTTATTATAACGTCTGTTTCCTCATTGAAGTTATTAATGATCCAAGTTGTCTTCCCACATCCAGGAACCCCATTGACCCACGAGTAGTTGATAGGTTTCGCGAATATATCCCAGTCCATGCTGGATTCGGGGTCCCCAGATAGGACTTCTGCCATTTCTAGTATCCTGTCTTCCAGCATTATTCTGGTACATTCCGCTATTACCAGTATTGGATCCTCAGATTTTGTGATAAATTTGAGTGTTCCCGTGCGTTTTGTCTCATCCTCGTCCAGAACCACGAATCCGCAGTCGGCACTTAATGCCGCCATATACTGCCCTGTCATCGCCCCGGCAATTATTGTGGAGGTGACATTGTCGTATATGGCAGCTTTTGCATCCTCGAGTCTCACTTCTAACAGCTTTTGATTTTTCCGCTGATAGGCCTGCATGATCTTATTGCAGGTCAAGAGCTTTATGGTCTTATTTGCTCTTATTATCGCCTGGAACTCGAGGAAGGCATTTATTATATGATCTTCGGGGTTCTGGGCCAGTCTGAGTTTTGGCGGGAGCACTTGCCCGAGATCGGCCCTATATCTTTTATTTTTATTTGCCGGTGTTTGTGTAGATGGTTCCCTCAAAAAAGCCTCCATTGCTAAAGCATGCCGATTTGTTTGTGACGAAGCCTTGATCCGAGAAAGGGTGTTTTTATTCTCGATCATTCTTTCACGATGAAGTACTTTTTTGATGGAGCCCACAAACGCTTTTAATTTGGCCGTTGAGTTTAGAGACTTCTTAATTTCATTTTTATCTCTCTCTTTCTCATCCTCTTTTTTGTTCTCCCGTGATGCTTGGAGTCGTTCACTTGCGGAGGATGAGTTCGCCTTATTGCTGGGTTGGGACGCTGCTGGCTGATCATCACGATTCTTTTTGAGGAAGCTTAGGTCATCCCCTCTGTTCTCGTAGACGATTATCTCATGATGTTTTGAGGCTTTTACTATTCCATCGTAATTTGCAGCCCTGCCTTTGTCCTGTCCCAGTGACATGGCGTCTACGCTGATTATGCGTGGGGTGGTAACATGCCCGTTCAAAAGCTGTTTGCGCGTCCCATTCGAATACTGTTATCGTTTTGGTGTCTGATTTCAGTATTCTGCATGGTTGGCCAGCGAAGGTAGTTGTTGGGAGAGCTAAATATTTGCTCATTTTCATGTTCGTCTTTGATGTACTTCCGTTTAGGATTGCTGCTAGTCCCGGTGAGATGTTGACGTGGTTGGGAGTGCTAAGACGGCTGTATGTATGGCAACTCCACTGATGTTTTAAACCTTCTGAATCTTCTACTTTAGATATTGGTAATATCGCTCGACAGTAACATTTATAAATTTATCAAAACATACTTACTTACCTAATATTTATCGGACACGAGTCACGACTGACAAGACGTTTTAATTTATTTTATCATAGAATTTAGTAGGTTAATAGCCATGTAGTTATAATTAACTTTAATAATGTACCGCCACCGGGTAAGTAATAAGTAGGAAGGTACTTAGTATGGGGTGATTACTTGATTAGGCAAGGGTGACGCGCACCACGGAGTGGCCGCGGCAGTGCCCTGCCTTAGCCGGAATACTCGGGGTAGCAGTGTGGGGACACTGCTGCTCATTGCACCGAGTTCCAGAGAGAGCCGTGATGCGCATGGTGCTCCTGCACATCGCGGCCCACGTGTGGGCTTTTCTAGGCCACCCCGCGGGACGACCTTGAAAAGTCTACATGCTTTGATGAGTCTGCGAGACTCGGAGAACCACTGGTAGAGTTGCGTTGGGTTAATCGTGCCCGTGACTGTGCCTAGGCGGGGAGTGAAGCACCATGGGGTTTTAGTGGGTAGTAGGTACCTTATAATGTTCACATTTGCAGAGTACCCTGTCTTGTCATAGCGTTCAATTCTCTTCTCATACAAAAAGTTTGGTGCTACAAAGCCTTTTTATTGGAAATAGATCGATTAGGACTACGGCGACTTACCAGCTGTGCAGTTGAGTTCGTCGTAGCCATCCCAACAGTCTACATATCCGTCGCATAATTTTCTATTTGGAAAACAAGACATTAGCTGGCTGCACCGAAAATGTGTTTTGAGATCACATTCTGAAAATAAAATGAAACACGTATTTATAATAATTTTTATACGAATTAATGTTAGGAAGAGAATAGATCATCAACGCCATAACTAAGGTCACTTTGGACGGTCACTCATTTACCATCAATGTGAGTACTGGGTAGTGCCACTGCCCCAGGGCTGGAGCTACAGTCAAATTTGAGGTAGGGCAGCATTGCAGCTTGCAAATAGGGCGGAAGTAAAAATTTTATGGAGCACGGCTCGGGAGCTCCTAAATCAATCACCATATATATACATTTTGCCTTGTACATTTTTTTTATCCCAAGACCCAAACCAATTAACAAACAATTTAAAAATAAAAAAATACTCTAGCTAAGGCCGTGCACTGCCGGCTGCTACCTATCTATACTTCTATACTAATATTATAAAGCGAAAGAGTTTGTTAGTTAGTTTGTTTGTTTGAACGCGCTAATCTCAGGAACCACTGTTCCGATTTGAAAAATTCTTTCAGTCTTAGATAGCCCATTTACCGAGGAAGGCTATAGGCTATATTTTATCACGCTAAGACTAATAAGAGTGAAGAAATAGAGGAAAACGTGGAAAAAACGGCTCTATACTAATATTATAAGGCGGAAGAGTTTGTTAGTTTGTTTGTTTGAACGCGCTAATCTCAGGAACCACTGTTCCGATTTGAAAAATTATTTCAGTGTTAGATATCCCATTTATCGAGAAAGGCTATAAGCTATATTTTATCACGCTAAGACTAATAAGAGCGAAGAAATAGAGGAAAATGTGGAAAAAACGGGGGAAAATTATTTGAAAGGGCTTATTTGAACGCGCTAATCTCAGGAACTACTGATCCGATTTGAAAAATTGTTTCAGTGATAGATAGCCTATTTATCGAGGAAGGCTATAGGCTATATTTTATCACACTACGACTAAAGCGAGCGAAGAAATAGAGGAAAATGTGTAAAAAACGGGAGAAATTATATGAAAGGGCTTATTTGAAAGCGCTAATCTCAGGAACTACTAGTCCGATTTGAAAAATTCTTTCAGTTTTAGATAGCCCATTTATCGAGAAAGACTGTAGGCTATATTTTATCACGCTAAGACTAATAGGAGCGAAGAAATAGAGGAAAATGTGGAAAAAACGGGGTAAATTATATATAATTGCTTATTACGAGTATCTTAAGAACTACTGGATCAATTTTTACTTGGCAAACATGAAGAATAGACCACGTGAAGGGACATAGGCAATTTTTTGCGAAAAATGTACGGTTAAGTGAAATTCCTAAATTACGCGGCCGAAGCCGCGCGGAACAGCTAGTACTATAATATATAAGTTACTCTATGCCGGCTGCCTACTTAAATGATAGTGGACTACGTAGGATTAATTTACTTATTTGTTAAATTTAACACAAAATAATATATTTTTTATATTAAGTATTTTAACATCAGCTATTTTTATAGCTCTGCATGGTCTACCTACTCTACCATGCGTAGTACCAGACGTTTATTTTTACTTTTTAGCCGGTGCTAAAAAAAACATTTGAAGACTCACCACAGTTAATTTCATCAGATCTGTCGTAGCACTGCACGTAGCCGTCGCACCGGGCCTCCAGAGGCACACACAGACCATTCTTGCACCGCCAGTGTTTCGGCGAACAAGTCACCGGGTTGATTTGCCGACACACTCGGGCACCATGGCTCCTATCTACCAGATGACATGCTTCAGTCTCTAAGGCACATAAACCTCCACAGCCTGAAAAAATAAATAGATCAAAAGTAAATATCGTAAATAGTAGCAAAACTGATAAACCCAAAAGTTAAAAAGCTCAAAACTGGTAAAGAATTTTACAGGCAAAGAATTAAAAAAAAATTGGAGTCTGTAAAAGTTGATACCTTATCAATTTATCTCAGAGAGGGAGTTAGAGAGGCCATACGTGTACGCGCTCGTATAAAGAGTACACGTATGGCAAGTAGCCAAGTGTGTATTTTCCCTATCGAATAAGACTTGAAAAACCAAACAGTAGTAATAATTAAGGAATAGCTAATAGGCATTGAAACGTAATCCTAGTTACTGTTACGTTAGTCTGATTATGTGGGATATTACCTGTGGGATCATCCATGTCCGCCGCAACTCTACAATACGAAGTCCCGCTAGTTTCATTCAGCATACAAATCTCATTAGTTTGGCACGAGCAAAATTTTTGACTCAAGTCTCTATTGTTGATATTCGATTTCTTTACCTCCTCCTTACTCAAGTTTTTCCGGTAAGTTCTAATGTTTTCGCGTAGCTTCGTTATGACGGTATTTGTTTTAGAATAATTTGAGGTAGAGATCAGTAAAGTTTGTTCGGTGACGGCCGCAC
The DNA here is from genome assembly GCF_905147365.1 of Aricia agestis. Classification (NCBI taxonomy): domain Eukaryota; kingdom Metazoa; phylum Arthropoda; class Insecta; order Lepidoptera; family Lycaenidae; genus Aricia; species Aricia agestis. The sequence continues at coordinate 9,869,018 of NC_056414.1, read as the reverse complement.
TCGTGCTGGCTTCTACCGCCGGCGACGTCGCCGGTCCGTCGCTGACTATAGCCGACGTCGTCTCGTTGAACATTATATTAGTTGGCACTACATTTGTACTAGTACTATTAGCGTTCAATAAATTTGGAGAAGTAAAATTAACTAGAATTAAGCTTATCACTACGATAGCTACAATCATAAGACTTATTGAGCACGCCTGAATCTGAGTCCGCTTCTTCTTCGGACTATCCGTCAAGGCAAAGTTTACGATACATCGCAGTCCTTTCAGACTTTTTCTCAGTCGTCTGCCTCCACACGGGGACCGACTGTATTCAGCGTTCACGTACTTGGTACGAAAATTGCCATCAAGTTGCTCGGAGATGGTGGGAATATGGGAATTTTCAATTCTAGCAGCGTTATCGTCAAAGTTTGTTGCAGGTATTTCTTGATTAGAAGAGAAAGGCTTCGATATGGAATAGACATGACTGTCATCGCTGTTCTGTCGGTATGACTCCTTCTGCTTGTTACCTTTCGGCGTGGAATGCTTGCAGGGTACGAAAAAAGTGTCCGGAGAGGTAAGCTGGTAGTTTCTGACTTTTCCCCGGCAAGTGTAACAATATTTGACTCCCCTAGTTTCCGACAGCGGCGCATTGATGATGGTTTTCCTTAAATTACTGTCAGACCAAATTTGGGAGGTATATAGCGGCTCCCAAGTGGACGAACTGTCGTGGCTGCAGTATGCTGGTTCGCTAAAGCTCAAACTGTTGTGCGGTAATGTCATACTGTATCATCTTCGTCTCATCTTCAATTTCAAATAAAAATATTTTATTTATTTACCTGTAAAAAACAAAAGTTCTGGTTACCAGCAGTAAATTTACCTACTCAGTAGGCTTGACACACGAGTCATTAGGTACAATACAGGCCACTGAATTTAATTTCGCAATGACCATTACCGATTTTGTATTCATGTTGTGTTAGTATTTGCATCCCCTTTGGGACAGTCTGGACGACGGACGTGGTCAACCTTGGCAAAATTACTCTCTAACCAGCTCTGACTGGTGCAGGTAAACGTAATAGTGAACTTTACCAAAAAGTTTTTATACTCTCTTGCATTTTGAATGACGGGAAATTCCTCTCTCTCTCTCTAAACTCTACCTAACACGTTGTCGCGTATTGAATAAATTGCAGCAGAAAATTAAAGAACTGTTTAAACAATACCAGTTTACTGTATTGTATGTAGTTAAAAGCCAATGAATATAGAGCCGAAAACTTCTTCTAAAACAAAATTAAACATGACTAAATTAATTCAAAAAAGCTTTTTCTAAAACGAAATTAAACATGACTAAATTAATTCAAACTACTTTATTTCATTATCAATCATCATCAATTAAGACGCAGTAGGTATTTAAAATTAAGCTTCATTAAACTTGATATGCTGTGAGGGTGCCCAATTATCTGTGAAATTAAGGGAAAACTTACAAATTTAGTCATTATGCACTTGTTTAGAGAGGGTTGAGGGGGTTGAGCTAAAACTCAAGACTTTAATGAGAGAAATTTAACGATATTTAGTATAATTTATCAAATATGCATAGTAATTTAAAATAAGTGTGTGTAATATTGAGCAAGTAATTTATGAGATAACTAAGATTATTTTATTTAATTACATGCAAGCATAATATTAATAAAATGCGGTGCCAAATTAGATAAAGAAATCTCGAAGGTAACCGCTAAAATATGCCGGGTTTTACCCACTTACCGCTGACTGCGATTTGCATACTAAAGCTGATATTATGTAAAAGCTCATAATTCACCGACTGATAAAACGATCTAAGGTTACTTTCTGAAACGCTATAAACCAATACTGACAAATAGTTAATGTTTCATTTTTTTAACTCAAATCTTAAGTTTTTAATAACTCACCTACAGGCGTTAATCTTCAAAGGCCGGCATGTAATTTTCTAAGTGCACTACTTTACTTATTGTCACGAGGAAGGCTGCGGCACGTCCGATATCTCAAAGGTACAGGCGGTGTGGAAGTACAGTTGCCAGTGGCAACGCACAAACAACTTTCCATAAAACTTCCAGTCTACGGTACAGTCGATGCCCTCTAATAAACGGCCGCCTTCCTCTCTACGCGGAATGGGTTAGGCGGTCGCTTTTTGTAGGGCAGCGACTGTACAATTAACCGGCGAGAGGGATGAACATATAGGGGAGCTGCGCGCGGGACAGGGATACAAAATGGGGTAGCTCACCGATGATTAAGCTCCAGTCGTGCTCATCCAACGGTGACGGTTGCAACTGCCGACATCTGTTCACAACACCCTTCGTCCGTATGCACTGGGACTGCATGTGGGCATTTTGCACCTATAAAAAATCCAAAATAAAGTTTAGCTAGGTCTGGCCTCTATGATAAGTACGGTCAAAGGCAGATCCGGTTTACCACTTTTCGCCCTCATTTTTCTGCAATAAGGTTCAATAGCAGACCGGATACGTCTTCAGCTGTAAGCGATATCTGGGGGCACGGCAGTGCCCCCGCCAAGTCGAGCAAAAAAGCGGCACGGCCGTACCATCCTTTTCTCGAACCAATTCAGGCTCTTTTTGACTCCCTATAACTTCATTGTGGATAAACGAACAAGCCTGAATTTTCAGTTGTTAAGCAAGCATTGTATAAACACGGTATATTTAAAATTTTATTCAATTTGAACGAGTAGTTTAAGAGCTGTAACTTGTTAAAGTTTCTTAATTTTGTCACTGACTGACCGATCACCAAAAGTCTAAGGCACTTGCTACACACTAGCAGACATAGAACCTTCAAACTTAGAATATAATTAGTGTTTAGTGTCTAAATCAAGGGAAAATTCAAATATTTCAACATTTCTGTCCAGTTTTCTAGATACACTAACTTCGTAAATAACTTTGTAATCCCATATAAATGTATAGGATTACAAAGTTAGATTTGCGGTTTATGAATCATTGTACCCGTACCATCAATATCTCCGGTTTGTCGCCGGTAGAGAGATATTTAGCTAGTGTTTAGTGTCTTAATTAAGGGAAAACCTAATAAACATTTCATAATTACTGTCCAGTTTTCTTCTTCTTTCTCTAACTTGAAACTTCGTGAATAACTTTGTAATCCCATATACATATATTATAAGATTACAAAGTTACATTAATAGCAATTTATGAATCATTGTACCGGTACCATCGATATTTCCGTACGTATATTCGAAGGAGTAATAGTCGTAGATAAGTATCTATATATATATGAAGCACTAGCTTTGCCCGCGGCTTCGCTCGCGTGGAATAGGCTACTTGACCTATATTCAATTTCATTGAACAAATACATATTTCTAGTAGAACTTGGCCTAGGAAACCGTATTTCACCCTTATCATCAAATAAAAGCTTATGATTAATAAATAAAGTCGATTTGAAAATATGATTTTATGAAAATAGGATTTGTACTGACGAAAATGCTTTTGCGGTACTTCCGAATTGGATGTGACGTCATTCTATTCGTAATTTAATATCTTTTATCTATCGCGCTCGTTATATGTAAGTTTATTTGTACATAAATAATAAAAATAAGCCTAGAAAGATATGTAAAATATATTTTCTTGAATAATTCAAATAAAACATCAGTTTTATAAATTATCTCCATTTATTGTAGACGGGAAATGAAATGGCCAAAACTTTTCTCCAAAAGTTTTCAACATTACAAATGGTTTCTAAATTCCTATTTAATTCTTTTATCATTTTTGGGCACTTTTAGACGCGTACATTTAGCATATAAAAAAATGTTCAATAAAGAGAGCTTAAAATACAAAACGTATGACGTCACACTATGGCGGACAGTGTTTTCGGCGCCATATATAAGGCATATTTTTCAATTAACATTTTTATGGGTTTCTACTGTGTAAAATATTAAAATATTAGTTCTTTTTGTAATAATGAATGATTATGAAGCGATTAGCATGAAGAAAAAAATGAGGTCAAGTAGCCTATTCAAAAATCGCGTAAAATACGAATATTCTTGCAAACCTCATTTGGAAACCTGACGTTTTTCCAAGACCAAAAGAAGCCTATGTTACTCTTCATTCTTTCAACTAAGTCTAGTCAAAAATTGTTAGATATTGTCCTTCCTTCACGGCCTAGGGAAGCAACCAATCGACTTGATTTTTGACGTAGACTTAAGTAGCCTATGTTACTCTTCATCCTTTCAACTGAAAGGATGAAGAGTAACATAGGCTACTTTTGGTCTTGGAAAAACGTCAGGTTTCCAAAGGAGGTTTACAAGAATATTCTTATTTTACGCGATTTTTGAATTCCACGCGAGCAAAGCCGCGGGCAAAAGCTAGTGCTTCATATATATAGATACCTATATCTACAACTATTACTCCTTCGAATATATGTACGGAAATATCGATGGTAAAGATACAATAATTCATAAATAGGAATTATTGTAAAACCCTGTAATCTTATACATGTATATGGGATTGATTCCAAAGTTATTCACGAAGTTAGAGAAAGAAGAAGAAAACTGGACAGTAATTATGAAATGTTTATTAGGTTTTCCCTTAATTAAGACACTAAATACTAGCTAGATATCTCTCTACCGACGATAAACCGGAGATATTGATGGTACGGGTACAATGATTCATAAACCGCAAATATAACTTTGTAATCCTATACATTTATATGGGATTACAAAGTTATTTACGAAGCTAGTGTATCTAGAAAACTGGACAGACATTTTGAAATATTTGAATTTTTCCTTGATTAAGACACTAAACACTAATTATATTCTAAATTTGAAGGTTCTATGTCTGCTAGAAGTGCCTTAGACTTTTGGTGATCGGTTAGTCAGTCAGTCAGTCAGTCAGTGACTAAATTAAGAAACTTTAACAAGTTACAGTTCTTAAACTACTGGTGCAAATTGTATGAAATTTTAAATATACCGTGTTTATACAATGCTTGCTTAGTAACTGAAAATTCTGGCTTGTTGCTTTATCCACAATGAAGTTATAGGGGGTCAAAAAGAGCCTGAATTGGTTCGAGAAAAGTATGGTACGGCCGTGCCGCTTTTTTGCTCGACTTAGACTTAGACATATTATGTACTTACGTACATAATATTACGCCAGTTACGCCAGTATTATAGTACTCTGTGATAATATTAATTGATAGCGACCTTCATTGAGAAGTTGGTTTCCAGAACTTTTGTAGCTTTCGCAGTTTTAAATTACCTTTTGACCTCACTTTATATAGGTATACGCCTCAGAACAGGAAAATAAGGTATTGCGTATACCTAATAATTAGTAATTTGTTTTTTTTTTCCAATTATACTATATATTGTAGTATAAGGCCAAGGTAGGTAACCAAAATCTTGTTGCCTATTGACTCGGAATTTCTAATTAATATTTAACTGCTAATATAATTAACATAAAGGTATAATAATAGATCATAATAAATTAATATTTATCACAAATTGAGTTCATGGCCTAATCCAATAATTAATTGATCCAAATTTGGTTATAATAATCATAATAAATACTGTATTTTATAAAAAGATAAAACCTACTTCAAAATTGAGATTTAAAACTTCCTATCTCCAAAACTACTGAACCGATTTTGATGAAACTTGCACTAAGTTGAACAATACCTAGTACAACAAAAAAAGAATTACTGAAATCGGAATAGTAGTTCCAGAGATATGCGAACACAAACATAAAAACATACATACATACATACATACACTTTTGAAATTTGGCACATTTGTTCAGACGCTGATATAGACTAAGATAAGATATACGAAAATTGGGCAGTTCTGGAATTAATATTCCCAGCAGTTTAATAAAGATGAAGATAAGTCTAAAGAGTTCTGTTGATCGCCTTTGCATAATATAAAACCGGCCAAGTGCGAGTTGGACTCGCCCATGAAGGGTTCCGCAGCAGCAATAAGGTTTATTTTTGTGAAATTAAGAGGTTTTTGATTTATTTTCATATTTCAGTTGATTTCATGAAAGTTAAATTAAGGTTTACCATTTATGACGTATAAAAAAAACTACTGGCTAGATCTTGTCCGAACCAATTTTCGTTGGTAGTTTTTGTAGTAATATACATCATATATTTTTTTAGACTTATCATGCCCCTACTTTAGAAGTTAGAGGGGGGGGGGAGGGGACACACATTTTACCACTTTGGAAGAGTCTCTCTCGCAATCTATTCAGGTTAGAAATAAATGACATTAGAAACCTCAATAAGATTTTTGAAGACTTATCCATAGATACCCCACGCATAGGTAAAATGAAAAAAATTTTTTTGTTTCAGTTGTATCTATGGGGACTCCTAAAATTTTTAATATTTTTTCAATATTATAAATATTATAATATAATTTATAATATATTAAGTGCAAGGCATGTTACAGACTTATGACCGTATACGTATTATGTACACAACAACATTTTGTAGGATACCCCCAATTCCTAGTGGAACTAGGTAGTATATTGGTGCCAAGTTCAACATTCACCTTGCCAACAGAAATGTGCTAAATTATGAACTTGAACTTCGTGCAATTTTATTTTAGGGTTAAGGTTGTTTTCAAGTTTGTCTGACTGCGGCTTTCCGCAACATGGGGTTCCCATATTGCGGAAAGCCGCAAACTACTTATTCGTATACAGGGTGTAACAAAACTTAGTGATAATACTTTAGGATGTGTAAGTGTTACGTGTAGCGTTACGTGTAACGTGTACCAAATTTTTTTTCACCTTAATATGGGCAAGCGCCTCAGCGTCACGAGTTTCCCGATACAAAAGTGAAAAAAAATTTGGTCTTTCCGGTGCCAATTTCACAGTGAACTCTCTACGAGGAACACTTACACACCCTAAAGTATTATCACTTAGTTTTGTTACTTCCTGTATATCTAAAATTCAAGTCATCCAAGACGCGTAGTAGTTACTGATACGTATATGACAAATCTGAGGTCAGGAATAAAGTAAACAGTGTCCAATATGCCATTGAAAAAGATCATACCTACAGCATTTTGTATGCAGTTTGATCGATAAAAATGTTCTAGCCATCTCTCTGAAATCTGAATACGCTACATTTTAACACCAAAACTTAGGTTTCCGCTAGTGCACTTTGGATGGTCGGAGTGCACCCGTGAGCTGCGTCTCGGATGCTGCGGTGTGCATCGCCGCAGCGCGAGTGACTGGAGGAGCGGAGTATGCTGCGACAGCTCCGTCACAACACGGAAAGGCACAACAGTGTATGCGCGCGCCGCGGTCGCTCGTCAGTCGTCGCATATCTCAGTGGTCGGGAAAACGGCCGTCCGTACGCGCGTTGTTGCCAGCCACGCAATTTCTCTTGAAAACGATTAGTATGTGAATGCGAATTTTTTATTTGCCGAGCACGAAAACTAGTGAAATGTTATTGTTGGCACGCTGATCCGCGCTTTTCCCCCGGTCTCACTTTTACGAGCTACATGTTGATTCATTGGATTTCGATTTTTTGAGGTGAGTGCTGTAAATTTAATTAATAAGCGACCGGATAACTGTAAAGCAGTAGACGGCTCGTTCACTCGACTCGAGGAAAGTCTGTGAATTTCTAATTTTTGCGAGCTGCTGCACCAATTTTGATATTGTCAAACATTTAGCAGAATCATAACTAGTGTTGCAGTAGTAACTACATCGTGTGGACTACTGGAATGCATTCAATAATAAAGAAGGAACTAATAATATATTCAAAGAGCCACTGCTTTACTGACTACCTGCTTTCTTCGCCTTATAAGTTTCGATGTAAATCGTCTTAATATTAGGTTGTTTCTTGATAGTTTATATAATCTTTGTAGACGTGCGTATATATAATATAGCTACTGGCTTGTGGCTACTGTCGTTCACAAAAAATAAATTGGCCAGCTGAGCGGTGAGCCAATGACCCAGTTCGAAAAACTAGTCTCCGCACATTTGAAGGCTTAAAATATTATTTGAGTTTGAGCAATACACACGGGCAAGTAAACAAATATGACCCTTTTCAAGTATACAGGCATTAAATAATGTTTACTTTCTATTACCGTCTTTAACGTAATTCATAGGTTTGACCACAAAGTTCGCACACAAAATTTTAAATTTCTTTTTAAACATTATTTTCGTCGTGCTGTAGTTAAGTAAGATGAAGTTTTGTTGAGCTAAAATCAGTATTTTTTATAAAATTTATATAAAGTTATTGATGTCAACAGTACCTAATTACCTATATCTAGTGCTACAGTTCCTCTTTACTCGTTTAGGTTAAGAACTTGTTTGTAGGTAAACAACAATATTATTATGATAATAATTGATAAATAATAATCGCAACAATATGAAATTTTCTGTAGGAAAAACGGCTACATATAATCATTATTCAGATAACGAAATTATATATCTAATAGTCCAGGATCCCTAGAACAATTTTTTTACCCTAAACTATCAAGCTAATTTTTTGATAAGACGAACAACAATTTTATCTGCGAAAAATCTCGAAAGTGGTAGGCGGTAGCTAACAGAGATAGAAAGGATTTCATACTTTGATTTGATGGTCCCAACATATTATGGATTGTTCTATTTGTACGACAATGTTACTCTTAAATTACATAACGATTAACCTATCAACATACAAAAAATCAGATGGCTAGGGTTCCGTTTTAGGGTTCTGTAGTCAACTAAGTTTTGTTGATTACAGAACCCTAAAATCAAAATAAAGCTACTCACAAAAAATTTGCTTGATAGTAACAAAAAAAAAATGTTCAAGGGATCCCTGACTATAAATATATATACGTAGGAGAGCCATGCTTCAGCACGAATGGGCCGGCTCGACCGGAGAAATACCACGTTCTCACAGAAAACCGGCGTGAAACAGCGCTTGCGCTGTGTTTCGCCGAGTGAGTGAGTTTACCGGAGGGAGGCCCAATCCCTACCCCATTCTCTTCCCTACCCTCCCCTATTCCCTTCCCTTCCCTACACTCCCCTATTACCCTATTCCCTCTTAAAAGGCCGGCAACGCACTTGCAGCTCTTTTGATGCTGCGAGTGTCCATGGGCGACGGAAGTTGCTTTCCATCAGGTGGCCCGTTTGCTCGTTTGCCCCCTTATTTCATAAAAAAATTACAATAATGAGCAAAACCGACGTCGAGGCTTGCCATACGTGTATCCCAAATAGCAAATTAACAGCAGAATTATCAATGTGGAATATATCTATCTAGGTACTATACTACTAATTTGTACCCTAAAGTGACCCATTCACTATTCTGCATAAGCCGGCGGACGGCATGGCAAGGCGGCCTGCCGTGAATGGGCCCTTTTATGATGATTGTTTTTGCAGTCAATGAACCTATAGGTAGAATCACAGATTATTATTTAATATTTATTAAAATGAATAGTGGTAGGACAGCGAATGCAAAACACAATATTATGTCGTCTGTACCTTACCTGTGCAGAAGTTAAGTATAGGTACCTCGTTTTTAGGAAAGTCTATGAGAACAGATGAAAGTCAATTTCGGCGTGCAGCCTCTTTTTCAGTTTCCTCCCATGTGGCGTTCTCAGATCTTTTTGCCTGCTATAAAATACGTACAAAATACAAATAAGATATACCTACTGCGCAACGGAAATGCTTAATTCAATGTAAATTTGTGCTCGTAAAACATTTATTGCAAAATAAATTAGTGACTTCCGATTCTACTGAATAAACTACAGCAGTATATTAATTGAAATTCGCGAAAGACATCGAATGAGAAGTATTTTCCTTCACTGACGAAATTGTACAACATAATTATTGTGTTGTCAATAAATCGACTTATTTAATTTTGCTTTAATTATTAATCTTATCTTATATCTTTAAACGAGCAATTCTTGTATATATATATATATATATATATATATATATATATATATATATATATATATATATATATATATATATATATATATATATATATATATATATATATATAGTGGTCTAGTGCTTAGAGCGTCGCTCTCGACTCCGGAGGTCGTGGGTTCGTATCTATAAAATAATACGACACACACACATGTAGCAATGATTTTGGCTAGAGGTCGTGATTCGGAAATAGCTAAATATGTCGACAGGCCGCGCCGGGTACAATGCACAATGGCATAATGCTATATGTATTTATGTAATCAAAATAACTAATAATGTATCTAGAGCATAACTATATTGTAAACTAACTAGACGTCTGGATCAGAGCATGACTGACGACAGTAGGTTAAGATAAATAAATGGAAGGCGAGAGGAAAGATATTGCAACAAATTAGTCGAATAAAAAATAGTTATCGCCAAACACGTCGATGGCGAATAGTTATAAAACCATAAATTCCTTCGAGACGGAGGAGTTCTGGCCGATTGGAGTCGTCTACAGGAGGTTCCGAGGACGACTTCCGAACATGTCGCGCCCCACGTCACAAAAAATACGTGTTTAAGACTAACATACATAACATATAAACTAAAGCTAACACTAGTTTATATGTTATGTATGTTAGTCTATAAGGTATATATAATATGGGCCAAGATGCCTGATTTAAATAAATAAATAAAAAATAAAATAAAAATAAATAAATACCATAATAATACCAGGTTTCTCATAAGTCTGTCCTCAACGAAGATGCAAGCGAAATTATCTCGTTAACCTTAAAAAGTGAAATCGTTTAATACTATCATATACTATGTATTAAAGTTGTTCTTTTGTCTAACGCCTATTGTATTTTAAACAAGACGTGCCTCTTTTCTCACAGTTTTTGTATCCTACATTCATTTCGATGCGTTTCTTTACCGTCGTTAGCTTAAAGAATAAGTAAACATAATCCATACTAATATTATAAACGCGAAAGTATGTCTGCCTGTGTGTTCAAAAAATGTAAGGCATATCAAAAGATATCGGATAATAATAATATAATCTACGTGCTACGGTTCTTATGCTACGCCAATATGCTACGGGCTACGAAATTAAAATCTCTAATAATTAAAATCTTATATAGTACGTAATTATTACTGGAATTCAAACCCCGCGAGTTAGTCACTTTTTAAAATTACATATTGACCAATTTGAAATTTTCATCCAAATAATAAGTATCTATTTTTTATTTAATATGATTATTATAAAGTTTTGTGGCTATCTCGTGGTTTGAACTATAAAATGCACCTTTTTAAAATATTATGTTTTAATTAAGTACACAGTTTGTTAAACTTTATGCAAAAATTCGCATTAAAATAATCATAAAAATTACAATAATATTATTATGTTAAATAAGTGGCTACATTAATTTTATGTAAGTTATCACTTCTAAAAACTAACAAAAATAAATAAGCTGCTATGTTATAAATTATAAGCAGTATAGATAAGTATTAAGTATAGCAATTAGAATAATAAACTTTTTTAAATAAATTACACAGTAGACAGTGCCATAGTTTTAGGTATTTTTATCTAATGTCAATTTTAACCACGACGAGGTGGACATGAAACCATTGAGGATTCGTCGCAAGGAACCCCAAAATGTTATTAACAAACCGCGTCCTCGAAGCACTTTCTTTGGCAATCCAAAAGAGGCTAACGGCGAATTTCGATGAGGTCGGAATAATAAGTGTAGCGACGTGGTATCCACCATATTCCCATACCAAACAGACCGTTAGCAAGCACGACCTGTGCGACCCACTTTAGCACTTCTCCTTGAAATGCATCGAATAGAAATTGAACAATTATGGATGGGACATGTTGCTCTTCGTAGTTCGTACTTATAGTTCTGGCTAATGGATTCTAAATACACTCATTCTGTCGCAGTCGGGGAATGTTGATATTATCCTTAAATTTTATCCTGTTTATTACATAATATTTCAAATAACCTTTCCTTCAACTATTAATTTCAAACATTTTCTTTAATGTCAAAACCATTTACTTACCTAACATTATCTTTTATAACCTGATAAATATATCTGATCTCAACCTTATCAAATACCTATATTGGAAGAAAGGGAAGTATTTTAATTATTACGAGCTTTTGCCCGCGGCTTCGCTCGCGTTAAGTACTATTATATACAAACTTTCATCCCCTATTTTAACCCCTTGGGGTTGGAATTTATCAAAATCCTTTCTTAGCGGATGCCTTCGTCATAACATCTACCTGCATGCAAAATTTCAGCCCGACCCGTCCAGTGTTTTGGGCTGTGCGTTGATAGATCACCATGTCAGTCAGTCACCTTTGAGTTTTATATATATATAGATTTACTCATCGTTACGTGCGTACAGAAAAATATGTGATGAATGATTATTGTTGCATCCAAATATAACTACATCAAATTGCACACAAAAACTTGCTGTTTTTTTGTATCACTATCAGTAAAATGACTTTGTAGAAAGTCATTTTACGTTACATTTTACGTTAGTAGTAACGTTCGCGTTATAAGCATTACACTTATTTGAATTTATATCTGTTTATGAATAAGAATTATACGGGTTATTGAATTGAATATTCAGCTCAATAGAATATTGTGTTGTGAAATGCAATAAAGAAGACAATATACGGGCGTATATAAATAAGCACTCGTCAGTAATGGCTTCGGTTATTGATACATGCAAAGAGGAATACATAAAGCAATCGATTGCACATACAGAGGTGTCGTTATTATCTGTTATATCATAGCTTGTTCTGTTGGAAAAAGAAGGTCGAAGCATATAATCTGGTTTCTTATTGACTACATCTAAAGAACATCTTTGGGGTGGCGACAAAAGAATGAACTATGGGGTCCATTTATAGAGCAGATCACGATTCACGGAAAGGATCATTAGACGTGTGTTTACTATGGCCTCAGTAAACTGTTCACCCAATATTTTTTCCCAACACGCTACATATAAATAACTAGCTGTTGCCCGCGATTTCGTCCGCGTTGACTTAAGTTTATAATTGTTCCCGTACATCGATTGAGTCGTTTACGCGGAAATCAGAAAAACATATTGTGTGGGAACCGCACATTTTTCCGGGACAAAAACCATTCCTTGTCCCAGATTCAAATTAGTACATATCTGGAAATCTCCATGCCAAATTTCATCAAAATAGATTAAATAATTTAGGCGAGAATCATAAAAGTTTATTGTGCGGGAACCGTATATTTTCCGGGATAAAAAGTATCCCTTGTCCTTTCCCGAGACTCAAAGTATCTCCATACCAAATTCCATCAAAATAGATTGAATAGTTTACGCGCAAATCATAAAAGTATATTGTGCAGTAACCGTACATTTTTCCGGGACAAAATGTATCCTATGTTCTTTTACGGGACTCAAAAGTATCTTTATACCAAATTTCAGCAAAATGGGTCCAGCTGCGTATTGCGTAAACGCATGATGTCGTGACCACGCGAAATATAACGTTCCGCGCAGCTTCGCCCGCGTAAATTAGATATTTTACAGACAAATTAGTCCACAAAAAATAGCCTATGATCCTTCATGTGGTCTACTTCTTATCTGTGCCAAATAACAGAATAATTGCTACAGTAGTTCGTGAGATAAGCTCATTCAAATAATTTCCGCCGTTTTTTCCACATTTTCCTCTATTTCTTCGCTCATGTTAGTCTTAACGTGATAAAATATAGCCTATAGCCTGCCTCGATACATGGGCTATCTAAAACCGAAAGAAATTTTCAAATCGGACCAGTAGTTCTTGAGATTAGTGCGTTCAAATAAGCCCTTTCAAATAATTTACCCCATTTTTTCCACATTCTCCTCTATTTCTTCGCTTCCATTAGTCTTAGCATGATAAAATATAGTCTATAGCCTTTTTCGATAAATGGGATATCTAACACTGAAAGAATTTTTCAGATCGGACCAGTAGCTCCTGAGATTAGCGCGTTCAAATAAGCCATTTCAAATAATTTCTCCCGTTTTTTTCACATTTTCCTCTACTTATTCGCTCCTATTAGTTTTAGCGCAATAAAATATAGACTATTGCCTTCCTCGATAAATAGGCTATCTAACACTGAAATAATTTTTCAAATCGGACCAGGAGTTCTTGAGATTAGCGCGTTCAAATAAGCCCTTTCAAATAATTTCCCCCCGTTTTTTCCACACTTTCCTCTACTTCTTCGCTCCTTTTAGTATTAGCGTGATAAAATATAGCCTATAGCCTTCCTCGATAAATGGGCTATCTAACACTGAAAGAATTTTTTAAATCGGACCAGTAGTTCCTGAGATTAGCACGTTCAAACAAACAAACAAACAAACTAACAAACTCTACTGCTTTATAATATTAGTATAGATTAGTATAGATTATTCAATATATTCTTATCATCGTTTAAATCGCTAGGAGGGATACTCAACATTACATAAAAACAAAGTGTAGCCGGTAGCATGCTTCGCATTTCTACGTGTTAACTACCGTTCATACAGTACATAAGACGTACTAAAGATTGAGGATTGGTAACAAACATACAAACTATCATACAGTATGAAGACCGTACTTCGTAGATAATAATGTGTGTTACAACATACTGCATACACCCTGTACATTCGACATTCGACATAAAATATTATGCGTAGTTTGGCCACCTTATGAATATTTTCTTTACTTTCGTAGGCGACTAATGACTAGTTTATTATTCATCTTTACCATGGGATCAGTGGCTTGACTAACGCAAAACCGGGTCTGAAGATTGGCAAAACAGATGTCCAATTTGGTACACAATAAACGACAGTCGATACCTAAACGACAAAACTACAAGAGAACTTTATAGAGTCAAAAAAAGAGACGTATAATATTACGTAAGTAGTGGTAACATTTTTAGTATTAAGATAAAAAAATATGCAGTGCATAAATAATATTGATAACAATACTATAATAGTTATCACTTATTAGCTACATAATAATAACATGTTTGTTTATAGTAAAAGTTTATAATAATAAAATAAATAAATAAATAGTAGAGTCGCCATTGTTGGTAGAGTAAGGCAAGTTTTAATTTCATTTAGCAGTATCACATTTTCTTCTGTTATTTACCACTAGAATGCAGGTAAACAATTAAAGAATCATGGAAAATCTGTAAACCAGACGCGTGTCTGGAAAATTTATAGAGCTCGGAACTACAAGTGGAAAATTAGCAATTAACTACTTTATGAGAATGATTAATTGTGATGTCACATGTTCTTCTTATAAAATACCACTTATGGAGGCATAGGATCTTGTAGAGTCGATAAAACATGCATGCATTACAGTGGGCTTTAGTCGATCTCTGATCGATCAATGTTATAAAGAAATTTAGTTTTCATTTTGCTTCTAAAATTATGATGATCCGTTTTCTCATGAGAAATGTTAGAACGAAAAAAGGTAAAACTAACAAAATAGATTGTTAGTTTTTCCTTCATCTAAATCTCTATCGTCATTGAAGTTCTAACACCACGTAAGTCACTTTTTGCCTATTTGGACGTTTTAATGCATTTCGCTAGAAAATCGGACGACGCATCTTTTTTGCCAATTAGGAACACATATCGGCCACTAAAAACTCGTAAAATAGTTTATAGTAAATCCGCATTATACTCGTAGTATGATATCTATACAAAATTCAATAATTTTTTTGTCTCTACTGAAAAGTTGCTATTTTTGACTAACGTAGTGTTAGAACTTCAACGACGCTATGACATTTTTAGCAAACCTCGACACGACGCTTATTTTTTACCGATAGACATGTCACACGCCTTTAGGAGATTAACACTTAGCAATAACTTATGTTCATTACGTAGCAATTGTTTTGATATCGTTCTAGAAAACGTCATGTCCTATTTCGCTATCTTCTTTTTCGTAAGGTCATTACTTCTTTTATCAATGCTTTAGGTCGGCGGGGTCAATTATCGTCTCATCACACTAAAACGTCAGGACGGCCGAGATGTATATTTCAAGATACAGTGCATTCAAGAGTTTTGTACAGCTTAGTCTACGGATTAGTAAAATTTAATTATCAATTTCATTAAGATTTAAAAAAAAACTTAATTATGTTCGTCCAAATGAATTCAAAATTGTGAGGTTTAAAATCTTGAAAAGTTCGTTACTATTATTGATACAAAAATATTGACTGGGTAAGTAAATATTTGAAGGAGAATTAAATAAATTAAAAAACATCAGACTTACCTAGTTGATTATGGAGATGCTTGCAATTTTAATCACTGATTGACATTACCTAGCAGTGTGTGTACGCTTTGACTCTGACTGGCATCTGATACTATTAATACGACAAACAAAATACTCTTCCGTCTTAGCCGAGGCGCCCTGGACTCCTGAAGTGGAAATCGAGAGAAGCGTCATTTGATTAAATTCGCGCATGAGACAATTGAGATTCGAATAAGTGCTTATTATACTCGTTAATTTCATTTGTTCTCTTTTTTGCATTGGAAGATGTTCTTTGTTGTTTAGTTGCACAATTTTTCTTTCTGATTTTATTTCCATTTTCCCTACATTAATATGTCCTGATATGTGGATGGTAATTTTTGTATTTGATTATGTGTTTTTAACAAAAACTGACTCAGGATCAAATTAAAAAAATATGAAATAAAATTTTGCTTTGGATCATAGTCCACGGCTTGCACCCTTCATGGGAATCCGGTTGCACTCAGCTACTCTCCCGCTCACAATTATTGTAATGAGTTATGAGAGTCGCGTGAATGCAGCCTTGAGAAATATGCACCTCGGGGAAGATGAACGAATATAATAGGAGTGGCATTCCAGCGAGAGTTACAATAGAGCTCTCTGGAGAAAGTGAGTTCGATGAACCAAAGGAAAGTCGAATGGGGGCGCATGTGCTCCTTAAAAAGGAATTAAGTTAATGCGCTTTATGCTAAAACTTTCCAAATTGTGTAACCGCTTATTTATGATATCCTTTCGTATATCTTATAGATAACGATCGAGCTTATATAATTTTAACGCCTCGAAAGAAAGCTGGATTTAAAGAAGGATTACGGTCGGCTTTGAGCTCCGATGACGCACCGTAAATTCTTACGTCGTGTCTACCAGTTTTACTCTACCAGTCACTTTTATTTTTACTCTACCATTATATTTCTACGGTTCGTTCAATTAATCGTACCTATGACAGATTTTTGGCAAAGAAGTAAATTCGCACTCATTAAAACTTCGCTAGGCTCTGAATGCGGCACTGCTCATGCTAGTAATTATTGTTCTTAGAGATAATTTCTAGTGGGTTTTCCTAATGAATTCTAGAGGCTTAAATAAATGCTGCGTAATTAGCTCTAATGTCACTTTCCTCTATTGTGCAACGCGTGCCTTGTGCGCTTCCTACTTATTTGCAAGAAAATCTAAAGACAATAATTGGACGCTGTTAAGCATTCGTGTACTAACCCACACAAAAATTACGTATTGAGTTATGAATGGAGTTATGTTCTGTAGATGATTTAGAACAAGACTGCATTCAAAATTTAACAACAAAAAAATTGTGGGTTAGGACACTAATGCTTAACAGCGACCAATTATGAATCAGTGAATTTTAATAAAATCTAAGGACTGATAAATGCATGAATCTACGGTATGGAACATAAAGTATAAACGAAAGAATTTAGGTTATTTATTGCCCGTAGTTGCATTGTTTTGTTTATCAATTAGGTAGGTATGAGGTAAATAATGTATTATAGGGGCATACCTAATACAAGCGTACATGCCTATCTTATGTGAACTGTTTTGCAGTGCATGCTTTGGGTATTTGAACATAAAATATAAATTATTTTTTACTTCATTGTTTACTCAATTGTTATGAGAGTAGAATCTGACTTAGAATCTGTCATCTGTGGTAAAATCGGCGTTTACCCGTTATTCTGCAGTGACCGCCTTTCGTGGACTGGGTCATAGGTTCATAGTCCGTTCCGTGTCAAAGACGACGGTGTTACATATTCTCTTGTAGACCGTGGTCCGTGGCTCCCATTATATTTATATCTGTTAAAAAAAAAATAGATTTTCGCTGCTGGCAAACCCTCGTTATGACAGCATTCCATCGGAATACTTTTCTTTCGGGATGTTGCAACCATGACCTATGTGTTAACCCAGAGCCTATATTCTACTGTCAAGCCAAATTTAATCAAAATCTTTTCTGTACCTAGGCGCTACAAACATACATTCTTACAAACTTTGCTTTATAAGTGTGATGTTGATGATGTGCACACATTTGACATTAATTGATATGTTTGTGGATTCTTTTGTTACTACTTCTGCTTAAAATTTATATTCTAGTTCTTTCATGCATAATTGGTGTTAAAATGTGCAGTGTCGATGTCCCCTTCTCCAATATTCTAGTCCTCATAAATAGTCAAAGAACAGTCTCAGCTTGCTACTATTGTATCGCTGTGCGAAAGGAAACACTCATTATCCAGTCCACGTACACCGGTCTTGGCAGTCCCGTGTTCGGGTAATACGCCTACAAACCTGTTTCTTTTCCTAAGTTTATTATAGAAATCTGCACTAGTGAAAACGTGGCATTTTCACTTGGCTCTTGTAAACACTCGCGCCTAACAACGAACTATGTATTCAACACAGAGTAAGTTGTACAAAATCGATACTGTATGTCTGTCTACCTGTTACCTGCTGTCATGTCACTTAAACCGATGACCTAATTTGGATGACATTTGGTATGGAGTTAATTGTACAGTGTTTCTGAGTTCCTGAAATAGACGTACAATAAGTTCGGTTCCTGTGCAATAAACATCGAGTATTGATATTGTATTTCCGTCTGTTTCGATGATCAGTCAGATCAACTGAATCACATATTATTTTTCTTTTGAAAGGCTGAGAAAGCTATTGCGAATTTTTTTAATAAAAAAAATCAGGGTTCAGAGTAAAAGCTGGCGAATTCACTGCTTTGTTATTTTCACTTTTTTATATTAATTAATATTGACAACATTTAATGGAGGACATTAAAGTAAACTTCCGAGTGAAAGTGGATATATGATGAAGCAATTATTTTCCTCTTCGACGAAAGTACAATGAGTAAGCCATACAACACTTCTCAGTAGTTGCGAAGTTTTGAATTTGATATGTGCTCCTACCAAGAAGCAGTGGAAAAACAGCTCTTCTTTTTATTAGACAGTTCAAAGAAATTTGCATAAGTGATTCTAAGATTTAAGCAATAACATTATTTGATTATTTTTTTACTTAATACGGTTCCTAACATTAATATCTTTTAAGTTCCAATACATTTGATAAAACCATGTTAAGTGTTTTTCTTAGAACCATCAAAGTAATCGGAGAAGACAAACCTACTAGTAATTCAATACTAGGAAATAATATAATAATAACACTACACCTGAAGCCACTCACACCTACAGCTACCGTATTGCTTTTAGCCTATAGAGTTAACTTAAGCGTTAAGCTGGAATCTTATGTAATTTAAATAATAAAAAATTAAGAACGCTACAAAAGAAATCATCAGAAACTGCTTTATTTTACAGGTGTTAGAAGTTCCGTTTTTGAAAATGTAGAGATAGAGAAGGTGTGCAGTGTGCGATACAATGTTATAAAAATATATTCATAAGGTACCATCGTCTACAGCCTTAATCTTAGATGTTTTAGAATCCAAGGGTATGCTTTAAATGATTACCATTAAGCTTTACCTAACTCTATTATATTCGTATTATCTCCAATGCAGACCAAGGTAGAGATTATAACACTTTATAGTTTAAAGTTAAACTTACTCTACAACAGTTATAGCCTAAAGAATTTCACTATTTTTTATTCTCTAATGACTAATGAGTGACTAGTTGACTACGCTTATTCCGACAAAATTTTCCAGTGCTCGACCATTTAACTGGTAGTTTGAAAGAATGATGTCCCTGTCTCTGCTTTATGCTGGATTGGATACTTCTTCATTGGAATAGATGTGGCTGGAGTTTGACAGGTGTGGGTTGCAGTTGCAGCGATCAGTGTATGAGCAACCACCGTCACTTTCTTTAAAACGGAGTCAATGAAGCGAGGAGAAAGTGCGACCCCACGTCCGTGTATGTAAAAACGCTGAATCATACAAAAAACGTAATAGCTATTCTGTTCTTGCGCAATCTTTTTTATTTGTTTGATCTTTTTTTGCTGTCATGCGTGTTGTAATTCAACAATATACTGTGATTAGAGCTGATTTTACGAGAATAGGCGCTTGTGAAATAAATACATGATTCTAAAAAACCTGTGCACCGCAGCCTTATAAACCGACTTTAAAAAAGGAGGAGATTTCTCAATTCCGTCGTATATATGTTTTTTTTTATTTTATTTGAATAAGCTAGATCTATTGTTCGCACAAATATTTGTACCTACTTTACTATATTATGGCTCTACAATTTTGTTAAAGACAGACCAATGTAAGCGATAATAGAACATGTAGATGGTCATATATTCCTCCATTAATTGAGTTTATATATTATTGCAATACAATGGTGATAATATGAGATGGCAATCAGTGTTATCCATCATAGCCGTAACTCCTAAGTGGAATACGCTAACAAACTAGTATGCTTGTTGTAAGCAAAAATGTGTAATGTATTGCGAGTATTGCGATACGGGCTAGCGATGGTAGTAATGATTGCCATTATATGACAAAACAACAAACATTGTTTAAATGTCATTGATACCGTGATAACAGACCATTCGTTATGCGAGTATAGAAGCCAAACGCAGCATTATTTTATTGTTTTATTCCAAGACACACATTGCTCACGCGATCTAGGTGTACTGCACGTGATGCGCATTGGCTGTTGTTATTTTGTTCAATCAAACAATAAAGTTGAATATCCTTTATAACATGTCCACGTCTCCACGAGAGTGTTTGGCGTTTGCACTCAATCAAGATTATTGTTTTGAAATTAATATTCTGTTAGTTATGAACTTAAATTCAATTTTCAATGTATAACCAAGATAACAATTATTTGAATTTTATGGTAAGTAACAATCTTATTGGCCTCATCTACTACAGATTCTAGCTTTCAACAAAATATATCATTTACAACGTTTCTTTATAAGTTTACAATCAAAGAGGTGTTTTAATGAATCATTTATTAAAGTTTCGGATATTTATTGTTATGTTACTTACAGCCTTTAAACTTTTAAGTCGACTATTTAACTTGACCTACTTTCACTAGGACTTTAGGTCGTTCGGAACTTCTTAAATATTAATTCATCGAGGATTGAATAATTTTATGACACATTTTATGGATGCCACTTTTATAACCTTATGCTATTTAACTGTATACAATAATTTCAATGCTAAGGAAAGCTCATATAGAAAGGCTCTCGACTTTCTATTCGGATTTCGGGCTCTATCACGGACAAAAATTAAATGTCATCAATTTTATACAACGAAGAATTTATTTCAATGAGTATTTTTATTACTTATTAGTTTTTACATTAAAGGTGCCCAGTTTTATGATATCTATACAGCATGACTGGTGAGACAACTCGGTACTCAATTCTCATTTTAATTATGTAATAAAATTAGGTACTTAATTTTTGACCAAATTTCCCTTTAAATAAATGAATCATTTAATAATAAATAATAATAATAATAGTACGAAAGTATGTGTCTGTCTATTACCTCTTCACGCCCAAACCGTTGTTGTACCGATTTTTGGTATGGATATAATATGATATTTTAAGTCCCGTGAAAAGACATAGGATGGTTTTTACCCCGGAAAAATCGCGCGATTTATAAATTTTGGCATAACGGGGTTGCGGCAAAGACGTCTATTTAAATAGAACTCTTTGGGTTGCGGGCGTCATCTAGCTATTTATAAATGCGAAAATGTTCAGTCTGTTACCAGTGTTATTCACGCTTAAAATGTTTAATCGGTTTAGATTAAATTTTGCATACAGGATGGATTCTTTGAAAGCCGGAAAATTGTAACTGAAGTTATCGTGTTTCTTTCCATTGAACATACTAAAACACTGTCGCAAATTATAGTACCGTTGTTAAAATATTGTGGGTTAGTGGTTCAGCAGTACTTTTGTGGGTCGTAATGGTGTCGCCGACCATCAAGCGTCTGGACTTATTGTTATGGCTGTTGATAAATAAATGTTCATCGTCATTCGTCACTGCGCAATTTTTAAATTGCTATAGTGATTTTAATGAATTCTATAATCGAATTTTGTGTCAGCTGTAAAAAGGAATGCTTTTAAGTTCGAAAGCCAATTCTCAAGTTTAGTATTAGGCTTTATTTCTAACATAATATTATTCTAACTCGGAATCGGAAAGGAATTTAACCTTAGATGTTAGACATTAATTATTAGAAGGAATAATTTCTAATTTACCACTACCTATATAGTATTTGCACTTCTTCTCTGAAAGTATAGGTAGGTACACAATTTGTAATTTTTAACTATACGGAACAACTATTTCGTAATGTAAAGTTTCATTAAAAATTTGTTTTCTTAAATTTACAGATAATCTTCAATTGGCCTTCACCACATCGTTATGATTATCAGGATACCATGGCTTCTTCAACTAGTGCTAGCTTTCCAAATTATTACGACATTAGGTAAGAAGCCGTAAGACTCAAAGAAATGTACAACTTGAATGCGATTTAACATAGTTAAACTGTCAACGATTCCTAATTCGCAGGTAACCCCATATTCCTTCAAGAATCGGGCCGCAATATAAGACCCGTGATAAAATGGCGGCCACCCATAGACACTTGGGACTGGAACGAGACTCCCCGCAACAACGAGCCCTTCTTCACACCCTCCAACTTCACGCACAAACTCCCACCCTCGGCCAACGAGACCGAGCTCATCGCTCACATGACGGCCCTCAAGAGGAACTACTCTCGCCTCCTCTGGGACAGCGACAAGAGCTCGAATCTCCCGCTGTTCGTGGAAAAGGCGCTCAAGTTGCTAAACTTGAAACAGGTTTACTACGAAGTGGAACACTCGGTTATGTCGAAGGTGTCCTGCACCGCGTGCAAGGCCGGCGCCGGGCTGTTGCAACACTACATGCGGCTCGGCAAGAGCAAGGAGGAAATCAACAAGATGATCTACCAGTTTTGCGTCTCACTCAAGATACAGTCGGCTCGAGTTTGCGAGGGCATCACCAGATTGTTTGGGGTATGTTCAATGTTCATGTTTTTAAAAATTTCAAAATACTTTAAATCACGCTTACGCTGTGTTTCGCCGAGTGAGTGAGTTTACCGGAGGCCCGATCCCCTCCCCTATTCCCTTCCCTACCCTCCCCTATTCCCTTCCCTTCCCATCTCTACCCTCCCCTATTAGTTATTACCCTATTCCCTCTTAAAAGGCCGGCAACGCACCTGCAGCTCTTCTGATGCTGCGAGTGTCCATGGGCGACGGAAGTTGCTTTCCATCAGGTGACCCGTTTGCTCGCTTGCCCCCTTATTTCATAAAAAAAAAAAAAAAAAAAAACAAATCAGAGATTTTCGAAGGTCTTCGGAACCATATGGGTGTTCATCTGAACCAAATGCGGGTAGTCCTAGCTATGTGTGTTATTACATAAAATGGAAAGTTATTTAAGTTCGATTATCTAAAAACTTTGAGAACTTATACATCCGTCACAGGTCACAAGTTCACAACGTACGTAACATCCGGTTTCTGTATCTTCATTTCCTATTCTCAGTATAGTATTCGAGGAAGTCTAGGAACACGTATGAGAAGTTCCTAGCCATTATAGTTTGAATGGCCTGCTAAAACAATAGACCAGTAGAATTGTGTACGTCTTGACTGTTAATAGCGTGCCGCACGCGACTAATGTGAACAGTCAACTTTATTATCCTTTGTATCATTCTCTCTAATATGTCTGTGTTGCAAAGGTTTTGCGTACTGAATAAAGAATTTGGTATGCGTCACGGAAGGATGGAAGCGAAGAAACATTGTTGACTAAAACTCGCTAGGTTCAATACTAAATGAGGTTTTAGATTTTGTCAACAGCCCAACTATAAGCAACAGCTTGGTTACAGATCTAAACGCAAAGATTCTTAATTGAATAATTAATGGTTTTTATTGAAATTTCAGAGCGAGGTAGTGTATGTTCTCAAACGCATCACCATCGGGCCGGATGAGATCTGCAGTTTCGTGATCGGAGACGCTTGCGGTGACGTCTACAACCCCTACCACGAGTGGGAGGTGTCCTTCCCTCCAGTCCCGAAGCCAGCCTTGCGCGCCTTCGAAGCGCCGATGGACAAAGCACCCACATTCAAAGTTCTTCAAATATCGGACACGCATTTCGATCCCTACTACGCTGAAGGTTGGTAATCAAGGTTCCTCTGTTTACGTGGCGCGTGCTGCTAATTGGACGCATGTGTTACTCTGCCTTTCTAAGTTTGTAATTAAAAGGCTGTGAGTAAGGAATATAATTATTAAGCTTAGCATATCATTCATATATCATGATATATCGGAAATCAATTATGTACAATGGGTCACAAAGCAACTCAGGTAACACATGAGGGTAGTTAGTTATTTTTGTCTTCTATCCCATTCCAGGTGCTAACGCAGAATGCAACGAGCCGCTATGCTGCCGGGCATCAAGTGGACCAGCGTTAACGCCTGGAGATGGCGCCGGTCGATGGGGCGACTACAGGAAGTGTGATACACCGAAGCGAACTATCGATCATATGCTCAAGCATATTGCTGATACCCATACCGTAAGTGACACCTTTCGTTCATAAGATGTTACGAAAAAATCTGGGCTGGACTGCAGCAATCTAAGGATAGGTAATTTTGTGTTATTTTTCCTTAGTTACTAATCTTCTTAACGATCCCATTACAGGATATCGATTACATCTTATGGACTGGAGATTTACCACCCCACGATGTATGGAATCAGACGAAGGAAGAGAATTTGAAGGTTCTGCAAGAAACCGTAGCGCAAATGTCCGATATGTTCCCCGGTGTTCCGATATTCCCTGCGCTGGGAAACCACGAGTCGTCTCCAGTCAATAGGTAAGATTGTATAATTTACTCAAACGGTTCGTTACATGATGAGCTATTCAAGTCAAAATGGGAGGCCCAAGAAAGAAAAAAACATTAGGGGAGGCTAAGTTCCTTCACGTATATTCTAGATGGGGTTCTTCAAACGATTCTATGGCGAAGGGCATAGAGATAAGAATTTATACACCCTTCTTAAAATAATTTATTCTAAACCACAGACAAACACGGCTCACTATCTAGATAAAATCTGAACATGTTGAACCGGTACACCTACAACTGATTCAAACACTCACCCATTATCTTCCAGCTTTCCACCTCCATACATCTCGTCGCCGGAGTCCAACATCGCCTGGCTGTACGACGAGCTGGATGCGCAGTGGCGACGCTGGCTGCCGGCGGGCGTGTCCCACACGGTGCGTCGCGGCGCGTTCTACTCTGTGCTCGTCCGCCCCGGCTTCCGCATCATATCGCTCAACATGAACTACTGCAACAATAAGAACTGGTAATACCACAACTCACAATTCGAGAAATAGTCCTTTGAAACGCTTTAAAGGTTTATCGTCTAGTTTACATAACTATTAGGCATTACTTTGAGGGAAATTTTTCCTACTCCTACTTCTCGATTGATTGATTTCATTGCGGTTCCCAAGACAGATTTGACCCTCGAGCACACCTGAGATTGTATTAAAAAGTAATTTTTGTAACAACTATTGGTATGGCCGCTGCACAGAAGTTGCAGTGGAGAGAATGTATGGTGGGCAATTTGCCCGTTACTTTCTAAAACATAGCCGCTAACTACTTACATAATAATTATTAGCAGCCTAAATTCTCGTTCGTTTCTGATTTCATCTGTTTTCTTGCTGTATTCTAATGCGATAAATAAACATTATTTTCAGGTGGCTGTTGCTGAACAGTACGGACCCAGCTACGGAGTTGCAGTGGCTGATATACGAGCTGCAGTCTGCGGAGTTCAGCGGGGAGAAGGTCCACATCATCGGGCACATACCGCCGGGCCACTCCGACTGTCTCAAAGTGTGGAGTAGAAACTACTACGCCATAATAAACCGCTACGAATCCACGATAACTGCGCAGTTCTTTGGACACACGCATTTTGACGAGTTCGAAGTGTTTTACGATCAAAATGATTTAGGTAGGTAGAGTGCTTCTTACTCAGAATGAATGATTCACAGTCCACAAGTGATACTATTAAAATCTTAACGACTGACGCCATCATTGTCTCCAATTGATTTCAGAGTAAGTGTCTATCATAATATTGGCAAACATTTACTAATAGACCCTATTTTCAGGGCGGCCTACGAGTATTGCTTATGTTGGTCCATCGGTCTCGCCGTACTACGATTTGAACCTCGGCTATCGAATATACTACGTAGACGGAGATCACGAATCGACGACAAGAGTAAGTATGAACCCTTTTCACCTGCTCTATCTTTTGCTCCTAATAAATAATACTGACTTACTACGATGGCTCAGCGACCCAAAGTGGATGTTGGCCTCCGACACGAGTAATTAATTAAAAGGTTAAAATATGAATATTTATATTATTATACCCATGGGCGTACCCAGGTTCTGGGCCAGGGGGGGGGGGGGGGGGCAAATTATCCAGGTTCTGGTGCCAGGGGGGGGCAAATCAGATTTTTCATAAGCTATGTGTTTATAAAGAATAAAAAATTTATCATTTTTAGTTGTAAAAATATTGTATTGCAAACAAATGGCAAACATTCGTTCTTAATTTTTAATTTTTATAGATAAAAGTACTAGATAATATACTTAGTAGGAACGTCAACATGATCCAGGGGGGGCAGCTGCCGCCCCCCTGCCCCCCCCCCCCCTCGGTACGCCCATGATTATACCTAAGTACTGACCCAATCTTGGACAAATAACAACACTTATCAATATTTTTATTCCAGTTAGTAGTAGACCACGAGACTTGGATAATGAATCTGAAGGAGGCGAACCTGTTCGGTTACCCGATATGGTACAAGCTGTACTCCGCGCGCTCCGCATACATGATGCCGTCGCTGCGACCCCAGGACTGGGACAAGTTCATAGACGAGATGACCTCGAAGGAGGACGTGTTTAATTTATACCACAAGTGAGGGCATTTACATTATAGCAACAGATAGACCTGAGACCACCGTCCATCGGGCCTTGTACATACTTTTAAGCTGTTTGTGCTTTCAAGCTGTTTGTTAAAATAAGTATTAAGAGATAGATACCTTCAGAAATAAATTGAAAACAACCAGTAGAAGTATGGGTGCTGGACGCTGGCAGTGACTTCTGTACTCGCCGTGAAGAAGTTTGTTACTCGTTTGGCATCGAAATAGTTTCAGTAGTAAGGCACTAGCGCGCTGCTTTGATCCCACATAAATTGCTATGTTATGTACTTTATAAAGAGTAATCACAATATTAACAAGCTAGCTAGCTCAAACTCTACACTGAATCGCAGTCTTATAGTTGCCAAAGATATTAATTATAAAATTACCTTTCCAGACATTACTGGAAGAACAGTCCCCGTCGCGGCACGTGCGACGGCGAGTGTCGCAAGCGGCTGATCTGCGACGCGCGGTCCGGCCGCTCGCACGACCGCCGCGCGCTGTGCGGACACATCGAGGCGCGGATAGATGGCGCCACCCCCGCGCCGCAGACGTGGCGCGCGTGGCTCTACAACGGCCTCTCTGTTTCGTAAGTTTTCCTAGTAAATCAAATGTAAAGACAGTGTTCCTAGTAAATCACCGAAATGACATGCTAAGGCCGTATTCATAGTTCATACTCAACATGATCAATGTAAAGCTCAAAATTATAATGGCTTAGGCCGGTTTTATCGTTAGGCGTTTCGGCAGCGCCATTGGAGCGCCACGCGTTCGAAGATGTATGGGGGTAGTAGTTGCGTTCGTCCGTTCGTTCGTTACATCTTCGAACGCGCGCGCTCTAACGGCGCTGCCGAAACGCTTAACGATAAAACCAGCCTTACATTGTGCCTTTGGCAAATACTTCATTAGTAAATTTTTAAATTTCTTCGATGTCAAAATTTACCAATGCACAATAACTACCGATGTCAAAATTTTCCTACTCTGTGCTAAACTCTCTGAATATGGTAACAATTTAATTTCCTTATTCAGGGGCTAAACGGCTAAACGAGAACAGCAATTTTTACTAAATTTTTATTCTACCCACACACTACAGATTTCCTAACGATTAGTCGGGCCTGAAAGAAAATAAAGTTTGGGCTAGCTAGTATCTTCAGTATCTTCTAGAATCTAGCTGAATATCATCTTTATGATCTCTAATTTAATGATTGAGTATTAGATAGAGAATTATTAAATTAGAGGCGAAAAATCTTTTTGTAAATAAAAGTTCTGGTGTTGGCCCTAACTATTAAGCTATCACAATCTAAATTCTAAACTCTACCTATAACAAAATAAGCACTTATAAAAACTTTGTATATAATATGGTATATTTTCCCACAGACCTAGCGTTCAACAAGTATAACGGTGGTGGAATCCTAATTAAATGAAGGTTTGTAAATTAAGGCTTTGTAAATAATACTTGCCACTATCGCATGAAATGACTGCATGTATTTAAATAACGAAAATCCTATTACTAATACAAAATCAATGCGTATACAGACGTTATGGTTATACAATGTTTAGTCCTCGTCTGATTTGTTAGCACTTAAAAATCACGTCTTGACAAACTATATTTACTTAGGTTACTAAGTAGGCAGTAGGTACTGCACGATAGCTGCAGGTATATTCGTGTGCAAGTAAGACCACTAGCGCGTGAGTAAATGTGCGAAATTTTAAGGCCGGTATAAATAGTCAGTACTTAAGATGCGACCCGGTCTCAAGACGCGGTTCGGCTCTGTGATTGGTCCAAATTTTGACTTGAGACCGAGATGCATCTTGAGTACTGACTATTTATACCAGCCTACGTGTTGCACGACCTCCATTTACATATAATATGTATTATCAGACTTTATGTAGTAAAAACGAAGAGGTGAGAGTTGAGACGTAATAACTTACGTCTCACCTCTTCGTGCAACACGTAAAATTTCGTACATTCACTCACGCGCTACTGGTCTTACTTGCACACGAATATACCTACAGCTATCGTGAATCATATATTATGTACGAGTGTAAACGGGAAAGCACAATTTACACTATTTTACGTGCTACGCGACCGTTCTAAAGACGGTGATAACAAAACATTCAAAGCAGACATTGAATAGAGAATATTTCGCAAAAGTCGGAGCAGAGGGCCTTACTAGCACATACAGTAAAAATCCGGTTGCACACTTCATATTGACAGAAACGTTGTCAAACGTCGAACAAAACTTTTTGTTTACTGGCTGTGCTGGTGCTGCATGAAAACATCATTTGCAGTACAGCTCGACAAGGCTTTAAATGAACGTGGATGACATTGACGGGAGCGCTGCTGGTAAACGAGAACTGTCAAACACATGTCAAAAATGACGTTTTTGTATGATAGAAGCGTTTATTTCCTTTTCTCGCCACGTTCATATAAAGCCTTGTCAGTTGTCGAACTGTAATAGATATAATATTATTAAACTGTCATAGATCGATAATAATTTCTATTGCATAATGTTAGGAACTGTCTAACGGATAATTGTTTTACAGGATGTCAATGATAATGCAAATACCTCAAGTGGCCTATCAAATACCAAAGTTTGTATTAGGACTCGGCTGACCAAGCAATCCCAAGACCCGCAATTAAGACACAGTGACGCCGTTATTGAAGCTGCAATAGAACAAAGTAATTTAAACGTTTAACAATAATATGTACCTTTTAAAATACCTGTTATTTATATTATTCTATTGTCATTTAAATGAACAGAACCCTCTCACTTATAAAGATGTTTACCTACGCGTATAACTATTCAAGGTAGATACGCTAAATTTGTCAATCATGCGACTTTTTCAAAGCGACAGACGAAGACATTAGACCTTGTATTGTTAATCGTAGTAAGTATAAAATATTCAGAGTCAAGTAAAGTCAATTATTGTAGTTATTGTTATAGATAGCCATTGAAAATAATAATGTCCTAGCCACCTGACAAAATTGATTTTTGATTAGTATTGTAAATAATTTTAATTGTAATTTATAATGTAAGTAGTAATAAAAGTCTTATATTTTTGTCATGGAATTTTTATTTAAAAACTAAAAGAGAGCTTTTTAAGCCTAATTAATACTATTGAGAATCAATATTTACAATTGAGAAAATTAAAAACAAAATTCACATCCCACTTACACAGAACACAGTTAAAATCGGTTCATTTCTTCAAAACACAAGAATATACAATACCAAATTAAAAATTAAATATTTATCAATAAAATGACAATTAAAATTACTGTTTTTTTAAATATGAACCATATCAAGAATGTATAAATTCAGTGCCACATGAAAGAAGAAAAATTTAGAATAATTAATCATTATTATTTTTGTATTATGTCTAGCAACTTTTCAATTTCGAAAGAAAACGATATTCTTATTGTAAGGAAACATAATATTAAACTAAATGTACCAATGTTGAATGCTTGACGAGAACATTAAAATTGATTTCCTAGAAGCTGTTGAATATTTTTATTTTTTTAACAACTACACTCATGGTTGGTTACTTAAATCACTTTAGAGCCCTAACGGCACAGCGAACCATAATATGGACTTATGGAAAAAAGTTGGTAAAAAATGTGTAGCTCGAGCGCCTTCGCAGCGTCAAAGCAATGTAGTTGTGGCATACAATACGAAATTATGACAACGCGACGTGCTATGTGGCTTAATAAGTTAAAATGCATAAATAAAAATTAATCTACTAAAAAAACTTACATAATGCTAATGGCGTTTAAATCCAGCGCTATTTTATACATCCCTAATGCAGTTCATATTATTTAAGGAGAAAAAAATACAAATTAAAAAATATAATTAAAACCTTTTAGCCCGGCCGCACATTGTCCGAGTTCTGATCTGAAACAGTTGAATTTCGCCGGATCGCCTTCCCGCACACTATCCGAAATATCCTTCAGGCGAGTTCGAGCTCACACGGCTCAGTACAAAATGTAAGAGACAGCGCGGACGTTCAACTGTTTCTGATCAGAAATTTCGGACAATGTGCGGCCGGGCTTAATCTCCGGTTTAACCTTCAAGCGGGCGCGCGCTATTTTGTAACGGCAGTGGTCGCGCGTAATCTAAAAGACGTCTTAGGTGAATTTGGGAAACAAAACACTTTTCATTAAATACTATTTATTATTTCATAAATTTAGTTATTACTTACTCTTTTTAAAAGTAATTAATTCACCCAGGTAATTTAACGTATTTTTAGTAAAAACTTAGTTATAAAATCCGGTGACTCAAAGTAGCTTATCTTGTGTGAAGGGTGTGAAGGGGCAGAAATAGTGATCGGAATTTTCTTATCCTAATTCCGATTTTTTTCTTCATCTAGCTAGATGTTATCGGTCAACGGCGACCTGTTTTCTAAATAAACATGGAATTTGCCTCAATTTAATGAAAACTACATATAAAATTATAAGAAAGGCTTTCGACCGCGCCAGCGCCGACACCAAAACAATTGAGTTCCTTGCTGCAAAGGGGGTGCAGAGAGTAAGTGTAAGCTATTTATTTGATAGATATATTATGAAAACCTACTGAAATAATAATAAGGATTCAATGAGAAATATCGATAACATCAACGAAAATGTATTGAAGGGAGTCGATTCGACGTCGCGCGACCGCTTGAAGGCTAATAATAATACCTACATTAAAACTAGATTCATTAATTTAATTTTAATCATCTCTACCACATTAATTTTATAGGCACTTTTAAAAAATCGATTATCAAAAATAGTGGATATCAGTCATATTTTTTAATTATTGATTTATTATTATAGATGAGTACACATTTTGTACCAATATAATGACTACTGGTTTTCACAAATTATAATGATGTTTAAATATAAAACATTTACATTAAATGTAATTTACCAAATACTTAAGCGAAATTTTTATAATTGCTGACAGCTTTTAAACAATTTTTTACTAGGAGTTGTATTTTACGGTTGATGATAACTATGTGATGTGTTATTCTAGTCTACATCCATTAAGGCTAATGAGTATACTTCACACTAGATAACAGTCTTAACAATAATTTCAGCGGGTTTTTTTATTTTCACTAGATACCCTTTGATGCTGACATCTCATACATTACAAACTGGTTTCATTCATAAGCTTAAATAGACTTGATAATTGAAGACGTGAGTGGAAGAATCGAACAAGTAACATACGGACAATAACTAATTTTTTCCCTAATTATTTTAATGAAACTTGTGACTTATCTACTTCATAACCAAGCTAATATATCTGGCTACACATATAATCCATACTTTTTCTATTTCAAATATTTTTTCCGGCCATAAAGCCTTGTGACTTATGACTTATCTACTTCATAACCAAGCTAATATATCTGGCTACACATATAATCCAAACTTTTTCTATTTCAAATATTCCATTAAAACAAAAAAACGGGAAGTTTTTTCATGTTACTTACCCTATTCATCCACTCACGTCTTGAATTATGAGAGTATGTTACAGAAAAAACCGTCAATCTAAATTATAATCTCAAACAGTAATTTTTTTTTTTCAAATTACAGATTTTTGGTGTACTTCTCTTTCTTTAGTTTGTCATATAACAGAGAAAGAGGTAGGTATATTTGTGTAGCATTTTAATTTTAAGTGACTGAGATTAAAATCATAGTTGCAGCTTTAGCAGAGAAACAGCATCAAAAGGGCACCTTACACGGTTTAACTGGCATTTTAGACGTAATATCACAGGATTTCTTTATTTGTACTTAACTATAATTGTGACAAAATTGTTATGGCGATAATGTTAAAATGTCATTAATTTATTGTTATTTTTAAATGAAATCAAAAATGTCATGTTTAAAATAGTAACTTACTTAATTTAAATATGGCCATATCTCAGTCTGCATCATTACTAATAATAATAATTCAACATCACCCTGTAATTTTTACAGTCAACTATTAGTTGTATGGTGTTGTTTAAAAACGTAATAAACATTAATATTAATTAGTAAATTATGATATCCGAATTTTGTGCGTCTTAGAGAAATGAGATTTTATTTTGCTAATGATAATACTATAAAAGTACCACATTCATCTAGGATTTTAGACTTTTCATAATTTTGAAATTGATAAAATGAGTATTAGAAACATTGATTTGTTGATATAACATTAACGTGTTTTCTAGTGATCATATCATTGCAAACTTCTCACCTTATCACATATGCATACTTTACTTGGTGCCATAAATCTAAGTCAGTCTAAAACTTAACAATGTAATTTATGGATAAACTGATTCCAAAACAAGTAAGACATTCTTATGTAAATAGGTGGGAAGTTTAAAATGAAATATATTTTGTAGTTCCCAACAAAAATATCTTATGTTGAGTTAGTTTGGCTGGGGTAGGTGTTAGTTTTTACTGATTATTGAATCATTGAATCATTGAATTATTACATTGTTAGCATTTGACTAGACATCAACAGCGGATTTATTTGTAATTAATATTATGAGGAGTTTTTAGATAATAATATTATGATGACAAAAATTATAAAGAATTAAATAAATGGCACAACATCAGACCCATGTATTACATAATAGTATCAACATGTTTTAACATTGATCTTAACATCATTTTTCTTTGGAAATGGAATGCATAAAAAGGGATGTCACTGGTATATTATATCCTAAGAAAAATTATATTAAAAATTGAGGCGCTTTAATTTCTGCTTACTTTTCTTTGAACCTGCTACACACTTGTCCTTCCTGTGAATTCTTTTTGAAGGGCTCGGGCCGTCCAAATCAAACTGCACACATTTCTTACCTGGATGCCTCGGTGACTTGCATAGAGAGCAGAACTGAAATGAACAGAAGTGATTCGTACACTCTGCCCATTCCTCTCCAGACATTTCTTCAATAATTTTTGCTGGCAGCTGACATTTCATACATGGTAATTGTTTTCGGGAATCTAGTGATGCAGCCTGGAAACATGTTAAAGAATAGTGAACGACTTATATGTGGGTCTTAAGGTACAAGTTGGAAGCCGGCAACATGAAGCTGCAGCAGAAGATGTGTCGTCACGACACTACTGGTTACCATATATTTCTATGAATCGCTAGCTTCATGTTGCTAGCTGCGGAGGGTATTTCATAAGTAGTGTCACTGTGACACGTCATCTGCTGTTGCTTGATGTCGCCTTCTGCCAACCAGCACCTTTATTTACAATCACAATATAAAATTGAGCTTCATTTAACAACAAATATAGAGAAAGGAAGGTTGTTTTAAAATATCTAAGGAACATAGCTTTGTAAGAAGCAAGCTTAATCTTACCTTTGTAAATCTTTTAAATCTTATAGTCCTTGGTGACTTTGAAGGACTCACAGGTGTGTTGGCTGCCATGTTTTTGTTACAAACATTTTGTATCTCCATCAGTGGCCTTGTTATTTGTGGCTCTCTCAATTTTGGTGTGGACATTATATTTTCTTGGCTTTCTCTAATATCATTTAAATATTTTGAATATTCTTCCTGCCTCTTTTTCTCGCTGACATCTTCCCAAACCTTTTGCCAGTCTTGACTCACTAGAGTGAAGTTGAAAATATCCTCATGGCTTAAGTAACTGAATATTTTCATAATTGGTGGCAAAACATTAGCTTTTTGATGTAACATCTTTATGATATCAATTTTCTGGTGTGGCTTTACATTGTATTTATGGAAGGTGTTGGGCTTCTTTTCTTCCGATGTGACTTTAAGTTCTAATGCATTTTTATCACATGTTATTGAATGCATAACCATACTGAGACTTCTTCTTAGTTTATGCTGAGTTTCAGGACTATTTATTTTACACCCATTTTTACATATTTTCTTAATTGGCGTTGTTGGAATAGTAGCATAATAATGACTATCTGAAGGGCAAGGATCATGTTGACTAAATAAGGAACTGGAATATTCTATGGAGGAATTATAACTGCGGTTACATTTCTTACTGTCACTAAATCTGAGTCTATTTAGTTCACCTGATATATTACTTGTAGGTGTTAAGATGGAGCGATAACCGATGTCTGTATTGTCAGTTTCATCTGAATGAGAACGCTTAGTACCCCTTCGTTTAGGGGGTGACAATTCTTTGCTGCCTTCTGTAGATTTGACGCTCTGGACATTTTTGAAGTTAAGTTCTGGAGTTTTTTTCGATTCCTCCACATAGTAATGCCAAGCTTTACTCTTAGTACTTCTTGTTAGCGGGTAATAATTCTCGTCCGCTACATCGGAGTATTCTAAGGAACCAGGTGTAAAGGACGTATGATATCCGCTATCTTCTGCACTCCAGTTAAAGGGTAACTTTGGGGTCACAGGCTCCATGAAATCAGAATGTTTATCCATTTTACACACCGATTTGTAACTTCTAACAGTTTCAAAACTAAGCCATGACCCAGCACCACATCACCGAAGCTCTGAGCACTCAAACACTTAGTCAAACATTTTCTTAATTCCTTAAAATAATTATTATTTTACTTAGTAAAACCGATAACTCTAAAATTGTTTCAGTCGATTTTTATATAATTATTTACTCAAGTGAAGGTAGCCATGGCTGATGGCAGATGCAAACATAATCCATAGATTACAAACCGAAATGACAGTACCATTCAGACAGTCAGTAAACACCTGCCAAATTGTCTGGCGGTTGCCGGTTGCCGTTTTTTTTTTCTTTTTTTTTTGGCAACTTGACACAAATTTTGCGTATGTTGTGCCACAGACAAGTAAAAAAGGTAAGGAACTAGCGGTCAGAGATTTAATATATACTGTCGTATAGACCACCTGACAACCCGAAAATGCGTGACCATTTTCTATCTGTCAATGTGTGCGTGTGCTAGTGATGTATATTTTAGTATCGATAGGAACTAGCGGTCATAGACTTAATATATACTGTCGTATAGACCACTTGACAACCCGAAAATGCGTGACCATTTTCGATCTGTCAATGTGTGCGTGTGCTAGTGATGTATATTTTAGTATCGATAGTATAGTATTTTGTTATCGATAGTATAGTCCGTTTGAGTTATTTTACCTGAGTTTCTATAAGAAATAAATAATATGCAACTTTGACAGATTTGTATTTCAAATTAGGTATCATAAATTTTAATTGGCAAAAAAAGGTGAGGATTGAAAAGTAGATACACATTTTCTTTTGGAATGATTTTTCAATCGTCGGATATGTTATGACATGAAGTTCTTATAGGGGTAAATAATATACACATAACATATTATAAAGTTACTTATTTATTACTCATGTAAAATCTATCTGGTAAATCAGCCCTTACATTGAAAGTAAACGTTGAAAGTAAACAACACACTATACTAGTTTCATATATTTTATTCTTATTATCATAATATTTTTTATTACAATTATTTTTAACCGACTTCCAAACAGGAGGAGTCTAGACGTTCGGCTCTGGATATATTTTTTATGTAGGTTCAACGATTACTCCGCCGTTTATGAACCGATTTTCAAAACTTTCTTTTGTTGTACATTGTATTGTTTCGAGTAGGTATCATGTTCACAAAAGTGGTGGTCTGGTGATGGAAACCATGAGAAATCGAGGTGACTCCTTGATATTCAAATGGGAACATATGGTCCCAGAAAACGTTCAAAATCTTTCGATTAATAACCTTCTTGGGATTCCAACCAATACGCCCAATTAATTTCAGCCAATTTCCTCTTTTTAGAGAATCTTGAGGGAATCTGTAAAACAAATGATTATGATATATAAATATAAACCTTCGTCTAGTTTTAGAGTCACTCTATATTATAGTAGTTATATTATATTAGCTATATTATACTATACTATATTATATTAGTTAAAATAAGATAATATGTCCTTTTTAGTCTGGCCGCACATTATCCGAATTTCTGATAACAAAAATTCGGACGCCCCGCCCCGCTCATACATTTTGACACGTCAGAAATTCTTTTAGTATGATGGGTCTACAACAAAATGTATGAACAGAGTGCGTTCCGCCGGGCGTCCGAATTTTCTGACCAGAAATTTCGGATAATGTGCGGCCG
Organism: Aricia agestis; assembly: GCF_905147365.1. Lineage (NCBI taxonomy): Eukaryota > Metazoa > Arthropoda > Insecta > Lepidoptera > Lycaenidae > Aricia > Aricia agestis. Next base: position 9,831,936 of record NC_056414.1, on the reverse strand, counting down.
GGTTTAAGGTGATAAATATAAAGGTAAATGGTTTTTATTTTAGTTTTATGTTATTGTAAAATATCGATAAGCATATCGATAAATTTCATTCAAGCACTAGCGTATATGTAAAAAAATTTGATGAAAAATGTTTCTTCAAAATTTGTGTAATATAAGAACCTTTATTTACGCAAATATGAAAGTATTCACAATATAAGGATTCCCAATATTTTATTAGAAATAGAGAACTAAAGACAGAATATAGCAAAAATAAACACATCGTAACAATTAGGACATGAAGTTTAATTACCTGTGAAATGTATATTTTTCAGGATTATTCTTATGATTTACACTGCAAATACTTACAGCACAAGTTACAATTTTTAAATATAATAATATTTATTCAAAATAACAAACAAATTGAACAATATATTGGAAATATCGAAAGGGCATAAAAACGACTGACGACTTTTGACGACCTGTCAAATGAAAGTGGTTACAATTTTCATTAGACTGCCTCTCTCTTTTCATCTTGTTATAATTCCATAAAGGATTTTCTTCTCTCTCGCACTCTTTGTTGGTCTTTAGCATCATAGGTTTATGCTAGCGGTAGTAAAAAAGGAACGGAATTTGGAATAAATTAATTATTATAGTTTAAAAATAAAATTCTAAATAAAAAACAAATCACATGTTACATACATCTTAAAAACTAAAAAAAAAAAAATATTAATGTTATTTAGAGATAGATAATTACTTAAGCAAATACATACATGTTTATTATTATAATTAAGTAGAATATTTACAGAAGTAGGAAATGGGATAGGGATCAATGATAAACTATGATATAAATTAGAATGATCATGGAGAGGACAGGATAAGATAATATGGTTCAGATCGCCTATTTCACCACACTCGCACAAATTATCACGTCGAACGCCAATTCTCATAAGATGTGTTGGAATCCACAAATGACCCAGTCTCATACGAATAATTGATGTTGTTACGTTTTTTGAAAGATGAATTTTTACAAACCAAGGCTTAATTGGGATCACGGGTTGAATTTTTTTATAGTGAATTGCTTTTGTTTGACTGCTCAGTCTCCATGACTCATTCCACGCTTCTAAGAGAGAGTTCCTGGCAAGAGCAATCAAATCATGAGTGTAATTATGAAAAGGAAATACATCCCCACAAAAATAGTCGTTTTGCCAATTTATCCGCGAACTCATTGCCTATAATGCCATAATGGCTAGGTAATCTAGGTATCCATACAAAAGTTATAGAGAAGCCTTTTAATTTACATTTATATAAAAGATTACGAATTTGAATAATAATAAAACCAAATAAAATTAGAAAGCTTATGACTGATACGTTCTTTAAGTAAAATAAATAAAATTTGTGTATTGAATTACTTTTATTGATTTTTTTTTTATCGTAAAAGTAAAATACTAAAGGATCGTACCATCTGCTGTGTGTTTAATTATGTATAATTATTTTTATATTGAGTACTATTTGCTTCATTAGCTAACAATTTTTAATCTCTCAACCATTTCGTGTTATATAAAATTTAACAAATTTGGTAGTTTGCTTAAATAGTAATTTACATTTTAATTGATTTTAGATTACCTCAATTCATGTAAGTACTTATTAAGTAAGTAAGTGATTTGTATCTCGTCAGGACTTTATGTTTGAAATGTTAATTTTAGCTTAAATTTATTTCTTACCAGCGAAAACTTGTTATTGGCATATCGTTATATAATTTGTATCATTACCATTATAATTATGTGCTGTAAGTTTTCCCAATAAAATAAAATAAAATAAAATAAATAAATAGGAAAACAATTTTTTAATTTAAAAGGAAACTTACTTAGGGTTTGTAAAGCGCTTAAGGAATCTGAAAATATTAGAGCCCTTTCAAGCCTACCGAGTAGAACGTACTCTACAGCCTTGAAAAGACCGTAACACTCTCCAGTAAAAACAGAGGATTCAGGAGGAAATTTAACTTTCTGCACAATATTATATTGTAAATGATATATCCCTACTCCCACATGACTGCCTGCTGTATTCTTTGAGGCATCAGTGTATAAGTGGTGCCATCCCTGCCAATTGCCTGCCTGTTATTGGTGATGTATTTAAATATTATTGGCAAAATATTTATCAGATTTAAGACTAATACCAATATCATAACGAATGTCCGGCTTAAGAGTTAGAGCTTCGTATGTTGATTCAAATAGAGGGTAAGAGGGGGAGCGAAAAGTGGGCGCGTCTAACGTCAAAAATTTACGATAACTATGAATGAGAGGGGGCTTAGATTTATGAATCCAATATTTACTATTACTATAGCAAAGGTGAGATAGAGTTATAAGTTTTGGAATAATTGGATGATTAAGAAATTGGTAGCTGCGAAGAAAAAATTTATCTGCCAGATATTGTCGCCGGAGTTGAAGAGGTGGTTCATAACATTCCAACTGAAGAGCGTTTATCGGAGATGATTTCATAGCACCACAGATTATGCGCAAAGCTTTGGCTTGTATGTTATCAAGTTTTTGTAAACTACTTAAGTTACATGGCTCTAAAAGAAAAGTCACATAATCTAATACGCTTCTTATAATTGCATTATAAACTAGTTTCATTGTAAAGGGGTGGGATCCCCACCAAACACCAGAAAGACTTTTTACCATATTTAGGTTTCGCTCACATTTTGCATAGATGTAGTCAAAATGTGCGTTACCATTTAATTTTGAATCCAAATGTAATCCTAAAAATTTTACATCCTCTTTTACCGGAATCGGAGTACCGTCATAAAGAACTGTTATAGGAGGAGGCATACGCATTCGTGAAAATGAAACTACGGAGCTTTTACTGACCGACAACTCCAAGCCATTCCTGTCCATCCAGGATTTCAATTTCTTTAATGCGATTGACAGATCTCTGCAAGCATCATGTATAGAATGGGAGATTATATAAATGACTTTATCATCTGCGTATTGTAGTTTAATTATGTTTAAGTCCAAACATTTTTCCATATCAGCAGTGTATATATCATACAGTAAAGGACTTAAAACAAATCCTTGCGGTATTCCTTTACGAATAACTCTTTTTAGTGTCCGGTCATCTAAATTTAAAACTATAACTCTTTCTAATAATAGATTTCGAAATAGAGATCGTCTAATATTATTCCACACTGTGGTAGGGTGAACATCTGGGCTTAACGACAAACAAAACTTTCTCCAGCCTGATACCTTTTTTCTCCTGAAAAGTTTCTTTGTTTTCCTAACACAATCAAGATATTGTTGATAGTTAATTATATTTGGGTTTCTATTATACTGTTTTTACTTTCTTTCCTATTCCTAATAGCAGCTGTGCATTCTTGGTCCCACCACGGTGGAGAAGGTGGATTATTAGATGAAAGATTCTTTTTTGGAAAATTGTCATCTGCTGCCTTAATAAATGCTTTGGCCAAGGCCTCTGCACACACAGATTCATTTTCAGATTTTATATCGGGGAGAGATGGCAACTGATTTGAAAGTAAATTTTTAAATTTATCCCAATTAGAATTATTATTAAAATGGTATTTTATCAATGATTGATTGTGTGATTTATTACTGTTTTTACTTGGATATGATATTATGATAGGAAAATGGTCACTTCCGTGACTAGACATCTAAAACATGCCAGTGAAAAATAGATGAAAGATTGGGTGAACAAATGGATAAATCTGGAGCACTGCAACCTTCATGAGGAGCAGTGTGACGGGTTGGATGGCCAGAATTAAGAATGCACAGCTGGTGATAATCTACTAGGTCTAGCAATTCACGCCCCCATGGATTGTCTTTATAACTACCCCATGATCGATGTTGTGCATTTAAATCTCCCAGTATCACTACTGGTTTGGGTAATTGGCTTATCAGATTATGAATATCAGAAAAGATGCTATATGAAGGATGAGGTATATACAATGAAACAAAACATATGTTATTTACAGATGCGGCAATGATTGAGAAGTCTGAGTGATGCGGAGGTAGAGAAATGTGATGAAATAAATGATGATGATTGATGAGCAAGGCTGTACCACCATGCCCATCTGATCTATCTTCCCTGAGACAGGTATATCCGGAAATCTTAAAAGGGATCCCGGTTTTAGCCATGTCTCTTGTAAGGCAAGAATAGATGGTTTATATATTTTATTAATCAGATATATGATTTCATGTTTTTTACTGATTGCGCTTCGGCAATTCCACTGTTTTACATGGTCCATTATTGGAAGGGTTATTTGTATTTGATTCTATATTTAATAAAGCTACGTTGGACGGTGAAAAACTAGATATTGATGTTAGTAATTTGTTTAAAGCTAGAATAGTTTTTTGTATAGAGTTAACATCAAAATTAGGAGCAGGATAAGCTGATCCTTTACTTCCTGATGGAGGTAATCCTTTATTAAAGTATTATGAGCTTGTCTATCATACCCATACTCCTGTCTACATGGAGATTTAGGTTGTTTAAAAACTGTTTTTTTGTTGTAAAAACTGTTCGTTTAAAAACTAAACTACTATTATTTCTAATATTGTTATTTACAGAACTTGATTTTTGCATATTATTTACAGGCGCTGACAAAGTATTGGAAGATATAAGTACATCTGAATATAATTTGGACACAGTTGGATGGAGTTTGGATGCTTCAGAATATGATAAGCAATTATGAGCCATTGACTCTTTTATGGACTTTTGACGTTGATACTCGTACTCAGGACACTTTTTGTCTGTAGCAATATATGAACCGTGACAAATACAGCAATAAACACATTCCTCCTCCACTGAGCAGTTTTCTCCAGCATGACCTTGGCCACACCTATAACACCTAGGTGTGGATCGACATTGAGTTTTTATATGACCATACCTGCAGCAGTTATAACATTGTATGGTAGGGAATATATATAGATCTACAGGTAGTGCATTGTACCCTCTTGGGTAATACTTGCCCGTCAAAAGTTATTACAACCGACTCAGTATTATTAAATTGAGTTGTTCCATTGACAACAGTTTTTTTCTTTAATCTTCTTATTTTTAAAATCTCCCCACAACCAAAGGGAACTGTTATATTTTCAATGTCCTCATCGGACCAATCAGCGGGAATCCCTCTGACTAGGCCTATTCTGCTAACTTGGAAGGAGGGTATGAAAGCTTTATATTGGTCTGTACTTAATTGTTGACTATTTATAAAGTTATTAGCATCCGAATAAATAGAAAAGGAAATAGATAGTCTGTTTCTGGCGATCTTTTTTATGCTACCATCAATTATATTTTGTATGTTATTTTTCTTCAAATAATGCCCAAAAACGATTGGATGAAAGTTAACATTTTTGTTAGGTGATTTGGTTACTTTTTGTATGTGAACTACATATAGAGACGAGTCAGTGTCGTTATCTTACTTACCCTAGAATCAACTAAGCCTTGGTTTTTCGCGGTATTATCAATTATTATCTGTTTCTCAGCTATTATATCATTTTGTTTACAAGCTACATTGTTATCAGAATCGCTATAACACATGCAATTAACATCTTTCTTAGCTTTTCTTGGGTCATTTTTAATTTTTTTCATGCATTTCCTACAGCACTTCTTAAATATCGCTGGATGTTTACGTGGATTTGAGTACGAAGCATCCGTATCCATACTCGAGTCGTTTGAAATAGTCACATAATGAGCAACGGGGGGACCAGGTCCCCCCGGGTCGGGCTCCTCCATGGTATTCTTATAAACTACAAAATAAAAAAGACTTACATAAATAAAACTTAACTACACTCCTAAAAAGAAAAAATATAACTAAAAATAAACTATATAATTAACTATTTACATATAAAAATTAATTTGAAAATTTTATGAAAAAATACCACGAGCGCCTTATTTGAGTTCCCGCGCTTTTTTCGGATGCCGGTTGGCGGTTGTATTCACCATTGGGTACTATTACTTTATCTATGGTATTCACGATATTAAATTAAAAAGAGAAGGATGTATTCCATGTTAAAGTGGCCCATTCACTATCCTGCATTGCAGTCCGCCGCCGCGCCGTGCCGACTGCCGTCCGCTGGCTTATGCAGGATAGTGAATGATGTCGCAGCCGACGCAGCCACGGAATATATAACACTACAGGAAAGGGCATATGGGCGTGGCCCGCGTGCCATAGTTATGTCCAGCTGGACATAACTTAACTCGCACGCAAAAGGAAATTCGTGAGTACGGATTACTTACGTTAGTTTACGTAAGGTTTAAAATTTCGTACAACTTCAAGTCTTATCATATTTAGCTGTCAAGCGCCATCTAGCGTTGAATAACTGAACTCGGCAGTCAGAGTCGGTATTTCTTCTTATTTAAAAAGGGTTAGGGTTGTTTTTACGACATTGTATTTAAAAAAGAAATCTCTTTGTGATTGGTTATTTCTTTTGTGTGCGTAAAATGTTACTGTGTGAGTTTCAATGAAACTTACTTGCTATGGCCCTTCCTTTAGTGTTATATATTCCGTGGCCGGCAACGACACCAGGCATTCACTATCCTGCATAGCCGGCGCCCGGCAGACGGCAAGGCGGCCTGCCGTGAATGGGCCCCATTACTCTTTTTTGGTTTGATTTGACTCCAGACTTTTGACTTGGAGATCGTGACGTCACACAAGGTACGTTCCGATATGCACTGCGAGCACTACACAGTGCTATTCATAGACTTAATATTATTAGGCATTATAGGTTTATGGTGCTATTACTGTAGAAATCATAGTCTTAATATATACTATGGTAGATATCATAGACATAATATATACTGTAGAAATCATAGACGTAATATTTATAGTCTGTCAAGAAAGTGAAGAAATTAAAAAATAGCAACATCGTAGTGTCATCCCTTTTTTCTTAGATTGATTTGAAAATGATGAAACTACGATGTTGCCACTTTTTAATTTAATCACTTTCTTGACAGACTGTACTTTGAATCATATTAAGTTCACCCTAGGTACCCATTTTAACTAAACTCTGATTTTTTATTCAAGATCAAAAAAACTACTACAATATTGCCACTCCAATAAAATATTTGTGCAACAGTATATTCCTTTTTTCTAAAAAACAAGGCTTAGATAATTAAATTATTAATAATTTTAATCAGATGATTTAAATATGTAACCTGAGTTATTTTATTTTACATAAATACAAAACGCCGAAATAAAATCTTAAACATTCGTAATTTTTGGTACTATACCTAGTATTTTATTATACTGGTATCACTTCAGGTATTCATAACATTTGGTGCAATAATTTACAGGCTAAAGTAACATACTTAATATAATTTAAATATACATGTACCTAATTTACAAAATAGCAGAAAAATTCTGTGTAGCTCGCTTTATGGTCGTTATCTTATCGCTGCCATTTTTTTCGGCCATGACACATTGTTTATCCTGTCATATTATCCTTAGTATTAAAATGATAAAATTATGTCTTATATTAAGTTTTACAGCAGCATTTGTCCTATACTGTAAAGTGTAAACTATGTAAATGCGAGAGGGACGAATGCTATTCAAACATAAAAGACGTCCTATTTAGACTAAGATGTAAGAGTGTCATCTGGGTTCTAGTAAAAACCATTAATTTTAATATAATAGCTTGTATCAATAAGGATTATTTGACAAAAACCTTGTTTAATCATTATGTTGACCAATAATGCCGATAATAAATAAAGTAACATATTGCAAAAAGGTTGGCGAAACCTGAAATATTCACTTGACAATGACATTTATGTCACTTTGACACCTTTGACCATAGTAACATAGAATATCATTGCCTTTGACAGTGACGTACTGTAGTAGCTTTTTTGATCTTGAATTAAAAATCGGAGTTTAAGCCCCAATTTCACCAACGTCTGTTAGTGCTAACAGCTTGTTAAAATGTCATGTCTTCTCTTTCATTCATAAGAAAAATGAAAGAGGTGACGTGATTCTAATTCGAGCGTTAACTTTAACAGTCGTTGGTGAAATTGGGGCTTAAGGTCATTGATTTTAACATTTGATAAAAAAAATGCTGTCACCTGACACTTGTGACTTGACAGTGAAACTTGACAATGTCAGTTGTCACTATGCCCTAAGTTTAGCGTTTGTGATTTTATTGTTTTACCTAATTTTGGAGTTCAAAAAATTAATTTTGTAATACATTTTATAATGTTTATGCGTTAAATATAAAAAATGTCTTAGTTTTCTTTATATAGGTAACCAGAAAATATTTCGGTGACGCAAACATGGCAAACGAAATGAAGGATTTATGCCGTTTGTGTGGAAGTAAAGATGAGTTTTTAAAAGATCTAAAAGATGAAAACAATAAAAATATACTTGACATGATTAAAGAACTTCTACAGATTGTGGTACGTGAAAAAAATATTTTAAAATACACTCTTGTACTTCACAAGCAACTTGTATATTACAAAAAGATTTCTTTGCATTAAATACCTTAAGAGCTCACCTGACTCTAAAAATCAAACATCGTCCTTCTCTCTTCACGTCTTTCATATGCCAGGTGAAAAAGGACGGCGCGGAATCATCGCCGAGTTAGTTTTACTTGAATAAAAGACGAACTATAATGATTATGAAAAAAGTGTTTTGAGAAAATTTAGGTTTTATCAATACCTTTTTAGATATTAAAAAATATTAAAGAAAGACAGCAAACTTCGAAGATACAAGCAAAAATGTGTCTAAAACAAGGTTTTTTGTAAAAATAGAACGCAAGTTACTTGAGTAAAAAAATCAGTTTTCTAGACTTTACAGATTTTGAGATCTAGGTTAAAGTATGTAGTCAAGTTAGGGTCATATGGGCTCTTAAGTTGGCGTTATATTGCTCTAATTTTAACACTATTCTCAACACACTGACTTAATAGTTTTGACTTCAGACTGCTTACAAAATTTACATTACTATAGTATCCAATACAAACACTGCACTTTTCCAGAGTAATAGGCAGCCTATCTGTTAATTCAGAACCTCCATTACTACCCTGCCAAGTTTTGAATGATTTTGCCTTTTAGACATTACAGTTTTCATATTTCAGGTTAATGATAATGATGAGTTACCAACAAAGGTGTGCTTGAACTGCGAGGAAAAGCTGATATCATTTCAACTATTTGTGTTTGAATGTTATCAAGTTCAAACCACTTTGCAGAAGATGTTTCTTGAAAACTTAACATCACATTATTCTGTTAAAATTGAAGAAAACATGCCAGTTGGAGATGTTAAACCTGAAGCATTTCAGGTGAAGGTTGAATATCCCGATTTAGAAAGTAAGTATCATATTTTCAAAATTACAACCATTGCTTTTGATTTTTGTAAGAACAATAAAAGAAATTCGCTTCTATATATATTGCGCTTTATTTAGGTTAAGCGCATTCAGTAAGGCACATTTTTACTCCAACTCCAACTCCTACTCTTAACCTAAATCTTTCAATAAAGTATCAAAAGCGAGAATTTTTGTATTCGAATTTAAGTAAATTCGACAGTTTTTGTACAGATGCAGTGCTTATAATATTAAAATACATTAACGGCCGTTCCCAATATTTGATCTATCACTGGTTTTGCCCTACTAGAGATAGGAATAGCTCACATTAGACATTAGAGACATGCAAAACCAGAGATAGATCAAATATTGGGAACGGCCGTTAGTCAATATTGCCATAGTAATGACTTTTTTTAAAATTACTTAGTTGCTTCAAGCACTTTTCAAAGAGAATTACTACTATTTACTCCATAAACCTATGCTATTATATTATATGCTATTATATTAAGTCTATGATTTACTCACTGTAATTTAAATTTCATTATAAAACAATACCTAATTGTAAAATTACAATTTTTATTCAACAGGTGCAGAGGCATTAAAAAATCATGATCAAATTCATGAATTTGATGGTGATGATTTTGTGAAGAATGATTGCGCCAGTGATGATTTGAGTGATGTGGATCTAGCCACACTTAAGGAAATTAAAACAAAGACACCAAAAAGAAAATCGATAAGCCAAGAGGATGAGGTGGAATTTAAAGAAATTCTGAAGAAAAGTAATCCCCACGTTAAAGACTTTGTAAAGTGAGTTTTTTATCACTGTATTTTTTTAAATATTTTGTCTAAAGTCTGTATAAATAAAATAATTTGCTTAATTATTTCAGAATGCAATGCAAACTTTGTGAACAACCCGTTAAGACGTGGAGCGCCTTACGAATACATTATGCCAAAACTCACAAAAGCAAACCATATGTCACTTGTATCTGTGGTTTTATTATAAAATCTAAGAGCGTCTTGTACAAGCATGTAGCAGATCACAGAGCCGAGGGTCAAAAATATAAGAAGTCCGACAATTGTGATACAGGAAAACGGGAAAGTGAAAATTATCTTAAAGCCAGGAATTTTGTTAAGTATGTACTCAAATTAATAATTGTTATTATTTTTATGTAAGCTTATTGCTAACAATACTATAAGATTTTTATTTTCAAGTACTACAACAATTTTGCTAGTTGATATTTTTTTTAGTTTTAACTGCACCCATTGTGGCAAGCAGTGCAGTAGCTGGTACAGCCTGAAGTCCCACTGTGAGAGTTCACATAAGGTGAAGCCAGAGGTGAGGTGTATGTGTGGGGTCACATTGAAGTCCAAATCAGTATTATACAAGCATGTACAAGACCACAAAGACCCTAATGTATTTTGGTAAGTTCTTTACATATTTTACTAAACTGCCTTAGTAAATGCCGTACAAGGTAGTTTACCTTGCGCACACTCCGAGGAATACTCAGGTAGCTGAGTAGCAGTAAATGCTTTGCATTCAACTATCACAAAATAGAAATACTAGACTACCTTAAAACACGTTTTTATCAGCCATTTTTTACCAGTTAGAACTTTACCCAAAAACAATCAGCTTATAATAGATAAGACAAAATGTGGATAGTTACACCTATTATTAGTTTTTTAAAATGTCTATTATTTAATCATATGCGACAAATATTTATAAAAATAATATTTTCAGCTGTGATAAATGTCCTAGAATAACCAAAACACTGGCAGCCATGAACAAGCACAAGATGAGGCATGTACCTAAGTCGGAACGGAAGTTCTACTGCCAAACTTGTAACAAAATATTCAACTCCAAAGAAACATTGAAATCTCACATGCGTTCACACATTCCAATAGAAGAGAGGAAGATATACGAATGCGAAATATGTCATCTCAAGTAAGTCAATGCTTTGTAAAACATTTTGTCGGAAGGATCATATTTTATAAAGATTAATGAGTTTTAAAATACTAATGTACCAAACTTTTTCAATTGGTAATACTTACACAGTCTCAACTGCGCAATATTTGCATCTACAACATTTGAGTCATAAAAGAAACCGCGCGCGTTTTGCCCACATCCGATCACGCGCGCTGTCAGGAGCGTGTTATCACCCGCATACGGAGAATCCGCATTCCGCGCGCGGGCGATATTACGCATGACAGGAAAAGGGCCCTAATGTCGGTACTGTGTTTAGGTTCACGACGCGGTGCTCGGCGGCGTCACACAAGCGCGTGGTGCACGACAAGATCAAGAGCTACGTGTGCGACCTGTGCGGGTACGCGTGCGGCACGGGCGGCGAGCTGCGCCAGCACCGCGCCATACACAGCGACGACAAACCCTTCGTCTGCAACAAGTGCTCCAAGCCGTGAGTTTATGTAACATCATTTACATTAAGGTGCTCCCTCACCGGGAGCATTCGTGTGTATTCTGTAGTGGCGATGCTGGGCGACCGCCCAGGGCGCCAGGCAAAAGGGGGGCGCTTTGGCGCCCCTTTTATTTGCCTTTAGGCAAACAAAAGGGGCGCCAATCTTTTCAGCACTACCAGCACCTAATATTACAATACACATGTGTGCATTGTAATATTATAGATTCCGCTTTGAGCATTACATTACAATACTATCTCCCTGACCGACGAGTACCTTGTGTAATGTCAAATTATAAGTTACAAGTTTTATCAAAATATTATGACGTATCATTAGGTGCGCATTGTAATGTTCGGTTCTCCTCCTTCGCTGGTGTAATGCTCGACTCTATAACGTTACATTACACGCGAATTGCTCCCGGTGAGGGGGCACCTCTACGAGCGTAAACTCATAGAAATTGGCGGGTCAAGTACTGTGGTACTAGAGGGATCACACGGTAATTAAATTCACGATGAATTTTATTCCATACTAGCGCATGAGCTTTCCTGACTTTATGTTTCTTATGTCTTTCATTGTTCTATATTTAATGAAACGCAAATTTAAATTTGGAAAATGTTTACTTCATTACAAATTTATTTTGCTTAAATCTCGAAATATTGGACAAAATGAAACCGGTTCTGAAACTATAACAATTTACTTGATACTGCAACATGACGAGATTTTATGATTGAGACTAGTATCAGAGGAAACGAAATCTCGAAGATATCTCGTTTATACGTTTGACGTAGTATGGCGAAAGTGGTACTCTCGCCCAACAAGTCGAGGTTAGTTCTGTCTATTGTGCAAGTATGATTGATTGACAAGCACTGTTTGCAGTTAAGGAACACATCTTTTATCATTCCAGGTTTAAAACGTACTCGAACCTGAAGACGCACCTGGACACGCACGAGGACACGTCGTACACGTGCTACGTGTGCGCGCGCGTGCTCAACAGCCGCCGCACGCTCAAGAAGCACCTGCTCGTGCACGAGGACAAGTGCCGCTACGTCTGCTCCTACTGCAACAAGGCGTTCAAACGACGGCAGACGCTCAAGGTGAGAACCCCAGATTTTACGGCGAAGCCGAGCGTCATTTTGAAAGTCTCGAGTTGCAGAGTTTCGATCGTGAAATTTTTACCGATGAACGCGTTAAACGCCACGTTAAACGTCAAATTTGTAATTTTATTTTATTGAGGCAGTGTCGCAACCATATTTTAACTGATTAGTAGAATCGACCAAATAAGGAATTAACATCTGGCGACGTGCCTTCTCAAAAGAAATCTGCTAAAGGAAATTTTGAGCCTAGACCTTAACTCTGCGATCAAATTGTAAATTTGGTGCCTTAGTATTCGGTGTACGAATTAACAAACTTTACTATTAATTCTAGTAATCAAATGGTAAGAGGCCTTTCGCATGACGTCCAATCCGAATCCGTGAAAAATCCGAAGTAGACTACGAGGGCTGCTATTCATGTATCCGGAACTGGCCACTTACAAGAACAATATTTAAAAAGTAATTACAACATTTGAAAATAGAACTCTTTGGTTGAAGAATACATTTTGTTTCATGTGACTGTCAATTATTTTTCCATTGTGGCGTCATTTTGAAAATTGCGTGTCTTCATTTGCCATGGATTTAACGCGTGAACATTTTCGTGCAATGATTTACTACGATTTTCGGCGTGGGCTAAATCAACAACAGTGCTTTATTCAACTCACCGCAACTTTTGGAGATGAAGCACCATCAAAAACCACTGTTTATCACTGGTACAGTGAGTTTAATCGTGGGCGGTCTATGCTCACGGATGAAAATAAAGAAGGTCGCCCAAAAACAGCTGTTGTCCCACAAAATATAGATGCTGTGCGGGAACTAATAATGCGTGATCGTCATGTTACATATCGCGAGATAGAGGCGTCCTTAGGCATAAGTATGACGAGCATACATAAGATATTACACGAACATTTGGCTGTAAAAAAAATATTCCGCACAACTTGACAATCGATCAAAAACGGGCTCGTGTCGATTGGTGCAAAAAAATGATAAAAAAATACAACCGTGGTACGTCAAAAGCCGTTTATAATATCTACACAGGTGATGAATCTTGGATCTATGCATATGACCCCGAAACTAAACAACAGTCAACGGTGTGGGTGTTCCAAGATGAGCCGAAACCAACAAAAGTTACTCGTGCAAAAAGTACTTTGAAGCAAATGGTCGCCTGTTTTTTGGAATTAATGGACATGTGGCTACAGTGCCATTAGAGAATCGTAAAACGGTTAATTCTGAATGGTATACGACCATTTGTTTACCAGAAGTCTTTGAAGAAATAAGAAAGGACAATCGACAACGCAGAATCATATTACATCACGACAATGCTAGCTGTCACACCTCAGCTGAAACAACTCAGTTTTTGGAGGGTCAAAAGATCGAATTGACTGGTCATCCGCCGTACAGCCCTGATTTGGCACCTAACGATTTCTTTTTATTTCCATACGCGAAGAACAAATTACGTGGTCAACGTTTTTCGAGCCGCGAAGAGGCTGTTGATGCGTTCAAAATGCACGTTTTGGAGATACCTCAATCAGAATGGAAAAAGTGCTATGAAAATTGGTTCCAGCGTATGCAAAAGTGTGTCGATCATCGCGGCGAATATTTTGAAAAGCAATAAAACCATATTAAATGATATATGTTTGTTTCTTTTTTTAATTCCGGATACATAAATAGCAGCCCTCGTATTAGGGACACACACAAAAAGTCTGTCGTCTGCGATCTCCCTTACTATAATAGCTTACGCACTATATCCGACTGCTTTTCCCTCACTTCTCTCCGTCATCTCGGGTTGGGATTGAATGCTGACGATGATGATGAGAACAACGTCGGATGATGAGAAAAGAACTCTGTTGAAATGTATCTCTGTCAGGTGCACATGTACACGCACACGGGCGACAAGCCGCTGACGTGCAAGTGGTGCGCGGAACGGTTCGCGTACGCGTCGACGCTGCGCTCGCACCGCCTGCGCTGCCATCCCGACAAGATGCCGCAGTTACAGTACGGGGGTTACAACGCGCACATCGCCATGCAGGAGGTGGGTACAGCTTGGGTCATGATGGACAAATAATATTATAGTATAAAGCTTGTCAAAACAGAGTAGAAGCTGAACACAATTTGTAAATTACATAAAATATTCAAAAACTTATGTTAATATTTGAAGTAAACAAACGCTGTCAGTGAAAATACGAGGCGAAAAAACCACCATTCGATACTTATTTCGATTAGAAAATTTACTTCAGCGTCTACTCTTTTTTGACAGACTGTATAGTGTATACAGTCTGTCAAAAAAGAGTAGACGCTGTATGTGTGTATATAGAGTTCACTGTAAAACTAACAGCGCTGAAAGAGTTACTAAACAAATCATTTGGTTGTGTTGCTAAGTCGCCGGTGGACTCTTCGGTGGGCATCCTTAGGGGAAGCCGTATGCGTTAGCGTGGGCTTGCTGTATTGCAGGATAGGTTAATATTTCCTAATGTTCTACAAAAAGATTGTAGTCGGGGAGGGGAAGAGGGGATTTTGGGACTAGCTCGAGCGTGTCAGATTAAGCTTGTATAGGCTTCCGACATGTGTCTAGTTATCTATAGTCTAGGTATAGAAATCAGATTTCTCACATGGTGGGTTATTTTATTTATTTTTTAATTTTGAAATGTCATCGGATCTGTCAGACTAAGATAGTTTAGTATACCCCAAAGAACCTTCCATATAAAGCACTGACGATTCAAGTTTTGGTAAGCCTGTAGGGACATTTTAAAATATAAAAAATAAAGCTTCATATTTTACTAACTATTCTTCGCAGATATTTTATTTTGCACAAAACTAAATGATTTAGTCCTCGTTGTCTAAAATATATTTATAATTAACCTAAATAAGCAATTTTCTGGATATATTTTCTTTTAACCCTTAAACCCACCGCTAAAATAAAAAACCCTCTTATTATTTTTTATCACTGTTACCTAATGTAAAAACCTACTAGGTCTCCATGACGCTCGAGTGACTACAAAATTAGCACCTTCCCCTCCCCTACTATTGTGCGAGTAAGTGAATTTGGACTATTCGTGTGTTTGTGAATGCAACATCGATTATTTATTTTTTGGTTCCTGTTTTTTTCTTGTTACTGACTTTCGACGTAACAGACAAGACAAGCAACTTTCTCTAACTTATCCGCAGTGTAAATATTTTGATTTCAAAGAGGGTATGTTTATGTTATGTATTATTTCAGGGCTACATGAAAACCGACCCCGCGGCTGTCGGCGTCGTACTCGTTGGCAAGAACGACGTAGAAGCAATATAGTTACACCCCCGACACATTTAGTTAACATTTCTATCTAATATTATTTTCTTTACAATATTATTGTTATAGTGTTGTATATTACGTGTAAGTAATAAATAAATTTCACATATCAAATTGTGTTTTTTGTCTCATGTAGGTCATGATAAAATACTAGTTTTCTTTTGAAACATTAATAATTCATCACTGGCTCCGTTTTTGACATAAACCGACAAGGCGCTTCATTTTTTATGACTGGGCGTACACGCACGTTTTCCGTATTCGATTTCAGTTTTCGGAAATCGGCCCCCGTATCACGTATCTTGCGAGAGCAATGCGATAGCAATTATTGCGCGATAATTGCTCCAAAATCGCAATTTCGTATCACGTATCATCCAAAACAATACGATTGCAATCGATCACTATACATGACACCATTGTTTGTGACATTCATGACACCCAGCAATCACTCGCGCGATTATTGCTAGTGGATTGTTGATCGCTATTTTTACGTGATAAGGTAGCCGAATGCATGGAATCAGTAGAAAATAATACACTGACGCTTTTTTTCCGAACCGAGACGAACGAGTGCAAACCAGCGCGTTCGCGAGTAAAGAAAAACGTACGATTGCGCTAGTCTCACCGAATTCCTTGAATCGAAATTTCACATTCGAAAATCTAATACGGAAAACGTGTGTATGCTGCCAGCCGAAAGAAGGAATGATTCCAAACCGGAACGTAAAAAAGACGTAAAAGCTGACCTCTTAAATATTTTTTAACTTTTTAAGTAACTATACCTAAGTTTTTATAGCGGCAACAAAATTTTTAGCTAGATTATATAGATATATAAGGCCTGGCGAGAGACGGGTAAAAGTAGATTGGAAATGGACATTAAGACAACATTTCAAGATAGATTTGCTCTTTGTTCACGAATGTAGAAAATAAATAAACAGTATATGTACCTAACTTAATAAACGTATGTAACTTTCAAACTCAAATATTAGTTAGCCAACTACTTGGCCAAACATTGTTAATGCACCTAGCAGAACCTTAGTAATCTCACGTTATTGCTCGGCTAAGTGGAGTGCTAGATTAAGCCAGGATAAACTGCTAACTCATGTCAGCTTCTATTATTATAGCTGCAGCCTGCAGGGCAAAGCTTGTATGAGTTACCTACCATATTGCTCACATACATGATACATGCAGTATGAACCATTTGTAATTAGGTACGTACTTATCTTGTAACTAGCCTGAGTTGTTCTATCCAGACTTAAGACAACATAATATTTTGTTACCGTACAATATTGCTAAGTTAACAGACCAAATAACCTAATGCCGGCTAAATGTAACAGTAAATACACGTTTGTCGAATACATATCTTATATCTTTAAACGAGCAATGGGGATTGTCCATTTTTTTTAATTTTGCTCATTACAAAAACATTTCGAGGAATAAGGTCAGTGATCGTTTTTCTGTATATAAACGAAAAAAATACCCATTAGTTACTTATATTTTTTAACAAATACGTTTAACCTTTGTTTGACCTTCAATGGCGTTAAATTAACAATAAATTCGACCAACATTACGTTTCGAACTTTTGGTAAGCTTCTCGTATCAGCTTTCACATCATGAGAACTTGCATTTGACGAACCAGCCATTATAAATAAGATTGAAAGGAAATTTGAAACATATGCAGAGGTATATATATATATATATATATATATATATATCGGATCGGAATCGGCTCCAACGATTTTTGTATATAGGGGGTTTCGGGGGCGATAAATCAATCTAGCTAGGAATAATTTTGAGAAAATGTATTTTTATTCGTGTTTTATCGATAATCTATCGGTTTCGGTGATGGTGGCCGGTTTCATTGAAACCAGGCCAGCTACGCAGGAGTAATTTTATTGTGCCCAAGTGTGTGCGCAGTGCACAAGAGCACTCTCTGTTCCTTTACTCTCATAACCTAGTGGGACGGTAGACCGACACGACCGGCGAGAGTCGAGTGGAATACATAGATACAATATCAATTGTTTGGAACGCGCTCGTGACTAAACCCCTAAACCGATACAGATTTGGTTCGATGGAGATAAGGTATTGACTATTGGGTTAGTTTGTCTCAGGTCTTACGAAAGCACACACGGTTAGTTATATTCCTGTAAAATGTATAATTTGTAGGCAATAAATGAAAACCTACGCGTAAGAAGTTGCGGGAAACGTCTAGTATAATAAAAATGAAATATAATTTTCCACATCCAGCCTCATCCAGCATAAAAGACAAGCTGCATGCACACGAGCTATTGTACTTAAAAATTCGCGCATTTCATCACAGACCATTAATACTTAACAATGTAAACGCATAGGATTTTGCATGGAAAGGACACTAATACTTAATCGACTTGGCCGTCTGCCAGTCATGTGAGAGTGAATCGAGATTTTTAGAGAGAGTATTGGCGATGTTGGCGCGATAAGGGGCGGCTGCACTGGCGGACCGCCAACCGCATCCTTACGTAACACACTGTTACGTCACAGTTTCCCCCTCGGTGTAATTGCTAGGCGCCACGCCGGAGCATCCTTCAATCATAATACAGTAGGTTTAGGCTTGATGGTTAAACATTAAGGAAGATTCTGTAAATAATTAGAAGAGAAAAAACATTAATAATAATATCTTCGCTTCACGCCACGTCAGTCCGTGCTAAGTCTGAAGGGCTTGTGTTACAGGTACCAGACAACGGAAATATATTTTACTTTTATCTATACATATTATGCTTAAGATTTTTATTGTATCACGAGCTTTTGCCCGCGGCTTCGCTCGCGTTAAGAAGTATTATTATATACAAACTTTCGTCCCCTATTTTAATCCCTTGGGGTTGGAATTTATCAAAATCCTTTCTTAGCGGATGTCTACGTCATAACATCTACCTGCATGCCAAATTTCAGTCCGATCCGTCCGATATATATAGATACACATATTTAATGAAAACTTTTTGTTCCACCCGACAATTGAGCCACAGAGGTCGTCAACAATAGAAGATTAATTTGATTAAAGTCAACTTATTATTATTTAAGCTGCTATTGCTTTGTGTATTGGTTGTGGTTTGTGTAATGGTCGATTTATTATTGATTAATTAAGTAGGTAAGTCTGTAAGCTATCAAATAGTTAATAATAAGACGACGTACATCTGCGCATCACGCAGTGTAATTGCTGGGCGCTACGCCGTAGCATCCTTCTCACGTTCGTAAGCAGAGCTGTTGTAGTTTAGGCTTGGTGGTTAAACAAGGTATATAATATGTATAAATAATTATTACCTAGGAAAAAAATAATAGAAAGTTAATTTAAAATTCGTCGAAATATTATTATTACTATTTAAGAAGTCAAGTCAATATCAAATAATAGTAATTAAACGTCGCTACTCGCAGTTTTGCTAGGCATCCTTCAATTAAGGAGGCGACTAACCCTAAAATGTCTATTTTATAATTCATTTTTATACTTGAAAATAAGCCCCGAATTGTTTCATTTCCTAAAATTAGATACTACCTACATTATATTTCCGAGAATTCTATCTGAGCAAAAACACGATATCTTAAAATTTTCTCGATAGAAAAAAATCACAAATATGCATCTAATTTTCACGAATTTTTCATTTATTGCCATAACCGAGTATTGAACTAAGTTAATATTTTAACACATTGTATAAAATTCTATCATTGAGAGATCGACGTAGCGGATTTTTAAAATGTTGTATATTTATCGAGTTATTGAGAAAAAACTAATTTGGCGATGAATCCGAGTCGTTCTTTTTCATCTGGCAAATGAAAGAACACTCACGCCCGGAGTGTGAAGAGAGAAGGACGATGTTTGATTTTTGTGGTTAGTCGCCCTCTTAAACGTAGTGTGGTTAGGCTTCATGATTAAACAAGATTGTGTAATTAAATAAGAAGTAAAAAACAAAAGAAACTTAATTTAAAATTCGTCTAAATATTATTATTTAAAGGAGCTGACTATTTAAAGATTCTATGATTTAAGGACCTAAATTTTGGTAAGCTATCAAATAATAGTAATTGGACGTCACTACTCGCAGTATTTTCACTTATAATACCACACGAGCTTCAAAATTATCGGGTATTTCCCGATAGGTTCGTTGCAAACAAATGAAGGAGTCAAGTTTTTCAGGTTAAAAAATCACTCGCGCTTCGCGCTCGTGATTTTTTAACCTGAAAAACTTGACGACTTTATTTGTTTGCAGGGAACCTTGAGGGAAATGCCAGATAATTTTGAAGCTCGTGTGGTATTCGGGGGATTATTTTTCCGTCCCAAATGTCGGGCAATAGAATTAGAATTTGTTTTTTATATATAGCAACTACCAGAGAAAATTTTCAAAAAATTATCAGTATAATACCATGTAGGTTGTACCACGTGACGTCGAATGGTGCAATTCTATTGGTCGATATTTGGGTCGGAAAAATAATCACAATAGATTTTTCCTTTGGTGTAATTCCTAGGCGCTATGTTGCACCGTAGCATACTTCAATCTAGAGAGCGGTTAGGCTTATGATTATGATAAAATATTATATAAAATATTGATTATACAAAGGTTCTGTAATTATTTTAGAAGAAAAAATCAGTACATAGTTAATTTGAAAATTGTTACAAATATCATTATTTCAAATAGGAATTGCTTTGTACAATGGCCGATTTATTATTGATAAATAGGTAGAAATTCTGTAAGCTATCAAACAATAATAAATTGACATACATCTCACAGTTTCCCCTTCTTGATCTTGATGATTAAACATTAAGGAAGATTCTGTAAATAATTAGAAGAGAGAAAACAATAGAAAGTTTTTTTTATTTTTTTTTTTGAAAATTTGAAATAAGCTAAAATTTTTGGGAGCCAATAAATAAGATTAAGAAAGCTAAGTAATATTGTAAGTTAAATAGCGCATGTTTAAACACACAGATTATTATTATTCTCTTTTAATATTATCTAAAAATGCAGACCTTTGGTATTACCTCCCAACATTTTCTCATCTATACAGATTGTAGAGTAAAACCTTTTTCTTTAAAATGTGTGCATTCGTATCTTGTGAATTGTGATACATTATGCAAGTATTATACAGGAAAGGTTTATGTGCGGCAGGGGAATATCATAATCTTGGAGACGGTCGGGCGCGTCACGCGCGGGCTGTGTGTTCATCGCCGGATGCGGTCCCGTCACCCCGCGCCGTGCCGCGCATACTAAACACACCCTTATTGTCTATGTATGCGATGCATTATTAAACTAGTATAGTATTCATGATTAATATTAGCTCCTATAGCACTGAAAAACTCCTGAAAGGATATAAAATGTTGCTCGCTAAAAGTCTTTTGTAAAAATACTAAAAATGTTTTCTCCCTAAGATCGTAAAAGGATGGAGATTAGTGTAGCAGCAAGTGCAGCTGACAATCTTTATTTAAGTTTGTTCAATTTGTTCGTAAGCTCTGTTCACAAAACAGGTAAAGTTTATGTTATTATGTCAATTTATATGCATTATGCGCAATAACTTTTACATATTAACTTAATAACTGAAGTTTTTTTTGTGAATTATATACGTGTAATATGTATACAACTTAAACACCTGCAGTGTGTAAAACTAATTGAAATTACAAACTCGCTAATGTTGTCGCGAAAAAGTTATACTCACATCAGAATTCAGAAGCTTATATTAACATCTTCTTTTTAACCGCAATAAAATAAGGGATAAACGTCCATGAATACGTAATTTTTCGTCCTGTAATAAATCTATCGCCCATGATTTACTACTGAAGAAATTTTACGGGAATAGAGTTAAGTGAAGATAGAGTAGGTTGTGCGGGGGCGGGCGGCGAGGCGGGGCGGGCGGGGTCCGGGCGGCCCTCAGTGTCACGGAGGCTGCGAGCCGCGCCGCCGCCCGCCCAACATCTCGTTTGTTTTTCTTGTGATAAACACTCAACAACAACACACAAAATTGGAACAATGACAAAAACAACATATTACGTGAGTGTGTAGACAATCGTTGTGATGATTTTATTAAGTTTTTCTAAGCTTTTAAGCTCGTAGTGCTAGCGTAAGATACAAAGTAGTAAATAGTAGTGGTGCAAATTAATATATATTGATGAGGATTACTTATCTGAATTCATTATTAGTAACTAATTTCGTGTTATGAAAGAATTATTTGTATGGCTTTTCTATTACTTAATGTTAGTTCAATCAACAACAGCTGTTTATTGTAAAAACTTTTGTCTGAGAATAAATAAAAGTATAATACCTAATACCTTTAGTGCTTAGCAGTTAAATTATAATCTGACTATTTCGAAGGATTTTCTAGGACTAATGTCCATACTAAATTTCATCTAAATCGGTTTATTATTTTAAAATTTAAACTTGTAGAGTGGACAAATGGACACACTTCCGCTCTTTTTTGTATGAATAGTTATTTTGTAAGAAATAATTATTTGAAGCTTAACTTAACTTAAAATCAAAATTCAATTATCGAATAATTTCGTAAATAAGGCTTTTTTATGAAATCGGTATGAAGAGGGTGACCACTTAAGAAGCCCCAAGAGAGTTCCAATTATAGATGTTTTCGCTATCAACATCTTAAGGCGGCTCGCCTGCCTTCGGCCCCGGGTCATTCTTAAAAACGCTTACGCCAATTTTAATATTTTTTACTTGTTTCTTAATTAGGGAGTTGTTATTTTTAATTGAAACGTTGTTTCGTTTTTTTTTGTAGAAAATATTCTATAAGTAGAAAGGAAAAAGTAATTAGATTGTATTCATCGAGTTCGTTATATAGATTTTTATGTTTTAATTACCAAACTATGATTTAAAAGATTGAAGTAATTGTAAGGTACAAACTACAACGTAAAAAGGTTTAAGTACAGTAATTAAACTTTATATAACTTAGATATTATGTTATATCATACAGGGTGTAACAAAAACAAGTGATAATACTTTAGGGTGTGTACGTGTTCCCTGTAGAGATATCACTGTGAAAGTAGCAGCGCTGAAAGACCAAAAATTTTTTTCACTTTTGTATGGGCAAGGGCCCGAGCGTCACGAATTTCCCCATACAAAAGTGAAAAAAATTTTTTTGTCTTTCAGCGCTGCTACTTTCACAGTGAACTCTCTACAGGGAACACGTACACACCCTTAATTATTATCACTTGTTTTTGTTACACCCTGTATATTATGTAGAGTTCTTTATATTCGTAGTTTCGTATCTATCTGCATATTGATTGCAATATTTTGTTCCGACAGGCACTGCTGAATTGTGTTTGACTCGGTGCCAAATAAATCAAGAGCATTTCAGCAATAAACATGAGCAATTTAGAAATTATAGTTATGCAGAAAAGATTGAGCCAATCGACAATGGTCGGAAAGATTGCGATCTTTTTAGCGTTGTGCGCCCTCGGTCGATCTGAAACGACACAAAACGGCAACGTTACGGCGATATCGACGGAAACAATGGAAGTCTCCAGCACGAGTCCCATTTTAAAGCTACTAGCTCCCACAAAAGGCACAACAATGGCCTCAAAAACAACAGAGTACACGACCGAGCGACCAACAAAGGGGACGAAAAGTGCTAGAGGGCAGAAGGCAAACACTAGTGCCCCTCCAATGCGGCGGGCTCCGGAGCGGGCCGTGGAGTGCGAGCTGCCCGTGCTGCCGCGCGACTCCCGCCTCTGGCGCGGGAACGAAACACATGAACTCAATTTCCCAGTCACGGTAAGTTTATCTTATCACGGTCCCCAGTGATTTTGTGACCCCATAAAAGTCATCAGAAGAGCTGCAGGTGCGTTGCCGGCCTTTTAAGAGGGAATAGGATAATAGGGGAGGGTAGAGATGGGAAGGGAAGGGAAGGGAATAGGGGAGGGTAGGGAAGGGAATAGGGGAGGGTAGGGAAGGGAATAGGGTAGGGGATTGGGCCTCCGGTAAACTCACTCACTCGGCGAAACACAGCGTAAGCGCTGTTTCACGCCGGTTTTCTGTGAGAACGTGGTATTTCTCCGGTCGAGCCGGCCCATTCGTGCCGAAGCATGGCTCTCCCACGTATAAAATAAAAATTTAAATACATATATTTATTAAAATAAAAATTTAAATACATACAGTATACACTGTACCTATGTAGGTACAGTGTATGTATTTAAATTTTTATAAGATCAAAATATTACAGAAAATCCGAGACATTCTTTAAATTGACTTCCTATTGACGATTGAAAGCTTTGAACTGTAAGCTAAATGTAATTTTGTTTCATGCTCAAATATCTGATGTAGGTAATCATGTTTAATCTGAAACTTCGGGTTCCAATTAGGTTAATTCGTAGTACGTACGTTTATCTAACGTGTAATTTCACCGTTCGCTGGAGGTTCGCAACTCGATCCTAATGGTACTTGGGAACTAAGTGACGGTCTTAAAAGTGTAAGTTTTGGTTTGAACGGGTTACAGCTTATCTCCCGCAAAGCTTTTAATGTAAAATAAATAATAGTAAGGGAGCCCTAGAACAATTTTTTTTTTGATTACTATCAAGCTAATTTTTTGTGAGTAACTTCATTTTGATAAGACGAACAAAATTTTTATTTGCGAAAAATCTTAGAAAGTGGTAGCTAACAGAAACAGAAAGGATTTCATACTTTGACTTGATGGTCCTAAAATATGGATTGTTCTATTTGTAGGACAATGTTACTCTTAAATTATATAAGTATTAACCTATCAATATACAAAACATCAGCTTGTTAGGGTTCCGTTTTAGAGTTCAGTCCGTTGGTTGACTACAACCAAGTTTTGTTGATTACATAACCCTATAACGGGACCCTAACCAGATGATTTTTTGTATGTAATCTATTGATAGATAGATAGAGTCATATAATGTAAGAGTAACGTTGTCCTACAAATAGAACAATCCATATTTTAGGGCCATCAAGTCAAAGTATGAAATCCTTTCTATCTCTGTAAGCTACCACTTACGAGATTTTTCACAAATAAAAATATTGTTTGTCTTATCAAAATAAAGCTACTCACAAAAATTAGCTTGATAGTAATAAAAAAAATAGTTCTAGGCTCTCGTACTATAAGGTAATTAAAGCTTTAAAATATTTATGCAAAGCTCGGTGCGGGGGATTCTGATTGAGTGATGAAAGTTTACCGTCGAGCTTAAAGTTGTGAGCATCTTTTACCCCCTGCATCTGTTTTCCTTAAGTAATCACCGTTAACTTCTAATGGAAAGCAAGTTATTTTAAAGAATCTAATTAACTGCTTCGGACTTATAGCTACTTAAATTAATTAATTTTCCTTGACTTGAGGACGTTATGTGAAACATAATGTGAAAAAAGAGATATAAACCACCTGACTACAACTTGAGAAGACAAAAGCATGTACAGTGCTCCAAAAGTGATAATGCGCATAGATATTTTAGTAATTTTTCAACAACGGTCGTATTTCCCGAGCGACGATAAACGATATTGCATTTTCTAATTGCACTGCGTTTAAGATACATGCATTAGTCAAAGTTCGTCATGGTATTCCTGTAGTTATTGTATCACGGTCACTCATGCGCATTATTACTTTTGGAGTACTGTATGTACACTCTAAATAGGTATGAAAGATAAAATCTCTTTTGAAACAGATAGGCTTCATTTTTTTCAATGGAGTATTTATCTGACGCTGAGCTCTTAAACATTTCCCTCGGCTTGATAAAAACGGAGTGTATATCGTTTTTCACATTTTCCTTGTTTCGAATATACCGATTCATTAAAAATAAAGGCGAAATAATATTCTTTCTCAGATGTGTAATCCTGAAATGAGACACCTTAATACGAGACGAGTACTCACAAATTCCTTTTGGATCTCGCCCCCCTAATACTTATTGCTTTTTGCAGATGAATATAATATTGGAAGATTAAATGAAATGAAAGCCTCATAGAATGTGGTGTACGGTGTACTCCTATACGTAATATTATCTGTAAATTACTTGTTGCAGTGCAATTTATTATTTTTTAAGAATTTTCAAGTAGCGCTGTCGGGATTTTATAATTAGTTGTATTAAAATTTAAACCATTGCAGGCCGTATTCATACTTTTTAGTATGTATTTTGCGATTGTTGTCATTATAAAAGGAGTACCTGGAGGGCCGATTGTTTAAAGAGGTTTAAAGCAATAAAAAAAGGTTAGATCGTTTCCTCTCCCCTGATTCTACATTTAATAAATCATTCACAGCCGTTGAGGATAAACGAATCCATACTATCCAAACTAATATTATAAATCTCTGTCTCGTCTGTCTGTCTGCCTTCATGTCCAAACCGGTGAACCGATTTTGCTGAAATTTTGTATGGATGTCCCGGGAAAAGATATAGGATACTTTTTATACCGGAAAATATTTAATTCCCACGCGATTAACGAATTTTAGTGTAACGGAGTTGCGGGCATTATCAAGTGTAAACAAGACGTTCCAGTTCCACCCTCCAGTCAATTGTATAAGGCCCTCTTTCACCACTCTCTGATAAAGTGCCGAATAGGCTATAATCAACTTTTTTGACAGATTATCCATACTTGATCTGTCAAGTTAATTGGTGGATAGCCTATTCATCACTTATCAGGAAGTGGTGAAACAGACCCTAAAACTTCTTATAGGTATTAACACTAACATTTTCATGTAACATTGTAGTAGCGTGGAACTCGTTAATCATCACTAACAGGGTTCAAAGCTAGTAAGGTCTGAATTAATGACGGCAAACTTTTAGTACGTCGTTTGCTGTCCGAAGTGAACGCGAATATGTGTGATAAGGGCAGGCCCCGGGACACATTATCATAAACTGCTCGGAAAAATAGTTGTAAGTTTGCCTAAGAACGCCTACAATATTTTGTCCGGAACTTCATTATACGTCAAAATTAGTTTTGCGAGAGCAGTAAATTTTTCAAGATAAAAACTATCCTTTTTTATGTCCCGGAAAATAAGACATAATATAGGCTCATTTTCCGGGACATAAAAAGTTGTAATTTTGAATGAAAATTGGTCCAAAAGGTTAACAGACAGACAATTCATACTCATCAAATCGCAATTTGACGAGTATGAATTATAAAACTTATCAATTCATACTCGTCAAATTGCGATTTGATGAGTAGTTTAACTCACAAAGATCATCCATAGATACTTAGTATCTATGGATGAACTTTGTGAGTTAAAGATGTCACCCCTGGAGGTCAAAGTTCGCGTGTACTAGTGATTAATTGAATGAAATCTGTATCGTAGCTGATACGCGCCGTTTTTAGAGTTCTGAAGTAAACAAGAAAACTCGAATACTTTAATACTTACTAGATTACGCCCGTAAGCCCGTAAGTAATTAAGTTGCGCCAAAATTCGTTCGCGCGGGAATCGTTAATTAGTCTGGGTAAAAAGTATGTTATGTGTCTTTCCGAGACTCAAAGTATCTCCATACAAAATTTCATAGAAAAGCTGTTCAGCGGTTTGGGCGGTGGAGAGGTAACAGACAGACATACACATTTTCGCATTTATAATATTAGTATGGTAACGCCTCCGTGGTCGAGTGTTTAAGAGTCTTTGTCTGACAAGTAAGATGATCGATGCGTCGGATGGGCATGTAAAAAGTTGGTCCTGCGCCTGATCTCTTGCCAGTCGTGTCGGTCTTCCGTCCCACTGGGTTATGAGAGTAAAGGAATAGAGAGTGCTCTTGTGTACTGCGCACACACTTGGGCACTATAAAATTACTCCTGCGTACCGGTATCGGTGGTACCGTACGTACCTGGTTTCATTGAAACCAGGCCACCGTCACCGAAACCGGGGTATTATTATTATTAGTAAGTATGGGTATTCTTTGGTCTTTGCCCGTAAGCGTACAGCTACTAATTATCTCATTTGTCTCCTGTAACCAAATGTGTAGGTTTAAACTTAGTCCTGAAGGGTAAGTAGGGAACCGAGTAATGAGGCAATCACGGAACCCTACTCCTCATGTAATTTTCAGGTACTAACTACTTCCCATTTATAAACGTCACTATGGTGCGGTGTTGCGGTTAGCAACGTGGCGTGTATTCTGCCAGTGAGGATCTGCAGACGTACACTTTATTTCGTTTAGGTCAGCAATCAGCATACATGACAACATGATGAGGTGATGCGATGTTGATTTTGGATTTTGGAATGAGAAGAATTTGGAATATATAAAAGTTATCTTCTTAATGACTATCGTATAGTAGTTATGTATAAATTGATCCTAAAGCCTGCGAAGAGTCATCAAACGAACACTTAATAAAGTGTTCGTTTGATGACATTAACGGCAAACTGAATACAGTTAGCCGTTAATATTGGGGCACAAATCCTATAGATAAAATAAATTCAGATATAACATTTTATTACAAAGGTGCGGCCGGGCGACATAAAATACCGCTGTTTCGTTTAATAATATAGAAAATTGTCTGCCGATATTCTATTACATTCGTATTGTAATAAAATGGAGCCGTAACATGTCCATAATAACAATAATTGGAGATAAAAGTTCACTTAACTGAATATAATGAACTGAGGATATTATTAATAGGAATGACGTCATGTTTCTCCGGAGGGTACACCGATAACCCTCGAGGGTATGACTAGCTCTTCGTTATAGCAATTGTCTTTGCTAATAGACGATACTTTAGGTTTTTGGTATTTCGATTTGTAGGACTTTTTTGGGACCTCACTACATAAAGCTTAGATTTATTCCAACCTGGCATGGTGATGTATTGCAAGTTGCAATGCATTTTTAAAGAGCCATTCAAAACTGAACTATATTTATTACATAACAATGCACATTGAACTATAGTTCGCGAGGAACTAGTTGATCGCGCTGGTGCCTGGTATGTGTGG
Source organism: Aricia agestis (assembly GCF_905147365.1). Classification (NCBI taxonomy): domain Eukaryota; kingdom Metazoa; phylum Arthropoda; class Insecta; order Lepidoptera; family Lycaenidae; genus Aricia; species Aricia agestis. Next base: position 9,803,022 of record NC_056414.1, on the reverse strand, counting down.
CGGTGGGACGGAGAGGCGGTAGCGCTTGATGTTAAATATTACTCATTTCGGTGCCGGACTTCGCGGCGGCCGGCGGCACGCGTTGACAGTTCAGCTAGTTTAGACAAAACGCACCAGAGATTGCTATAGCAAGATGAGTCCGCCGATAAAAAGACAATCTAAGGAAATAATATTTATAGTGCATACGTTTTTTAAAAAACGGAAAGCCGATGTTAATAGTTTAGAATATAAAACTGATGCGAATATTCATAAATTAGTGGCAGTAGCAACCAAGATATCAGAACGAAGTGTAAGGAGAGTGATTGCTGAAAGTAAAACATCCTTGCAAAATACAGGGGAAGCAAAATTTAGCTCTCCGCGGAGACCAAAAGAAATAAAAAAGAAAATACAAGTTGATGATTTTGATTTAGGCGTGATAAGAAGAAAAATAAATCAGTTTTATACGGCACAGAAAAAAAACCCAAGTCTACGAAAACTGAATGCTGTGTTAAAAGAGGATAATATTTTAGATTGCGGATTAACTTAATTTAAAAGAACTTTTGCACAAACTGGGATATTCATTTAAAAAATGTAAATCGAAGAGATCCCTTTTAATAGAGAGACCAAACATTGTTGAATGGCGAGTGAAATATTTGAGGGCCATGAGAAAATTCAGAGAAGACAAACGAAACATATTCTTTGTGGACGAAACTTACGTTAACCAAAGTCACAATGACCAAAAATGTTGGCAATCCTTGTCGAAGCCTGGTATTTATGCAGATATAGGCAAAGTAAGGCGTTTAATAATAGTTCACGCTGGTAGTCGGAAAGGGTTAGTTGACGATGCTTTGTTAATTTTTAAATCAGATTCAAAAATAGGAGACTATCATAGAGACATGAACTCTACAAATTTTTACAACTGGGTTAATCGAAAGTTAATGCCTAAACTTCCACCTAACTCAGTCATAGTTATGGACAATGCAGCTTACCACTGTGTACAACTTGAGAAGAAACCGACTATGTCCTGTTTGAAAATAAATATGCAGAACTGGTTGCAAAATCATAACGTGCCCTTTTCTCCCCCGATGATCAAAGCCGAACTCTTGGGCTTGATTAACATGACCCAATCAGAAAAAATATACAAGATTGATGAACTTTTGAAAATTGCAAGGCATACAGTTCTAAGACTACCTCCATATCATCCAGATCTCAAGCCAATCGAGCTTGTGTGGGCCAATATTAAAAATTGCTTGGCCAGAAATCACATTAATGCTACATTGGACGAGAAAATTACAATACTAACAAGACTATTTTCTGATTTTTCTGCCGAACAATGGCAAAAATGCGATGACCACGTAAAAAAAAAAAGAACAAGAATACTGGAATCATGATAAGAGATATGATACTGTGATGGACGAATTCATTACAAACTTACAAGATGATTCTGATTCAAGTTCAGATAGTTCAAAATCAAGTGATTCAGAGGAAATGTCAGAGTAATTTCATATCTATTGTATATATGAAATTACTCTGACATTTCCTCTGAAAGAAAGTCGTCTTAGTTACACTAATTAAAATCTCTAAATAGTATAAAACAAAGTCGCTTTCCGCTGTCTGTATGTATGTGTGTATGTATGCTTAGATCTTTAAAAGTACTCAACGGATTTTGATGCGGTTTTTTTTAATAGATTGAGTGTTTCAAGAGGAAGGTTTATATGTATAACATATGCATAATATGGTAGAGAAACACTGATAATTTTAGAGGTTTCTAATGTTATGTCGTAAATAAATTCATTTTTTTGCGTTTATATTGCAAACGCTGGCTAAACCCTACGAGATAGATCAAAATAATGTACTACAGTATTGTACACCTTAATTAGGAAAACAAAAAAGTCCGCGATGGTATATGTCTATTTCTTAGGGATAACTCACAATAGTCATTTTTGTTCTTTACTTTTTACGAAAAATAATGGCTTATTTACGAAGCGATTTTAACAATTTACAACATTAACCCTTATCCAAATAAACATGTTTGGAAGCTAAGACATTAAATGTAGATTATAATAATTGTCTTTTACACTATACAATTTCGATCAATACTTTAGAAGTTTTCAAACGTATAAACTTACGCGGAATCAAAAAATATGTCGCGCGGCGGCGGCCGAGGGACATAGCGGTTACGGCGGAACCGGCCGGGGGCTCTCATAAGCTTCGGGCTTATGTTATTGTAGTAGATAGTGTATTTCGTCATTGTGTGGTTGTGCAGACGGTAACGCAGAGGAGCAACCACAGCGCTTTCTTTCAGATATTCATTGTTTCTGGTTCTTTGGTTTCTGAATTGTCGATAAAAATATATTTGTCTTGGTTAGAAAAACGGACTTTTGTTTTTGCTTTGCGATTGGGTTATTTGTTGCTTTGTGGGTATTACTATACGATCATGCCTGGAAGACGTCGTCGTTCGAACATAGGTCGTAGTACAGTGAATGCCAAAAGAGCACGTTCAGCAAGAGATGAAGAATCGTCAACGGAACGTGAGACTCGCCTCAGCCAGAATAGTGATAGAAATCGGATACAGAGAGAAAGAGAATCGTCTGTAGAGCGTGAGGCTCGCCTCAGTCGGAAAAATGATAGAATTCGGATACAGAGAGAAAGAGAATCGTCTGTAGAGCGTGAGGCTCGCCTCAGTCGGAAAAATGATAGAATTCGGATACAGAGAGAAAGAGAATCGTCTGTAGAGCGTAAGGCTCGCCTCAGCCAGAATAGTGATAGAAATCGAATACAGAGAGAAAGAGAATCGTCTGTAGAGCGTGAGGCTCGCCTCAGCCAGAATAGTGATAGAAATCGAATACAGAGAGAAAGAGAATCATCTGTAGAGCGTGAGGCTCGCCTCAGCCAGGATAGGGATAGGCATCGAATACAGAGAGCAAGAAAATCATCCGCACAGACACATAGCAACACCGAACAAAACGAACAACCAAACAGCCACAGACCCGAGAGAGTAACTAATTCATGGGTAAATAAAGAAAATTCTGCCAATTTTTGCGAAACTTTTATCGTTTACGCAGCACAATAGGAAAAATCACCCGATTTTGGAACATTCTTCATTGGTGCTCCGCTACTATTGGTCTTAGCGTGATAATATATTATAGGCTACATCCTACTAATATTATAAAGGCGAAAGTTTGTTTGGATGTATGGATGTGTGGATGTATGGATGTTTGTTACTCTTTCACGCAAAAACTATTGAACGGATTTTAATGAAACTTTACAATAATAAAGCTTATACATCAGAATAACACATAGGCTACAATTTTAACCGACTTTCAAAATGGGAGAGGTGTTATGTTCGTTTTCTTATATTCAACGATTACTCCGCCGTATGTTACCCGATTTTATATTCACAAAAGTGGTGATCTGATGAAGGATCCATAAGTAATCGAGGGAACTCCTCAAAACTTATAGGGAAACGTGTGGTGACTTCGGTTTCGTGAGAAGTATTCTAAGCATATGCTACCAACAAGTAAGATTTTGCACCGAGATATACCTGGTATACCGTGGTTCGGAAGGTGCTGAGAGAACTCCTGATTCTTTATAGATACAAGTTTGGGAGTTTCGGCGTTGTTTTAAGAACAGGAACCATATGCTACTATGCAAATTACATTCATCATCATCATCATCATCATCACTACCATATTATACCATTTCATAGTCTTTTAGATCGAGACTCGAGTTTGTCAAGCGATAATTAAAAAAAATCTTTATTTTATTTCTAAAAATAATTTGACGACCTCTGTGGCTCAGTGGTGAGCGCGTTGGTAGCTCAAGCCGGAGGTTGCGGGTTCAAATCCCGCCGACGGAACAAAAAGTTTTCAAAGTTCCTGGGTCATGGATGTGTATTAAATATGTGTATCATATAATAAAAATCTTAAATATATGTATAGTATAAAAGTATTAAATATATTTCCGTTGTCTGGTACCTGTAACACAAGTCCATCAGGTACTTACCACGGGGCCAGACTGACGTGGTGTGAAGCGTCCATAGATAAAAAAAATCTATACCTACCTAATATAACAACATTGAAGAGTATGATTGCTTGAACGCGTCAATCTCAGGAACTACAGGTCCGATTTAAAAACTTATCTCAGTGTTAGATTGATCATTTATCGAGTAAGACTATAGGCTATATTATATAATATAATATCACGCTAAGACTAATACGACCGAAGAAACTCAGGAAAATGCGGGAAAAACGGGGAAAATATTTTTTATGGGAAAATGTACGGTTTCTGTAAAATTCCTAATTTACGCGGGCGAAGCCGCGCGGGACATCTAGTTAATGATAATATCATTTCATAAATAGTAATTTCATAAATTATTAAAATATGTCGAAAGAATTTCATGTAATTTGTTTTTGGTATATTTTACTTTTAATTGCAATGTACCTACTTAATATTTAGATAAGCATAAAACTTGTAACAGTTCAATTGTCTAACTTATTATTTTCAATAATTGAACAATTATTGTTCACGATATCTTGAGATTGGTCTCTCACTGTCTTAATATTCGCATGTGCATTGCGAGCAGCAAGCAACCCGCCCCCTCACCCCTTTCCTTACCTTAGGCGCGGCCAACTAGTTCCGCGCGCACTAGAACAATGTTGGGCCGCAGCCTGCATGTTTCCATTTTGAATCGCAATACCTCTCGTCACCTCGTTCCGTTGCACTGTTAAGTGTTAACTAGCATGTCCCCCGTGACCCCCCCCCCCACTCCCCCTTCGGACCGCGCCTGCTTACACATCTAATTTAGAAGGAAAGGAAATCCCCTTTAAATAAGCAAATTGGCCATCATCTACGACCTAGAATTACGTAACCCAGGGTTTTTGTCGGTCTGCGTATTTGTCAATTTGTAAGCTAGACATCCTGTGTTTTATGACTCCTCGCTCGAATGGAACCGAGCCATATCCGAATCCCAGCGGGCAGCCCGTGCCACGGATCGGTTACGTAGATGTCACTGTTCTTGCGCTGTGTGACAGTAAATTAATGTTACAAATGAAATTGTTTGAATATCCATTTTAGTAGTCTACACCGCAGACAAAACAATAATGATATTTTATTAAATTGTTACACACGAATAAGATGGCAACAGAAGTCCAGAGTCTTGCGTATGTGTTGGTTTAGGCGCTTTTGCAAACACTGAAATTAAACAACGTAAAAATTTGCTTTATAGAAGATTACAGTAAGTATGTGAAGAGAGCCTTTTTGTATGTTAAATTATTAAAACACTACCTGTGTTGAATTTTTTAATGTAGATGTTACCCGTACCTTCATATGCACATTTATTTATTTTACCCGTTTTTATTTATTTGACACCTTCATCCGTGATTAAGTATCTTATTTCCTGCTTAATTACTTAACTTATCCCCATACTATAAGTAATAGAAATACAGCTTTTGCAAGCTTTTGTGTTTATTATTTTAAGTTAGGTAATGTAATAAAATATTAATGCAATACAATTTTTGGCAGAATTTTCATGACTTTCCTGTTTCATTTATCGCGCTGCTTATTTACGGAGACAGCTTTATTGCGCCGCTTGTCGGTTTTTATCTTTTATCTTTCATTTAATGTAATTTAATACAAATAATTTATGAGGGTGCAATATTTAGATGCCTCCTGAGTCCTGTTTTATGTTTTATAATTAGGTACGCAACAATAAAAAGAAGCCCGTAACTTTTTTAGTGTAACGAATATAAACCTCAAATAAAAGTTAGTTAAATGAAACATAACAAAAGAAAACATCACTATACGAATCCTCTATGTCTGTTAATTTTTAAGGACATTTAGGATTTATTCGTTATCATACTGATGATAAGGAATATGCATAAATCATAATACTTCCGAAATATCGATTTTAAAAGTCGTTTTGATTTTAGGTTAGGGAAAATTATTTTCCCAAAATGTAGGTAATGCTGCAGACGATTCAAAATTTCAATTCCTTACAGATTTTTTTGCTTCTGAACTAGAGTTCGGAAGCAAAAAAATAGACGTGGCAGACGAAATTCGAAACTATATAGGTAGTTAGCCACGTCTATTTTGAATTCGCCCAATAGATAAAACCATAACTTAGGAACATTATTAAGTAGCGTAGATTATACGAGGCTAGACTAGTATATAATACTAGGTATAACATAAGCGCTACGGCGACATAATTTTGCACGATGACTAAGCTGTAGCCTATACAGTGTACTCCACAATAACTACATTAGCGCGAGGTCCGCTCTCGCTCCATATTGCCCTTTGACCTTTAACTGGAACAAAACAAGGATGCTATAAGGGTAATATTTTTAGGGCTTGAGATGTTTAGATGTTAAATATTGTTGGTAGGCCTCATGTAGACACGACGTTCTAAAAGTGTTAACTTTGTTAACCTATTTGGAAATAAATGTTTTTGATTTTGATTTTGTTGTTAATAAAGCTTTATGTACAATACTAGTCGCTAGCAACTCCATTGCCCCAAAAATTTTTTTTTTCCGAGATAAAAAGTATCCTATGTCTTTTCCCGAGACTCAAAGTATCTCAATACCAAATTTCAGCAAAATCGGTCCAGCTATTTGGGCGTGAAGGGGTAATACACAGATAGACGGACAGATACACTTTCGTATTTATAATATTAGTATGGATAGTGTTTCCCGCAACATCGTTGCGTTGCAATTTGTTTATTCGACACTTCATCCAGATCGATTCAGAAATTTTAGCATAAAAAAAAAATGGACACACAGACAGCCATAAAATTATTTTCGCATTTTTGTATTAGTATGGATAAATGTGGCTAAACCACGTTTTCTCATGACTCATACCTTATATTTTCCAACCTAGCAACTATTCCACTTATCTTTCATTTCACCTTATCTACCTTGAAGCTTATTTGTACTATGCACCAGCAATTAAAAGGTTAAAAACCGCATACAATTTCGTGTTGAAGTTTTGCATGCCGCACCTACAAAACTGCGATAGCAAGCCAGAAAGATAGATGGACAAGAATTAAAAAGCAGTGATACATTGTTAATTCTTGAATTGTTAATTCTGTAGAATTATATTATTGTATTGTCTATTTGCTGTTATTTCAATATACTTATAGATATACCTCTACATGAGTTGGTATTTCGTTGTTAATACATGTTTATCTTAATACCTATCGTATCTATCTTACGTGGGAGAGCCATGCTTTGGCACGAATGGGCCGGCTCGACCGGAGAAATATCACGTTCTCACAGAAAACCGGCGTAAAACAGGGCTTGCGCTGTGTTTCGCCGAGTGAGTGAGTTTGCCGGAGGCCCAATACCCTATTCCCTTCCCTACCCTCCCCTATTTTTTCTTCCCTCTTAAAAGGCCGGCAACGCAACTCTTCTGATGCTGCGAGTGTGCCATGGGCGACGGAAGTTGCTTTCCATCAGGTGACCCGTTTGCTCGTTTGCCCCCTTATTTCATAAAAAAAAATCTAACAACTAAGTAACAATAACGTGAGATCGATAAAATCTCGATACGAAGTTATCTAATATCTCGAAAACTCCCTACATCACCAAAAAGCTGCTATAGTCAAAAGATAATGGATCTTTTTAGTTCGTCATAAAAGTTCTTCTTTATACGTTCGCGGAAAGTCTCTTATGATTAAGGCGACAATTTTAAATGCAGAGTAGGCTGACAAAGTTTTCCTTCAAAGTCACTTTAAATAGCTTTTATGATGGAAAATTACACTTCCACATGGTCGCCAAATTAGCTAAAGAGCTCTTACGGACTTTTGTAGGCTAAGGTTTTCGAATATAATAAACAAGAGGCTCACTGCGGCTATTCTTGCGTAATTTACAGCTGCGCAGTCGCTGGACAGTAACAAATTAGTTTTGGCACAGTTTTCCATTTAAAGTTATAATATTAGTGTTAGATATCTTTTACTTAACTTTAAATAATCTCGAATAAATATTTTTTTCCCAATTTTCCATACATTTGAATTTAATTTTCTTGAACTATTGAGAAATATAAGTCACACGTGCTCCATTTAGCAATAATTTAATTTATTTTTGTACTGTTGATGTCGGAGGAGTGCTCGGGTCGGAAGGGGGAGGAGGAGTGCCCCCCTTTCATCATGTCCTGGGAGGGGTCGGCGGACATCCAGAGCGGGGATATACTCATAGTCCGCATAGCCGACCCCTCGCTGCTGGAGGTCCATGCGAATAAAACTGAAACCAACGACACGGACGCGCCACGCTCCGCTGACGACAGGTGGGTCGCAGGCCCTATCTTTACGCATTGACCTATATTACGATTATTCATTGATCCGTTTAGAGAATACGGTTCATGTAACATTTATTCTCCGGTTCGCCTCCATTGTTAGCTGTGAATATTGTTACGTCCCGGTGGTTGCGTTCACATTTTTCCACGTAGCATTAATATGACATGATATGAGATACTGAAAAGACATAACATTAAGCTCTGAAATGATATGGCATTGAATGCAGAGAGTTTTGTATATAAGTAGTACTCTAATAAGTAAAATAAATAGAAAGCTTTTTAAGTGATAGCATCACCCGACACCAAATTATTTCTTCCAATATAATTTAGTCTCTTTAAAATCTTTACAATTAGTGAAAAAGGTCTAGGCAACTATAACTCGCGAGTATTTCCAGGCCCCACGGGCAGCCCGCAGTGTACCAGGTGACCCGGCAAGGCCACGAGCACTGCGACGTGTCGGACGGCATGCTGCTGGACATCACGCCGCTGGACGAGCAGGGCGCCAAGCTGTTCACGCTGTATGACAAAGATCTGACCGAGGGTGTCAATTTACTGATTGGTAAGAAAATACCAGGGGTATTTTTTAACCCCTGACCATGACGAAATTCGAAACGACACGAAAATTTCGTTTTAACTTTTAACCGGAAAACTTTTTATGCGACAACGACACCGGATATAAAATGTAGCGCTGGTGGAAATTTTAGTTTATCGTGCTATATTTATTCCATGAATTTTGCGAAGTTATGTAGCAGCCGAAGTAGCTGAAACTGACTCGGGGATAAGTATTTAAATCCTGTTTAAACTTCCTCTCTAAACTTTGATAACGCAGCTTCGCTTGTTCAGTTTATAATTAAATCTTGTATAATTAGCTCGAGCTCCATCGAAGTTTACATACTTCGATATAGATGCGACGTTCATCGGGTCTCAATAAGTAATAAAAAATAATAAGTGCCTCAGCATAAACATTAATTACGAGCGAGGCACCAAATAATTAGAGATTATAAATCACACCAAAAGTGCCTTTGCAAATAAGCAATTAATTTACGTAAAACGATGACTCGATCCGATGGAAACAAATTAACTTTTCCGAAAATTATTTTAACATCCACTCTGAATTAAAACGAGAGGCTCTTTCTTTTATCGTTTCATCTCGGATATGGAGATACGTTCTTTTATCTCGAATCTCGAAAATATTTTCGCAAAAGTATGCACCGTGCAAAAACAAACGAATTTCAACAAAGATAAAGTAGCGGAGGCGCGCTCGGTGTTGACTTTGCGAAGAAAGCTTTTAAGGTTTTAACGGAGTCGTGTTTTTTTTTTTTTTTTTTTTTTTTTTTTTTAAAATTGGGGCCGTCTATAGACTGTTCGTCCATATCCTTTTTTTGTTATTTTATTATTTAGATTTTTCGCACCAAGGATAATTGAAATAATATTATGAATTTTAATTAATTGTGGTCCATCACGCCATGGACACTTTTTTTTTTTTTTTTTTTTTTTTTAATATATATATATGTGTATATGTATATTTAATAGAATAGAGTATAATATGTTATACATATAATAAATAAATATATACATTTATTGTTTTATAAATTGCATAAAATTGCAAAAAAAAAAAAACGGAGTCGTGTTTGCAGTGGTGTCGGCGAGATGGGGCGCGCGGTGCGTGCGTCTCAGGGTCACAGTCAAGTCCGACAACTGCGGGGACTCGCAGGAATGTTCCGGAAAGGGCGTCTGTTACACTAATGTTTCGATGGTGAGTTTTGTTTATCGTATCGATTTCCCAGATTACGTCATTGGTTTTCCTCAACAATTAATTCTTCCGATAATTCAATTAAATCTTCCGCATCGTACCTACAGTTTTATTCTGAATACTCTCTCCTAAAATAGCAAGTAAAATCTACTCTACAATTAGACCCGCATCCGCCCAAACAAAAATAAATCTAATCCACACTCGAATTCGGCTGTAGTGGTATGGATTTTTGCACGATTAAAGGCTTATTCGTATTTAAGCTACACTTTGGGGCTGAAATTCAGTACAGTATCCCCTAATCCTGTTTTAATTAATACATTTTCACGAGTGAAATGTGGATACGGTTGTTTCAATCTACACCGTAAAAAGTTATTGCTGTTTTTGTGCATTTCTATCATTCTATCTATTTTTAAAGATTTTAGAGGCGGGTCAGCTGATACTGCAACATGAACATGAAATTTAGAGATGTATTTCACGACATCTACACGTCATGTTGCGGTCTGAGCGGACCCTTATGTGGTATATAGACTTTAGTTCATGCGTTCTACATAAGCCTAACGCCTTCGTGGTCTAGTGGTTTAAAGCGTGACTCTTGATTCGTGGGTCGTGGGTTCGATTCCCGCGTTAGAAACATGTCATGCATGTAAAAAGTCGGTCCTGCGCCTGATGTGTCGGTCTTCCGTTTCACTGGATTATGAGAATAAAAGAAGCGAGAGTTCTCTCGTGTACTGAGCACATACTTGGGCACTATAAAATTACTCCTGCGTAACTGGTTTGGTTTCAATGAAACCGGCCACCGTCACCGAAACCGGTGTAGGAGCTATTATTATTATAAGCACTAAAGAAGCTATTTAAAGGTGATGTATTCTAGGAGGGGTACGAGTGTCAGTGCTGCGGGGGTTACTCGGGGCCGCACTGCGAGGAGCGCGGCGCTTGCTCCCCCTCCCCCTGCCTCAACAACGGCATCTGCGTCGACCTCACGCAGGCGACCAACGGCGCCAACTACCACTGCCTCTGTCCCTACGGTACAGTACTACGTGTAGTGTCAGTGCTGCGGGGGGTACTCGGGGCCACACTGCGAGGAGCACGGCGCGTGCTCTCCCTCCCCCTGTCTCAACAACGGCATCTGCGTCGACCTCACGCAGGCGACCAACGGCGCCAACTACCACTGCCTCTGTCCCTACGGTACAGTACTACGTGTAGTGTCAGTGCTGCGGGGGTTACTCGGGGCCACACTGCGAGGAGCGCGGCGCGTGCTCCCCCCTCCCCCTGCCTCAACAACGGCATCTGCGTCGACCTCACGCAGACGACCAACGGCGCCAACTACCACTGCCTCTGTCCCTACGGTACAGTACTACGTGTAGTGTCAGTGCTGCGGGGGGTACTCGGGGCCACACTGCAATGAGCGCGGCGCGTGCTCTCCCTCCCCCTGTCTCAACAACGGCATCTGCGTCGACCTCACGCAGGCGACCAACGGCGCCAACTACCATTGCCTCTGTCCTTACTGTATAGTACTATATTATGTAGTTTGTGACACTACAAGCCTCCGCAATATTGATAGTGATTTCAGTGTTGCGGAGGCTTGCAGTGGATCAAACTCCTCCAGTACTAGTGGTATCTAGTAGACAGATGTTAGTCTTCATGTACAAGTAGACTCAATTCTACCATACATCCTTAAGTCAGCTCCCAACTACCGCAGTTACTGTAGCTAAATCTTAACAATAAAAATAATTGGTAAATTGTTAGTACCTTTTAATAAAGCTTTCTCTTGTAATTTGCGTTTTCAAATTAATTGAGACGGATATTAAAATCGCGTGTCAACAATGAAAATTGAAATTTAATTACTGTGGTCGCTACAAATACCTCAATACCGCAGATTTATTGCCGGCAGTCAATGAAAATAACATTAAACGAGATTCTCTTTATTTTTAATATAAAAGACTTAAACGAGTTAACATTTTAATTGTTATTTTTAATTGGACATAAATTATTGATTAATATAATTTTTTTTATACGCACATCACTTTATACGGCAATAACATTTTTTTTATGAAATAAGGGGGCAAACGAGCAAGCGGGTCACCTGATGGAAAGCAACTTCCGTCGCCCATGGACACTCGCAGCATCAGAAGAGCTGCAGGTGCGTTGCCGGCCCTTTAAGAGGGAATAGGGTAATAGGGGAGGGTAGGGATGAGAAGGGAAGGGAATAGAGGAGGGTAAGGAAGGGAATTGGGCCTCCGGTAAACTCACTCACTCGGCGAAACACAGCGCAAACGCTGTTTCACGCCGGTTTCCTGTGAGGACGTGGTCTTTCTCCGGTCGAGCCGGCCCATTCGTACCGAAGCATGGCTCTTCCAAGTATAAAATACTAAAGTTAGTTCTGTTTATTCTGACTATACTTAGGACTGAGCGATATTAGATCCGTTTGAGCCGTTTGTTGTGACGTCACAGATCAAATTTCACCTGGCACGTACCACTGGTTTAGGAGAAATTGAACTGTATAAGAGATGGTCGGTACGAAATATAATAATATAAGATAGCATCGTTGAAACGACTACGTGTCATCAAAACTTTCTTGCAAGTTGCAGCTGTTAAAAACACTTGCCGCAAACCGCCGACCATTACCAGAACTTTCTCCGCCATAAAGATAATTTGTTTAGGTATCGCCTGTTGTGAAATATATCCCTTAATTCCTGTTTCCTTAACCTTTTTACGGTGAAATATTTTCCGAAAGTTCGAAATATATTGCGTTTTCGCTCAATTTAACCACAACGGTGCCCCGCGCCCTATGCTAATAAATACGAATAGCGCAACCTCGTCACCATTTATATGTTAATGTAAAAGGCCGATTTAGTTATTTCGCGCCTCGGCCCTGTTAGAAACAAGAAAACTTTTTAGGTCTTACTAAATAACTTTATGTACGAGGCGAACTTGTCACTGTGATTAAATACTAAGGCAAGAAAACCATCAAGATTCCTAGAGTGCCGATGTAAATAATTTCATTGCGTAATATTAAAACTGCTTAAATTTATCTTTTGTATAGTTTCTGGATGCATTAATTATGATTATACTCAGATAATTGGATACTTCTAGCAGTAGTTCTATTGATATATTTTTTTATGAAATAAGAGGGCAAACGAGCTAACGGGTCACCCCATGGACACTCGCAGCATCAGAAGAGCTGCAGGTGCATTGCCGATTCATTAACTTTCAAAAGAGAATTTAATGTTCATACCAAGCTAGGGTTTTCCGTACCTTGCGTTTATCTTGGATAAAAGATAACATCTGTCATTTACTTGACAGCGTACATTTCAAAGGAACAGGAAGAATAAATACTTTACTTGATAAACACCATTGAAGCGAGTGACGCATTTAAAACATGTAATTAATTAATTGCTGTTTTCGCGCGAACGAAAATCACCTGTTTCATGGAATTATGAATCACAGACCCATCACGTTGTCAACATTATAAAAATTAATGTAAGTGCAACATAATATTACGTGATTTAATTTATTTTACATTTTGATACGTAAGCACTTCTTTATTGAATAAAAAGTTATTTGTACATTATAACAATTAATAATTAATTTGATTAATTATGTATAATATTATAAGTATTAAGACATTGTTCATGTGAATAAAAATACATATTTATATACTTTTGATATTTGTAATATAGACGTGCCACTTTGAATATTTAAAAAAATTAACATTAATGAAGCACAAATATCGGATTGATTGCTTCTAACGGTTTACATTTTATACAAATAATGTTGAAATATGTATTCGGAATAGCTAAGCAGGAATATTTTAAAAGTGACCGCTACATGTAGATGTGGCAGGAAGCGTTCGGATCGATGTCATTTACATGTTGCGACCGACGCGTGGGTATTCTCAAATTGCGACACAAAATGTGTTTTCCGAATATAGCCTATAAACACATTATCCTGCATAACTCCCATTCGTGTATGCATAATATACGTAGGTACCTAAAATAGATGTCCTCCAAAATATTCGAATATACACGCAATTTAACATAATGTTACATATTGGAATTTGGAACACTTTGGAATAATTTTAACTACATGAAAATGTTACCTGTGTAATACTAATTCTTTATCAATAAGCCCGAAGTTGATGAGCTACTTAAGGTGACGCCGCGTTAAAGTAAAAAACCGAAAACGAGAAATGGAACAGCAAGAAATGGAAAGGGTGTAAGCGACAAAATGGTTTTTGTAAACCATAAATATATTTCATATAAGCTATGGGCAAATTAAATTAAGTGTATGCTTGAACCAATATATACGTACAAATTTTGAAAGCTTAAATCACTCTCCTCTGTTTGCAAAATTGGAATCCCTTTTTTTATTTTACAGAGGTTTTTGATTGATTAGTCTGTGTTACAAAAGTTGACCAATCGTGTAATGCTATGGGCAATTCAAAGACTTAATTTCTTAGCAGTCATTGCTGAGAAAAATCGATATCGCTACAGGCAAATTATCAAGGCGTCGCCTTAATATTATATTTATGTTTCGAGTACCTTAAAGATATTTTATAAGTTTATACTAATACTACATCTGAAGGTTTTTTTTTTATGAAATAAACGGGGGCAAACGAGCAAACGGGTCACCTGATGGAAAGCAACTTCCGTCGCCCATGGATACTCGCAGCATCAGAAGAGCTGCAAGTGCGTTGCCAGCCTTTTAAGAGGGAATAGGGTAATAGGGGAGGGTAGGGAAGGGAATAGGGTAGGGGTTAGGGGATTGGGCCTCCGGTAAACTCACTCACTCGGCAAAACACAGCGCAAGCGCTGTTTCACGCCGGTTTTCTGTGAGAACGTGGTATTTATCCGGTCGAGCCGGCCCATTCGTGCCGAAGCATGGCTCTCCCACGTATAAAAGGTCTGTTCTTGTTTAAGCAGTTTAGATGAATTAATTTGCTAAAGAAGTATTTCGAGTCTTCCTTGATTCCCGATTTCCTGGGGGAATTAAACAAGGAATAGCTTTTTGACACGCAATAAAGTACGGTTTCTGCTCAACATAGTCGCAGGTCACATCTCGTATACCAAAATAATACATCACACGTATGTTGATACATATTATGTTTTCTATTTGTAGGTTTCACTGGCAGAAAATGTGAGAAGGACCCCTGCTTTTCCGGGCCGTGTCTAAACGGCGGGTCCTGCATGAGCATGGCCATGAACGGGTCAACGACCTTTCACTGCGCGTGCTCTGAGGGCTGGACCGGTGCCCACTGCGAAGTCTCCGCCCTAGGGGGTCCATGTGAGGCCAAACCCTGCGTTAAGGGCATCTGCGTAGAAGAAAAAGACAGCGATGTAGACGACGTCAAGTACCGCTGCTTCTGTGAACCAGGTAAGAGATTCGAGTCTTTTCATGTTTACTAATACTCATTTACTCATACAATTTCGCAGCGGATAATTTTTGAGTTATGACAGAGATTTAAGTGACGCAAACAAAGAGAGCAAGTTTGTCCATATAAACCACTCTGTAAATACTTTTATTAGTAGGTAAGGCGTTTTGTGAAAATGGGATTGTCATAGCAAGTAGTTTATTCATCCAATAGATTTTCACTTCGGACAAGAAGCAGAATGCAAAAAGGTCTGGTAACCATTTAACGTAACGGCTGTGCCAATCTGATCTATTTCGGTAAACACTCTTGGGACTCAAGGGAAAGGCTTGTATTTTTTGCGAATACAAATTTCGAAAGAAGGAAAATAAACATGACATCTCCAGAAAAGGCGGGCTATTATGACGTAGATGTATTAGTTTATACAAACACAGGCTCCTTTTGTCCAAAAATTTTTATCATAACTATAACGTACATTTGCGTAGCTCCGGTCGTAAATATTAAATTATATTTATTGTTGGAAGCTTTTACCGCAGAGAAAAGACAGAAATGGAGCAGCTCACGTACGCACATCAACCCCCAAAATAATTCAGACCACAAGCGTCGGTGGTACTCGCACAAAAACCTAAAGCCCTCGTTAGCCGACGACGCTAAATAAATATAGAAGAAAATTAAGGCGAAACAAACATTTGAGTTCGTAAAAATTTAATTTAATATTTTGAAACTTTTCTTACTTTAATTTAAAAGTTTTATAACACAGTTCGACGACGGAATAACAAGTAGGGATTCAATTACCACTTGTTTTTGCAAAAAATGTTTCTTCATTGGGGAATGATAGCGAATTCGCACCCGAGTTTTCATCAGCATCATCAGCTGAAATGGAATGAAACCAATTTTGTAATTAACTGTGTTCGAGAGCTTTAAAAAGCACCTCAACAATCAGTTTCTGACGTCTCGAAAGATTAATTGTCGCCGTAATTTGTTCGTTTTAAGACCATTTAGAGGTTTTATTATTCTGTTACTGTACGACATTAACTTTATGTTTAAAGGTTTCCAGTAAATCGTTGTCTTTTATTTAGACACTTCGAAATTTGCTTTTAAAAATAATTGCTATTAATATTGAGGCAAATATAAAGCCCTTAATAAAAGGAATATAAAAGTTTTATATGTCACAAATCCCTAACACATAATGTTATCAAAACTCGAATATTATTTTTGTGGCGACCTTTTTTCGTGTCATCCTTTCAATCTGCATAAAATCCCAGAGTTTATAGTGGGCCGTGACGTCAGTGGAGCGATTATATGATAAGATCGCTCTGTTTACGTCTATTGTATGTTTTTGCCTCGCTGAAGTACGGTCTGCGGCTTTTTTGTTTTATTCAAACCTCGTAATGTACTTGATGGTACTTCAGTGTGGGAAGTGGTAATTATGTTTGTCTAGTAGAGATCTGTAGAGAATTGCGGTCGAATAATATCTGTAAAAACTCACTTATACAATGTTATTACTAATTAGTCATAATCCTGCCCTATATAAATAAAAATCATCCAAGCGCGAGTCGGACTCGCGAACGAAGGGTTCCGTACCGTTATAGCGCGAAGTAGGGCAAAAATAGTGTATTTGTATGGGGGTTTTTAGTATTTGTTGTTATAGCGGCGCCAGAAACACACAATCTGTGAAAATTTGAAAAGTCCAGCTATGTATTCTTAAATACAGCCTGGAGACATACAGACGGACACACATCGAAGTCTCAGTAATAGGGTCCCGTTTTTACCCTTTGGGTATGGAACCATAAAAATGAAGATCATATAGTTCGAACTACTGAAGCTGAAATTAATATCGAAGCAAAATTTGTTTGAAAACTATTTCTGAACCTTGGCCCATAACTTATGTTTAGCTTTAGTGGAATCTGCAATCAAATGATTACGTCAGGTACCATCGAAGATATTGATTCGTAGGCAGTTGATAAACCTACGTCATTTTGTCGGATTAAGGGCCTGTTTCACCACTTCCTGGTAAGTGACGAATAGGCTATCCACCAATTGACTTGACAGGTCAAGTATGGAGAATCTGTCAAAAAAGTAGTGAATAGCCTATTCGGAACTTTATCAGAAAGTAGTGAAACAGGTAGGGCCTGTAGGGTAGGGTAGTCAATTTAATGGACGTCATCTGTTGGCACTTGGCTGGGTTTGACAAAACGCGACCGAAATAAGTAGGTCCCCCATCTATCTATGAATCAACTTCTCTGATAGTAAGACAAAACGCTACACGTGTTTGGGTCTTCTGCATGATCTATGGCCAAATAACGAACTCTTGCCTTCTGTAGGCTACACGGGCGACAAGTGCGAGGTGGAGTACAACGAGTGCGAGTCGTCCCCATGCGGCAACGGCGGCACCTGCACCGACCGCGTCGGCGGCTTCTCCTGCGCCTGCGCACGCGGATACACCGGCAACATGTGCCAGCTGAAGGTAGGTATACAGTTGTCAAAATTACATACAACACGGTCACATTAAGTTGGCGCATCGCTGGAATGCAATAACATGCCCGCTCCGCAATGACGTCATCAAACCATGCGTCTCGTTAATGTGACCGTGTTATACATAAAGCTTAATAGATAGAGGTAGAGCCGTTTCCTTAAGCCGTATCAATAATAATAATATGGATCTCCCAAGCTACATGGATAAATATATGTTTGGACTGCGAGCCCAACTGTTTTACATGGGGTACCCCGATTTAGTACTACGCTATCGCATAGGTCATCACTCATCAGCGTTATCGTCACTGAAACTAACATCATCTACATCCCTGATTAGTGATTTTCTTGTAATATTTTCCTCTATTGTTAACGTGCGCACGAATAAGCAAAGTGTTTTGCGTTAAGTGTAATTAATACGTATCTAATGTTATCACGAATACTAGGTAATATAATTCTGAATGTTGGCGATACTAAGTATTTATTCTGAAATCCGGTGAAATAAATCACGCACATATTTCGCCCGTAAATCCCTAGATTTATTGGAGAAAACCTGAGATTAAAGGCAATAAATGCTTAAGGTGTTCGTCTCAAAAGGTATAAGTGGGATCCGTGAATTATTTACATAGGGGAATTCAGTGGCGGATTTATCAGCAGGCTGAGTAGCCCCAGAGGAAGCAAATAATAATTATTGTGCTCGTAATTTTTTGATTAAAAATATTTTCTGAATAAAATGGTTACATAATTATAGTTTCTCTGGGTAAAACTTTTTAAAATTCAACAAAGTATTTTATGACTGATGAAATATATTATAGCATTAAAGACTCGAACGTCTCTACATGAATAATTGCTATATTGCATGAAACTTATAACACCCCTCTTTTTTTGTCGGGGGTTAAAAATAAAGTTTAAAATATGAATTTTCAGATTATTGCACTAGCCTTAAAAAGCCTACAGGCAGCGTGTAAATCCGCCACTGAGGGAATTCATTGACGCTTAGTGCTATACATTGTGAACTTTATAGCGGACGATTTCGGGATGGGAATTTGTATGAAATATCGGCCGATACCAATCGGTAATACATTTTCTGATTGAAACCCCGAACCGATGTATTGGCCAATAGAATATTGTTTTTTTTTATGAAAGAAGAGGCCAAACCAGTAAACGGGTCACCTGATGGAAAGCAACTTCCGTCGCCCATGGACACTCGCAGCATCAGAAGAGCTGCAGGTGCGTTGCCGGCCTTTTAAGAGGGAATAAGGTAATAGGGGAGGGTAGGGATAGGAAGGGAAGGGAATAGGGGAAGATAGGGAAGGGAATTGGGCCTCCTGTAAGCTCACTCAAGCGCTGTTTCACGCCGGTTTTCTGTGAGAACGTGGTATTTCTCCAGTCGAGCCAGCCCATTCGCGCCGAAGCAAGGCTCTCCCAGGTATAAATGTTGCAATGAAACCGCTTTGAAAAGCATGAATTGATTCGAATAAGATAAAGGATGTCTCATGCATTCACTCTACATAGAGGGCAGAACAATGCTGGTTTCTGTATAGCACGGGTTTAGTTTCTAGTTGCTAAGTTACTGTAGGTATACAGAGTATTTTTTACTGTTTCGATCCTTTACACTTAACATAATTAATAGACTTCTTCTGAATAAAAGTATTAAGTATCGCAACATTTTCTATGGCAACAATTTTCTTACTTGTAATAACCAGCTGGTTCGTTCAAAAGTGCCAATGGCGCTGAAATGAAATGTCTATTATATGAACTTCGTACTGAAAATCAGCCGTTTCGTACAAAAATGCGAAGGCACTAAATATTCGTGTAAATTGTGTCGTATCCAGGTGGACCTGTGCTCGCCGAACCCGTGCTCGGGGCAGCGGCTGTGTATCGACCACGGCAACAGCTACACGTGCGAGTGCCCGCGCGGCTTCGTCGGCGAAGAGTGCCACATACCCGCTACTTCCGTGAGTGTAAAGTCTATAGCGATAAGGTTTAAATTGGTACACTACTTTGATCGTATGGAAATAAAGTAGCAAATATGGATCAGATAGGTCGGCTACTGTACAATGTGTATAACGTGCCAAACTGTTACCTACTCGTACCTATATAGAACTCAGAACCTTCTAAAGCGACAAATCTTTACATATTTTCTAAGATTTCTACTAGCAATGTAAAGATTTGTCGCTTTCTATGTATAATAATTTAATGTAAGGTATATGTATAGATGATAATAATTAATATACGTATAGAGATACGTCCCTGCAGGTGTTCTTACAATATGCTCATCGTTAATCTCTGCAGTATTTCGCACATCCCACTACTATGGTTAAGCTACATTGTTGTATCATCATTGTCTAGACTCTATATCTACTGTTGTGTCTACGTTGTTAAATAACTCACACATAATATTAGTTAGTTATATTTTTTGGAACGAAGTTCCTTATCGCGCGTTGCGAAAGAGGGCTAGATAGGAAAAGTTGTAACGACACGACACTTTTTGACCGACACTTTTTGCCACAGACATAGATCAAGATAGATACCGCATGTACTTCGCGGCATATGCGGTATCTATCTCGATCTATGCAAGCCAGTAATGATTTTTTTATAACTTCGTTCTATCGAGGTGTCAAGTTTTTTTATTATTTAATACGTATTAAGGCGCAACAAAGTTGCGAGCAACATCATCTTACTTAGATGCAATTTTAAATCACAATTCACAACACATTTTTGGTAAAATATCTGGAGGCTGAAACTAAAACCTGGCGCTAATTTCAAACTAATGATAGAGGTAGCGAGTGACAAACGATGCAGTAATCTATAAAAGTCAAGCGCCAAATAATCTGGGATGGGACGAAACGCGCGGACGAAACGGCACATGCATTATTCATCCTATCCAATATATGAGTCGAGTTCTTTTAAAAGAGAAAACGCTATCTATTTATAAAGCCTACGTGCGACTCGGATGCTTGTTTTTCTGTTGTTTTCTAGAAATGTTAATAAATTCCTTGTACGTTAAAGATTGAAGAAATCGGCCCGCAAAAACGAACGCGAGACATATAAGTGGAACTCATACATTTTTAACGTTATTATCATTGTTTACAAATTAAACGAAAATAGTTGTTGTGTTTTTATACTCGTTATATGCAGGTTCGTTATAGCTAATTGTGTTTATTTTTAAAAAGGAATACTATAATTACTATACTAATGTCTAATACTAATAATATTTAATTGGTAGCTCTGGAAACCGATATGTGTATCTGTTAATCCATTACCTTGGCAGTGCGTAGTGGTATAAAAGCTTCCACAAACTAGGAAACTAAATTCCATGATCGTCGAAATCAAGCTCAGCCAAAAGAACTCATGAAAATCACGTCTCGATAAATTGCCGGCCGCAAGACGTTAAAAATAATGGGCTTGAATGGCTTCAATTAACCAAATCGTGTTCCGACCCAGGTATGCGACAATAGCCCCTGTGCCCACGGCGGTACGTGCTGGAGTGGCGTGGACTCGTTCTACTGCTCGTGCCGGCCCGGCTACACCGGAAGACTGTGCGAAGGTGCGTTTATCTGTTATTATATTAATTAATATCACAACAAGGTTGTAAAATAAATTGTCTTATGCAAGCTACGTATACATTATACATTGTTTTTGTAAACGGTTCATTAGATTGTGTCGGGATATTTTTAGATCGATGTGAAAATATGAGTGTTAGTTGATTGAAAATGGCAGGTGGTACAGGTATACATATAATCCACGATGTGCTAGGTGTTCCAGCGCATCGTCGCGGAGTAATGTGGAATGGAATTCACGAGTTGAGCCTGAAGAGGCAGAGGTGGTGGGGCTGCGGTCGTGTATCTCGCGTTTCCCGTAGTCCCACCTTCAGGAGCAGGAACACCGTTGGGGTTTTAGTGGGTAGTCGCGGGTCCGCCCCGGGGAGTCCCTCATACCTCGGTGGTCCTCCCGAGGTATACATAATACATATAATAGATGCGTTCATATTTAGCATATCACATTTACCTTTTCACACCTTTAAAATTTTTAAGTAAAATTTTTCCGTTATTAGATAGTCCACGACGCTCTGATCGAGAATTTCGCTTCGATCACTTTCAGCCAAACCATCTTGCCAAGTTGTCGGCCAAAACAGGAGGATCGTCAAAAATTAAGTTCTAGAATATAAAACAAACGTCGAAATCGAATGAAGTGTTCCTGGAAACCTTTATACTTTCAAATACCTCACAAAAACATAATATTACGCGTTTGATATCCACTTAAAATAAAATACTAGTATTTGGAGATTTCTATTCATCAAGGCTTTGTCTTCGCCAAAAGTTGAGGTTCGATAGGATAGTACATTTATATATTAAGAAAGAATGAGATGAAGAGTTGATTTTATGAAAATAATGAAACCATAATATAGACAGAAATTTTGTTTTAAACACCTGCTTGTTTTATTTTAACGAGTAAATGTAAACAATATGACAGGTAATAAGTAGGAACGTACTACACATGCTGGTATCCCAATTGTGCTTATTCTAGTAAACGTAGGTAAATGGAGCTTTCAAGGAAATACAACTGCGCGCTAAGTACAGTTACAGCGAAAGCTTTACAATGAATATTCACGAGCTTTCCTAAAACTAGCTTTCGTTTCATTTAAATTTCAAAGAAAATACTCTTTCCTTAGTTTCATAAAATGAATCACACTTTTATTCGAAATACAAGGAGGTATTTCTGTTATTATTTCCAAGTACATTTGTAGAAATGTAGGTTACAAAAATGATATAAAGTCGAAACAATTGCTTTTCATCTTTGTGAAAAGTTGAACGTTTTTACTTTCGCGAAGCTCCGCTTTTTAATCTTTTAATGCAACAGATTCAAACAATCGATGCCGATCTTTTGAGCGAATGGAGTTTCATTGTTTTACCTTGATTATTTTCAGGAAAAACGTTTTTGTGAGTATTGCGACAGTACTGTTTAGGGCGTATAGGTAATTGTTAAGTCATCTACACTTAGAAACTTTTAAATTGAATCTGCAATGAATGTAACGTGAAATACCTATAATAACTAACGAATAATTTTGTCATTTGATATTATATCAATTTTTTATCAACAACCACTTTTAATTATCTAATATATAAAAATAAGTCGGGTTTTTCTTCCTGCTATAACTTCCGCTATAACTCCAGAACGCACGAACCGATTTCCACGGATTTGCATTCGTTGGAAAGGTCTCGGGCTCCGTGAGGTCTATAGAAAAAAAATCAGAAAAAACTTCAAGAGAAAAGCAGGAAAACAAGGAAAATCATTTTATGGCAAAACAAGATTTGCCGGGACAGCTAGTAATTTATAAATCTAAATAAACTGTCATAGCGCATCTATATTGTAGGTAAATTTATTTTATGTTTTGTGCTATTTGGGAAATGAAGCAATTCCCCGGAGAAGTCTGAGCGAATCGCCAATCAAGCTTCCCATTTGCGACGAGACTCAGGAGACCAACTTGCCCAATATTTGTTTACTCCCTATTTTACTTTATTGACTAGAATGGATGCAATCATGATTTTAAAAAATCCATTTACTTAATCTAACTTTTATAATTAAGAATTCATAACATTCTTGTTCATTTAGATGTTGTTTATACTTGCAAGCCAAAACCACCTATGCGGAAGTCACAAAAGAGTTCAGAAAGCACAAAAAAACTGTTTTGTGTAGATACTGTTGTCCAGGGTTAATTTATAATGAAATAGAAGCCGCGGCAGCTATGCATGTTAACGTCGCTTCCTAACTTTTTATGTGTAAATAAAAATATATGTGTGTATTAAATCTCGTCTGCTAAAGCCCATATGTTGGTCAGTCTTTGGTTTACTCGTAAATCCTAAAGTTGCCAAAATTTCTTGTCTTCAGAATAGAATACATAACTGACTTCGTAACCTTAACATTCCAGAGGACTTCATCCTGGAGTCGGTGATAGACGGCGAGGAGCTGGACGACCGCGGCAGCCTAGTGCGGGAGATGCACCTGCCGCTGGGCCTGTACCACGACCGCCTGCACAACGTCTTCATAGCGGCCGGCACGCTGGGCGCAGCTATAGCTATAGTCGGAGTCGTGGTTAGTAGAGTTTATTGCCACAATAAAATATGGTGAAAAAGTGATAATGGTGGGAAGTGGATGAGTACGGCAGTCTGGCGTTCGTGATGTATGTCAGCGGTTGGCGCGCTGGGCGCCGCTATGGCTATTGTTGGAGAGGTTAGTAGCATTCTTGTAGTTTCGTTGCTAAATATTTAAATGGTGAGAAGGATGAGCGCGGCAGCCTGGTGCGGGATATGCACCTGCCGCTCGGCCTGAACGTCTTCATAGCGGTCGGAACGCTGGGCGATCAGGTCATATATACGATCTATAGAATTTTTTTAGATGCGCAGGGGATACCCATCATAGGTGCCCCAGGTAAGGGATGTGCCTCAGTTACTGAAGCACCCCAGGGGTATGTGGGACTCTTACCCACTAAAACCGCCTGCGGTTTGCCTTCAGCCGTATACGGAGGTATGTCCTGGATCTGTCTAACACAGGACTCCCTCCACGACCGGCCGATCTACCTCACAAGGGACCAGACTTCCACCAAGTTAGAGAACGCTTAGACAAACTAAAGCGTTTCCCTCGGCGCCGGGACTAGCTAAGTCGGGCAGGTTCCCATCCTGACCCGGAGCACCGTGGGACGGAAGTTATTGGAGGTTCGCATAGCGACGCCTCCGCACTCCCGTCCTACGCCGGCGGAGCGGAACTGAGGATGGGTCATTCTCTCTGTTCCGCTCTGCGGCCTCTTTTTGTGAAAGGACGGTTTCACAGAAAGAGACCGCCGCCTGCCAGGCCTCATTGCTCTCGAGCATGCATCGCACCATGCTCGGGAGCGAGAGGTATCCACCTAGCACTGCCACGAGATCGTGGCACTGCACAGTCCAACGATCGCACACCTCGAGGGTGTGCTGGGTGTGTAGAAGCTTACATATACCATGACAATAACTACTTTCATGGCCTTTGGCTGTGTAAAAAACGTGCTCACAGCGTTTATATAGCAATTTTGTGCTACCTGGGGCGCCGCTATCGTTATCGTTGGAGTGGTGGTAACTAAGTTTTATTGCCTTAATAAATCTTGAAATGTTGAGGAAGATGAGCAAGGTGGTCTTATGCAGGAGATGAATCTGCCGCTGGGCTGATGAGGCCGCTAGGATCTATTTTTCTTACTGGACAAATATCCTTTAAAATAAGTCAGAACTCTACATTTATATTGGAACCACCGAATAAGATCAAACAACATTTGATAAATTCTACGTTTGCAATATTACAATGGCATACCTATTATGCTAAACATTGCTAGCAAAATGTTGCGTCAAAATCATGCTTAAATGCTTTTAAAAATATCTAGGACGTTATTATAAGATGGGTAACAAAATAGCTATCGACTCTGAGAATAGCTTCTATCGTCTTGCTGACATGTACTATAATTGTCTATTACTTGCCAGATACCCTATATAGTATATACCCTGAGACTTGTACCTGCCCGTGCTTGTTATAAGGTCAAGCTTATTAAAAGATCCATGCCATATCTTTCAGGTAACAGCCTGCCACTGCCGCGTGAACAAGACCTACGCTAGACTGCTGTCACGCTTGTCCCGCGTGCGCGCGCCGGGACCGCCGCACCACTGGCTGGCGGACAAGCGCGCACCCCCCGTCGCCCCCGCGCCCCCCGCGCCGCCTCTTGACACCGCCGACATGTACTACACCCTCGACTTCAGCGACTCCCAGAGCTCCCCGCTCATACAATAGCCATCACTCGCGAACTGCTCCGACGGGGAACAGTTCATCATATTTTAATTCTGGTTGACTATTTTAACCACCACAGAAAACGAAACCTATAAGGGTCAATTCAGACCGCAACGCGACGCGTAGATGCATTTCTAAATTTGTACTGACGTCTTGCAAATCTGGCAAATCCATACTTTAGAAATACATCTACGCGTCGTGTTGTGGTTCGAATTGACCCTAAAGTTCCACATTTGTAGCATTTCGGTGAATATTTTTTCTGTTGCGTAGTAGTTCTCATTATGGCTAGTTTGGACGTAAGATACGGGTATCATAATATTGCGTCCAAGCTGGTGACCATGCAGCTTGCTGGGCATAGCATAGGGTAGCTACTCTTTAGAGAGACGAAACACTGAAATGATACAGATATGGTCCTTATAAAATCGCCACACACAACTGGTACCTAAGTCATAGATTCAATAGGGTGTACTCGATCCAAACAATGTAAAACAAATTGCTAGTGCCACTTTTAATATTAGCTGTTCTTATTCGAATTTCGGTTTCCTGTTTATGGTCTTTTAAATCGTCCTTCAAATCGGATGATTATTTTTTTCATTATTCAATCATTTGAAAATATGTTTCATATAATGGTCTTTTAATCTGGGAAAAGTCAGTAGGTTACTGTGTAAAGTTTAAACTCAAGTCAGGTAAACTAAAATGCTTCTATTATATTCTAGATCATTCCATATACTATGTATTCCATATACTAAGTATGTCGGTGTAAAAAAAATCAAAATAATATTCTAAACGTTTGAAAGTGATATATTTAATTGAAATTTTAAATTTACTTTAAATTTTAGATTTAATGTAACAAATGTACGAATAGATTTTACTAAGTTATTCTTATTAGAAGCAATAAACCTAAAATGAAATTACAAAAATTGTTTTAGCAATATTTTGTTTCAGGACTTGTAGCAAACAACAAAATATAGTAGGTACGCTGTACGTGCGAAGTCACTTTGATTTTAGATTCAGATCTTGTTATTGCCAAATATTTTTAAGACGACTGTGCAGAAAACCTCGTTTTCTGTAAATTTAATGAATTTTTAAATAAAATTAATGAATTTTTACTTACTACTAGTAGTCAAAATAGTAAAGCTTAATTTATTTCGATATACCTCGATGTAATGACTGTTACGATAAATGCAATA
This sequence comes from Aricia agestis, assembly GCF_905147365.1. Classification (NCBI taxonomy): domain Eukaryota; kingdom Metazoa; phylum Arthropoda; class Insecta; order Lepidoptera; family Lycaenidae; genus Aricia; species Aricia agestis. The sequence continues at coordinate 9,776,171 of NC_056414.1, read as the reverse complement.
AAATGTGTTTAATCATTAGATTTTTAGAACAAATAGCAGATTTTGTGTGTTTAAAAAGTGCCTGTGGAGTTGGAATGTAACGTTTAGTGGTCCTGGGGGCTTAGACAATGTGTTGTTACAAAAACGATAGCCACTAAGTTAAGGGACGATGGGAGAAGATGGGGAAACTCGTCTGATCTGATAATACCTAAGGTACCTTAGGTGTCAAAACCGTCTAGGCTAGACCTATATGGGATAGGATGATCAAGGTATAAAATAGAGGGTGGCAGGTTACCTAGGTAACCTGCCACCCTCTATTTCTAACCGACTTCAAAAAAAACGAGGTTATCAATTCGACGCGTATGTATGTAATATTTCCAGAACTGTCCAGTTTTTGTATATGTTATTCTATAGCAGCTTCTGAACAAATGTGCCAAATTTCAAAAGTGTATGCATGTATGTAATATGTATGTATGTATGTATGTATGTATGTATGTATGTATGTATGTATGTATGTATGTATGTATGTATGTATGTATGTATGTATGTATGTATGTATGTATGTATGTATGTATGTATGTATGTATGTATGTATGTATGTATGTATGTATGTATGTATGTATGTATGTATGTATGTATGTATGTATGTATGTATGTATGTATGTATGTTTTTATGTTTGTGCACGGATATCTCCGGAACTACAAGTCCGATTTAAGTGATTATTTTTTGTTGTACTATGTATTGTTCAACTTAGGGGATATATATGTCGCAGCCGACTGGTTTAAATAGCCGTTCAATGAAACAGCTAGCCCTTTGACTGAACAACGCCATTCAATCACACGGCTATACGTCGTTTAGCCGACTTGTTGACTACAACGTTCAACACTACAGCTAGACGACGCTTAGCCAACTGGTTTAATGGCAAACTAACTAGGGCGACCATTAGCTTAATATATAATTAAGGAGAAGAGGAAAGATTATTCTCGGATTAAGTTAAAGGGGTGACCAAAAGTTTAATGCAATATAATAATAAGTATATAATATAATAAGTAAAAATAAAAAATTCTGAGGCGTGTTTTGTGACGGTCGCCGGCTGCAGCCGCAGCACAGTCACAATTCTAACCTAACCTACTTTTGAACTATCTGGATTGTGTTTGTTTTTGTTTTGGCGGGGGGCTGCGCCCCCCGAGCCCCCCTTTTATTTGACGACGGTCGCCGGCTGCTGCCGCAGCACGCTCACTCGGCTCCCTCTGTGTTGTGGTCTAAGTTCTAACCTAACCTAACCAAATTTTGGACTTTCTGGATTGTGTTTGTTTTTGTTTTGACGGCTGCGTCCATCCATTTCATAATCCCGTAATTTCTCCTCGAATATTTGTTGAAATTTTGATTCACTCGTATATGTGCCTCAACAATTTTTGTCTCTTTAATAACACTTGTAACTTTTATTAACTACTTTCTTTCCAAAAAACAACCACAAACACCTGCTAGTTGACGCCATATTGTAAATAAAACGCACCTAGTGCCGCAGCGGTGCGCGCTGAACTACTTCAATTAGACGGCGGCTTTTGAATTAGCTGTAGTGTTGAACGTTTTGGGTGACTAAAATATTCAATATAAAAGCTAGACGTGTGATTGAATAGCGTTGTTCAGTCAAAGGGCTAGCTGTTTGATTGAACGGCTGTTTAAACCAGTTGGCTGCGACATATATATATTTATCAAAATCGGTTCAGTATCTTAATTCTTAATTACGGATAACTTGAAGTCGGTTTTATCTTTTTAAAAAACTATTATATACCTTGATCACGTGGTTCAGCAATGAATTTCATGCGTCACTAACTTTGTCTACGCCTCTAGATATTAAGATAACTCTAATTTACTTTTGCGAATGTGACTGATCTAAAAACTAGATGCTTCAAGTGTTACCTAGTCTTTCCTGTCTTCTATACATTATTAAGTACTTAATGTTTGAGGTATTTTTTGCAGATTAGAAAAAGGGTCTGGATTGTGATTGGTTTTGCAGTCGTGCATTTTTTAAAAGTGTTGTTGCAAAAGTGTAAGTATTTAGATCAAAGAATGTCTATGCCAACGTAAAGCTAGAAGGGAGTAGTTATTTAGAAGAGATTTAAAAAGAAAATACGTAGGCGGAGCTTAAATATATCGCAACCATACTGCTGGTAATGCTCGACAATCTTTTTGTTTTATGGAAATTACTGATGAATCATGATGTATGTAAAATGACGATACTGCAGCAATATCAGTAGTATGATGCTGTACCATATCTTGTCTTTATGAGAATCAATCCAAAGAAAATTAATGTACTATAAAAACTGTCAAAAATTAAGTTTTAAATCGATTTGTTAATATTCGGAATCGTAATGTTAAATGGAAAGATGGTGCAAGATGGGGTACGGGTACCTAAGATTCACAGTATGTGTAATGATTAATGACTATACCTATTACTATGCGGTTGACTACTAAGTTCGACAAGATGAATAGACTTATTGTGCTCTAAATTTTTGGGTACTTTAACTTCAGTCCCATTTAACTGAGTGTATGCTCATTTATTTGAATCTTACCATTTGTATCGATATGTATGTTTTATATTAATCGCCAGTTTAAGGGCACCATGCTCCAACCAAATTATATGAATCTCAACGCTTTATCTGGAGTAATAACGGCTTTTCAATGTAAATAATAATCGTTGTTATTGTATTGAATTACTCATTAAATAGGAGCGAATAGGTATATCGATGTTTTACTGTCTACGAATTTAAAATAAAAGGGATACATAAAACACAAGTTGTATGTTTTGAAGAAAACTATTTTTATTTAGATTATAAACTTTGATAAAAATTATATTAATAATATTTATGACAACTTACAAATATTCATATAAAAGAATAACGTAACATCTATTCATTTAAAAATTAAGTCATTAAAATTTAATAACGAAAATGTGCTACCATTTTCGGAATGTGTACAATAACTAGTGTGACTATCTGCGAGAGGCCGTCGCCAACCCCCGCCCGCCCCCCGCGCCCGCCACCGCCATCGATATGCAGCCAGCAACTTGTGATGTCTGAGAATTAAATCAGAAGATGCAATCCAAAGCAATACGTCACATTTTAAACATTCGTAATACAAGTTGGCTCCAAATATCGATGGCTCTGGCGGTGCACGAACTTCCGTCTCCAGCTTGCGCAAGCGCCGACGATCTATCAATACACACGTTACACATGCCATATACTTAACTCAGCTAAACATTGCACAACAACGCTCGCGCGTGGTGGCGACGCCTCGACAACACGCCCATTTAACTACTAGAGTCCTCCGACGATCTCGTGGCACTCGGATGACGCTTTTGTGGCCTGCAAGTGACACTTTCCGAGATAGGGTCAGACCGCAACGCGACGAGGCGAGGCTAGGCGCGGTGCGGCATAAATTTATATGGATTTGACGGATTTCAATTGCGCGAGGCGACATGCCAATCTGTCAGTTCAGTACTTTAGAAATGCATCTATCTACGCGTCGCGCATTTCTTTTATATGGATTTGACAGATTTTCAAGACGTCTCACGCAATTGAAATCTGTCAAATTCATATAAATTTATGCCGCGCTGCGCTTCGCCTCGCCTCGTTGCGTTGCGGTCTGAATTGACCCATAGAATAGCTCCGATTTTAGCCTGCGAGATCCTCGCAGGACCGCTCTACGTATTCTATTGCTACTGACGTTTGTGACTTATGACGAGATTCAGAATCACGACCTATTATCTTGTAAGTAAATATTAAAGCTGCGCAATTTATAAGTACATAAATAAATATTACTTCGATACGTACGAGTAGATACTATAACATAGAATAATGTACTTAGAGTCCGCCCACTCGACCGGTAAATGCAGACTTTGAGCAACGAAATGCGAAAACATAATATAACATAAGGGATCCAAATCGCTTACAACATAGTGGGAAGATTTAACGAGTGTATATAAAACATCGAAATGGAAGAGTCGCGCCGCCGCCCGAGCAGCGGCACGAAAGAAAACAACAAATCACAAAATACGTAAATACGAAAGTACGTAGTATAGCATAAAACTAATAAAAATTCGATTCCTACCTGCAACACGTACGATAATAAAATTGACTACACTAAACCTTACGCTAACGTCGACAAGTATCCTAAACTACGTCATAATATGGCAGTTAATCGAACCGTCCGCACTAGGCACAGCACTTAACATAATATCTTGGGCGACTTCGTCTGCGAACATTCCACCCGGAACCTGCTTCTCATCCAAATTAATCGGTGGACTAAACTTAATATAATTTTTAATTTACTCTCTTTTGATACTGAATCTGCGCTCCAATAATAACTACGTGGGTTCCCTAAGAAATTTCCTCCGCCTCGTCTACAACACGAGATTCCCTTCGGCACTTACATTATTATATCTGAACTCTCTACTCACATTCTCGATTGTCATGGTCCGTTAACTATATCGAATGTATAAAATAATATATTGAAATCAACTATCGATAAAATTCTAATCGTACACAAACCACTCCCCTAGATGAAAATGTTAATGTCGTTCTGATGGTCGATTTTGACTAAGTCCAAGCGACTACTAAGTAGGCATACGATATTATGCGAAATGTCGATCGTACCTCATTTGAAATTATAATTATATGTTAATGGCTTCCACTGATATTATATCGATTCGGTAAATTGAGACAATTCCGAATGTGATTACAAGAAGGATGTTGGAAGTTAGAATATAAGTTTGAAAGTGAGCGTAGGATTGACATTAAACAATATCTTGTGATGTTTCGATGCGATCTACTGACTACTGGCACACCGCACAACGGGTGCGGCGTAGGTGCAGGAGTAGGTATTATGCGAACAACATTGTTACGGCTCTTACAACTAGTATCAACTTCACTATCTGTATGAATTGAGCGAGCTTATAAAGCGACCTTACTTACATAAAACTTAACAAAATGGATGGCATTTAGATTGACTTAACTCACTTACATTAAGAAATAAAATATCATACGACGAAGGCACTCTAAGTATATTTCTTACTATTAGCTGACATTATGTCGATACAAAAATATGTTTGTGACGAGAATTTCTTACTTTATCATCATGGCAAGATTAATTAAAGGTACCTGTTGAGACTTCCTATCGTAAATCTAGTATGATAACCGAGTGAATGGCACACACATTAAAACTCAGATACGAATCATTATTACACCCGAGACTGCACGACGGCAGCGAGCCGCGTTCCGTCCGAAACGGAGCCTCGCCGACATCGCGCGATATAAATTTATAAGGCACTACAGATATATACAAAGTGGTCCGCGCCGCTTATAAATAACGACCAAACGTTGTGACATTCGACTTGATTAAATGATTACGGTGATATTTTCTTAAAAGTAAAAATCAACCTGAGATCGACGCTTTAGAGACAACCTTATTATAAATAATGAGCTCGCGATATCGATATAAAACATTGATTTCATCGAGGAAGACATAAAATCGTACGATGTAATTTTTAACATAACGGCCGAGCTGACGCGAGTGACCGACAAAAAATAACAACAATTTACAAAAGATTGAGAATATTTTTCAATAAATAAGTAAACAATGGAGCACGGAGCGTTCGCCTCCTCCGATAGAACGAAACTAATTAACCGCTACAAAAATAAATTAAGAGAAAAAGACATAGAATTCGAAATGTTTACAGTTAAAATACGAGACAGAAAATATAATACGCAGCTATATAAAAATTGAGTATTAACGGTTTTCGGGAATCGCGGGTAACTGAAGTGGTCCATTGTTCATTACATAAGTTCTAATAACAAGAGCGTCACTCGCGGCGGCATCGCGGCGGCTGCGCGGCGGCGGCGGCGCGGCGCTAGTGGTCGAGCGGCAGCTCCACGAACGTGATGTCGTAGAGGGGCTCGTCCTCGCTGGCGCCCGCCGGCCGCACCTCCAGCAGGAACAGGTCCTCGTTGCAGTAGTACGCCAGCATTTCGTCGTCAATTTTCGCCGTAATCCTAGAATTCGGAGCGGCAGATTAGTATCAGAATTTTACAAAACAAGTTGAATTCTCTGCCTGACTGTTACTGTTATTTTGTGCGTTAAATTTAAAATTATTAAATGCTACCTTTACTCATTAAAGTGCGTGATCGAAATTAAATGTAGGGGTATGCTTTAATTGCTAGTATTAAAGGCGGGGGGGTATATTATTGTCAAATATTATTAAGCACGTGAGGTATAATTAGGAATTATTGTAGTTGTTCAAATCTCAAGCGGAATCGAGTTAGTGGCGCGCCCTCCTAAGCTGGGAGTCTCGCGAGGCGGCCGGAGTTTCTGATATTTTAGACGCCAATGAAAACCACTTACCCTTTCTTGTTCTTTCGATAAAGGTTATTAATTGCCGAACTTGAAATTTTGTACTTAGTCTCAATCTGAAAATGAGCAGAAAAGAAAAGAAATTACAATCGGGCGGTTCGAGATTTAAACCGAGACGTCTCGTCTACCGGAGCGAACGATGGCGGGCGCGCGGGCGGGCGAGCGCGGAGGCCGGGGGCCGGGCGGGCGGGGCGCGCGGGGTTAATTACAACATGCGGTTACGATGATCGTGTGTATCATTATTGGGTTATAAAGCGCCACCTCGTTACAGCGGCGTCGCGGCCGCCAGCGGCGGGGCCGGCTGGCGCTCGCGGCGGACGAAGCGTCTCGATTCATTTCGTTTACGTCATTAATACAATTAGGTAGATCGTCATAAACGAACATCGAAGCGTCGAGAAAACGAGAGGGGATCTCGTTTGCTCGATCTGCGGTTAGCTTACAACACCAAGGTTATTATCGTGCGGACGTCGGGGGTCGACACGCCATGGGGCGGGGAGCGGGATGGGGGGGTACTCACCGCGTGCAGCAGGCCCTGCGTGGTGGGCGGCACGACGTGCAGGGGCGTGTACACGTCATCGGTGTCCTGGCGCACGTACAGCATGACGCGCTCGCTGAGCGGCGGCGTGGAGGTGCGCGCGCGCTTGCCCAGCACGCCCTCCAGCTCCAGCGAGTCCTTCCTGTCGCTGTACGGCGAGAGCCCACCGACGTCTGATCTATACCTGAAGCAATAAATAAATTCTGTTTAACGAGTTGCTGCTGAATAAGGATATGGTCTGCTAGTAAATAGTTAAAACCTAAAAACAAAAAGTCTTTGATAATTTACTTATGTGTCATGTTTCAAGGTCAATTGAAGTAGATACTTACGCTGGTGCGTCGGGCGGGAAGTGGTTGTGGAACTTGAGCGCGGGCGCCTGCGGCTTGGCGGCGTGCAGGAGGAAGGGCGAGGGGTGCTTGAGGTGCGCCTCGGCCAGCGCGGACTCGTCGTGGCCGTAGAACCCTTGTATGTCCATCCCCGTCAGCTTGTCGATGTCCTCCGCCGGACTGAACAGCACCGGCGGCTTCGTCAGGTCGGCCATCGTGTAGAACTCGCTCCGCTCCGTCACAGGATGGTATATCTCGTCCAGTTTTTTTCTATTCGTGGCAGACATTTTTCTTTTCGCTGCTCTTCTCTCTTCGTCCCTTGTTTTTCTCTCCGCGCCCTATAAAACAATTTTTTGAACAGTTAGACGAGTATTTTAAAAGAGCGATGAATCTATTTTTAATCGTAAATTTGGTTATTTCATTATATAGCTTGTCGTAATTACCTTATCGCAAAACACTTTAATTTGACAGTACCCTCTGTGGTATACTTGTGTTTCTCTGGGGTCCTCGAAGGTGTCTATTTGAATGTGAAGCGGTAAACCCTGAAAACAATAAAGTATTATAAATGAATAACAGTTATATACATTTAAAGTAACGAGAGTATAGGGTTTTTATAATACGACTAAGGTACACTAATTGCAATGCCCCCAAGGCGTAAACGCTCGAGACTAACATAATATATTAAAATATATGTTAGTCTGGCAAATGTAAGTACAAAAATACTGTTTACAGTATTTGCCATTTCCAATAATTCATACAATTAAAATACAGTTCGAGCAAGTTTAAATGATTTCTTTAATATACGCTTTTTCGCCGAGGCCGAGCTAGTTGTAAATTAATATCCATTTAAATTGCTAAATGGGAGCCTTCTAGCAATTTTTATATTCTCAAAAGAAATTATTTGCATTAGTCGAATCACCAAATTATTCTATTTCACGCTAGCGTTCGGCGACTCGCGTTATTCGAACGCTGGAAGTTTTTAATCGTTTTGAATTTACAGATAAGGAAAACATACACGTGTCTGAGGCGAATCGCATTAAAACGTCGTAATTACGCCGATTCGAGGACGGATCGTCACACTATCAATTTGTGCTGGGAAAGAAGTTGAATATTCGACAATCGACTACGAAAATTATCTACCGCTAGCAAGTTGACGGAATATCGTATGGTAGAAATACATTATGCACATATTATTTTTAATTTAACGTGTACGTAGCACGTACTACGTGGTTACGTGGGTGCTACGTGCGTGCTACGCACTTGCTACGCAATAAAGGAATAGGGAAGATACGATATTTTTATTTTTGTTTATTTTAAAGAACTCCATGTAGAATAGACAACTAGTATATTATAAAATTAAAACACTGGAATTTACCGCAAAAAATGCGGTTTAAAATTGTCATTTTAAACCTTATTTTTTGCTGTAAATTCCAGTGTTTTAATTTGTATGACGTCACTACTGTCCTGCCACGCGTTCCATTTACCGTTAAAAACGATCAAAACGCTCAAAAAGGTAGGCATTTTGAGCGTTTTGATAGTTTTTAAAGCTAAATGGAACGCAGGGACAGCAGGTGTGATGTGATGAAACGCTGAACGTTTTGAAATCCATTCCGTTTCAAGTTACTTTCAATTCGTATTTTTTGTAAAAAACAATATTTTATAAAATATGAACATAGCAGTTCCCTTCTTTTATATTTTTTAACATTTTAAAAGCAAAATTTTCATAAATATTAAATATGCATGTTCCCTATTATGTTATTTTAATTTTTATATCATAATTTCACTCCTTGTGCACTTGTGTTGTATCATTTATCGACCTTATTCGTTACAAAGGTCCAAAATGTTCAAAACATCCACGACAGTACCTACTGATCGTATAAAATATTTATAAAATGTTTATGTGTCATTCCGAAATGGGATTATATTATCACAAAGCAATAAATAATTCCAATTAAACACACCATTAAACCTAGATAAAAAGGTAATAAAAATGTAAAATATATTGCTGACCGCTAAAACACAATTCGTCCGGCATGTTTTGTCCGAATAATTGCTGGTTATATTCGATTCATTTAAATTCAAGCCCGGTTTGAATGAGACTCGGTAGTAACAAAACAACAATTTTATTGATCGAGATAAAAGTGTGTAATTAGTTACATAGTACTTGCAATATACAAGCTGCTTAAGAGCTTTAGGAAAGTTATATAGTACAGTCGGCGACAAAGTTCAGTAAGAGTTGACTTTTGGACGTATTCACACGTAAAATTTAGATTACTCTTCATTTATTTGTTTTTTCCATCCTTTCGGACTATTGGCACCTACACAATTTGGTTTCGGGACACCTAAAGGTTGACTGGTAGAGAATGCCATCTGGCATAGGCGGACTTCGCCTATGTACCAACATTGTGCAGAAAGCATAAATAAATAAATAAAATATAGTTAAATCATGAATGATATTTCATTCATGATTTAACTATGTATAAAATGAAATGAATGAATTGCTAAAAAAGTCAGTACCTTAAACATTACTGTACTGATTTTTTAAGCAAATTACTTGACAGTCCATCAGTAGGTACTGCAATAACATATTGTATATTTTATAGACAATTAAGACACTTTTATAAATGTTTCGCCGCTAACTGTACCCATCGCAGCGGGAATTAAACCATTTGATGTCTCTGTAGATGAGCCGGTTGAAAGTTATAAATATAAAAGTTTACGACTACCTAGGGATTGTATATAACCGGGTATAAAATCTATATTTATTGGTATTACAAAGAAAAATATTTGTCTTGATATAGACAGTATAGCCTTAAAAAAATGACATGGCAAAACATACAGTTCCTACGGATTTATTTTACAGATACTATATACTATCTGTAATTGTATGTATTTAAGAATATGAATACTAACCTTCACTCCTTTTTGACTGCTGAAGTCTGTACTTAAACACTGGACGGCTATGTTTATCTGAAAAATACAAAGAAAATAGTTATAATTATGTTTATCGACTGTTTTTACTATAAATTGATGTGTAACTTTTTGGTTTTAGCTAAGTTTTTTTAAGAACGGATAGATACCTAAACTTAAAATTCACATATAGAAATGTTGTTAGTGATAAACATATGAATAAAAAATATGATTTTTGTTTAATTGGTCTACCATGTTTGGGTGGTGTAACTTAATAATATATTATTATGTTGGCACCTAGTTGATAAATACTTAGTCTACACGATAAAATTTATTTATGAAACTTACAAGAGGAAATACCAATATTCTATTTGGACCAACATTTAGAAAAATATTAAATTACGAATAATAAGTTAATTAATTACTCAAATTATTTCTTAATTAGAATGTTATAGAGGTCATTAAATTATAATTAGAACTCAAGGAAGTCACAAGTATTAAATTATCCGCTTACTGACAAACAAAACCGTGTGCAAAATGAAACATCACAAACAGACCAAAGCCTGATCATACCTAGGGGGTAGTAATTGTCCCCCGCGGGGAAATCGCTATTTACTTGGGTAACATCAGTTTTATTATAAGTCACAGAAATATTGAAAAGTAAATTGCTCTATTATCTACTATCACAAGAACAGAGCTTAAAGTACTGTATAAATAAGAGTGAACATAAAAACCCATCAATTGTATTCATCAAAATTAACACTAAGTTGATAATTGCCAATGCTTTGTTACAACTTTACATTATCAGACTATGCGTAGTGGCTTGTGAAGGTAAAAAAGGTATTTTTTATAAAGTTATTCTAATCACTATGTACTGTTTATTAACATGTGCCGTAGCCCGTAGGTATAAGTATTAAGTACCTACGAGCTACGGTACCGAGTACTAAGTTTATATAAGTAGCAGGTAGTATAGATAATAGGCGCTATTTTTAAAGGCTCGCATGATGTTAATAAGGGAGCCAGCGGGGGAGGGACAGTAACCGATGCTCGTGGCGGTCCGCGCCGGGTTCATTACGAGATGCAAACGACCTCTCGCGCTTAGCCGAGCGCCGACAGTCCACACACTTACCGATCACTGTCAGGGGGCCTAGCGCAAAATACTCACATCCGCCCCGGCTTCGCGGGCCAATCGTAAATAATTATGGATATCGCTAGCCGATTATTCACGCTTGAATAATCTATCTAACGTTGTCGATTCGAAAAACGGCATAAGGAACACACAATTTCCGTTTTCACGCCTTAAACTATAATTTATTATGGCCGCGCTGATAGAAAAATATGATTAAATTATAGACAGCGCTTCGTTAATAGGCGCGCGGGCCGGCGCGGATTCCTACTTGTATTGTGGAGGCTGTATCAGTTTTAGCTCAATGAATAGCTATTGAATGGTCTTTATGCTGTCCCCATAACATTATCGATGAGATGTCACTTCCCCTCATACAAAACAACTTACGCAATATTTATTCATTTTCAATAAACAGAGAAGCGCGTAAGTTACTCTATCGAGTGGCATTAACTACGAGTATATTAAATTTATGATATTGTGTGGATTAAAATTTGAAAACAAAAAGTTGTACATTATATTTTTGTAGTATTATCTAGACGTTTAATTTATTCTATGCTTTATATTCAGCACGAGGAGCAAAAACAGCACAAACAATGTTATTTATTTTTTTACCTGCTAGGGATTGTCTTTTTGTAGGCGGTGCTGTATTTTTGCTTCATTACTGATCCGAATATGGTGTCTGGACTTTATTTAATTACTACTTAATGAGTGCAATCGAATTATGATCTGAGTTTTCAATTCTTAAAATAATAAGGTCTGGCGCTTTCGGACCGTTTCATTTTTAATTAATTAATTCGAAAATAAGCACACAATTTCAACTGACTGATCTTTAGCGAGGTATTTTCAAAATAGCTACTTAATCAGCGCAATTCACGGAGCAAACATAAACGATTATCTTAATTAAGATACTTTTATAAGTACAAACCGAATTTGTAGAGTAATGAAAATGCATACTACCAGAGAAATTATTTCAGAGGCAGGTAGAGGGCCTGAACTGACCGAATAAAGTACATTCGGTCAGGTTAAATCAATTAAAAGTTAGTCGTTACCTGTCGGCTAGGTTTGGGAAAACAGAAGCCGTATTTTCCTATGAAACAATTTCTCCGGTACCTTCCTCCTCCAGTACCTTTACATATATTATAATATAAACAAGGAAGTATGAACGTTAGAAATACAAAACTAGAAAGCAACATAAATCATAATATATTACCTTAGCGGCGCTCTCTAGGGGGTTCCAGTAGACGGCGATGGCGTTGTGCGCGACCTCCTCGATGCAGCCGGCCAGCCCGATGCTGTTCTTGGTGTCTGCAACACACAACCCTCATTAATCTTGTCCCCGGCTCTCCCCGGCTCCGCACTTGCGGAGATTTCGATTAAGATATCAACTCACAATACGTCATCGGCGACGGAAATTTATTAGCTGGGCGTGAGTAAACCCGATACCATCGATACATCGTTTCCATTTCTGTTAGCGCAATTAGTAGGCAACCTAGCCGGCCTAGGCGGCCTAGGCGAACTGGGCAGCCTACATTCCGGGCCCGCCTCGAGCGGCAAATTTGTGCACCGACGTGGCGGCTAATTTTTAAATTATAATGACCTATACAAAGTTTCAAGGCTACTGCGAGAACGTTGGACGTTAATGGTAATAGTACACATTAATATTTATAAAGTACCGAGCGTTTCCGTAATTTAGTTTTTTGTTCCGTCCTATCATCACTCGTTATTGAAATATTAAAATATACCGCGTAATTTGGATATTTCTCGTCGGGGAAAATCTACGAGCGAAAAATTAGTCACTAAAATAGCGATTTCGTAGAGCGGGGTTTCCACGAAATAATATCAATAAATTTTACAATTTATGGCATTAATAGTGACTCGGTTCCATTAAATTAGTAGTGACAAGATTTGCAATCCAAAAACAACTTGCGGCACATCAAGATTTGTTGACTTTAAATTATGGTATACTCGTAGATTCTAGACCTTTAAGACCACCTGGGGCCATAATATGTTTATCAAAAATTATCTGCATATTTATGTTAGCTAAATGCTAATATTTATTACCCATTTTTAATTTTTTGAGCGGAAAGTGATATTTTAAAATCAAAGAAAATTCATTCAAAGATTTTACAGAAATTAAAATGAAGGAATGAATTATCTGTTAGAACTTAGAAATGAGCCTACAAGATAAGCAAAGAAAATAAATGTATTTATTAATTTTTTATTGTTATTTTGTTAATTTATATACTGTATTCGTCGAATACATCAAGTTTCATATTATGCCCTCTATATCCAACAATGTTGGTGGAACTTTGATAATTTTTTTAATTACGAGGGCATAGTTTGTAAATTTTAATGAGCTGTAATAGCCTCCTAGAAACATAGAATGCTCTCTCTCCCATGACGAGCTAGTCCAACTGATAACCTAATCGAATCGGCTGCTATAAGTCACATCGACGATTCGCAGGATTTAATGCATTCGGAGCAGAGCATTAGCGTGACGTGGCGCGGCACGGCGCGGCGTGGGCGCGTATCGGTCGCGGCGCAATCTGTGCGGGCGGCGGGCGCGCTGACGGCTTTACGAGCGCGGGACGCCGCGCCGCCCGCCCTCACGCACTATATTGTTTAACAGCCTTTTGCAAATTTACGACTCGCGCCTCACACCTACTCGTGTATGTTAACATAATTGTCACATAAGTACTCCGAACAATGAGACACTTTGTTAAGTGTCAATTTATTTAACGACTTTTCGAGGCATTATGCCGAGCGATAACAATAACATTGTTTACTTTGTAATTTACGATTTATTCGCTCGCTCCTAACGCACATTTGGTAAATTTACAGAACGTTGATTAAGTTCTTGCCGCTGTTTTTGTTGATGATTTATACAATTATGTATTGTCTGTTGTTGTTCTATTAAATTCCATATTTATTGTTTTATTCCATAAAATATAAGTTCTATTTTAATTGCCTACGGTTTGATGAAAATGAAACTACTTAAATTTTAAAGTTATTAGTCACGAGTCCTATAGTAAGTTATAGTTGCTAGATAAGCGGCGGTGACTAATGCAATAATTACTCTATTAACTTAGTATCAAATTCACGTGCTTCCAATTCCTTTGTGGTTTTAATGACAGTATCGATTAACTCATAACATTCAAAGATAGTTTGGTGTATAACGTTAAAACAATATTTCAATTCCGATGCCGAAATTGAAAACAACCAAATATTCATAATCTGAAATTGGTTGGCCTTATTGTCGTTAAATAAAGGACTACAAGTTACAACAATCTATAATCAGTAGAGCGTGGCTAAAACGAATTCTATCGAAGGGACAAGTGAAGCCGGGGAGCTGCGCCTGTGGAACGGGCCGGGACACGCGATACAGCGAGACACGGACGTAACCCGAGAACGCATTGTGCGGAGGCGCAGTGCGTTGCGGCTCCCTCCCCCTGCCCCCTGACCCCTCGGGAGCCGCACACCCTCCTCCCCCCGCCGCACTTTCACACGCCTGCACACAGGTGTCCGATATCGCCCTTGAGCCGGCTCCCAAGTTCGATGCATTCGTCTCGATACTTCTAAACACTTTACACGAAACGAGCGAAAACACGATGATGTCACGATAGATAAATAGAGGTATCTCAGCCTCGCAGCACGGAACATTTTATATTTATGATAGTTTAATTTTATTAATAGCATAAATAAGCCATTAAATACAAGTAAGAAAACTATAATTCATGTCGTATGTTTTTTATCTAATGGGACACATAATACTGTTTAATTATGTTTTAAATTGTATTTTATTCAGCGATCGCAGTACGTTTCGATTTAAGCTTTTAAATTTATGTTCATTTTACGTACAGCGCTAGGAAATCTATTTTTTTTTTGGGCTAGTAGTTTATATAACAACATCAACAGAGAAAAATAAAACTTGACTAAGATCGAGATAAGCTAAAACCTTGACATTAAACTTGGCCCGGGCGCGCGAATTAATGGCTTCCATGTTTTTATTTTCCTTGAGATTAAATTTATAGGTAGAGCTCGCGGCAGTGGCGTCACTCAGTGCTACGCACCGTCCGGATTTGTTTTTCCCTCGGCAGGATCTCTATGCCGACCACGTAAGGATCACTTCCATAGACACATCGAGGTAAAATACGTTCAAACAGAGTGTAGCACCGCAGTGTAGGAGCGCACCGAGTGTCATATATCAGCGATGTTTACTACAGTCTTAATGCCTTCGATGACGTAAGCCTTATCTACGGAATCGGACTATTTTACCTAATATAGAAGAATGTAAAGCTCCGCGTCAATAATCGTGACTTAACTATTTAAATTACTGAGACTGGCAATATATTAAGTGCTTATAAAGATAATTTGCTCGAATAGCGCCTATGAAATGAGGGTAGAATAATAAAACGAGCTTTATTAAATTTTCTGCTTGGTTTCCATATTATCTAATCATGAATTCAATCTTAGTCAAGTCGTGAAATCAACGCATTTTTACGCATTTAAAGTAATTATCTTTAACCAATCCTCACAGAATACAGACCAATTCTGTCAACTTTTATTCTTTATTGATACCCTACTATTTATCGACAATTACTCTGCCTGAGTTTAACTCTGTATCAAGTGCATTTTTAAGAATACTGAGTAAGAGATAAACTTGACATTATTATCATTCCCATTACTAATGTATACGATAATGGCAATAAACTAAGTTATTTGTTACTCGAACAATGTAACAAACGCGGCACGGCGCGGCGCGGGGCTCACCGCGCGATTAACATGCTAATGAGTGCGCCCGCGATATCATCGCCGTAATTATGTCTTTACACGTCTATATATTTCCTTATTAATACATCCACTTCTTGCCTCGGCCGGCTCACGACGGTTAATCAAAATCGTCGCGGTAAAAAACTAAACAAAACGCCGTTCGTCGCAGAGATTCTCCACGATTTTAACGATTTCCTGCTAGCTCGTCGACTTCATAAAAGTAGTATCAAAACATCTCGACTTATTAAATCGTTTATACTTTATACTTGGAAGCGATTTTGTATCTCGGAGGTTAATGTGATACGTAATTTACGTCATTTATCTACACGGAGGCAGGGAGCGGCGACTAGTATGGTTACGGTCGGGGGTTCTTTATTTTTAGCCCGCGGATTGATAGGTCGGTGTGGGCCGAGCGCGTCGCTTATGCAAATGTCCTAACGACACATAATGGTACGGGCGCGGGCTATCTCCATCGCACGGTAATTAGGTCCTAAGTGCCGCCCTCCCCCGCCGTCCGTCGCCCGCCGCACGCAACTCTACCATGTTTGTGTCGCCTCGAGCACGACTATGTTTTTGTCTTCATACTCGTACGCACAGGATATTAGCTACCGTTGATTATTGCATTTACTCTAACTATTGTCTCCTTATTCTCGCTACGAGCCGTATAATGATAGCGTTCGTAGAGTCTAAGAGTCTTGGACATTGGCATGCCTGTTCGTTAACCTCATGTTGTATTAGAATATTGAACTGAACTTACCCGCATCGAGTATCCTCTGTTTGACGGAGTGTTGTCTGCCGTGCCAGAACTGCCATGCCTTGATCTCGTCCTCCGGTGATTTTTCCTCTCGGAACATGAGCATGACGACGCTCTGCAAAAACAAAGTTCACATTAAATAAATGCTGCTAATTATGAGAATATTTTAACAGCGTGACGTTAGTGCCGTTTTGACTAATTGAAAACGAACATGGTAAACTTTTAGGTTGTGAAGGTCAGAGTTAAACGAATTCATTTGTCTCAACAAACTTCCTCAAAGAGTAGTCCAATTTTCCGATGTTTTTTCTCAGACATCGAAAACAAAGTAAGCCACACACAAAATAATATATTATATCGATTTGAGCCAAAGATACTACTACATAATATAGTGAAGTTGTGAAATATTAACATTGCCCTTAAGTTTCCGTTCGAGCGCTGAGTGAAATACACTTCTAGTACGATTTCTATAGACAGGTTAGAAAATGAAGTGAAAAAGAAGTGGCTTGCGCCAGGCGTGGTGCCAGCCGCGCCATATAGGGCTAACGACGAGAAAGCCCCGCGCTGCTGCTGATTGATGGATCGCTCCCAGCCCGTTCCGTCCACCATCGACAGCCTCTCAACTCGCGACACGATTATTGTGATATCGACAACCCTACAAAGGTCAAAGAGTCACTGTTTATTAGCAGAGATGAGATGAACATCTTTTACTAAAACCCTTTATTGAATAAAATTTAACTATTAAAATGAGCGAATTCGTAATGGATCGCCAAAGGTCCGTCGTAATGAGCGACTCTCTCCAGGATCCTCGGTAACACTTAGCTCGCACTAAACACGATATTGTGCTATGAAGAAGTGAATTTATGAGTAATTTGTGAAGGAAAATAGCCGTGCATTCGTATAAGGGGGACACGGGCTTTCTCCGAAGATCGACCGGCGCGTAAACTCGCCGGAATCACGCATACTAATAGATAGTTCATGTATATAATAGTAACGGTTATTTCTGCGTCTTATCTCAGTGTCACATCGATTAGTAGGTAAACGCGTCGACTGCTTTATGTATGCTCTTAGTTATCTGTGTTTTTGGAGAAAAACAGCGTTTGTCAGCTATAAATATATTATGTTATTTCGAGGTGCTCACACGCCATATATCAGCCGAACTGACTTTTATCGCGGCTAGGTGTTTCGGCTTAGGTACGTTACTGTCGTTGGAGTCCGAGTGGACTGTATAAATATTGGCACCGTTAGGATTAATGATTAATAAATGGTGGACAAGTAATTTAAGACCAGCCGGTAATGGCTTACGTAATTTAGTGCCCATTTTGAAATCACAATTGATAACGAACTGTGTAGCTATTGTTGTAGCCGTGGACTGTGATACATGTCCATAATCAGAGATTTGCAATTGGTAATCTGTATTACAAAATAATGTTGACTCAATTAAAGACTTATTGTGCCTTTGATGGCTGATAATAAAGATAAAGGCATTTATACGGCTCGCTCGCTTAAACGTATTTTACAGTGAAATAAATGAGTACCTTTCAAATCAAAGAAGAATCTGAATAAATACTTACTTTAAAAATTGTAGCTTAATTATTTTTCAATGTGGGCATAGTATGATGATTTTGTGAATGCCGAAGAGGTTTTCCTAGTCGCGTACTGTCGTCTGTCGCTCGCACGACTCTAGGTCGTGAACTATTGAATTTTTATCAGGCTAACGGTATCAAATTTCAGGTCAATTCTACAACTATAATGTGTGGGTGGAAATATACAGAAAATACCATGGAACTTTCATCGCGACCCTCTAAGTGTATATTCATTTTAACCGACTTCCAAAAAGCTCCTCCTTTTTGGAAGTCGGTTAAAAATGAATTTATGTGTTTGTCTGTTTATATTTTTTTTATATGTTCAATGATCACTTCACCGTTTGTGGACCGATTTTCAAGATTTTTTCGCAATTGTATCAGGTTTAATCCAAATTTGGTACCATGTTCATAAACAAGGTGACTTGATGATGGGATACATAAGTAATCGAGGGAATTCCTTGCTATTTATACTAAAAACCCATTTATCTGAATGATATTGTGATTTCGATTCATAATCTGAAGTATTTCAAATGGAAACTTATAGTGATTTTGAAGTTTTCCAAGTGAATCATAGAAAAAAGTCAGATTTTCCACCAAGATATACCATGGTTCGAAGGTGGTGAACAAATCTCCGGCCTCCTTAAATACATCCGATATATAATTGGGGATTTTGACGTTGTTTTAAGAATTGAAGGCATATGCTAATGGTACATTAGATTATTGATCATCATCGTCTTTACGCTTACATCTTGAAACAGCACATTATGACTCTAGGCTGAAAATTGAGCACAGAATAAGTTGAGGTTTAGTCAAATTTTGAAAAAGGCACTAACGAAGAATATATCATTTCATACTTTTTAGATAATTTTAAGAACATTGTTTTTACCCTGGAAGTCGGGTTCAATTTTTTGTTAAAAAATATTAATTTCACTCTTTTTAGTTATCTACTTTATGCGTTCAATTTTTTGTTACAAAATTTTTAAGTTAAGTTACGTAAGACTTAAGAGCTTATGTAACAATTTTAACTGTACAGAGTCCTTTTATATAATTTCTCGTAGGTACTAGGTACAAAATAATTAATTCGCAGCGAAAATATATAATTAGTGTCAGAATTACTTAAGCGAGAGATAAAAGTAGCTTTTTATATTTAAATAAAATTACGGATTCCAAGAACTTTAATTGGAAAATTATTCCTTTTTAAATGAGTGCGTCGATCAGCATAAATAGTGAGTTTTATTTTTCGCTGATATCGAGTAATATGACACTAACATTTTGTGATATTCACAAGGTCGAAGCTTATGATCCGGCAACAGGTTTTGGCAAACATTTTATTTGTTTATAATGCTATTTTATTATGTTGTGAAAATACTAAATTAGGAGAGATAATCAACAATATTTCAAAATGAGTTATTTTAGTAACCCAAAACTTAATGGAATATTAGTTTTATATTAAAAAATATTACATGACACGTCTCAGAATAAAAAAAATGTGTTTGGCTACTAAAAAGCACTATGAGACAAATTTAAGCATATTTAATATTAAATTTATTTGCATTATATACCAGAAACAGATTTATACAAAGTAAGGGTCACTTTATCAGGAAAAAAATCGGATAAGCTAAGTGGATAAGCTCATAAACAAAATGTCACATCAAGAAAAACTGTGGAGCTGCAAGACGCGTTATAATTATATTTCGATAAAATCAATTTTGTTTCATTTAGCGCGATAGTTCCCAGTGACAAAAAAGGTTAGCTGCGAACGATGAAACGTTAATTAAGGTACTGAAATGATAATTTTACATTTTGCTCGCTCGTTACCCGCGCACCGGATGTGGGACGCGCCATGTAGGGAGATGCAATTATTACACCCTTGACAAGATGGATCGTTAATTGCAATGTATTTGGAGAAATGTCCCCACGTCGCCCCGCGTCCTGGTCTCGGTGAGAAAATAAAGATAACGTTACCCGTTACGTGCATAAAGTACCGAGAACAATAAAAGTTATTGGGTAATTAAAAAGCCGGGCGCTATATCAACGAACGAATCAGTCATATAATCGTGATAAAAGTTTCGACTCCGCAATTGCACAAACAGCGCTAAAGGAGCATAAAGATATCTCGCAAAGTATATAAAGAACTGGAGTTAGACAGTTAATTCGTTTTTTTTAGTAGCAAACACACGTAATTACTTCAAATAAACGCACAAGACACGCGTCGTGTCGCAAACTCGCAACTCGGGGCGAGTTACGTCCGTGTTTCGGAACGTCAATTAATTAATCGACTGGATCGACATTCGACCCGATTTCAGGAGCCCGACTTCGGTTGACAATCTGAGTTATCTGATTAAACACGCTTTCTCTCCGCGTGTTGCGCCGCGACGTATGGTGCTTCGACATAATATTAAGTACATACAACGATATAACGGTATCTACTGTAAAACTGTTGAAGGTTGTATGTTTAAGTTAAGAAGGAGGGGAAAATATTTGGATTTATAAACAAACATCAAAACGATAATATAATATACGTGGGAGAGCCATGCTTCGGCACGAGTGGGCCGGCTCGACCGGAGAAATACCACGTTCTCACAGAAAACCGGCGAGAAACAGCGCTTGCGCTGTGTTACGCCGAGTGAGTGAGTTTACCGGAGGCCCAATCCCCTAGTCCCTACCCTATTCCCTTTCCTACCCTCCCCTATTCCCTTCCCTTCCCACCCCTACGCTCCCCTATTACCCTGTTTCCTTTTAAAAGGCCGGCAACGCACCTGCAGCTCTTCTGATGCTGCGAGTGTCCATGGGCGACGGAAGTTGCTTTCCATCAGGTGACCCGTTTGCTCGTTTGCCCCCTTATTTCATAAAAAAATAATAATAATTTATCATCTCATAATATGACTGCTGAATGTCGTTTGCAGTAATATTCAAGTTGGTACTACATTTTCAGTAGTTTCGAATTTGGATTCATAGTAAAAAATAATATAAAAGATAGCTAATTCAAAGTTTAAATACAATTTTGTTCCATAGAAGACAAGCCCAGCGATGTGTAACCATAAAAGTCCCACGAATGTTGTTAAAGCTATTATGTCTACTTCATTTACATGCTTATTAATTACGAATATTTTAAAACATTTATTTTATAATCCTAAACTTACTCAGGATTCGCTTGCCGTAGTTAAAAATATGTAGCTCAGTAAAATAATGCTAATTATGTATATGAAATAATTATTTACATAATAACGTAAATTCTTTGAGCATAGGAATATTTACGGTTTTACCACAAAAGATTAAACATCTGTTGAACAGTTGTTTTGAGACCATTTCGTACAGAATTTTTCTCTAATCAACTGTTCAAAGGATGTTTAAATATTTTCTAGTAAGACCGTTAGGGTTTTTCAGTATTACTTCACATTAATTTATAACATTGGAGTTGCGTGCTTTCAGCGGCATAACTGGCGGAACGGCATGCGCGTTGGCATCTATTTATCTGCTAGTAAACAAGTTAAGTAATAAAGTTACGCGGTCGAATGTAACTCATCGCCGGGAGCCGGGATCGGGATTCGTTCGTTTTTGTCGCTACGAGTTCATTAGCCGGCGCCCATCCGTCAGCCCTATCTGCTTTATGACAATAATTTATGTTGTGCGCTGGACGCGAGTATTTCGCTGAGCTTTATCGATAGCGCAGAAGTAATGCCCGACTCGATACTCTGTATCTGATACGGATACGTCTGTTTGTTAAGTGCGCCAGTTGTGCTAGTCGTTTTAACGCCTAGATTATTTCTCCGGGTGTCGGTTTCGACATAAATCCAGAGCGGAACTGTGGGTGTAGCCCCGCGCCGTGTTTTCATATTTATTAAACCATTTTTTGATAGTCATCGTTTTCAAATAACTTTCGATATGCTTTATGTTAGTGGCCGGCTTATCTCGCTCTCGACTACTGAAACGACTCTACACGTTGTAAATGAAAATTGCTACAAACTTATGAATAGAGAGTAGGTACCTGGTGAAAAAAAAATTATTACTACACGTACAATTTTACTTTGTCTAATATAGAGTGCGGTCTATCTGAGCTTTACGAAGGCAATGGGTATCATAAAAACAATATTAATGAAAAAGATTTATTATAGACATCTCGACTCTATATTAATTAGTTCATCTCATTTTCATATTATTATCTTTTGAATTTAATTCAAATTGAGATAAAACACAAATATCACTGTTGTCTTCCTGTTCACAGCCCAAATCTGTCTGATACGCAAAATACGAAACTAGGTTTGTTTACTAATTGAATTCAATTCAATTTCAAGCATTACATATAACTGTACTAGCGTATAATTCACGTACTTCCAGTCCTCTACGTATCGGTGTAGGAAACGTTTTAAAACTTTTGAATATTTATGCGTGTGATTGATCGCATTATCGGTGGCCGGCAGCGCTGGCTGGACCGCGACGCGACGTAATCCCGCGCGGTCCGTCCGGCGTCGGCTTTACGTGGCGTTACGTCGCAGCACTAATCTGCTCAAACGTCCGAAGGAAATGTCAGATTGAAATGCGCAGGGAGTGATACGGATTAGCGCCGGCCGACGCGCCCGATGAAAACTAATTTTAATGTTTTTCAATTCTAGGGACTATCTTGTAATACCTAAATAATATTATAATATTAAATTTTCGCATAGGTTTATCGGCGTTCTTCTAAAATTAGACGGACCGGACGTAGGAGAATTCTAAACTTAGAGGACGAGTCCGAAGCGACGTGCTTGCTCTGATGCCTAGACGTGGAGTCGGAGAAACGACTAATTAATTGGCATATTTTTGTAGCTATAAAATTTTATATTTAAAACATGATCAATTTTAATTAACCAAATCGATATCTCAGATTCGTAATTTAGATTTTATGAGCTTATGACTTCCTCTGACACGACGGAGTCGATAGATTTACTGACATACTGATAAGATAACGGAGCCGTTGAAACATCGTTTGCGTATCGCAGGTCTTCTTACAGCTCCTAGCTCTTGCGAGAGCTTAGATGTTAAGAATGAGATCACGGCGAGTGTTACACAATCGGTCCCGGCACCGGCGTCGGCGGTGATTGGCCGGCTCGCGGCTGGCCGTCGCCCGCCGATGGTATCGGGGATTGACGCTAAATACGCGCGCTGTGACAGCCCCCTATCGAAACAATGACGACCTCGCGTTGCGCAAGCCTCGAACTTATTGATACGATTCATCGGTGAAAGTCAATTAAAATTATTGAGAAATTACGTGGGAATTTAAACGGTTCGGGTAATAATTATTATTTAATGAGTGATTAATTTCAGCGCTTATATGAGCGTTATCTAATAGTACGTAATGTTACGAAAGCGTAATAGTTATCGAATAGCGTTACGCGAACCTGAAATCGAACGTGGAAAATTCACGCTCCGTGAAGCGGCGCCGAGCTTCACACCTGCCGACTACGATCGTCATTATCGCACCCGAAGTCGGTTTTGACGACATAATTACCCATGTTCTAATTATTATCAAACATAATAAAGCAAAAACGAGGAAAATATAAACGAATCCAAAAAAATCCGAACAAAAACAACAACCTCAAAAAAATTTTTTTCGAATGTTTTTGAAGAGACATTAACAAATCAGTATATAAACCGTAAGAGGTTAGTATAATGCTCGTATAATTCAACAATTAATAATGTTGAAGGATGTGGAGCTCCGCGTGTACAACTCCGGAGTCAAGGGTGCGAAATTGAGTCATCCCGCGTGATTGATTACCGAGCGTCTTCCAACTATTAATGATGTGTATGCAAATTGCATTATCCATTTTTGGAATACCGTAATACTTTTTTTATATTTTTTAAAGCGACGCACGAAAACTTCATTCTGCGCCAGCGGCCGCGAGAGCGATCTGTCTCGTGTGACAGCCCTTCACTTGTCTGGCGATCGTGCCCGACCGTTACGATCCCTCATATTCGGGGCGATTCGTTAACGATTACCATAAAAAGCAAAATCAGAGCAGACAACGCAAAAAATTAAATTAAAACTCATTAGCCGTTGTCGAAACGAAAATATTTATATTCGCATCGACAAAAACTGGAGCAAGAACCGCGAGCGGTGAAGAGAGCCTTCAGCCGAATCATACGCGATATATTCGAAGTTGTTAAAAATGTAGAGAATTTAACGCAAAGCATCGCAACTCACTAGTTACTTAGCGAAAAGATATTTTAAATGCCACATTTTATATTTCCAACTTCACTGTCGAAATTTTCGAATGCAAGTGCTTTAAGTACCCAGGCGTGACACGACTCTATCGTAGTTTCAAAGTATGAATTAATAGTTTAGTCACGTTGTTTGATTTGTAGCTCATTAAACACTTTTAACAGTAGTTTCGTTTGTTTTATACCGGTGGTAGGCACCATTAGCATCAACGTTTCGGATTCGGAATTTCATTTGGATTCGGATTCGGATTCGGATTATTCGGAAATAAAAAATTTTTTATTTTATTATTTTTGTTTTATAGTTAGCGTTAATTTTCCTTTCAATGTCCTTTTGACTACAGCGTAGAGCTTTTGATGGAGATTTAACCATTGAAAGTAGCAGATAATTTTTAAATAACAAACCTAGCCAATAGTTATGACCTCTGTGGCTTAATGGTTAAGAGCGTGTGGTGGCTCAAGCCGAGCGTCGCGAGTTCGAATCCCGCCGTAGGAACAAAAAGTTTTCAATGTTCCTGGGTTCATGCATGTGTATAAAATTTGTGTATAATATAATATAAATCTTAAATATATGTATAGTATAAAAGTATTAAATATATTTCCATTGTCTGGCACCCGTAATACAAGTCCTTCAGGTACTTACCACGGTGCCAGACTGACGTAGTGTGAAGCGTCCATAGTCCATAGATATTATTATTATGAAATTTTGTTAAGGCCAATCAAAATCCACCCAATATATTTTTCCCAACAAATAAATTAGTGATCATTAATGGTCTTCAAATGTATCGTCAACCCATAGATAAGCGGAAGTCTACAAGAAGCGCTTAAAAGGTATTAAATGGCATTCGTATGTTAATTATATGGAGCCTTAATTATACACAGCGTCATGGCGTCGTGTTCCTACACCGAGCGTCTTCCACCGAGCTTCCCATTTACGCAACATTTTCACTAAATAGTTGACTGTTTTGCGTGTAGCAAATTATGACCATAATTTATTATAAATCGGACTATTATTTTTTATGAGTCATGCGTTCAATAAGTATAGAATAATATAAAAGATGAAGCATGTAATAATCATTGCTAATAGTAATTAAGTAACTACGAAACAATCATGAGTTATTTCACTTGTAATTGATTTATAAAAACATTAGATAATCACGAAAAGATAATAACATTGCAGAGTAATAATACTACAACACGGTATTATTATGTAAAAGTAATAGAAGTAAACATAGATCGGGTTATATTGTGTCTCCCCTTAATTCCCGAGAGCGGAGACTGACGAACTATCACACACACATTGTGCCACGACGATGATTAATTGTAGCAATAATACGTGATTGATCATTTTCTTGCACTTTTTGTATATTTAATTACATCGGGGCATCGCTCTACAAATGTTGACTTAAGCGCCGCTTTAAAAGTGCATTTGTCACGTGCGATTCAAATGCAAATTTTTAATTGACGCTACCGTGCGACCGAACGGGATAAGACTTGTATATTTTAGGGTTTAATTAGGTTTAATTCGGATAAAATTGAGTACATTTCGACGGAGGAAATCACGCCGATGATATCATGTGAGGGCCCGAACAGCCTGCGCTGCAATTACAGCACTCACGCCATGCCGCGCCACGCCGCGCCGGCAGAGGGCCGACCTCCTCACTAAAATCTCTCGTATCTCCAACGGCTTTTTGACACGCAAAATATATTGACATCGCGTGTGAATTTTTAACTGTCAGCCGCGGCGAAGTAATCGGTTTTATAGATGCACGGTCATTACTGACTAAAGTTTAAAATAAACACTGACACTGTTAAAAGCCGTGCCTAAAATAATTGAATGTACAGTTTTCTTGTTTTTTTATGTGTAAAATAAATTTACGTCTATCTTTTTATTTTACACGCAAATTTAAAAATACAAACTTTAGCTTCGAATAATAATTGGTTTGGAAATTACAGTTCTTTGCAAAGCCTCGCAATAAAGCAAGGCAAATAAGACTTTGCATTTTGTGTTCTGTCGTAGGTATATTTTGCAGTAGAAACTACAAGACATTTGAATGTCGTAACTTAGTCACTAATTGGATATTAGTATTATTATCTATATTATAATTAAAACTTAAGTCTTATTACAACCTACGGACAATAGAATGTCATCTTCACCATAGTAGGTATAAAGGTATTAGGTACGGATCTGGAAGCTTTCTTTTTTTGAAAATCGCTTCAGCCATTGTGTGAATCTGCTTTATCGCGAAATTGGAGCATTTCCTCGTGCCGCCTAATATACATAGGAATGTGAGATTTTTCATATTTAATGGCGCACCCGCTCGTTAAGGAAACGCGAGGCTCGTATTGAAATTATTTTATCATAATACAGTAAGGTTATTGTTTCAAAAGAGAGATACAATCCTCGGCGAGCGGCGGGCGGCGGGCTCCCGGGGCGGTCATTGTGTTGTTCCTATATGGTGAATGTCAAAAGCGTCGTCTTAATTATCGGGCGCAGCATACAATGCGGAGCCGATTGCGCGCAGATAACGCGCCGCGCTCTATCTATACTCCGTTCACAGTTATTCCGCCTCCGAGTTTCTCCAGAGTGATCCTTCCGCGGTCGGCACAAGGGTCCTCCGGAGGTAATTCAGCACCGGCAGCCGCGCATTCATGCCGGCAGCCCGGCCGCGGCCCACTTGCCTTAATAATAACTTCGAACGTATGTCTCATTGTATTTGTGATTACTCCGATCCGAGGCCGTACGATCGAGATAAACGTAGAATCACGCTGGAACTAGATGAAAAACGATCGCCTCGCGCGGTTAACCCTATATTTTCTCATCGGCAAAATAAAAATACGAGTCCCGGTATTTCCATTTCAAAACAAAGAGATGATATGGAACGAGCTCGACCGCTTCGAATGTGGTTTTTCAAGTTTTTCAAGAGATTCTCGCAAATTAATAATATTATTTAATTATGTCACGGAGCGGGTTTTCAGCCTTTTTCTATGGGAGCAGCGGAAAATAATAGAACGACGGGATTTCCGATTTCCACGGAAAAAAGAGCGATCATCTCTGTGTTATGGTCTTTTGTTATTTATTGATAATTATTTTCTCATGTGGTAATGAACTAATGACACAGTTCGGTCACGCGACGGTTTCGCTGCCGAGTGCCGCTAATGACGGCCGACATTGTATGCCATATTTTACAATTACCTACTGACAATTTGTAATTAATTAAGAATAATCAAGATTATTTTAAGTTGTGTTGTATAGAGTAAAATCACTAGAAACTTTAGGTTAAAGGTAGGTAAAAGGTTTAAAGTGATCTTTACATTTTAAAACAACTTCGCAAATATTTAAAAAGAACCTAATTATGCAAATCATACAGACTTTTGTAATCATTTGAAATAATTATTATGATTATATATTTAAAATCATGATATACTCATAAATTTCGTGTTATCTACGAGTTTTATTAAAATATTCCATTGATTAGAGCGGATCAATATTTTATAGATCGCAAAATTGAATTGGTAGCGCGTTCGAAAATCTGTAGCTTGAATTATGAGCAATATTTCCCCCAACGACCGGATATTATAAACCACTATTTAAAACGCTCGGTTTTTACTTGAGGCATCATTATTATGTGGCAGCTCAAGCCGGGGGTCGCGGGTTCGAATCCCGCCGACGGAACAAAAAGTTTTCAATGTTCCTTTTGGTCTGGATGTGTATTAAATATGTGTATAATATAAAAAGATCTTAAATATATGTATAGTATAAAAGTATTAAATATATTTCCGTTGTCTGGTGCCTGTAACACAAGTCCTTCAGGTACTTAGCACAGGTCTAGACTGACGTGGTGTGAAGCGTCCATAGATATTATTATTATTTTATTATATAATAAATGTAAGATTATATTTCTTATACAAATTACGTTTACTTGCTTCAATATCACTACCTAGTAGAGACTTGAGGGCTTTCGTAGAACACTACACAATTTCGTATTTCCGAATATTTAGCGAATTTAAAAAAAAATTAAAGTAGCCCTTTAGATTTATTAAAATATCAATCAGTTTCCAGTTTCCACACGCAAAAAAATCATGCGCAATTGTAAAAAAAGTTTCGAAAGTGAATAAACGAAGGTGAACATGAAACCATAAACAGGAGCTGCGTGAAACGAAATCTATCTAAGGATTCTGCGGTCGGCGGCGGAAAGTGCACATTACATAAAATATGCACCGACCGCGCACCACGCACACGTGTGTATTAAACATCAACGCGCTCGATCTCTTCCATTCTTTTCAAAACGCTTTTTATAAACACGCTAATTTGTGAAATTGTTACTTCATCGTGCAAAATTTTAGGGATTTCATTAAAATAGTATAGTAGTGATTTGGTTCTGGATAAATGACTACTTTGAATATCGAAAAGTAGGTTTGGCTCAAGCTATTTTAAATAACATAGAGATGTATTGATCACAATACAAAAACATATACAGTAGCCTAACTTAGCCATGTTCTTGAATTTAAATTCTTGGAATCAGAAACAAGTTTAACGCGCGCGAGGGATACTGCATTGTCCTGCTCTTTAAAGTTATCTAAAATCACGCTAATGTGTGAGTAAGCTCAATTTCGGCGGCCTACTATGAAGATACCTACTGTATACTATTTATACTGTGTTTAACGGTGTTTGAGCGCAAGTAATAAGCTAACGTAAACATCCGGCCGCTAAACACGAGTGAAAACTTAAAGGAAATTTTTGTCGTACTCGGAATTTTTAGTACAATACAAATTTCCGTGTACCGTTACTTTTTATGCATTTGTTTAATTGCTGGGAAAGAATATCTTCGATGTATTTTGAGAAGAGCGGACGTGATAAATTGAAACTCAAATTATATTTTGAACATCAGATTGCTAATTGCCAATTTGTTGTCTACACTTGATGAATAAAGGAGTGTTTTGTTTGCCCAAATCAACGTAAAATTGTTAATAACTGGGAGAACATAGTGACGGCGACGAGTAGTGTAGTTATCTCAGTAATAAACATCAACGATATCTAAGAATCTTGGGAACCCAGTAGAGGATGCAGCTGGTATGTACCTACGGAGACGTCGACGTTATATTACGGCCATAAATAACGTGTTTTATTCCGCGACAGCAAAAAGTATTAATAGCTTACTATGGTAGAGTCATAGAGTCGTACGAACTTACCTTCACTATTTGATTCTTAAGCGGCTTGTCGGGGTCGTGGAGGTACTCCAGCGTGATGCCGTAGAACTGGCCCTTGTTGATGTACGTGATGCGGTCGTCCTCCCGCCGCTGCGAGCTGCTGGACGCCGTCTCCAGGTGGTACTTGAAGCCGTACGGAGAAAACCTGCCGAAACGAAACCAGCGTTAGCGACTGACGAGGATGAGTGGCAGCCACCACGCACTTAAGATCGAGATAACGGCTCTACCGAGTAACATAGTAGTGGCGACAATAACCGTCGAGATAAAAGATCAGTAGTTTACATGGGGCCGTTTAGAAAAATTGCGATTTCTTCTTTGAGATTAAATATCACCAGTTACGACAATAAAGTTTCCGTGAAGTGGAGCGTGCAAAAAGTGGAAATCTTAATTGCGCCGGCTTGTCTCCGCAGCCCGCGTTACGTAAACTCGGGCTTTAGAGATCCAGTTCGGAGTGCGCAATGAAAATAGCATTTTCTCGGCGTTTCCTGCGCGGGCGGCGGAAGGAAAACCCGGGCTCGCGTGTCGCACTGACGCACGCCGCCGCCGCGTGATCGCAAACGACTCTTTGTTGCCGTTTACTTCTACCCACATCGAGTCTGCACAGCGATAATTAAAATATATTGAACACGAACCGTGCATTTGGCAATCAGTATTGTATTCGCATTATATAACCGCATCGCCTGCTCCGCGCCCATAAAACTGCACAGCCCGCCTACTGTAAAATGTTACGACGATAAAAAAAATATTTATTTACGCTTGCCGATCAATAGTTCCTACTTTGCTACCGATATGCCTAATAAATCTATAAGTTTGAAATCGTATTTAATTAAAGGGCTTAACCAAATTATATTCTAAAACACAAATGCGATTGTAACGGCGGGGCTAAAATGGTCACATTTAGTAATTCCTCTCAATCAATTCAGCAAATGAATTGTCAAAACTGTCAAATTGACAAATGTCAAATCACTACAAAAATACAGAAATGAATTGCAAGCAGAGTTGCATTTTGCGATTTTAGAAAAATGAATCATATTGTGATTCATATCATGAGTCTTCAAAGCGACCATTTTCGCCCCGCTGATATTATAATGATGTTGGGTTTTAGCAGTACCGTTAGGTAGGGCACTACAAATAATAATGACATCAAAACGTATAGAACCGAGCCCCGCAACGATATATTCAATAACGTTAGCAGTAAAGCCCGGCCGAACCCGTAACTTATTATGCTCTTTAAATCCTTACCCATTGTATTGTCTCTTAATTAAGCTCATATCACATAAGGAAATACGAAGCTGCATAAAGACACGAGTTATGGACCCAGATAACATAAATCCTTCCTTACTCGTGATTTTATAATAGACGATACACAGATAGTCCTCTATTCTCGGTTCGCTGCGCTATTATTTAAAGTTTATCGAAAACAATTTGGCGAACGACCCCGTCGATGCGAGCCATTCAGAATGAGCGGGCAGATAAAGGCCGCGTATTTGTGTAATGCAAACTCGAGGCGACATTGACAGATCGGCGGGCCGTTGTTTTCGTATCTGATTCTGTCGTTATTCCAGACGCAATTTCCATCAATACGGACTTTCTAATCCTGCCCTTAATTTAATTATGCGTTTAGTGCCGGCCGGCGAGCGCGGGCCCTCCACTTGTGCCATATCTCAGATACGACGGCCGATAATGTGACTAATGCATTAATTTGACAGGTAATTACTTTGCGGGTAGTCCGAGATACATTGTTGCGAGATAAGATCATTGCGACAAAACTAGAGGCTCCACACGGAACTTGACAAAATTTTAATACTTCAATGGATACGAATCGAAATTCGCAGAGGTCGAACTACCTCTAATAAGCTCGAGGAGCACGTCGGGGTACAAGGTTTCGTACACTCGGGCGGCTGATCGGGCGTGAAAATAAAACGAGGTGAGGTGACATATTTATCTCGGTACCGCGCCCCGCACGATAAAGAAGGCATTGTTTTCTAATGAGCTTCATTACGAATTTCAGAAGCGCTGCCACCGAAAAAAGACACTTCCTGCGTGAAGGTGGACCTTTCATGAATAAACCAATCGGCGAGGCGCGGAAATTGATAGGCACGCAAAAAGCTTCGGGGCCCAACAACAAAGTGGTCGCGGTAAAAACGCATTCCGCGAGCGGGGGACGAACTGAGACCGGGGACGGACGACGGCGCGCGGCGCGCGGCGTCCCGCGGTGACGACCTGCCAAATTAGATGCGCATATATCAGTCCTCCTATTACTGACCGACGACCATATCTATGAATGCCTTGTTACAATACTGAATATATATGTATACTGTACAGCGTATACTGAACTTCAAAATACAATGAAGTGTTCTATATTACTAGTTATTATAGCTAGTATTGCAATACGTGTTGAATGTTTCTGATAAAGATGTCTACTTCAATTATAGGCCCGTATTAAAAATAAAAACAAAAACTTGATTCATTGAATAACATTTTATTGATAATCATTTATACTGATGCTGATCTAAGGTTGCTATAATATTGCATTAGCTATTTTAATGTAAGCCTGTGAGTTATAGGCGTTGAGCCACTTTTTTAAATCATCAGATAAATCAAAATAAAGATTTTAATGAATTCAGCTAACTTTGCGCCCTAGCGACACACAGCAAATTATTACCTCTTATTTCTTTAATATAGGTACAATTAAATTTATTTATTAATTCTTTCTTTTTTTAATTTAAGAAATTAATAATAATGATTAAATAAATAATATTACAATAAAATGATTTTATCATATATCGGGGAGACGTTCCGAATTTATTTAATGGGTTTTTACAGTTGAGCGCGGGGCTCTAGACCAATGAGTGTCAGTCGGTCTGAGCATTTCCATGATAATTAGCATCTGATCGACATCGCGCTCATAAATTAGTATAATAAATATATATTTAGTATATAAGAATGAAAAATGTTATTCAATTTAAACGTAAATTATAAAATTCATTTAATTTTTATGGCCACATGACTAATTGCTATTTATGTTTAGAGTTTGTTTTCCTAGTCACTGTAGAGCAGCGACTGGAATATTTTCGTGGCATTATAATGACGGTTGTTAGTTATTATACTAACAGAATGATATCACTCGGTTCACGGGTTAAAAATATTCAGCAGCTCGAGCGTAGGTACCTCCACGGTACTTGCGCGATTACCGAGCTTTGCAATTACATATTTCCTATTGAAAAATTACCCTGCTACATTACATTTGCATATATAGTATACATTAAGCGCTCGGCAGATTAAGGACGGATGTTTATAACACGTTTACGACTTCTATCTCGGGTATTTACAAGATATTTAACAGAACGGGGATTAGAAACGGAACTCGCGGTAAATACGCTCGGTTATTAGATGCCTTTTAGGAGCGATAATTATCGGGGCACACATCGCTCGATTGAGATACCTCTCATTTCGAGGGGCAAATACAGTGGTCCGGCGGCGGGCCGGTACTTCGGGTCGGTAAGTACGAGACCAAACATCGGCAGGCGTTAAAACTGTCCAGCGAAGTCCGGTAAACGACCGCACGACGCGACTACGTAATGTAAGACGCGAGGGCGACGGAGTTATTCGGGCCAAATGCAAGCAGGTAATTATTGAGATAATAATGCTAATGCACTTATCATGTTGACGGCTGTTTCCGCTACGCGCTACGTCGACGACACACGACTCTATAACGATTTGTTTTTCGACATTTACTCGGCTCTACCATTTCGCTTTACTCGACTCTTATTTATATATTTTTTATTTGTGGCTGTAATGATAGTAATAGTAGGCTATTATAATTCTTAACGACCTAAAAATAAAATATATTAAATGCTTTTATTATTTGAGATTTTACTGCAAAACTGACATTTCCTCGTGCTATTAATAGGATGTGTTATTATGAATCAGGTCATTCTATAAAAATACGAAGCACTAAGAAAAAAATGATTTCGAATGTCAAAATTATACAGCGTCGACAGGCATTAGGTATACTTACACGAAACGTTCTGTTCACTAGTTTGCATGAAAAAGAAATAAAACGTATTAAACATAGTTAAAGAAATAAATTGAAGTGAGCCTACTCAACATTCTGACGCAACAGAATAAATGACTCTAAAGTTTATTTGATTTTACGTTTGAATGTGGAGCGTTTTTATTATATCAAACTGTAGCACCTCGACAGTCGACACCTTAAATTAATGCTAAGTAAACGGGAACCGATTTTAAAGTTCGGCCAATTTCGCAGATCATAAAGTGTAAGGTAAATCGTTCCCGTCAGTCAGGGCACGCATAAACCTACATTGTAAAATTCATTACGCAGCAATTTAGAAAATATTTTATAGTAACATTTATATACCTACATTAAGACAGAGGCAATTAACGCTCGAGATAAGGCGAACTTAATACAAATGCCTCGATAATTAAATAAACGATATCACATCAGTTTCGTTACAATTTCAAAACATTTTAAGGACCTTAAATAAAAACCTCATTTTATTGTAGGAACTTTAAGGAAAGCTCGTTAAAGCGATTTTTTAATATTTACAAAGTCTTTTATGACTTGACATTTATTAAAGTTAATTATTTGAACAGGAACTTGCAAAATTAAGTGTCAGTATGTTATGTAAAGAGAATTAGCCTATATCTTGATCGCATTATCCCCCCTGTCTACATAAGCTACTTATGTCTCAGCTCTACTCTGGTAGAGTCACGACGCACGAAGTCAAAACATGATATTTAGTCATTATTATTTCATCGCATGCTTATTAATGCAAATATATACAAACTACTCAACCAAATATTTTATCAATCAATTGTAAAAAAAGAAATAATGTTTTTTGCGACTTGTTTCTTTTAATTTTCTGTTTTGAGATTTTGTGCACTCTCAAGAATCACCGATTGATCACTGTGACTGAAGATGTACTCAGAGAAGTCTATTCCTAGGCAGATAGCGGACCTAAGTAATTTGGTCGCGTTAAATTATACCCATCCGACCGATCACAGCTAACATTGAATTGACATAAGCCGACCACATGACGTAGGTCCGTCAACTGCCTAGGAATCAATTTCCTCGATGGTACAAACACAGATCAGGTGCTCACCTGGCAGGCAATATTTTTAAGAAAAGAAGGGAAATTGTCAATTAACACTCCTCTACCGTCACGTACTTTCGTTTAGCACCCGACCTCACAAAACTAATTATTGTACACGTGTTTATCATATGTATGTTCATATTTAAATGTACTTCTAATAAACCATGTACTAATCATTTTATTATCATTTGATCTCAAACCTGAAATTAAATAATAAAACAATAATATTTTAAATGAAAAATAGTACTTAGAACAACTAACAAGATAACTCAATCATGTATTAAATTACGAACACAGTGTAAAGTTAGGAAACACTCGGTGCGCCAGCTCCATTTAATGCACAGTTTTATTGCGGAATTTCCACTACATAATGTTCTTATCTGTATATAAAGTTACCTGCGGATAGATATTTTATATGAATTTAACTCCGAAATAAAGTCTAGCAACATATTCATAGAAAGGGCAGCTGTATCTTTGTTAAGAAGTGCAAAGTGATGGGTCAACAGAGTTGCATACGATGTTTACCGGTTATACCATGTTTGTACAGTTTACGCACCACGAGATTGTATTTGAATATCAATTAATTTTAAACGCTACTTTACGCTATAGATTTAACTATGCTGACTGCTGAGTGCTTCATCGGGTGTAAATGTTAGGATTTTTTTTAAGAAACGGAAAGACATATGTTCCAACCTACTCGTATAAAGTGACATGGAAATTATTACTTCCTTCATGTCGTTAATTTAAAACGGTTGTACATCCTAATGCATTTATGTTCCTTAGATCCTACATTTAACCGGAAAATAGAGACAAACATTTTTGATCTTTTTGTGACAAATTCTTCCGGGGTTAATACGAAGATTGTACTCACAATTTTGCAATTTGAATTTTGTCCGCATCATTTTGTCTGCCGAAGTCGTGCCAGGGCCTCGTCCGCGGGGGCTGTGCGGGGGAGTGGTGGGCGGCGGGGGTCCCCCGGCCGTCCTCTACTCCGCCGGGTTGTTGGCAAATCACCGTGTACTCGAACGACTATTAGAAAAAAAACCCTCCGTCATGAAACTTGCCATTAACGCTAATAAATTAAAAAAAGAATGGAATAAATTATGTAATTAATAACAGTTAATTTATGTTCGTCAATGTCATACGCTGTACAGTGCTATATTATCTTATTAATTAACGATGATGGACTTTATTTATCTATCATTCTATTTTAAGTTCTTATTTCTTCTCAAAACAGGTCTCATTTGCATATTTGATGAACAATCGACAGGATTATGAGGAACATTTACAAACATTTTCTCATGACAGTAAACTTCTGTAAAAAGTACTTTTTCCAGTAAAAAAAACCTCGTACGTTGAAATTTAATAATGATCTGACAAACATCGTTTGTAATTATTAAACACATAAAGTTATATTCGGTATATTCCGATATTTAATAAACTTAGGAGCATAAATATTATGGTTTATAGCGAATTACTGTGTAAGGCATTAAAAGACATGTCCAAGATCATGGTTAAATTCTAAATTTTAAAATTTCAAATGCTCATTTGATCTTATCGTGTTTTACTGTCAAATTTTTATTTCTGTAGATCTGGTTAGATAATTCTACGGTCAACATAGCAGAAATCTCGTTTATAACGCAATGATGCTCTCTCGTTTTATTAACAAAAAACTCAAAACATGTATTACTCAACGAATTCATTTCAATTTTAAAACTTACATAATAACTTTAAATTGGCTTAGTAAATTTTGTAAAGTTTTAAAGTATGCGTGTAAAGTATAAAGTAAGTAATTACTTAATATTAATTTAGCTAACTGCAAAAAATACTGAATCAATGTAAAATCTATTTTAATCTTCCGCGTGTGGGAAAAACTATGTATCGTTTAAATTATGTATAAGTTACATTATATTTAGCACAATCAAATGCAAAAAGTGATCTTGAGTGTTTATTTTGTATACAGGAACAAGGAAAAGGTCCAATTCCTCGAAATTGTTTTTTTTTTGTCATTTTGTCACTTGATTTTGACACTCTAGCTATTAATTAATTATTATAAAATTAAGCTTTACTAGCGCTTACAACAAATATTTTGTACATAAGGCATAATATACACATTGTTAGTAACTTATATGACGTGTGTGTGTGTGTGTGTGTGTTTAAAATTGAATTTTTTATAAGAAAGTTTAAATACTTTGTACACAAAAATCATTCTCGCGTTACAAACTACATCAATATCGTCTTTATAATATTCGCTTTTAGTTTAATGAATAAGTGACTTATATCTTAGAACAATACCTATAATTTAAATCACAAGGAAGTTATAAATGCTGTTTAATATTTAAAAGGACATGATATATAATATACGTAAATATATTTACTTAATTATCAGGAAATGTTTACTGTAAATGAGTAGGTAAGTTTTAAAATTAATGTGCCTTAAGTTGGTATTGCTTAATTTGATTTAATATAGCCTGGAGGGCTAAAATGGTCGCTTTGTAGAATCATATAATGAATCAATAATATGATCAATTTTTTTAAAACGCAAAATGTAAGTCTGCTTGCAATTCATGTCTAGTAATTCGTACTAATTTGACATTTCTCAGTTTGACAGTTTTGACAATTCAGTTGCTGAATCGATTGAGA
Organism: Aricia agestis; assembly: GCF_905147365.1. Lineage (NCBI taxonomy): Eukaryota > Metazoa > Arthropoda > Insecta > Lepidoptera > Lycaenidae > Aricia > Aricia agestis. The sequence goes on along the minus strand of NC_056414.1, from coordinate 9,738,610 downwards.
GGAATTGCTAAATGTGACCATTTTAGCCCCGCTGACAAGTTGAATGTCTTTTAGATACACGTTGGGACTTGTGATGTTATTGATAACTTTTAACAACCACCTTATTAATACTATGAAATTCACAAGACCCATTTTTGTTTTGGTGTATTAGGAAAAACAAAAGACTGTTTCAATTTAGTTTGGTGAATGTAAAAGATTAAAGTACAAAAAACCCGACCTTATTAAGACCTTTTCGTTTTGACGTTTTGGGCTTAAGTATCGATGTTTTTCAGAACTCGTTACACAACTTGTCTTTGGGCTCGATATGTCCAAGCTGCCAAACGAATGTTTGCTCGCCAATATTTTGTTACTCATTAAATTAACATTTCAAGACTTAAGGGCAAGTTTAACAGGTAATTTCATGAGGTATATGCGTAAATATCTCTTTTGCTATTTTGTTCGAACATTATTTTTTTAAGCAAGTTTAAAAGTTGTTTACATATTATTGCTCTTTTTTGCAATATTTGTATTCTTCATCCCTTTCTATCTTTGTGATAAGCGTTATCTAGTAATTCTCTTCCTAGAATGTAATGAGGAATATTATAATTATTATTATGTTCGAGATTGCTTTACTTAAAAATCCGTTCGTGTTAAGTACTTTGAATGACATAGAGTTACTGCAGTTTTATGATTGGTATTAAGCTTTACATCATGTAGGTTGTCTCGTACAATTGTGAAACTGGTACCGTGTACTGGTAATGTACGCTCGGCTCAACTGGATTAATTCATTGTAATAAGTTAGCAGCTGATATAACATCTATTAGCGCGACAACGAGGCTGTTTCCCCGCGACAATGTGCACCGCTCGTGCGCGCCACACCTACCGACTACCGCGAGCCCTTCAAAACCACTTTATTCTTAACCAGATTATACAGAACTCATGTCAATTTGTTATTTTAAATACAAAGCTTTTTCTAGACGTATCGCTTCGAAGGTCTATTAGCACGTCACGACATTGTCCGAGACCAAACACCCGCTGTGTCACAGATGCAGAAACACGAGTTATTATATTATATATGCAATAAAGCTATTTCCAGCCCAATAAAACTATTTTTAAAATATTGTGACTAATAATTGAAGGATTTTTGCAAAATCGTAGCACCAAATTTCCTGTAATTGCATCAGTTAACTACAAAACTAAATAATTAAGACCACTATAAATAGCTATGAGTAGTATTTTTAGAAACATTTTTGACATAATTTCGAAAGGAACCGTGGGTAATTGTGCAATCGTGTAAAATTCGCTTTAAACCAAATACCCAATCAATAATTACTTCCATAACGACCAATTAAATAATTCTAATAAGAATAACAAATATGTTGGTAAGATCATTTTAGGTACTATGCCATTCCTATACTGTTTTCTTGCGATTACTTAAAATTGTTAAATTTACTACATACTGAAGAAGAAGAGCTACATAGTTACAAACAACAAGAATTTCTGAACCACAAAACAGAGCGCGGGAGGGCTTCAGCCACTTATATTGTAATTAGTTCGAAAATTCTCAAGGTCTCCGGAACTGATTAGAGTACACTGTAGTGATGACATGTTAGGTTAGATGTACAGATAGACTAATAAGAAATATATAATGTTTAATACTTTCGACACGAATATGAATAAGTATAAGCACTGAATATACTAGCGATAAAATATAGGACATGACGCCTCTAACCTAAGTAAAATATATAGTGTATAGTGTGGTGTGTGTCGTGTATGAAGCCCGCCCGCCCGCGCGCGCTCGCACCGACCTGCTGCACGGCCGTGTGGTCCCGGGGGGTGACAGCGTCGGCGCCGATGCCGCTGTCCGGCGACGGCAGGTCCACGGTGAGGCCAGCGGCGGCGATGACGCTCTTGCCGTGGTAGCGCGGCGCCGCGTACCGCTCCCCAAACGTCGACGCCGGCGCCGGCTCCGCGTCGCCGTACGGCGGCGCCGCCCTCTGCTGGTAGCCCTCGCCGACGAAGTACTCCCTGTAGTACGACTCGCCGGCGAAGGAGGCCGGCTGGCGCGGGTACTGCTCGCCGTACGGCGTGGGGCTCGGGGTTCCGGGCGGCGCAAACATCTGCGCCGCGTACATGGCTGCGTCCGGCAGGAGCGAGCCGGCCGAGGAGGCCCGGGACGGCGCCGGCGACGGCGACGCCGCCTCGCCGGGCTCGCCGACAGCCACCTGCGGACACACGCGTCTGTTACACGCGCTCTCCCACGACAATTGTCCACTACGCAACGTCGACGCGTACATGCCGCGTCCGAGCACAGTTCACAGCTTCACGGGCACTAGGTTTCTGCTGGGTCACGTTCACGTCTAAAGATGGATCTCAACTCCAATCACACGGGTAGGGCGGGCGGCGCTGGCCGGCCGGGCGGGGGCGCGGGCGGGCGCGGCTAGTGCGACTCGAGCCGAGCGCTCGGCGCATCGTACGTCGACCGTGGTAAATAACAATACATGAGTGACCGGGAGGAAAGTGTGTGAGTGCGTGCGCGCGCGACGGCGGCGAGCGGACGTGTGACGCACCTTATGTCGCTGCGGCTTGAGCGCGTGCGGCTCCGGCTCGTCGACCACCTTGCGGCTCAGGTCCTCGGGCTCGCGCTTCACGAGCCCCGCGTGCAGCAGCCCCGACAGCTCGCCCAGCTCCGCCCCGTGGCCGCCATTGGCTACCTTCAGCGCGCCGCCGGCCCTGCGGAGGGGATACGTGTGCGATTGGTGACGTGCGCGCGCGCCGCATTCTCGGCCCGGGCGCGACGCGCGCGCCCGTCACCAGAGCGTTCTCGAGTCGCGCTCTGTTGACAAACTTTGACATTTGTTATCAGTTCGCGTGCGATATCTGGTAGCGGTGTCGCTAATTACTGCCCCCATTAACCTCAGATTAATTACAGACTCCTGTTTGATAAATAACGACTAATTAAGGCGACCTAAGTGTTACTCAATTCAGCATTCAACACGCAATAAATGTGTTGATTTTATTTAATATCTATTTTAAACTACTTATAGCTTATACCATACTACTATAAATATTTTCACGAAAAATTCAAAAAACAAAAAAGCTAACACAAAATCACAAGTTTTCATTATTTTTTTTAAGTCCAAGTACTTTACAAAACTAGGTATGACATAATATCTTGCCAATTAGAGAATTTCGAATAATCTTATCGTTGTTATTTTACGAAATTTAAGTAGGATTATTTTTCAGCCTTAGTAAATTAGTATAACAACGATATTTACAATTTTCAATAATTTATTTGCATCTAAGACCAAGGCTATCTAAAAGATACGTGTTAAATAAATATTTAGTACAAGTAAATATTTACGCTCTGCATTGAAATATAAGAGCCTACGACGCCAATTTTCATCAAAATGCGTTAATTATTTTATGGCAGAAAAACTAACAATCACTCACAAAGCCTTTGCCTTTAAATATTACCTATTAAATTTGTGTGTGAAGCAAAATCCTAAGGTTCAATGACTCAAGGATCTATAAATCTATGGGCTGGAGACGGCGCGTTTGCATATTCTGTATTCACATGAGAGAAGCACTTGTATGTAATTATGTAATTAACAGAGGACGCGAAAACATTAACATTTAATTTATTGTGAAAATTACAGATTGCATAAATGAATTCATTATCCTCTGAAGACCTCATACTTATGCTGTGTTAATTCTAATCTTATCATTAAGGTGTAAAGATAAAATAATGATTAAAACGAGCCATCAACCAACCCACTTCTTGAAAACTGCTTAATAGCTCTTGATCTTTAGGGTTCCGTACCCAAAGGGTAAAAACGGGACCCTATTACTAAGACTTCGTCATCTGTCCGTCTGTCTCAAGAACCGCTATAGCTAGACTTCTAAAATTTTCATAGATTGTGTATATTTGTTTCCGCTATAACAAGAAAAACTAAAAACAAAATAAAATTAATAATAGGTTGGGAAAAAAGTCTTTTTGCATTATAGACTATAATGCATCTTGATCTTATAACAAGTTCATACATACTATAATTTATAGTATGTATGAACTTGTCATAAGATCTCTTGGGCTATACCCATTGTAGGTATCTGACTGATTTTGGTATTATTAAAAAGTTTTAATTTTACAGAAAACAATTCCAAATTCAAATTAGGTAAATGTGAGTTTTTCATTTGTTTTTCTTTTTGTTAAAACGAGTGATTCTAATGAAGAAATTCGACAGATATAGAAATTCGATACATTTTAAAATTTAATTACAAAAAAGGTAAAAATGAAACACAAGCCGCGAAAAAAATTTTTGGTGTTTATGGACCTAATACAGTATTCTGTGAGAGTAGCGCAAATTTGGTTTAAGCATTTTCAATCCGGAAATTTTGATATCAAGGATCGCCCTGTTACGGACAAAACTGATGCCATTTTTGGAGACGTGGAGCAAGATCGGCATATTAATAGTTACGATGTAGCTGAAGAACTGGGGATTGACCACAAAACGGTTTTAGCGCATTTGAAAAAAGCTGGGTACACAAAAAAGCACGATATTTAGGTGCCTCATGAGGTCACTGAAAGAAACCTAATGAACCTCTAAATACTCATTTGTGATTCTTTATTACGACGTAATGAATTATGGAACCGAACCATTTCTGAAGAAGCTGATAACTGGTGATGAAAAGTGGATCACGTACGACAAAAACGTGCGAAAAAAATCGTGGTCAAAGGCCGGTCAGGATTCACAGAATGTGGCGAAACCTGGGTTAACTCGCAACAAGGTGATGATGTGTGTGTGGTGGGATTGGAAGGGCATTATTCATTATGAGCTGTTACCGCCAGGCAGGATCATCGCTTCTAAACTGTACTACAAATAACTGAGGAGATTAAAGCAAGAAGTTGAGACAAAGCGGCCGGAAACTTAAAAACAATAAACAAAAGGTGTGGTTTTTCACCACGATAACGCTAGACCTCACACATTTTAACCACCTTACTCAGAGACATTTAATTAAGATTAATCTTCAATTCAATGGAGAGTTTGACAGATAATGTATGGGGCTTATGTCAAAATTTTGAATTAATTACATTTAACTAATTAATGTTCCACTCTGAGTGCGGCAGTTAGCCACTCACCAAAAATTACGGGAGTTTGGCTGGGAGGTGTTAATGCATCCACCATATAGTCCTGACCTTGCACCTTCAGATTTCTACCTGTTTCGGTCGCTGCAGAATTCCTTAGGCAGTGTCCGGTTGACATCACAAGAGGACTGCCAAAACCACTTGTCGCAGTTTTTTCATCAGAAGTCCCAAAATTTTTATAGCAATCGGCTCATGTCCCTACCAACAAGATGGCAAAAAGTTATCGAACAAAATGCCAGCTGTATACTTTAGTCAATTGTAAATAAACTTTATAAAAAATCTTTTGAATTTTTATGTAAAATGCGAAGAAACTTTTTCCCCAACCTAATATTTATGGGGGGCTCCCATACAACAAACGTGATTTTTTTGTCCTTTTTTACTCGGTAACAATAATGGCAACAGTTAGGCACTTTAAATTTTCACAAAGGCCATAATTATATGTGTACTTTAATAATTAATAATAATATTTAAATAAAATAAAAATTTAAGGGAGGCTCCCCTAAAAAAAACAATTTTTGGCATATTCTTGCTTTATAACAGTACGGAACGGTTCGTGTGCGAGTCCAACTCGCACTTGGCCAATTATTTATATATTCTAGTGTCTACTATTATCAAGAAACATCAGGATTTATGTGTGCAAAAGACGTATAGTGAAAAATTTTAATTGTGTAGTAACCAAAACTAGAAGTAAAACAAAAAAAATATTAATAGCATATTTTAGAAAGTAATCTGATTTTTTGTGAACGTTTTTGAATTATTGACCACAATAATATAAATGTGGTCAAACTAATAAATAAAATATTAGTCGTGATTCATGGCCATTTTTTTGCTATTTCATATTTTAATGAAGATTAAAATTTAATATAAGGATTTAATTTTGACAGGTTATTAAGTAAGCTTAATATTGATCTTGTATAAAAAATAACTATGACGTTTAAAACATTCTAAGTTTTAATATTTACGGTATATGGCCAAACTCATCTCGCTCGACCGATTCTCGACCGAATTTTGTGTGCAACATCAATTTTCATAACAAAAAAAACTTATATAATATTATGGCAAAAGCGTACAGGAACAGCTAGAAGCATCATAAAATTAAACTATCACTAATATGACAAACAAATAAGCGAGAGGCAATTAGTGAAGCTGCAGCATTACACCGCGCCGCGTCGAATAAAATATTCCGCGATGAAAAAGTACGTTGTGTCGAAGACAGACTCGGCTTAACACTTTTGAACTCTATTCCCAAGAAATAAGGTTTAAAAAGGTAAATTTATTCCTTACTCGACCGTACAAAATGAATGCAAAATAAACAGCGGCGAAAACAGTCCCCAGATGGACGGCCGTGTATCGACAAATTATTTAATACTGAGCACTACCTCGACGAACGAGTTTAACCGCTAATACCTGTTCTCGTGACAGGTGCATAAGGATGTTTTAACTGTTTTGATTATACAAACATCGCTTTAATCCCACGACCTAACCGATTATTTTTCTCGCTAAACTGTAATTTGACTTTTTATCTCAATGCTGCTGGGAAGCTGATTAGGGAAGTAAAAAGTTTTTGCAACAAAAAAAATATTGGAAAGTAGAGCAACAATTATTCCATTTTCACTATCCCGGGTACTCGTGTTTGACGTTTCCGTGTCATCGGCTACGGAGCGCCTACGCCGTAGCCCGTAGCGCGTCCATTGTCCGTAGCGCTACGCCCTCATTACGCCATTTCCAGTGCTTTCGATGCACCGCACGCTTCTAAAATTATGCATACAACTTTTTATGCATACTCAAATATTTTAATTTTAATGCAATATTCGGTTATTATAATATTACAATTATTAAATTAATACCTACAATAAATTAGACATAAAATGTTATCATTAAAGCTCCGTGTGATATCCATCAAAATCTGTTTTCAATTAACATACATAAACGCATCGGTCTACCGTTCGTCGTTTTAACCCACAAATTAGCTCCCACTCGAGCTGCGGGGTTCATTTGAGACTATTACAAATAATGCGTCGTCGGGCACATTAAATATATTTGATTTGTTCGCATGTGAGCAGCCGGGCGGGGCGGGTGCGGGCGGCGGCGACGTCGGTGCGCGGATTTATGATAATTGAAGGCATGTTTCACCGGCGATGGCGCTGCGATGTTTATTTTAGATAAGGGAGTCAGTTGGCACTATTTCATGCCGAATCGGCGGCGACCTCCCGCACGGCCACCTCGCACCGCGCCGATTTGTAAGCATTAATTGTAAAAAGTAGCCCGTGTTAAATTTCGCGCATATCGAATCGTCGGATCATTTTTTTAAGACATCGAATCGAAATCTAAATAAAACACAAGGTGCAGCTTATTTTTGCTCGCGGTGCCCAAATTTGTGATTCTCATTATCATAAATACAGATTAAACACGACACTTTAAAATTCCAGGCCGTTGAATTATATATTCTGGTGTAGGTAAGATAGGTAACACATTTTTAACTCTTTACTTTATTTTCCAGGTTATAGTTGAGAAAATGAATTAGATTATTAAGCTATTCTAAAGTTGTTGGGATGTAAGATGTAACGACATTTAGGTAAGTATAGTTTCATCGCTAGATAAAGAGAATCTTCACAAACATTTTTTCTTTGACTATAACGGAAAGTAAGAGCCAGAAGCCCAATATTTATTGTTGTAATCGACGAATGCAAATGAGGTTTACATTAATCCGCGAACAGCTCGCGGCGTTAGATAGTATTCATACTCTCGCGCACAATAGCGTGTTTGTTGTGCGTCATTGTGCGCGCTCGGCGACGAGCAGAACATACAGATACTTCACAGTTAATTCACCTCCGAGAGAACTCTATGGCGACGACGTAAGAATCGTTTTCATATAATATTCGAGGTAGAATAACCTCGAACAGAGTGAAGACAGCTGAGTCCCGCCGCCGCGGGCGCTGCTAACTGGGCTACATAAATCTCAATAGCTTCGATCTACAGTTATTATGATATACATATTTAAGGTCGATAGCTTTTACTACACTAAATCTTAACGAGATATATAATTTTTTTATTAAATAAGGGGGCAAACGAGCAAACGGGTAACCTGATGGAAAGCAACTTCCGTCGCCCATGGACACTCGCAGCATCAGAAGAGCTGCATGTGCGTTGCCGGCCTTTTAAGAGGGAATAGGGTAATAGGGGAGGGTAGGGAAGGGAATAGGGGAGGGTAGGAAAGGGAATAGGGTAGGGGATTGGGCCTCCGGTAAACTCACTCACTCGGCGAAACACAGCGCAAGCGCTGTTTCACGCCGGTTTTCTGTGAGAACGTGGTATTTATCAGGTCGAGCCGGCCCATTCGTGCCGAAGCATGGCTCTCCCACGTATAAAATATAGTTAAATGTTTGGCTATTTTTAACCGATAAAAAATCAGAGAAGTTCCATTAATCGACGCGTATATTTTTAAGCTTCTTATTTCTTCAGTTTTGCTACCTACTGCATCAGTCCTATAATTCCAAAATGTGTTTCAAAAATTTCCAAGTTGCTGACGATTACAATGTTGGTATTATAAAATAATAATATCAGCAGTGTGCAAAAACTTTCCCAAACTCTATAATCTGATATAGGTGTCATGTTCTTGAAATTTGCATGACATAGGCATTAAAAAGGTAAGATCAGATCGAATCCCATCTGTGCTACTTTTGGCATGCAAATACGTAATTTATCTACGAACGTACCTACGGTTGCAGTCGCCTTTATAATTATTTGCAATGTTTACTTAACACCCTTTCACGCGTGACGAGGTATCGACAAAGCCGTGTTTAGGGTGACGACCCTTGCAATAAACTGCGCATAGATATACTCCAATTTCTATTACATCTTGTCGAAAGAACATTCTGTGCACCTGTGTGCTATGCTGTATAATTATTTAGTGAAAATTTATTCAAAAGCTAATGTTACGAAGATAATTTTATCAACAACGTCTATGGAACGTCGGAGTGAGTGTATCGTTTTAATAAAAATATTTTTATTACTAGCTCAGAGATATTGATTGAGATTTAACTGACTTTATAACCGTATCCCGCAAAGTACATTTCGCAATTATTATTAAGTGAGTCTGTTAGTAATGCTATCCTTTACCGTTAAAATATGGCCGTCCTTCGTTTGTTGGAACATAGTTGCAAAGTACAATAATTTCATAAGCATATCTGTGCAATAACGTCGGCTATTTTATTTCCCTGCGTCGAGGAATCGTTGATTGCATACTGCTATCTATCGGATACTACTAAACCTATATACCTATACTGGGCAACACGAAGAGAAACATTAAAAATTAATACGATAATACTCCCGTGAAGTAGTTGGTACCCGGGGGTTTTAAGCGTATAAACTCTTGCAGAGATAATATCAATAAAAAATAATGACACCTTACTCCCTTACGGTTATAGTTAAGCAGCGTTTTCTTTACACGTGGGAGAGCCATGCTTCGGCACGAATGGGCCGGCTCGAACGGAGAAATACCAAGTTCTCACAGAAAACCGGCGTGAAACAGCGCTTGCGCTGTGTTTCGCCGAGTGAGTGAGTTTACCGGAGGCCCAATCCCCTTCCCTACCCTCCCCTATTCACTTCCCATTCCCACCCTCCCCTATTACTCTATTCCCTCTTAAAAGGCCGGCAACGCACTTGCAGCTCTTCTGATGCTGCGAGTGTCCATGGGCGACGGAAGTTCCTTTCCATCAGGTGACCCGTTTGCTCGTTTGCCCCATTATTTCATTAAAAAAAAGCGTATCGCAATGGCATCTGAGGCGGCGACAGTTTACGTCGCTGACGAACAGATCGGCATCTATCGCGATAAGCAGACGAAGGCGCTGCGGCGGATATAACGTAATCCGAGCTACTCGCTACTCGAATATATCAATCCGCCGAATGTAGGTTTATTACCACTTTTCTCACGGAACCGATGCGTTATTAAAAATCTAATTGAAGATATTTATTGGCGGCATAAAGTTCGTAAACATGTATATTTGTATAATGCTGTACGCGATTGTCTCGACCAAATTTATATGCAACTTTATCTCAAATCGGCCATTTATATACGAGTCGAAAGTAATTAATTTTGTATTCGACTTTTTAAAGATTTCATTATTTAAAATTTTTGTCTTTATTCTGAAAAATTTTTGAGTTTTATCCGTTTAATATTCATGACACTAGTTTTTTTGAGACGAGATTGTGAGAATTTTTTTTATGATAGATCTTTTAATTTGATATTTGACAGTGACTCGCTTGGATCTAATTATAGGCGCAGCTGCTTGGTAATAATTCGCGAATGGTCGTCAATAGAATCGCCGTTGAGAACGGCCGGTCGCGAAGAATGGTCAAGCCCCGAATTCGTATGGAAGTGACCACTGAATGTAACGCTATCGCTATCTTTTTACGCATTATCCGGGGGTCGGATGTGCTGGGGTCCGCTTGTATGGCATTAACTGTTATGTTCCTAACAATGCTGACATCTTCAAGAGGAAACCGGTTCCGGCGCTAAATGGGTCACACGGTTCTCCCGACTTTTTACGTATGAAACCGCGCGATGTATGACTAATTTTTTTATGTACTAAAATTTTAATTACATGCGACGGTTTGTTATTCTATTTTAAAATGAAAAGCGAACAAAGTCAACTTTTATGGGCAAACGTTAAAAAGGTAGGTTACTTAAGAATATTTTAGAACTAGGACGTTTGAATCGCTAGGTGAGCGGTCCGTCGTATTCGCAACTCAGTATAATTCTACAATTAAGAATTTGCATCGGGTACTCGGATAGAAGCGATTTTCCCGTTAGCCGTAAGTGTGGACATTGACAGGGTCGAGAGGTCGAGGCCCTCCTAGAGTCATCCCGATGCGCGTTTCTATGCTAATCTTAATGCCGGCGCTCGACGGCCACCGACAGCTATTAATGGTTATGGCCGGCGTTTTCACTCAATAGTTTATACCCGCGGTTTCCACGATTGCGGCTGGATACTGCGTACTCTGAGCGCCCGCGCACCGCGACTCGCTTACGAAACGCCGCCGCCTACGACGCGACATAATGCACGGGCCGAACTAGTTAATTTCTACATCTATCGGGCATTCAATTCAAATATTATGAGCGATTTAGACGACGAATACGACGGGCCGAAACTGACGACGCACTGGCACCGAACTACATATCGGATTAGCATACAAACGCAGCGACAGCGCTCGCGCATGGGTGCGGGCGAGATTAAACATTCGTTATGATTTTGAATGTATGAATGAGAATCGGCGGCGCGTGGGCCGCGTGCCAACAATGCGGGACAAGTCCTGGGCGTCCTTGTCAATGTGAGCCGCTTCCAGCCACATCCGTCTATTGTCACTGTTTGTATTGATATGCGGCCTAGCCGGCCCTCCCGCGAACGTCGCGCGATGACACGACGAGAAACTGTCTCGCCGAACAATAACACTAGCCGACATTCAAATCGATATCCGCCGACCCGATACCATCTTTTCATACTACGTAATCAACGTTTATTCACCGGTCTCCAGAAACTTAACATAAAAAGTCGGGGAGAAGATTTCATTTTAATAATATCAGAAACGTCACGTTTGTGCGAAATAAAGTTCATTTAGGTCCGCAACGGAGCTCATAAAACTCGTACCTTCCAATAAACACCGGAGTTTATAATATTAACAAAAGTGTTTATGCCTCATGTGGTATAATAAAATGTTCATAAAAGGATAAAGTAGTGTTAAGTTAACGTTATGCATCTCTCTGCATTTAGAATGTGACGCGGCGTTTGCTCATTTTTGTGTCGCCATTCAAAAGATGCTGTTAACAACGGGTCTCAAAGAGCGAGCATAATTTGATCGGGGTCACGTTTCTATGGGAATTGCCATCCTTCATTATAAAGTTTTGTGTTGTCAGTCCGATACGTTTTCGTCGCATTTTATTCCAACTATAAAAAATTTATAGAGCTTTTTAACGAATGCGCCTCGGGTTCGGGTACTCCAAAAAAGGAAAAAGATTCTCTATCTGAGATCACGATAAAATCTTGTAACGATTTTTGCAATCAAAATGCAAAAAGTATGCTAATATTTAAATGATATATATACGAGTAGCGCGAAGGGGATAAGTCGGCGATCGCAGTTGCGAACTCTCGTCTCGATAATCCCGCCATACGTATTCAAATGAGCGCCTATGATTTATTGAGTGGAACATTACCATTTTTATTATTTGTTATTCTTACACCTTTCCTTGGGGCGGAAGCCACGCGGCCTCTGTCTCTGTGTACTCGGCCGTGAGACTCTCGTACACACCGCGACTGTTGCGAGCTCCGTGTTCGCATCAAAAGGATATTATCATAGTTTACATATAAATTTTACGCGAATTCATTGCGCATTCCCTGCACCTCGATCTCGGCGATTATCATGTTAATCGTCCTCGTACACGAACGCATTTCGATGACGTACGGCCGTGAGAATCGATAATCGATTTTCCGATACCGATATTGATTTTTTACACATTCGTAGGTACCTGTCGATATCGGTGAGGCTGGTTTTATTTATGCGCCGAAATACATGTATACATATAATAAAACTGTAGAAATGACAATTCTGTACTCAATCTGGTGTTCAAAAATTTTTCCCCCCACCTTTCTAAGGGGTCAAAAGAAGGGGTAAGATTTTGTACCAAACTTTTTTCTTTAACACGAAAACTACTGATCGGATTTGAATACGGTTTTCACAGATATATTTATCTTCTTCCAACTTAACATCTGGTGTATAAATTTTTCCCCCCTCACCCCTCTAAGGGGACCAAAGAGGGGGTCAAATTTTGTATCAAACTTTTTTCTTCAATGGACTAACTACATATTATTAACTGTATTTTCCAATTTAACATCTGATGTATAAAATTTTTCCCCCACTCCTTTAAGAGGGCCGAAGAGAGGGTCAGATATTGTATCAAACTTTTTTTTAACATGAAAACTACTGATCCGATTTGAATATGGTTTTCGCAGATTTGTCTTCTTCCAACTTCATATCTGGTGTATAAAATTTTTCCCCTCACCCCTCTAAGGGGACAAAAGAGGGGGCAAGATTTTGTATAAAACTTTTTTCTTTAACACGAAAACCACTGATCCGATTTGAATACGGTTTTTGCAGATATATATGCCTTATTCAAACTTAGCATCTGCGCTGCCCCAAACACCCCCATTCTCACCCTCAAGGAGAGAATTATCCATTTCCGTATACTATGCTAACGCCTACGAAGTCGCGGGAAACAGCTATCCATACTAATATTATAAATGCGAAAGTGTATTTTGTTTGTTTGTCCTTTCTTCGCAGCCTAACGAAGCAACCAATTGACTTGATTTTTGGCATCGACTTAGTTGAAAGGATGGAGAGTAACATAGGCTACTTTTGATCTTGGAAAAACATCATGTTTCTAAATCAGATTTGCAAGAATATTCGTATTGTACACGATTTTCGAATTCCACGCGAGCGAAGCCACGGGCAAAAGCTAGTCTTCGAAATAAAAATAACTTAGCCATGTTCGGTTTTGACAAATACATATTTTATAGTATACACGTTTTTATGTTAAAGTTTACGGCCGCATTAATATGCACGCTAATTATGTTAATGTAAACTCTGATATTTACATAATTTAACTTATACTGAGCCGTAGGTGATAAATATTTTAGAGGAAGTTACGCTACGTGCAGTATCAATTTACTCAAAGCGACATTATGGTAAAGATCATCTACTCAGTTAGGTAATTATATTTATAGCCATGAAAATTGAAAAGCACTTAATTATTACAACTTAAATTTACATCTCGAGTTAGTATTCGTAACATTGGACTCTGACTATATTACATTTTACTGAGAGAAATAAAATTGCAAATTCAACATCATATTTGCATAAAATAATAATTCCGATTGAAACTCGATAAAATATTTTCATATAAATGTGACTCACGGCCAGACTTCCTTGTGCAGGGTGAGGGTGTCCTGGGCCAGGGGGGGCAGCTTGTAGTACTCGGTGACGGACTGCTGGTGGTCGTCGGTGACGCCGAGCATGGCGGACGCGGCCACGCTCAGGGGGTGCTCACCGCCCGCCGAGTAGGCGCGCCAGCACTCCGCGCTCACCTCCATCACTTCCTTGCGTCTCCTAGAACAAGTGAAAATTATCATTGCAAAACATATTCTAATTTCAAACATAAATATCAGGACATGTGGTTTTGAAATTCTATAATATTATACCTTATGTAATATAGAAAGCTCTAAGAGACACAAAATATGCATTATAAGTCTAGTTCTACTGTCTACACGTAAGTTTTATTATTATAAGTCTGTAGTAGGCCCCGGGCTCAATTAGTAGCTGTTGGTCTACCTACTCATAAAATAATTAATTGGTAAACAATAATAATTGACGTTATGAACCTGACTGAATATTTATCTAAATTAATATGTAAATTGAGCTCAATTAACTTTGTATGAAATATAATATCGCGATTGACAATAATTGATCGTCGCGAGCTGCTCGAAGTTGATCGTATAATGTGGCGGTCTAGACGCAGCTCCGATCTAACGATCGCAAGAAACCTTCGAGCGATTTCCATTGAGTGTATGTCGTATCAATGAAGCGAGCATCACGTAAAATACTGGTATTCCGAGCCTGTAGTTTTACGAGTGGCCTGCATACGAACCAGTTATTAGGCGTGACCGTTTCCAAGATGCTGACCTTTGTCGGCATCCACAGTAATCGTCACATTGTAACACTTACTCGATGGGCATGAATCAGCGCGCGTCTGTTCGGTTTTCGATTTAGCGAGCGCGAACTCGCGGCTCCACCTGTGGAATTCTCCCGCGGTGGTTTGTCTATACTACGCGAATATTTGCGCGGGTTCTCGTACGTCACACGGGTCGGGTCGGTGTGCAACCAGAATGTAGAACAGGTCCGAACCGCTCGCAGAACCGGAAGGATACGAGGCAAATCCCTGTTCCCTCGCCAACCAGTTTAGGTCGTCTGACGTCACGCCCAGCGGTATCTGACGATGCAGACGAATAAATAAAAAAAATGTTGGAAGCACGCGTCGGACGAGTTTGACCGGATCGTAGTTCTACCTGATTCCTGTTCCTGATGGTTCGCTGATATCTCGGTATAGATCGGTATTGGTAGTTTGTTTTGGTGGTTACTGGTTCCCCGAGTGAAAGGCCTTACGGTTCTATTGCGATTGTGTTTGCCGCATTCCGTAGTATTTTGCTCCGTGCGTTTGTACTGCTGTGTGAGATAAAGTGACGTTAAATATTCATAGTCAATTATAATATTGTAATACATATTGAATTTATGTTCCCTATCGACGCCTCTACACACTATGCAGTCCAGTAAAGACCATAAACTAGGGTAATGTAAATTTCCTACGCAATAAATATTCCAAATTCACAGTTGGCGAGTTGCTCGTGAATTGTGACACAATTTGTAACATAATCCAAATCGATCTAATACCTACCAGGTATGACGTATTTCTATATTTATCACGAGCCTGCAAATGTAATAATTTGAAGGCTACAAAGAATGAAACTTACGAATTAATAATTTACATCCACAAAAAAACAAATGAAAGCGCAGCTTTTACTTATCACAACTTAGTTACAACAAAAATGGTTTTTGTTAGTGGTTTTTGGTAAAGGCGAATATCAAAGTTTGTAACAAATATAAAAACAACCCCCATTCTTCGAAATATTTAAATGCAACAAAGTAATCACAAAGTAACTACAAGTTACAACAAATGTGTGACAGTCGACGTGATTTATATGAAGTTTATTAATACTGTCCTATGAGTCACTCCTACTTCTGCGTTAACAATAATTAACAACGTATTTATTTACAAAACGAACGTTCGAACCTAATACCTATGCTAATAATTACATAACGAATCGACTTCGGCTACTTAGACGTCACCGGCGGGCGTCGGCCGTGCGAGAACACAATATGCGAATTAGATCAGAAAACTGGAAAATCTAGCTGCTGGCATTTAACCGAGGTGAGTCATTTGACAAGTTAACTGGTATCGGCGCGGCTCCACGTGAATGAGATTCCGGTAGCCGTGCACGTAAAAATCGTGCAACGAATCTAACAGGTTTACCGGGGTCCTTGTGAGGTCTCGGGACTGGTCTAACCTGCCGCAGCTGCGAACCTGAACCTCGAATTTCCGATCGGAGCTCCGCTTCAGCGTTACGTCAAACTATCGGGCGCGGGGCGGCCGGCGCGGGCGCTAATCCGGTCGCGAGGTATGTGACGTATACTTTCCACGTCGTTTTTTACCGATGTCATATTCACACTCGGCCTTGCGGTAATTACGCCCGCTTAAAATCAATTCTTTAATGTCGGTTTTAAAGTGATTGACGCGAGAATTTAATGTTTCGATGTAAGATTATGTCCTTTTAAGCCTACAAAATAATGAGATCGAATTTTCAGTTAACGTCAATCAAACGACACGATTTAAAGTCCGTGCGTTTGTAAATCGAGGTGCCTCGTTTATGTCGGGTTTGATATGTTTGCTGTCTTCTGGTCGAGGTTTTATGAAATACATTATTTCGGTGAGTAATAATTGGGCCAACATACAAAAATGTTGCTCAATTTTAAAACACACAGATCACAAATTAAGATTAATACTCGATTACTCGAATGGATTATTTAAATAGTCTACTTAAAAGGTCGATTAGAAAGTGTAGAACACAGCTGTTCGCGAGTCGCGACGTGACGTAAGCTGGAGCGGAACGGATGACTCGCAAAGGGTTGAAGGAGTCTAGCGCAAACAAAGCATTCGATACAGTCATTAATCGCGAAGTTTCTCAGACGTCACGACTTCGACATCACCGATTGTATAATACATTGATAACAAAGTGAAACGACATACAATGGATCGATTGTTTATTATTTTTTAATGTGTGTGATGTATTATATTAGGTTGGTTCTTAAAAAATATGTGTTTACTCAATAACGTGATTTATGTTTACGGCTTACGACCTTAAATTATTTGTTACCTACAAAGCTACCTCAGCAGCTAATAGCTCCTACCGACAAAAAACTTTATTCTTGTTTCAAGTTAGGAGGATTTTCTTTCTCAACGTGTAAGCACATCATTCAATATCTAGATATTGAATGATGTGCTTACACAGAAAATCCTCCTAGACATGAACCACGCCGAGCACATTCTGTTGTCGTTTCTTAACAGTACACGAATAACATAAATAAACGTCGCTAGAGCTATGTGCAGTCGGGAATACATCGGCTGCGGCGAAGTGACGGTTTCGAAAGGCTCGTCCGAGCCGACGTCCGGTGTCGCGATCGGCTATCGATCATTCAGTTCGTTAATAAATAACACGTTGGCGTCGCTCGCTTATCTCGGCTCTCGCTGCTCGGGCATGTGGAAAAATTCGGTGTAGGTGTCGTAACGGAGCGCACGCACGTCGGCCGCGGAGAGAGGGTTGCGTGCGTCCCCGCCCGCCCCGCGCCGCCCGCCGCCTCGCCCGCCGGATAGCTTCATTAGTAGTCGTTTAATTAAAATATAACTGCATTTAAATGTATACTACCGAAATCTGATAAGCGAAATAATTAAACGTCCCGATTAATAGACACGACCTCCGGTGACAAATGTTGAACTTCGTTATTATTTAGTGCTATCGCTTCCTCGCAACGATATATTTAATCACGCGTGTAATGAGCCGCCGCGCCGCCGCCGCCTAGGGCCGGCCGCGGGGAAAGTGTAGGAGCGGCACTGGACCACGCCAGGTTTATCAATGTGATAAGAGAAACGTCGATCCCGCTAATGAATCATTAAGCCGTGACATAAAATGTTACATGTCTCTGAAGTAATTTTCAACTTAAGTTCCAGCCTACTCCGTTAGTCAGTACAGTCATTCAGTACTAAAATGGATAAGTACTTATCTCACCTCCGTACTGAAGTTTTAATTATTCAAACAAACAATTTTTAATAAGTTACATAAATATCAATTAGCTGACTAATCAATTGCACAACAAATAATGATTCTATTAGCTTATGATTTATCGTTTATTGTAATGGTCGTCGCTGGCGTTACGAAATGTTTTGCGTCGGCTCATTGAAAATAAAAATCAAATGACTCGTCGTTTTGTCAATTAAAAAATTCGTCGTCCCGGATCGCGAGCGCCGAGCGTCGAGCGCGCAGAACGCACGCTATTATGGGCCTACAAAAAATGTACATTCTTTATAGCAGAAGAAATAAATAAGGGATGAGTACAGAGTACGGCGAGGCGCGGTGAGCATCGCGCACCATACGAGCAGCATTTTCGACAAACCTCTTTTTGCGGGCGGCCGAGGCGCGCATATGCGATGAATCATTTACGGAGTTACCGCCGTATAAGTATAGCTAACATTATTACTTCTGTTTTCTCGGCAGCGTTATGTACGCGCAAGAAATGTTTCTCAGAAATATGCGCCCACGCAGATTAACGATGGAAACGCAGCGTGCCCACTAAATAAATCAGTCTCCTTTCTTTGTATCTACGGGCGATAACATTAGCTCGCCTATTGGTTTTTTCCTGTAGCGTAAAAAAGGAAAGTTAGCTATTTCTTAGCCTATATAATATGGGTGTATAGAGACTTTATTATTCTTTTGTAACTGAATAGAGAAGTTTTCGATTACAAATGTATGCGTATTTCAATTTGTAATAAATTACAGATTATACTTAACTTCAACGTCGAAACTCTGTCCCGTATTGATTCGATTACGTCGTATTGACGGTCTTTTATAAAATTTTAAGTTTAAAAAGGCCACAATAATTTCATTATAGTGCGGTCCCTCGTCGCGTCGATGTCGTCTGACCGTTGAGTGACACGAACGAGCATTTGACGAGCCATCGCCGGATTTGAATGACTTCATAAACGTTGAATAAACTTATTATACATCTTCAATGAACTGATAAACGCGCTTCCTCGACTCGGCCACAAAAATTTTAACAATGGTTTTCGCTTGGCCACTGAATAGAATTTTGAAAACGGTTGAAATACTATCGTTAAAATATTTTTATTATTCAATCAAAATTTTTATGTCCTTTATAAGTCTTTATATTGTTAAGAATTGACGTGTTCGTGTAACATCTTTGCAATATTAATAATATAATTATTTTTTAATAAACATAGATTGCTTGAACTGCTTTCCTGCTAGTAATAGGAGTTATTAATTTAATTTAGATTAGTTTCTAACAGCATTCAAAGCTCAGGTGTTTCATATGTTTACGTGAGAGTTAAAAGCTTCGAAAGCTCGATCGCCCGCGGTGCAACTTATTTACTTATAAAAGCGTTTATTACAATTTATTACGGCCTCGCTTTATCTAATTTAAATTTACGTGTGTGGTCTATTTCTCTTATTCAGAACATATTTTAACTGAAGATATATTTCATACTTCTAAAATCGGAGCCGATAGGCGATAGTTGAGCATAAGACTAAGTGACAAATGATAGATAAATTAAGTTTACCGCTATTTCTGCAGTCTACTTCTATTTATCGTGTTTATAGTGAATTTACAATAATTTATAACGATAATTAAAGGTTTATAAGGGTTTATCTGGGTACTTTTAACCTACCAATAAAAGATACTCGCATTATAAAATTAACTTATGATAAAATATTGTACTTACACACGCATTTCTCACTATTTACTACTAACCTATTCCCCTACGTATTAAATATAGTCAGTTTTCACATGTTAGGACTCAATGAGGTCACACGTATTTTTTACTACAAAAGTTTTTTTGCCAAGAAACCTAAGACAGTAAGAAAGACGTCAGATTTTAGTAAAAATGAAGCATGAAGATATAAATTAGGAGCGAGTGGCAGTGGCGGAGCAGGGAGCACAATGTAGAGTCCGCGGCCGTCGCTCGCCGCGGTGCAAATTGAAACAGGTTGCGCCTGACAGGTATCTATACGACGTTATTTATTGCCGATTATATTCGACTCCGCGACTATAATTAACTCGCGAGGCTATTAGGTACGCCCGAAACATCGGCGACACTACCCACGGAAATAAAGCAAAAGTGATTTAATGCGTCCAGCTGTGGTCCGCTTTGTTTACCGAAGAATTTCAGATAGTCGCCCGTGTTATCGACCGAACGCAGTAATTTAGTCGCCGATTTACGATCGGACTGAGGATAGCAGCGGAATTATTTAGCGTACTCCAGTCTATCAAAACTCGCCCGCGATAGCCGATAGAACTACGAGTGACCGGCGCGACAAAAAGTTTAAATACTGCGACGGTTTTAACGAGAAAATAAGCATAGCTTAATAAATACTTGTCGTATTAAGATAATTTATAGGACACGAAGAAAAAGGAACGAAACAGAGTTGAGGAATTTATTTACACGGGTAACACGCGGAGTGCGGCGCCTCGGGATGCTCGCCACAATGCAACAAAACTGCCGGCGACTCGTCACCGCGCTGACAATTGTGAGAACGCGATCAATTATCCCTTTGCAAATAGTAATTGTCAACATTAAGGTAGGAATTAACTTGCGGGAACGTTTTCATTATCGTGTCGCAGTTAAAATATCACGTCAATCATTTTCCGAGGCAATCAGAAGCCACCGGCTCGGCGACGGGGAGGAGGCACGAGATAAGTTTTTAATTACATCTGACGCCTATTTACATACTGCGGGAGATACTGACGGATATCTCGCAATTAACAATTTATTCGTCTGCCGTAATGCGACGAAGTCCCCGCCGGTATCGGATACGCGCGATAGTATCGCCCGATGGATAGATTAATGTGACATTTTGCGAATCCGCGTAATTTACTTGTTTATTAATAAAGTTTCACTTTGATGGGTGAGTTGTTTATTCCTGGCTTTATAAATACTACATAAATTAAAAGGAGAATAAGAATTAGTTACTCGGATGCGGCCCAGCGGGATAAACCTTTCGCGAGCCGAGTAATTTGTCAACGAGCGAGTCCTGTCACATTATAAATTCAATTAAACGACGGGAATTTGAAGCGGTTCGGAGGATGATTCACTTCGTCGCTGCTCGCCACCAGATGGCGCTAGAAGCCTCTTTATATAGCCCAGTAATCGAAAATATATATTATCGCAGTATAGATGGCGTGGTTGTCGCGAAAACAACATTTTGAAAGCAAAAGAACTCGAAATGTGTATGCGCAATGTTGAAGCGTTTACATACAACTTAAAATAATTTAGATATGTACAAAATCACACTAAGTATTTGTGTCAAAATCTCAATTACAAATGAGAATGTTATCGCGGTGGATCGGCAATTACATAGATCGCGCGCCGCCGACAACGTGCCCGCGCTACTGGCCGGCCACACGGCGGCTGGCACATGGACACAAAATTAAAGTTATAATGCGCCAAATCGGCGCCTACTAATTGCGGAGGTCGGTTATTTACGACCAGCCTGAATAACTCCGCAGCCTCACCCGACGCCGCCGCCGCGTAACCGCCTAGACGAATTGCTATCTTATAAATTAGACTTAGGCAAGATTTAAAGATAAGTGGTATCGGCGAAACTAGAATAATATCTATCGCGACTGATAAATTGTATGTTGCAACTAAAAATAAAGTAAATATATAGACCTAGGTCGTAAAGTACCTCCTACCCACAACGATAGTAAATTGTAAGTAGAAGTCAAACAAAGAGATAAATGTTGAGACAGATTTTGTCGGACTGTTGTGGATCATCCGACGTAGTGAATGTTCGTCGTTCTTATAATATGATTGTATTTGTCGTATAAAATATACGTACTCTACAATAGAGTCCACGAGTCTCTACACAAAATGAACACCAAAATACATATATAGAAACAGAACACATTTACCGTAATTCGTATCCATTTGAATACAATGGGTTTATCACAGAACAATGAGATAAAATTTAATTTTACGCGGTGCAGGAACGTTTTTGCTAAGCGAGGGCCTTCGTAATTACCGAGTAGCACGAAGATTGAACGATTATACCCTTTATTACATTTCATCAATATCGAGACGAGCTCTCCGTCTTGGAAATATGTTCTCGATTTAGTCGCGATAGAGTAAACTGTTGCGCGTCCTGTCCGGCTATCTATATGCAAATCGGACTGCTTATTTAGGTATCTAATAAATCAATCTTATAGGTTGTCGATTCGTTCTTAATCTCGAACAGATATGTTATGTTTCCCGATCGGTTCAGCGGTTTCGGCGTGAAGAGGTAACAGACAGACAGAGAGTACATACTTTCGCATTTATAATATTAGTATGGATTTTATACAATAAACTTATACACTTCAACATTCTTACATATTTTTTATTTTTTTCTGATTGCTTATCATAACTAGAGATTAAAAACACAAACAGTATCTACAATCATTATTCTAATAAGAAATCAATGTAATGAATGCCTTTAATTTGATTTAAAAATTATTTTGAGCTTTTAACTAATAATGTTTAAAATACTAAGCATATTACACATTTTTTATACGATAACTTGCAAACACTCGAGAGATGTATGATAGATGTATCATGGGATATTTTTTCTTTTAGCTGACGTTTCAAGGCGAACCGCCTATCTGCTTTGGGTCATTGCTCGTTTAAATATGACCTAACGAGTACCAGTTATCGGGAAACAGTGTAATTTCTTGTAAGACATCAAGTGCAAAATTATGGGACACACTCAGTAACTCGCTACTGTAGTTTAGTCAGCAATCTTACTAGAGAAGATTCTTGTTGGCAATAATATCTACTCAGTGCCAGTCGTACTCATATATTATAAATCCGTATATCTGTTTGTATTTCTGTTACATATTTACATAGCTTTGCGCTTAAACACTTAAACCGACTTAAATGAAAATGGACAAAAGTGCTATATGATTCTATGCAGACAAAACAATTTATATTTTGGAAAATTTAAGGATTTCTGAAGATAATGAAAATCGTCTAGTTACCTACATATTACAACATAATGTTTAAACACAAAGTTAGATAAAAATTGTTGTGTTAAAGTTATATATAAATTGTTTTTGTCATGCTTTTGCACAGGTGTGAAACAATTAAGGCTAGTACTTTGCAGTGACGATAATGTATCAATTTGCTTGATGTTGGCGGTTGACGTCGGACAGAAATTAAGATAGCCGATCCGCTTGCAGAATAATAATGCGGCTAAAATAATTGAATACGAATAAAATTATCTTCGCGTGTTAGTTTACTTAAATATAGATCGATGTCCGTTAATGGATCTGTACATTCATTTACATCTCAATTCTGCCCTATATAAATATTCATTTAACTTTATCTCACTGCAAATATTCATGCTCTACATAGAAATGTATATTGTATACTTAAGGATAGACACAAAATATCTAATATGATCTTGGAGGTTCTAATTTGTAAAGGTGTCAGAAAATAAAGTGATAATACTATAGTGTCCCTTAATATTTAGCAAAATTGACACATTGAAACCATCTAATTTAATTTTGTACAGTTTTTTTCACTTTAAATCAAAACTTCAGTTGTAATGTAAAGTAGCTAATAATAACTACACGACGTGGTAAAAATTATAAAGTATTTAAGCTAATTTGTGCCTTTTACTTCAAATCATTTCGAAACTTGCTGGCAGTAGGAGCGAGCAATATTATTATGGTAATTTTATGTTGATAAAATTTGTATTGTACAAAATGTCATGCGGTGGATTTAAATCACACTTCGATTGTTTTGCAAGCGCACAAAATATACGCTTCACCAGTGAGATACATCGATACTGTAATCTGTGTACTCCCTAATTAAAACCCATGGTTTATGTTGCTCGTTAATGATACGGGAGCATCTCGGGAGCGATTCCATAACCATAAAATGTAGAGAACTCGTGAAAAATATGTAATTTTATGTAGATACAGACACTTAGTGCGCTCAATTATGCAAATATTTGAAGTCAATTATGGTCTACTAACCACAGGATAGGAGCGCAAAACCGATTCACTTATACGACGACTGAGCTACTCGAGACGACGAGAATACTAATCTACTCGCTGGAAATCGATCTAAAAGTAATTCAACTTTTTCATTAACTCGATGCCTATAATAAGTTCTCATTATTCTAATTCAAATAATAATAGGTCGCTTGTAAAGTCGTACTTGCTGAAGAAAATTATCATTTACACTTTTATAACTTATTCAATCACTCCATTCTTATAATTAAAATGAAACAATCTTCTTTATTTGTTTATTTTTTTACATTAATGGCCTTAATTTAAATGCTTAAGCGGTCTATCAAAGTATATTTCTTTTTTTGGTATTTTTTAACATTCATTCATAAAACGCATTTGATAATAACAATAATCGCGGGTTAAGAGGATTCCACACCGCCATTTTTTCCATACAAACGCTGTCCCCTGTTTCCTCCCTGGATAATGCTAGTAGAGTTATAATTTTTTTCCTGAATATCTACGGCCACTAATACAATGTCCCTATGTTTTCTTTTTTTTCATAATTTAATTATTAAATAAGATATAAACGTTCAAAAACCCAAAAAAATGGCCAGATTTTCCACTGTGTTCAAACGTCCAGAAAACAGATTTGGATAGATTATACAAAAAAAGCAAAACATAGGAACACAGCTCAAGCCTTTTTTTAATCTTTAATGAAAAAAGTACTTAAATCGGTTAAGTTTTGGAGAAGGAATCAGGGGACAACGAATCGTTGATTTTCTGGATTTTCTGCAGTTGTCTCTATCGCGTTCTGCGGTATAGGCTTGAGGTAAGGGAGACAGCTATAGATATTACACGTACTTTTTTTTCATTTCTCTAGCTGCTGTGGTATCCTCTTAATTCTGTTTTTCCGGCGTGGGAGCGCGCGCCGCATGCGAGTACTGATAACTTTTCACGAAATTCTTTGTATTTGCAATTATAAGTGCATTTTGTCGGTGTGTCCGTCATTAACTTAAACGTACGATGTTATTTTAAAGGCCGTAATGGCCGCTCCGGCCGGCGAGTCTCCGTTTTTTAAACGCTCACGGACAGCTATGCATTTAAACGCTTGAATTATGAAATTACGGTATTGAGAGTAAAATAATTTTTAAAGCACCACACGTTTAATAGTTATTATATAAATTATATCCTTATACGCGTACCTCGGCAGTCGGCAGCAACAAAAACTGATACAAAGCTGTGTTTTGTAACATCCCAATACGTCGAACGGTTTCAACGCCTAGAAACAATGAGGGGGGAGCGGATGGAATCGTTGTATTGATTCACAATGCATAAATTGTTTCTGTTATGACAGGCGAGCGCAAATTCACGGCGGGGACCTCGGAGGCTGCGAGACAATGGGCTCACCTCGCCGCCTAGCCGCTCCGACCCGCAGGGACGACGCTTGTGGACACAGACCGAGCGCTGGGGTGCGTACAATGCCAAAGGGTTGCAAATATTACCTTCAATTAATAGGGAGATCACACATGGTCAATACGTGAAACCGTGTGAAATTATCTTAGCCCGCCGAGATGACTCATTCTTTATTCATCTCACATCTGTAGCATCATCGTCGTTAGATTTATTTCTAGTAAAAGTTCTGTAGACAGTGGAACATATTATTAAAATATTCAAATCTTATGACAGTAATTAAGGTAATTTTATAGGTAATAGGCCCAGTATCAATTTAGTCCTTAACCCATCAATCCTCAAGCTGCGCGTCCCGGCTGCCGCATAACAATTGAAAATATTTTGTGATGTGTGTCTGCGATACCCACGATGGAGATGCTACGAAAGTGATAACAGTACTTAATCATTATTTTTCTTATTCCAAAGCTACTACTTAGTCTTAGCCTACTACTTAGTCCCCCCTTACCTTTATACCTAACCATCGTTACCGTGCCTAGTTTGAAAATGATACTTAAAGATGCATGGCGGCTGCGAAGTCTTATTTCTCCTCATATATGGTTAATAACCGCAAAATTACAGGTCTCAGCGGGCTAGCGGTGGTGCGCGGTACAATAGCCGCGTGCAGTGGTAAACGCCGATGCCCAGATTATAGGGTACCGTGTCATAAGCATTAGCCCGGACGCTGTCGGACGACGGACGTAATTAATTATTACTATTACTGTAAACACATAATAGCCAACGTCGAGTTACGCGCCCATAAAAATAGTTGAGCACCACAGCGTTTCATGTAACTGAATTATACCTCGGACGAGTTCGTGGCTTGTGTGGCTTCCATTGAATATTTTTTTGTTGTAACTACTTTTTAACACAAAACATGCCTAGGTTGCTAGTATATATAGTAAATAAGTAGCATTTAATCGCTGTGGGTTTAAACCCTGTGTCTTAAAAGGTAGAGTCTTTGAGAATTTTCAGCAGCGCGAGCTTTCATTACGAGCACAAGTAGGTGTTGAACCTAAGCAGTAAATGAGGACCTATATCATGAATATTCTTATTTTTTTATTATTTATTTTATTTATTTATTTATTTTAAAAACTTTATGCACATATATACAAAGGTGGACTTAATGCCTTATGGCATTATCTACCAGTCAACCTTTGGGCGATACAAGGACAAAGTTGTATAGGTGCCAGTCGAATTGAAAGGAAAGGAAAAAAAAAGGATAAAAGACAGAAAAAAAATAATAAATATATATTATACTTATAAAATATATACTTATTGTATAATATGATACTATACTTACTTATAATATACATATTATCACACATAAAATTATATATAAATAAAACCAATAACCATACAATATAATATATTATATAATAGGTATATAATAATAATAATATATAGTTGATCAATGATGATGCTAAAAAAATTATAAATATTAATTTATGCCATAAATTATGAAAACTAAGAGTCTGCCAACTGTTTCAAGTAAAACTCACGTACCCTGCGCTTAAAAGTGTCTCTGGTTTTTGACATCCTGATTTCCGGAGGAAGAGCGTTCCAGAGGAGAATAGCCTGGATATTAAAAGAAGAGTGGACGGAACTTGACTTGTGGGAAGGGCAACTTAAAAGCTGATTTGAAGTGGATCGAAGGTTTTTATCGTGCCTACTGCAACGGTATTGAAAGTGAGGGGCGAGATATTCGGGAGTATGGGGATGATGCAGCAGTGAATATAGCACACACAGTGCCCGCACAGAGCGGCGCTGACGTACTGGTAACCAGTGTAGCTTGGAGCGATACGAAGAAACATGGTCGTATTTTCTAAGGTTGAATATGAATCGGAGGCAATTATTAAACAATCGGTCGAGTTTATCGAGTTTGTCGGCATTAAGATCTAAACAGCACACGTCACCATAGTCAATTATAGGAAAGATAAGGGACTGGACCAGCAAGGTCTTGACCGGAGTGGGAAGGAAATTTTTGAGCCGGTAGAAGGATCGTAGTATGTTAGTGACTTTGCTGGACACATTAGAAACATGGGATTGCCAAGTCAGAGAGGAATCGATATGTAAACCAAGATCTTTTACGCTTGTACTAAAAGCAATTACAGAACCATTGTAGATAACAGGTGGAAGAGCGCCTGTGTCCACTTTACACAAGCATCTTGAACTACCCAACACCATTGCCTGGCATTTTGCGGGATTTACTGATAATCCAAAGTTATCACACCAGTCTTTTATTGCCTTTAAAACCTCGTTTAATTCTGCGATGGCTGCTGATAACTGATCTAATCCTGCCTGGATATAGAGTTGTAGGTCGTCCGCATATAGATGATACGCAATATGAAGTCTTTTAGTGAGTAGATTTATGAAAATACAGAAAAGTAGGGGAGATAAAATACCGCCTTGTGGAACGCCAGCGTCGAGATTGCACCACTCGGACGATGCGCTCTCCGTACGTACCGACTGCTGACGACCACGAAGATAGGAGGAAATCCAAGTAAGTACTTCAGACGAAATCGGAAGTCCAGAGAGTGCTGCCAGTAGGATGTCATGATTGACATGATTAAATGCGTTAGAGAAGTCTACCAGCACTAATATGGTAATCAAAGAGTTCTCAAAACCAGCTCTTATATCACCTGTTACTTTTAACAGAGCAGAGGTTGTGCTATGTCCAGGCCTGAATCCCGATTGAAGTGGGGAAAGCAAATTATTTCTGAACACAAACCCGGACAGCTGCTTATGGACACAAGCTTCGAGAACCTTTGATAGGAAGGGAAGAATGGAGATAGGACGAAAATGTGAAGGATCAGTTGGATTGGGGATTTTTGGAAGTGGGCGTACAAATGCTTTTCGCCATAGATTTGGGAATTCTGAGGAAATAAGGGAGTAATTTATAATGTGGGAGATGGCTGGTAGAAGTTCGTCTTGGATGGTCGTGATCATGCGACGACTAATGTCATCACAGCCTACTGCTTTAGATATTTACTACTTTTTTTCATATTTTCCAAATTAAATTAACTAGAGATCGCCCAATGGTCGAAATTCGGTAACTAAAACCTTAGTTCAAAGACATTAGAACTTTATCATATATTTTTCAATTCTTGTCTCTGGGACTCAGCTGACCTCAGACTGGCCGTGTAAGCATTGTCTAATAATATCTAAGATTCAATTAAAAAAAACTATAATCCATTTTCAATTTGTCACCTTGTTGTCAACAGACTTCAACCATAAATAAAAGAGTATAAATTCGTATGTATAGGCTTGTCACTCAAAAATCTGTCAATTTCCTAGTGTGTGTGTTATAGTGTATGTAATGTTTTATTTGTTAAAAAAATGTATGATAAAAGCATAATTTCTAAATAATACTCCTACACCATATAAACTATAACTGTGCGAAATTTCAATCACCTACGTTTCCCCATTTTTCGTCAAAAGGGATACAAAGTTTTTGGCTCACGTATTAATATATAGATAAACATGTAATATTTCGCGTAATAATTTCTCTGTTAATTTCTAACAAAATGTTCACAACACAAAGAGCTTCTCAAACGGATTTATAGTTAGTACTTAGTACAATCCGCCTGCGGTAAAAATTTAATTCTAAATATTCGTTAATGACGATATACACCGGCAGGACAAAAACCCTAAAGCGCCGCAGACCCTAATGAAGGGTTGCACGTAAGGAGCGACAAAAAATTAAGAATCGCCCCGATGAGCTATTATCTTCGCATGTTAAAAATAATATGGTCATAGGGTAATGTACATTCATGCGAGCCGCGTCCAGGAGCGCATTTGAATATGCTTTGTGCGGAACCCCTGCCGCGCCGCGCCGCGCCGGACTTCACACGCTCGCAGCGCCGGCAGGTACCTACCCTGCACCGCGACCCGAACGTCTTGACACTTGCTACATTCGCGTTGAATATTCAACTCCTTTGCCGTCTGCATACTGTTCTGTTTCAAAACCTTCAAAACGCGTGACACTGATTTCATGAATGTAGAGTTCGTCATTAATATTAATGCCCTTGACCCTACCCAGATCTTTTGAGAATAGCGATAAAGGTTTGATGACAGTTTTGAATAAAAGTATAAATTATACTGAAGGTGCCGGAGCCCAAAATGTGGAGCTAAACGCGTAAAATGGAAAAAGATTTAATATAATTAGCATGAATTACTTAATTTAAATAACTGGTTTGTATGTTGAGCGAAACGGTAGAAGGAGATACGGAATCGTACCAAAATTTTTAATATTTAAATGTTCGGTGTCAGGTACCATTTAATCCGTGACATGAAAACTTGTCAGTTGTGAAACCTTAATATGTATCAAAGTACACGAGTCGCTACGGTACTCGGCGTGCATCCGAGTATGATTTTTAACGGCTCTTTCGTACACCGCACCGCATTCGTCGAGACTGATCGAATTAGCCAGCGTCACGGAGCCGAGTGTCAAGATTTGTTTGTTAAGCTACACCGTCGAAGCAGAAGTACACTCGCTGTGATCGCTAATAACGTTAATATTATTAGTCGTATTGTAGGGGCCGCGAAATATTTCTACTAATTTGTAAATATTACTCGTGAACCGATTCCGATCTCTTCGCGGCATAGCTCTGCCTAATCGGATTCAAATCAAAGGTGTAAATTAAGCTCGATGTATTAGGAAAACATGGCATGTTATCGCAGCATGCCCTCAAATTTATCACATACCGTTAATTGTCGTAAAAAACCGTTGGAAAACCGTCGGGACAAGATGGAGTTAAACCGATTACGATAAGGTTCATTTTCGTGGTCCACCCGCGCGCGCTGCTTCGGATTGAAAGTTATTTAGAAAAGTTAACAGAATATCATCATAAATTTTACATTCCGAGCCATTGCACAACTTTTCATATGCGATTAAGATAATATCACTTTACGATAATTTAAATTATGGTCAGTGTAATGTTGCCGCATAACATTCTGAGGTTTCTTATCTATTCTGTATTTTGTATCTCAAAAACGGTGTTGAAATGTTTTAGCAACAATCAATTTTATTCTTTACAAGTTGCAAGTTGCAATACACAACTTTGTGCGGGAAGTGTAGATACATTTCCGTGCATAAACAAAGGCTACCCTTTTTAAAGAAGGAAAATATTCTTTTTTTTTATGAAATAAGGGGGCAAACGAGCAATCGGGTCACTTGATGGAAAGCAACTTCCGACGCCCATGGACACTCGCAGCATCAGGAGAGCTGCAGGTGCGTTGCCGGCCTTTTAAGAGGTAATAGGGTAATAGGGGAGAGTAGGGATTTGAAGGGAAGGGAATAGGGGAGGGTAGAGAAGGGAATAGGGTAGGGGATTGGGCCTCCGGTAAACTCACTCACTCGGCGAAACATAGCGCAAGCTGTTTCACGCCGTATTTCTGTGAGAACGTGGTATTTCTCCGGTCGAGCCGGCCCATTCGTGCCGAAGCATGGCTCTCCCACGTATAAAACGTCTTCCCTGTTTTTATAACTTTATGTGTCCATTCTTTAATCAGGTAGTATAGAATATAAATAGATCGTTCAAAGTATAAGTATTCGCACTTGAGAATGGTAAAAAGAAAATATGATTTAATATCACGGA
The DNA here is from genome assembly GCF_905147365.1 of Aricia agestis. NCBI lineage: Eukaryota > Metazoa > Arthropoda > Insecta > Lepidoptera > Lycaenidae > Aricia > Aricia agestis. Next base: position 9,707,497 of record NC_056414.1, on the reverse strand, counting down.
TAAATAAGGTCATTGGATCATCTAACAACAATAATTTACATAAATTAAACATTTCCAAATCGATCATTTCAACGTGACCAACGTAATGAAAATAAACAAACATATTCTAATACCAAGTAAAATTTAAATTAGTGATTTATTTAAATGAGTTAAATCAGAATAGGATAAGAGCGAGTATAATATATCGAGTAAATAAACAAAATTGTTCGAAAGTGTAACCTTCAGTACTCGCTCGCACAAGGTTATGTTACTTTATATAATTTACGAGTTTGTATAAAAACCGACAACTCCTTATACGTCGCTGTATACATATTCATTTTATTTATTGATACATTTTTGCATTTTGAAATGTACGTATCGATATCTAAATAGGTGTTTACAGTAGAAACATTGTGAAGTTTTTGCTCATTTAGTTAAAAAAATGCATCATGAGTATGCGATAGATGGAAACTAATAACATTATTTATTTTTGTAAAACGTTTAAGGAGTGTTATGAATCCACCTATTTATCACAAACGCATTAAAATATAAATGGCATACAAATGTAAATTATTACTGATACGAGTATTTATTTATTAATATCAAAATTAATTTCGGGCTTTAGTACATTATTACATCAATTTAAGCGAGCGACAGTATTTTAAATATTATAATGATTCCTAGAAATATTGGAGGATACGGACCGTAATTTTGATTTTTATTTATTGACGCTACAAATAATGAGAAACGGTATCATTTATATGTCACTCGGCGGCGATATATCATTATATAAAGCGCACCTTGAGGATTTGAATAACATTCACAGCACAGGAGTTCGCGTGCCCGCCGACACCCGTAAGTACAGGCGGAGCGAGCAGGGAGCACGGCTATATGGCGGCTCTCGACATAGGCGAACGCGTTGGCCAACGCGTCTGCAGACGCGTTGGCCCAATGTGTAGAACGGGCGTTCGCGCGTTGGCCGTAGGTATTTAGACGTTGGCCAACGCGCGAACGCCCGTTCTACACATTGGGCGAACGCGTTGGCCAACGCGTCTGCAGACGCGTTGGCCAACGCGTTCGCCTATGTCGAGAGCCGCCATTAGAAAGCTCAAGCACCAATAAATACTCGTCCGATTATGATCTACGGCGCGTAGCCCGTAGCCAGTGCGCCCGCGCCCGTTGGGTATGAATCAGCCCCCACTCTTCGCGCACATATTTCCAGTAGTTCATCCTAACCTCGTAAATCTGCCCACTCTAGGCGCGATCACGATGATTTGTGGACCGCGAGCCCCGAGTGCGAATATTTTATCGCCGCCCGATGTGATTTCGTTCGCTCGTGAGTCGTGATGCAAAACGTGTGCAAAACGTTTTTAGTATCGTGGCAATTCGAGCGTACCACGAAAATGTCCGCGCCGTCCCGGCCCGCATTCCCGCCGCACTCGCGCCCTCCCTAGAAAAACTTAAGTGGAGTGCGTGGGATTCCCGCGCCGACTCTAAGAGGACAAAAACTTTGTACTATTTAAGGATACGACGAACGTCCCCGTCGTTATATTTCTGGACACTCTTTATAAAGAATATTAAAGAGATCTCGCTAATTAACAGAATGGGCACCGAGACGAACGCGCAGGTATGCGCTCACTCGTCCGCTCGTTTTATCGACTCGATAATTATGTTTTTTTATTAAAATAATTAAAACGATCGTATTGATCACTCGTTAATCGAAAGTCGAGTACTTTTAATCGTTAATAAAACCTAAAATTCTCGAGGCCGATGTCCTTCGCTCCAATCACCGCGGCGATAGTGTTAATTTAATGTTGATACTTTACGAGTTGTAATTAAAAAGCAACACACTGCCATCGAAAACAAAACATAATAATAATAGAAAAGTTTGGCCATGAAAAACTTCTCAGTAGTTCGTAACTTCTCAAGTTCTTATGGCATGGCAAAATTTCCTTGAAGCTGATGTTTAGATATTGTCGAAGAAGCCTTTTATTTGATAGAAAAAAATAATTTTATCGGATTTGTGATGTTGAATTATTTAAATCCGGATGATTCCTCTCGCCCGAGATATTGCGCAGATGCTGATCAATTTTTACTTCAGGGTCAATGGAGTGCGTCGAAACGAGGCAAAAGTTAGTTAAAATAAGTTAGATATTATCAGCTTTTATGGTTATCTGTATGGGAGTGTAGGCATGTACGTAATAACTATTCATATGTTATGTGCTCGAGTCTCACTTTCTCGAGCCGCGCCCATATTAATTGCTCCCGTTCCTCGAAGTTTTATTTATTACTGCCCGGTGATTGTGAAAAGTTTGGACACACATTAATATGCGTTTTATCTGGACCGGTCCATCTGACACGTAATGCGATACGTCAATGAGCAATTGCGGCGTCCAGATCTCTCTAATGCCATGCACAGTGTTTGTTCGGTAACCTCGTGAGAAACCGCCTGCAGACACATTCGCCGTTGTCTCCACGAGCTGTGATGAGGAGTAAATAGGAGTTCGATTATTGGCTAAACAAAAAGCGAGCGGTCGCGACTACGGCGACGTTTTTAAAGAGATAAACATTAGCTGTTTGCATACGACCGCCGGCACGACCAATATTTGATATTCGAAAACACAATTCTAATGTATTTCGTGGTACATCGGCATCTACCTGCCCGGCCGTGTGATACTTTAGCGGTGTTTTTACTTTTTTATTATTTATCTTAAAAGAACCACGAGTTCCAAGAAGAATATGAAAACATGATACCCATCAGAATTTAGATAATTTTTTTCACGTGTTTATGTTGGTGAATTTATTATTTTAGAACATTAAATAAATATTCTTTATTACTTATTCTGTCCTAAAATGTATCCACAATAGGCTAGATGACTATTTTTTTTTCTTATTGGTAATTGAAAGACCCTTAAAAAATAGAAACATCGCTGAAATAATGACTCTGATAGCTTAATAATTCACCAAGATATGACATTTCAAACATCTCATAAAATAGACCTGCCCGACACGCTCCATACAAAGTGCTACGAAAGACTGACGTCACTCTTTCGTAGTTTGTACGCATCGGCAGACAACTTTGTTCGACAGGTATATCAAATATTGCGTTTATGAAAGTGGTTTCATAACAAAAGATGCTTTTAATTGCATAAGTTATCGATTGGTATACAAATATTAAGAAATTTAATTGAAAAAAAAATCGACTTGATTATCTAACTTTGAAGGCGCATATCAAAAAAAATAAAAATGCTATCGAACTGTAATGAGGAATTTTCATTTACATTTTTTTATTTTAATTTTAACAATCTTAACTAGATGGCGTAAGGATAGACACTTCTAGATTTTCTATTGGTTCCTCACCGATCTGAAATTATCTGCAGGTTGGCTTCACTGACTACATATGGGTTGTGTTTCCAAAAAATATCAGTGTACTGTCAAGTGTGACATAAATCAAAATATCTTAAACCTAAGCGATCATTGGCCTAAGCGATTAGGCCAGTACACTGGTAATAGTTTAGGATCACGCTGACATAATAAAAACTTGTCAAACTGAAACTTGACAACTTGACACTTTCAAACTTCTTCTACTTTTTATTGTTGGTGTGGTTTTTATTATTTTTTCCCAAATTGTGGTTTTTGGGTTTTTGATATTCATTATTGGTAAAATATTAGCCATTAAATATCCGTTATCTTGCACAAGTGCAGGTAAGATGTTGTCAAAACCAAAATGTATAATTCCTGTGACATTTGGTGTGAACATCGGTAAATAGGGCTATTTCTTCCGTGAATTTTAGCTAAAACATCGTTATAATAACTTTATTATCCTATTCATGAGAATATTATTGCGTCTTTTTCAAGTTGAAATGTATCAAGTTTTACATTCTTTTGCCCAGTTTTGTAGCAATTATTGATGGTATTCCCTGATATTACCGATAGTTGTCTACCTATACGCCATCTAGTTTCTAAAATGGAAACTGTTTGACAATCAAATTAAAAATATAGGAAAATCCCTCATTTTGGGAACACTTATTTTTCACCGTGATTTCTTTATTTTATTAACAAAATTCGCTAATCTTTGACCTTGTCAACATCCCTATTCCGTCTGATTAATTCTGATGGTGACTTATTATGCATTATCGGTAATGGCGATAGAATGGAAATAAGTTTAATACATATTCATTCGTAACTTAATAGGCATTTTACCTACTATGTAACTCGCACGATATCTTTCGGTAGGAGTCGATTCGGCGTCGTCGCTCAGGAGGAGCGATACGATCATTAACACTGATTTTTTACGATAAAATTTTAATAAATTTAACATTAAGCAAAAAAAACTATGTAGCTTCGAATCTCATGGTCAAACTCGCAATAAATTCGCTAACGAACAGTGTCTCCCCGCCCGCCCCGCGCCGCCGACCCCCCCGCCGCCGACAACGCGGAAACAACGCTACATAATTGCTTCTTATGTTATCACGCATATCTCAATGTTTTACTATTAATAACGCCTTAAAATATTTTACAATCCGTATCTCGACATCCATAACTACCGCACCTGTGTTTACTTGATAGGCGCTAGCAAAATAAAAATTTATGATAATTATTCGCTAAGCTGCTCCAGTTGCGTAGGTAGGTGTAATTTTATGTTAGACATTACCTACTGTATCGAATATTGTAAATAGTTATTAACACGAGCTACGATTTTAATTACCATAAGTTAAAGACTAGCGGTGCATGACGTAAGAGTCGAGACACTCCATCATAAGATTATAAATGATCACAGTATATAGGATTAAATTTCTAATAATTACTAAAACGACTAAGTTAAACTGTAAACTATTCTCGGAAAAGAGATACAAACAAAAAGAACAGTTAGCATGAAACATCTCAGTAATACCAGTACCTGTAAAACCAGTTGACCAGATAGGGGCAGATAACACCCCGAATCAAGATTCGAGGGCGTCTCGCATGTCGGCGGCGAGCGGCCAGTTGACAGGTAACTTCTTTTCAAGATGGCGTCCGGTATTGTCCGGCAGGGTCACTAGCGTCCGGTATTGTCCGGCAGGGGTCACTATCGTCCGGTCCACCCTCCTGTCAGTAGGACGAGTTCAACACAACGATGACCGTGATTTAGTCGGTATGCGACTGCGGTGCGAACCGGGTGCGACGTGATGTGCTACTGCCACCGGCCTCGCTCGCTCGTTTGAGAGAAGGGTGATCGCAACTCATCCTTAAGCGAGGGTTTTCGACAGACCCCATACAAAACATCGTTGTCTGTTGTAATGATGTCCGTTTCTTTTCGTCGACGGTATTATTATTCACCTTTCTTTCTTTCGAGGTGTGTGATGGCTCTATTTGGAATATTTTAACGCTCCTAGTAAATAGTAAATGAGAAAATATTCATCTAATAATTTCTTTTTTTTCTTGCAACATGATATTAGCTCTACTAAAATAAATCAAACACAGTCGCGTAGGTAATTTTGTAATTATTCAGATATAGTGTGCTATAAATCTTGGTAAAACACTACGCATTTTGTGTATATTTTAATTAAAATATGCAAAACGTTCAATATCATTTCCTCTAATCTAGATCATTCAATATTTATTTCAAGAAAATGGTTTTTAATTTACAAGCTAATCAATAAAATATAAATCAATTTCGCTTGGATTCGTTAGTGGGCAATATTCATATGATATTACCTTGTAAGTTGTATATTTTAGCGCTGAATGAAAATAGCATAATTAGTAATTAAGAGGATACCACAGCGGCTAGAGAAATGAAAAAAAAGTACGTGTAATATCTATAGTTGTCTCCCTTACCTCAAGCCTTTACCGCAGAACGCGATAGAGACAACTGCAGAAAATCCAGAAAATCAACGATTCGTTGTCCCCTGATTCCTTCTCCAAAACTTAACCGATTTAAGTACTTTTTTCATTAAAGATTAAAAAAAGGCTTGAGCTGTGTTCCTATGTTTTGCTTTTTTTGTATAATCTATCCAAATCTGTTTTCTGGACGTTTGAACACAGTGGAAAATCTGGCCATTTTTTTGGGTTTTTGAACGTTCATATCTTATTTAATAATTAAATTATGAAAAAAAAGAAAACATAGGGACATTGTATTAGTGGCCGTAGATATTCAGGAAAAAAATTATAACTCTACTAGCATTATCCAGGGAGGAAACAGGGGACAGCGTTTGTATGGAAAAAATGGCGGTGTGGAATCCTCTTAATAATATTAGCATGAACATTTTTAGTGTTCCGTACCTAAAGGGTAAAAACGAGACCCTATCACTGAGACTTCGATGACTGTCTCCAGGCTGTATCTCAAGAACCGCTATAGCTAGACTTCTAAAATTGTCTTTCTGGTGCCGCTACAGCAACAAATACTAAAAACGAAATAAAATTATTAATTAATATCCAATGCAACAAACGTGACTTTCTAGCTTTTTTTTCTCGATGTCGATAATAGCAATTTTCACAAAGTCCTTAATTATATATGTTATGTAATAATTAATAATAATACTAAAATAAAATAAAAATTTAAGGAGGGCTTCCATACAAAAAACATAATTTTGGCCTATTTTTGCTCTATAACGGTACGGAACACTTTGTGCGCGAATCCGACTCACACTTGGCGAATTATTAAGCTCTCATAACTTTAATTATATAATAAGGTAAAGTTGCGGTCATAGGCGATGATAGACGACTGTTTTAGAATTTAATATCATAATGTCAAAATTCACATTAAGGGCAGTATAGCAATATTTATGTCATATTGCTATACTGTGTTAAGGGTGAAGCCAAACGAGCGTAATTTGTGAGTTGTGAGTCGCAGAATTTCGGTCGCGTAAATATCTTTTCATAATTCACATTTCAAATCATGACTTATGCTATGATAAATTACGCTCGTGTGGATCAAACAGGACTTTTGTATAAAAAATGCAGCAGAATTTCTGCCAGCCGAAATTCTGCGACTCACAACTGACAAATTACGCTCGTTTGGCTTCACCCTAAGTCGGAAATTAAATCATAATGATCTATTCATTAATATTTCGTATTGGTTTTTTTCGATGTTAGTTCTATAAATAAAAATATAAATGTTAAATAATTATCACAATCTCAGTATATATTGGGTTATGGGTACCTGTAAATTATTTATGCAAGTACTCGTACAAGTCGTACAACCACACATAAAATTAGCACTTGCAAAAGTGTGCCTAGTAAAAACTATTTGTGGATACGTCGCCATGTTTACATAAATCATATATATAAAGTTCAACGCTCCCTGTTTGCCTCAGGTACAAATAATATAACAGGAAAAAGGCAGAGTATAAGTTGACTTGTCCATGCTTATTTCAAACAGTACCTATTAGAAAGCTATCTGCTAATTATAATGTTGATATTTTTACATACATAAAAGTAATATTAATTCATGGGCAGGATGTTCATTCATCTTTTTGGTGCACAAGCCCATGCAACGATCAGTCAAATCATTAAGCCCCAATTTCACCAACGACTGTTAAAGTTAACGCCGGAATTAGTATCACGTTACCTCTTTCGATTTTCATATGAATGAAAGAGAAGACATTACATTTTAACAAGCTGTTAACACTAACCTTACTACATACTTTAACTTAGATCTCAAAATCTGTAAGGTCTAGAAAACTGATTTTTTGACACAAGTAACTTCAGTTCATAAAGATTAAATGTTCAAGACGAAAACACGATTACTCAAAAAATGCTCGATAGTTTCTTTTTTACAAAAAACCTTGTTTTAGACACATTTTTGCTTGGATCTTCGAAGTTTGCTGTCTTTTCTTTAATATTTTTTAATATCTAAAAAGGTATTGATAAAACCTAAATTTGCTCAAAACACTTTTTTCATAATCATTATAGTTCGTCTTTTATTCAAGTAAAACTAACTCGGCGATGATTCCGCGCCGTCCTTTTTCACCTGGCATATGAAAGACGGGCGTGAGTGTGAAGAGAGAAGGACGATGTTTGATTTTTAGAGTCAGGTGAGCTCTTAACAATAAAGCATTTCGCTTAGCTCTACATTGATATTCGATTAACACTGTGAAGCAATTATGACAATATATTTAGTTTATGCTTGTAAAAGGTTTAAATTTTCATATTCACACGAATAAAACATATTGGCAGTGTTTTTAACCGACTTCAAAAAATGAGGTTATCAATTCGACGCGTGTGTATATGTAATATTCCCAGAACTACCCAGTTTTTGTATATGTTAGTATATATCAGCAATGTGCCATTGTGCCAAATGTGCCAAATTTCAAAAGTGTATGTATGTACATATGTTTTTATGTTTGTGTTCGCATATCTCTGGAACTACAAGTCCGATTTAAGTGATTATTTTTTATTGTACTAGCTATTGTTCAACTAAGGGAATAGTGCAAGTTTCGTCGAAATCGGTGCAATAGTTTTTGAGATACGGAATTTTAATTCTCAATTACGTACTTTGAAGTCAGTTTTATCTTTTAAAATACTATTATTACCTACTCTCTTTTTTGGAACTATGGGTTTTGTGAAGCCTGTCAATTATCACGATTTAGTAAAAGAAAATAGTTTTAATTGGTAACTAAATTGTAGTTGACTATACGAAGACAATCATAAAATTGTCGTTTATACATACTTATTCCATGACAGTAATTTAACTAAAAACATACGAGAATTTATGTTTCAAGATATTATGAAGTGTTTTAATGTAATTATTTATTTTTTCTTTTTATATCATAGAGTAACTAAGTTAAAAAATAGAGTAACTCAGTCAAGTAAGTAAAAAGAGCGTAAAAATTTGTATGTAGGTACGATTTAGATTTTCGGATAAGCGCTAACTACAATTCACGGGCAGACCGTATTGTTACTGCTTGTTATGGGCTTGTAACCATTGTTTACGTTTCTCAGGTCGCAATTAAAACGTACTTAATTGCCAGTTTGAGGTAACGAGGATAATCAAAATATGTCTATTATTGTTTCATTCAAAGGTCAATAGCGAGGACTGCCAACAGTTTCATTTTGTTATCAATTTACTTTTGTGTAGAGACTTTATTTTATTATTTCTATTTTTTTTTATTTTTAGCACACTTACTTTTCACTTTGGTAATAAATAATAAAACAATATGTAGTAACTAAATGATGCTAACAATATGTAGTAACTAAATGTTTTTGACCGCCCTTTATTTATTCGTTTCATTATGTAAAAAAAACGATAATTTATTTGAACGAATATTAATAAAACACAAAATTATTTACATATTCAGATCGGATTATGCAAATGGAACTTATTTAAAACGACAATAAGATGTACTAAAAAAGAAATATATATCGAAGATAAATTGCAAGATACAAAATGGATTTTACGTCTTAAATGTGCGATAATTTAACTTTTTATGCGTTTTATGTCGTAACCTAGTGAACAAAAATACTTATTAGTTATTAATTATTAGGAAGCGAATCATCATTTTGATACAAAATATAATACCAATTTGAGCACAAAATACCCATTCGACACCGTGAGATTATATTTAATTATATTTATTAATTTAATGTTACCTACTACGAATTTTAATTCGAAAATTTAATTTATTATAGAGGGTTATAAATATTCTATGTCGATATAATTAAATATTCAAATATGTTTATTTTAGATTTGTCTTAGGTTTTTATTTACAACTTATAACGAATTAAAGGTAGAATAGTAATTCTACACTAGCAATTTATACTACGCTAACTCGGAAATGCGTATTTTACAGTAGAGGCTTGTAAAGCGAAAATCGTGATAACTTTTAGGTCATTACATTAAAAGTCATTAAAAGTAATTTTATTATCATCAATTACCAATTGTATCTTCTGACATCTGGCTGGAGATGTTCCTTGTTTCCTTGAACATCAAAATAAAAATAAAATAAAATGTTGCTTCATCAAACTTCTCCTTCTACGATCTTACAATCGTATGGTAAATTGTACATTCTCTATTCAATCATATCCGAATCGATGAGAAAAGATAGAGCTATCAAAAATATTCATATTCAACAACTCCCAATGTTTACGGGCACTAATAAATTTAATTGCCTTAATTGATTCGGTCTCAATAAAATTATTTAAATGTACACTCAACCTTGTGAAACCTTTCCTTAATGCAGTGTCAATTAACATGCTAGAGATAAATCGACATATTATGTATTATGAACTATCATAATTACAAAATTATGCCCTGACTTGGGAAGCAGTTGAAAATACTTCCCGAATTTCTTAACTTTTTAAATTACATTTGAAAATTTCTTTACATAAAATTAAATCATATCAACTTAAAGCATTCTACATATTTTTATACATTAAAACTTGCCACATCACTACAGTTTTGTAGTAAATAAAGTTATCTTGGTTTATACACGAACATGAAAAAAGCTAAAAACAGTTGATTTTGTGAATTTTTCACATTGATGGAAGAAGGCACATATTTCGACTCGTTACTTTCTGGCCAAAACTTCGGTTCCAACTCGCAGACTGTATCATCAATACCTTATTATTACTTCCAAATTATTGTACTCGCTGTTCAAGGCAAATACTACAGGCATATATTATAGCCTTATTTTATTTTTTATGTTCCTTCAACAAGCTATGGTTTGATTATTTTTAATACAAGCTGTGCAGTGTGCATATTTCTAATGCGCACACTTCACCATATCGCTACGAAACGCGTAGCACCAAGCTACTACGAAATTTTTGAACATTTTACCCTTCCTTTGACGTTTTTTCTCAGTTCATTAAATCAATAATTATCGTGACTATCTCTTCAAAGATACAGAGTCATTAATACTGAATGACTAAATACACGAAGTTCGGCTACTCGTATTCAATCAGAACGGCCACGTCGAGATCGTATCGCTCGGTAAACGTACGTAATTAAAGAACCCATATAAGAGATAAGCGTATTACCGAATCAATTATTTTCCGTTATATTTATCCAAAATATTCGATAAACGCTCTCGCAGTCGGCTCATGTAGCGGGGAGTATATGATTGGCATAACGAGCGCGGGCCCCGGTTTTGGTCAATAATCGCCGTAAGTATAGTGAGCACTTTCGCGTACCGAATGAAATAATAATTGGTGGGTCCGATTTATCACATCGGGGTTCGCCGAAACGCCCGAACAGTTCTTGTGTAAGCCCTTCACGTCGTGCGCACGAAAATATCTCGAGACCATGCCGAGTGAGCTTAATTACAGGTAGAAAAATAAATTCATGGGAATTTCGCCGCCCGAGATATTTCACTTCGTTATCTCGTCTAACCGTTTCTCGCAAAAAAATAACAAAAGTACTGCACGTCGCCTAGCTGACCCCTTCTACGAAAGACGATCTATGAGACACAATGAAGGGGTCAATTTTCTCATCGTATCGGACTGACCGGTGTGGGAAGACCGGTCAGTCCCCGGCGATGGTCATCGAAGGTTTTGTTCTCGCATTGTCTCCGGCACAAAAAACAACCCTTTAATTTTGGAAAGATTTGAAAGACAGTACTTAGGCTGCGATGCCCCTTTGAATGAGCGAACGGTTTTGTGTCGGTCTGCTCACAGGTGTGTATGTATAATGTATAGTGTATAGCCCCTTCTATTCAACCACCCCTCGTGACTGCTTCAAAATTATAATCGCTATGAATATCGGCGGATAAACTTTGACCATAAATTATTATTATTGTTATCTCTTCTAATTCATAAAATAGTTTTTATTTGAGTCTTTTGTACTCGCACTATTAAAATATGTTGAAATGATAATATTTATTGTTATTGTATCCAAAAAAATATAATCTACTTATTTAATTGTTACTTGACTTATAAAAATATCAAGAAAATTTAAACATCTAAGATCTCAAGTCTATTTAAACCTCACGACTACAGACTATGAGAATTTGATATATAATCAAATTCTCATGTCACATTAATGTTCGTTCCCGTACTCCTCCGAAACGGCTTGACCGATTCTCATGAAATTTTGTGAGCAAATTGAGTAGATCTGAGAATCGGCCAACATCTATTTTTCATACCCGTGAGTAATAACTATTATAAAAAAATATTTATACTTATGGCAAAACAATGTTTGCCGGGTCAGCTAGTTTTTAACATTAAAATTGCAAAATAACAAATACAATAATTTTCAATTTTAATATTTCAATTTTAGTATTCCTAAACGATCAATTTTATTGCCCAATATTACGTGTTGTGCAATATTATTGACGGTTTAGGATTAATATTTAACAGTTTGAGCTAGTTTATTTTTTATTGCACCATATTGTTACTTACCATCACAAACAACGGGCTCTTTTGAAATTTCTGACTTATGTTAAATATAACATTTTAGAAAACGGCAATCATTTTCCAATAGGTGTTCCGTGTTATTTAGCTTTGGAGCTCTCTGTATAAGGCTCACCCGTCTGAGCCGTAAATGATTGCCATCGGACGTCAAATGCAATAATAAATGGACATGACCGAACATTTTACTTGCCATTTGAGCCAATTGATGAGCGAATAATTGCTCGCGAAGACTATCCGTCTATGCCACTCACGATCATAAACATACCGAACCATTTAGTAAAAGCTTCAAGAAAATGCAAAAACAAAATTAAAGTCATTTTATTGAGCGACTTCCAAAAAGGAGAAGGCAATACGTTCGACTGTATGTATCTTTTTTTTTTTTTTTGGAGTAAACATTTTACGACTGAACTTAATTGAGTGACAGGTACTTTGTTATTATAATTATGACTTAATTTTATTTAATTTGGGACTGTGCATAAAATTTAAATAAAATCTTGTTTTCTTTTTAATAATATAATATGTCTACTTATAAAAATGTAAAAAATAAGTTGCATGAGTATTGAGACACCGGAGGGTAGGGATGGTAAGGGAAGGGAATAGGGGAGGGTAGGGAAAGGAATAGAGTAGGGGATTGGGCCTCCGGTAAACTCACTCATTTGGCGAAACACTGCGCAAGCGCTATTTCGCGCCGGTTTTCTGTGAGAACGTGGTATTTCTGCGGTCGAGCTGACCCATTCGTACCGAAGCATGGCTCTCCCACTATGTCTACTATGCCTTGCTTGTAACCACCTCCTTACAATAATATTGAAAACCTAAGTAGGTTAAGTTAGGACTCGTTTACAAAAAATGGGTTTATTGAAAGAATATTTTTGATGTATTTTTTTACTAAATATGACATTTAATTAGTTTCGTATAATATATTTTTATATTGATCGTTATGTTTTATGAGTGTGCGGGTAAAAGGATCACAAAAATATAATAAAAATATATCTCTGTCATTTGATACGGAACTATATCAATAAATAAAAGATTTTATTGCGACACCGGGCCACGGTTCATGAAAGTATCTTTACATTTAGTAGTGCCAACGTTTTAAATATTATATCGATCTCGATTCCCATTCAAGCTTGTTGTATTTTAAATAAGTCTAAATAGATAAAAAGTAATCGAATCTGTAAGGAACAACCTCAAAAATTCTTAGAATAGCATAGGTGGTTAGTGGTTACTAATTAATAAATATGCTGGGAAGTGGTTAAAGGTAACTTTGTATTTATTTTTTACAAATTATTATTTATTTCATATACAACTATAGTTTGTGTTAATATATTATTATTTAAATACTACTATGCAATATCATACTAAAGATATAACGTAGTGAGAAATTATACTTTGTTTCCATATTCCGTGTTGAAATTATCTCTAACAATAAGTAACCATTCACGATACTCACACATCGAATAATTAAAATACGTAGTGGTCTATAGACGTAATTTAAATGAACATGGTTGATAACGATGACTGTCCAGTTCCATGTCTAAACAGAGGGTATAGTCGAGTAATATTGGATCATTTGGACACCAAAGAACAAATCAAAAATTTCTGAAACATAACACATCGTATGCGATAGGTATGACATTTAACGATGCGTTATGTAAAATCGAATGCAAGTTAGCCAAGTAGGTACCTACCCTGGCGATGACCGCTGACCCTATGACGTAGATCATCGCGTACAAAGGGGTATTTTTGATGAATCGTCGAAAAGAAACAAAGGGCACATAAATTTATCGAGGAGTGGCTTATCATGATCGTCCACTTTCTCCCGGTGTCGACAAACCTGCGGGCTCCGACTCACGACCGGGTAATACATGATCATACACGGTGGTTACTAAACGACGAACATCAAATCCTAAGTGATCTCCAACGGTTTGACGGTAAAATTGCTGCACGTTGCCGGTCTTCATAACGCAATCTATATTTACCAACCTTCTTCTATGACTTCAAATTAATCAGTAGACACCTTAATTCTGTCAATCAAAGTTAAAAATCCATTTTAATTTAACGCTAATCAGGCTTCGATCCAGTCTGGGTCATAAAAATCAACATAATAGAATTTTCACGTCAAACGATAAATTCTTGAAGTTTTATATTTTGACCTGTGCAGGTTTTGACCAATCGAATCGCGTTTGATGTTGGGTTGATATTATAATAATATGAAATGCCATTTTGTACCATCAAGGAAATTGATTCCTAGGCAGTTGACGGACCTACGTCATTCGGTCGGCTTATGTCAATTCAATGTTAGCTGTGATCGGTCGGATGGGTTTGACAACGCGACTAAAATACGCAGGTCCGCCATCTGCCTAGGAATCAACTTCTCTGATAGTACATTTCTTACACCGAGACTTCACAGGGTTACAAAGAAACTATATAATTGTGAGAGATTATTTAGCAGAGACGACCAAAACATAATAAAATCGCTTTTCATCTTGTCAACAAGAGTTCTTTTGAACTTTATCCCACCATCTTGTCCAACCGTCTCCTCATATAACTCATGTTAGAAACCAATTTGATTAGGAATTGTGTAAGCTAATCTTATTAGACACTGCTCATGTTCTAATTTGATTGGCCGGTTGAAATGACTGCACGTTCGTATCGGCCTGCAGTTAGTGGGCCAATTAATTTATCAATAAGTACGATCTGATATTGGCAGCGGAATAGGGGTAAACTATGCTAAGCATTTGTCTATGGTCTATAAGTAGTAAGTACTAAGAGTAATTTAGCTTCGACTATAAAAAAATTGAATACCAATGAAAAAAAATTCGAGTTTATTAGTAAAATAACACAATTCATCTGATTGACAAGATTTTTATTTTTTAATGAAGACTTGACTTTTTTTCTACATTTTAAGATTGATGCTTATAAGCCGAGAATTTTTTTTTCTAACAAACACGTGGAATATAAAGATCATGAGTTCATAATCATTCAGAAAAAAACTCCATAATATGACCATACAAAATTTAAACTCATGAAATCTCTTGAATTAATGCTGCTTAATAATAAACAAACTATTATGTTACTATACATAAGATACTTGAGTTAAATATTTTTTATTACACTGTATAATTATTTAACCATCATTAAATTAGAATATAAATAGCAAACGAGATCGACGCGATAAGCACGTCAACATAATTATTATTGTTTTTGTACTATTTTTTTAAGTTTTAAGTAGTATAAATAAAGAGTCGTATATTTATTTATAAATTATAACCTACGAGTTAAATGATAGTTTATTTTATTATACTCCATATAAAAAATCGCATATTCACAGCAATGTAAAAGAATCAAGTTATAAAAGTAATTAAATACAGTAATTATTTTTATAGCCTATCTACCATACTTGCATAGTTAATAATAATTACAAAGTATCTTTTCATTTAGATTACTCTGCGGCAATAGCTTTATCGAATAAAATTCATTATAAAATATAATGTCAAATTAATATAAAATGTTCGGCGTGTTTGATGTTACAATTGAAAGCAAAGGAAAGTTAAAATATAACGTTTACAAAAGTTTCATATTTCTTATGAGACTGGAGGAGAATAAAGTAAGTCTCATTCGATTTCTTGCCCTTGTGCACATATTCTCGTAGAAGTGTTTTGTTATAATTAATTCTGCGGTTTTATTTAAATGGTTTTAAAAATTTTACAATTACTTTAACTTGATGATGTCGGCTTTGTAAGAAAATAGCTAAATGCAATTTTTAGGCTTAAATGTAGCTTTGCACATTTTTAACGCCTGTAGAGCTAGAGCGTGTAAAACTCCGAATAAAGTTTAAGATCTGAAAACTTTCTGAAAAGTTTAGGATCTACTGTTAAAAAGATCTGAAAACTTTTTACAGTAGATCCTGATTTCGTCATTTCATATGAAAATGTTTCACTTGGTTTCGCTTTTCACAGTTGCAAAATAGCTGACCATTGGACGCGCATTGGTGTATTATAATTTGTGATTGTTTCATAATTCATTAGTGCGAGTGAGTGGCTGAAAGTACCTCCGGCGAGCCACACCCACACGGCAGAATATTGTCGAGCTGCCACACTATATCATGTCGTTTGACAAACATTGATAAATTGAGCCGATGCACTTACAGCTGGACGCGCCTACGGTATTATTGGCCTTCGACTGCTCTGAGATTCATTCTCGTTACTTCCGTCGGCAGATTACATAAAATGAAAACATTTTACTCGTTTATATTCATGGGCATGTTAGAAACTTCTTTGACTTCATCAGTTCATTCTTCACGAATATCTGTTTAAATGTGTTTTCTAACAAATTTTCTTGCTTATAAAGCCTTTAGGCAACAATAATCTTGAATGATCTACCAGTCTCAAGTATTATGTATAGAAAATGTCGGTCGAGACTAAAACTACTTTATCATTATTTTGAAACATTTTTGTCACTACTGCACATAGAAACTCAAGATCGTGTTGAAGATAGCTAGATTAAAAAGAATTTGTATTTTTTGCAGATAAAGCCGTGTAGATGTAAAATACTTTTATTGGACCGGTCGCTGTTGCTACTCGCTTGTTTATTTTTGTTCTAGCATTTGATGTTTGCGACCACGTCGATTGAAATATTAGGGTCAATTCAGACCGCAACTGCAGAAATTTAGAAATGCATCTACGCGTCGCATTGCGGTCTGAATCAACTCTAAGTTTCATCTAATACTCAGTCAAAGATGAGTGTTATGTTCAGCGAGCAGCAGTAGTAATACTAGCCACTGATCGTATTTAGATCTAATCTCTGAAAGTCCACGCAATACTTAAAAGTCAACTGCTACCTTTTATTGTGAGATAAATCTATTAGAGCAGAGCCATCGATATTGAATCGTTAATTGCGTATGAGGCGACGTACGAATTTAAAACGTGGCATTTAAATGCCAATACTGTCGCCATCTCCGTCACGTGACTCGCGAGGAGAGACCGCGAGCGACGCAGATCTGACAACACTCAATGTCACTCTCGGTCCATTGAAATTAGAATCGATTGCACCGCCCACGCCTCGGCCGCTTAATTACTTAATGCATATAAGTTATAGTTATTGGGTTAGACTCTAACTCCAAAAATAGCTGCATGTTTATTGAAGACATAAATTATACATTACTTTTATTATGCATAACATTTTGAGAACGACCTCATAATATCGTCATAGTAAGTTACTGTTAAAGCTGGATACGTCTTAAGGAAAATAAGAAATGTGAAATGTCCAGAAAAGAGAGCAGCGTTCATTGAGTGGACATCTCAGATGGTCATCATTTGTTTCTCAGTACCGCTAATCTAGTAGCCGTGTAACACGTTTACGAGCTCGTTCAGAGATGCTCCGGTGTGTCCGTAATAGCTATTGCAGTATTATATGGATAGATGACCGCGAGATATCAACATATTCTCGCCGCGTAATTTATATCTACGATAACGTCGGGAATTACGCCGTAACCGTCACCGTCACCGTAACGTGCGCATATCATGCATCTACATTCTCGGAAATTTCACTTGTAAAATTTTCTTTGTCACCGCACTTTCGGAGAAACTGTTTTTGATAGCCACTTTTTAAGTAAACTATGTTTGCACCACAAAAATGTAGAGTCATCTTGTTCACATTATGATTGTAGCATTGTTAATTGTGTTATCACTTGTCAGTCATGTAGTTTGATGTCAGGCCTGCGCAGCGCTTGGATCTAATGCGGCTGATGTGCAATAGTATTTATTTATTGCACGATAAGCGAGATTTAAGTCTGACTTAAATCTCGCTTACCACACCGTACCGCGGTAATAACTAATACCTTTAAATTTCATGTTTGCTTGCTTAAATACGTAAGCTATTTTAAGTAGTTGTTACTGTAGAGTCGAAGTTTTTTGTGTTAAAGGTATAGTTAAGCTTATGTGCTCGATCGCAAACGACTGTAGTTATTAGTACAGTTAGTATCCGTTGATAAACACGGGAGAAAATTGTTAGCGCATTATACCGCGTAAATACTAAGTTGCACAAGCCACGCGACTGTATAAATTGCGCGAACATAATTACAATATATCAATGCTTCAGTCAATGGCGTATTTACGATCGTATCGAATCGCAGTCAAACGGAATAAAATACGTCCGTAATGAAGATCTAATGCTGCGTTTAGCGCTTGTAATAACCGAATCACGTTCCACGGAAAGTAAAATTAACGTCACATCGGACACGAACGGTACGGTTCCTCGCCTACATTCATAAAAACTAAACATCAAATACATAGTTGATACTTACTTGATAGTCATTTTACAAATGCTTTCTGTACTTTTTCAAAGTTTAACAGATAATATCCACTAGATGGCTAGATGGCTACCATTGGAAGACTTTTGGCTATCTAGCCTCCAGTGAGTATCTATTGAACTAATACTATATCTACTTATACCATTTTCAAAATTACGGGATACAGAATTTAGTACTCTTGACATTTAATATGAAACTTTGTGTCTCAATTCGCCGTTTGGACTTTTATGCATACCGAAGTTTCCATTACCTTGAAATTAACAGTTAAGTCTGTTTATCTCCAACAGCGAGACAGATCTGTCTTAAGCTGATACCTGAAGGTCACGTCACTGTTAGCACCATAAATAATAAACAGTAGATCATCTCCATACATATAAGCGTGTTTTAATGTTTTTAGATAGCTCGAAGTAACAAATCAATAGTAGCACGAATTAAATACTCAGTCGAGGTTTTGACTTAAAAAAATAATTTTATTTCAGACCAACAGAGTTCTTACTACTAATTTAATAATCGAAAGAATCCCTTAACTAACTTAAGTCTACGTTTTTATATAACTAAAGTGCTGATGATGTGTTTGTCAGCTGTTCCACTTAGGAAGACCTGACAAAGCTAATCTGGGCAGGGCTGCGACTCTTAACTCCTACCTCCCCTAGAGAAAAATTATCTGAGATCTAGTCTTAGTGTTAAGTTAGTCTGATTTCAATCTCATTTGAATTACTCTACTGTATTATATTTGTATTGTTCTGTAAGCCTCCCCTGTCCAACGGGGAACAGATGTAACAGATGTGATTCTCCTTCCCAACATAAATTGACCTTTCTCTCTCTCTGACTCCGTGTACAAAAATTCCACACTTCAAGGATTCATTTACACTGGTAATTGATATAAACTGATCTGGTTGTATAATAGCCGCAATAGAGCACAAGTGTAAGAAACCTGAGGTCAAGTTCCACACGATCTCGTTTCGCTCGGTAATCATTGTAGGGATTGAAATATGCTTTCGTGTAAGTTGCGCGTGCGCAGATAACATAGTTTTGTTGTTGACACACGACAATAACATAACATAATGAATGTCACGAAAATTTGTAAACGAATAGGCTTTGTAATATATTTTATGGCATACTCTGTCAGTAATTAATTGCTATTCCAATCGTTCTGTGCCATATTGTATCTGTCCCACATTTTAATAAATATAAACACAAACGTAGTACTCTAACATTTTATTGCCAAATACGGTAAACGTTCCCAGACAGTAAAGGTATATAAACGAAGAATAAATATCGTATGCGCGATAAAATTTTATTAGAATCTATAATTGCCAACAAAAATTAAAAAAAACAAACGCTTATCTACTAATGGGATAGATCGAGCATACCTTTCGCCATTAAGGGCCTGTCCTTAGCCGAGCGCGATATGCAAGCATGACGCGATAGCAGTTTTATGAGTGTTAATTAAGCTTCGTTTCACAGACCTCTATATAGCCACTGAAAGTAATTATTAGTTCTTTATAAGCTTCTTATCGGGGAAGAACAATGGGGACGTGCGCGCAATACCAAACTCCGCGACCCCCGCACTCCCCCGCCCTCCGCCCGCCACTCGGGCTGTGTCCTCTCTTGAGATCTGATCTGAGCTCATTATTTCATCTTACTAGCATTCGGCATGTCGCATCGCTACCTCTACATCAAAATAATCAAAGGTCACGAAAGAGTTTTTTTGATTTACTACTACTATTTACTACTACTACTAGAAAATTAATCCAAAGTTTTAAAGGAGCTAAATAATTAGGCGTGTGCATTAAGATTATCTGCATATTAAACATGAGACACTTGTGTATGTAAATATAATGACTATCAATAAAACCTTTATGGTATTCAGTACACATGACCATAAATTATAAAGATTAAAGTCAATAACGCTATTAATATGATAAGTACGTAATTGAACGCAAAATGCTTTTTGCTCGGCGCGTGACGTAAAATCATTTATTTATTACAATACTATAAACAATTTTATATAAACGAAACAAGTCAAAAAATAAATGCAATCGTCTATAATATGGGTTTAACAGCAATTAAAAAAGAAATTGCGATGGTAAGCCGAGATATTAGAACTTGTTATTTACGATTAGGAGCCAAAGTAAATATATAGCATCCAGTAACCATTGAGCAATCCCAAAAAATTAAAATACGTATCATTAATCAGCCCGCGTAGCGTTATCGCGTAGAGCATCTACGTGAGCCCCGGGCTACCTGTACAATGTTTCGGTGACAGCAAACTGCTTCTGCATTCTAAGCATCCATATAATAAGACTAAATTTAGTGTTTATATAACTTACAGTAGCATAATGTTTAATATAAGTCTACGTAATACGAAAAAAAATATTTAAAATTATTTCTAAAAGACCTCTCTCCCGCCATCTGTCGCGCGGCAATGGAACTACAATAGCATGATTTTGGTGTACACAGAGCCATCTAGTGGTGCGATCACTGTGCTACATGTACGCGTTGAAACAAACTCACAAAGCTGGTAGGTAGCCGCGTAGAGTTTTTGAGACCTCCTTACCGTAATGGCGAGGTCGCTCAAATTAGCTTTTAGTATGTATTTAAAAATAGATTAGTGAACTGCAATTTGCAAATTTTATTTAATAATAAGATTTTTAAACGGTAAGTAATTAAATAAGTATATTAAATTA
Source organism: Aricia agestis (assembly GCF_905147365.1). Taxonomy (NCBI): domain Eukaryota; kingdom Metazoa; phylum Arthropoda; class Insecta; order Lepidoptera; family Lycaenidae; genus Aricia; species Aricia agestis. Next base: position 9,686,191 of record NC_056414.1, on the reverse strand, counting down.
GTTCATTATGTTATTCATAAATTACTTTAACAATATTTAAGACAGTTAAAAGTTAGTTCAGTTATTTTGTCAAGTTTTCCCCTTCACGGCAGTATCAAGGTCACATTTTGTAGTTGGTATTTTTATTAATAACAAACTCGTATCTACGTCATAAATTTCGATGGAAACGCGATGAATCAAAATAAATGTTGGATATATTTTTTGCGTTTCCTCGCGAATATTGTTTATATCGAGTCAGCAAACACTATAAATAACGTGGATACAAACAATCAGGGAGCCTTTTTGTAGTAACATTTTAATGGCGTTATTCCCGACTCATTGATACAGAGAGTAAAAACTACAATCGAGATGAATAAAACAAAAGAGGAGAAATAAAGGGCAATGATTGGCAGACGAGTTGCCGCGCACCCCGCACCCCGCGCGACGGACACATCCACTATTGTTTTAAATAAAATACAATCATCCAGATATAATAAGACTTCAATTGACGGTCTCGTTAAAACTCGGGAGTTCAGTTTTTGTTGCTAGGCAGAAGCCGCCGTGTCTCTTGTCACCCGTGTTTGTGCTGAGCCCAACATACTTACTCACAATAAAATATAAACCTACGGTACATGCCTATAGTGTTATTGTGAATATATAAAATTCCGAATCACGTTTACAATGATTTAAAGGTTTTGGCTCCGCACAACGCATCAACCGAACGTCAGAAATTTAAAAACTTTTCTTACAATGTTTATAATAAGAATGTGAAAGTCGTCTGCCCTTAAATTGGCTCAATTTAACAAACATTCAACCCGTGTATGTTAATAACGGTAAACGATCGTCCGCTCCCACTGATATTAGCTTATTAATCGAGTAAAATTAATTACAACATTAGTTCTGTTATACTCGTAAACGTGAAATTGGAGATTTTGACCGACATTTCCGCTTCTGTTTTAATTTAATAAAATATTATTTTAATTTTTACATTTACTAGAGATCGCGATCGAGATAAATGGTCGAAATTCGACTACAAATAAAAAAATAAAAAAGTTTCCAACGCTTTTCTATTGATATTGTCAAAATATTGACTTCATTATTTTTGGACATAATTCCAGCTACAGTCTCAGATTAATATATTGTGTGTATTATTGTGTGTAATGTTTTATTAATTATAAAAAAATATATGATAAAAGCATAATTTCAAAATAATAATAGCTCGATGCACTCCTCCACCATATAATCTATAACTGTACAAAATTTCATTCACCTACGTTTCCGCATTTTTTGTCAAAAGGCAGGGGCGGATCTACTTAAAGGCTTTTTGGGCTGCAGCCCAGGGCCCCGCGAATACAGAGGGCCCCCAACCGAACTGAAACCAATAGACGATATTGTCAATAATAAAGATTATCTAGAATTTAAAAAATCCGATCATAAGGTTGGCAGCACTGCGATCAATCAACGAGGCATTTTCTTATTTTTTTTAATTTGATTGTCAAAATGGCAATTAGTTGAGTAATTAGGTAGGGCCCCTAAGCAGCAGAATTTGTGTTGTCCTGGGCATTAGCCTAGGACAACAAAAATTCTGCTGCTGGGCTTGTGGAGACCTGAACTTGTGGGGCCCTGGGCTATTAAGCCCAGGGCCCCACAAGTTCAAGATCCGCCCCTGTCAAAAGGGATACAAAGTTTTTCGCTCGCGTATTAATATATAAATTATATCAACAATTACGTAGACCGTACATATTATTATTAAGGTCAAAAATGAGTTATCCGTTTAGAAAAACGCATAAACGCATCCAAGCATAATATAAAATTAATATTATGCTTGGATGAAATCGTATATCAGGTATAGCGTTTTCCAGAATTGGTGGATAGTCCTAACCAACTGAACCAAACCATACGTACACATTATGCCAAAATGGGCAAAAATGGTATTCTTTCTAAATTTTACCAAATAACATAATATTAATTATGAACTCTTAAGAATATTTTTTTCCTCGATGGAAGTAATTCTGCCACTCCCCCTGCATACACGCGTGGATAACCAACAATCCACCAATACTGAGAAACCCTGTAGACATTTAAAACGATAAACGGGCAAACGATATCCAAGGTAATATGAAACTCGGTATATCTGACTTCTAAGCCGCGTCTTAACTAAATTTAGAATCAGATACAGTTTCCGTGTGCCGTAATCTGCCCCTTTCTAAAGAAGAAATTTATCTGCCGGCAAATGCGGAGCTACGTAGCCACCGGGGCGTAAGAAAATCCTAATTTATGGTACCCCATCAACACGCTACGCAGACGGCATCGTAATCTAATTATAATGGCGCCCCCACAGCCTACGTCCAGGTCGCCGGTCGGTAACTCCGCTGACATGTAAAATATGGCCACATGAGCCTTTGATAGCTAGTTATGACCGGCGAGAGATAAATTCCGTACCGCTAAATCGTTAAGAGATTATTACATCAATACTAATTAAACACATAAAAGAGTAGACTGATTGCCTAATTTATCACTGCTTAGATTTGTACCGGGCTCTAAATCGTTAACAAGCGGATATTTGCTAAACGTTCAATTAAAAAACAATTAGCCCTGAAATAGGATATATTCGAGATGATACGTTTGATGTTCTAGTAGATAAAAGTTTTTGTAATGGATTATATTGCAAAATAGTTTAAAAATAATATTAATTCCCGGGAAACAATCAGTTCCTCGTTATCATTAAAATGAAATAACATTACAAAAGAAACTCACCTAACTAAGCTTTGGTTATCACTCTGGTAAAGCTCTATTATACAAAAAGCTTTTTACTACACCAAAACATATTCTAATAGCTATGTAATTTTTATCTTAAGTATTTCAAACTGTTTACTGGTTCCATTTTTAACTTTCATCCGGTGTCACCTTTGCATACGTTGCCTAATTTTTCCATACTATAAATATTTATCGTATTCAATTTGCATCTGTTCTGAATAAGAAAAAACGATAATATTGGAGTTATTTTGCCATTGAATTTCTTTTACACGCAACTTAATAAGTAAAATGGAGCCAATTATAATTAATACGGTATGCCAGCTCCTTTTCTGTATAATATTAATTACATACTCCATATATAGCAGCATACTTGATCTTGTGACGAAATTAAGTCCAGCTTAAACTTAATTGCCGTTAAAAACACAACAGAGGAAAGCAGCAAAGATAATAAGTATGAGAAAATATTCTGAAAATGCGTATATATATATATATATATATTTTATTATTTCTTCCGTTTAACCGTAAGTACACGAGTAAAGACTCTTCTTAAGAGTCTTAATGGACAATCCTTGTTTACTTAGCAGTAACGTTTATCACACACTAGTGTTGAAATTGAACTAAAACACGTTATGTACTGTATGACCTTTATATTTTTAAAAGATTCTTAAGTCCTCTCGTAACAAAAATAGTAAAATTATGACTTATGTTATGACCATAACGAACTATTTTGTTTAATTATTATTATCGCACTCTTGTGCTTAATTATAGGCGACATATACCGGCGATCAAACTTTAATTACACTTATAATAATCCTCTTAATATTATTTCATTATCTCTGGGATAATCACTAAATTCATTTGCTGCAATTATATTTTTACTGTCGATATATTTTCAGATTTCTTTGCTACGATTGCTATTACATAGTATGGTTTAATGCACCTCCACATAATAAAATGGATAAAATCAATCGCATTAAATTACTTAAGTACTTCCAATTATTATAAATTATAATGATAACATTACTAGCTGTTGCTTGCGACTTCGTCCGCGTGGGCTTCAGTTTATAGCGCGCGATGTCAACAAAATTGGTGTCAAAAGCTTTTATAAAAAAAACCTCTGGTACCTCTTAAATCAAAACAGCTGTGCAGACTGCAGTGTGTACATAATATTTCATTTTTTTTAATTAAGCTTTATATTTTATGCCAAATTTTAAAGCTTATTTAAGCCCATAATTACACAACTTTACCCATAAACTATTTATATCATTGATAGGTTTAACTTTTAAGGTTACGTCACTGCATAGATAAAGTACTGGGTTATTTAATAACGTAAAAAAGTAATAACAATCGAAAAAAAATCGAAACTCGAATGTAAGATGATACCATTGAGGTAGTATAGACTGGAGAGAGCCATATATCGGTGTATAAGCGCCAAAAGCGTGTAATGTTATGTCCTACTTACAAGGACATAATAAAGGAGTCGGCCGGCATATTTCATGTAATAAACGTGTTAAAAAAGGTTTTTAGTGAACATTTAATGCTTGATATTGTTGAGTTTTGTGGTTCCGCTAAATATTACCATAAGAATAGCCAAAGAATGCCTCAAACACGTGGATTTAACATTAAATACGTAAGTTTTGAACAACGTTTTTTGGGGTATTCTTGTTAGCTAAAAAGATAATTTATCAGTTTATTAATCCCTTATTCGTGCTATATAAGGCATTAGTGCTAAAAATGTCACACCAATTAATAATTTGGCTATAAAAATTGCATAGCTTTTTACGTGTGTGTACGGATTCTCGTCACTTGAACTATAGTTAATCGATATCATGAACTAATTGACTTTCTTTCCTGTATCATAAAGTGCTTCGAAATAATCGACAAATAGAAATATTCAAGAAAATAAACGCACACTACTTGTATGAAAATAAGCACAAAATGGCCACGCGATGACGGGCTAAGACTACATCTATACTTTAACACTTAATCTATGGATGATACCACCTCTTATAGAAAGAAGTCTGGGCAAGCGTCACCGCGATGTAGGAGACGCACGGCGCCATCTATTATGAATTTTTGGAACTAACTAATTTGAACAAATTTACGCATTTTCATCCCCTTACAACTCTTTTTTTCCAGTAAAAAAAGTAGCCTTTCCCAGGCTTTAGACTATCTGTATACAATATTTCATTACAATCGGTTCGGTAGTTTTGGCGTGAAAGCGAGACAGACAGACAGAGATACTTTCGCATTTATAATATTAGTATAGATAAGGCACGTAATGGAAACATAATCGTTTATAGAACAGGCAAATAATAAAACGAGATTTTAATAAATATTTTTTAGATATTTTTGGAAGGATCAGGAGATTCTCTTACTTAATTTGTCGCTTCGACCTCAGTTTGCACTGCACGAGGTCATGAAATATATAAATGTGTCGTAACTGCAATATCAAAAAACCTTATCAAACTTTCGGGAAAATGGGCCCCGTTTTGCGCGCAAATTCAACATTTAGCAATTTATTAGCACCTACCTACTCGTAATCAAAATCGGGACAATAAATTATGCAACAATATTCAATGTAGCAATTATTCTCACTTGTATATAAATGTGGTTTAATTGGTTAATCCAATAACATAAGTCAGCGCTGTTCCTATGGCGGGGCGAGTAAATTCTAAATTATCAGCCATTCGTTTAAATCATCCGAGCGCTTTCAAGGCCCCATGACCAACATTGGTTCGGAACACTTTAGTCTTTACTGTTATTGATTCAATATGGCTGTGATTAACGACCCGCGGAGGTACAGTCGCCGACTGAGTAACATAGTTCGATCTTACTACGTTCGCAATAAGGTTCAAGAGTTAAGTATACATGATTCGTCCGTATATACACATATTCTAAACTATTGATTTACCCTTAAAATTACAAAATTGAATAATGAATCTTCTTAGCTACACTGAATGTTTCATTATCATTATTATTCAGATATTATTATTGTACCGAGATGCTGATTTAACATAAATGATAAATATTGCGAATTCGTTTTTGAAACTACTCTACGATAGAGCAGGTACGTAAATCGCAATATTATATGGATGAATCTATATTATATAGGTAGAGAACTAGAGACATTGGTGACACAGGGCAACCTAGTTAGGGCACCAGTCTTTTGCTACAATATTTTGTACCTACTACATCTTAATAATAATTTTACTATGTTTTTCGTAATGTGGAAGTATAAAGAAAAAGGTTCTACTTAGATTACTACTATTATCTATTCTGTGCCTGAAGGACTTGTGATACAGGTACCTGACAACGGAAATATATTTAATACTTTTATACTATACATATAGTTAAGATTTTTATTATACTATGTGATACACATCCGTGACCCAGGAACATTGAAAACTTTTGTTCCGTCGGCAGGATTCGAACCCGCGACACCCGGCTTGAGCACTGACCACGCGCTCAACCACTGAGCCACATTGGTCAGACAATAATATTATCATGTAAGTAAGTAAATAGATTTGTCTTTATGATAACTTAAACAAAAATATTTTACAGATGAGCGCTTTTATTTAATTCTATTTCTTATACTACTTAGGTATAATATACGTATTTAATATTCACACTAAATAAAATAATAATAATTTATTCGCGCTGAGACCACACTTTGTTATTTGTTTATTACGAAATAGCATCAAACGCTTATTTTATTTTAACAGTTTATATTTATTGGGGTAATATTACAATAGCTGATGACTAAAATGGAAGTCGGTATTCAGAATAATAATTATAAGAATGTAGAATGTAGATATAAATGTAAAAACAATCGACAGTCTAAATTATTAAAATGCTTCGTTTAATGTACAAAAACATTATTTTCAAAGTAATTGGTTTCATATGTTAATAATTATTGCTATACTTAAACGCAATAAAATATTTTGTTGACGATATTATTTTAGGTTTCATGTTTTTCACTCGTACCTGACTCCTGAGTTAATATAATATCGGCAGAAACTTCCAAATAATAATGAATCAGATCAAGAAAGAACGGATATAAAATTTTATATCCGTTCTTTCTTGATCTGATTAATAATTTTGCTAACTTTACTTTTCGTTTATAATATATCGTTTATAATATAAAGGATTGCAATTTGAATGTCTCGTTAAAACTCCTGAGCGGCTACTTACACCAATTTATTTCGCTTTAGGTACGTTTATACGAAAATCGTGTATTTTGGTGGCAATTAAATATTGTTTTTTTGTGTTAAGTAAAAACAATTTAAGCAGACTATTAACACGAGCATACTCTTGGTGAAGCGTTCTAATACTTTAAATTAGGGATGCCACGAATAGAGAATTGGCCGAATATTCGGCAACACTGGCGGCCGAAGCGCCGAATATTCGGCACAGTCGCAACCTGTTTTCCTCATTGCGTTTGCGCGGCAGGGACAAACGAAAAACAGTACCCAAACCTTTCGAAATTTGCTAAAATTTAATAATAATAATAGACAAATGTCTAGTGTACTGTGCACTTTGTTGAATAAATATTCAACAAAGTGCACAGTACACTACAATAAAACAAAGCACAAACAATAGAGACAGAGAAAAAAAAGACAAGCATACTAAGCCTAACCACAATATATTTATATAGGTAACAGAAAAAAAATTTTTCTTCTCTTGGAAGTAGCGTATATAAGTGAGAGGGTATTTTCTGAGGCTGGTAACATTTACGATGAAAAGAGTAATCGGTTGCTACCAAAAAAAAAAAAAAACTTGTTTTTATGCATCACAACTTACCACTGATCAATTTTATTTACTGTTACTGTTGTAATTTGGAAATACATACATAATTTTCAGTAAGTATTATAACGTGTATTTTTACATGATTTGGTATTCGGTATTCAGCCGAATAGTAAGTATTATTCGGTTGAATAACAAATAGCAAAAAAAGAAGCCGAATAGGCCGAATACCGAATAGTTGCTGATTATTCGTGACGCATTTACTTTAAATCAGTGTTTGTCAACCTAGGAATAGCGAAGCTTCTGAAGGTGCCAGAGGTCGAGATAACTTCAGTAAAAAATATATATTAATGCTATTCAAGTGCGCGTAATTTTTAGAACTTTATTGTACTTAACGCGAAAAGTTTTTCATACCATTATAAAAAAAGGTTGAAAAACAATGCTTGAAATAAATGAATCAATGTTCAAATACAAAATTAATTTGAGCGCGAATAGCCTTGAAACTTTGTATCCCTAATTAACGAAATGCTAGTCGATGCTGTTATCTTTTACCAAATGAATAATTTAAGTCGGCTATCAATCAGACAGTCAATTTACATATTTACGAGGAATATTAGCAACGATTTGTTTGTAATGGACGGCATGTTGCTAGTTGCTACGCATTTCTGACTTATTTTTAGAACTTTATTGTACTTATAAACGCAATTTCCAAACAACTTTATTGATTGATTTAAGGTCAGATACTATAGTCAGGGAGCCCTAGAACATTTGTTTTTTATTACTATCAAGCAAATTTTTTGTGAGTTTGATTTCATTTTGACGAACAACATTTTTATTTGCGAAAAATCTCGAAAATGGTAGCTAACAGAGATAGAAAGGATTTCATACTTTGAATTGATGGTCCTAAAATATGGACTATTTTATTTGTAGGACAATGTTACTCTTAAATTATATGACTATTAATCTATCAATATACAAAAAATCAGCTCGTCAGGGTTCCGTTATAGGGTTCTATAATCAACAAAACTTGGTTGACTACTGAACCCTAAAACGGAACCCTGACAAGCTGATTTTTTGTATATTAATAGGTCAATAGTTATATAATTTAAAGCAACATTGTCCTACAAATAGAACAATCCATATTTTAGGACCATCAAGTCAAAGTATGAAATCCTTTCTATTTCTGTTAGTTATCACTTTCAAGATTTTTCGCAGATAAAAATGTTGTCCGTCTTATCAAAATGAAGCTACTCACAAAAAATTAGCTTGATAGTAATAAAAAAAATGTTCTAGGGCTCCCGTACTACTACGATAGTTCCTGTTAAAGACTGCCTTCCATATTTTTTTTTCAATGTTATTTATTTTATTTTACTACTTCCGGAACCCTAGAACATAATGGTTGTAGAACTTTGTATAAATCATTTCGAAAACATGATCAAAATAGTAAATAATTTGCATTATTATTGGTTGTGAAACAACTCAAAAACAAAGATACCAAAAGTAATAATTTTGTTCGTGTTTTGAAGTTTTGAATCTCTAAGTTTTATTTTCCGATCATTCGCACAAAAAATGACTTTGTGTCCATAACTTAATTGCATTAATTTTGTTTTTGCTGTTGGCAGCAGGTAATATGATAAACAAGCAACAATTTTAAATATAATTTATGGTACATGCAAAAAAAGGTTTTTTTTTAAATTTTCCGTGCCAAGCAATAAAGGACAAAGCTGCATTGAAATATTTTTTGGATAATTTTTAGAATCATCCGTTTGTTTGTCTTCGGTGATCGATAACTTGTATACAGAATGACAATACTTTACTGTTTTTCTGGCTTAGCCTTTTATTGGATTTCATAAATTATACAAAGTTTAAAAACTCATTATTCATTGGGTGCAGGTAGATTTGTTTTAGTTTTTCTGATACTTGATACTCATAATTTGAGTCATTAATCTCAAATTAAATATATTTTATTTAAAGATTTATAGTTGGAGGTTTTGTTACTCATAAGTCATAAGGGTTCAGACCGCAACGCGGCGCTTACGTTGCGGTCTGAATTGACCCGTCAGGTGTACTGATATTAGTAAGTATGTTATTCTCATTCGAACTAATAATTTAAAAAAATCTTTTAAAATTTAAATACGCAAAAAGAAGTAGTAACTTTAAAATAAAGTTAAACTAGAAGTTAAATAACATCATATTGGTATTTCAAAATTAGGAGAAACGCTCAGAAACTAAAATATTAAGTTTAAGCTTGAAAGGATATCAGTCCCTAAAATTCAGTAGGCCCAAATTACAACAGGTTTAAAAAAAACATAATTCATATTAAAAGATCAAAGACTAATAAATAATGAAATGTCAGTAGTGTACATTATTACACAGGTACTAAAGGTACACGATTAAAGCGGAGCCTGTGCGAGACTTCTGGAGAAAGTTGCCAACGCCCTCTTATGGCGGCATTTCTAATTCCTCTGCGCCTTTTCCCCTTAATACGCGTTTAAATCTATATCTTCGTTCGTTTACGGCCATTTAGTCCAGCGGCGGACCTCGCTTTAATTACAATTGGTTTATGAACACCAACGAGAGGTTGGTTAATTTGAGTTTTACTAAGCGCTGGGTATCGCATCTCCACGGGAGTATGACCTCTCCGCGGCTCGGCAAGGTCACGAACAGTCGTGACTCGTGACCCGCGCGCTCCACACACACAATACAAATTTCACACCACATAGACCGAGCGCAGGGTTCATTATCATTTAACTCCTCTAGACGGAGCCTCGCACGCTGCAGACAATGTTCGAGGGTTCCTGTACTGAGCTATTAGATCTGTGAGCTATTAGATTAGGATTTAGCAGCTATTTGCATGATTGTTTATGGAGGTGCTTTATTAGTGATAAATGGTGATCTTACTAAATATTTCTGTACTGTGATCGATCAACCTAAATGTCAAAGTGTTCTCTGTTATTAAATAGTAGAAGTACCTAAACACTGAATAGTTAACATAAGGATTGTCATAGAAATTCCAGTGCTGCTTACTTTACGTCTCTAAAAGGGGTATAGAATCTTTTTAACCGTAAACTTCTACTTAGAAAGTAAATATAATAATATAATTATAGTGCAGTACATTGGTACTGCGAGCAAAACCATTCCTTTTTTTGGAAAAATTCAATTTGTTTAATTGTTTGCACAACAAAAGAATCGATTTGATGGCGGATCGCATATTTTCCACTATCGGCAGTAAATTGGCTGTGTAGATCTCATAAAGCAAAGCGCTCAGATCGAAAAGGTTACGTGGACTTTTTATACACAATCAGTGAATAGGTATCAACAAAAAGTGCGCACGCGCCACTGTGTGATATTTGTAATGCAACATTCACAGCGCATAATTACTTGACACGATAGTAAACAGAACATAGCTGCTCTGATGCTATAAATCTTATCCGCTCACGATTGCTTTTAAGGTTGTAAGAGAATAATGTTCGGCTACTAGTAATCATTGAGTTAAACTATAAGATCTTGTTTTTAGCTTTACAATAACATATCAAAGTACAGTGTAAACTCCGTCGCGTCGTCGCGTCGTCGCGACTCGCGAGCGCGCAGCGTTATTAAAATCCATCGTCATACCTATACAAATTGCCGATCCGGCCAATTTGTATGGGTATGAAGATGTTTTTTTTTGAGTTCCAAGCACTGTTCTCATAGAAAAAGTTGTTCATTTTGACGGGCTCATTTGATGGTTTTAAGGATAACGGTGTTCACCCGAACAACCTGTATAGGTATAGTTATTATACTGTACTCGGCGAAACATGGCGCTAGAGGCCACTGACTCTCCCTGTCAAAAACTTGTCATTTTATATACAAAGTAGGGTTGCCAACCGTACTATAATAAATAATAATATAGTATTATACTATATTTCGCGCCTTCGTACTATATACTGTTTAACTATTATATAGTACGCAAAAATACTATATTTTCAATTCTGAAATCTATCAAACAAATCTATCTTCTGAAATTCTGAAATCTATCTTATTTTTTTTTAATTTATAAACGCGCTTCTACATAATAAGTTGACACTTTTGAATTTGAAATGGCGGGAAGAGAGAAACAGAAGTAGAGTCTCATTAATAAAAAATGAGCTTTTAATTTACATTAATCTTAAAATTATATGTAATAAAGCTTACGACACTTTTATTTTAGACAAAACATTGTTAAAAAATGCAAAAAGTGCAAAAAATTTTTCAAAAATTAATAATTCTTAAATATTTCATTGAACATTTTTTTAATTTTTCCCTAAAATACTATATTTTTTATAGTTTATTTTGAAAAATACTATATTTCGCCGGAGAAATGTTGCCAATACAAAGCCACTATTGACAACATCTGACACTTCTTTTCAATCGCGGTTTATATAGAAAATGACAAGTTTTTGACAGGGAGTCAATGACCGCTACCGCCATGTTTCGCCGAGTACAGTATAGTTAGTATATACGACAGTATATATTAAGTCTATGGTATATTTGATATAATATATTAGTTTATACGGCATCTAAAAAAACAAATTTTAACCAACCTCCAAAAAGGAGAAAGTTATATATTCGGCTGTGTATTCGTTAATATGACTTAGTTGATTAATAATTTATCGAAAGGAAAACTTAATGTTTGTATGTATAGTTATTACAATTTTCAATTAGGACAACAATATTTGTAATAGCATCATTGTTGTGTATATTTGAAGTTTAAGGAGTAAAAAATAATAATATTATTGCTATTTAAGAGTCCGTATACGAAATTTTGCCGATTTCGCTGATTAACAGACGTGATTTAACAATTAAAATACAGTATTTCTATAAGTTTTAATGCACAACATGTAAGATCATTTCAATTATAATCAAATGTTGGAGCTAGAATTTTGTATTTTTTAAGTATTTTTAAATAATCCAACTCAAACCCCCGACAGTTTTGTGATTTTTGCTGTAAAAGGTTTAGAATATCACCTGTTTTATGTTTATGGATTGTATTGACGTCTTAACGGTATGAAAAAAATACAATGTACTGTTGAGAAATTCGTCTATACAATGTTGGAATTACTTTTTACCACTTTAATATGAAATAGTTGAGTAAAAAAATATGTAACTTGGCAAATTTTTAGAGAAAATGTGCAAAGAATTGCTGTTAATTTCGGCAACTTGGAGCTGTAATTCATAAAAAGAAAACGACAGAAATAATATATAGATAAAATTCTATCCAATTCGAGAAAAAATAAAAAAATAAAAGCAAATTGTAACAAAAAACACGATTCAAAATAACCTAAATCCCACATTAGCCTTGCGGCGAGTAATATAATGTGAGATTTAGGTTGTTTCGAATCGTGTTTTTTGGCACAATTTGTTTTTTTTTCTTTTTTCTCGAATTGGATAGAATTTTATCTATATAGATTATTTCTGTCGTTTTCTTCAAAATTTCGGCAAAATTTCGTATACGGACTCTTAAGTACAGACACCTATTTCCTATTTTATTAACCGGCGTTACGTGTAATCATTAGGTTTCTAAAACGCAAACCAGGGGCCGTACCACGAAACCGTTTTGAGACTCAAACAAACGTACGAAAATACTGCGTCCTACTCTAACAAACGTGAAATTATGTTGTTAAAGTAGGACGCGGCATTCTCGTCTGATTGTTTGAGTCTCAAATTAGTTTCGTAGTTTGGGTCAGGTCAGGAACCAACCTAACCTTACCAGTTACCCAGGTCCCAGACCTATACTAATACGTGTTCAAAGTCCTCTGAATCTCCTTATTCTTTATTTTAGTTTCGTATATATGCACTACAAGCCAGAAAGCCCAAGAAACTAGTATAATTATCTAGTAATCTTATTATATCATTTATAATCTTTTGAATATAAACAACAACATTCCCCGGACAAGTTTATTTTCATCGCTGTGAAACCTTATCAATATAATTTTACAATTAAAATCAATTAATCCGTACTCATAACGCGAGTGCATTTCCAGCGGTCGGATCGTTTTAATAATTGCCGGCTCGGTTTGTCAATTATCGATTTCTTTATACGTTTATGTAGATAGGGAGCGGCGGAGTAACGGTTTGCACCTTATATGACGGGGACGGGAGGCCGGGGACATTATTCAGGGGATCATTTCCATCGCGGCCGCAGCGGCCCCCGCGCCTTGTACGTCCGCGCGGCGCGCCCGGCATGAGCTGCTAGGCTGTAAAAAACGAACCATATCGTACCTTTTTCTTTTTTAACGTGGGTACGAGCTGCGAATACTCCGACGACTCCGAGAAACTGTCCTTGCGTGCCATTCCGCAAAAACTTTATGACAATACTGTCTATTAATTGAACCATATGGGAATCGAATGCATAAACGCTCGCCGTTTAAAAACCTATTCACTAAATAGCGGGCCGCTTTTTGCTGTGCTGCAATTATTTTGCCTTGCGTTAAAAAATTAAGGCATTCATCATCGATTCCTATCATTTCTGCTCTTAATTAGCGAAAAATTGTTTACAGTTCAAAATACAACGGAAAACAATCTCACTTAAAACGCTCGTTTACGAGAGACATAAAGGTAAAAAGCTTTTATACGGCAGTTATATTTAGTATGCCTTATCGATTGAATGTTTTAATTATATCGGTATGCGAAAATATGGCGAGGTGAGTGAGAGGCGCGCCCTTGCGCGGTCCTTGCGCCCGCGCCGACTTCGTTTCGGGCCGTCCACTGTCCACTGTCCAGTGTTTACTGTCCAGAACCCCCGAAGTGAATGTCCAGTCGGTTTGTTTTCTTTACGCCGCCGCCCGCGCCGCGCCGCCCTGCGCCCGCGCAGTCGCCGCCGCGCTAAACCCACTTCCTTGAGCAACAAATCTCTTCACTTTATATTACGGCTATTTGCTGCTTTAAGTGCTTTTAAGTAGTTTGCTAACAAAGTGGCTGTTATAGTCCTCCTAAAGGCTTTATCGCATCATAATTTTTCGAATGCTTATATGAACGCAACTTTCAGTTAAAGGTCTAATACAATTTCAGCTACTCATATTTATTGACAGCGAGTAGTGAGTACTGTTTTAACTTGGAAAATCTTATTTGGCGAAGACCAAGCAATAAGCTTCTTGTATCCTTTTTTTCTCAATTGATATATATCTTAAAGGGCTTCGGATTTAAGAAGCCTTTGCTTACCTACTAGACAAAACGATGAATTCCAAAAATAGGAAGTAGGAACCGAGGTTTGCTCAACAATAATAATTTATTGTAAGCCTACGTAAACAATAAATATTCAACTCTTTGAAATTTTTCAGGACTATAAAAATGTAAAGTTCTATTATAATAAGTTTCAAATAAATTAATTCAGATTAAAAATAATATTTTTACAATTATAATAAAATCATTGTAAAAGGTCGAAAACTGTTGTTACGAAATAATCATTAGGAATAATAAAACAGAAATGGAAGCTATTTCAGAATTGCGAAATGTGAATTAATGATATATAAATTAGTCTATTAGTATCGATGTATTCCTAATTAACGACTTAATGGCAGAATCACGTATCCAACTCGGCCAGAAATTGTATCTATTAAGTAACTAATTATATAGCAATTTTAGGTATACGTGTAGATAATAATATGTTTTGACTGGTTGATTGTTTTCTCATGTCAGAACATTAATTGTATTCATAGGGTCAATTCAGACCGCAAAGCAACGCGTACATGCATTTCTTTTGTATGCATTTGACAAATTTAGAAATGCATCTACGCGTCGTGTTACGGTCTTAATTGACCCTTAGTTGTTTATGATTGGTATTTGATATACGCGTAGTACCTATAGTACCTACCAGCGGTATGCCCGGCATTGCCGTATGGGGTTCCTAAAACTCAATTTATTTTGCCTTTTTAATTTTTAAAGTATTTTTTGTGATTGGACAAATAAGAATGAAATACGATCCAGTTCAGATATCTAGTGACTAGTACCTATAACTTCCATCGGAAGAAGAAGCATTCACCAATGGTTTCTATGTATAAATACATTACACCTGATTCGATTCCAGTTTAAATCTAAAAAATATTCACTGATACTCTCGTGCGTTGACTTTAAGCGAGGCTGTAATCTTTAAATTGATCTTTATTATACTCATATACATAATATATTATTAAAATGTCGAGTTGTTGTAACGAATCGAGTTAATAAAATCGTACATTCATATACTTATATGGCGGAGCTAGCCTTGTTGACTGTTTCTCTCGGTCACACTGATCTCCGTGTTCGCTGTCTTACTCGTACTAATAAGCGACACTCACACAGTTACACGCACGCACACTCGCGCGCGTCTGTGTGCGTCGTGTCAATGCGGTGAATAAACAGTTTCTGTGATTTTATGATTCAATGATTACAGATATCTATCTATGCAAAGTTGATTATTGATTTTGAAACATTATAGTGTTACGTATTACATTTATCAGGCATACTTTGCAGGTCGACGGTTTGAAACCGCAGATGCTTTTGTCTTGGCAATTATTTCCTGCACGAAGTATCGTTCGTTCAAAAAAATATATAAAGGCACAAGCATACTGAACTTTTAAGAACGCGTTTACAAATTGCTATACCACAGTGACATGATTATATTTTTAATTTGCAGCAAGTTGATGTCTTTTTCAGTAAATACGCTGTGCTGTTTTTATACTAATATCTAAACCTTTGCCTAAATATTTACCTAAGAAACCCGCAGGTGCCTATCAAAAATCTTGGAGAAGATTTAATCAAATTAAAGTTACAAGAAAACATTTGCCTCGATTGGGAAAAACATGGTAAGAGGAAAACCCACGCAGCCTAGATAATTATAATATTTTAAGCGTCGTTCAACTCTTTATTTATGCGTTAAAACTTAATTTAAGTTAACGTTATATTGACATGTACTTGTGTTGTATATTATGGACGATAGTAGTCGCTTTCCATCAGGTGATCTTTTTACTCGTTTGCAAGAGTTTACAGGTTTATACGGGTCCTATGAGGTTTGGTTACTGAACCATCAAGATTAGCGATAAACACAAGCAACGATGATAAAACAATTTTGGATATAGGTTAGGTTACATCTGGGGGCACGGTAGTGCCCCCGCCAAGATGAGCCAAGCGAAGCGCGCAAGGGCACTACCTATCTTTTCTCGAAACGTTTCGTCGTATTTTTGAACCCTCATAACTTTGGTTTAAATAATGCTCTGGCATTATTTAAACCAAAGTAATAGTTGAAATTTATATAAGGTATAATGACATGGGCATAGTTATCAAATGTACAAAGTTTCAATATCGTAGCTATTATACTTTAGATTTTATAGGTGTCCAAAAAAAATTAAAGTTTTTAGATTTAGGGCTGAGTATGTAAGATTAGAAACTTGGCTCTACATGAGATCTCACTACTTTTTGACACGACGAACTATAATATTATGTTCTCATCTTGGCAACATTTTTACATGAAAATGTTTTTGGTGGGATATACTATACAGTATACTCAACACATCACAAAAAAGCGGCCAAGTGCGAGTTAGTTATGTACAACACAAACTATGAAATTCATAGCAGGCAAAATACTTTAAATACAATATACAGTGTTCTCTATTACTTTCATAGTTCGAGGTCAATGTTAGTACCTACCATTTTTCATAGGGTAAGTATTAACCTACCTTATGAATTTGATACATGCACCTAACCATTGTCAAAAGTGTATTGTTGTAGAAAATAAAACAAACAGGCTTAAGTTTTTTAGAGCCTTAACTTAGAAGTTTTCCTCTTTGTATTCCCAAAATAAGATTTAAAAAGGTTCTGTTTTTTTGAGTTGCAATACCTTAAAAACATTTTTGGACCATCATTTCAAATTATATTATGAATCATGTGACAATGAACTGTTTACAAAACATACTGAGTGTCTATAATTGACCATAAATGGTATGCACTGCCTCACTAACAACCATAATATTACAGTTTAAATTATTGCTTGTTAGATTACTTAGTTTTGTGACTTGTGAGATAAAAAAGCAAATTCGATTTGGCAAGCACTGTTATATCCAACAGTCATGTCAGAGCAGCTTCGTTCCTTGCCTTTGTTTATCAAACTACAAAATCTCATGAAATCTCAAACCAACAATGCATTTAAATAGTAGAATAAGGGTACATTTGTTTGCTGTTTGCTGATATTAGGTTTTAAATAAAGCGATATGATTTGTGAAACAACATCCCGAAGTTAATTGGAAGTGGTCGGTCTTTGACCGTCAACAGCGCGCCGAGAGCCAAGAGCACGGGAAGTGAGACTACACACGACGATAGACACAACTACATTATTACCACGTAAAGGAGTGAGCACACTGAGACGAGCCGTGCCGGGGCTCAGCGTGCCGGGGCTCATCGCAAAAATCCGCCTCCATACAATTTGTATGAAAGCGGAAATCCGCTGCGCCCCGACACAGTGTGCGATACGCGCATCCGCTTCCATACAAATTGTATGGAGGCGGATTTTTGCAATGAGCTCCGGCACGCTGAGCCCCGGCACGGCCCGTCTCAGTGTGCTTACTCCTTAAAGCTGAAAACATATTATTATAACTAGTAAAGCTTACTACATACTAATACCTTCTGTATTAAGAGTGTATAATATATTCGCTTAACGCGTGTAGATCTTAGCCTTTAATATATCAAATTTCAAATAGATAGTTAACTAAAAGTTAGGCGTGGTTTTACAGTAACCTCTACCAATATGGTCGTGGTTAGCGTCGGTTGTAACATTTGAACAAGTAAACTTCTATCGCTTTCCACGTTTACAGACGATTCAAACATCACTCCGATGGTCGTTTCGAACATTTTAAGCAAACACTCGAATGGCGGTCGAAATTTTTATCTGTCAAGTAACAAGTTAGATACATTTGAGCTGACGTCGTAAACGATATTATAATAATTAAAGCACATAAAAAGCTGACCACATATAAATCTACGACCGCGGCCGCTATCGCCGTGAATAATTAATACCGCGCCCGCCGCCCGAAACTTAACCTTATCTAACCCCACATAAAATTGATTTTTTATTGGCCGCGCGACGTCCCTAATCACAAAACTCGATACGTTCCGACCTCGGAGAGTCTCCTATAATGGATCCGCTGCCATCTGTCGAGCGACCACAAAAAATCCCACCTTACGAATTTCGAATTCTCCCGAGCGACGTTGACCTTTAAGTCGGTTTCATCTAAATTTATGAAACGTATAAAGTATCTAAATTATTAACGTTCATTATGAAATTAAATTTACAATCGCGTCCGTATTATTCTTTCGCTCGAAAGAAACGTTATCCTCCGGCGAGATGTGGTCTCGTGTGCGCGCGCGCCGGTGTGTGCGTGTGCAACCGTCGTGCGATGGGAAGTGAACCCTTTACGCGGGGGAAACCGTTTTTTATTTGCACTCGGACAGCGGCATCAGGTAGAAAGGATGATCGTTAATTTTTAAAGGACACGCTGAACTGTGTTTACCCGGAGTTCACGATCCGCTGCGAGGTAAATCTCGTGCCGCGGCACAAGGCGAGGTACTTAAAATTGCGTCTGTTCGTTGTCTCCGCGCTTTGCGATGCGAAAGAGCCGAAACGAGTCATTTTAAAGGAAGTATTTTGAGTTTCGTTAAATTGTATGCAGTACGCGCGGCGCGGCGCAGGTACCGCGTGCCCGTTGAAGTCTTTTGTACCGCGAACATTTTTACAGGCGTCAGCTGTCGACGACGTGTGTATAGTAATCGTCAACGAAATCACTGCTTTATTTAGGTACTTAGGACTGACCTCCGCTATTACGTCCTTAAAATTAATTTAAAACTCTTTTAAGACGATGACCGAGGTGAAATGCAGCGAGGGCCGTAATGATATTTCAGCGGCGTTATTTCCAAAAAAAGTTGTTTACTGACCAAATAATTGCGTACTATAATGACCGGCCGGGCCGACGGTGGGCTCATCTCCCGGCGGGCGGGGGAGGGGGCGCGGGTGAGGGGAGAGGGGGGAGACGTCCTCGCCGCGGCCGGCCCGAGACACGAGCGACAGCGGAGCGGTAGCGATAGTGAAATATTAAAAATAAATAAAACAAATTGTTGACAAAGATGTTTGTTTGATTATGTTATTCAACTAATTATTACTTTTTATTGTTTCCTATAACAATTTACGTGACAAAATTTCAGCGATATTTTGCTCCTTGTGAGGCTAAGAAAATTGTACTGCGGATATAGTTCGTCAGCGACCGCACAGCGTGAACATTCAAATAAAATTTTACAACGCCATCATAATAAATCTAACTATAAAGTCATTGGGTACGAGTACTACGAGTATTTAACAGCTGTAGTAAACTGCCCATATTTATATAATTACATACTTATATAGCATAAATCATGATATCAATATATATTGGTAACACTTTCAACAATAAATACAAAGTAAAACATTTCTTGTCGAAAGATTATTTTCTCGCGGATCGCTATTCGCTGTTAGTCCTTAACTTGCGGGTCGGCTACAAAAAGTGATCATTAAAGTGTCGGAGGCGCGGCGAGGCTGTGGCTCTGGAGCCGCTCCCCGCTCCCCTTCCCCCCTCGCTCCCCTCTCAACCCCCCGCTCCCCGCTCTCCGCTCCCCGCCCGAAACCACTCCAGCGATTTTTTATCAATTAACTACCAATTCATAACGAACCGACGTATTCCGTATAATTTCTTAAAATATAGCCGCCAATTAAAAATAATATTCCAAAACATTGTAGTTGTTTATTAGCTACCTGTACAGTGTCCACATCTTAAGGATCTTCAACATAATGTTTTAGAAATTTGTGTTTGTCGTGCCAAAATTATGTATGATGTGATTTCAATTTTAGGAGTTTTTTTGATGGAGGTTTTTTTATAAAATAAGGGGGCAAACGGGTCACCTGACGGAAAGCAACTGCCGTCGCCCGTGGATGGACACTCGCAACATTAGAAGAGCCTTTATTTAATGCTATCTATCTGATACGAGCCAGCAGAAGCTTTAATTAAATTTAGTACGAACATCCAAACATAGACTTATTTAATACCAGCGTTTCTTCATTAGAAAAATGTATTTCTAAAAAATAGTTTTGTCCCGTGATTTAGGTATAATATTTTGTTTTGTTTGTTACTCGTTGTGTATAAGTAATTAACTACCGACTTTTCTTGTTACATTTTTTGGTCTATATGTGAAAACTTTTAATTGGCCTTCATGTGTGTGTTCCATTGTTTATATTTGTATGTAGCCGTAAGTTTTCCGAATTTAATAATATAAAATATTATGAGCAAACCCTAATAAATGCCGTAAAAAATATATAATTTGAAATTCCTATTTATATATTAATACGCGAGCGAAAAACTTTGGATCCCTTTTGACGAAAAATGCGGAAACGTAGGTGAATAAAATTTTGCACAGTTATAGTTTATATGGTGGAGGAGTGCATCGAGCTAATATTATTTTGAAATTATGCTTTTATCATACATTTTTTTTACAAATAAAACATTACACACACTACAACACACATACTAGGAGATTTTGATTGACAAGCCTATAGACACGAATTGTACTCTTTTATTTATGGTTGAAGTCTGTTGTCAAATTGAAAATAGATTTAGTTTTTTATTGAAATTTAAATACTGTTATGCTAAGTAGGTACTCACATACGGTTTTGCTCGATAGTTTTACTCCAAATAGAGTAATAATTACTGTGTGGACCGCAAAACTCACTCGCAAAACTTACACGTGGGAGAGCCATGCTTCGGCACGAATGGGCCGGCTCGACCCGATAAATACCACGTTCTCACAGAAAACCGGCGGGAAACAGCGCTTGCGCTGTGTTTCGCCGAGTGAGTGAGTTTACCGGAGGCCCAATCCCCTAACCCCTACCCTATTCCCTTCCCTACCCTCAACTATTCCCTTCCCTTCCCTTCTCTACCCTCCCCTATTACCCTATTCCCTCTTAAAAGGCCGGCAACGCACTTGCAGCTCTTCTGATGCTGCGAGTGTCCATGGGCGATGGAAGTTGCTTTCCATCAGGTGACCCGTTTGCTCGTTTGCCCGCTTATTTCATAAAAAAAAAAAAGTTCGAAGGCTTGTATCATATTGAAGGCTCGCATTGAGCCGGCTCGATAGAATTAAATTTATCGATTCAGAGTAAAACTATCAAGCAATGCTGAATGTGTGGACGAAAGCCCGAACCGCGGGTTTTGCTCGACGTTATTGCTCGATCGACCAAAACCGTATGTGAGTACCTACTTAGCATAACAGTATTTAAGTTTCAATAAAAAACTAAATCAATTTTCACGGCCAGTTGACTTTATTAATCTGAGACTGTCGTAGGAATTATGTCTAAGAAATAATAAAGTCAACATTTTTACAATAGATTATATTTATATAATATATAATTAAAGAGTTGATATTTCAAACTTATAATATAATTTTTTATTTGAGGTCGAATTTCGACAATTAGGCGATCTCTAGTATTTAATAATCACACACCAATTTTAATTAAAACTCAAAGATTTCAAAATACTATTATTTAAAATGTATTTTTCAAAAAGAAATAAAAGATAATCAACCTCCTCAAACAGGTTTTTAATGCAAATAATTTGAGTAACATTAGAGAATTGTCGATTTTGTATTCGGTGAAACGATTGCTTTATAAAATTTCACTAAAACTAAATTTAGTCCTATTCCAGAATTTAATACATAATTACTAGAATTTGATCACACGTGGAGCACTAACATATAATATTTTATATTGAATATTTACGAAAACTATTTTACGATCATCGAAAATAATATTCAAATATCAAAACCAGTTACGAGCACACAAAGAAATATGGAAATTCTATCGATAATTTTATGTTTTTTCAACATAAAAATCTTTTGAATTAAGCATTTTTAAGCTTGTGGAATTTTCCTTAAACAGAATATATTTTAAAAGCTATATTTAAAACTTAAAATGGTAACGTAGCTTCATAATTTAAAAAAGCTTATATTAGGCACAAGTAGTATTGTTAAAATTATAATATAAAAGAGAGAAAAAATAGGCCAAGAGTTGTGTTTTTGTATGGGAAGTTTCATTATATAAATTTTTATTTTACCATTAATTATTAAATTAAAGTACACAATATATAATTGAGGATTCTGTGAAAATTTCAACTGCCTGCCTGTTGTCATTATTGACAACAGGCAGGCAGTTGATCTGTGAAAAATTCAGAACTTTATCTATAGCGGTTCTTGAGATACATCCTGGAGACAGACAGACGGACAGACAACGAAGTCTTAGTAATAGGATCCCGTTTTTACCCTTTCGGTACGGAACCCTAAAAAAACAGACATCAGGTATGTTACCTACATAATAAATTATGTATGATAAGTACCTACCTACCCCAATAATATGGAGCAGTTTCAATACTTTATATTATGTCGTACTAGATGACCCGGTGAACTTTGTATCACTTGCCAGTTGCCACCTATATAAATATATGAACCTTCCCTGGGCCTGTAGACAAAGTGGCAAAGCGCTAACGGTAACGCTAACGCTAGCGCTACAAAAATGTATGCGATTTGACATAAGTCATCGCTTCGCTAGCGAATACCAATGTCAAATCCATACATTTTATAGCGCTAGCGTTGGCTTTAGCGCTAGCGTTTTGCCTCTTGTCTACGGGGGCTGGACTTCCACGAATAAATATTTCGAGACTAGAGGTACAATCAGCCAAATCGGTTCAGCCATTCCGAGTTTTCTGTTCAACAGACAGACGGACGGACGGACGGACGGACGGACGGACGGACGGACATACGGACGGACGGACACACGGACATACGGACATACGGACATACGGACATACGGACATACGGACATACGGACATACGCACATACGCACATACGGACATACATACAGACAGACAGACAGACAGATAGACAGACATGACGAATCTATAAGGGTTCCGTTTTTTTTATTGAATACGACCCTAAAAAGCGACATTGTTTTATAATAAGCATAGGATAGAATCATTCAAATAGGGACCAGCGGGGCTAAAAATAATGGTCGCTTTGGAGAATCATAATAATATGATTAATTTTTTTAGAATCGCAAAATGATCACTCTGCTTGCAAATCATGTCTAGTAATTCGTACTAATTTGACATTCGTTAGTTTGACGTTTTGACAATTCATTTGCTGAACTAATTGAGAGGAATTGCTAAATGTGACCATTTGAGCCCCGCAGGTAATTAAGATTGGCTTGATCCTTTCCTTGATATTTGCTGTTGATGTTTTTCCTTAGTCCGAAAGTCATTATGTAAAGTCGAAAGCGGATCTGTCCTACTACTTATGAACCTTAATGCTTGGTAATAAGATGAGCGGGGCTAAAATGGTCACACTTAGCGATTCCTCTCAATCAATTCAGCAAATGAATTGTCAAAACTGCCAAAGTGACGAATGTCAAATTAGTACGAATTACAATCAGAGTGACCATTTTGCGATTAAAAAAAATGAATCATATTATGATTCTCCAAAGCGACCATTTTAGCCCCGCAGAAAGATGAACGGAACTTTTAGAAAAGTCTTTTATAAGTGTTTAAAATCCACAATAAGCAAATTTTATAAAATTTTAACCAGTTAAACAGAGGTTGATCTAAATGTATACGAGCATCTAGGACCATTGACCACACAAACACACATTCATATTTTAGAAGAAACCGAACCCTGATACTGTTATTTCAATCCAACTTTAATACTACATCGATTCAGTCCAGGTGATTTACTATTAACACCTCCATCGTGGGTATCGCAGACACAATAAATTTTCAATTTTTATGCGGCAGTCGGCTGCCGCTTGGGGATTGTTGGGTTCAATAGCAAAATGATATTGTGAGTTGTGACTTGTGACGAATAAACGTATGATTTTTGGAGATTTGACCATGCAGAATTCGTTTGTCGCTGCCGCGCTAGTTCGAAGTCGTATGACAATCATTTTGCAGTTTAGACATGCAGTCTCGCCAAAACTACATAGAATTCAAACCATTTAATATGACGTATCTCTTAGAATCGGACAAATGATGTAATTTTACCAGTAAAACGACGCGGTTCACCAACTTCATTAGTAAATAATCAAATCGTTACAACTTTAAATGTATACTAGCGACCCGCCTCGGCTTCGCACGGGTATACCTGAAATATATAGCCACTGAAAAAAATATTAAAATCGATTCCGCAGTTTTCATTTAAATTCGTTATTACTACCCGTGGGCCGTGGCCCGCATTGGTCGGTACCGCCGTAAAAGCTACGTCTCCGCTAGCTATGCGTACAATTTTTAAACATGTAATATATTCGAAAATATTCATTTAAATTATATGCTGTAAAGGGCCATATAGATCTATATTAAATCAACAATGTATTTAAAGTGTTTAATTGAATAAGGATTAATGTCGTATTGGTTAAAATCGCTTCGAAAATTAGCCATTATTTGTCGTTAAAAGTAAAATATGACAAAAAACTATTATTGTGGGATATCCATAAGAGATAGGCATATACCATCGCGGAGTTTTCTGTAGACCTTTTCATTATATTCAATACTTGGTACATTATTTTGATAAATGTCGTAGGGTTCACGCCTGCGTTTGCAATGTAAGCGGAAAAAATGTAATTATTTACGACATCACATTAGAAACCCTAACAATAACAGTATTTCTCCACTATTTAATTAATGTTATTATACTTAAAAACCTTCCTCTTGAATCACTATCTATTAAAGAAAAGCGCATCAAAATATGTTTTAAAGATTATAGGGAACAAAGGTACATGAGGGAAAAAAACGACATTGTTTTATAAAATGTATAGAATATAGATTAAAACTCTCTCACTCCATCCAAACATACCGTCAATAAAAACATTGAACCTTTAGTTTCACCCATGAATTCCGAGATTTCGACACCATACAAAAAGCTACGCCTCTGTCGCGGGGCATGATGGCCAAGTTCAAATATCATTTAACATGTATGTCATAATCAGTCTTTGGTACATCTCGTTGACACATTATTGTAAATGAATGGAAACGAATGGAAACTTGGAATGTTAGACTAGGCGTTTGTATAGGCGATTCTGCCTTTATAGAACAATAAAGATAAAACCACAAAAAGTAGTAAGTACCTGCTAATGATTGTATAAATTAATGCCTATTTACACTATAATTATATATATTGTAGGTACTGTGTACAACGAACACACCAAAAAAACTTTTATTAATAAATTTAATTTGAATACTTACACAATGCTGTAAAACTAAAACAGGAAAAATGTGTGCGAGTATGTGAACGAACTGCGAACACGACGCACCGAATAGTGGAGCGTATAGTTATTCAAATCATGTTCAAATGGTGCAAATTTGAGGCGTGTACGAGAATTTCAAGTTTCATGAGCGAGCGATGCACACTCGCGTATTTACATTACGTCGACGTCGTACTGCCGCAAACTGTGAATGACAAACACGTGGCCGCTCATTACGTAGACACCTAGACATCAATGTCAGTGAAAAATTAACTATATAACGTCCATTATGGACGTTAGATTCTTAGATCTGATACTCCATTGTAAATTACTAAAAGTAGTAAAATACACATCTCTCGAAATTAGCTTAGAATGATATTTATTACTTATTTTACAATACGGGATATAAAATTTTACACTTTTATCTTATCCTCAAAAGAAATAAATTATTTCACACATTACCATCTCATATACTATTACTGGTTAAGTGATTTTAGTTGGTTACAACTATACCGATAGAAAGTCCCCAAATGTTGCTTTAGATGGTTTTGGTGATTTTTGTTGACACAACATCAACTTGTAGTTAATACTTTGCCTAAGTAGTAAATTATATCATGGTAGGTATATGGTATAATTAACTGGTATAGTTACCTCAAAATAGCATTCAGTATTAATGGATACATACGATCTTTTGACTCGACTTGATGATAGGAAAAGGAGTAAATTCTTGAGATTAGAACTTATAAATTATAATAGAAGCTTTTCATAAAAACCCCTAGAAGACAGTTGTTTCTTTGAATGAAACAAACCATCTTGCCTGTACTTATTCAAAATGATATAACATTATATTATTATTGATACTTCGCCGCATGTCGTCGAGAGGAGGTTTCTTCCACAATATCGTTCAATAAGAAATTTCGTAAGCAATACGATAAATGATTACAATCTCACGATACAAATAAGATAAATGAGTTCCGGGTCATAAAAAGGCTGTTTCGTTTCCGAGCATAATGCAGATATATGAGGTAAATCCGAGGTGAGCCCAGATAACATATTTTGGTATAAAATTTTATAAAATAATGTAATAAAATTTTATAAAATGTGTAACGTGTAAGTAATGTAATATTGTTACTCCCATAAAATACAATTCCGGATCCATAATAATTGAGATTCCTATCTAGACCTTTTATTATTATTTTGATGGATCCAGTCTGTCTACATTACATTTATTTTATAATCGTTAGACTTACGTTTTGCAGTCATTTACTTGGCTTACAGCTCGACTATATGTGATAGATCAGTGAGGTTAAGGCCGCGGAGCGCCTAAAAACCAAAACACAGACAAAAGAGATCAGATACTAGATAGATCTCTTTTGTCTGTGTTTAAGATGCAAATAGGTATTATGATCTTTGTACGACAAGAATGCTTTTGCTTTGGTTAATCAGTTGATTATAAAACATCTAGTAGAAAATGATGGTAGAGACGTGGCTCGGCAAGTTCAAGGTGAGCACGTCGCTCCACCCACGCGCCGCTGGCGACCGTTACTGGACCTCGCGCCGAGCGCCGATACCCGTAAACATTTGTTTCAAAAGAGTTGTCCCAACAAACTAACAATGTCATACCTCGTAATTAATTCACGCAATTTGTTCATTCCATCTATTTAACCGATTTAGCTTATTGTTTACACTTCCTATGTCTGACCGATTCGACGGTATGCTTATACTTACGAATAAAATGAATACTATCAACAGGAGACGACTCACCTGGGTATGGTGATGACCTGTCCCAGCTCGTCGGCCAGCACCAGCACGGTGCCCTGGCCGGGCGCGCCCACCACCACGGACACGCCGCCATCCACCAGCTGGCCGCTGCCACTCACTAGCTGTCCGTCCTCCAGCTGGCCGCTGATCATCTCGACGCGCTTCTGGTCCGGCGTGGTCGTGTATATGACCGTCTCCTTGTCGTCCTCGTAGATGAGGTCGATGGGCGTCTTCTCGTCGATGGCCTCCATGCCCTGGTCGTAGACATCGGGCTGCACGGGCACCTTGCTGTCGGGCGCGTATGCGGCCAGCTCGTGCGGCGAGTGGCGGTAGGAGTGCGCGTCCGGCGGGTAGCCGTCGTCCGAGTCCATCTCCACCTTGTGCGGGTAGTAGTCGTGCGCCGGCTGGACCGGCGTCATGGTGGCCAGCACGTGCGCCGGCGCCGGCGAGCGCGGCGCGGGCGACGGGCTACGCGCGCGCTCGCACACCGGGGACGCGGACATGGCGCGGCGCGAGCCCCTCTGTCACGAGCGCCCCGCGCTACTCTTCGATGACCCAATGCTGCTGATATCTGAAAACACCTCCCCGTCAACCTCGTGCGTCGCGCTACACCGTAAACTCGGCATCGGTCCGGGCCCCGGGGGTCCGACGTGCTCGTTCGCCGCGGCGCGTGTTCGCCGAGTGACACCCTCGTCCGTCGAGGTCGGTCCGGGGTCGCGATAATATTTTCAAAAATATCAAAACGGACTCCCGCGAGGTGTTTCCCCGGCGGTCGAAGTGATCTCGAGCGTGAATAATGACGCTCGCCCGGTCGCGTATCGCTCGTTCGCCGGCGCGAGGAAACGACATCAGCTGATTCAAATCCAGTTAGAACAGAACGAGTATAAAGTGGCACCTGATCGCCGGGAACTCGAGAAGTGGCCGAACTCGTTAAGGAGCCTCGCTGCTGCGCGCCGCGACGGCGGGCGGCGGGCGGCGGGCGGCGCGGACCACCACGGCAACGGTACAAACTGGATGTGCTATCGCCGCCACATGCTCGTCTGACTTGTCGGATTTGACTTAAGACAAAAGTAAACAAACAATGAGCGAGGTGGTTTTAGATTTTTCGATGCATAAGAGCGAATCGCAGTTTATAACTGGTAGCAAAACTGGAATTACTATAAATTTCTATATTAACCAGTGTCCACGAGATGATCGAATGTAGCATACGAACATGAAAAGTAAAGAAATAACGAGATTAATCGACCGACTCCCGAGGCCCAAGGATACATTAAAAAGTTGGAAATTTATCTCTGCTGGTCTGGCTGATGAAGAATTACTTACGGAGGAAAAGAGACGGAGATATTGTCCAAACCGTCTAGCCGAATGCGCTAGAGTGGGAGAGGTAGAGATGACCAGATCATTCGTATAGTATCTTATGTTTCCAATTTGGTTTCATTTAATTCTTAAATCGCTCTTTGTTTCGAAATAAGTTTTGCCATCTGTTTTATTACTTTAATTTACGATTATCTACAAACTTTTATAGGAGTCCTATTACCTATACCTATCTGAGCAGTGAGCACACAAGTTAGAACATTAACGTCATAATAATAAAGTCGTAGTACATAAATTATTACTACATAATGTATAGAAGCGCCTTTACACAAGAAAAACGTTCCCAGGTAAGTATGCTCAGTTCTCAAATAAATAAAAACATTACAATAATAATTTCGTAACAATGAAGTTACTAAGTATAATTAATGAGACGCGAGTTTGGTTAAACATTTTGAGGAATTTAAATAGCAGGAACTCATCGAAACCGAGATACCGATCGTGTATAATGAGCATTACTTGAAAAAATATAAACGCTATTGCCCTGCTATAGAAGGAAAATAAAACTACAACAAAAAGGCTCTGCGGCGAGGCTGCGGTGTGCATGTGTGGCGGGTTGCACACAGCGGCGCGCTGATACGTCGCGCACATACACACACAAACGCGCGCGCGCGCTCGATCGCGCCTGTGAGACCACTTAAGTTTTATGTGGATATTCACAGACTACACGACTACATTGTCGGAAGGCGAAGCATCGAATATTATAAATATTGCAAGCATCGGCTGTAAACATACACAAGACGAACGAACAACACCACGGCAAATTCCACTTCACCGATCACGATTCGCGGCCGGACTTACTGGGTATCACTCGAAAATATCATCGAAACGAACGAGCACGTCATCGGGCCACTGGAGCGAGTTCGGGGACGTCGACGGCGCGGGCGTCCAGGCGCAGGTCGTCACGCATGCGCGTTAAACTAGTCTCGTGACGTCACGGCCCGCCCGGTAAATTACAAAACCGGCCGTGCAGCCCGGCGGACGGAACCAGCGCACGAGTCGGCGCAGTGACGAACGCGCAGTCGAGCGACCCCGACGCGCCGTCGGGGTGTACGTACCGTGGGCGGCGTC
The DNA here is from genome assembly GCF_905147365.1 of Aricia agestis. Lineage (NCBI taxonomy): Eukaryota > Metazoa > Arthropoda > Insecta > Lepidoptera > Lycaenidae > Aricia > Aricia agestis. The sequence continues at coordinate 9,656,216 of NC_056414.1, read as the reverse complement.
TCGACGCACGAAAGGCGCGGGCGCGGACACACGAGCACGCGGCGAGCGGCGCTACGGAGCGCGGGCGCAGGTGCTCTGAGCGCAACAGCCTCCGCGCGCCGGCGCCGCCGCCCGCCGCGCCCCCCCGCGCGCCCGACGCAACCTCTCGCACGCACCAAAACGATGAATTTATCTTCGGCGCATGTTGGCCCTCCTACCCGAGGACATTGCCCAAGGTACTTCGATGTCCCGATCAAAACTGTTCAATTTATCTATCCCTCGAGAGGGCCTCGTGTCGTGCGACAGAAATGAACACTAAAGCTGAACGTTATTGTTTGGTTCCTATTGGGTGCTATACTATAAAATTAAGGATATGCGGTCATCGACTAAGTATTTATTTTCTTCTATTTGGGCCCTTCCGAACGACATTACTTAAAATTATATATATACTCAATTTCACGTCGATATAAGCAATATCGACGCGAAATTGAGTTGTACGATGCGATTTTTTCGAGCGACCCATTTAATAATCTTGAAAGTCTGCTGGTTTTTAATTTAAATATTTAAGGCATTACGTTCGTATGGCGTATGTGTGCCGGCGACCGCAGCATCGCCGCAGGCCTCGAAAGCCGCCAGTTATCGCAAATTATTGCATCAAAATCGTCGCATGAAAAGCCTTATATATTTTATGAGAAAATAGTTATGGTATGCGCACCTTGTGCATACCGTTACAATATACAAATAAATAATAATACTTTAGTATAATTAAATATAGTACATAAACCATTTGTACGGTACGGTAAAATAAGTAAGTAAATATTTTTCAACTTTTTAATTTAATTCGTGCTCTTATTTAGTTGGAAATTGAGCAAATTGCGTATAGAAGTTGTCTCCCTGCAGCCCTGGCCTGCAGGGTGACTACTTACTTACAGGCATACGCGGTTTCAGAAGTCATTTAAAAGGGGCCCACACTCGCAATTTGCCACGTCGGGCTCCTGACCAAAAAGGGCCCCGGCCCAAGCAGTGCCGAGCTCAGATTTTTTAAATCTAAATATGTATAATGTGATTTATTTCTGTGGTATCATCAAAATTTGGTATTACATTCACAAAAGTGGTGATCTGATGAAGGATCCATAAGTAATCGAGAGAACTCCTCTAAATTTATAGGGAAACGTATGGTGATTTCGGTTTCGTCAGAAGTATTCTAAGCATATTATGCTACCAACAAGTAAGATTTTGCACCGAGGTATACCTGGTATACCGTGGTTCGGAAGGTGCTGAGAGAATCCTGATTCTTTATAGATACACAAGTTTGGGAGTTTCGGCGTTGTTTTAAGAACGGAAAGCATAATATGCTACTATGCAAATTACATTCATCAATCATCATCACTACCATATTATACCATGTTATTGGTACTTTTCATAGTCTTTTAGATCGAGACTCGAGTTTGTCAAGCGATAATAAAAAAAAATCTATACCTACTTTTAAAATATATATTCTAAACCTGAAGAGTATGTTTGCTTGAACGGAATCGGAGGAACTACAGGTCCGATTCAAAAACTTATTTCAGTGTTAGATAGCTCATTTATCGAGTAAGACTATAGGCTAAGACTAATACGACCGAAGAAACTCAGGAAAATGTGGGAAAAACGGGGGAAATATTAGAAATTACGAACTACTGGAGCAATTGCATATGGCACATTGAATATGGCAATATTGGGCACAGATATAGAGTAGACCACGTGAAGGGAGTAGGGTCATAAGAGCAATTTTTTATGGGAAAATGTTTCCGTAAAATTCCTAATTTACGCGGGCGAAGCTGCGCGGGACATCTAGTTGTAAATAAATTGTTTACAAATCTAAACGTAACCAATAATATTAAAGGTTTATAAAGGTTGATTGGTTTTGATGGAGTGAAACCTGTCAAAATTTTTGCTACGTATTTACTTATTTCATGACCAATAGAGGCAATTTAGAGGCATCTTACAGATCTAAAAACAATTTAAAAGCTAATTACATCGCCTCCAGCCTCGAATTAGCTTCTTATATAGTAATTTAAAAGCATTTTACAGATCTAAAAACAATTTGAAAGCTCATTACATCGCTTCATGAGTTTACATAGTGAATTAAATGGCTTTCAGCCTCGAGTTAGCTTCTTATATTATTATAGTAATCGGCAATTTATAACACTTTTATGCAATTTAAGTAGCATCGCCATATTTTTTGACATTCCTATGGTATGAATTATCGATTTTAAGGTTTTATTTATGTTACATCTAATAATAACGTTTTTAACAGTCGTTTTTGTTACACAAAAAAACATTTTAATTATACATTCGGTTTTAAGAGAAAAAGTATAAAAATGGTTAATGCTAAATTGCTACAGTTAGCATTAATGGGTGAATTTCCCAAACGGCTTTTTTTGTCTTCGTTGAAATTATTATTAAAAATTGAATATTGTTGTAAATTATTTGTTTTAGTATTCAATGGGTATGGGGATTGTGAAAAATATAATATGCCTAGGACTATTACAATGGCAGAAATAAATAACTTAAAGATTTTTATCAAATCGGTGCTGTCCCTCTACTTTTTTTACAAACAAAAACGGTTATATACTAACAAATATGAATAATTTAAGGGTATAACTTATATTATATTTCATTATATAATTAACGATTATAGTTACTTAGAGGCACAAATATACTTGTCCTGAGAATTTTTCTCATACCGCTGGATAAATTAAGCATTACTTTTCATTGACGAGTCGGACAGTCTCTCCATCCCAATTTTTATCTTTTTTTTTGTATGTATGTTCAACGATAACTCAGCCGTTTGTAATCCGATTTTCAAAATTCTTTTTGCGTTGTATAGGTTTTACCTCGAATTTGGTACCATGTTCACAAAAGTGGTGATCTGATGATGGGATCCTGGAGGAATCGAGGGGGCTCCTTGAAATTTGTATGGAAACATATAGTGATTTAAATTTTTTCTGAAGTATTCTAGGTAAACGCTACCAAAAAGTAAGATTTCGTACCAGGGTATACCCTGAATCCGAAGGTACCCAACAGAACTTTTGGATCCTTATAGATACAGGTTCGGGGATTTCGGCGTTGTTTAAACAACTGAAAGCATAAGCCAACACATCAATTTAATTGATCATCATCATCACAATCATAATTATGCCATCACATTATGACCCAATTATTAATGCTTTTCGTGATATTTTGCATCGAAGCAGATGTTTTTGATGATTATTTTGCTGTTTGTGGACCGATTTTCAAAATTCTTGTGTTGTTGTATAGGATATAATCTTGATTTTGTATAATAATTACGAAAGTGGTGAGCTGATCTATGAGCAATCGAGGGAAGTCCTAGAAATTTATCAAAAGACTCGTAGTGGTTAAACTTTTGTTTCTAGTAACTTAAACATATGTTACGAATAAGAGAAAGTTCATACGAAGGTGTCTCTAGGTCCAAAGGCACTGAACAGAACTCCTGAACCTTTAAGGATAAAAGTTTTTAAATTGCAGCATCGCTTAGATAACTGCAAACATTTACCATAATTTCACTTACAGTAACATAATGTGAATAGTTAACATTCGTAGTGGTTATTTACGTATAAAGCCTTATCATGTAGATAACTAAAAAGAGTGAAATTATTATTTTTAACAAAAAATTAAAACCGACTTCCAAGGTAAAAACAATAATAATATGAACTAAAAAGTATTAAATAACTCTTACTCTATAATAGTGCCTTTTTCAGAATTCATCTAAATCTCAACTATTTCTGTACATACTACAGTCTTCGTTACTTTGAACTTTGAAGTCGGTACCAGTCTTAAAAGCTTCAGATGTTTTGACATTGACTGAACTCACGATAAAATTAGCTGGTACCGACTTCAAAATAATGAAGACTGTAGTATGTACAGAAATAGTTGAGATTTAGACGAATTCTGAAAAAGGCACTATTATAGAGTAAGAGTTATACTTTTTAGTTCATATTATTATTGTTTTTACCTTGAAAGTCGGTTTTAATTTTTTGTTAATAATTTACTCCTTAGTGTGTGCTTCCACGCAGTCAAGACGGACTTGTGTCAAAGCGCTGCATATTCCCGCCAAGAACATAAGTATGCCATTAAATATGCTCTCGGACAATAATTTTATACTATCGGTGATTGAATTTCTTTAAAATGTAATGAATAGTTTTCAAATTGTTGTTTGATTCTAATGAATGTAGTAAGTGATTAAGCTTCATTATCTGTAACCAAATTTGTCTTAGATATGATGCATTTTTTATAATTTCCGAAAAAGTGTGTTTTTTCTCACGTCGCTGCTCTCATATCGGTGTAATCGGTGGTCATTTTAACCACCGATATGATAATTTACACCCACATTATAAGAAAAAACCAATCGGTGTCTTAAATCTAATATTGGTGTTTGGAATCATGACCAACGCACAGTTTTAACAAAAAAAGCAAATTATCAACCGATATGATAACATATCGGTTGATAATTTTAACATATTGGTAAATTGTTTTATCATACCGGTTGATCTAGTGGCATTTCGTTAAGTATACAAAGAAAAAAAGAAAGAAAAAATTGTGTTAGTGTTGGTGTTGGTGTTGGCGTTGGCGTTGGCGTTTGTGTTTGTGGTAACCTAATCTAAACCTAACCTAAACCTAACCCAAACTTAACCCAAACCTAACCCAAACCTAACGCAAACCTAACCCAAACCTAACCCAAACCTAACCCAAACCTAATCCAAACCTAACCCAAACCTGACCCAAACCTAACCCAAAACCTAAACCAAACCTAACCCAAACCTAACCCAAACCTAACCTAAGCCTAACCTAAGCCTAACCTAAGCCTAACCTAAACCTAACCTAAACCTAACCTAAACCTAACCTAAACCTAACCTAAGCCTATCCTAAACCTAACCTGAAGCTAGCCTAAAGCTAACCCAAAGCTAACCTAAAGCTAACCTAAACCTAACCTTAACCTAATCTAAACCTAACCTAAACCACAGAATATATATTAGTAGTACCAACCTAAACCTAAACCTAAAACGTGGGAGAGCCATGCTTCGGCACGAATAGGCCGGCTCGACCGGCGAAATACCACGTTCTCACAGAAAACCGGCGTGAAACAGCGCTTGCTCACTCGGCGAAACACAGCGTTTCGCCGAGTGAGTGAGTTTACCGGAGGCCCAATTCCCTTCCCTGTCCTCCCCTATTCCCTTCCCTTCCCATCCCTACCCTCCCCTAATACCCTATTCCCTCTTAAAAGGCCGGCAACGCACCTGCAGCTCTTCTGATGCTGCGAGTGTCCATGCTTTCCATTAGGTGACCCATTTGCTCGTTTGCCCCCTTATTTCATTTAAAAAAAAAACCTAACCCAACCGAGATACCAGACTACAGACTACATAACGTGTGCGCAGCAGCACAAACTGGTTTTATAGTATTGATTGATTTGGAAGTTTAGAAAAGGAGTTTAAGTTTAGGGAATGGAAAAAGTTTAATTGAATTAATGGAGCTGCAAAGGGCTGAAATCAGAGCGATTCGAGAGTCACAAGACCGTAAGCTCGGTGCTTTGCAAGAGTCACAAGAGCAACAAAAGGACCTCCAAAAACAGTGCTGTTGGCTATAAAGGATGTTAGTGACACGGTGACTAATCTTCGTAAGGAGTTCGACGTAGTGAAAGAACGAGTTAGAGTTGGTTGTGGAGAATTTGAAAACTGGATTCACCGAACTGCAGAAGAGAGCAGTTCGCCTTGAAACTATGGGAGTTGCGGTGTCTAGTGGAGCCACTGGAGTGACGCAAGGGCCAAGAATAAATGTGCCGCCTTACGACGGCACTACTTCTTGGAACGCTTATCGTCGGCAATTTCAGACGGTTGCTTCCGCAAACGGATGGACAGAAGAGCAATGCCTGACCGCTCTCACTGTTGCTCAGAGGGCAAGCTCTGTCGGTCCTGGAAGCACTGCCGCATACGGGAAATGGGTTTCAAGACCTGATGGAGGCACTGAAATCCAGATACGGGGAGCGACACCTGGAGCACGTGTTCCGTGCCCAACTGCGTGATAGAGTCCAACGCTCAGAAGAAGGGCTTCAACAATGGGCGTTGGAAATTGAAAAACTCGTTAGTAAGACATATCCAGGAGCTGACACTAAGATGGTCGACACAAATATTGTTGAAGGATTTGTCGACGGAATCAAAGACCTGGAGGTCAGAGCTGCAGTAAGAAAAACCAGCGTAAAACAGCGCTTGCGCTGTGTTTCGCCGTGTGAGTGAGTTTACCGGAGGCCCAATCCCCTACCTTATTCCCTTTCCTTCTCTTCCCATCCCTACCCTCCCCTATTACCCTTATTCCCTCTTAAAAGTCCGGCAACGCACCTGCAGCTCTTCTGATGCTGCGAGTGTCCATGGGCGACGGAAGTTACTTTCCATCAGGTGACCCGTTCGGTCGGAGGTATGCTCGTTTGCCCCCTTATTTCATTAAAAAAAGAGGCTTGGTCATCATATCTCGCTGAAGAAAGCGTTGGCGCACGCTTTGGAGGTCGAGGCTGTTCGCCATGACATACGGCAGACCCATAAGATCCACAAGGTTTCTGAGGAAGTCAAGGAAGCTAAGGCTCCCACAAGGAAAAGATTTAAAGTCATGTGCTATAAATCCGTTGAGAAGGGCCATCTTCAACTCAACTGCCCGCAGAAGAGGACCCAGATGGAAAGGATGGAAAGGATCGAGGAACGAATAGAGGAGCTGAGGAAGCAAGCAGTTTCGTCCCCTGCCCGGGATAAGGGGAAACGAATAGAATCCAGGACCAGATGGCGAGTATTGGACAATGATGCCATGAAGAAGGCTCATGAAGGAGATAACGACCTTCGGCACATCATCACATGGAAGAAACGGGGTGACGTAAAACCAATCTGGAGTGAGGTTGCACCCACTGGCGCTGTCACTAAGGCGTACTGGGAGCAATGGGACAGTCCGATACTTAAGGACGAAACACTCTACCGGAAATGGGAGAGGGCTAACGGCAGAGAATTGTATTTTCAGATAATTATCCCAAGGGCGAGAGTACCAGATGTTCTCCGCGAGATACATGAGGGCGTATCAGGGAGTCATCTAGATGTCAAGAGGATGCTAAGAAAAGTGCGATAACGATTCTTCTGGTTGCATTGGCGAGATGATGTGCAAGATTGGTGCCGAAAATGTACTTCTTGCTGTAGTGCTGCTGTAGCAGGACCACAGACCAGGAGTCGTAGGAACAGCGTGGCGCGTTACCATGGCAGTAACAACGATGCTCGGGACGAGCATCCCTAAGAGGGGAGTAGTGTTACGGATACGGACACGAAGTGCCATCTAGCGTCAACTCGGAGAAACGCAGACAGCGTGAATCCGCTATTGGACACTAGATGGCGTTAGGCTTCTAGAATCATTCCACACTTGTTTACATTCGGGAAGGAATGTTCGCGTACAATCTAGGGCTCGCCTCGATCCATATAAATAGTCGCAGGAAGACGGGCCGACAATTCAGTTCGATACTAATGCGACTTCGGAGTGAAAACAAGTGATCAATAGTGAGTGAACCAGTGAAACCTACGCCTTGGCTACGACCTAGGACAGTGATAGTGCTTAGTGTGTGCTTGTGTGACCTAGACTTAGTGAATAGTCTTCAAGAGAGTCAGCAGGTCTTTCTCTCCGAATTCTTCGAACCCTAGCACGTAACATTATTAACCAATATTGTTCTATGCGATCACATTTTTTCGCATTTAATTATTTTCTAATCTTAATAGAATACAATAACACGTCCAAAGAAAAAGTTGTTCCTAAATATCAGTACATTCATTTGACACTTATTTGATAAGCGGCCGCCGATATTCCAAATTTGCTCATTATCATTTAGTATGGAGATACTTTAAGGTCCAGGAAAGGACGTAGGATAGTTTATAATGCAGTAAAATGTATGGTTCACACGTGATAAACTAATTTCTACATTAACTAAATTTAATCAAAACGGTTCAGCAGTTTAAACGCAAACTAATAAAGTTTATTGCGTGAAAACCGTACTTTTTATAATAAAAATTATCCTGTGTCCTTCTCCAAGGCCTAACGTCTTAGAGAATCACACAGGATATAATATCTTTTACACTATATCGCTTAATATATATCGCTTAATAATCATTTTTGTTGACTGGTCAGTCAACAAAAATGGAACCGTACATTTTTCGGGACAAAAAGAATCTTATGTCATTTTAAGTGACTCCAAACATCTGCATACAAAATTATGTTTAAGCGCAAATAATTTTAGAAATATAGTACATATATAGTAAACCTCACTTAGAGGTATTAAGCAATAACTATTTTTGTACTCTAGAATATGCTACAGTAGGTTTTCTAAAAACGGATTTCACTGTTTATGTTCTAAAGAATAAAAATGCATTATTAACTCAAAACCCGATTTTTTTGTGGAATAGTATACGAATGCTAAACAGCAGCCATATGGCGTGTAACAATTTTCACAACATAATATTATAATAATAATACCTCCCACACCGGTTTCGGTGACGGTGGCCGCCTTCATTGAAACCAGGCCAGCTACGAAGGAGTAATTTTAAAGTGCCCAAGTGTGTGCGCAGTACACAAGAGCACTCTCTATTCCTTTACTCTCGTAACCCAGTGGGACGGAAGACCGACGTGACCGGCGAGAGATCAGGCGCAGGACCGACTTTTTTCATGCCCATCCGACGCATGGATCATCTTACTTGTCAGACAATCAGGTGATCAGCTTGCATTGTCCTAACTAAACTTGGAAATAACATGTTTCCAACGCGGGAATTGAACCCACGATCTCCGAGTCAAGAGCCGCGCTCTATACCACTAGACCACGGAGGCGTTCACAACATATATGTAATACGTCAATGTTTTAAAAATAATTTATTTCTGTAGTCGCCATATTATATTTATAGTCGTGTGATATTTCAGATTTTTATTATCTATACATATAGTAAAACCCTACATATATCGTAATGTCACAGCAATAATTTGCTGTATTAGGTGTGCCCAATTTGATCATGTAGAGGTTGAGTAGAAGCTTATAAAGCAATTTTTCATAGCCAATGGCGATGTAAAAAACGTTCCCACAGCCGCTACTCAGCAATTTTGTGCTTCCCTGGGATGTTTCTCAAAAAAAATTTTTCTATCGGCTCAGGTTTTTAAGATACTTATTTCATTCCAAGGTTCCAAATTCCAAAAATCTCGCATTTTTTTCTATTTCAGATTCGTCTTACAACTGCTGGAATAATTTATTTTCATGAGTTTTAATAAAATATGTTTAGTAAATATATATGTCGCAGTCGACTGGTTTAAATAGCCGTTCAATCAAACAGCTAGCCCTTTGACTGAACAACGCCATTCAATCACACGTCTAGCTTTTATATTGAATATTTTAGTCGCTCAAAACGTTCAACACTACAGCTGATCCAAAAGTCGCCGTCTAATTGAAGTAGTTCAGCGCGCACCGCTGCGGCGCTAGGTGCGTTTTATTTACAATATGGCGTTAACTAGCAGGTGTTTGTTGGTATTTGTGGTTGTTTTTCGGAAAGAAAGTAGTTTTAATAAAAGTTACACGTGTTATTAAAGAGACAAAAATTGTGGAGGCACATACGAGTGAATTAAAATTTCATCAAATATTCGAGGAGAAATTACGGGATTATGAAATGGATGGACGCAGTCTCCCCGAAGGGGGGGTTCGAGGGGCACAGCCCCCCGTCAAAACAAAAATAAACACAATCCAGAAAGTCCAAAAGTTGGTTAGGTTAGGTTAGAACTTAGACCACAACACAGAGGGAGCCGGCGACCGCCGTCAAGCAAAAGAGGGGCTCGGGGGGCGCAGCCCCCCGCCAAAAAAAAAACAAACCAGTTGGCTAAGCGTCGTCTAGCTGTAGTGTTGAACGTTGTAGTCAACAAGTCGGCTAAACGACGTATAGCCGTGTGATTGAATGGCGTCGTTCAGTCAAAGGGCTAGCTGTTTGATTGAACGGCTATTTAAACCAGTCGGCTGCGACATATACACATCTTTTATTTAGATCTCAATTTAAATTGCATAATATTATTTTTTTTTATTAAAATATGAGAGTTAGAGAGAGAGAACATAGACGTGGGAGAGCCATGCTTCGGCACGAATGGGCCGGCTCGACCGGAGAAATACCACGGGCTCACAGAAAACCGGCGTGAAACAGCGCTTGCGCTGTGTTTCGCCTAGTGAGTGAGTTTACCGGAGGCCCAATCCCCTACCCTTTTCCCTTCCCTACCCTCCCCTGTTACCTTATTCGTCTATCAGGTGATCCGTTTGCTCGTTTGCCCCCTTATTTCATAAAAAAAAGAGTTAAAAACTGTAATTTCTTTTTTCATACAAAAATTGTTACGTCATCATTTGAAAATTCGGCCAAGTGCGAGTCGGACTCGCACACGAAGGGTTCCGTACCGTTATTGAGCGAAAGTTGGCAATAACTTCGGTTTTTTGTATGGGATATTTAATTATTTTTTTTAATTACTTAATCATTAAGGAACAAAATATGTAACTAGGAATTTTGTGAGTATTTCAAGTGCTACCATTACTGATTACGAACAAAAAAGGCCATCTTAAATATTTAATTTATTTTATTTTTAGTATTTGTTGTTATAACGGCAATGGATATAATATACACAATCTGTGAAAATTTCAGAAGTCTAGCGGAGAACTATAGCGGTTTTTGAGATACAGCCTGGCGACAGACGGACGGACGGACGGACGGACGGACGGACGGACGGACGGACGGACGGACGGACGGACGGACGGACGGACAGACAGACAGACAGACAGACAGACATACATCGAAGTCTCAGAAATAGGGTCCCGTTTTTACCCTTTGGGTAGGAAACCCTAAAAATCTGGGTAACTTAAGGTATTAATAGCCTAGTAAACGAATGATTCTGCTTGGAAAAGTCGAAAGCAGAAACTTTCACTTCAGAACTTTGTTTGGGCTAGTTAGGAGATAAACATACTAAAAGTCCTGACCCCTCCGAGGTGAGCCCGAGGGAGGGAGGCAAGAAGGTCCCGATTTTTGGTTTTTTGCTAACTCATCAAAAACGGTGTTTCGTACGAAATTCTCTTGTACTAAAAATTAAAAAGCTAATTAAATTCTCTACAACTTTTCTCTACTTTTTATTTCCAAAATTTTTCTTTTGTTGTATTCAACCCCAATTTGGTGGCATGTTCACAAAAGTGGTGACCTGATGATGGGATCTATGAGTAATTTTGGGAACTCCTCAAAGTTTATATGGAAATTGGAAACATAATATTATAGTGATTTTTGACCGACTTCCAAAAAGGAGAAGGTAATACGTTCGGCTGTATGTATCTTTATTTTTTTGTATGTTCAACGGTTACTCAGCCGTATAGGTATGATCCGATTTTCAAAATTCTTTTTGTGTTGTAGGTATAGGGTTTAGCTCGAATTTGGTACAATGTTCACAAAAGTGGTGGTTTGATTATGGGGTCCATGAGGAATCGAGGGGACTCCTTGAAATTTGTATGGAAACATAATATAGTGATTTTGATTTTTTCTGAAGCATTTGAGAACTCTAAAAAATATTTTTTTGTATTTACTTAAATATTTTGTAGTAAATTTACTATTTATTTATATATTTTTCATGTTTTACTATAATTTTTAGTGTTTAAATATTTAGTAAGTAGTCAATTTACTACAAAATATTTAAACACTAAAAAATATTTTTTTGTATTTAAATATTTTCTAGTAAATTTTTGTGCAGAAACCTAAGTACTATTTTAAGCTGAAAAATAACTCAAACAGGTCTAATATTTTCGTATGAGGAAATGATTTTGGTATTACGTATGTATGAGAATTTCGATGGCACCCGGCCCCGTAAACATAATATGTTAGAAATAAGTGAAAATTAAAAAAAAAAATGTTTCTTGATCCGAAGGCACTGAACAAAACTCCTGAACCTTTAAAGAGTAAAATTATTATTTTTTAACGAAAAATTGAAACCGACTTTCAAGGTAAAAACAATACCTATTTTTTAAAATATGATCTAAAAAGTATGAAATAACTCTAATTATTAGCGCCTTTTTCGAAATTCGACTAAGCCTCAACCAATTCTGTTCTCCGTTTTCATTATTTTGAAGTCGGTAGTCGGTACTGGCTAGTTCTATGTCAAGTACCTATCTCAGTTCTGGGCTGGTAGTTGGTACCGACTTCAGACGAATCAAAATTGAGACGGAATTGTTTGAGGTTTAGTAGAATTTCGAAAAAGGCGCTAATGAAGAATAAGAGTAATTTCATACATTTTAGATCATATTTGAATATTGTTTTTACCTTGGAAGTCGGTTTCAATTGGGAGAGCCATGCTTCGGCGCGAATGGGTCAGCTCGACCGGAGAAATACCACGTTCTCACAGAATACCGGCGCGGCGTGAAACAGCGCTTGCGCTGTGTTTCGCCGAGTGAGTGAGTTTACCGGAGGCTCAATCCCCTAACCTATTCCCTTCCCTACCTTCCCCTATTCCCTTCCCCTCCCATCCCTACCCTCCCCTATTACCCTATTCCCTCTTAAAAGGCCGACAACGCACCTGCAGCTCTTCTGATCCTGCGAGTGTCCATGGGCGACGGAAGTTGCTTTCCATCAGGTGACTCGTTTGCTCGTTTGCCCCCTTATTTCATAAAAAAAAATAAAAAAAATAATAGTTTTATGTGAAGGATCCTTTTTAATTTTTTTTAAAGAGAGGAAATGCATTAGGCACCCCCGGCCCCCTCAGGGGAAGGGACGGGGGGCATGTTAGACTCCCTCCGGCTCGGTGCGCCGTAGGTTTACCGACTAAAACATCCCCTCCTTCCAGCCGTGGGATACGGGCACTCTGCACTGTGACGATCACCGCGTCCTCACGGTGCATGTGAAGGATCCTATAGGCACACCTATGCTACCAAAAAGTAAGATTTTGCACCAAGGTATGCTATGGTTCCGAAGATACTAAGAGAACTCCGGATTCCTTACAGATACAAGTTTGTGGGTTTCGGCAATGTTGTAAGAACTGAAAGCGCTATTATGTAAGTTATATTCATCATCATCATTACTACCATCACACGATGCATCATTATAATTTATGACCCTATTATTGGTACTTTTCATAGTCTTTTAGATGGAGAATCGAGTTTGTCGAGTGATTTTGAAAATTATATTAATGTAAGTACTTACTTACAAAGTAAAATTAAATTATTTGTACTTAGTGTTGCGCTTACCAAGGTGGCAATATCATCATGGGATCTATGAGTTAGGTAAGCAAGCTATTGATATTAAATCATGGAGATGTTCAATTATTCTTCATCAGTAAGTCGATACCGAAATTTATTTTTAACGAAGTTCATCTTCGAAAATCCTCGGTCCGCATACGATAAAATCCTCGGTCGGCGGTTCGGATGCGGACCGCGGTCCGCCATTTGGCGATCCCTGGTCTAGAGCCTTTAGAGATAGACGTTTGAACATTTCATTGCTTGATGAACTCTAAGCATATACATAACTATATGCTCGGGGTTCTTAAAGAAAGTCCAAAGTGGTAGTGGAACTCAGATAATAAGGCGTATCGCAGACGACAGACTATCCGTGACGCACTTTTTAGTTCGTGGAAATAGAACAATTATATGCAGTAACGCGCACGTCTGCGCTGTACCGTAGACTTCAAAATAATGAAGACTGTAGTTATACGTACTGAAATAGTTGAGATTTAGACGAATTCTGAAAAAGGCACTTAAAAGAGTAAGATTACTTACTTAAGAGGAGTCCACACCGCCCTTTTTTCCATACAAACGTTGTCCCCTGTTTTCTCCCTGGATAATGCTAGTGGAGTTATACTTTTTTTCCTGAATATCTACGGCCACTAATACGATGTCCCTATGTTTTCTTTTTTTTTATAATTTAATTATTAAATAAGATATGAACGTTCTAAAACCCAAAAAAATGGCCAGATTTTCCGCTGTGTTCAAACGTCCAGAAAACAGATTTGGCTAGATTATACAAAAAAAGCAAAACATAGGAACACAGCTCAAGCCTTTTTTTAATCTTTAATGAAAAAAGTACTTAAATCGGTTAAGTTTTGGAGAAGGAATCAGGGGACAACGAATCGTTGATTTTCTGGATTTTCTGCAGTTGTCTCTATCGCGTTCTGCGGTATAGGCTTGAGGTAAGGGAGACAGCTATAGATATTACACGTGCTTTTTTTTCATTTCTCTAGCCCCTGGTGTATCCTCTTAAGTATATGAATAAACTTTTAGGTGTTGGTTGAGAGATCACAAAAATATAGGTACGAGGACTCGTAGGTAAGAGTTTAGCTCAGCGGTTCTCAAAATTTTTTGGTGGCGGGAAAGGGCCCCCCCGAGTAAGATTTTTTTGTCTTTGAATGAATTGTCTCTATGCTGGTGTCTGATTAGATTTCTAAAAAAAATTATGTATGAGCCATGTTAAAATTTTCATACTACTCTACTCAGTTACTACTTTTTAGGCCGTCCGGCGTCCGTAACACACCTAGCGGTGGCGCGTCCTCAGGCGGTCAGAACTCTTGATCAGTCGCTGCATAGGACAGGTAATTCTTAAATGTCCGTACGGTTGTCTCGTTGGAAACGGCATCACATAAAACACAGTCCGACTATTCCAGAGGAATTAATGGTCAATACCTCTGGGGCTTTGTTAATCTGTACACAACATGTTATATGCGGACTTAAGGTGAACGCTGACTTGGCCACTCCACACGCGCCTCAGTCGCCGCAATATTCGCGTTTGTTATTGACCTCCCGCACCTATCCAGCGTCAGCGCCGCAGCCACCGCAGCCAGTTTAAATTTTTAATCAAGAGTGGGTGTATTACAAACATGGCTCTTGACGAACGATTTGTTATATTAAGTTGTTCATTATTAAAAGAAGTAAATTACGGATGAATGTGCAAGTATTCACAACATTTCATACAATAAATTCTAAAATGCGGCGCGTTCGGCACTTACGGTGCTGATAAATGTGCGATCAGCTTTAGAAGGAAAACATCAAGAGGCTAGGTTAAATACTGAAGGCTAAACCTAAACCTTAATAAATTCTCGTTGAAACATGCCATCAGTTTTGGTAAAAAACGGAAAATGCACATAATATTATGTATATTAAGTACCATCAGAGAAAAAAAATCATTAAATACAGATGGCGGACTATCGTTATTTGGTCGGATATTGTTAAATCAATATATTTCGTGATATTTTGTCGGCTGGACTTGTGGAATTTGGTCGGCTTGTGTCACAACCCGACCAAATTACCTAGGTCCGCCACCTACCCATGAACGAAAAGATGAAACATAAATCATCGCTTTTGCTGATTCTTTTATTGAAAAATTAAAGATGGTACAGGCACAGTCTTCGTTTTCAATTAAACTTTGTTAAATGCTGCAATGTCTACACTTTGAACCTGAAAAGAAAAGAAACAGAAACATTTATAAATTATATTTACATTTTACGGCTGATTTGTAAGGCTAGCGTCTCCATCGTGGGTATCGCAGACAACATAGATTTTCAATTGTTATGCGGCGGCAGCTGGCTTGGGGATTGATAGGTTAAGCTAAGTTACATTACATTCATCATCATAACAAGTAAAAATAAAAACTGATTTTCAATTTTAACACGTCATAAGGAAACAAGTTAGCTAGTAAGCAATCATATTATGTATCATTTCATTATATTTTAAGTGAAAAAAATAGGAATACTTACAAAATCTTCAATCTTTTCAATCTCTTCTGTCAACCAGTCAACTGAAACCTTGTCGTCCTCTACGACGCAAGATATCTGCAGTTTGTGTATACCGTACGCGAGAGGCACGAGCTTAGCCGCTCCCCACAGAAGACCATCGGTGCTTATTTCCCTTACAGCCTTCTCCATAGCGGCCATGTCGGTTTCATCATCCCAAGGCTTGATATCCAATATTATATTTGATTTCGCGATCAAGACTGGTTCTGAAAACAAAGCCGCAAATTTGTTACATGTTAACAATAAGACAAAGTGAAGACAAAATCATTTGCAGATCCAACAACCGCGCTACAAAAATTTCGCTAAAAGGCAATGGCGTAGAAAAAAAAATACGATTTTAGGCATCCATTACACGCTCATGCAAGCGACAGTCAATTCCATCAATAATTAATTATGTTTGACTGATGGTGACTGATGGACTGACGAATGGTGTTAGACGGTCACTAAATTCTCTTCAGTTTTATGGCAGTCAAAGCCAAAATTTTCAAAAGTTATATGTTTCTATTTTTTTTTTCCAATTTTGTCAGATATGACAACACTCACTCAAAATTAGTGACTGATGGTTGCATGAAGCAAAAATCAAGATATCCAGATTTTCGTCAATCAACTTCATGCAACCGTCTGTCACGCTCTATAATCTATATAACCTACCGTATAGGTAGGTTATCCATCAGTTACAGCCATGAGTGTGGTAAAACTGACAGCAAAACCAACCGTGTAATGGATGCCTTATATTATATTGATACTTGATTATAGGCTACAAATCTACGAATAATAAAAACTAAGGAATCGTAACTCCCATACTATTACCGTTTTAAATTTGGTTCCTTTTGATCTGTCATGTAACGTCAGCCTAGTACCGCTCAAGGTCACCTAAATATTGCAAATGTATTGAAATGTGTACCTAAGGTACACTTTTTTGACAAGTATTGTGGAGCATGTTTTTTGACGGAGTTACTTTTCCTTAGTTTTTATTATTCGTAGCGACAAATTGTCTAATTTTTTACACAATTCAAAGGTCTGCAAAGGTCAAAAACTGCAAAGGGGTGTACTAGCAAAAACATATCTTAAAACTTTCCCAATACAAAAAATCACAAAGACGCATCTAATTATATCATTATTAGGGTTCCGTAGTCAACAAGGAACCCTTATAGTTTCGGTCTGTCCGTCCGTCTGTCCGTCTGTCTGTCCGCGGTTTTGCTCAGAGACTATAGACACAAAGCTGTAATTTGGCATGAATGCCCATATTAATGATGCCGACAAAATGATACATGAAATCTTAAAAAAATATTTTTTTATGGTACCTTCCCTACACATCAAGCAGGGATGATTTTTTTTTCGCGTCCACCCCATCGTATGGGGTGTCGTTGGATAGGTTTTTTAAAACTATTATGAGTACTTATCTGGGGGCACGGGAGTGCCCCCGCCAACATGAGCCAAGCGAATCGCGCAAGGGCACTACCTACCTTTTCTCGAAACGTTTCGTCGTATTTTTGAGCCCTCGTAACTTTGGTTTGAATAATGCCAGATAGTTGAAATTTTTAAGATATAATGACATGGGTATAGTTATTAAATGCGCAAAGTTTGAATGTCGTAGCTATTATACTTTAGATTTTATAGGTGTCCAAAAACCCACAATTTGGTCACTGACTCACCGATCATCAAAACTGTTAGGGTATACTTCCTGAAGTCTTAGAAAGCTGAAATTTGGTATGTAACATAATATTAGTACTGAAACAACAAAAAAATTATCAAACCCAACTCAACCTATATAATACGATTATAGAGCAAAATTAGGCAAAAAATGTGTTTTTTGTATGGGAGCCCCCCTTAATTTTTTATTTTATTTTAATATTATTATTAAATATTAAAGTAGACATATAACTTAGGACTTTGAGAAAAATTCAAGTACTTTGTAATTAGTAAAGTAATTGATATAGAGCAAAAAAGGCCAAAAAAATCACGTTTGTTGTATGGATAGGAGCCCCCCTTAAATATTTACTTTATTTTGTTTTTAGTATTTGTTGTTATAGCGGCACCAGAAATACACAATCTGTGAAAATTTCAGAAGTCTAGCTATAGCGGTTCTTGAGATACAGCCTGGAGATAGACAGACGGACAGACATCGAAGTCTCAGTAATAGGGACCCGTTTTTCTCCTATGGGTACGGAACCGATGTTGACTAATGTGTAGATTTTTTAGATTCTTCTCGTGCGGCTGAGACATTATAATATTATTATCAAATATTTTGCCGCACTTTAGTGTAAAATTAAGGTTTTTAAATTTAGAGCTGAGTATGTAAGTTTAGAAACTTGGCTCTACATGAGATCTCACTACTTTTTGACACGACGAACTATAGTATTATGTTCTCATCTTGGCAACATTTTTACATGAAAATGTTTTTGGTGGGATAGATCATTTTCCGATTTAGGGATCCGTTTGTGAAATATTAAATTTTAAAGTGGAAAAAATCGTTAGAGTCCAGTGTCAACCAGCTAACTGGAAATGTGAAAAAATTCACGAAAATAGGAAATATTATGCTGAATTTAAAAGGAAAACTATCACGACTAAGAAGATTTCATAAGTTTTTGAGTTATATTCGATCAACTAAAAAAAAAATGTACTCGGCGAAGTATATAGGAACTTTTCGTTCAAATTCCTTTGAACGTAACTGAGATGATGTTAGTGGTGTAAAACACTTTATAAATGTACTATCAGAGAAGTTGATTCCTATGCAAATCGGGGACCTAAGTAGTTTGGTTGTGTTTACGTTACGTCAAACCCAGCTGACAGATCACAATTAACATTGAATTGACATATTCGACCAAATAACGTTGGTCTGTCAATTGCATAGGAATCAACTTCCTCGATGGTACTTTCAAAACGGTGCATTCAACTGACTCAATATTTTAAAACATAATGTCTTAAAATATTGACTCATTTTAAAACATAATAATAATAATAATAATAATACTCCCCACACCGGTTTCGGTGACGGTGGCCGGTTTCATTGGAACCAGACCAGGTACGCAGGAGTAATTTTATAGTGCCCAAGTGTGTGCGCAGTACCCAAGAGCACTCTCTATTCCTTTACTCTCATAACCCAGTGGGACGGAAGACCGACACGACTGGCGAGAGATCAGGCGCAGGACCGACTTTTTACATGCCCATCCGACGCATGGATCATCTTACTTGTCAGACAATCAGGTGATCAGCCTGCATTGTCCTAACCAAACTTGGAAATAACATGTGTTTCCAACGCGGGATTCGAACCCACGACCTCCGGAGTCGGGAGCGACGCTCTAACCACTAGACCACGGAGGCGTTAAATAATTAAAAACATAATGTCTATATTATTGAAAGACTGGATTCTGGAATAGCCGTTTTTTTTTTTTTTAATTTTCGATATAATTTTTAAATTATTAAGGGTGGGTTGCACCAACTTACTATAACTGTAACTTTAACTAACAATGCAAAATGTCAAATCTTTGGTTAAATTAAAAAATGGACGCCATATTTAACCATTACCATAGAGCTCGACAAGGCTTTAAATTCGTGGCGAAAAAAGGAACTAACACTGTCATCATACAAAAACCCAATTTTTGACAGTTCTCCTTAACCAGCAGCGCCCACATTCTTGTCGGACCAGCAAGTTCTTCTGTCAAATTCTGTGGTCAAAGTTAAGGTTAAAGTTAAATTAGCTTTAACTATAACCATAACTTTGACTTTAACTTTAACCACGCCTCTGGTGCAACCCACCCTTAGACAAAACTGTGCATGTCGCTTTTTATTAAAAGTAAGTTGTGGCATAAGTCTACAATTTATGAAAACAAAATTTAAGTCATACTTTTAGATTTCTTTGCATTATAAGCAGCTAAGCGTTCCTCTCTCAGTTTAGCTGCCTCTGCACTTTCTTCTTCATCTTCATCTGAACCAAAGAGATCTACGTCATCATCATCTTCTGGTTCTTGGGCTTTCTTTGGTGCTGCAGCTGGCTGTAAAATAATTATCATAAACTTTAGTCTCATAAATTGAATTTTGTTTGAAAATAAATTTTGTATTGAAAGTAATTTCGGAATTTTCAACAACAAATACAATTTTCGACTATAAGAATGCTACAAATCTTGACAGCTTTGAACTATTTATTTAGTTATGTACTAGATGTTGCCCGCAACTCTGTTGAGCCAAAACACGTTTATTGGGATAAAAAGTATCCTATGTCCTTTCCCGGGACTCAAATTATCTCCATGCCAAATTTCAGCAATATTGGTTCAGCGGTTTGAGCGTGAAGAGGTAACAGACAGACAGACAGACACACTTTCGCATTTATAATATTAGTATGGATTGTATATTTATAATAGATCCTACTATAATATAGTTATTAATGGCTAAACAGTGCCCAAAAATGTACCTATTTACTACCAATAAAATTCAAAACGATCACCAAAATGGATATTTTGATCACCAAATTACGTTTCCTAACATATTATCAAATGAATAGTATTTTTCTTATTATTGATTGCCATAAAAAATATGGACGCCTTTAAAATTAAATTCCCACTAAATATTATATATTGTCACTAAATACGTGTTACCAATATTTTAGTTCACGAGTTTTAATTTCGTAGTTTTTGGTAGGCTAAAAAAAGCTAACGATCGGTAGATTTTTTTTATAAGAAATAATATAATACCAAACAATATACTATTCCCAAACATAGGTCACTTGTTTATGGCTTGTGTTTCAGTGCCTGCCAGAAATGCACCTATTTTTAACCGACTTCGAAAAAGGAGGTTATCAGTATGTATTGTATGTATGTATGTTATGTTTGTGTTCGCATATCTCTGGAACTAAATACCAGTCCAACTTCAGTATTCCTTTTTTTGTTTTACTAGGTATTGTTCAACTTAGGGAGTACTTAGTGCAAATTTCATCAAAATCTTTTTCATCAAAAGTTTCTCTAAAAGTAATAAAGTACTGTCTTGTTTTCAATAAACTGAACAACAATGAATAAGGATATTTAGGAACAGATGTTTAACAATGTCTAAGAAAACTAGCATGAATGGAATTTGAGAAAGCTAGCAGATGCTTGGTAGGTATATTGTCTGCGATAGATTTATTTCATCTTGACGACGACATAAACGTCAATTTGAAAAAAAAGTGTCAATTTTATAATTCATTTTTATACTTGAAAATAAGCCCCGAATTGTTTCATTTTCTAAAATTAGATACATTATATTTCCGAGAATTCGATCAGAGCAAAAACACGATATCTTAAAATTTTCTCGATAGAAAAAAATCACTTAGATGCATCTAATTTTTACGAATTTTTCATTTATTGCCATAACCGTGCATTGAACTAAGTTAATATTGTTACGGTACATGGTATACGGACACGTGGTGCGCAAGTACATACTCGAACCTTCTAAAAAGGTCCAATGTTTGTTTACGTGTTTACCCTTTATTTGTTAGCGTGTTTGAATTTAGACCTTATGACTGAGTCCATAAGGTCTAAATTAAATTCAACTTACTGCACTTATCGCAAGGACGGCAGTTTTATTGTGGCACATTCCCGAGCCTACTAGAAATTTCCCACGGTTGTTTACTTGTTTACGTGAAATCGGGAAATTTCTGGAATTCGTCTCGCCATATAAAAAGAGCCGCAGGCAGGCCGGGCAAGTCAGTTCAATCTGAGCGATCTTCGAGGCGATTTCGGAGTGACAAGTGATCAATAGTGAGTGAACCAGTGAAACCTGCGACTTGGCTACGACCTAGGACAGTGATTGTGCTTAGTGATTGGACATAGTGATTAGTGTTTGGACTTAGTGCTAAGTGTTGTGACCTAGTGTTTAGTGCAGTGTTAATAAAGTCTTCAAGAGAGTCACCAGGTCTTTCTCTCCAAATCCTCGAACCCTAGCACGTAACAACTTGTGTCAGAAGTGCGATTTGGAGATGCCATTGACTCCGAGAGAGGACTTCAAGGGGAGTGTCAGGACAAGGGCGCAGCGAGCTGCTGCCATTGACTCCGAGAGAGGAGTTGCGGAGGCCACACCCACTGGGGACCAAGCTCCGCCCACTGAGGGACAGGCCCCACCCACTGGCCCCGCACACATGGCTCCGCCCACTGGCCACGCCCACCAGGCTCCGCCCACTTTGGTGGAAGCCACGCCCACTGGCTCCGCCCACCGGGACACGCCCACTGACCACGCCCCTCAGGCTCCGCCCACTTTGGGCATGGCCACGCCCACTGGCTCCGCCCACCAGGCCACGCCCACTCAGGCCACGCCCACTAGCTCCGCCCACCGAGGTCCGTCTGCTCAACCTCTGCCTACTGGCTCCAGCCACCATGCATCGCCCGTAGCTTCTGCGGCCCCTCAAGTGGCTCCCCAATTACAAAGCCTAATTGAGTTAATTCAGGCTCTGCAAGAATCACAAGACCGCAAGTTCGGCGCTTTACAAGAGTCACAAGACCGCAAGCTCGGCGCTTTGCAAGAGTCACAAGACCGCAAGCTCAGCGTTTTACAAGATTCTCAAAGAGCTGAAATTCACGCTTTGCAAGAGTCACAAGACCGCAAGCTCGGCGCTTTGCAAGAGTCACAAGAGCAACAAAAGGACCTCCAAGAGAAAGCGCTTTTAGCTATAAAGGATGTCAGTGACACGGTGACTAAGCTTCGTAAAGATGTCGACGTAATGGACGAACGCGTTACCGGGTTAGGAGTGGATGTGGAAAATGTGAAAACCGACCTCACTGAACTACAGAAGAAAGCAGTGCGCCTGGAAACCATAGGAATCGCGGCGTCTAGTGGAGCTTCCGTAGTGGTACAAGGACCAAGAGTTAAAGTGCCACCATACGACGGTACTACTCCCTGGAACGCTTATCGTCAGCAATTCCAGACGGTTGCTTCTGCCAACGGATGGACTGACGAACAATGCCTGACCGCTCTCACTGTCGCGCTCAGAGGGCAAGCCTTGTCAGTCCTGGAAGCACATACAGGAAATGGGTTCAAAGACCTGATGGAAGCCCTTGAATCCAGATACGGGGAGCGACACCTGGAGCACGTGTTCCGTGCTCAACTTCGTGACAGAGTCCAACGCTCAGGAGAAGGATTACAACAATGGGCGCTGGAAATTGAAAAACTCGTCAAGAAGGCACACCCAGGAGCTGACGCCAAGATGGTCGACACGAATATTGTGCAAGCATTTGTCGACGGAATCAGGGATCTGGAGGTCAGAGCTGCGGTGAGGCTTCGTCACCACACCTCGCTTAAGGAAGCATTGGCGCATGCTTTGGAAGTCGAGGCTGTTCGCCGTGACATACGACAGACCCATAAGATCCACGAGGTCTCTGAGGAAGTCAAGGAGGTCAAGGCTCCCACGAAGAAAAGTTTTGGAGCCATGTGCTACAAGTGCGGCGAGAGGGGCCATCTTCAGCTCAACTGCCCGCAGAAGGAGACCCAGATGGCAAGAATGAAAAGGCTCGAGGAACAAATGGAGGAGCTGAAGAAGCAAGGGGCTTCGTCCCCTGTCCGGGAGCAGGGAAACGAATAAAAGCCAGGACTAAGGGGCGAGTGCTGGCTGACACGGAGGAAGCCCCAATAACGGTTGTCTCCCAAGCAAGTAGCGGGAATAGTCTGGTGATTCAGGGGACTATTAACGGGATGGACTGCAAAATGACTCTAGACACAGGAGCCTCTAGAACAATAGTGAACCCAAATTTGATAAAAGCCGCAAGGAGGCACAAGAGGAGAATTAACTGTCGGCTTCTTACCGCCTCCGGTGAGCCAATACCCGTCCTGGGAGAAATGTCAGTTACGATGAATGTGGGGGAGTTCTCATACCCTCATGACGTTATCGTGGCTGAGATTATGGATGATTGCATCTTGGGTTTGGATTTCATGAAGAAGCACAACTGCAGAATTAATGTCGCTGACGGAGTTTTCAAGTGTGGTGAAGAAGAAATTTTCATCCTTGGAGGCGCCTGCGGGAAAGTTGAATGTGTAAAGAAAGTCATAATACCTGGACGTGCGGAAGCTCGGGTGCTGGTGAAACTACCGCCAGCTGGAAAGAAGAAGTTGAATAGATGCGTGTTGATCGAAGACACACCTACCAAGACATCAGCGCAAAAACTGATGACGGCGAGAACCCTTGTTAGTGGAAGCAGTAACGCTGTGGTCAGGGTTTTGAATCTTGCTGATCGCGAGATCTGCTTGAACAAAGGTGACGTCATTGGAAAGTGCGAGGAAGTTCTCTGGATGAGAAAGTGTAGTTCGATCACAGGCTCAGACTCAGCAAACACCAGCAACTATGGATTAGTGACTGAGCTACTCGATGACTGCAAGAGTAATCTGACTTATTCGCAGGGCATGAAAGCTAAGAAGTTTTTACAACGCCACGCGAATATCTTCTCCAGTCAGGAAGGCGACCTTGGAAGAACGTCGATGGTTCAGCACAGGATAGATACCGGAAGCGAGAACCCAATTCGTCAACGAGCAAGACGGATACCCATTGCAAAGGAAAAAGAAGTTGAAGGCCTTTTGGAGGACATGAGAAGGCATAAGATCATTGAACCGTCTGCAAGTCCGTGGTGCTCACCGGTTGTATTAGTGAAGAAGAAAGATGGCAGCACAAGATTTTGTGTGGACTACAGACGTCTCAATGATGTCACCAAGAAGGACAGTTATCCATTACCTCGAATTGACGACACTCTGGATACCTTGAGTGGCATGAAATGGTTCTCGACCCTGGACCTGAAATCTGGATACTGGCAGGTGGAAATTCATCCAAAAGACAAAGAGAAGACAGCTTTCTCCACCGGTAAAGGTTTATGGCAGTTTAACGTCATGCCCTTTGGATTGTGCAACGCACCTGCCACATTTGAGCGACTCATGGAGTGTGTACTGGCAGGCTTAGTTGGAGAGGCTTGCTTAGTCTACTTGGACGACGTCATCATTGTTGGCCGCGACTTCGAGGACCATTTGCGAAACTTAGAACGAGTTTTCGCCAAAATAGAGGGGGCCAAGTTAAAGTTGAATCCGAAAAAGTGTCGTTTATTCAGGAGTAAGGTGAACTATCTCGGCCATGTTATCTCCAGTGATGGAATTCAGACGGACCCGGAGAAACTAGAAGCAGTCCAAAATTGGCCAACCCCTAAGAACAAAACCGAAGTGCGGGCATTTCTCGGCCTATGCTCCTACTACAGGCGTTTTGTTAAGGGATTCTCAGAGATAGCCAAGCCATTACATCGGCTGACAGAAGATAAACGACAGTTTATTTGGGACGAGACTTCCGAAGATTCTTTTCAAGAACTAAAGAAACATCTGTGTGAAACACCAATCCTGGGGTATCCACAACCTGAAGGTCAGTTTATAGTCGACACGGACGCAAGCAACACGGCCATTGGAGGGGTGTTATCTCAAAAACAGGGTGAAAGAGAAGTTGTAATTGCATATTTCAGCAAATCTTTATCTAAGCCAGAGAGAAACTACTGTGTGACAAGAAGAGAACTCTTGGCTGTCGTAAAGACGCTACAACATTTTAGCAAGTATCTCATCGGCAGACAGTTTTTACTGCGAACTGATCACGCAGCCTTGAAGTGGCTACTACAATTCAAGAGCCCAGAAGGCCAAGTAGCTCGATTGATTGAACAACTCCAGGAGTATGACTTCAAGACGGAACACCGCAGCGGAAAGGCACATGGGAATGCCGACGCACTTTCGCGAAGGCCGTGTTCAGAAGACTGCAAACATTGTGTTAAGCAGGAATCTAATGAAGTAACGTTAAAGTTAACGAAAACAAGTCCTTTGGGTCCATGGGAGAATGATGGTATGAGAGAGGCTCAAGAAAGAGATGACGACCTTCGACACATCATCACATGGAAGAAACGGGATGACGTAAAGCCAATCTGGAGTGAGGTTGCACCCACTGGCGCTGTCACTAAGGCGTACTGGGCGCAATGGGACAGTCTGATTCTTCAAAACGGAATACTTTACCGGAAATGGGAGAAGACTAACGGTAGAGAGTTCCATCTTCAGATAGTGGTCCCAAGAACGAGAGTACCGGATGTTCTCCGTGAAATGCATGATGGCGTATCAGGAGGTCATCTAGGAGTAAAGAGGACGCTAACAAAAGTGCGAGAACGATTCTACTGGTTGCATTGTCGAGACGATGTACAGGATTGGTGCCGCAAATGCACTACTTGCGCTGCAGTGAAGGGACCACAGACAAGGAGCCGTGGGAGCCTGCGCTTGTATAACGTTGGCGCACCGTGGGAACGAATCGCAGTTGACGTAGCTGGGCCATTTCCTGTAACGGAATCAGGAAACAAGTATTTCATGGTTGTCATGGATTACTTCACCAAATGGCCCGAAGTGTTCGCCATACCAAACCAGGAAGCTACAACAGTTGCTTCTAAGCTAGTCGAAGAAGTAATATCTCGCTTTGGTGTGCCTCTAGAAATCCATTCCGATCAGGGCAGGAATTTCGAATCGCAGGTCTTCCAGGAAGTGTGCAGAATTTTGGGAATGCATAAAACGAGGACCACCGCGTACCATCCACAGTCTGATGGAATGGTTGAGAGATTTAACCAGACCCTTGAGAGGCATTTGGCGAAATTGGTAGATGACAAACAAAAGGACTGGGACAAGTATATACCACTCTTCCTTCTGTCGTACCGTACCGCCGAGCATGAGAGCATAAAAGCTACCCCGGCGTATGTCAATTACGGTAGAGAACTACGAGTACCAGTAGACCTTTTGACAGGAGGATCACCGGAAGAACCAAAGGCCGTACCAGATTATGTCTGCGATTTAAGGGAAAAGATGCGTTATATACACGCCATGGTTCGGGAAAATGGGTTACAGTCAAGTGAGAACATGAAGACCAGATACGACCGGAAATCGAATACAAGCGGCTTCGAAGAAGGGTCACTGGTGTGGCTGCATAACCCAACTCGCCGAAAAGGCAAATCTCCAAAGTTGCAGACCAAGTGGGACGGCCCATACAAAGTGGTTACCCGATTGAACGATGTGACTTACAGGATTCAAAAGCAACCAAGAGGGACATTCAAAGTGGTACACATAGACCGTCTGGCGCGATACCATGGCAGTAACAATGATGCTCGGGACGAGCATCTCTAAGAGGGGAGTAGTGTTACGGTACATGGTATACGGACACGTGGTGCGCAAGTACATACTCGAACCTTCTAAAAAGGTCCAATGTTTGTTTACGTGTTTACCCTTTATTTGTTAGCGTGTTTGAATTTAGACCTTATGACTGAGTCCATAAGGTCTAAATTAAATTCAACTTACTGCACTTATCGCAAGGACGGCAGTTTTATTGTGGCACATTCCCGAGCCTACTAGAAATTTCCCACGGTTGTTTACTTGTTTACGTGAAATCGGGAAATTTCTGGAATTCGTCTCGCCATATAAAAAGAGCCGCAGGCAGGCCGGGCAAGTCAGTTCAATCTGAGCGATCTTCGAGGCGATTTCGGAGTGACAAGTGATCAATAGTGAGTGAACCAGTGAAACCTGCGACTTGGCTACGACCTAGGACAGTGATTGTGCTTAGTGATTGGACATAGTGATTAGTGTTTGGACTTAGTGCTAAGTGTTGTGACCTAGTGTTTAGTGCAGTGTTAATAAAGTCTTCAAGAGAGTCACCAGGTCTTTCTCTCCAAATCCTCGAACCCTAGCACGTAACAATATTTTAACACATTGTATAAAATTCTATCATCGAGATCGACCTAGCGGATTTTTAAAATGTTGTATATTTATCGAGCCAAGTTTGGTTAGGACAATGCAGGCTGATCACCTGATTGTCTGACAAGTAAGATGATCCATGCGTCGGATGGGCATGTAAAAAGTCGGTCCTGCGCCTGATCTCTCGCCGGTCGTGTCGGTCTGCCGTCCCACAGGGTTATGAGAGTAAAGGAATAGAGAGTGCTCTTGTGTACTGCGCACACACTTGGGCACTATAAAATTACTCCTGCGTAGCTGGCCTGGTATCAATAAAACCGGCCACCGTCACCGAAACCGGTGTGGAAGCTATTATATTGAGAAAAAAACACGACACGCTTTAACCTTTACACACGATCCTTATTTTTGTATCGATACAAACGCGCGTTTTTCGAACTCAACTAGGACGTGCTGTAAGCGCGCGCTTGTATCGCGTTTATATCGCGTTCGTGTCGCGGTGGGGGACCCGGCGCGCGCGCCCCTCCTCCACCAGTCGTTCCCCGCTGAGTCAGTGTGTTTGTATCGATACAAACGCGCGTTCAAAGCGCGTTTCAGTAGCGTTCATCTTGCGTCTGTATCGATACAAACGCGTGTTATATTCGCATCAAAAAACGTGTATTAACTGCCGAAACGCGATATAAACGCGCAGGTGACGCGCGCATCAGAATTCAGAAAGGCGCGTCGACAGCGCGTAAAAAACGTCGTGTGGAAGGGTCCCTAAAATTTTTGTACTATCAAAGAAGTTGATTCCTAGGCAGATGTCGAACCTAGCTAATTAATTAAGGGTGGATTGCACCAGAGGCGTAGTTAAGATTAAAGTTATCGTCTAATATGGCGTCCATTATAGCCTTTAACAAGGGATTTGACACTTTATTTGACATTTTGTTATAGTTAAAGTTTAAAGTTGGTGCAACCCACTCTTAGGCCCGGTACACATTGGGCGTTTTGAACGTGTTTAACGCGCGCTTGCGGGTTCTTCAATAAAATCCGGGGTTCTCGAAACGCGCGTTAGCAAAGCGCACGCTTCAAAACGCCCAATGTGATCAGCTCTTAGTTGTGTTAAGACTTAAGTCAAACCCATCAGACCGATCATAGCTAACATTGAATTGATATAAGTCGACCATATGATGTAGGTCCATCAACTGCCTAGGAATCGATTTCCTTGATGGTGCAAATTATAACAAACCTATTTTTACAAACTTGGACCAAACTACTCTTGTAAGGTTACTACAAGCACATAAGTTGTTTAAAATTTTGGAATAGAGTAATTGTACTTTCTTATTTTCGATATAGATACACTTACTTTAGGAGCTTCAGCTTTAGCACCAGAAGGAGACTCCAAAGATTCTACTCTTGCTTGTAGGCTGATGACGAGTTTACGAAGGTCATCAAGGGCCTTTTTGAGGTCTGCATTATCTTTTTCTAGGCTGATAAGTTTGTTGTTTATTTCTGTGTTAGGAACACCGGCTAATGAAGCGACACTTTCCATCTGTAAGTTATAAATAAATTTAAATCCTGGAACATGCATTATAGTCAAATTTAATACATAGGAAATTGTATATTGAAAATATATACTTAGCTATTGTAAATAATAATATGACAGCTGTCCTGTTACAATAAAATTTGGATTTCTTTGTTTGTTTTCCTAGTGTAATAGATTCATGGCCAAATAAATTACAGCAGAAACTCATGATTAAAAGATAGAAAAGAAGGGACACCAAAAACCATAAAGTTAATATACCTAGCGGAATAGAGAATAGAGAAACAAAGGCCTGAGCAAGAGAGATGTCACTATCAGTAACACTGTGTGGTAAAAAGAGATGTGTGATACATAACAGCAGCACTCTTTTTATGACGTCCAGTCTGCACATGCCGCACGTTGACAATTTAATCTCATAGAAATCATGTTCAATCGTGCTTGTGTAAGAGTATACATACACATATTTTTACACACAGATGAAACCAATTTTGGTTACGTTTGACAGCTCGAGATTGTTGCTCTATTCCACTAGGTATATTAACTTTATGCCAAAAACTAACTGCAGTGCAGGTATTGAAATTACTCACACACTCTAAAGAGTTTTTGATGTGTTGCCTTGCCTTAGCTACTTCACTAGCCAAGGATGATCCAACTTCTAGATTAGCATTTCCGCGCTAAAATAAGAAGTGTATATTATTGTATGAATCAATCATTTTTATACTTACATAATATTATATCATTTAATTAGTACAGATATTGAATATTGATGCATTTGGAAGCCTTACCTTTGAAAGAGATTCATAGTAATGCCTTTCGGCATCGCTGTATACGGTTTTATCAAACCAGATTTTCTCATTAATAAGTGCAGACATTTTCTGGAAGAAAGCATTAAATCACTTTAAAAAAAATTAAAGTTACCTAGTTTAAAGTTTTGAGTAAGTATTAAAGGCCGTATACACGATCACTTCCAACCACCAACAGACGTCAAGCTATGTGATGAAAAAAACCCAATTACAAAACAAGACCTGTGTCTTGTTTTGTAATTAAGGGCTCTTTAATCACTGTTGATGCGAAAAGCTGTGTCTGTGGAAGAATGTTTAACCCATCGATCGTGGAATAACGAGGCACAATAGCTTTTTCATTGTTATCGCGGCCGGATGCGGCCGCTTAGGTCTTCATGAATTAAGATTTTTGGTTACTGGCGCTACACACCACATGCAACGCATCCGATGATCAATGTGCGGCTGAGCGCCAAGAACCGTCTACACGGTTGCGTTTCAACTCAATGTTCTTTATTTGACATTGGTTGAGAGGGATGCGCTCACTACCAAGGTAATTGAAGGTTATTTGGTTGGTCAACCAAAAACAAACGTCTATATGGTTGATTTTTGTTCCAACCCTACCAAGGTGACCTCTGTTGGTGGTTGGAACCAATCGTGAATACGGCCTTTAATAGCTGTACATAGGGTTGCCAGGTCGCTTAACCGAAAAGCTGGACAAAGCAGTCAGCTTGGCCAGACATCAATACAAAAAAAAGAGTAAAGTACTATCTTAACTTTGATATAATATATAATATATAGAAATTCGTTTGGCAGCTCGTGTACGGGCATTTTCAAAAAAATGTGTACCCCTGGTTTTTACCTTGTCCCTTGACTTCGCTACAGATTATTTGTAAAAAATTACATACTAAAATTTTGTAATTTTAATGTAGGAGCAAAAACAAGTTTTCTTTTATTAAAATACATTCACGTTTGTATAAAATTTTATTTAGTATGAGATTTATAAGGGTTTTTAAGTACCGAAACCTATTAAATTCACCTGTCCCCTTCCCAGAAGTTGTAACAAAATCTTTAATAACTATTTTTTTTCTTAATGTAAGTTACTTAAAAAACATATGTTAGATTCTTAAATACTTAATGTATCAATTGAATGTCTTGTTATTGAAAAATCTAACATAATTTAACTACAAATTAATTAAAATTATAATCATGAAAAAACAACCCAGCCGGAATGTTCGGTTTAGTGACCGCTTTTTTTAGTTTTATAAACATACTACAAAAATATTTTCGGCACTAAATGATAGCACTATATTTCATTGTACATCGAGAGACTTCAATTTGAATTTAGTAGTTAAAAATCTGCTACAAGACGCGGACGCAGGTTGGATGGTTCTTCAGGAACGGTTTATTTGTTCAGATAAGTGACCATATTTTGTAAGCATTATTATACTTTCTCCAACTGTTTTTACTGTTAACACGTTGCAAAATTAGCTTAGTACTTAGTAAAAAAAATGAAATTGTGATAACTATTATCGGTTATTTACAAACACTTTAAAAGTAAAAGAAAGTAATATTACGTGACTTCCGACTTGTGACTTTTCGTATAGTCACATATAATGGAACGGACAAGTCACAACAGGCGGAAAGCATAAGGCTTAGTTCACATTTATATAAATTATTTTTTTATTCACAGATTTTATTAAGAAAATTGGAGATTTTTAAGCTGGTACGATTAACTTACAATTAATATATTTTTTATTACTTATGTGTTAAGGTGACGCCGCGTTAAAGTAAAAAACCGCTTTGGATATGTTTTAGATTGCTAGTTTTCTATGAAAGGCCGGCCCGGCCTCTCACAGAAAACAAGCAATGGAACAGCAAAAAATGGAAAGGGCGTAAGCGACAAAATAGTTTTTGTCGCGTAATTTAAAAACCATAAATACATTTCATATAAGCTATGGTCAAATTAAAGTGTATGCTTGAACCAATCCATGTATAAATTTTGGAAGCTTAAATCACTCTCCTCTGTTGCAAAAATAGGAATCCCTTTTTTTACACAGGTCTTTTTGATTGATTATTCTGTGTTATAAAAGTTGATCAATCGTGTTATGCTATGGGTAAATCAAAGACAAAGACATGATGAATACTGACAATGAACTTTAATTTCTTAGCTTTAGTCATTGCTGAGAAAAATCGATATCGCTACAAGCAAATTATCAAGGCGTCGCCTTTCCTTAACAATAACAAATATACTTACTATTTAAAATTTAAGTAAGTACCTAAAAGTTTTATTTTTTTTAATAATTTTGATTTTATTTCCACTACTTTTCTATCAGTAAAGTTGAAAATCATTTTGTGTCATTGATATTTGCAGATTTATAATAACTAGACATCAGATTATATGCATTTGCATACTTGCATATGCAAATGCATATAATGTCACTTTTTAGGCGATAGTGCATATTTTGGCAATTTTTCGTTGATAGTGCATATTTTGGTAGTTTAACTTCCATGGGTATTAAGATTGCAATCGGAAAATGTTGGTAGAAAATTATTATTGGCGTATAATAAATAAATAAAAAGTCTTTATTTCAAGAAATTAAAAATCCTGGATTTTATGAAATTACAAAAATTGGCGCTTTTATTAATGTCACTACCGGAAAAGTCTTCAAAAAAATAATACATTTTAATATTAAGTGACTTTTTATTGTGCATATTTTGTGCATATTTCGACCATTTTTCGTGCATATTTGCATGGATATTTCGGCACTTTGATCGTGCATATAATCCGATGTCATTAATAACTTAGGAATTCGTAGACATGTGAACACATCTTTATGATTATGAGATGTTCGTCCCTCTAATTATTGAAGTTAAATCTATGAAATCAAAGAATTTTTTACTTTTATAAGTAGTGCAACAACAAAAATGTTTAAATAAAAGGTTTTTGTGTTATATAAACTTCTTTAAATATGTTAAATATTACTTACTCATGTAAAAAAATGAAAAATAACCTAGTGGGTAGGTCACATAGTCACATTATGGATTAAAAATAATTGCTACTCTTGTTGATCCTTGAAATTATCTATATTTTTTTTAATAAACAATTAAATATGCATTTCACTAGATTAAATAAACGAAGAAATCCATTTATTGCTGTATTTTTTTGTATTAAATTATATTTTACATTTAGTCGCACAACGGAATCTGTTTCGTCGAAAATTCGATTTTGTTTCAATAATATCAGAATAATATAACGTTTTCAGCGTTCTTTTTAACTTATTCCATTAGTTCAACATTTGTCCTTGTATATGACATTCAAATAAAGGTAAATAAATGACCTTAAAAAATATAGACATATTTTTGCAAGGGTACACGTTTTTTTGAAAATGCCCGTACATTAAATTTTCTGTTTTATTAAAACAGTTGATCCAATAGCTATACAATTTTACATCTCATTAGGTGTAAAACCGTCTAAAAGTTGTGTTTTGAGTACTTTGGAGGCTCTACAAAGGCCGGACTCCCTTTGATTTTGGCCGCACATGCAAGCAAAAAGCCTGTGTCCAGCTTTATCAGGACGCCTGGCTACCCTAACTGTACACTGTAGTTTTTAGGTTATGTAAAGATAAACTTTTGAAATAGATAAACTGGAGCAACCAGGGTTTTACAACATTACAAAGAACCTAAATGTATTCAAGTTAACATTCGTAAATATATATTAATAATTTCTAACAAATAAAATAACAATTGTACCATACCTGAGGTTACGAATATGTATGGAGTCAACCTTTCGACCACAAGAACCAATACGGAAAGACAAAAGTTTAGAAGACAGTTTGAAGAGTCCACTCGAATCCACACTCCACAGTTGGACTTTTTAAAAAAAACCAACACGTATGACGTACGTTTGACGTGTCAATCAAACTCACAGATTGTAGTATATTATATTATCAAACTCACGGAGGAGCACATCAACTTCATACTAAAAATTTTCTCGAAATTTACTAACGCCATCTATCGCCACAAACTCACTAACCTGAAACGAGTTGCTTGTTTCGGCGTCGGCACTCGGCACCACTGCATGCAGTCTAGCGCGAGTGGTCTGAGTTCCGAGTTCTGCGTTCCGCGTTCCCTGAAACTATGGAGTGTAGATGGAGGAGAACTATCTCTGTATGTAAAAAGTGTCCGCTGAAGTGCGTTAAATTAGGGTGGCGCTACAGTAGCAACAGGGTAAATTTTAAATCATTTAGCAGCTTCTATTTCAGCTATTTTAGGTTATATTTTTCAAAGTATATTGGTATTAACCCAGTAATTCTGTGACTCTGATAATCGGCTTACTTCAATTTATATTTTGTCACCAACGGCTACATTCATTCCATACCCTTTGCTGCAGCTAGCGCCACTCTTGGAGGATTTTTCAACTGTTATTTACTGCGTACAGCTGGACACTTTTTCAAATATCCCCCATATAAGATAGTTCTCCATCTACCATCCATAATCAAAATGAAGCTACTCACGAAAAATTAGCTTGATAGTAGTAAAAAAATATGTTCTAGGGATCGCAGACTATAAAATCTTTTTTCTTAAAATCTCCGGTAGGAGTATTAATGTTCTGTGACCGTTAGCGTTAACGCTTAACATCTGCGGGGCTAAAATGGTCGCTTTGTAGAATCATGATATGAATCATAATATGATTCATTTTTCTAAAATCGCAAATTGCAACTCTGCTTGCGATTCATTTCTGTATTTTTGTACTGATTTGACATTTGTCAGTTTGACAGTTTTGACAATTCATTTGCTGAATTGATTGAGAGGAATTGCTAAATGTGAACATTTTAGCCCCGCTGGTATGCGACATACTCGTCGCGACTCGCGACATTTTAATATTACAAAAATACATTAAATAAAAAAAAAATATGGCAACTACGAAAAATGCGAGTAACGAACCGCATTCGTGTCACGTGTGTAGGTTTCGTTACTCGGTATTATATGGCGTACCCGTTACTCAGTACCATTATGTCTATGCTCAGTACCATGCTCAGTACCGAAAACCGTACATGGTTTGATACAGCTCTAATCTCCTTGTGAGTATAGTACAAATAAGGATAGACACTTCTAGATTTTCTATTGGTTCCTCACCGATCTGAAATTATCTGCAGGCTGGCATCACTGACTACATATGGGTTGTGTTTCCAAAAAATATCAGTGTACTGTCAAGTGTGACATAAATCAAAATATCTTAAGCCTAAGCGATCATTGGCCTAAGCGATTAGACCAGTACACTGGTAATAGTTTAGGAACACGCTGACATAATAAAAACTTGTCAAAGTGAAACTTGACAACTGAAAGAGTTGAGTTTTTGGGAGAATGTGAAAGAGTGATGTTGTGTTTTTATATTATTTTCCTAAAATTGTGTTATCTGGGTTTTTAATGTGTAATAATGGTAGGATATTAGCCATTAAATATTCGTTATCGTGCACAAGTGTGGGAGAGTGATGTAGTAACCAGAAACGTGCTCTTTTGTGTTCCCTCCAAAACTCCATCAAAAGTTTCAGTAAAGCGTCCTACCACTTTACTGAATCGACCGACTAGACTTCTTGACTGTATTGACTTTATACTTAGATTTGACTAGACTTTGGACCTAACTGACCTGACGATAATATATAAAAAAATGTATTAAAGAATATTGTTTTCCCGCCATAATATTATACTCGACACTGGCCATGGTTATAGCCGAAGTGCCATTATATGAAAAAAAATCGAAAGAGTTTTGGCGGGCATGTCACTTTCAAACATCTTCTACTTTTTATTGTGTGTGTGGTATTTATTATTTTTTCCCAAATTGTGTTATTTGGGTTTTTGATATTCATTATTGGTAAAATATTAGCCATTAAATATCCATTATCTTGCACAAGTGCAGGTAAGATGTTGTCAGAACCAAAATTTATAATTCCTGTGACATTTGGTGTGAATATCGGTAAATAGGGCGATTTCTTCCGTGAATTTTAGCTAAAACATCGTTATAATAACTTTATTATCCTATTCATTGGAATATTATTGCGTCTTTTTCAAATTGAAATGTATCAAGTTTTAAATTGTTTTGCCCAGTTTTGTAGCAATTATTGATGGTATAATATTCCCTGGTATTACCGATAGTTGTCTACCCATACGCCATCTAGTTACTACAATTGAAACTGTTTGACGGAGTTTTTGAAAGAGTGATGTTGTGTTTTTATATTATTTTCCTAAAATTGTGTTATCTGGGTTTTTAATGTGTAATATTGGTAGGATATTAACCATTAAATATTCGTTATCGTGCACAAGTGTAGGAGAGTGATGTAATAACCAGAAACGTGCTCTTTTGTGATCCCTCCAAAACTCCATCAAAAGTTAAGTAAAGCGTCCTACCACTTTACTGAATCGACCGACTTGACTTCTTGACTGTATTGACTTTATACTTAGTCTTTGACTAGACTTTAAACCTGAGTGACCTGACGATAATATAAAAAAAAGTTGTATAAAGAATATTGTTTTCCCGCCATAATATTATACTCGACACTGGCCATGGTTATAGCCGAAGTGCCATTATATGAAAAAAAAACTGACAATCAAATTAAAAAAATAGGAAAATCCCTCATTGTAAGTCTGCGGTGACACTTTGTGTCAACGAATACTATACTCACACCCAGTGTTGCCATATATACAGATTTCTCCGTATTACAGATTTTTGGTGAGTAATACAGATAAGTACTGGATACAGATATTTATACAGAATTACAGAATTGTGTAAATATGATTAATTTTGTAAAAATTCAACCACGAAACAGACTAAATATAGACACCATTGAAGGTCTTTTGCATACGAAGTAACTGATTGGTGCGAAACAATGCTATAATCTAGAGGTTGATGAGTTCTATCTTATTGCTATTTTTTTTTATTATGTTAAGGGCCTGTTTCACCACTTCATGATAAGTGCCGGATACTTAACTTTCTCGACATGTAAGTATGGAGAATCTGTCAAAAAGGCGTGGATAGCCTATCCGCCGGTACGTTAATCAGGAAGTGGTGAAACAGGCCTTTAGTGTGTTTAATTTCTATTAGATTTTAAATTTTAAAAAGTTAGTAAGTAAGGGGGCAAACGAGCAAACGGGTCACCTGATGGAAAGCATTTTCCGTCGCCCATGGACACTCGCAGCATTTGAAGAGCTGCAAGTGCGTTGCTGGCCTTATAATTTAGGCCTTAGGGAATAGGGTTATAGGGGAGGGTAGGAATGGGAAGGGAATAGGGGAGGGTAGGAAAGGAACTAGGGTAGGGGATTGGGCCTCCGGTAAACTCACTCACTCGGCGAAACACAGCGCAAGCGCTATTTCACCACTGTGTTCTATGAGAACGTGGTATTTCTCCGGTCGAGCTGGCCCATTCGTGCCGAAGCATGGCTCTTCCACGTGTATGTATATTTTTATTTATTATACGATTATCACCTTATCTCGTCAATACATATCCCCTTTTTTCATAAAAAAGCGTTGATAATGATTAATAGGTATTTTTTGTTGACTTTAATACAGATTTTATACAGAAAATTGAGATAATATGACATACAGATTTTAGCAGTTCCCACTACAGATACTACAGGTCGAAACCATCTGGCAACACTGCTCACACTCACAAGGAGCTTTATGTCAAGTTGCCAAAATAGAAGAAATAGTAAAAAATATTTGTTAGGTAAATTGTGGGTAAATTATAAAGAAATAAACAAGAAAATGATTTGTAGAAAGTGTAAATCAAAAAGTACCGTTACAATACGAAAAGAATATCATTTTTGCGATTATTGTTTCTTGTCGTATATTGATCATAAGTTCCGCGCCTGCCTTGGAAAAAGCAGGAAACTGAGAGCAAATGAAAATGTCTTGATATGCTTATCAGGTGGAATAAGTTCTGCAGTATTATTAGACCTGGTATATCATGGAATATGTCTAAACTCGCACAAAAAGTTAAGAATAACTCCTTTCCTTCTGCATGTGACAGGTGAGTAGGTAGTTAAAAAAACATGCACTATTTATATTTTGCTACCGCAAGTTCGTTCGCGTAGAAATTAGTTTTTCACAGTCATCAGTCCTTTCTCAAGATAAAGTCATCAAACCAGGTAGGGGTACCCAGGCGTTACCAGGCGTACCCAGGTAGGGGTAGGGGCTACCCTACATTAATGACAATTTTCATGATTTTTTGTTTCAATATACCAGACCGACTATCTTCTCGAAGGTATGCCGTATGAGCTGCCCCCCCTGAATTCCTGGGTTCCTGGAAAAACGGAACTATGCATCTAACTATTGTAACACTTGTCTGTTTCAGAACAATTACCACATGATGAAATTAATAAACGCAGCATACTCGAACAATGTAATAAGTGCAACTTTAAGTTGAATGTTATTGATATAAGTCATTATTTTAGTAAAAACACTTTACTATCTGACTCACATGTAACTGTGCTACCTGAAGAAATTAAGCAATGGAAAGTTTCCAAAACTACATCTTGTGATCTGTTGGCTCATATGAAACAAAATCTCTATATTCAGATAGCTAAGGAATTGCAATGCAAAATTATATTTACCGCTGAAACAACAACTACTTTAGCTGTGAATTTACTCTCTGACATTGCCATAGGCAGAGGGTCTCAGATAGAAAATAATATTGTAAGTTCAATAAAGGGGTTTGGGTAATATTGGCGTCATTTTCAAATCTCGCGGCGACTGACCAAACCGGCATATTATGAAAGAACATATCAAGGGAAGTAAACTTTATTATGGGGGACATATAGCTAAACTATATCGGAGCCGAGATATTAGGCATTTTAAGTTCGTATTTTCAACTAAAAGTAAATTCAATCATAATATGAATACTCAGTAAAATACAAAAAAACTGCATCATTTATTAGCTTAAAGCCTTCCTCGATAAATGGGCTATCCAAAAAAAAAGAGTTTTTCAAATCGAACAAGCAGTTCCTGAGATTAGCACTTTCAAACACACAAACACTTCAGCTTCATAACATGAGTATACAAGGTATAACAAAACTAAGTGATAATACTTTAGTGTATGTACTGTGTATGAGTCCCGTGTACTACTACTTTTACAGTATTAAGTTTACTGTAAAAGTAGTAGCGCTGAAAGAGAACATTTTTTTTCGTTTTTATGGGGAAACTCTTTACGCTTGTCCATACAAATCACAAAAAAGTTTCTTAGCAGACAGAAGCGTAAAGGTCGTAGTTGACGGCGAATGCTCGGAAACTCAGTCTGTTGATGCTGGTGTCCCTCAGGGCTATGTGCTATCGCCTACCCTATTCATACTGCATATCAATGACATATGTTACAGACCAACGGCATTCATTGCTATGCGGATGATAGTACAGGTGATGCTGTATATAAAGGCTGATCACCTGATTGTCTGACAAGTAAGATGATCCATGCGTCGGATGGGCATGTAAAAAGTCGGTCCTGCGCCTGATCTCTCGCCGGTCGTGTCGGTCTTCCGTCCCACTGGGTTATGAGAGTGAAAAGGAATAGAGAGTGCTCTTGTGTATTGCGCACACACTTGGGCACTATAAAATTACTCCTGCGTAACTGGCCTGGTTTCAATAAAACCGGCCACCGTCACCGAAACCGGTGTGGGAGTTATTATATACCGGCTCCCCCAATATTTCTCGGCTAAATATCATTGAGAGTCGAAACGAACATGTGTCTAAAATTGAGAATTCATTGGAGAAAGTCTCTGGATAGGGTAGACGTAACTTAGTCCAATTCAACCCCGCCAAGATAGAAGTCTGCGTGTTCACCGCTAAAAAGTCACCAATGGTCGTACATCCTCGTTTTGAGGGCACATCTTTAACCATCTCCCCTAGCATTGAAAGACTTGGCGTTAGCATATCGAACGAAGTCCAGTTCCAATATCATCTAGAGGGTAAGGCCAAGTTAGCCTCGAAGAAGCTTGGTGTTCTCAAAATATATATCCAACATATTAATATACCCTTTCTACACCTGTTTGTTAAGGATAACTCTATAAAGTAACGTTAATTACTATTGATTTTGTGAACATAAGATGCAAAAATAAATATACTAAAATAATCGTAGCTCAGCTCCGATATTACTTAGAATAATTTTTATTACTAATATATGTTTCTCTAATGTAGTGCTACAAAATAGTAATGGTTTTATCCCTGGCCGCTGGAAAAAAAAATGACGCCACAGGTCCATACAAAGTTACCCAATGCCCTTTTAAATCTAGCTAAGATTTAAAATTCCATAATTATTATTGCTGACTGAACTTATTATTACTTACACTGACTTTTATTTATAACAGGGGTGGCCAAACTTTTGACCTGTGAGGTCTACTTGTGCTCGAAAATACTACCTGCGGTCGACTGCAAGGTAGAATTTTGAAGAGAGAAATAAAACATTTTTGTAATAAGTTTGTACAGTATTTATTTATTGAATATAACATACTTAATTTGAATTTTTCATTGCGTTTTACGCTTTTTTTATGTGGAAAATTTTAAAATAAATGATATTATTTATAAATATTTTCTGTTGTTTATTTTTACTCTCATGGGCTACCTAAATCGTCTTCGCGCCTTTTGGCCATCCCTGATTTACAACTAGCTGTCCCGGCAAACTTCGTGTCACTTTAAAACCTTCCCTGGACTTCTACGAATATTTTAAGACTAAAATTAGCCCCGTTTTCGAGTTTTAGCGTTACTAACACAATTTAAAATCCATTTTTATATATATGTTTTATGTATTGTTAAGTAATGTGTATGTTTGTTCTTAGGGGTTTTGTGACATGAAAAACAAAGATGCACAAATATTGAGGCCCATGAGAGACATAACTATTGAAGAAGTTGAAACTTATGCTGCAATTAAAGGAATTTATTTTACACAGAGTAAATGTGCATCAAACAAAAATAGTCTACAATCAATTATTCAGGATTTTGTATCAGGACTGCAAGAAAATTTTCCAGCTACATTAACTACTATTTGCAAGACTGCAGATAAAATAAGCTCTTCTGATTCCAAGGACAAAATTTGCATGTTTTGTAAGGTAATTACACTTTAATCCTTCGATTGTGGATTCTTGGAAATCTATTGTTATTCTATTGTGACTCGCCCAACGGTGAGCTTATGAGGCTTGATGGGTTAACACTTCAACTCCCAAGCGCGAGAACAATAGATTTTCAAGAATCCGCAATCGAAGGATTAATTATAAATAATTCAATAATAATTATAAAATACCTTATTGTTGCCTGCAACTTTATTAACCGATTCGTTGCGGATGGCACGTTTCAGTGCCATCACTTTTTTTTGCGTGTGGCGTTAGGCACGGATGCGTATCAATGATAACTTCTTCAATTAAGCTTTAAGAAAATTTTTTGCCCAGAATCAAACTATCTTCATTTTTTTACGTACCTATCTCTCGTAGCTTTCGTTTCTGGATATTGTAAGATTTTTCATAGAATAGGGCCCACCAACCTTTTTGAAAGTTGTTTATTTTCTAATGAAGCGTCATATTATGATAATAAATTATAAATGTGTTATACCACAAACAGGATTCAGACTAGGGTATTAATATACACAAATTTTTGAAAAGTGTATCAATTAACTTCTATGGTGCTAACAAACTACTGTACAAAAAAAACAAATTTTATTCAATCGCTAAGTACCTTAAAATCTTATATCTTTAAACGAGCAATTCTTGTATATATATAATTG
Organism: Aricia agestis; assembly: GCF_905147365.1. Lineage (NCBI taxonomy): Eukaryota > Metazoa > Arthropoda > Insecta > Lepidoptera > Lycaenidae > Aricia > Aricia agestis. The sequence goes on along the minus strand of NC_056414.1, from coordinate 9,614,649 downwards.
GAATCTCGGAAAAATTCGGGGGCGATAAATCGATCTAGCTAGGAATCATTTTTAGAAAATGTCATTTTATTCGTGTTTTATCGAAAACCGAGCAAAGCTCGGTCAAATAACTAGTATGCTAATAATAATAGTTTTAATTTTTACGAGGAAAACCAAAATAAGATTTTTAGGTATTTAATTAATTAATATCTCATAATCAAGCAAATCATTAGAAAATGCAAAATAAGTTAAATTTATTGTTATTATAAATCATTTGCATGTTGACATAGAAGAGTGCAGTGTAATTTAGTTAGGTAGAATACAATAATTATAATAGTATTTTGTTTTGTCCCTAACCTGTTAACTTCCAGAACCTATACCAACAGGTTTTGTATGAACACTAAGGGTCAGTTTATATTAGCGCACGTCGCAGAGTCGAAGCGCATCGAAGCAAATTATTAAAACTGAACATAACAAGTTCAACCTTAACTCCAAAGCATTAACGCACTTTATTACTTTTGAGAATTTAAAAAGGCGCGCGCATCCGCGTGAATTCGCGTGGATGCACCCGACCAACGCTGATTGGCCTCGCAGGAGTAATGTATGCGTTACGCTCTAGAGTTAAGGTTGAATTTTCTGTGTTCGGTTTTTGGAAATTCGCTTCGCTTCGCTTCGACTCTGCGCTAATATAAATTGACCCTTACGCAATGATTAATGTCATAACAAGGCCATATTACACATATTAAGGGATTAACGATTAACGTTAACTTGCGTTAATTCGTCCGAAATGCAACGCTTTAACGTTTAACGAATCAAACATTTTTCTTAACGGATTAACGATTAACGAAGTTAACTATTTGATTAACGTTGCCAGCTATGGGTAGTGAAGTTTTGAACTTGTAAAAAATTGTCAAAATACTGTTTTCTTTTTCGCATGGCTCAAGACACAGATGCGTGTCATCTAATCGTATGGCGTTGAGCACTGAACAGTGTCACGTTACTTTTGTTCAACGCCACAGTAATTAGAAGTTAGCAAAATACATCGCAACGAATCGGTTAAGCGAAAACTTGTTTATTTTGTGATAAAAACTGTACTATGTCAAAACTCAGAAAGATAATACGAGACACTAGAAGCATCTGCATACCAAATTTCATCCAAATTGACTCAGTGGTTGAAGCATGCAAAGTTAACATAATATTAGCAACAATGTATAAATAATGATACAAATTATTATTTATTACAGAGTACCTTTGACCAAGATGTTGAAAAGTTAACAGCTGCTGATGCAACACATTTTTCAAGTTATGTTTCCTGTACAAAGTTTGATGTGTGTAATCCCACTTTAAGTGGTCACTTGGAATTAGTAACAAGCAACCAGGACTTGTGTTATTGCTGCCAGAGGAATGTTTTGGAACTCAGTACATTGAGCGACTTAAAAAACCTTGTTATTGAGAGCTAATATAATCCATTAATTACTCCCAGTTCTGATACTATGTATACTACGAATATATAGATAAAATTATATGAAGATATTTTTTATATTAACCATACAATAATATACAGGGTATAACAAAACTAAGTGATAATACTTTAGGGTGTGTATTTTTTTTTTAAATAAGGGGGCAAACGAGCAAACGGGTCACCTGATGGTAAGCAACTACCGTCGCCCATGAACACTCGCAACATCAGAAGAGCTGCAGGTGCGTTGCCGGCCTTTTAAGAGGGAATACGCTCTTTTCTTGAAGGTTTGCAGGTCGTATCGGTCTGGAAATACTGCTGGTGACAGTTCATTATAACCAGCACAGATATAATTGTATATGTACGGAGTTCACTGTAAAAACAGCAGTGCTGAAAGAACATTTATTTTTGTGATTTGTATGAGCAAGCACCCCAGCGTTCCCATACAAAAAAACTTTCTATACAGGGTAACCTTCCTGCCAAATTTATATATATATATATATAAAACACACGCCGGTTTTCTGTGAGAACGTGGTATTTCTCCGGTCGAGCCGGCCCATTCGTGCCGAAGCATGGCTCTCCCACGTATAAATATTGATCCTTATTAAAAATAAAAATACACGTATTTTTTCTTTTATAGTCACTCAGTACGTAAATTATGATATTATGATCAGTGAGCATTTAGTATATTATAAGTTACGAAGAATGCCTTGATGGTTTAGTACGCGGTAAGCAACAGGCGGACCGCGGTCCGTTTGCGGACCGTGGTCCCAGATCCAGTTAAATTAGGTAGGAACCTCGGAATTCGAGATACCCAGCTGTAAGTCTGTAAATATGTGTATATTGGCACCCTAAATGTTGTCTCAAAACCTACATATGGCAAGGTGTGCACAACTATTAAATCTTAAGGTCACAAAAATCGGTTTTTGCACTTTTTTTGTAAATATTTCATTTCCTATGGGTTTTTTGCTATTTGTATTTATCACCATAATGTAGAATACAAAACTCTCTACAGCTTTTGTTCAAAAATTTTTTTCATACGGTGAACCGTTTCCGATAAAGAGGGCGGAGAGTGCGCGGTCACAGTATAACTTCAGGTTAAATGGTGCCTCCGGTCGGAAACGCGCTATATTCAATGTGTCGCGAGTCGCGACACCTGTGACCGATCCTTTGATGTCGTAATGTATGGCATATTTCATCAATAAATTGGCTCTCAAATTTTTTCTCTCTCTCACGGTTGTAAAATGGCAGCCATTTTAGTTTTTCTCGGGCTTTCACACTAATACATACCTACGAATTCAAAACTATGACATATTCGCTGGACGTGTTCCTCTTTGGTCGTATTGTTGTTTATGTTTTGGTACATGCGATTAAAATTGACAGAATCTAATTTTGAAATCTTCATTTTAAATATTTAAAAATAAATTATATCAGCCAGCGCGAGGCACATTCCGATCATAATCCTAGTGAAACCCGACGAATTTGACAGATATTGAAACCTGTCCGTCTCTTTGCAGTCGAACTACTGGTCGTTATGTCTATTGTGGTAAAGTGTTAGCCCCGTAAACGAATCAAAAATGTCCGATCATAATCGCAGGAGTAATAGATATTATTGCTGTGTGTTTGGGTGTTTTAATAGTAATGCAACAATTCCAGAATTGTCTTTGTTTAAATTACCTGTTAAACGGGAAAGGTCAGTACCTACTAGGTACTCACTTATTCTAGCATAATATAATTTTTACTTGATGATCAGATATCCAGTACCTACTTAAGTACGGTACGGTACTTCTTTTTAAACGACTCAATTAGTACTTCTTTTTTGATAGACAATTTAAATAATTTAAGCTTTTTTTCAAAAAGTTTTTTGTTTATAATTTATTTATTGTATTAGTTTTCTATCACACAAAGGAAGTAGGTAGGTAGGTAGGCCTACTTTCCCACTAGAACATAGTATAAATAAGATAATATTTTATGCAGTTTTGATCCGTCAACTAATTTGCCGCTATTGCTTTTTTTACGTACTTATTATAATAGTAATTTGCCGATTTTTCTGTGTTGTAGACCGTATATTAACCACGGAGCTAATACTAATTATTAATAAAAATAAAAATATGGCATTGGGAACTGGTACAAATCGTTTGGCAAAAAAAAAAAATACACCTTTGCAGTGGTATGGTGGTATTTTTTTCGACTATCTGAAAATACAAGCATTTTTGTGGAACAAATCGTTCGACACTCGTTATTTATCCGACACGTTCGATTAACGCCCACGCGTTTGGGCTGCTAGTGCGAGCGCTATGACCATCATTTTCCTTTTTGCCTTTACGTATAATTATACCCCTGTAAAACCGCCATACTGGTACAAATGACCAAGAATTTTGTGTCAGTATCTCCAGGCCTATAATTACCGCAGAAAACATAAATAAAATTACTTCTGAAAAATATCAAAGAAGCGCGCCAAAACACCGAAAAGTAATAGGGAAAAATTTTCTTTTTTTTCGCGCAGAGCTACCAACTCAATGAGTTTCTAAAATACTAGAGTAGCAATGTCTTACAAAAGATTCTCAGAAATGTGTAACCACTTTTTTGTTCAAAAGACAATGTCAAGTCATATATTCGTTATGTCATTAGGTATGTATTTGAGATATGCCTGCAGGCATCTTCGAAGTGGCAACGCGTTGCTACCGTAAACTTCCAATCTAGTTACGTTAGTAACATAGAATATCATTGTACCAACTAATTAAAAACAACTAAAGGCACGTTCAAAAACTATGATTTGGAAAGATTATTTTTTTCAATAAAGTTATTGTTTGGATAAAAAATTACATTAAAATTTAGGGACACCCGTGTCCCTTATACGTCAAAGGGTTAACTTTACCCAAAGATTTGACATTTTGCACTGTAGTCAAAGTTAAAGTTACAGTTAAAGTTAGTTGGTGCAGACAGTAGGTAATTATATCGCGGATTGGGCCGGAGTTAACCTACTTCCCCTCCTTTTACTATGCTTTTGATCTTGAAATTTAATAGTTGCGCACACCCTACCGTATGTAGGTTTAAAGACAACATTTAGGGTGCCAATATAGAAATATTTACAGACTTACAGCTGGGAATCTCGAATTCCGAGGTGAACTTACTATACTAATTGGACTACCATATTTACTGTATTTTATCTACTGTACTTAATGTATTTTATACCAAGTATTAATTAATACGTAGATAAGGTATACGTATTGCGTATACCCTTAAACAAAATAATATTTTTAAGCTACATAGGACAAGTGTGTTTTTTTCTCTTGTGGACCTCGTTAAAAATTTCCCACAGTATCCGGACCCCACCTAAAACTACTTGCCGACCCCTGGTTTAGTAGGTTTATATTATAGTGTGGCTCCATGCACTGTGGTGGTCGTGGTTGTGGGTTCGACTCATTCATTGGTAACATGTTATTTCAAAGTTTGGTAAAGGCAGCGGTATTCATCCTTTTTTACCGACTTCCAAAAAGGAGGAGGTTATACGTTCGGCTGTATGTAACTTTTCTTATAATATGGACCGCAAATACGTTGTAGTCTGCTTAAATAACGTTGTTCAACTAAACTAATTCAAAACTATTCAAAAGTATACATGTTTAACTTTAACTTCACGTACGAGCAATAGAGAGTGCTCTTGTGTACTGCGCAAACACTCGGGCACTATAAATTACTCCTGCGTAACTGCCATTCTTTCAATCATAGATTAAGGAAAATATTTTCTGTTTCAATGAAACGGGCCACCGTCACCGAAACAGGTATGAAACAATCAAGTCATTTATTATTACTTACTAGGATTTCTTTAGTTTTTCTGGCGGTGCCTAAATGCGCCAATTTTATCAAATCAAGGGTTTTTAATAGTTTTTTTAAATAAATAATGATAGCTAGTTTGGATATTACGACGCCATAATACGTTAAAATATGCATCAATGAAAAATTACCAAAATGTGCACTAAGTCGCAATTTTTTTTTATTTTCCTGATAAAATATTTTAAATCTTTTTATTAGTGATTGGAATAGGGAATATTAGCTGATGCCGCAAACATCACTCGTCGTCGAGGTGCGCAGGCGATCACGTTTAGCCCGTCAGCATTATCGGACGGGTCAACGAACAGCGCCGCTGCCGCCTCCGCCCGCGTTCTCCTCCCGGTTGCGCCGACGACGCCGAGTCCACAGGCGACTCAGCAAAACTTTGCGACTGTTGCTGATCGCCCCGCACCTCCCCCGCGGGCCGCGGGCGAAAACAAAAGGGGAGAATGAGAGCCGCTAGGCTCCGGAGAGTCGCAAGACTAAGGAGAGCCGCAAGGTGGAGTTTTCTCGACCTGTCAAGGACGAGAGCAGGGGGTGCGATTAGGAGAGCTTCATACTGATGGAGGAAGAAGAAGCTCGCCGCCCGCAACCATCGCGGCACCGCGCCCTATGTACCTGAGGTGCGTCTGCGGAGCGAGGGTCCCCGTGACGCCCCTGTACATATCCCGCCTGCACTGGTCCATGAAATCGAGGACGTCGTGGACTACATCCAGAAGAAGACGACACTACGCCTGAGGGTCCAGCGTCTGCAGTCTCGCCACAAAGTTAACTTTAGCTCCATTGTGGTGAGAGTACCGACGAATCTTCTGTCAACTTTCGAGGCACCAGGGTTCTTGCCGATGGATGTGGTCTACCGGAGGTTCCGGGTGAGACTCCGGATCGAGTCAAGTCGCCGGCAACAAGTGACTGTGTTAGTATATATACAGGGTGCCACAAAAATAAGTCATTATACTTTGTTTGTACGTGTTCGTTATAGAGAGTTCACTGTGAAAGTAGCAGCGCTGAAAGACCAAAATTTTTTTTCACTTTTGTATGGGGAAACTCGTGACGCTCGGGCCCTTGCCCATACAAAAGTGAAAAAAAAATCGTCTTTCAGCGCTGCTACTTTTACAGTGAACTCTCTACAAGGAACACGTACACACCCCAAAGTATTATCACTTATTTTTGTTACACACTGTATACAATATGTATGTTACTTTTTAAGGTATTTATTATAATACTAGCTGTTGCCCGCGACTTCGTCCGCGTCAGCAAATAAAAAAAGAAAATGAAAGAAATTTTCCCTTTCCTTACCTTAATAGTAAAAATGGGATCTTGTTAAGTAGTTGATCTGATCACTTTTCATGAACCTAAAGTGGTTGATAAGAATGCCAATACTGTATAGAAAATCTCAAGGATAACGAATAAGAGAAAAATTATTATTTTTAAACAAAAATTTAAACATACTTCCAAGGTAAAGACAATAGTAATTTTCTTAAATGAACTAAAAGTATTAATTAATAATTCATATTCTGTACCTACTCAGTATTTCTGTTCTCAATCTTCATAATTTGAAGTCGGTACCAGTCATAATATAAGCAGTTATAATATTTTGTCATAGAACTGGCGATTAGGTTAGCTGGTAGTTGGTACCGACTTGAGACTTCAAAATAATGAAGACTGAGAACAGAAATACTGAGTACAGAATATGAATTATTTAATACTTTTTAGTTCATTTAATCTAGACCGACAAAAAAGCGGTAGAAATTGCACTAAAGTTAGCTGCTACGAATTAAAAAATATGAAGATTGAATACCTACAGAAATAATTGACGCGTCTATGAGTGTCCCAAAAATATCCAGGAGTTCCCTCTATATCTCACGAATTTCAGTACCTATTAAATCACCACTTTCGTAAGCATTGTACTCGGAAGAGTTTTGAAAATCAGTCAACAAACGGTGGAACAATAATATAATCAAAGGCAAGATTTTTGATAATAATGTGATGATTCATGGCATGATTACAGTGATGATGATGATTAGTATTATTAACACATTGACATAATAATATGCTTTTAGTTGTTGAAACAACGCCAAATTTGCCGAACATTTATCTATAAGGATTCAAGAGTTCTTTTACAGCACCTTCGGAACCAGGTACACCAAGTCCTGACGATTTCTCATGGATTGCATCATCAGATCACCACTTTTGTGATCATGTTACCAAATACGGGCTACATCTTATACAACAACAAAAGAATTTTGGAAATCGGTCTACAAACGACGGAGTTGTCCGCGAACCAAAATAAAAAAGTGAAATATATCCTCCTCCTTTTCGGAAGTCGGTTAAAAAGTAGCCTAAGTTATGCCTTACTACATCAGCTATGTGCCAAAAAAAAGTCCCGTCAAAATCGCTCCAGCCATTTCAGAGATTAGCCGGAACAAACAGACAGACATACAGACAAGAATTGTAAAAAATGTTGTTTTGGTGTATGTACCCTATATACATTTATATGCATCTAGTAAAAAACGGTTCTTTCAATATTACAAACAGGCACTCCAATTTTATTTATATGTATAGATGTATAGATTAATATGTATGTTTTTAATTGTTAATTGTTATATGGGCCATGCCCGAAATAAAAATGATTTGATTTGATTACGCAAAGGTCGTCAGAGCAGAGGGAGCTACTAGCACATGCTGTGCAGTAAATAATCCGACCATAATCCGACCAAAATCCGACATGTTGCACACGCCTTATCAGAATATTGACAGAAATGTTGTGAAACGACGAACAAAAAACGCGCGTCTGGCGCGCTTGCATGTGTACGCTTCAAAAGAATCCGGGGTTCTCAAAACGCGCGTCAGCAAAGCGCGCGCTTCAAAACGCCCAATGTGTACCTGCTCTTACATAATATGAAATTGGCGTTTTGTTGTACAGGCCACTTTGATCTCAAATATCTCCTCTGGTTAAGAATTCCGAATTCAAATTTATATAAGTATATTCACCGTGAAAATCCGTTTAGCGATTCTGGAGATACAAGGTAATAAAGAATATTACATACATACGTACAAGATACGCGCTAAAAACATAACCCTCCTGGCAGTCGGGTAAAAAAATCGACTTTATATTCCTCCTATACAAAACGCCAATTTCATATGTAAGAAGGACCTAATATTATACTACATCTTCTCTATCATTCCATACATATTTATCAAATATTGCTGTAAGTCATTAGTCGAGCATGTTGCAGCCTTTGGCCAAATGAGTTTTCATAGGCTATTTGAATTTGTTAAATTTTTATTTCTAAAAACATATATATCGCTAGTAGCATGGATTTATCATTATTTATGCTATCAGGAAATAGACATAGTGAAACAATTATTATGAAATAATTATCACAATGAGACAAGTACAACTGTATTTGTAGCAAATAAGGAGCATGTAAATTACTTTACCAATTTCTATTTACCAACCATAAACTTTAATAAATAAAGATCGACATGACCAGAGAACTAATGAGATTTGTTCAAAATATTAGTTATATTTATTTGCCATTGTTTTACAACTAGGATTGTACAACCATAGAGGAATAAATATATACCGGTCTCTGGTACAACTAACTTTATAAAGTCAACAACATAAGTCTATTTTTATAAGTCACAAGTTATATTATATTAGAAAAATTGCTTTTAAGCATGTACTTTCAGAGAAGTTAATTCCTAGACAGATGGGGGACCTACGTAGTTTGGTCGTGCTATGTCAAATCCAGGCGACAGATCACAATAATTAACATGGAATTGACATGATCTGACCAAATGACGTTGGTCTGTCAACTGCCTAGGAGTTCCTCGATGGGTCATTTGATGCATTGAACCTTTGTTTGATCTTATATTTTTAACTATTTTTTTCCAGACAAAGAGATTACAAAACAAAAGCCAAAAAAACTTGCAATTGTATATTGTTCAAACGAAAAATATTTGCCAGCAGTAGAAGTAAATCCCATTAAGTCCTCGTAAATATATAAATCCTTAAAGTTAAAAGTATATCCATTGGATCTCCCAGCTACGAATTATTAATTACAATAAATATTTTGAACAAATCATTCACTAGATTCCCAATACGGTAATTTACTAATCTCATATTAGTTTACAAAATGTAATTTTTTGCTACATATAACATGATATGCAAAAAATCGAAACATCATTCACAGCAGAACAAAAATATAAAAAACATGACCAGTTAGCATGACGTATTTTGTTCAATTCCACTGCTAAATCTTGTGTAAGTAATTCCATGCCATCACAGACAACAGATGACAGCTCACAGTACAGAGTACAGACGGATCTACACATCCGGATTGGAAATTGCCAAACTTAACCAGGCCCAAATTTAATAATGTTTAACATAAATGTAAGTAATAATGCTTAATGAACGGGACAACATATAAAAATATACTAATATTTATATTAATTTCACTCGGAAATATTTCATATTTGATTAATAAAAGAAACAAAAATGTCTTAAAATTTTGTATTTATCACACATATCTACATTTTACCATTATAATATAAATACAAAATTTTAATTGAAATACCAACAAAGAGTTACTAACCAGTATTTGCAAATAGTATGCAGATGTTACCATATATCATACAAGTAATTACAATATCAATACTGTAGGTTAATAAATGCAAAAGATTGAGTGCACTGAAAATCGAATTTCGGTTATTTCATGATTCATGTTAAACTTACTCAAGAAAAGGTTTAAATTAGTAATTAAGTTGTCTTTAGAAGACAATTGATGTAACAGCCAAGAACATTTCCAATGGGACTAAACTTTATTCAGAGTTAAAACAAACCAATAAACCAGATTTGCTAGTATTAACACTAAAATATAACATGTCTTTCCAAATTATACTTTAATCAGTAAGAAGTTTAAAATTAACCGGATTTGAGAATGGCGCCCCACACTGTCTCCCTTGCGAATAGTCTCTTTGTCACTAGACTGTCCCAGCATTTCCTTATCTCTGTTCTTCAGAAAACTCGTACAAATAAATATTTCAATATATATTGTTATAAAGATCATAAATTTTATAACAATTATTCTGCTGCAATTATTGGTCCTTGCAACGCATTTGGAGATGGAGCGTTAGATGACACCATACGCCCTTGCTCCTTCACTATTGGGTCTGTAATCAAGGTGAATCTAGTTATATATTATATTATTAACAATGATTTTATTATATTTATTTCATTGGTTATAAGTTATTAAAGTATAATACAAATAACATGGCACAGAATTTCTGTCACACCTATGACTTTAATTATGGTTTATGTGTAAATTATTAAATGAAGAGTTTGACAGATAATAATGTAGGGGCTTATGTCAAAATCTTCATTGAATACAGATTAACCTCTTGAACCCCACCAACACCATATCGAGTCACCGGTAAAAATACCTCTGTGTACCACCGGCTCTATATCGAGCCACCTGACTACACTCAACCTCACGCAGTTTTTGATCTTATTTTAGTGTCTATAAACTTTAATTTTGTTTGTTCAATTTTAAAAGTATGAATTTGGCTACAATAAGTATGCACTTTTACTGATTGGCGCAATGTGGTAGCATTTGAAAAAAAAATTAAATAGCACTATAGAACTTGGGCATTGTGGTTCAATAGAATTTTGACATCCCGGTATTCGAGAGGTTAATATTTCTCTCTGAGTGCAGCAGTTAATAACTTTCTTTTATACTGATCAATAATTGAGGAGTTCGCAAACAGAACTGGATTAGTCCGCAGGGAAGAAAATAAGCAGCGGCTAAAAACTAATACCAACTACTACTACTGTAGTAATCTGCCTAATAAAATAATTTTTAAGCCTTTTTAAACCGGTTTTGATTGAAAATATTAACAGGGATTGAGATTCGAAAAAAAAATTTTTTTTTTTTATTAAATAAGGGGGCAAACGAGCAAACGGGTCACCTGATGGTAAGCAACTACCGTCGCCCATGGACACTCGCAACATCAGAAGAGCTGCAGGTGCGTTGCCGGCCTTTTAAGAGGGAATACGCTCTTTTCTTGAAGGTTTGCAGGTCGTATCGGTCCGGAAATACTGCTGGTGACAGTTCATTCCCGAGTTTTACAGTGCGCGGCAGAAAGTTACGCGAAAAACGCACTGTGGAAGACTGCCACTCATCAAGGTGATGAGGATGGTATGTTTTTCGCGTGGGACGATAGCGAAAAGTTGCAGGTGGTATGATTCCGAACAATTCCTCAGAGCACTCCCCGTGATACAACCGATAGAGGATGCAGCTACATCTCGGCGTAATTCTAGGGGTCCAAGCTGTTTGAAACACTATGGCAGTCAACAATTCGAGCAGCCCTTCGTTGGATACGATCCAGAGGGAGCAGTTGGTATTTTGGCGCCCCTGCCCAGAGATGAGAACAATATTCCATATGAGGCCGAACCTGCGCCTTGTAGAGTTGTAGGCGTTGGTCCGGACTGAAGTACTGTCTCGCTCTATTAAGAACACCAAGCTTCTTCGAGGCTAATTTGGCCTTACCCTCAAGATGATATCGGAACTGGACTTCGCTCGATATGTTGACGCCAAGTATCTCAATGCTAGGGGAGATGGTTAAAGATGTGCCCTCGAAACGAGGATAAACGACCATTGGTGACTTTTTAGTGGTGAGCGCGCAGACTTGTGTCTTGGTGGGGTTGAATTGGACTAAGTTACGTCTACCCCATTCAGAGACCTTCTCCAATGAATTCTCCACCTTAGACACAAGTTCGTTTCGACTGTCAGTGACATTTTGCCGAGAAATATTAGGGGAGCCGGTATATACAGCATCACCTGTACTATCATCCGCATAGCAATGAATGCCGTTGGTTTGTAACATGTCATAGATATGCAGTATGAATAGAGTAGGCGATAGCACACAGCCCTGAGGGACACCAGCATTAACAGACTGAGTTTCCGAGCATTCGCCGTTTATGCTTCTGTCTGCTAAGAAACTAGATAAATAACTAGATAATAAAATACTTTCACACTCTGGTGGACTTGTCCAGTTTTTGTTCGCCAGCTCCTTAATCGCAATGATTGGTGTAATATATCGTCGCTGAAGTACTAATACCTCCTAGCCAACATTTTTTTAAGAAATCAACGTCAAGATCAATATCTCAATTGACGGTTTTACAAGACATTGTGATATTATTTAAATCGTAATTTAGAAAATAATAAGTATTTTTGTAATCATTTTATACAAAACTTTAGGAAAATTCTGTAAATAAAACCTAAAAAGCTAAACATTTTAGACAGGAGGTATTGGTCCTTCAACAACAATATTATGTAAAACCAGTAATCATAAATGTACTCACAAAAATATGGATGATCCATTGCTTCACGAGCAGTATAACGCTCATAGTGATCATAGCGCAACAGACGGTCTAAAAAGTCTAGAGCTTCTGGGGACACCAAATGTTGGTTTTCTGAATGTACAAATCGTTCCCATCGCTTACGGGAATGCCTGTCAAGAAAAAAATATATTAGTACTATTCCACTTTTCTATCAGTAAATATTTTATAACATCATAATATGTAATAACAATACCTTCCAAGAATATCATTAAACCGAGGATCCAATTCTATATGATATTTGTCCAAATATTCAAATAATTCTTCAGTTCCCAGCACTTTAGCAATACGTACAAGCTGGTCATAATTGTCATGACCATGGAAGAAAGGCTCTTTACGGAAGATCATAGATGCCAACATGCACCCTAATGACCACATATCAAGTGAATAATCATACATTTGATAATCTACCAAAAGTTCAGGACCCTGAAAATTAGATTTAAAAGTATGTAATTAATCGGTTTTAAGGTAGTAGCTTGTATAATAATGTATATAGATTCTGAATTAAAATCAAAAAATAAATTGACTATTATCTTGGAATAAATATGCTGATTATTTTTATAAAAGTACATAATTCATGCATTCCTAAATACCAACATATTCATAACTTGAACATATTAATGGTGTTAGTTTTAATTTACATCATTCTTAATGGACTTTTTAACACAGTTATTAGTTAAAATACAATTACATAATAATATCAATATAATATTATAACAATGTAATTAATATTAATTATTATGACAAAGTAAATAATTATGAAACAAAATACAATAAACAAATATTTTCACATAATGATAAATTTTAAAGTCACAGTGTTTATTTCGTCAGATCATGCTAAATCTAGGTATACACTAACAACTAAACCTAATTACAAAAATCACTAGCTTTGGTGGAATGTGACACTTACTTTAAAGTACCTAGAAGCAACTCGAACATTGTACTCCTGCCCAGGATGATAAAATTCAGCCAAGCCCCAATCTATGAGACGCAGCTTTCTGTTATCATGGTCGATCATTACATTATGAGGCTTAACATCCCGGTGCATTATACCCATACTGTGACAATAATCTAAAGCCTTAAGGAGTTCATACAAGTAGTATCTGGAATATTAAAATAATTATCTATTAATTAAATCATAAGCAAATTTTAACTGAATGAATATTTATAAAATATATACATTTTAAGGGGAGAATTTATTTGGTGTATAGTTATAAAACTTAATTATTTAATACATTTGTATAAGTAGGATATATGATTGTATTACTTTGGTGATTACAAAAGTTTTGCTTGACGTTAGACTCTCTCACAACACTCTGATGTGAAGTGTGCAACATGTCATATTTGGTCAGATAATTTACTCTATATGCTAGTAGCACCCTCTGCTCCAACCTTTGCATAATATTCCCAATTAGAAGATGAAATTATCAATTATGAAATTTAGCTGCACTTTATATTGTGGAAAAATAGATTGTCTCTGAGGAGCACTATATTTATGGGAGCCTTATGCATGGTGTATGGTGCGAGTACCTAGTCTTTAAAAATTGAAAAAAAAAACTCAAAAAATACAGTAATTCACCAAAAAAATTTAGCAATAAACCTACTTTAAGTGTTTTAAATATGTATTTAGTTAATTCCTCAATCGCGGGAATCACAGACACAATCAATTTTTAATTATTATGTGGCAGCCGGGTGGCGCTTGGGGATTGATGGGTTAATTAATAGTTTTATTTTTATGTTATAATGTGTAAGACACCCAAGTACAATGAAGAATATTCATTCGTTCCTTGTAGATTAAAGTTTTATATGATATAAAATAGTCACAAAATTTTAAAATATGATAAAACTGTAAAAATGTATATTATCAATACCTTATATCATAGTCTGACAAAGTCTGATACAGCTGCTTAAAGTCAGTGTTGTTGACATGTTCAAAGATCAGAGCTGGTGTACGTGACACAGGGTCCTTTACCACAGCTTGCAATGTTATAATATTTGTGCCTCCTCTCAAGTTTTCTAATATTTTTATTTCTCTTTTTATCTTCTTCTTTTTCACAGGCTAAAAAAGAAATTTAAGTCACATTAAAATTTTTAATATTTTCTGGTTTAGTTACTAGCCAAAAATACTTAATGTGTTTCTTAAATACAATGCTGTTGTATTAAGGCTGTTACACTTAACACATGTGTACATTAACCTGCTAGGTGACCAAGCTTCAATTAGTATGGTACATAGTACAAAAAATCAGACTATATTGAATTCTTTATTTGTATATAACATGGAAAACTTATAGCTAAGTAATGTTGGTGGCAATTTTATGTATGATTATCAGAGAGCCAATTACAAGTTTTCACCTCTAAGTACTTTAATTCTTAACATTATTAAATAATTTTACAAAAATTATTACATCTTATTTAGCAGTTTAGGACAATTTCAACAGGGTTTGAACCTACATCAAAACTGATTAGATATCATATAGCAAAGCCTGCATTGTATAGGTATATTATATATATATAAGCTGTAATAGTTCAGAGACTGACTTTACATGAATTATTGCATGTTTAGAGTAAATGATGTAGTTAAGATTCCCTAGAGAAAAGTTACAACAGAGGGACTTACCTTTAATATTTTTACTACACACTTCTCATTATTTGTGATATTTATTGCTTCGAATACTTCACTGTATTTACCGCGCCCCAGCTTGCGTACTAACTGATAGTCCTCTTGATTACCCCAATCGACGACATAGCTCTCGTAATCCCAGTACTCTCTGGGTTTTTGTGAGTTTACATCGGCATACACCCGCGCTCTACTAGGCACTGCCATCGTATTTAGCCTTTGCCAACCTAAGGTCTTGTTGACGATCGTCTTTCCGGAAATCGCATAAGTCTTGAGTAACAATACTGTGAATAAAAATTTTTTCGACGTCACTTTTCAGGTTTTCACAATCACGTTTGCTAAATACGAATTGAAGAATTTGTCACTATGTTCATTAGTACTGGCGATTACGAATGATTACGAGTCACTTGTATTGATATATAACCTAAAAACGCCTTCCAACTTAACCATTTTTAAGATGTGTATGAATTTCAACTAATTGTACGTGAACCTTTTTTGATTATTCTCAGGAAGTAATATTTTCTGGCTTCTATATCATTATCACAACTTTGAATACAAGGACCTCCAATAAAATTTGAAAGTCTTCAAAGAAAAAACGCACGCCATTACTCGTCAAATGATCAAATGGTTCAGGAACATACTCATACCTAGCACATTACTGTAGATTATCCTATTTTATGCTATAAATACAATAAGCATTCATAAACTTGTTAAAAGTTAACGATAAAACCGAAGTTTCTTAAAATAAATTACACTTCTATCACATAACCGGCACAAATTCAGCGATATTCAAGATGGACGCCCATCCATCTATCTATTCACAAGTAAAAAAACGCAGCTACTACAGTAGTGTTACCAACTCTCAAAAATATTTATCCCTAAAGTTGGTGTAAAAAACCCCTAAAATCGCCTATTTTTCTGTTTTCCCCCTAAAATATATATATAAATAAAAATTCATAATGATTTAGAAATTAATACGCCTCTTGGATATCATGGCGAATCTACGGCAACGCCAACCGTCGGTTGGCGGTGGCAACTCTAGGTAGGTTTTTTCGTAGTTCCATGAAAAAAACTACCTACGTCGAGTTGTCGTTAGGCGGGCGCCAGACATGTGATCAAATACGCAAATTCGCCAAGTGTGGCACTGACATTTGCCTATTTGTGCAAATTAATTGCTGGCATTTTCCTATTTGTTCAAAGTTTGTTCAAACTTTGAAGCCCATGTCTGGCGCCGGCTTTACAGTTCGACAAGGCTTTATTTGAACGTGGGTGACATTGACGGGAGCGCTGCTGGTAAAGGAGAACTGTCAGACACATGTCAAAAATGACGTTTTTCTATGATAGAAGCGTTTAGTTCCTTTTCTCGCCACGTTCAAATAAAGCCTTGTCGTATATTAAGCCGGCACCAGACATGGGCTTCAAAGTTTGAGCAAACTTTGCTCAAATAGGAAAATGCCAACAATAACTTTGCACAAATAGGCAAATGTCAGTGCCACACTTGGCGAATTTGCGTATTTGATCACATGTCTGGCGCCCGCATAAGTCTATGGTCAAGAAAGTGAAGACATTAAAAAGTGGCAACACCGTAGTGTCATCCCTTTCAAATCAATCCAATGAATACCATAAAAGCTATGGATAAAAGTCAATGAATGAATAAGGAAACAGAAGTCATTCCAAACCAACTAGCAACAGACTAGTTATAGCCACGATTAAACTACCATGGTCTTAACCAGACCTGTAGCTTAGACCCTTTCGAAAAAAAAAAAAAGTAAATGACTAGTACATTGGACAGAGCACAAAGACACTATATTTATTAAGGTTGCTTTAAAAACTGCCTGTTTTTAATGTAATAGAACGCCTGATTTTTAAGAAAAACAGGTAGATTTTAAAGCAACCATAATATAGTGTTTTTGTACTCTGTCCAATGACTAGTACTGTCCAATCACTAGTCATGTTCACCCTATTATGATTCCCTTTAAAAAGTCACTGCACTTTTTGGTGATTGTTTATTTTATCCATGTATCTCCAATCTCCATGCCAAATTTCATCAAAATAGATTAAATAGTTTAGGCGAGATTCATAAATGTTTATTGTGCGGGAACCGTATATTTTCTGGGATGAAAAGTATCCCTTGTCCTTTCCTAAGACTGAAAGTACTTATTGCCATACCAAATTTCATCAAAATAGATTGAATAGTTTAGGCGATAATCATAAAAGTTTATTGTGGGAACCGTACATTTTCCGGGACAAAATGTAGATATTCTATGTTCTTTTTGGGGACTCAAAGTATCTTTATACCAAATTTCAGCAAAATGGGTCCAGCCGTTTACGCGTGATGTCATGACCACGCGAAATATAACGTTCCGTGCAGTTTCCTCCGCGTAAATTAGATATTTCGCAGACAAATTAGTCCACAAAAAATAGCCTATGATCATTCACGTGGTCTACTTCTTATCTGTGCCAAATTACAGAAAAATTGCTTGAGTAGTTCGTGAGATAAGTCCTTTCAAATAATTTCCCCCGTTTTTTTCACATTTTCCTCTATTTCTTCGCTCCTATTAGCCTTAGCGTAATAAAATATAGCTTGTAGCCTTTCTCGATAAATGAGCTATCTCACACTGAAAGAATTTTTCAAATCGGACAAGTAGTTCCTGAGATTAGCGCGTTCAAATAAGTCATTTCAAATAATTTCTCCCGTTTTTTCCACACTTTCCTCTATTTCTTCGCTCCTATTAACATTGGCGTGATAAAATATAGCCTATAGCCTTCCTCAATAAATGGGCTATCTAACACTGAAAGAATGTTTCAAATCAGACCAGTAGTTCCTGAAATTAGCGCGTTCAAACAAACAAACAAACTCTCCCCAATTATAATATTAAGTATAGATTACCAAAGCCTTATAGCTAAGACCAAAAAGCCTAGTTTTTATTATTCGTAGCCAAAACCAATCTTTATTCGCACATTTTACCTGGATTGGCACACATGGAACAACTGCATTATAACAATATAATAACTTATAGTTATTAGTTATGTATATATATTCATCCTACAGCCATAATTCATGTTCATATTTCTCAAAAGCAATGTTTTCACCTTTAAAATAGGAATTAAACTTTACTACATACCCCCATAAAATATCATATAAAACTTGTAATATAATTCTATCATTAATATGCTACTCCTAGTCATACTTATTAGTAACCAAATACATCTGTGATAACTGATAACCAAGTACTTTGTTGATAACAGTTAATTTCCAATTCGAACTACAGTATGCATTTCAATAATACATAGTGCAGCCTTCGGTTCAATTAAATACTTCTGTACTTACATAGAACAATGATTGTTAGAGTTCCGTACCCAAAGGGTAAAAACGGGACCCTGTTACTAAGACTTCGATGTCTGTCTGTCAGCAGGCTGCATCTCAAGAACTTCTATAGCTAGATTTCTGAAATTTTCACTTTATTTTTTTGTATATCTGTTGCCGCTATAACAACAAATACTAAAAACAAAATAAATTTAATATTTAAGACCTCCCATACAACAAGCGTATTTTTTTTGCTATTTTATGCTCGATATCAATAATGGCAATAGGCACTTGAAATGTTCACAAAATACTCAGCGGGGCTAAAATGGTCGCTTTGAAGAATCATGATATGAATCATAATATGATTCATTTTTCTAAAATCGCAAAATGCAACTCTGCTTGCAATTCATTTCTGTATTTTTGTACTGATTTGCCTTTTTATTCAGTTTGACAGTTTTGACAATTCATTTGCTGAATTTATTGAGAGGAATTGCTATTGTGACCATTTTAGCCCCGCAGTTGTATTTATAATTTAATACTTAATAAAATTAAAATAAAATAAATAAATAAAGTGGGCTTCCATACAAAAAAACACATTGTTTACCTAATTTTGCTTTTTAATGGTACGGAACCCTGCGTGCTCGAGTCCAACTCGCACTTAGCCGATTTTTATTACCTTCCTTAAAGCA
The DNA here is from genome assembly GCF_905147365.1 of Aricia agestis. Classification (NCBI taxonomy): domain Eukaryota; kingdom Metazoa; phylum Arthropoda; class Insecta; order Lepidoptera; family Lycaenidae; genus Aricia; species Aricia agestis. Next base: position 9,595,365 of record NC_056414.1, on the reverse strand, counting down.
TTAAATCTTAGTCAGCTGGAACAAGAGATAAAAGGCTTTTACAGTAATTATTCAGTACACGTTAGTCGTTACTATAGTTTGTGCGTTCTAAGATGATGTGGGTGACAGTTTTCATGTTCCTTGTTACGGGTTTTCTTTACAAGAAAACAAAAAAAAAAACAAAATGTAATAAATTATATTCCATCTACAAAAACAAATGTTTCCTATAATTGTAAATGAATAAAAACGAAAAGATGCTAAATGCTAACTTGTTAATAAAAATTATAAATATTAACTGTGAAATAGGAGTATAAAATTATTGTTTCGAAAACATTTGAAAAATGTCATATGCTTGAAACGGAACTTATGTTAATAGAGAATGACTCTGTTGAATCGAAATTAAATCGATACATAAGGGCGGCCATCTAAAATCGCCGGCACCACTGAAATCTGACATTTCAGTGGTGCCGGTACGAAATCGATAATTTCGATTGCAGTTCCTTTACGAAGTGATTCGATATTTTTAAACTATCGATTAATTTTTGTTAGGTAACTTCCCTACTATTGTCAATTATAATGTGTCACGCATATCATCATAAAACGAACAAACTATAATACATAGTTTGGTGCAAGAAGGGAAGCCGATCTGAATTGAGATTGCTAAACCTTCCAAGCTTCCCTAAAGAAAAATCAGATTTGGTTTTTAAACATCTATTAGTATATAACAAAACTACTGTGATATTATCTCATAGTAATATATTATTTACCATATACTTATTTAAATTATGTAATAATACTACAACTTAAATAAATACAATAATTGATTTCTACTATATTTTCTATGTTTATACAACTTGTTTAACAATAAGCAAGGACGTGTTGTTGACAAAGTGTGTTATTCCCTTGGTGTCGGGCCCTGTTGTAGTGGTGACGGCGAACGACGACCCCACCTGGTACGTGCCGGGAGCCGCACACAAAGCGCGTACCTGATTTATGAAAAAAATATTATAATATTTTTACCCAATATTTTATTTACCGCACCGTTAAATATTTTTATTTAAAGGTGCGGTAACGTGGCACGGTACGTTGACATCCAAATTTACGTTACGTGAACGTAAATTTGCACGTCACGTCAACGTACCGTGCCACGTTACCGCACCGTTCCACGTTGACGACGTCGTACAGTGGAGATGTGGACAGACGTGGAGATGTGACTTCCTCACAGAACCTTGCCCAAGAGCGTCTTTTGGCCTTCCTTAGCTCGAAACGAGGAGGTTATACGTTCGGCTGTGGATTTTTTTAATGTATGTTCAAAGATTACTCCGCCGTTTGTAAACCAATTTTCAAAATTTTTGTTTTGTTGTATAGGGTATTACTCCAACTAGAGATCGCCCAATGGTCGAAACCTATATTTTGTAAAAAAATATTGAATTGAAAATATTGATTGCTACCAAAAAGCAAATTTTGCATTTAGATATACCATGGTTCGGAAGGTGCTAAGAGAATTCCGGATTCCTAATAAATACAAGTTTAGGGGTTTTTTGTGGGTTTGGGAGTTGGTTTAAGAACTGAAAGCATATGCTACTATGCAAGTTACATTCATCATCATCAATGCCACCAGTCAACACACAATGAATTATCTAATCATAACCCTATTATTGGTACTTTTAATCGTCTTTAAGGAGTGAGCCCATTGAGACGGGCCGTGCCGGGGCTCATCGCAAAAATACGCCTCCATACAATTTGTATGGAAGCGGATGCGCGTATCGCACACTGTGTCGGGGCGCAGCGGATTGCCGTCAATGCGAAAAGGCCCGGCAAGGCCCGACAAACCCGCTGCGCCCCGGCAACAGTGTGACCACACTTCACATAGATTTCCACTTTTTGGTAGATTTGAGGTCAAATGAATGACGATTTAGTAGTCCAAAATTTTTATAGAAGATCGATATTATATAACAAATAATATAAAAAATTAAAATGCATAATGAAGACAGTCCATATAAACATTTTAGTTTTATTTTAGTTTTAACCACGTAGAATACATTGATTAATAAAGCTAGATTTTCGGTAGAATCTGAAACACGGTCTAGTAGATGTTAGTAGATTAATTATAGCAACGTTTTTGATATATCGAGTCACGAGTGATTTAAGAGTGGTCACGCTGGAGCTATCCAAAGTACTCAAAATCCGTCAATGCGATGCGGCCCGGCCCGGTAATAGTGTGCTATAGCGCATTTAGCGCTGCGCTGAGCCTCGATCCGCCCCGGCAAGCCCCGGCACGCGCCGACAAAGTGAGCGCGAACCTTTAAAATCGAAACCCGAATTTTTCGAATGATTTACGATATGTCGCAGTCGACTGGTTAAAAAAGCCATTCAATCAAACAGCTAGCCCTTTGACTGAACAACACCTCTATGGCTCAGTTGGTGGGCTGTTGGTACTTGGTAGCTCAAGCCGGAGGGCGCGGGTTCGAATCCCGCCGACGTAACAAAAAGTTTTCAAAGGTCATGGATGTGTATTAAATATGTGTTTCGTATAATAAAAATCTTAAATATATGCATAGTATAAAAGTATTAAATATATTTCCGTTGTCTGGTACCCGTAACACAAGTCCTTCAGGTACTTAGCACGGGGCCAGACTGACGTGGTGTGAAGCGTCCATAGATATTATTATTATTATTTAAAAAAATATAATGTTGGGTCAAAGTGAATGACTCGACATTGGTGTTTAGTTTACCAAGTAAGCAATTTGATCATGAGATCTATGAGGTATGTATTAATATTCTCCTTAAAATTTATTAGGAATATAAGTAATATATTATATTATGTTCAGTAACATAATAATAATATATTATGTTCTTTCCATGAGTGTAATGATAGAACTTTAGAGCCCTTAAAGAATGAAGCGCGCGTCACGTCGCCGTTAATTTGTAATAATGTGTAGTTTTGTTAAGTTTATATAATTTTTATGTATGTTAGTCATTAAGGTATATATTGTATGGGCCTACGTAGCCTGATTTAAATAAATAAATAAAAAAAGACATGCGTATGAACATTAATTTTATCATTGCTTGACTAACTTGTAACATTAGTCTGTACCGAAAACCTTATGACTAAAAATAGTGAAATTATTATTTTTAACAAAAAATTAAAACGACTTCCAGGGAAAAAACAATAACAATATAATGGATAAAAAAGTATTGAATAATTCTTACTCTTTAATAGTACCTTATGCAGAATTCTCCTAAATCTCAACTATTTCTGAACACAATCTTCATTATTTTGAAGTCGGTACCAGTCTTAATAAAAATTAAAAATATTTTGCATAGAACTTAGCATTCTTAGCTAGTACCATCTTCAAACGTTTCAGACGTTTTCCGCGACTCCGTGCGCGCAATAGAATTGAATACTCTGAAAAATGGACCTGTCTATTAATGAAATAATTTACCTGTAAGCTTCGTGACTCAAACTTTTCCAAAGTTACTTTTACACCGACTTGCTTAGAGTCTGCGTCTAAGCCGCAATTGAGTGCGCCCGCCCATCCTAAGCCTCCGTGTTCTCTGAAAAATTTCATTTATAAAATTAAATGTATACCCGTATTCTAATAATAATAACTCTTTATTTCACACCAAAATACAGTACATAAACGAAAGATACAATAATAAATATTACTAATAGTACTAATTGATATACTAAAGGCGAACTTATTGCTACTAAGCAATCTCTACCAGTAATATAGTAGTCTTATCCTAGTGCCTCAAGTATTGCTACTGCTAATACTAAAGCTAAGACAAATTTTAATTCAAATTCAAATTTATTTATTTGCATGAATGGACATAAAGTAAAGGTCTTAAAAGTAATAATATTAGCTCCATACATTCTGCCAGTAATATGGCGTGCAAAGTCATAATAATCATTATAAAGTTCAGTTCATATTAATTACATTTGAAATTAAAAATTATATCACAGTCAAGTTAGGAATAAAAATATTACATTAATGTCAATAAATATCAAAATACAGTATATCTAATTATCTAGGCTATTAAATGTCATTTTTAACCAAATTTCAATTAAATAATTAAAACTATTACTAACCATTACTAAAACCAGAACTACATATTTATGTTGGCAGTTAACTATTTGATGACAAAGCAAAGATGCAACAGGAATGAGCTAGTGCATATTATGGAAATGAGATTTAAGGTAGGACGGGGAGGATGGAACAAAAGGACGTTGTACAAAAGGGAGAGGACGTGACAATCTCGACGCAAGCGAATAGGAAGCCAACGAAGCTTCCTCCGAAATTCTGTAACATGATCGTATTTCCGCAGGCCATAGACAAATCTGATGCAAACATTCTGCAGTCTCTCAAGTTTGTCTAAAAGTTCTTCGGTAATATCAATGAGACAGATATCTGCGTAATCCAATATTGGCATAAGCAATGTATGAACCAATGCAATATTAGTTTTAATTGGGAGAAAATTACCGAAGAGACGAAGAGATCCACTTGCACGGATAGTTTGCTACTGACTGCGTTGATGTGCGGTTTCCAGGAGAGTTGGTTGTCAAAAATAGCACCTAGGTTTTTTACTGTTTCAACAAACGGAATTGGTAAGCCATTGAATGTGAGAGATGGAAGTTCCTGGATCTTAACATTTGATAGAACCAATAATGATGGCTTGACTTTTGTTGGGGTTAACAGTTAATAAAAATACCGAACAAATACCGAAGGACTTGCATCACTGTTTTAAAAGGAGCAAATCATCGTTAATGCGTTTAATCGCCTCATTTATCTGGTCAATATCGGAATCTGTATAGATCTGCATATCATCGGCATATAAATGGTAAAGAGACGACAAGCGATTACTAATACAAGAGATCGCCCAATGGTCGAAATTCGACCTTAGTTTCAACGACATTAGAACTACTAAGATATGATAAAGTTAATATATTTTGTAAAAAATATTAACTTTATCATATTTTTTTCAACTCTTGTCTCTGGGACTCAGTTGATCTCAGACTGGCCGTGTAAGCATTGTCTAATAGTATTTAAGATTCAATAAAAAAGCTATAATCCATTTTTAATTTGTCACCTTGTTGTCAACAGACTTCAACCATAAATAAAAGAGTATAATTCGTATGTATAGGCTTGTCACTCAAAAATCTGTCATTTTCCTAGTGTGTGTTTGTAGTGCGTGGAAAGTTTTATTTGTTAAAAAATATATGATAAAAGCATAATTTTAAAATAATATTAGCTGGCTGCAGTATGCACTCCTTCACCATATAAACTATAACTGTGCAAAATTTCATTTACCTACGTTTCCCCATTTTTCGTCAAAAGGGATACAAAGTTTTCGGCTCACGTATTAATATATAGATTATTATTAATGAACAGAGCAAATAGCAAAGGAGATAGTACGTCTCGTACGTCATGACTCATGCCATACGGAGTAATGGTTATCACTACGAATACGCTGTCTTCGACCTCTAAGGTAGGCCACAAACCATCAGCTGCGGCTTTAATTGATTTTAATGAAGCAAGCAATAAGTCAAAGTCAACCGTTCTAAAGGCATTGGTGAAGTCTAAAAGTGCGAGCATAGTAAAGCGACGGTTATATATACATATATATACCGTCCATATTGGAGTGAATATCTTCCAAAATATTCAATAATGCCGTGGTTTTGCTTATGACCTGAGCGAAATCTTGACTGAAAAGGATCCCCCACCCATCGATCGTGGAATAACGAGACACAATAGCTTTTCCATTGTTATCGCGGTGATGGGAAAGGACAGAATATCAGAAATTGGAGAGATCATTTTTCGGCTAATGCTGACACAACCAGCAGCATCAGAGTCAATGGATATGATAGCTGGCTTGGTATCTTCAACCGTGACTTTAGCAATTAATTGATAAATTAATTCGAAAAGAGGCACGTTCTGGATAGGCGTGGAAGACAACAAAGAGAGAGTATGATTTTTTGTTACAACATCAAAAGAAGTGGGTGATAAGAAATGACTTATGGCGGCCTCAAGGTCAATGGTATTAGCTGGAGAACTGACCCACTCTTGCCGATACCCTGCGACCTTAAGAACCGCCATACACGTGCCGGGTCCTTTTCTTCCAAGATAGCCTTTATTAATAATATTAATAAAATTAGTAGATATACGAACCTGTGTTGCTTGTATAAATCAATGAATACGGTAACCGATACTCCATAGCAGTTTACGACATCAATAACGACTGGTACCATACAGATTCTGTGCTTATTAAAATTATGGGCGACGGTGTCGGAGTGATCGAGTTTAAAAACCACCACGTTATTTTTTTCATTTTTCCCCTTCTCGGTTTTGCTTTCCAACAGATCGAGGCTGGGGGGTTCCACCGCGAGGTTCGCGAGAGTTTGCTTCCTGTCGCGGGACACGGCCTTAGTGAAGCAGTCCAACCACAGGCAGTGCTGGCCGACGGCGACTCGGCCGGTCCTGTCGTTCTGTGCCCGCCACCGTAGGACGATCATGGATCTGATGAGGCCGGACGTGTCCGCCTCCTGCATGAGCGACTCCACTGGGTCGGTCACGGAGGTCATCGCGTCGGTGACGAACTTACAGTACGGCGGCGCGTCCACGTCGGCGGCGCTCTCCTGGCGTTTCGACATCTTTATTGAGGAGTGATCGATCCTGTCTTCCGGCAGCTCGTCTAATATTCTCACTCCTTTCAGTACGAAGTGGATGCGTTCGCGCGACCTCAGACAGTTATCCTGTTCGGTGGCCGATGTGAAGTCGACGAGTTTCCACTGCCTGCTCAACAGCGACGCCTCTAGAACTTCTAGGGTTATATTTTCGACTTTTTCGTTGCTTACGTTTTTAACTTCGACGGCTAACCTCATATTTTCTAGGACTCCATCCTCCAGAGTACTCAAACCTCTCCTCGGCGTGACATATATTTTTACGACCTCCTAAAATAAGAATTATTTTTAAATATGGTTTTATGGAAAACAAATTGAAATATACTACATCCTAAGACATTTACATTTTTAAATTAAAAATTATGGGGTATACTGTAAGAGAAATAATGTTACAATTATTACTGGAAGTACCATCGAGGAAATTGATTTCTAGGCAGTCGACGGACCTACGTCATTCGGTCGGCTTATGTCAATTCAATATTAGCTGTGATCGGTCGGTTTCGACTTAACGCGACCAAATTACTTAGGTCCGCCATCTGCCTAGGAATCAACTTCTCTGATAGTACACGAAGCAGGCGTAATGAAAAAAATATAGACGATCCGTTGTTTTAGTTCAACTAGATTAACGGGGATAAAGCGTGCGTAATATTTAGAAGGCCAACTCACAGTGGGCTCGAAGCGGAAGACGTGTCTGATGAGGCGGTAGGGTCGGCGCGCCAGGCCTGTCTCGTAGTACGCGAGCAGATACATAGCGCGCGCACGGGGCCGCAGCAGCAGGCGCGCGCGCCCGTTCGATACCCGCACGGCCGCGCGCGCCGCCGCACGAGCCCGCGCCGCCGCGCGCGCTGCTCGCTCGTCTGAAATATACGTAATAACTAATCACTAATAACATTTTCAAGCTATTGCATAGCTTTTATCGCGGACTTTGAGTGCGGCGACCGAATCAAGAAATTCCGTAAGGAAAAAACCACTCGGGTGTGGGAGGTGTTAGGTTATTTTGCTGTGCCGGTCGGTGAGGCGTTGCCAGACTTCGGCACGGTGTTTGTGTGCATGCAACTAGACTAGATGCTTATTATTATTGCATAAGTTGCAGATAAAAATGCTATGAAATAACTTTACCGCGGCAGTCCCCGAGTGCCACACGTATTTATTAATTACTTTAACATTACAGCGACTATAACACTCCAATTTAACTCGTGTTAATATTCGTTAATGGGTGTTTGAACAGAGAGTTGTGGTCGTTTTTACTAACCGCCCCCCAACGCTTAGGCTTCAGTCTCAAAATCAGCGGGCAGCGGGGCGGGGGCGGCGGCGGCGCGTGTCATTGCTTAGATTTATAATATATAATACGGATAAGCCGTCTAGTACGCCGGCTACCGTTCGCTGCTAGACGGCTTATCCATAAATCCATATAAAATTAGAAACCTATTGGCGCCCCCGCAGATCCCGCCCAGCTGTCCGCTGATTTAAACACACTAGGCCGAAAAAACGCAGCCGAAGTTCCGCATGATTACGCCTGCAAATTATTTTAAATTACCGATGAAACACCAATCTGATATTACGTCGCGTTTTAATCGTTCAACTGTCCAGCAATTTTTTTTTTATTGGCACGTCTATCACGCCATTTTCGAAAAAATTTCAAATTCTAATTACTCTCATTCCTAAATTCGCAAGACCTAAATTTTATGTGGGCAAAATATATTTTGCCCACATAAAATTCCATGAAAGTTATTTATAATTTTTTTATAATAATATAGACTAAGGAAAAATTATAATAATTAGAATTTTTAATAACTTTAAGTTATTTTAATTATTGACGTCCTCTGTGGCTCAGTTGGTGGGCGTGTTGGTAGCTCAAGCCGGGGGTCGCGTGTTCGAATCCCGCCGACGGAACAAAAAGTTTTCAATAGTTCCTGGGTCATGGATGCAGTGCCGTAAATAGGGCGGTGCCACCGGTGCCCAGGCACAGGGCGTAGACTCTGGGGGGCGCAAGAATGGCCAGACCAGAGAGATCCTTATTAGGGTTCCGTACCTCAAAAGGAAAAAACGGAACCCTTATAGGATCACTTTGTTGTCCGTCTGTCCGTCTGTCAAGACCCTTTTTCTCAGGAACGCGTGGAGGTATGAAGCTGAAATTTATATCCATTACTCAGGTCTACTGTCCCTTGAAGCTGTGAAAAAATCAAACTTCTAAGCCAACGCAATCAAAAGATACAGCCGTTTATGCCGCAAATTTTCGACACTTGCAAGGGAATCAAAACCTACAGGGTGCTTCCCGTGAACTCAGAATCTTGAAATTTGGTACGAAGCAACGTCTTATAGCATAGATAAAGGAAAAATTACGAAAACCATAAATTTTTAGTTACATCACATAATATATTTTTTTTAAATAATTTTAAACTTACTACCCATTTCCTCATAAACGCGTAGAGGTATTAAATTGAAATTCATACCAAATACTCAGGTCTATAATACCTTTAAGCTGTCGGAACCCTCGGTGCGCGAGTCCGACTCGCACTTGGCCGGTTTTTTTTCGAATTGCTCCCGATAAGTTCCCGCTGCGCCCCCGGCCCCAGAGATGTTTCCCAATGTAGTAAAATAATATCTACAGACGAAAATATTATAACCTCCTCTTTTTTGGAAGTCGGTTAAAAAACAAAGGTGAAATTATATAGAAGCTCGCACAAGACGCAAAAAAGGCTATTTACGGCACTGCGTGGATGTGTATTAAATATGTGTATTGTGTATCATATAATAAAAATCATAAATATATTATGTATATTGTATAGTAAAAGTATTAAATATATTTCCGTTGCCTGGTACCTGTAACACAAGTCCTTCAGGTACTTAGCATGGGGCCAGACAGACGTTGTGTGAAGCATCCATAGATATTATTATAACATACCTGGGTAGTCGGGCGGCGCGCGGTACTTATCATTGTACAGCGGCCCGAAGCCGTCTCTCTCGGTGTCGGGTGTGAGCACGCTCATGCAGTCCGGGTGCGACACGGCCAGGTGCAAGTTCCTCATCTCCACCGACGTCGCGTTACTGAACTCCACGTCTACCGTCTTAATCTCGCCGCTGATCACGTCACTATCGATTTCTGTGAAGGTCATCTGAAAAATGTTATTATTATTATTACTATTATTTTATTAGTTTTATTCGAACGAGTACGTATATTGAAATAATATTGTATTCATAATTGTAAATTGTGCACATCCAGTATCTGATACCTTAAACTGATCTCTCTCCGTGGGGCTTGCTTAAAAAACCTTGCTGTTTGATAGAAAACGGAGTGGATTGAACAAGGAACAGAAATCTATCGTCATAATATGGGTACCTTATCCGACACAGAAGCAAACTTAAAAATTAGATAGATTAAATTCACACTAGCTATTTGACCGAGCTTTGCTCGGTATTAGATAAAACACGAATAAAATGACATTTTCTAAAAATGATTCCCAGCTAGATCGATTTATCGCCCATGAAATCCCCTATATACTAAATTTCATGAAAATCCTTGGGAGCCGATTCCGAAATTCCAATTATATATATACAAGAATTGCTCGTTTAAAGATATAATAACTAGCCGTTTGACCGAGCTTTGCTCGGTATCCGATGAAAATGACATTTTCTAGAAATGATTCCTAGCTAGATCGATTTATCGCCCCCGAAACCCCCTATATACTAAATTTCATGAAAATCGTTAGAGCAAACTAACAAAACAATAACTAATGACACTTTGGCTGGGTTATATTTTGCAGAGAGCCATTCAGTCAGAACTGAGAACGTACGCGTCAATTTGTTACTTTTGAACTTGTGTTAATATTATAATCTTTTAGAACTGATAAAATATGCAATTTCGAGAACAGACTATAGGAGTTATTCATGAGTGCGAATCATATTTCTAAAAACCTTACCTGCAAACATGGCGCTTGCGGAATAACTGTTATTTGAAACAATTTATCCGAGTCGCTTCCGGTGCTCTGTAAGTTAAGTTTCCCGAGAATCGCAACCCCTTTGCCGGCTTCCTTTGTTTCTCCAGCATTTAGCAACCTGACAAACAATTACAATAAAATCATATTACAAAAAATAATGCTCCAGGTTCAGGCTACAGTGTCAAAAATATTTAGATGCTTATAATCATGAACGTTCATCGATCGAACGATCATACATAGAACAAGACTACTCGGAACCCTATTTTTTTGTGGATTAACACATTAACGCTCATCAGTCATTATCAGCGTCTATTTTCTGCATAGAAATGTAGGAAATAGCTTACTTTAAAGCTAGTCCCTGTATAGAAAGCTGCCCAGTCTTCAGTGGAGTCAATGTGAATATCAAGTTCTGCGCAGTTTCGCCCTCCAATAGTACAGACTTGAGTTTCTGTCCGTGAATCGCGTATTTATCGACCAGCGTGCCCGACGCTAGTGCGCTCTCGTTCTGCAACTGTTCCGGCGTGTACGTCTCGCCGTCTTCTGAGTCGGGGCTAAACGTCCACAGGAGCTCTAGGTCCTTCAAATGCAGACCAACCTTCAGAGGATTGTGTAGAGTGATAGAAATTTGAATCGGCTCTGAAAAAGAACATAGTTTTATTAGCATGATTGCTCTAACTCTTGCTTGCGTAACTCTCTTTCTATCAATGTTTATATTCTAGACGTTTTCGAAAGTTTCTATAAGTTTTTTCATAATTACTATTAAAAAGTTAAAATAAAATAATTTTGTCATTGAAACTGGGGCTTCATTGTTTTTAGGAATTTTTGGCTAAGTTCAAAACATTTACTTACCATGAACGCCGTTGGATAGACAGACACATCAAATAAAAGCCCCCCCCCCCAGGCGCATTATTATCGGTCGATAATATCGCATGCGCTATTGCGATAATGCGTCCCGATTCCTTGTATACAGCCGATCCGATATTTCTTACGAGAGAGCACCGATATTATCGCACGGTCGTTTGAGTCCTAATACAAAACATTCTAGAACTCATATCGGAATATCGCAGGACGGACGTCGCAACGTCCTACTTCCATTACGGCGTTGGCGTTATTATCGCAGCAGTGTGTAACTACATGACCATACTTATAATTAAAAACAGAAATCGCAATAACACATGTGATATTATCGACTGATAATAACGCGCCTTTGTGGGGGAAGCCTCAACTCCTGAAACGTAAATTAGTTAGCACTTTCGGCAAGACGAGGGTACAAATTTGAAAATTTTCAGCACTTATGCCTTCGTCTTACCAAAGTTGTTCTATTCAATACCTCCTTGACACGTGACGGGGCTGATATCGGTGTTGGGGGTATACAAGTCGGTGGTCGGTTTGAATATCATGGGGGCGGCGCCGCGGGCGACCTGCAGCAGGATCTCCTCGAGGCGGGGCCAGACGGGGTGGTGCGTGTCGGGCGCGGGGGGCAGGGCGAGGGAGGCGGCGGGCGCGCGGCCCGGGGAGGACAGCGGCGCCGGGCCCGCGCACACCACCGCGCCAGCCTCCACGCGCGGCACCGGCAGCCACGGCAGAACCACCTTGAACTCCGAGCTGCTGTCTACCCATTGCTGGAATTGAGAGTATTTTTTTAATTTGCCTATGCTGTCCTACTGCTGGGCAAAGACCTCCCCCAGGATCTTCCATTTTTCTCGCTCCTGCGCCGTTGGCCAGCCCGGCCCGGTGTTTAAATAATGAAAATTTTAGTTAAGATGTAATAGAAAGTATAATATAGAATATAGAACGAGTAGTACACAGTCTAAAATTGCGCTACGAAAGTCTCGGAGTGACTGAGCATAGCACCCTGCTAAGTCAGAAAGATCTTTTATATCAGTGTTTCCCAACCTGTCCACGGTATCATCTCTGGACCATACATAATCCGTTTTGTTTGCATTTCTTGAGTTCCTTTCTGTGCTTGAGTTCCTACTTTCTAGGGGTCCGTGGCTAAGTTTGGGGAAACACTGTTCCATAACCTTTCATCTATCACGAACTGTCAAACCATTTTCAAAAATACTTTTGAATAGTCTTATGCTAAGTACTCACATACGGTTTTGCTCGATAGTTTTACTCCGAATAGAAGGAAATGACATATTTGACATATTTAATTCCATTGAGCCGGTTCGAAGCGAGCCTTCGAGCTGTCAGTTTTGGCGGTCCACACGGTGGTTATTGCTCGATTTGGATTTTGGAGTAAAACTATCGAGCAAAATCGTATGTGAGTACTTAGCATAATAATAATTACTGTGTGGACCGCTCGAACTCGAAGGCTCGCATCGAGCCAGTTTGAAGGCTCGCATCGAGCCGGCTTGACGGAATTAAATATATCGATTTAGGCGCTTTGCAGACGACGGGGCGGGGCGGGTCAATTTCGCCACGAACGATAGCACAAAGGAAATCCTATATTACCAACGCACACGGTGGGCAAAAATACCGCGCCGCTGGTGCCCGGCGGTCACTGGCGGCACATGTCCGCGGCTGCCCGCCTTGGATCAAACAACCCAGTTTACATGCAGTAACGCAGACGGCGTGTGCTTTGTGTACGCGGCGCGGGCAGCCGCAGACATCGACGAGCGTAATTGACCGGCCCGCCCCGCCCCGTCGTCTGCAAAGCGCCTTAGAGTAAAACTATCGAGCAATGCTGAATGTGTGGACGAAAGCCCTAGCCGCGGGTTTTGCTCGACGTTATTGGCTCGATCGAGCAAAACCGTATGTGAGTACTTAGCATTAGAGTAAAACGCCCATTTTGGGCGCTTGACAGACGAGCTAATGTCATACACAACATATAAATACATATATGCATTATATCACAAACATAATTGAAACATTTTACATTTTTATTCATTTTCCATTTAAAATTGGGTAAAATGGCACCCATTGTCTAATTGCAATAACACAAGAACCGGCGTAAGAAACTCGCGCGGGGCCATCTTTTACTAAAAAGATGGAAAATTACAATTAAAATAAAATATATAAATATCATTATGAGTGACTAAAATACAACAATTAGTGTACAATACAATTATACAGAAACAGCTCTGCAGGGGGCGACCTTATTCCCATGGGCCATTAACTTTAGCTCAGTAACTTTATAGTATGCTTTGGTACATAAACAAACATTTTTAACAACTTTTTTAAATTTATTAATTGAGAGATTTTGAACGTTTTCTGGGATCTTATTATTGAGGCATATAGGACCTTTAAAAGAATTTTCGACTTTACTAAATTAAATAAATACTTAAATTTTTATTTGTGTATTTGCGAGGAAAGCTACTTCACCAACCTGATGAGCCATCATGAACTCCCTGAGGAAGGCGTCCTGCTGGGCGGCGGGCTGGCGGGGGGCGGGCGCGAGGGGCGCGGCCAGCCAGCGCGCCGCCGCCGCCGGCCGCCGCAGCGCGCCCGCCAGCCGCCCCAGCGCGAACTGCACGTGGTCGCTCGACAATCGCCACCCGCTGTCGCGGTACACCTGCACAAGGACAACGAAAAATAAATCGGACAAAAAGCTAAAGCAGTTCTGAACCGGTGGTCTGCAGACCACTTGTGATCTTGAAAGCATTAGCCAAAAAATAAACTAATAGTCACAATGAGTCTAATTTTACTATGTTTTGTGCAAATAAATAATTTTGAACAAAACACGCTCGACGTATATGCGACAAAGTTTAAATACCAAGCTTTGGTAGTGGTCCATGGGAAATGGGCAATGGCAATGATAAGGTTAGAGACCACGGGTGACGACTGACGGGGCTAAACCTAAATGTATCTTTATTTAATGAGCTTCTATTTTATCAATTAAACTGTCGCTCTTTATCATAACCAACGTTTATATGTCCCCTACATAAGTCCATAGGGTTTAAATCCTAATTAATACATATTCAAATCGAAGTATCAAAAGCCATAAATTATAAACTACTAACCTGATACGCCTGTTCGTAGCACCGATACGCATGTTTTTTCTGCCCGGCTTTAGAGAACCGATGACCGGCGAGTACAATATGAAATGCATATTTTCTGGTCATAATTTTATTGCTCGGGCCCTTGAGGAAGCACAGGGCCGCCTGCTCGAGCAGCATGGCGCTGCGGAGGTCGCTGTCTTCGGACGTCATCCTGATGAGCTGTTTCGCCGCCTCCCCGTGCAGGCCGGCGCTGACTAAACATGGCACCGACAGCAACGTAGCTCGCACTGCATACTGAACCATCCTAAAAGATGTGACGTATATTTTTTTGGGTGTGACCAGGGCCGGTTTTAGCACTATCAGCGCCCTGACAATATTTCTTCGGCGCCCAAGCCCCAAGGTGCTGGTAATGCTGAAGAAATTTTCGCCCCTTTTGTTTGCCTTCAGCGCCCCTTTTTACACTGCGCCCTTTGCGGTTGCCCAGCGTCGTCGTCCCCTCCCCCTAACGCCGCTACTGGATGTGACTATAATATGATAAGACGTATTGTGACGTCATCAAACAAAATTAAGAAGTTGCTGCACAAAAACTAATTACAGCTATCCTAATTCCTTTTTCGGGTTCCAAGGTAAGCTATTTGAAATTTCATAAAAATTTGTTCAGAGGTTTAAGTGTGATGAGATAACAAACAACACTTGCACATTTATAAGTTTAGTAGTATGAATTTGATGAAACTAACCTGCATGTATTTAAGTATGTGGTGATACTTTCCTCCATGTAAGCGAGGGTTTTGCGGTTCGATTCCCCGCATAGGAAGGCGCTAATCGCGGCCATCTCTAGCGCGCCGGCGTAGCACAGCCAAGCGCTATCGGCATAGAACTCCCTCTTGGCGGTATGATAGGCGTCGTATGCGCGCTGCCATTGCCCGAACAGAAACCATAGATCACCTAAACGACGTAGTTGCAGTTCGGGACAGTCGCTGGAGTATCTGTAAGACGCGTGACAATTCAACACCACCGGTTTCAGAAACCATACACTTAAATAGGCACAATCAGCGCGATATTCACAGCTGCATGTGCAGCATGTTTGTCGTTAATGTAGTACAATACAGACTATAGTTCTGTCTTTCGACATATTAAGTATTTGTATGACGTCCCTCTTAAATTAGAGGTTAACAAAAATACCTACATTACTGCATTGTTGACAGTAGTGGAGCCAGCTTTGCCCGTCGTAAACCATCTCTTTGTAGCAGACAGAAGTGATCTACTTACACCCTTTTTGTTAGCAACCTTAAACAACACATTAAAACGATAAAATGAAAACTGTAGTCATTTCGTTACTTACTCATTTCGTTGTGTTGGCTGGGTTGGCACAAGGCTTTATACTTACAACTTCATTTAATTGTCCAATTAGTTTCTCAACATATGGAACTAAAGCTTGTGAGGTATAGTCTACTAAGAACTTTTTTATTGCTTCTATGTCGGCCGTATTCAATGCCGCGCCGTGTACTTCGTTAAGTTCCATCTGTTTGCCCACAACATTCACACTTTCAGAACTGCCTGAGAAGGAGTAAGTCTGAAAATTTAATAAATTATATTATATAATTAAAGAAACCAATTCTCAATGTCTTTTTTAGTAAGTAATTTATTAGTAGCAATAAAGTTAGATTTATGTGGTGATATTTAGTCCCGCATACGTGGGAGAGCCATGTTTCGGCACGTATGGGCCGGCTCGACCGGAGAAATACCACGTTCTCACAGAAAACCGGCGTGAAACAGCGCTTGCGCTGTGTTTGTGAGTGAGTTTACTGGAGAGAGAGACCAATCCCCTACCCTATTCCCTTCCCTACCCTCCCCTATTCCCTTCCCTACCCTCTCCTATTCCCTTCCCATCCATACCCTCCCTTATTACCCTGTTCCCTCTTAAAAGGCCGGCAACGCACTTGCAGCTCTTCTGATGCTGCGAGTGTCCATGGGCGACGGAAGTTGCTTTCCATCAGGTGACCCGTTTGCTCGTTTGCCCCCTTATTTCATAAAAAAAAAAATGTTGTATATGTTAGTAAAATTTAAAGTTATTTGTGGATAAATTTTAATTTAATAATAAGTATACAATATATGCAATACATAATATAATATATTATGATGATATTTGAACATATTAGGGCATGAAAATTTTATGATTTACTGCATTATCAGTAAGTTATTTAGTAGCGGGCATTAATAACTTAAATACCTGCAGACTGTTGCCATTATCATAAACATCATTTTCAGCTGTTGTAAGAGGATGAGTGTTGTCTTGAGTAACATGGACTATTGCTTCCTCTGTAAACAAAAATAGATATACACATTACTCATGTGGCTTCATCAATCCTCATAAACATTCTAACTTTTATTTTAGTCAAACAAATTTTGAATAGAAAAATAAAAACCTGGCATATTGACTTGAACATTTGCTTGAGACTCATGTGGTGTAGTAGATGGATTTGCTGCAGAACTAGACACATTTTCATGCTGAAAAGAAAGAATCAAAAAAATTCAATTAATAATATCATTATTTTTTTCCTTTCACAGACTTTAACAGTAGTTACATGGTAAAAATAATTACCGTTAGATCAATAGGCCTCTTTATAAATTTTATCCAATAATCAATTGGTAATTTAGAATCACTAGAAGTTTTAGAATTAATTGTCAACATATAACAATTGCCAGCACCAAAGCTTTGTTTTAATGTTTCAAATGCTTGATCAGCTCTAAAAATTGAAAACAATAAAAATAAGTACTTTTTGTAATAGGAAAAACAAGTATCTGTTATAATAAAATATTATATTACTGTAAATATTTAATTACTTGTCTTTGGAAACAGCAGAAGCATCATTTAAAAGTAAGTATGTTTTCAGTACTGAGTTGTTAAACCACTTGGGTAGCTTAGGTGGTGCAACATTCTGAAGTTGCGCATACTGCTGATTGAGTGCATTATAGGTGTCAATTAAGTTTTCATCTTGAGTAGTTCCCACTATAATGCATGACAAGAAGTGTTTGGTGAACTCATGATCTGATGGAAATTGAACATCAAAATATGCCTCCTTCCAAGCTTCAAACCATGGAGTAGCTGCAGGAATTTCTAATTTAGTTCCATCTGTAAAATAAAATTATATACATATTTTTTGTAATATTCTGTGTTATTGACCATTTGTCATATTCAATATATAAAAATAAGTCGGGTTTTCCTTCATGATGCTATAACTCCAGAATGCACAAACCAATTTCCACGGTTTTGCATTCGTTGGAAAGGTCTCGGGCTTCGTGAGGTCTGTAGAAAAAATAATTCAGAAAAAACTTCTAGAGAAAAGCAGGAAAACAGGGAAAATCATTTTATGGCAAAACAACTATTTGCCAGGACAGCTAGTATATTTATAAAAACAAAATCACCTATATTTATTTTTACAGTTTTCTCATCATAGTTGTGTAAAACAGCATTATTAAGTTGTCTTCTAGCCTCAGTTGGTTGTAGAGGTTTCCAATTAACATCTCTTATGACTAATTTCACATTTTTGACCATGCATATTGTTCCACCTGGCTCTCGAAACTGTCCTGTGTAGTAAAAAAGTTGCACTGTTCAACTATATAAAGCATTCAGATGCTAATTTACAGCATTAAATAATACTTTATCACAAGAGCTCACTAGGCTAGTCCCACAACTCATATACCTCGATCGCGGATTCTTGGTAATCTATTGTTATCATAGTCAAATTTGACCACTTGGGAGTTGATAGGTTATATGCTTGTAAGATTTCTTGTGAAAAGTATGCTGATTTAGATAACTAGAGCACCCTTGTCCAGGTATTAAATGAAGAATTATCAAAATATTATTTGAGGTTGACACATATGTAGTGAACTTATAAAGTTAATATACTTACCTAGCGGAATAGAGAAACAAAGGCCTGAGCAAGGGAGATGTCACTATCGGTAACACTGCATGGTAAAAAGAGACGTGTGATACATGACAGCAGCACTCTTTTTTTGACGTCCAGTCGGCATGTGCCACACATTGACATTTTTAATCTCATAGAAATCATGTTCAATCATGCTTGTGTAAGTGTATACGTACACATATTTTTACACACAGATGAAACCAATTTCGGTTTCGTTTGACAGCTCGAGATTGTTGCTCTATTCCGCTAGGTATTAATATTAACTTTATGAGTGAACCTGATCACTGAAAAAAATGTGTACTGCAATGCTGTTTTTATTACTTACCTTCCCATTCCAACAACGTAAAGGGTTGTAAAAGTTCGACTAGCGTTAAATTATTTTTGGAAACAATACTCTCAACCTTAGGACTGCATAATGTAGCAATGAGGGGTGAGAAGGAGCTCTGTATAAACTCTTGAGCGGTTTTCGTCATTGTTATCAGTCGTAGAAATATTTATTTATTGTATGACGAAGTAATTTATGACATTAAAATTGGGAGCTTTTAGCCAGAAAACAATGAACTTCGCATCTTTAATAATGATCTATGAAATTACTATAAACTTTTATCATTATTCATTACATATTATCAGCAGGTACCGTATACAACCAGTCTAATTGCATTAACACCTTTGTTATTTCTTTCTAATCGTCTGGGCTGTTGATCAATTCTTCAGGCAAGAATATAAATTACAAAAAAATCTGCACTTAATTTTTTTGATTTGATTTGACAAAACTTGGACAAATCTGAAATTACAAAACACAAAATAATTATTGACATTTGTCATTTTGATAATGATTTTTTTTTCTTATTTATGGCGCTCGGACATCCAGGATGATGGAGGTATTCCTTAAGCGCTTATTCCACTTATCCTAGCTAGGATCCTAAAGCGCTTAAATTCCACTTATATATCCTAGCTAGGATAAGTGGAATAAGCGCTTTAAAAATTTTGTCAAGTGGAATAACATTTAGAAAGCTAGGATCCTAGCTTTCTAATAAGTGGAATAAGCGCTATAATATTCTATGCGCTCGGATTTCTAACCATGGCCACTGTCAAGTAAAATATGGCGGGGAAAAAAATGTAAAAAGATTACAGATCCTTTTTGCAGATTATATTCGAGTCTAGTAAAACGTAGTGATTATATTATCTTTGGAGTCTAGTAAAAGTTTAAAAAAGTAGTCAGTAAAGTCAACGAGTCAAGTCAGTTGTTTTAGTAAAGTGGAAGATCCATAATACTAAAACTTTCGATGGAGTTTTGGAGGGAACACAAAATGGCACGTTTGTTGAAGTTGTATCACTTGCCCACACTTGTACCAATGAATAAGGAAACAGATGGAAGCGACATAACTACAAAAAAGTGTGGCCGGCGCCATATTGCCAAGAACTAAACATGGCGGTCTATAGTGATGGGAGTTGGGACACTCGGTTGATATTTGTCGAGGATATCGATAAGTAAGATGTTATAAGTGAGCTATTAAGGTTAAAATCTTTTCAATAAATGATCAGATTCTTCACCTTATATTTTTTAAATTCGATAAAAACGTACATCACTAAACGTCAAATCTACTAATTTCTATGTTGATTAAATATCGAAAATCAAGCCATGTTATATTCTATTCTATCACAAATCTTATTTATTGTCTAATTATTAACTAAATTAGCACATACGAAGTCAAGCCATCGGTAAAATAACAAAAATTTCAGTAAAAATATACACGTACCGATCCAAGGTAAAACTTTTTTAAATTTCTTCACTTTTTTGACGGACTTTAAATTAATTTAAAAAAAAGCAAATTGGTCGCAAAATTTGACCGATATATCGATATTGTTTTCGCGATATATCGAGACCGATATTGATATTTTTTCAAATATCGATGTATCGATATATCGATATTTTCTTTTAATTTCGACATCCCTATAATACGACACTTTGACAGTTTATGTACCTCGGAGAACCGGAACATAAAATGGCGGACCGGCCACAGTATTTTGATTTGATATAGACCATAATGCCGCGTCCACTTATAAAAGTCAATGACTTGTACGTAAGACATCAAATATTTATTGGTTAATATTCTACCAACATTACACATTAAAAAACGAAATAACACAATTTTAGGAAAATATTACAAAAAAACCTTGGGATTGTCCAATTTTTTTTAATTTTGCTCATTACAAAAACATTTCGAGGAATAAGGTCAGTGATCGTTTTTCTGTATTTAAGCGAAAAAAAATACCCATTAGTTACTTATATTTTTGAACAAATATATTTAACCTTTGTTTGACCTTCAATGGCGTTAAATGAGCAATAAATTCGACCAACATTACGTTTCGAACTTTTGGTAAGCTTCTCGTATCAGCTTTCACATAATGAGCACTTGCATTTGACAAACCAGCCATTATAAATAAGATTGAAAAGAAAAAACATACTCAAAGGACAGAGGTCAATTGTCCGCCGATGATGTCGTCAGAGCGAAACTTTAATAATTTATTGAGAAAAAACTAGCCAATGAATTTCAAAATTATTTAATTTATATTCTTAAAATACCCTATTTTAACGAAAAGAAATATAAAAAGTACATGACGTGATTTTTTTGGACAATGCCCATTAGGTAGGTACTTGGTAGGTACTTCACTCTTTCGTAAATTCCCGGCAAAACCCCCATTTTGATATTTGACTTTTTTTTCTTATAATGGCACTTCGGCTATAACCATGGCCAGTGTCGAATATAATATTATGGCGGGAAAACAATATTCTTTTACACAATTTTTTCTATATCGTCAGGTCAATCAGGTCTTAAGTCTCGTCAAAGTATAAAGTCAAGTACATATAAAGTCAATACAGTCAAGAAGTCAAGTCGGTCGATTCAGTAAAGTGGTAGACGCTTTACTGAAACTTTCGATGGAGTTTTGGAGGGAACACAAAAGAGCACGTTTCTGGTTATTACATCACTTTCCCACACTTGTGCACGATAACGAATATGTAATGGTTAATATTCTGCCAATATTACACATTAAAAACCCAGTTAACACAATTTTAGGAAAATAATACAAAAACACAACATCACTCTTTCACATTCCCGGCAAAACTCCCAATGATTGAAGTCATTGAGGTACTATATACCATAAACCTATAATGCTAGTATTATGTCTATGCTATATACTATTGAGCTACTTTAATACTTAATCCATTGAGGTACTATATACTGGAGAGAGCCTTATATCAGTGTCTAAGCGTCAAAAGCGTGTAATGTTATGTCCTACTTACTAGGACATAACAAAGGAGTCGGTTGGCATATTTCATGTAATAGAAGTGTTAATAAAGGTTTTTAGTGAACATTTAATATGCTATTGCTAGCTAGATATTGTTGAGTTTTGTCGTTCCGCTAAATAATAAACCATAAGAATAATCAAAGAATGCCTCAAACACGTGGATTCAACATTAAATACGTAAGTTTTGAATAACGTTTTTTGGGCTTTTCAATCGGTATTTTTGTAAGCTAAAAAGGTAATTTATAAGTTTATTAATCCTTCATTCGTACTATATAAGGCATTAGTGCTAAAAATGTCACATCAATTAATAATTTGGCTATAAAAATTGCATAGCTTTTTACGTGTGTTTACGGATTCTTATCACTTGAACTATAGATAATCGATATCATGAACTAATTGACTTTCTTTCCTGTATCATAAAGTGCTTCGAAATAATAGAAATAGAAATATTCAAGAAAATAAGCGCAAATACAAATAGAAATATTCAAGAAAATAAGCGCACACTACTTGTATAAAAATAAGTACAAAATGGCCACGCGATGACGGGCTAAGACTACATCTATACTATAATACTTAATCTATGACTTAATCTATGATTGAAGTTGAACATGACACTGACTGATGAAAATTGATTTTTTTTTCTTTGAATATGGTTATACAGCAAAGTATTCAGAGTAATCTGATTACACCACACGTCACGATATCGCTCGAGTCTTGACGCGCTTTTTAATTAAGGCTGTTTACACACACGCCGCAGCGGCACCGGCCACCGCCACTCCATTACTTATCCAAGTGTATTTCTATTTGCCGGGCAAATTTTGCCCTTGCATACGGCGCCGCCGCGGCGGCCGCGATACCATGCCGTTGCACTGTGTGTAAGGGCAGCGGGACCGCCGCCGCTGCCACTGCAGCGTGTGTGTAAACAGCCTAACTCATTTCATTGTCTGTCTGTTAACTGTTCACGCCCAAACTGCTGAAATGATTTTACTAAAATTTGGTATGGAGATACTATAAAACATATAAAATTCCCGGAAAAGGTCATAGGATAGTTTTTATTTCGTAAAAACGAGCATTGTTAATTTATTTTTCTAAGCATCAAACAGAACAATTATACCTAAGTACAAGAGAAGGTAAGGGAAAAGAAAACAATTAGGAATATGTTTATAAGTTTATAATATATAATATTACTTTAAAATCTCTACTTTTACCAGATTTATAAGTAAGAAGTTTCTGCCCTTCCATCCAGTGAACGGTGATTTCGCCTTATATGAATTAATAAAGTGCTTGCAAATAAAAGTAAAACAAGAATTGCAGAAACGCCACACATCGCATAAACTCCTCCACGGAACCGATTGTCATCTGAAATTACAATTACACAATATGTCATTATAAAAATTAAAAATCTTTACCTTCCTGGCTCCTGCCCTATGCGGTCATGCCTACTTTGGGTAAAGGTAGCCTTTCGAAGCGAGCGTCTATAGCGTCAGTGGCGCCGCGCCGCGACTGTAAAAAATGTATGATTTGGCGTAGGTAAGTGACGTCACAGACTCGGTGTAATTAAACCTACCGGCCAAATTATTTTAGGGCTTAGGTAGGTATTTAGATTATTTTTTTAGAGTTAATTTAACCAAAATAACTAATAATATGTTATTTTTTTTAAAATGACATATTGTATCCCACATAAAATCGTTGCAGAACGGTCACTTCGCGGTGGTGGGTAGAGCGGGGGTGGGTGGCGCCAGGAATACGCCTACGACGCGTAATGTCCATTAACTTGTGGTGTTTTTAGGAAAACTTTGGGAAGCTATTTCTCAATATTTTAATAGTTACTGATTAAGTACAAAAAATATGTGTATTTTTTTATTTTTAACAAGGATCAATATATAATACACAGTGTAGGTTAGGTTAGGTTATACTCCACTCCAATGTGGAGTATAGGCTACATTCCACAATTTTAACTTTACGGTCTACGACGTATGAAAATATAATTCCACTTCCAGATAATAATGATAGTTAAATTATAGTCTTAAAATTTTAAGGTGGCACCAGCGGCCATTGACCTTTCTAGTGAAAAATACTCGCATTGCATTAATCTGTTAACTAAGGTTGGATTGCACCAACTAACTTTAACTATAACTGTAACTTTAATTAACTACAATGCAAAATGTCAAATCTTTGGTTAAAGCTAAAAATGAACGCCATCAAGACGCCATATTTAACCATAACCATAGAGCTCGACAAGGTTTTAAATGCACGTGGCGAAAAAAGGAACTAACGCTGTCATCATACGAAAACGCCATTTTTGACAGTTCTCCTTTATCAGCAGCGCCCCCACTCACGTGTATTTATCCCCTTGTTGGACCAGCTGTCATCTGTCAATTTCTCCGGTCAAAGTTAAGGTTAAAGTTAAAGTTAAATTTAGCATTAACTATAACCATAACTTTAACTTTAACCACACCTCTGGTGCAACCCAACCTTAAGAATAACATTGAATTCTTGTAAAGAAACAGACTAATATGATATGAGAGAGAAAAAATACCTTTTTCACTTGTTATCTTCTCCGTTTTAGCAAATGGTTCTAAATTTTGAGACAGACGTGGCAAGTATTGCAACCAGAAGGCTATTTCTTTTTTCATATCATCATTATCACATGTCTTGTTTTTATCTTTAACGCATATATCATGAATATTAGATTCACCGACCATGTATCGGCGCCAATCGTTTTCGGGCGCCGGTGATCTAAAATTGTTAAAAATCGATAATATTGTCCGATTGAACATTTCACGATTTCTTAAAATCTGCTAGTATTTTTAATAGCGAAATAATCATCAAAAACATCTGTTTCGATGCAAAATACCATGAAAAGTACCAATAATTGGGTCATAATGTGATGACCTATGGTATAATTTGGTTGTGATGATAATGATTAATTAAATTGATATATTGGCTTATGCTTTCAGTTGTTTAAACAACGCCTAAATCCCCAAACCAGTATCTATAAAGATTCAAAATTCTCGGTAACTTCGGGACCAGGGCTCGTACCACGAAACCGTTTTGAGACTCCAAACAATCGTATGAGAATACCGCATCCTACTCTAACAAACGAGAAATTACGTTGTTAGAGCAGGACGCGGCATGCTCAGCCGCTTGTTTGAGTCTCAAAACGGTTTCGTAGTAGGCAAAATCTTACTTTTTGGTACCATATGCCCCGAATACTTCAGAAAAAAACAAAATTACTATATTATGTTTCCACACAAATTTTAAGGAGTCTCCTCGATTCCTTATGGATTCCATCATCAGATCACCACTTTTATGAACATGGTACCAAATTCAGATTATACCCTATACAATAGCGAAAAAATCTTGAAAATCGGTCCACAAACGGCGAAGTAATCGTTGAACATACAAAAATACAAATATATAACTGCCTCCTTTTTGGAAGTCGGTTAAAAACTACATTCAAATTGACAACATAAAACCGTTGACAAAAATTGTCACTTCTATAATATATTATGTAATTACACAAAGTTCTTGCATGTACTCTTTTTGCATAAAGTATGCATGTATCCGGGTCACATTTTGTAGAATCGGAACAAAACTTTTCGACACAGTCTCTTCTTTAGTTTTTATTATTCGTAGCATTGGAGCAAGTATTCATGAATTAATGTTTTTACCCATATTTTATAAAACTGATGATATATTCTCGATACAAATTACTGATCGCCTTTTCATTCTGTGCGATACGACGTCGAGCTACTTGCAGCATGAGCGGATCTCCAAGCAGAGCTAATAAATCTGTTCCATGGACAGCATCTATAGGACATATTTTGTTATTTTTAGTTTGTTTTTAGTAGTATAAACCTGCAAAGTAAATGGGACTGTAATAGATTTGTAAGCCACCCACCTGTAAAAGAAACGTTTCTTCCACTCAAATCCACCGCGAAAGGATCTGAAAAGCGATAAACGTACAGTCGTGATATTTTTCTGGCCAATCTTGCTGCTAGGAGAGCACAGCCTGTTTCCCACTTTGCTGCCGTTTCCATTTGTGCAATTGTTTGGACTGTTCTTAAAACGTTATCACGCTTGTGTAAATCTAATCCAAAATATTCCCACTCTATGGCTTGCATTAGCTAAAAATATATTAACGTTATTATTACCAGCTATGAAATTTTGTATAATATTATCATTTATGTAGTATATTTATGTGTAGGATATTTACCAAAGGCATTTTTTCTGTCTTATCTAGAGATAGCATCCTCAAAAGCTCAGGAATTATTACACTTCTAACATCTTCATAGATCATGTTAACGTTTTTCTGTTTTATGCGTACATATCGATCACTATCTGAAATATTTAACTCCACGGATGTAACTCATTTTCAATACTTTTTAACAAAGGAAAATAATGTAGACTGTAAAGTCTGGAGACTAGACGGAGCACGAACGTTTCAGATTTTAGTGTTTGTATTTCTAAAATCTAGAGTCCATAGTCTAGACGATTTATAATATTTCAAGGATCTTAACATGCCGGGGAAGCGCACATTATTAAGCACCTGAGTTATTTACGTTTTCTTTATTTACATAGCAACATATTGGGCGCTGGATAAAAAGGGGCGCTGAAGGCAAACAAAAGGGACGCCAAATTTTCAGCACTACCAGCACCCTGGGAGCTGAAGAATTCTCGCCCAGGGCACTGGTAGGGCTAAAACCAGCACTGCCTTCATAAAATTAAAACATGGTAAAACAAAAAACAATGGTCTTACCATACGAGTGTATAGCCTCCAGTTTTGATATTCCTAGTAGGACATCCAATTGAATACTCTGAGACTTAGTTTGAGACAGAGCCGTAGAAAGAGATACTGGCAAATATTGTTCAGTTTGGGGTAAAAAAATATCCGATGTGGGGTGATATCCGTCGGTCCAATTAAAACTCTGAAATATATTACTTAAGTACAATTATTAGTAGTTCAACTTAGCGGACAAAGTTTATATTATTATACCTAACTAGATTTAAAAAATATTTTTGGAACGAAGTTCCCTATCGCGCGTTGCGAAACGGGGGCTAGACAGAAAATAAAATATTAAGGCTATAAAAGTTGTAATGACACAAAAGTTACACGTCTATATCTATACTAATATTATAATTGGGAAGAGTTTGTTTGTTTGAACGCGCTAATCTCAGGAACTACTGGTCCGATTAGAAAAATTCTTTTACTGTTGGATAGTCCATTTATCGAGGAAGGCTATAGGCTATATTTTATTACGCTAAGTATAATAGGAGCGAAGAAATAGAGGAAAATGTAAAAAAACGGGGGGAAACTATTTGAAAGGGCTTATTTGAACGCGCTAATCACGGGAACTACTGGTCCGATTTGAAAAATTCTTTCAGTGGTAGATAGTACATTGATCGAGGAAGCTTATAAGCTATATTTTATCACGCTAAGACTAATATGAGTGAAGAAATAGAGGAAAATGTGGAAAAACGGGGGAAATTATATGAAAGGGCCTATTTGAACGCGCTAATCTCAGGAACTACTTATCCGATTTGAAAAATTATTTCAATGTTAGATAGTCCATTCATCGAGGTAGGCTATAAGCTATATTTTATTACGCTAAGACTAATAGGAACTAAGAAATAGAGAAAAATGTAGAAAAAACCTGGGAAATTATATGAAAGGGCTTATTTGAACGCACTAATCTCAGGAACTACTGGTACAATTTTAAAAAATTCTTTCAGTGTTAGATAGCCCATTTATCGAGGAAGGCTATGGGCTATATTTTATCACGCTAAGACTAATAAGAGCGAAGAAATAGATGAAAATGTGGAAAAAACTGGGAAAATTATATGGAATGC
Organism: Aricia agestis; assembly: GCF_905147365.1. Lineage (NCBI taxonomy): Eukaryota > Metazoa > Arthropoda > Insecta > Lepidoptera > Lycaenidae > Aricia > Aricia agestis. Next base: position 9,567,728 of record NC_056414.1, on the reverse strand, counting down.
TTATTATGTTATGAACTACTGGAGCAATGTTTATGTTATTTGGCAAACATGTACAATAGACCACGTGAAGGGACATAGGCTATTTTTTGCTGCAAAATGTACGGTTGCGTGAAATTCCTAAATTATGCAAGCGAAGCCGAGCGGAACATCTATCTATTATATATAATAAAATCGTAGGAAAGTCAATTCTGTATATTAAATATTTTTGTACAATAAATAATACTTGGGATGCGATCTACTATGCTAACGCGGACGAAGTCGCGGGCAACAGCTAGTTACATATAACATAATGTATGCTATCTGTTGGAGCGGCCAGTACCGGATGGGGTTTTGAGTGACGCTGTCTACGAGTCTGACGATGGACATTTTTGATAGGTGACAACCATCATCTGAAAAATGCCCAGATTGAAGAATGTCGGGAAGTACGGTGGATGCTCCCAAACCAATCGGCTCCAAATCTGACGATATCTGGTTAATCACAGCTTTATTTCAGCACCTAATGTACGCCCACAATCATGGAGGATGAATGAAATATTATTCCACAGTTATTGAATCAGTTTCTAATACCGCTCGACGATCGACGACCGATATATATATTATATATACAAGAATTGCTCGTTTAAAGATATAAGATTAATATGAAAACTAAAAAAAATGTGCTTTTACCGAATACATCTCAGTGATTCGTCCTATGGGTAACGATTTCATACACAATAATATTTCGCTGTCGGTGCTATTCCTGCACCCTATGAAATCGGACATTGTTCTGGACACGCTTTCCATTAATATTGCGTCATCATTGTTATTCGAACTCAATGATTTCCACAGAGTTGTATATTGTGGTGACATGATTATTGCTCTATGAAAAAGACCTGAAAAATATTAAATTTCCTTTACCTACTTAATTATATAGTTATCAATTGATTGACTGATTTTTTTACCTCCTTGTCTTTTTTGTCAAATATTGCAAATCTTAAACTTACCAATAGAGCGCGGAGAAAAAACATGATAAAGGACACTATCGGCTCCGCCAGTGTGTCCCATTAATGTGATAGAGTTAGAATCTCCACCAAAAGCAGCTATATTCTCCTTCACCCAAAGTAATGCCATGTATTGATCTAGTAACGCCAGGTTTCCTCTAGCCGCCTCAGACATAAGAGTGAAAAATCCAAAAATATTAAGCCGATATGATACTGTAACAGCTACGACGCCTTCCGCAGCCAGATCTTGACAGGGTAGGCTAATGCCACCTCGATTCCAAGATTCACTGTAGAGGATAACGACTACTGGCTGCAATTTTGTATCTACTCGCTACCTGGAAAATATTTAGTGGCATTTATGTAGCACATCCCAACTCCCAAGTCTACCTTTTTATTTGTTCTGAGTACAGAAAATGAGTAATGTACTAAATACTTTATACTCAGTTATATTTTCTAAGGTTAATCAAAACGGGAACATTGAACGGGGCAAAACATTAGTAATAAACATAATAAATATTAACCCGGGACGTCCATATATTGAGGTACAGGCAGTCTTCACTCATGTTGTTCATGTCTTCATCAGGACCAGGACATCGGGGTGGCATTTTGTGAGCAAATAGAGTTCGTCTCCAGCCGGGATGTCGTTCTGGCGGCTGTTATAATTTTAATATAATAATAATATTGTCTAGGGCCTCGGGCCGAAGCAGATAATATCTGTACAGTATATAAGTTTCAGTAAATTATAAGCTACTAGATGATGACGCCCGCAACTCCGTTGCGCCAAAATTCGTTTATCGCGTGGGAACCGTACATTTTTTCGGGATAAAAAGTATCCTATGTCCTTGCCTGGGACTCAAGGTATCGCCATGCCAAATTTCAGCAAAATCGGTTGAGCAGTTTGGACGTGAAGAGGCAACAGACAGACAGACAGACAGACAGACACACTTTCGCATTTATAATATTAAGTATGGATTCATTTGCCGTTCGCGCTAGTATCAGAAAGACGGGACTCTTACAAAGCGCCTTCGTTCGCGGCTTCGCGTATTAGAAAACTGATAAAGAATTTTCTACAATACCTACTCCCCACTAGGTCAGCTCTAAGTATATCAAACGGATCAAAGGTAGAGAATGTTTAGTAGGAGTAATAATAGTGGTAAGTAGACAGTAAACTCACCGAAAATCTGAGTCTTCCTGTTGGTGGGCTGGCATACGGGATTCCAAAATACATCTCAATTGCCTTTGGTGAACTTTCTGAATAAACCTTTATCTGTAAATTGCGATTTATGTAATTATTTTTAATGAGAGTTGGACATATATTATAAAGAAACGTATATTAACTATATACGTTTTTAGGGTTCCGTACCCAAAGGGTAAAAACGGGACCCTATTACTAAGACTGTACTGACTGATACTGACTGACTGACTGTACTGACTGTACATTGTCTGTTCGTCTGTCTGTCCGTCTGTCTGTATCCAGGGTGTATCTCAAGAACCGCTATAGCTAGAGTTCTGAAATTTTCACAGATTGTGTATCTGTTGCCGCTATAACAACAATTAAGTACTAAACACACACAGACAAACAGACAGACAGACAGACAGACACGTCAAACTTCTAACACCCCTCTTTTTTGTTGGGGGTTAAATACAAAATAAAATTAATATTTAAGGAGGGGATGTGTGGGAGCATACAACAAACGTGATTTTTTGGCCTTTTTTGCTCGATAATTTTCACAGAATCCTCAATTTTATCTGTACTTTAATAATTATTAATAAAATTAAAATAAAATAAAAATTTAAGGGGGGCTCCAATACATAACTTTTGGCCTATTTTTCCTCTATAATGGTACGGAGCCCTTCGTGCGCGAGTCCGACTCGCACTTAGCTGATTTTTTTTTAAGTTTATCGGTAATTATTTTTTCGAAAACTTAGAATTTAATATATGATTCATGGTATCAAGAACTAAAAGGATGGGTTTTCAAGTAAGAGTGTCTTCGGAAAGTGGAGAGTAGAGACAGGCAAATTTATTCATTTCAAGTACAGAAAATGTTTGTTTCTTACCCCAACTACTCTTCCTTGAGGCAAATTTATAATGGGATCTTGAGCATTTGAATACTGAATTAAAAATAAATAAGTAACAGCAAAACTTAAGAACATTTTTACGTTTCCACACAATATTTTATACACAATTTTAACACATTAGGGTTTTGTTTGCCTCGGAGGTTTACGTGAAACTAAATTATGTATTTTGTTTGGTTGGACACTGGACATACATAAATTAGATCGCACAATGATTACGCTGTAGTCCATGACGAGAGAAGCGGAACTCTTATTGTTCTAAAATCACTAACATCCTATACTACAGTACATAGGTACACGATCATATGGTACCAAATTGGAGTAAAACCTAATACAACAAAACTAAAATTTTGAAAATCGGTTCACAAACGGCGGAGTAATCGATGAAAATCCTACTTCCTATTAATTCCTATTCCTATAGTATATTATAAAGGCGAAAGTTTGTTTGGATCACAGAAATGGATTTGGATGTATAGATGTATTCCTACTAATATTCTATAGGCGAAAGTTTGTTTGGATGTATAGATGTATGGATTTATGGATGTTTGTTACTCTTTCATGCAAAAACTACTAAACGGATTTTAATGAAACTTTACAATAATATAGCTTATACATCAGAATAACACATAGGCTACAATTTTAATCGACTTTCAAAATGGGGTAGGTGTTATAATGTTCGTTTTCTTATGTTCAACGATTACTTCGCCGTTTGTTAACCGATTTTCAAAAATTTTCTTCTGGTATATAGGGTATCATCCCAATTTGGTATTATATTCACAATAGTGGTGACCTGATGAAGGATCCATAAGTAATCGAGGGATTTCCTCAAAATTTATAGGGAAACATGTGGTGACTTCGGTTTCGAGAGAAGTATTCTAAGCATATGCTACCAACAACTCCAACAAGTAAGATTTTGCACCGATGTATACCTGGTATACCGTGGTTCGGAAGGTGCTGAGAGAACAAGTTTGGGAGTTTCAGCGTTGTTTTAAGAACGAAAAGCATATGCTACTATGCAAATTACATTCATCATCATCATCATCATCACTACCATATTATACATTGTGTGTCTTGCTCTTATATTCTTGTGCAAAGCTTACAGAACCACAAGCACCGAAGCCTTGTCCATGCTAGCCGGAGTTTTACCCGTTGACCTTGAGATTCAGCGTCGTGCTACGAATAATAAAAACTAAGGAAACGTAACTCCCATACTTCAAACGTTTTAAATTTGTCTACTTTTCGAACACTAAAATTTGACAATTCAGATTTTCGCCAAGGTCGTCTCCCAGGTAACGTATCATAATATTGCGCACCGGACGACAGCCTGCGCGGTTATTGTCATAGTCATAGCTTCAAGCTATGACTATGACAATAAAGCCGTTGACAATAATTGTCAAAAGCGGATAGTATTATGCAGTATACACCAAGCACATATACTATCACGAAGAAACGAGCACATACAGTAAGCTTTATGTTTAGTTTATATAATAATTTACGTTAAACCTTATTGATATATTTAATTATCTCGGTATCAATAAATATTTCTTGATTACAAAATGTAAAATGTAATGGTAAACGTTTTGATTTCCGGGATATTGATTCTAGTGAAACAATTGTATAGAATACATCCGGTCGGGGAAAATGAAGGCAGATGCCGTTGACGTACGGAAAAGATGGCAGGCTAAAAGCAATCTTCAAGAAACACAAAAGTCTTAAATGCATGATTATGAAATATTAAGAGCATTTTGTACGTAAAATAGAATAATAAAGAGTTTGAAATATAAGTATTGAATTCATTGTTAATACACATAATTATTATTTTAAAATTTGATTTTAAAATAATAATTATTTTCTTCTTTATATTTTCCTCTGATCCTTAAAACATCGATGATAATAATATACAATACGTAATAATTATGAACAAACCTTGTACGACTCGGGCGAATCTAAAACTGTCCGAGCACCTAGAGAAGACGTTTTCAGATTACAAAAATCTATGTGCTAAATTATTACAGAATTGAAATTAAAAACTTAAGTAAATTTTGTACTTATAACTCACAATTAATATTTTAATAACAGTTAGCAGTTTTTTTATTTTTGTTCATTTACAATATTATTAAAATACTTATTTGTTTTTATCGACTGAACGTAATTTATTACATTATAATGTTTTTTTTTTGTTTTGTTGTAAAAAAATCCGTAGCAAGAAATATGAGAATACCCATATCATCTTATAACGCATTTAGTATATTATCAGCCAGACCCTAAAATTTCGTTTATGATAAAATTGTTACATCTTGCATAACACTGTCCATGGCAACTTTGTAAAAATTTTGTAATTATATTATTTTTTGATTATTGCACTTTTAGAATAACATGTAAATTTAATAAGACAAACACAAAGAGTCCAGCTTAATTTTATGCAAATACCCTAGCATCCAACTTAAATAAACCATCTTTTTTTGGGTCGACAAAAATACAAGAAATTGAAGCATAATTTTAAACAATTCACTTACAGATGAAAGGTTATTCCTGTTAAAAGTCGTATCTGTATGACTTCTACAATATTTCACAGGGCATTTAGGCATTTTAACAACAAAAATATTGTATAAAGCTACTTATGTAAAAAGTAAGTGAACAAACCTATGTAAAGAAATTGTAAAATGAGTTTGACCATAATTATGTCAACCTGGTTGAATGTCACTCGAGTATATATACACGAAAAATGTGTACCGAACACATGCATAAATATGCATGTATTCGGGTCACATTTTGTAGCCTTTTGGCACACTTTTGGTGCACTTTTTTTGACGGAGTTACTCTTCCTTAGTTTTTATTATTCGTAGGCGTCGTGCGACAATTTATTCGGGATAAAATTTAAATAGCATAATTGTTTGAACCTTTAGAAAACTCTTTGCAAAGCCTGATCTCTGAATGGCAGACGCGATGGGACTGTTCCACCAAATCATATAATTTTTTCCCTTATATTCGTGAACGGCTATCCAAACATTGGATGGATTGATCACTGCGTTTCTCAATTCCTGACCGGTCATGGAAATTTTAAGGCCAAACTCTACGGATTTAATCTAGTAGCATCACCCATGTGCGAGTGCTCGACCGACACTTCGGTCACTGCAACTTTGTGCTGTCTCCCGCTTTATATGGGGAGGGAATCTGGAATTCTTCCTACTCCTCCTATTTTCTTCTGATTAATTTCGTTGCGGGTCCCAAGACAGCTTTAGCATGCCCCTCGGGCTCCCTGAGATCATATCAAAGGGTTTTCGTGGTTGGATACCGCTGTCGATCCTGGCGACACAGGATCAGATATTACAGTGGTGGGAATGTGTGGTGGGCCAAAGCCCGTTGTACCATACTATACAATGTTATTGGTACTTTTCATAGTCTTTTAGATTGAGACTCGAGTTTGTCAAGCGATAATTAAAAAAATCTATACTTACTCGTAGGTACCTACCTAATATTATAAACCTGAAGAGTATGTTTGCTTGAACGGAATCGGAGGAACTACAGGTCCAATTTCAAAACTTATTTCAGTGTTAGGTAGATAGCTCATTTATCGAGTAAGACTGGCTAAGACTAATACGACCGAAGAAACTCAGGAAAATGTGGGAAAACGGGGAAACATTAGAAATTACGAACTACTGGATCGGACTGGATCATATGGCAATATTTGGCACAGATATAGAGTAGACCAATTAGTGAAGGGAGTAGGGATATATGTAGTGCCGTTAATAGGGCGGTGCCACCGGTGCCCAGGCACAGGGGGCGTAGACTTTGGCGGGGCGCAAAAATGGCCAAACCAGGCAGGAGTAGGTATTATTTTTTCGGTTTGCCCCCGATAATAGTTCCCGCTGCTCCCCTAGAGCACGATTCCAACAGTAAAATAGACCTATACATTGCTTTGGGTAATATAGTATCTAAAAAAGCAAGGGCGCAGTTGTAGAAGCTAGCACCAGGGCGCAAAAAAAGACTGTTTACGGCACTGGATATAAGAGATATTTTTTATGGGAAAATGTACGGTTTCCGTAAAATTTCTAATTTACGCGGGCGAAGCCGCGCGGGACATCTAGTACACAAATAAAAAAAATATATATCCATAGCCGAACGTAATATAACCTCCTCCTTTTTGGAAGTCTATAAAAATTAGGGCGCATTTATAGAAGCCTGCGCTTTAATTAGGAGTACGAAAAATGTTTAAGAAACCGACAACATCTGGCTGGGGATCCACTTTAAGGTGATATATTATTGAAAACAACAGCTGTCCTTTTTGACGTAATACTATAGGACCCTCAGAAATGTTACAAATCTGGTAATGAGATATACATATCTTCATAGCCTTATCTAGGTTTGAGAAGAACTATACTCCACTCGGGCTAACTTGTCGTTAGCGGTCATTGACTCCTGTCAAAATCTTGTCATTTTCCATATAAAACCACGATTGACAATACCTGACACTTCATTGTCAATCGCGGTTTATATGGAAAATGACAAGATTTTGACAGGAGTCAACGACCGCTAGCGACAAGTTAGCCCGAGTGGAGTATAGAAACACGATTAAGTAATGTATTTTGCCTCTATACATTTAATTTTCGAAATGACCTCTTAAAAATACGAAATTTGAAGATTATTTTTAAACGAAAATAGATGTATTGTAGGAAATTAGTCTAATTAATAGACACCTTTGCAACTCAAAATCGTATAGAAGCATTTTGCTTAAATGCTCCTAGTTATTTTTTATTAAATTACTTACTTACTTAATTAAATAATTACCAGAAAACCTTAATTAATTAAATAATTGCCAGAAGCTATAACATGCGACAAAACTAGGGTTGTTGAGGAAGTGATTATGAGGAAGAGGAGGAGGAAGAGGAATTGTCACGCGCAAATTTTGAGGATGCGGATGAGGAAGAGGATATTTTATGAGGAAGAGGATGCGGATGAGGAAGCGGAAGAGGAAGCGGATAAGGAAGAGGAAGATAGAAAATTATAAATACCAGCGGACCCAACCCAAACTTTTGTCCTGTCTGTACTTTGTACATAACGTACTAGCTACATACATTACACAAAAATTAATTAAAAGGGCATTTTCCAGTGAACCAAACTATGAATCTAAATTCTAAACCATTCTCAAAACACACACAATAAAGAATCATCAAAATCAGTCTAGCAATAAGGAATGACAGCGGCAAGGCGAGCGCTTTCAGTGTCTTAAATATGATTTTAAACTTTATTTTCATTATTGTAATACATAGTACCGCTTGGGAAGTCTACGGCCGCCCGTGGCCGCTGTACTATGTATTACAAAAATGAAGATAAAGTTTAAAATCTTATGACACTGAAAGTGCTCGCGTCGCCGCTGCCATTCTGGTGTGTCGCGGCCCTTAGGCTGTTTAGATACACGCCGCAGCGGCTCCGCTGCAATACTCATCTTTGCACTTCTATGGGCCCTCAGGGAGAAACGGTGCGGTGCGGCACCGCTCCGGCGCCGCGCCGCCGCGCCATAGCGTGATTGGATACGCGACGCGCATGTGCAGTGTAATTCCTCATAAATTCCTCTTAAATTTTGAGGAAGCGATAGCGGAAGAGGAATTTTTATTTTTATTTATGAGGAATGCGGTAACGGTTGAGGAACCCAAAATATTGCGGAACTTCCTCATTATGAGGAAGCGGAAGAGGAATCCTCAGCAACCCTAGACAAAACGTATTTACGTTTTATAGCTTCTGGTCGCAGCGTATTCACGACTTTATAGTACATACATTTGCATAGCGTAATATACTATAGTAATATACAGTGTGTAACAAAAATAAGTGATAATACTTTAGGGTGTGTACGTGTTCCTTGTAGAGAGTTCACTGTGAAAGTAGCAGCGCTGAAAGACGAACATTTTTTTTCACTTTTGTATGGGCAAAGGCCCGTGCGCCACGAGTTTCCCCATACAAAAGTGAAAAAAAAATTTGGTCATTCAGCGCTGCTACTTTCACAGTGAACTCTCTACAAGGAACACGTACACACCCTAAAGTATTATCACTTATTTTTGTTACAACCTGTATACTCTGGTTAACAAGTGCCATTTCCGTCAAAACTTGATCTCATGCACCAAAAATTATTATTTTGGTCTCATTCGATTTGGAATACCATCTAGAACATTCTATCAAAATTACAAGAGGGGCTGAAAAAAAAAATGCAAAAGTTATAAACATTTAAAGTAAACTTAAAAAGAAGGGTTTGGTTTTTTTTAATATTTCGAAAACTATTTGAGATAATTAAAATTTGTAAATAGATCCTTAAAGAGCAGGAAATTTTCTAAAAAAATCCTAGATCCTGGGACCTTCTCGATAATCCTTATAGCTTTAATTGAGCGGCGAAAGTAACGGTAAAAACGCGTTTCGGTGCATGAGATCAGGTTTTGACGAAAATGGCACTTGTTGATCAGGGCCTGTAGACAAGTGGCAAAGCGTTAACGCTAACGCTAGCGTTACAAAATGTATGCGATTTGACATAAGTCATCGCTTCGCTAGCGAATACTAATGTCAAATCCATACATTTTGTAGCGCTAGCGTTAACGTTAGCGTAAGCGTTTTGCCACTTGTCTACGGGGGCTGAGTAATAAGCGCTTATAATTTATTTTCGATATAGCGCCTTAAGGGCCTGTTTCACCACTTCCTGATAAGGTTATCTACCACTTAACTTGACAGATAGAGTATGGAGAATCTGTCAAATAAGCCTATCCGGCACCTTATCAGGAAGTGAAACAGGCCCTAAGTATGATAATTTAAAAATTTGCTAGTGTGGCATGTAAAATATTTATTGAAAAATAGATGAAATACAAATCGAACAGTGAATAATGTTTTATAAGGTTTACATAATAATATCTACGTGAAGCAAACGCCTAAAATGTGTATTTTTAAGGAGTCCCTAACTCTATTGAAAAATATTGATTTTATTAATTCACGCTTTCATTGTATTAATTGCTACTTCAAGTTTTTTTAAAAGAACTTGATAATAAAATTGAATAGGTTGATTGTTCGCAAAACCTATTGTTGCCAGCATTAGCCCATAACCTAATAAGACAGAAAATAACTTGTGTCTTCCGACCCACTGCTGTACTGCACCACCTAAAAAAAGATTTTGAGTTATTTCGACGCAGTGAATTTATCTGGATATCAAAACATAGGATATAAAACATTAAAATTTTGATGTCTTGATAGACTAGGTAGATAATACACAAATAAATATATTTTAATGTTAGAATTCTAACAGATCGAAGGTTAGAAACAAGCTATTAGCTAGGTAGAAAAGCTAGAAGGGTAGGAGAAAAGATAGGTCCTTTTTACTATGTCCTTGCGCTTCGCTTGGCTCATCTCGGCGGGTGCACTACCGTCCACCGCACACCATCCACACAGATAACGTAACGAAGGCATTTCTTTGAGCTACATAGACGGTATACGCACCATCCCTGATAGAGCCGGACGTCAGTGAACTTGGTTGTTTCGCATACACCAGTAGGTAGCGAATTCTTACAAGTTCACAGTTCGTTACAAAATAATTGCTTCGAGACTCCACATTTTCTCCTGCGCCGCTTTTATCGTCCAAGCTTTTTCTATCTCCTGGTCAAATAAGACAAAGGTTTGTAGAGGAGTTGGAACAAAATAATAATATCCAGTATGGGCCGCAGCCCCGGAACAGTCAAAGACCCAGCGATTGGCAGTAGGTACACCGTAGTCCGTACATGATATTATAACGTTTAATTGACTATTTTACGAAACCTAAATTAATCTATTTTACTTAACTTTTAAATAGGGTAGTATTTAATCGAGTGACTGTAAATTATAGTTTTAGGTGTCAAAATTACTAAATTTGGGTTACAGAATTACTATTTGAGCGACTGAGAGTGAGTGACGAGAAATTAACAGAACAGCTACTTAGAAATTATTTATTTGAGTTACTTAAAATACAAAATGAGCAGCTTTATAATTTTTGAGCGACCTAATATCTGTTTGAGTGTCAACGTTACGTCCTGCATTTTTTTCAATATTGCAAATGTAATTTTTATACTGAGCCGAGCGGCATTTTATCTTAAATGAAGTGTTTCGAATACCAAAAACCACTTTGAAAAATACACTAATGAGCAGAGTATAATAAGCACACATTAAAACAAATAAAATGAATATGAAATAACTATTTGATGAAACACTTTTATTCAGGGGCTACTACGGACAGGGATAGATTTTTTTTTTAATACTATCAAGAAAATTTTTTGTGAGTAGCTTCATTTGGATAAGAGGAACAACAATTTTATATGTGAAAAAAAGTGGAAGCTAACAGAGATAGACAGGATTTCATACTTTCATTTGATGATCCCAAAACATGTATTGTTCTATTTGTAGAAACTTAAGTTTAGAATCATACCCAACGATTTAGAGGTGCAGGGGAGGAGGGGGGAGGGGAAGGGGGGAGGTAAACCCCGTTTATATATAAAATCATTAATAAATTACACAAATTATAATCCTTAATGGAACGTCAAAGAAGTGGGTAAAATTTTAATGGCCACCTATACCAAAAAAAAAACTGGCTTCAATTATGATTCGACGGAGCCAGTTCTGGGTGGTTTACAAAAAAATAACCTCGATGGCTAAGGTTGCCCGCTATGTACTTCCAGTCGCTCACTTTTTTTTTTTAAAAGAAGGCAGGACGCTGTAGCCCTGACGTCACTGCGACCCATGAGGATCTATTGTGACTCCTTCGTACTAGAGTATCATCCCCAACCCAAAAATGCTCATAAATTGAAGGATATGGTTGGGGTTGGTGCCACGAATTTCCTCTGTGGACGAGTATTCGTGGCGACCAAGGTGCCTGTTCCTGCTCTGTAGTAGAGCAGGGCAGTCGAGGAGAAGGTGAATAAGTGTTTCATCCTCCTCCTCACAGAATCTGCAAGTCGTTATGTTACAAATACTAATTCTGTTTAGGTGTTTGTTGAGCTTGCCGTGCCCAGTTAGGCTTCTGGTAAGGATTCTTAATTAGTTCCTACCCAAGGTGAGCACTAATTCTGATTGTTTCTTGTTGAAGTCAGGAATTAGTGCCTTGGAGTGTTCAAGGCCAGGGGTCTCAGCCCATTGCTTCCTGCATAGTCTGTGACCCCATTCCCTGAGCACCTGCTTTGTGGTATTGGGAGTTATACCACAGACTGGTTCTGGACCATATATGAGACTCTCGGCCCCAAGCCTAGCCAGTTCGTCAGCGGTTTTATTGCCGGGGACGTTGCTGTGGCCCGGGACCCATACTAGGCGGATGTTGTTGTTCCTTCCCTTGCCTTTTGGTGACCTGCCCCCGTAGAATCCGGCTCCCGCACGGTTGTCTTTCCTTGATCCATCCGTGAACTAAACTATGTCGCTAGGCGGACATCGATTGGGATTTTTCATTCCCAGTCCTCCCTGGAAGGTATAAAAACCTGGTACTGCTTCGAAAAGCTATACACCTTGCTCATGGCATCTGATGGCATGGCCATGATAGGTGATTCACTGAGAGACTGTTCCAGCTGTCGAAATGGGGTGGAGACCCAATTCGTCCTACCCGCCGTCCTGGCCCTTAGAGCCACCTTTTTGGCCTCCATCTGAACAAGCAGAGGAAGCGGAGTTAAGTTGATCAGGGCCTCGAGGGAAGCGGTGGCTGTTGACGAGAGTGCACCCGTGATTATTAGACATGCCAGTTTCTGTACGCTGTTTAGTCTTTTATTACAGTTTACTTGTTCAGCCTTTTTATGCCACACTGCGCAGCCATATGTGGTAATCGGTCTCACTACGGCTGTATATAGCCATAGCATTGCCTTCGGCCGAATACCCCATTAAGAGCTGACAAGCTTCCAACTGGAACCCAGAGCACATCTAGCCTTTTTCGTAATATACTCGATGTGCTTATTCCAAGTGAGTCCTTTGTCTAGGATTACTCCTAGATATTTGACATCACCCGCATACTTAATAGTTTTCCCGAAGAGTGTTGGGGGTCTTAGTCCCTCCAACTTCCTCTTTTTGGTGAAAGGTATCAAGACCGTCTTATCAGCGTTTACTGTTAGCTTGACCCTTTGGCACCAATCCTCGACGACTCTTAGTGCTGACTGCATCAACCCAGCGACCACCGATGCGCATTTTCCCACCACCATAATCGCCAGGTCGTCAGCGTACCCTTAAGCGTAGTAACCTATGAGGTTCAGTTCCCTTAGTAGCTAATCCACTACCAGGGACCATTCCAGGGGTGACCGCACACCTCCTTGTGGGCAACTTTGTGTCAGCCTGATTTTGAGTGTCAGGTGCCATAATAGTCGATGAGGCTACCCTATTGTCGAGCGTGGCTTTGATCCATTTCCTAGTTGTTGGATCTATATTTTGTGAAGCCAGGCTATTTGTGATAGAGCTGGTTGAAGTGTTGTCGAATGCGCCTTCAATATCGAGGAAGACACATAACGCAATCTCTTTATCTTCAATTGCTCTATCAATCCGATCTACCAAGTCCATTAGAGCCGTCTCGGTAGATTTGCCTTTTTGGTAGGCATGTTGTCTTTCATGCAGCGGCATTTTAGTGAGATAGGTGTCCCTTTTATGTAGGTTGACCACCTTCTCCAATGTTTTAAGCATGAAATAAGTGAGGCTAATTGGTCTGTATGACTTTGGTAGAGCTTTGTCTCTGTCCCCACTTTTGGGTATGTAGGACACCCTTACCTTTGTCCACGCAAAACTTGCTCTGAATATTTTCAGTAGCATAGGAAGGATAATGTCCTTGCCCTGCTGTAGGAGGGCCGGAAATATATTATCCTCGCCGCCGGTCTTGTAAGGCTTGAAACTTCAATTGCCCAAGTGACTCGGTCAGGCTTAAAGATCACGGAAGCTCTTCTCCAATCGTCAACTGATGGTCTCGTTTTAATAATCGTATGAGAGAAGGCTTCGTGATTTTCGAGATGGATACTGTTGGGGAAGTGGACGTCGGCTAGTAATCTTAGCGTTTCTTCCACCGTTTTAGTATAAGTACCATCTGGCCTTTTCAGAGTGCTGGGATGAGAGCTAGGGGCCTTAGATATGACTTTATATAGTCTGGAGGTTTGTGAGGTGTTATTCACTTCCTCACAGAACCTTGCCCAAGAACGTCTTTTGGCCTTCCTTAGCTTCCTATTAAACGTCGTCAGGGCGGTTCTGTATGCGTCCCAGTTCCCGTCTCTTTTGGCTCTGTTAAACAGAGCTGGGGTCTCTTTCCTGAGTTGCGCCAGAGTACCGTTCCACCAAGGTACGTTACGTTTATTTGACGTTTTCTTAACAGGACAGCTTCTGAGGTAAGCATCATTCAAGCTATGCTCCAGCTCTCCCACCGTTAGTTCCAGTTGTTGTACGGTCTTGACAGCTTGGTTGACTGCTGCGAGGTTTATCTGCAATTTCTCTCTGAATACACTCCAGTTTGTGGCCTTAGGATTCCTATAAGTTACCTCTTTCCCAGGCATACTGTCATGTATATCAAACCTAATGTAACAGTGATCGGACAGTGAGTTATCGTCCGATACATGCCAGTTTCAGGCGCGATGTCGTATAGGACCTGTGCATATGACATAACAGATGTCAAGGACCTCCTGTCTCAGTCACAATAGACATAACGACCCTCAGTGGGTTGATAAACGTAGTCGCTCACTTAGTAATACAGTCGCTCGGATAGAATTTTAATACTTATCTGAAATCATGTTGACGTCCCTACTAAGTATATTATCTAGTACTTTTATCTATTAAAATCAAAAATTAAGAAAACGAATTTTTGCCATTTGTTTGCACAATATTTACACAACTAAAAATTATATATTTTTGATTCTTTATAAACTCCTAGCTTATAAAAATTCTGATTTGCCCCCCCCTGGCCCAGACCTGGGTATTTTGCCCCCCCCCCCCCCCCCCCCCTCCCCCCCTGGCCCAGAACCTGGGTACGCCCATGTCTGAAATAGATTAATCGCAATCCATATTTTGTAAGCTCGTTTTGGATTTTATTATAAATCAATATTAGTCGTTAGTTTAGTTTGTTTTTCGCTTAGTCAAATGAATAGCGCTCATGTTATTAAAACAGTATGTTCATCATCAGTCGCAAAGTATTTTTTTATTCGCTCGTTTTATTATTTCCCTTTTAAATATAATGTTATAGGCCATGTTTTAGCCTGTAGTATTTATTGATTAAAACATTATCGGTCTTACCACAAAAAACTAAACATCACACAACAAGTTGAACACAAGTTGAACAGTTGTTTTGAGACATTTTGTACTGAATTTTTCTCTAATCAACTGTTCAACAGGTGTTTAAATCTTTTGTAGTAAGACCGTATAAGACCGTAAGGTACTAATTATGTATTCTGTGGTATAAGGCCTTAACACCTCACACGGTCACCAAACAGAAATCGGTCTATTGAACTGTTGTTACAGACTATTTCGCACCTGATAGGTTATATCTTGAGGTTTAATATCGCGGGAACCATACCAATCTATACATGTGCTGGATACACCTTAAAAGAGACTTCAGGCTGTCCAGATTTTGATATTTTATTGTAAAACTTGAAATTTCAAAATCTATTTTTGATCCAGATCCTGTGAATTTTTAGGTAATTATAGGCTGCTTCTTTATACCTTGGGTGGACGAAGGTATTTGATAATTTATTCCATCGGGCGCGTCAATAACTTCGCATATAGCAACACAACACAAGTGACTGCCGAGGCAGCTAGCGCCCCAACCGAAGCCTCCGAGACTGTATGATAAACTCGTGCTTAATTCTGGCGATAAATATATTCCTCTGCCCAGAGCCGTTTTCTGTCAACGCAGTCTGCATATTAATATCAAGCCAGGTCAACATACCATTACAATATTATGCTGATGAAGTAAAATATTACCTTATACAAATACTTGTTAAAACCAAGATTTAATATTGAATAAAAATGCTCCAAGCGACCTCCATAATATGCATGAAACGTCCTGTGATTCTTAGCTAATTCCTTCCATTGTAGCTCAGCTTTTGATTTTGGGGATGAGATTATTTGGAAAATGTATTGAGGCTTAGAAGAATAAGGGGCTGATGAAGCTGATGGACTGTTTACAATATTCAAAATAGCTTCATGCTAAAACATTACAAAGAAATTATGTTATAAAGAATGAGTGATTTATAGGCAGTTGGCGGAGTGCAAAGTGCAAACGAGGCCTAGTAGCCCTTAGGGTTCCGGATAATTCCACTAGTCTAGTCGAATCTGGTTAGTGGTTAGGCAAATTTTATACGTGGGAGAGCCATGCTTCGGCACGAATGGGCCGGCTCGACCGGATAAATACCACGTTCTCACAGAAAACCGGCGTGAAACAGCGCTTGCGCTGTGTTTCGCCGAGTGAGTGAGTTTAACGGAGGCCCAATCCCCTAACCCCTACCCTATTCCCTTCCCTACCCTCAACTATTCCCTTCCCTTCCCTTCTCTACCCTCCTCTATTAACCTATTCCCTCTTAAAAGGCCGGCAACGCACTTGCAGCTCTTCAGATGCTGCGAGTGTCCATGGGCGACGGAAGTTGCTTTCCATCAGGTGACCCGTTTGCTCGTTTTTTCATTAAAAAAAAATTCAATGACCATTACATAGATCCGTCTGCCTTTGAATCTACAAATTAGTTTACGTATTACAATTACTAACCGATTCATGTGGTACAGCTGTTTTTATGTTGGGCTCCCTCAATCTTACCAAAACGAAAAATAGTAAATCAATTATATCACACATATTTACTAAATTATCCAAATCATCTAGTCGTTGCAAAAGTAAGTCAAGTGCTGGTACATCTGTGATAAGGCTAAGCTGAAAAAAGAAATAAGTAAGTACAAATTATTGTAATTAAATCTTTCATTTTAGTATTACTCTAATACTCTTATGAGAGTCTTATTTGTATAGCAGAGAGCTATAAGGTACTGACTGACGTCAAGAGAGTAATAAAATCGGTCAGTCGGTCTGCCTATTGCTCGGCACTCTGATTTATTATGCTTTCTGCATAGTACATATACAGAGACTATAGGTACTTTCTTTTTGTCTAAGTAGCGATTCTGTTGAATTAATTTTGTATCCGAAGTCCGAACAATACCTACTCTACAAATAGACTCAAATTACTAAAATAAAGTTTATCAAGATTATTTTTAGTTATTACTAAGGCATCCATGTCCTTCGATCCTTTTCGCAAGAAAAGCGGTGGAAACGGTCTCAAGCTAGTTTCGTATCTGAAGCTAAAGGCCGCGGCGACGAATAAACTCCATTTTAGATCTGCTGCCTTAAAATCTTTTTCCAAAATCAGTCTACGAATATAACAATTAAAAAGGTTAAGTCACAGATTACTAGTATAATTATATTTGGTTAAGTGCAGATGAGTTTTTTTTATTTGTGAATATTATCTTTGAGTTTCAAAATCATAATACAATACAAACTACAAAGTTAGTTCCAAAAATTCATAATAGACGGCGCTGAACGTCAGCTACATCGCGCAAGCGGTAAGCGGTAAGTTACCGCTTACCGCTTGCGCGATGTAGCTGACGTTCATTATATATATATATATATATATATATATATATATATATATATATATATATATATTTAAATCGCCGAAGACTTGTTGCGTCTTTTCAAAGTCGAACCCTATGGCGTCTACCATTTCCAATGACTTTTTAATTGTTATTCGTGCGAATATAGTCACATTGCTGTCATGTGAATTCTATTGTCGACGAGAAATTTTGTTTACGTACGAAAATTAGATATTCAATTTCAAATAATTCTCGCTGGTTTTTTGCTTCCGTTCTCGATGGAAATCATGTGACACATTGTATATTTTTGTATTCGTTCCATGCATTTAATCGTTTTTCCTACATCCATTTAAATGTATGGTTATATTGATACCGTATATTGTACTATATTAATTCCATGCATTCTACTAATTAAATGACTCCTTACTATATTTGAGATTATATCGGTACCGTATATTATTTTTGTATGTACGCCACAAACTGTTGAGTTTGTTGCTTCCTCCTAACCTTATATGTTATATCGATACATACATAGGTACCTATATAATAGATCCCAATAAATTCATTGCGTGATGTGGTCTCTGTCTACCCCAATGAGGGACAGGAGTGACGATATGTATGTATAAATAGAGAATCATCCCTCTTTATGAAGTCGATTAAAATGAAATACTTATTTCTATAACTTGGAGTACATAACAGACATTAAAAACAAGTTATCCCTATATTATATAGATTAATTAAATTTTAAATTATAATTGGGTAAGTCCGCTAGGCTAACTAAAAAATATTAAGGATAATTATGATAGATATGATCATTTTATTTATGTGAGCGTGTTTCTTCTGAACTTAAGTATGAACACAAAATAAAACAATTGTTTCGGTAGTAGGTATTTTTAAGTTTTATTGTTTAAAATCAAGGAGGTACAATAATAAACCCATAGTCATAATAATCAAAGTGTCGAACAAATCAAATACACCGAAATAGGAACATAAAAGTAATTTAAGAAATTAACAATTTTAAGAACTACCAGTTGAGAGGCTAATTTACTGTGACATTGACTATAGTTAACTTGTGTATGTAAGCAATACTAGTTTTCAATCGTGGCTCTGCCCACGTGACAAGTTGATAAAATTTAACAAATTGAAATTCGTTATTAGCCGTTTAGGCGTTAAAAAAATAAAACAAAAATGCTTAGAAAAATATTAAGCTGAAGAATCACATATCAGACATACCTATCAGTACAAAGTCTCAAAAAAAGGCCCTTTAGGCGTCGAAAAGAAAAATAAAAACGTTTAAAAATTATTAACGTACCTATCAAAAATAAGATAAAACAGTCCAAAATCTCAAAAAATTACACAACTACACAAAAATTACACAACAATATATATACTTTGTTTGTAAATTTAAATTATGGTTATTATCTATAATAGTACCTATTATTTCTGTTTATTTGTTTTGTACAAAAAGAGGACGGTATTTGATTATAATACAAGTTCACAATAGTAATATTTTTTTTCGTAAGTAGTTGGTTAACGCGCGCGCGTAAACAAACACGACGCGACGTTGCGTTCTGTGCTGTGATAGTCATAGTCAATCATGGTTGTCGTGATTGATGTAGATCGTTTCGATCGTTTTTTGTATTGTTTATTGTATCTTCTTCTTCCTAGTCGTATCCTCATGGCTGAGGGACGTGACCACCAAAATTTGCTTTTTGAGATAGGGCTCTCCACTTGTCTCTATTTTTGGCCTGATGAAATGCCTCCTGGAACGTGCAGTCAGCAGCCTTGACAATCGCGTCTGTCCATCGTGTAGCCACTCTGCCTCTGCCTCTTTTCCCCTCTAATTGCCCAGCTAGTATGAGACTCTCAAGATTATTAGGCTCCCGGCGGGCTATGTGGCCAAAAAAGGCAAGTGATCGTTGTAGACAAAGCGTGGACAGGCGGGTGGTAATTTTGAGTTGCTGAAGTATAGACGTGTTGGTCCGGTGTGCGGTCCAAGGGATGCCGAGCATTTTACGCCAGCACCACATTTCAAAAGCGTCAATCTTAGCTCGAGTACGTGCTTTTAGTGTCCATGTCTCGGAGGCATATAAAAATATTGAAAAGATTAGGGAACGCATTAGTGTTATTTTTGTGCTACGATAGATGTTCTTATTCTTCCATATCTTTTCTAAGCGCCCAACCGCAGATTTAGCCATCTGAGCCCGTCGGACAACCTCCCTCTCGCAGTTACCATTGTTGCTAATCAACGATCCCAGGTAGACAAACTCCTCTACGGGTTGGAGATCTTGTAGTAAGGATGTCTTTTGTATTTGGTTCAGCTTATCGACGTACATCAGTTTGGTTTTATTGCGATTGATTTGGAGGCCAAAGTCTCGACTAATCTTTTCGAGCCGCGCTAGAAGTTCAGCAAGTTTCACTTCGCAAGTACTTATAAGCGTGGTGTCGTCAGCGAACCTTAGGTTGTTGAGAAGGTATCCGTTAATTTTAATACCATCCTCCCAATCTTCCAACACTCGACGCATTATATATTCGCCTACGAGGTTGAACAGCTGTGGAGAGAGGATGCAAACCTGTCTGACACCACGCTCTGTAGCAAACGGCTCTGACAGATCATTGTCTAATCGCACCCTTGATCGACCTTCCAGATAGAGGTTTTGTACCAAAAATATGAGATGATCGGGGACGCCCAACTCTCTCATCACCTCCAGCATTTTGGACCAGACGATGCAGTCAAAGGCCTTAGCGTAATCCACAAAACAGAGTACTATTGGGACATTGAATTCTCTGCTCTTTTCTATCAGCTGACGGATGTTTAGGATTTGTTCTCGGGTACCCCTGCCCTTTACGAATCCCGCCTGCTCTTTGGATATCTGTCTAGTTATATAGTGTGCCAATCTGTTGTTTATAACATGGATAAGAATCTTACTGGCGTGTGAAATTAGTGAGATGGTCCGATAATTTCCACACTTTTTAGTCGACCCTTTCTTATGTAGTGGTATCACGAGAGATTCTGTCCAATCGTCTGGCCACTGTCCTGTTCTCCATACTTTAAGACATATTGAATGCATTACTCTGATTCCAGACTTACCCAAGCTATTAAGCACTTGTGCCTGTATACCATCTCCACCGCAAGCTTTTGTTTTGAGCTTATTTATAGCTGCTTCTACTTCATGGAGAACGATGTCGGGTTCTTTATCTGTAAAATCTAATCTAGTGTCAGGTTCATCAGCGTCATATTTGTACAGGTCTTGGCAGTAGTTCCTCCATCTTGTCATCACTTGTTTCTTGTCTAAAATCAGGTTACCCTTTTTATCTTCTATGTTCCAAGATTTTGATTTTCGTTCCCGTGTGAGAATTTTTACCTTTTGGAACATGTCTCTTGGATGTAGGGTATCAGAGTGTGTTTGTATATCTCTACATATTGAATTGATATATGCATTCTTGTCATGTCTACAGAGACGCTGTACTAGTGAGTCAAGTTCAGAGTATCGCTGTTGTTCTTCCTTTGAACGAATTCCTCCAGTCTTTAGAGCCTTTCTTTGTGCGATTGCCTCCCAAGTGGTCATCCACTCAGATCTAGGGTGTTTTACTTTCCGTCCATTTGTGATTGTTCTAGTTGTCTCTTCTAATGCGGCCTTAAGCTGATTCCATGATGTATTGGCTGAGTCAAATGGGCAATACGTTTCACTGTCCAGTCGAGTTTGTAGTGTGTCCTCAAAAGCTTTCGCTTCTTGTGTTAGAAGAATATTTTTGGATGGTGGAGGCTTTGAAACTACTTTGAGGCGGACTCTGTATTGAGCTATTAACAGCTGATGGTCGCTGCCACAATCTGCACCCGGAAAATTCTTTGAGAGAGTTATGCACGACTTCCATCTGCTGCTGATTAATATGAAGTCAATCTGATTTTTATGACCTGTTGGCGATCGCCATGTCCATAAGCGTCTTGGATGTGGTTTATATGCCGTGTTAGTTACGAATAGTCCTTTTTCAATGCAAAACTCTAACAACATCTCACCTCGACTGTTGCGGGCTCCTAAGCCGTATTCCCCAATAACATTCCTTAGGTGTTGATCATTATCAGTGTGCCCTATCTTAGCATTAAAGTCTCCCAGGATGATAGTACATTCCTTCTTTGGTAACGCTTTGCAGGTTAATTCTAGCTCGTGGTAAAATTCCTCCATCTCTTCTTCGGTGGCTGCAGTGGTCGGCGCATAGACCTGTACAAAGTTAATTGGGTGTGGATGGGCTGAAATTTTTAAGGATATAATTCTATTGTTGATGGTATTATACCCCAATACCTTGTCTCGTAGCCAGCTAGCAACTATGAAGCCCACACCACTAAAACTATTGTCTTGCCTGTCAGAGTAGATTACCATATTTCCTTCAGATGTGATGTGGTATCCGTTATCTTTGACATGGGTCTCACTCAATCCTAGTATAGCCAGATTATAGCGCTCCATCTCCGCTTCAACAACTTCGATTTTTCCTGGCCTTAAAAGTCCATGGACATTCCAGGTTCCTATTGTTATTGCCCTTCCCTTGGGTGTTAGTTTGCTAGAGTAAGATGTTATGTTTCCAACAGTAGCAGAGTTTCTGCAAGCAGCCTGCTGGTTAACTGACCTGCAGCCGGTAGCCAATTTCACACCAGTCGGCCCGGAACCAAGCTGGCGCCGAGCGTTAGTCGGGTCGCATGACATCATATTATCTCTGGTGGAGTTCTTAATCATGGTGGTTTTCTTGGGATTATAGTCGCAGTAGTTTCCCGTTGCTTTCCGCGCTAGACTTTTTGAGGGTATTTAGTCCTCAAGGCCACTACTGCCTAGGAGTCAGGTTATCATATCCGCCGCCTGAGACTCGGCGTTGTTACTCGTTTACCACCACCCGGGGGACACGTGTAGGGTAGTAAAAGGTAATTCCTACGGACGCGAGTAACCACCGCCCCCGTTTATTGTATCAAGTTTGATTAATTTTAAACATTGATTTGATTTGTAATCTAATTTTAATTGCCTGAAATGTAAAATCAGCGATATGCGATCAGTAGTTGGGAAAGGGTCCGGTGGCTTTAACACAGGTTATACTGTAACCTAGCTAAGCTGCCGGTTGCGATCTTAACATTCTAATATAAAAAACCATTGAAAATAAAATAATTTGCATGTTGTAATTGTCTAGATTAAGGTTTTTATGTTATCGAGCTGAATAAAAGTACATTATTATTATTATAAGTATGCCATCACAGTTACTATAAATCTTGTCAAGGGTGTCGATTTATGAATGAAGAAAGTCAAGATTAAAAAAAAATCTCAGAACACTGTACAGTGTACAGCCTAGCCCATGACCCGGTAACCACTTGACGTTGAGTTTCGATGCACTTGTTTGGGCTATTTTCTCATTACCGTGGCTTTCTAATAGCGAAAGAATTATTTAAATTGGTTCAGTAGTCTCGTAACTCGTAAGTTAAATAGTAATAAGCAAACGATTAAATATTTCGTCTCTACAATATTAGTAAGTATAGATATTTAAAAATACATTAGTCCCAACCCAATTCGCAGTCTAAACTCAGTCACTGATGGGCTTTTGTTTAAAATATACAATAGGTAAGTACTTATCAAAGAAAATCATATACGTAGGTATGTAGGTAGGGACATAGTAGTTAATACAATCGATCCAAAATACTTTTAGACAGGTAAGTATATAAACAGTTCAACAACAAACAGGACACTGGACGTCAGGATAATGATCGTAAATTGCATATTTATTTGTATTGCACCAGAAAAATGAAGATTTATAAAGTGATTTTATGTTCTTTCGTTTCATAGGTAGAACAAAATGATTTGTAATAATATTGATATTATTCTTGGTCGTTGCACCACAATTAAAACATTTTTTTTGTATTACAAAATGGGTCGACGGCCAAGGCCATTTTATTTTGTCTTTAAAATAGTTTTTAAAATCACTTCTTTAAAAAAAAAAAGATCTACATCAATCACGACAACCATTGACACGACAATCTAACACTGAAAGAATTTTTCAAATCGGACCAGTAGTTCCTGAGATAAGCGCGTTCAAATAAGCCCTTTCAAATAATTTCCCTCCGTTTTTTCCACATTTTCCTCTATTCTTCTATATCTTCGCTCCTATTATTTTTAGCGTGATAAAATATTGCTTATAGCCTTCCTCGATAAATGGGCTATCTAACACTGAAAGAATTTTTCAAATCGGACTAGTAGTTCCTGAGATTAACGCGTTCAAACAAACAAACAACCTCTCCTGCTTTATAATATTGAAGTGTAGATAACATTTTTACTACTTTTCTTACTATTCTACTACTATTTTTCGAAAATGTGTCAAATAACTACCTAATTGTAATATCGACATTGCATCGATTCGATATATTTGTTCCTGTTTTCCTGAAATACAGTTACAGATTTGATCATTATTCTGAATGATCGTCATTATGTTTTTAGGGCTATTCAGGAAAAAGACGTTCAGGAAAATGAGGAATTCACTAAATTCGTTTATAATTAAGTATTGATATAAAGAAAATTATTAAGAACTTAGAAATGTTGCGGGCCTTTATAACTTGGTATAAAAAAAGTAGTGAAAAACAGACAAATGTTGGCACACATCGAGAAATGTAAATGACGTCTTATTTGGAAATTTTTGTAGAACGTATTTCAAAGAGAGAGAGAGAGCATAAAACGAAGACCTCTATCCACACCAAAGCACTGCGATCAAATAAAGTGAGCCAGCAGATTTTATCGCAAAATAGGTTTCAACCCGTCACGTTGAGTATATCGGCAAGGCATTCAAAACAAACAATGCGCAGGACAATGACGCGAATTTTATGAACATTTTAAAAATATAATTTTTAGTTATTTAATGTAAGTTGATGTGTTATTTGTTGGTATCGGATTCTTCTCTTCTTTATCTTCAAATTAACATTAAATTTTTAATCCTTTCTAGCTCATTTTTTTTTATAAATAATAAATTGTAAGCGGCAGTATCGAAACGACACGCAAAAATTTCATAATTTGGTACTTTTTTTTTATAATAACTTTTGAAATATTAACTCTACTTTCAAATAGTTTTAGCAGCATTTTTGTAAGTTAATTAGACATTGAAATGTGTAATGTTACATCAAATTTACGAAGGCGTTTTGAACCCAACTTTTAAAGACATGAATTGAGTCTCTCTCAAATATTCGCCCCACTACACAATATTTATACCACAAGCGTCATTACGTCCGCGCTGGCCGGCAAAAAATATAAACAAAAACATGCCCTTGAATGTCGCGTGCGAACTCCGCCCCCTCGCCTCTGTCACCCCCGCGTTTCCTCTGGGACGATGTCGTTTTGTGGGACGTAATTAAATCGCACATTAGAATTGATAAAAACTTTATTATATACAGGAATCCACATTATCGGCGTGTTATACGTAAACAAAGTATCGAATATACGCCACCGATATACGGCGCACAGTAGCGACCTCCAAAATTCGCGCGCCAAATAGCGGAACTAAGAAATACGCCGAAAAGCACTCCGGTGACAAAATTACGTCCATGCCAATATTTCACCCAGCCATTGTACTAACCTTAACACTACTTCTGGCTGAATTTGAGAGATAGTCAATCTTGCGTCCGTATACAGGATGCAACAAGTCAGTCGGACGCAATATCATCGGTAAAAACCGCCATGTAGGACGTAATATCAACTCCGGGGTGGAAATATATATATATATATATATATATATATATATATATATATATATATATATATATATATATATATATATATATATATATATATATATATATATATATATATATATTAGACTAAGGAATTGTAATTACAGTATAATAAATTAGTTTTAACTTGTCTTTTAACAATCCTTGTATTGTGAATCTTTTTAAATGACGCGCTGGGCGCGGCAGTGGCCACGAATCGGTTAAGGAAATTTTAGGAGGAGGAGAAGGAAGGTATGGGATTATGAGATGTGCGGTCACTAAGGGAAAATCCTCTGATCAAGTGAGGTGGTATACAGCTGGCCTGAGCCCACGCGATAGATTTCAGCTGTCGCATGTACAGGGTGTAACAAAACAAAGTAATAATAGTTATGTGTGTATGTATAAAGGTGCGCGTCTACTGGATCGGAATCGGAGCGTACGCAGCGGACGGATTTGTTGCCTAAATCTTGTGGATTAAATCTGTTTTATTGTTTTGTGTTTATTTGGCTATGTACAATAATTTTTATTGAAATAAAACATTTATTTGAGCTCATTTCTTTTTTTTTTAATTTTTGGTATGTTTAGAGTGGAAGGTTTTGCACTTAAAATTTTTAACTTTCGTTTCAATTTAAAAAATTAATAAATTTTTTTCTTCTAAGTCCGACCTCTTGTTACGTAGTAAGTATATGACATTCTCTTTGCTGCCCCGTGGTTGGTACTACTAATATAATATATTCTGTGCCCGTGGCAAGACAGGCAGGGCGTGTCGAACGGATACGAAAATAGCCGAAGTTTAAATTAAATACATTAAAAACTACGTAGGTATTGCACTAGTCATAGTCCATAGATAAAGGCACTAGTACTAAGTCCACGTGCTTCGTGGTCGTGGATGAGGATCATCGGTTTTGTTTGGCTATTTCTGAATTCGGCCTGCTCTGCCTGCCCTTCCCCGGCATGCCCCGGGGCAGTTCGAGATGCCGAAAACGTTACAACACTGTATACATATTTTGTAATATTTATGGATTATGTTCATCTCCTCGAACCCAAATTAAATGTTCGAATATTTTTTAAGACCCTGATAAGTTTATTACAGCCTACAGGTATTAATAGTCTTAACGTTACCTTAAATGCACAGCTTTCTTTTCAATAGAATCATATTTAAATTGGTTATTATCAGACAGAGAATCTGAAATTGACGCCAGATTGCAATTAGTCGTCGTTTGAGACGCTATTAATTCTGGTTCGCTGTTCATTTTATTTATTTTTATTATTGTTTTGTACTAATAAAATTTTCAGAGAATTAAAATCATCTCAATTTATATGAAAGGGCCTAGAAAAATGACAAATTTCAAACCGTACTACAAAATTTGTTTCTATTAAAATGCCAGTCGCAAAACTACAAAAGAGAATTTAATGTGGTTTAAAGCCAAGAAGCTTATTATAAACAAAGACTTTTATTTAAACTGATATAGACATGCCATGGCTAGCCGCACACACGCAATAATATTGTGATTGCAAGATTGACTTCAATAACTGTTCAGTATTTGGTCCCGCACACTATGCAATAGTATTGTCAATATTTCGTGGTAAAACTTGACTCAGTCTCACAACAGCTTGTTTCGTGTGCATACGTTATATATACAATGGATAGGAAGAAAAAAGTTGTTGCGTTGGTTATTGCATTAATTGTAAGTAACAAAAAAGGGTATTCAAAAAGGAAACGATGGATTAAAGAGTGGATGAAAAAAAAGTCGAGTTAAACCATTTAATTCTAACTAGAGATCGCCCAATGGTCGAAATTCGACCTTAGTTTCAACGACATATTTAGGACTACTGCCTATATATTGTAAAAACATGGACTTTATCATTACCTATATACTTTTTTCAACTCTTGTCTCTGGGACTTAGCAGATCTCAGACTGGCCGTGTAAGCATTGTCTAATACCATAGACATAATATGTCTAATACCATAGGTTTATGTCTAATACTATTATCTATTCTGTGCTAGATAATAGTATCCATAGACATACAGTATATATTATGTCTATGATAGTGATACTATCATAGACTTAATAAATACTGTCAACAGACTTCAACCATAAATAAAAGAATATAATTCGTAGAGTCTGGCTAGCGAAAGATGAGACTGGAAAAAGGCGGCAAATTAAAAAAATCGACGTTTAACAACCATGTCTATAGCCGGAATTATAGTTTTAATCTACGAACTACGAATAATAAAAACTAAGAAACCTTATTATTCGTAGTTCGTAGATCAAAGCTATAATTCCGGCTATAGACATGATTGTTAAACGTCGTTTTTTTAATTTGCCGCCTTTTTCTTGTCTCATCTTTCGCTAGCCAGACTCTATGTATAGGCCACATTGACTTTTATAAGTGGACGCGGCATAATGGTCTCTACCAAATCAAAATACCGTGGCCGGTCCGCCATTTTATGTTCCGGTTCTCCGAGGTACATAAACTGTCAAAGTGTCGTATTATAGGGATGTCGAAATTGAAAGAAAATATCGATATATCGATACATCGATATTTGAAAAAATATCAATATCGGTCTCGATATATCGCGAAAAAAATATCGATATATCGGTCAAATTTTTCGACCAATTTGCTTTTTTTTTTAATTAATTTATAGTCCGTCAAAAAAGTGAAGAAATTTAAAAAAGTTGGTCCTTGGATCGGTAAGTTTATATTTTTACTAAAATTTTTGTTATTTTACCGATGGCTTGGCTTCGTATGTGCTAATTTAGTTAATAATTAGACAATAAGATTTGTGATAGAATAGAATATAACATGGCTTGATTTTCGATAATTAATCAACATAGAAATTAGTAGATTTGACGTTTAGTGATGTACTTTTTTATCGAATTTAAAAAATATAAGGTGAAGAATCTGATCATTTATTTAAAAGATTTTAACCTTAATAGCTCACTTATAACATCTTACTTATCGATATCCTCGACAAATATCAACCGAGTGTCCCATCACTATAGGCCGCCATGTTTGGTTCTTGGCAATATGACGCCGGCCACACTTTTTTGTAGTTATGTCGCTTCCATCTGTTTCCTTATTCATTGATAGGCCATTAAAGGCTTGTCAGTTGTCACTCAAAAATCTGTCATTTCTCATGTAGGTGTGTTGTAGTGTGTGTAATGTTTTATTTCTTAAAAAAATGTGATAATAGAATAATTTCAAAATAATATTAGCTCGATGCACGCATCGACCATATAACCCAATAGACGCCTAATGTTTTGATTTCTCTTAACAAATTATTGTGTCAATGTGCTGAGGTAAGCGACGCGGGGGAAGAGGGAAGAAATGCATTACGATTGGCCAATTCAAATTCACGGCATGTCATAAATCAGAACTAGTGATGGGAAGTACGAGAAGCGCTTGTCAAAAGAAATAAAAAAAAAACAGTACATATTTATATTTTATTTTAAAGTATAGAATGAAGATAAGACTTCCTCTCGTCTGTCAAGCGCCCAAAATGGGCGACTTAATACGACCTAATATAAATAAACAGTATAAGCCAGCTTATATTGTTTCTCTCCTTGTTACACTTCTTACAACGTAAACAATAAAACAGAGATTGCAAATAAAAGCTGCCAACACACTAGTTTGAGACGATATTTCAAGTTTACCTAAACATAAACCATTTTTTGCAGCGACCACATACCCTAATAGACGCCTAATATTTTAATGTCTCGATACAAATAATTATTGTGTCAATGCGCTGAGGTAAATGAGGCGGTGGGAGAAGGAAAAAATGGATAGATACTGATTGGCCGATTCAAGGTCACGGTATTTCATAAATTTTAGTACATTTCAACTAGTGATGGAAAGTACGAGAACACAAGTAAAAACATACAAGTGCTTATTTTATTCTAGCAGGATGACAAATGTTATTATTTTAAGGAATTATTATTATTGAAATGAAAATAAACGCACAAATTTTAAATAATTATTATCATGTAACATATATTTAATCATTCTTAAAATTTAATGAATGAATGAATGAAATATTCTTTATTGTGCACACTTATAAAGATACAAATTAAGGAATACAAGAAAAAAGACAAAATATTCAGGTGTCACAATTGCGGCCTTATTACTAGGTAGCAATCTCTTCCAGGCAACCACAGGCAAAGGTGAGTTTGCAGTAAAGAAGAGAAACGTGCATGTGCAAAGTGTAATTATGATTAAGTATTATTTTTACAGATACCTAAATAAAGCGACTTGACGAGACTTTTGAAAGCATTCAATGTTTTTGCAAGTCTGATATGCTTTGGCAACGAATTCCAGAGCCTTATACCAGTAACAACGAAGGAGGAACCGTAAAATTTTGTTTGATGCACGGGCATGTCTAGTTGATGATTTGGCGCAGATAGCTCCTTAACAGTAGCTTGACGAAATACAAAATTTTCTTTTTAAGTAAATAGGTGTCGTAGGATCATTTATGATATTGTAAACGAGTGATAATATACGAGCATCTCGTCGAAAGCGTATGGGCAGCCACTTCAAACTCGTACGAAATTCAGACACTTTTCATTTAAGTTAGCATAAAAAAGGTTATTAATTGTGACAAGCTTCTTAAGATATACAAAAACGTCTTCGGATTATATTAAAAAAGTACCTATACTTACCTATATTTAAAAATATACTTTTTTTACAAATTATATATACTTTTTTTAAACTTTCAAAGGGCAAAAATTATATGATATTATATGATTTTTGCGAAACTTTTATCGTTTACGTAGCACAATAGGGAAAAACCACCCGATTTTGAAACATTCTTTCGCTCTGCTCCTATTGGTCTTAGCGTGAATATAGGCTACATGGCTACATAGTGGTCTTAGCGTGAATATAGGCTACATGGCTACATAGGATATATAATAAAGCCTTCCTTGATTGATACTGAAAAAAAATATTCAAATCGGTCCAGTAGTTCCTGAGATCAGCGCGTTCAAACAACAAACAAACACTTCAGCTTTATATTTATAATTACTTATTACTCATTGTATAGATTATTTGACTTGCTAATTCCGCCATATGATTTCTAAGTCACAATGAAGAAATTGATGGAAATTTATTTCTAAAAATAGTTGTTCACCAATAAAACTACTTGAAGTTTTAGTGACTAAAAATCTTTACTTGGTTACTTTCTTTACGCTTTCAAGATAAGATTTCATGATTACTTCGCAACGCTGACAAAAAATTACGCTTTGTGATGGGTAGATAGTAGTAGTAGATGGATGGTTTATCCATATTTCTCTTACTAAAATTGGCAAAAACAGTGTTGGTACTGCAGAGCTCAGTAATCGTCGACAATTTTTATTGCTATAAATTATAATCATTAATCAGTTGTTTAACAACAGTCCTACTCACAATGACTTGAGCATATCACGCTTTGTTTCGATTTTCGATTAAAAAAATATTATACCTCTGAAAGATAGTTGGTATCACATCACTAGTGACGCGTGACGATAACGGAAGAAAGGATAAGTATTACTAATTTGTATTTGATAGAAAGGGATATGACTTATGTCAAATGCTTTCGTCATGGATTCAGACCAGTGTAATTTTAACTCTGAATAAATTGATTCTTGACAGTAAAAAAATATTTTGTATGAAACGCACGAGATGTACATGGGTCACGGATGTGGTCGATACTACGATAGATTTCGCTGTCATTATCTAAAGTAAGACCTATAAGTCTTACATATTGTCTGACTCTTGATTTACACTCGCACGCGAGCCACGAGGCGAGACGCGCCGCGAGCCCTGAGTGTAAACTCGAGCTCGCGGCTCGTCTCGCGGCGCGGCTCGCGGCTCGCAGGGCTCGCGTCGGGGGCGATTTTCAAAGGAGCTCGAGGGGGACGCAAGCTTTGTGTTTACACTCGCGCTTCAACGCGAGCTGCGAGACGCGCCGCGAGCCGAGCCACGAGACGCGAGTATAAATCGCGTATGAAAGTATTCGCCTTGCATTAGGCATCTAGAGGCTATGTGGTCGCTGGATGCACGCCTTCACCATATAAACTAAACTGTGCAAAATTTCATGCATCTACGTATCCCCATTTTTCGTAAAAAGGGTTACAAAGTTTTTCGTTCGCGTATTAATATTATGATTAATGAATTAAAACATACGGAAGAAAAAGACTTTAAAAATTACATGAGAATGAGAGACAGCAGCTTCGAAAAACTATTATCTTTAGTATCACCTTACTTGAAGAAAAAAGATACACTTATGCAGAAATCACTAACACCAGAGGAAAAGTTAGCAGTTACTTTACGCTTTTCTTCCATCGACTGCATATTTGTTTTACATATTAAAATTTGATTTAAATATAAATGTAATCAGTACTTTGATATACTACCCTTACTCGCTCGATATATAATGGGAGTTTTAAGTTATCAACTTATCACATGAAATAAGGAGTGCTCCTTTCCCGCGAGGACGTCGAGACGCTTACATCAACGTGCTGCTATGTATTCAACGGTAATGCTGAAAATTACCTTCAAGTATAAAAGCTTAAGAGTCAATTATATATGAATATAATAGCCGACTCAGAACTCAGAAGTATAATTACGTTACGTTGTCCACCTATAGACCTAACTAGAACGAAGCCTCAAAGAAATAAAGGAGATAGAGAATGGGTGCTAAGCTAAGCACAGAAAAGTTATAACGTGACCTGAAAAGAAAAGAAAAAAACCTTAAAAAAAATGAAATCCCACCAAAACATGAAATGTAAAAGGAGCCAAGCAAAATACTGCAAAGCTATTCAATACTTCTGTCGTAAAAAGTTTTCAGATCACATTCAAGCCAAGCATTCAACTTATTTTGTAATTTAAATCAACGTTTAGTAAAGGTATCAATAGATTTCTTTATTTTATAATTATTATAGTGGCTTGGCAATGAGCACTAAAGAAATAATCAACGACTAATTGGATTTATTTCATACCATCAGCCACATGCGTCGTTAGTCGTTACATTACTAAAACACTTCGCTTGCCGTCCGTGTAAGTATGAACTCCTTTAAATATGCAGTCTTATATTTGTTTCTCTTGTGCTCATTGCCAAGCCACTATAATAATTACAAAATATATGTAAGCGTTTGGATAAAGGCGCCAACCCACCGTGGCGCACGCTGTGCACGGCCACGCGCACGCGTGGACGTGCACGGGTTTTTTTCTTTGACTACGTGGGTCAACGTTTCCACTGCCTATGTACACGCTTCCGTGTATCCCGTGCATACAGGTCAGTTAACAAGAGCTGGCACGATCAACACATTTAAACATTGCGCTTGTGTAGTGTTTGTGAATAAGTGTGTGGCGTGACGTCGTACTACATACGCATCATAAAAAGTCTGTCCGTCTCTCTCGCGCGCGGTCTATCTTATGAGCGTGAAGGGGACAGTTATTGTTTTTCTTATACTACTGTTTATAAATACAGCGTGATATTACAAGTCGGTAACGTGTGATCGGCGCGCGGCCAGGGTTCGGAACCATACGATAGTTATCGTACACATACGATAATTTTGTGCGTACGTACGATGTACGATAGCATATTATTATAGTACGCAGATTATACGATAATTTTTATCATGATGCAAACATATTATATTTTTAAACATACTGTAGAGTGAAATTGCATAAGTGTGAGCACTGTGAACGAGCCAGCTTTAGTTAACTGATCTATAGCATGCGTAGCGTGGCCAGCGTTAAGCTACGTTTGCACCATATTCGAGCAAGCTACGTGAGTCAATTCGTGCGTAGCGTATCCGTGGGTTGCAGTGGAAACAGTCACATATACTTTCTTACAAAGCGAAGCTTGACGCACGTGCGTAGCGTCTCCGTGCGCCTTGGTGGAATGGAGCCCTAAATATTCGGCTCCGTCTTTCCTCTGTTGATATGCCATCACAGTTGGCGTTAATGTAATATTATGGAGCTATGATAGTATTATTTGGCAGTTCACGTTCCAGGGCTTGTACCATGAAACTGTTTTGAGACTCAAACAATCGGACGAGAACCCGCCTCCTACTCTAACAAACGTGAAATGACGTCGTTAGAGCAGGACGCAGCATTCTTGACCGATTGTTTCGTAACGGTAGTCTCAAAACGGTTTCGTAGTAGGCCTACAGGCTCCGAGCCAGAAGACCAAACTTCGGGGTGCATTTGTTGCATGATTAATAAAAAATCGATTATTAATCGATTATTATTAATAAAAAATCACGTATTAAAATCGATTTTACCATACAACAATCGATTTTTAATCGATTATTTCCATAATCGATTATTTCCATAATCGATTATTTTTTCACATCCCTAATTCCGTATTCACGAATCACCGTTCACGGCGATCATAGATAAACGACATGTCATGTCATTAATGAAAAATGGCGTTTGTGTTATGTTGAGAAATTACAATAAACAGAAATTTTGTTTTTGTGTTTTAGTGATCTTTCTTTTGTGACTTAAAAGTTTAAGCTACACTTTTTCATACCAACGGTAAAGTAAAAGTGGACTGATGAGTTTATTGACTGATGTCTGCCGTGGCACCCACTATCCCCGGTTAGTAATATTTTACATTCTATGGTTTATGCCTCTAATAATTATTGCATAAAATATCTAATTTGTGTGTTGATTCATAAAAACGACGTAGACTACACATTATTTCCTCATAAGATTAAAAGAAATTAACTTACCAATCGACCTATTTTCTATTGACGTTGCTCTTGCGTTGCTCCGCGTGACGCGTTGTTAGCAAAATCATGCTTTTATTAACATTTTTTTGTAATTATTTCTAAATGCACAATCAGTAGTTTTTTATGCTTTAGTTGATATTTATAATACTATTTCATCCTTATGCAATTTCACTGAGACTTGATTTAATTTTCATAATTGCTGCAATTCAAAAAAATCTAAATAAACCACTTAATTTTTTCTCCTAATAATTATAAAATTAATTAATAATAATATGTATTAAAATTACACCACATTTTATGTAGGTTTGATTCAAGATAGAACCATGAGTACTGATCCAATTTTAATGAACCAGGCGTCAATGGATAGTAGCCCGGATACTTTAGGAATTACATTTTATTGTATTCAAAATTTTATTTAAATTGTTACATCTCTTTGTTTTATTTTTCGGTTGGGCTGGCGGAAACAGGGCACTATAGGAAAAATACTTTGAAAACTTTGACAAAAAAATTCAACCCCTTAAGACCATCCCTTTTTTATTAAACCTATCGCTTAGATAAACTTTTCTCAAAAATCAACCCCTGTCAAAATACAAGCCGAAATATGACCCTCGTTAGTATTGGCGCAAAAGAACTCTGTATAATTAAAGGCTGAATAGAATTTTGACATCCCAAATTTTAATTCAAGAGGTTAAACTAACTCTTAAGGACTCCCACCCAAAACTGCGAATTTGCATGGGCAGTTCCATGTAAAAGTCTACCATAAACTAAGAAAATAAATACCTGATTTTGGTATTAAATATACTTAATTATAGTCACAACATTATGATACTATTAAGAATTTGTAGAAGCAACAATTTCTAAGCATTACTTTTCTAGCAAAGCTGCCATTTATGAGATGATGTTGTGAGCTCGGCTGAGTGTGGTTTTGTGTGATGAAGTTCTGACTTAGTTTTCACGTTATCTATTTTAAATTCTTGTCATATTTTGTTACACACTGATTGTTCACACAATTAAATACCGATATAGCTTTGAGATTCAGGAAAATTCATTTTTAAAAAGATATAATAGGCTTGTAAGATCACAGTGTCGAGTTGTAGTGTCGGTCACATAAAAAACATTACTTTTGTCTTTAACTACAGTAAAATTACTTTTACATCAATAAAATTAGAAACTTTCGTAAGTGACCCCGTTACTCAAATGATACGGGCATTAAAAATTTGTCATCTTTTTTATAACACCTAAACTCTAAAAAATATTTTTGTAGTGTCAGTCACATTATAGAGTTGATCACGCCTGTAGAATACACATCTAATATTTTGTGTGAACTTTGTAGGTTGGTTGATGTGGGTACATTCTTGTTTTTCTTATTGACATAATAAGATGAACTAAGTGGGTACATAAATATTTTCAGTGTATTTTGCTACCTAGCTCAATAAAGCTGTTCTTTCGTAATTTAGTGTTTTAATGCTTATTCTGGACATAATAGTGGCGACGAAGTGTAAAATTTGTGAAAATGGATCGAAAATGCGTAAAATTTAGTGAATACAATACACAAACAGACAATTGGGACAACTATATCGATAGACTAAAGTTTTGTTTTGAAGCAAATGGAATCATAGTGGACAATGTAAAACGTGCCAATTTTATTACGGTGTGCGGTCCGCAAGTGTACGAAACATTACTGGCGTTAATTACTCCGCGAAAAGCAACCGATGTGTCATTCAATGAAATCATAGACATTCTAACCAAACATTATAGTCCGAAACCAAATGAGATATCTATGTCGTACAAGTTTTATAAACGCGATCAAAATCGTGGCGAATCCGCTGCCGAGTACATAGCTCAACTTCGACGGATAAGTGCTAACTGCAATTTCAGCGACTTAGAACGAATGTTGCGGGACAGACTCGTGTGTGGCATGAAAGACGAGAAATTGCAGTACGAGTTGCTGAAAAAAGACAATCTTACTTACCAGGACGTAGTCGACGCCATGTTATCATCTGAAAGTGCCGTAAAAGACATGCGTATGATACATGTAGTGGAGAGCACCAGCTACAGTGGCGCGCAGGCGTCGTCAGGAGCAACCGCGCTGGCTGCTGCACCCGTTGGGTCGCCGTTGCCGCCGCCGGAACCTATGGATTTGGATGTCAACGCGCTGCGCCCCCGCCCTGCTCCACGAACGTCGGCGCCACCTACTGCAGCACTGCGGCCTGCTCCTCGAAATTATTTTCGACTGTGCTATCGCTGTGGAGACAGGCACGGTGGCGAATGCCGTTTCATCAATACGACGTGTCGGTTCTGCAAGAAAGTCGGACACCTGAAAAAATCTGTATGACCAAGAAAAATGCAAACAAAATGAACTTTACGGAGGAGGAGGAATCTGCAAATTTGAATGGCATCTATGCGGTACAAAGTACAAGTCGAGTGCCGCCTTTCATCATTCGGGTGGTGCTTGCGGGCGCGCCAGTGGAGCTGCAGGTGGACACGGGCGCATGCCACACGCTGATCAACGAGCGCACGTGGCGCGCGGTGCTGCCCCGCCTGCCGCCGCCGCATCGCCTCCAACCTGCGCCACTGGCACTGCGCACGTGGACCGACACACCTGTTCATCTGCTCGGGCGGACAGTGGTACCTGTTCGATACATGGACGCCGAACACAAGCTCCCATTGCTAGTGGCCAAGGGTACCGGACCCAACCTACTAGGGAGAGACTGGCTCGGTCATCTTGGCATAAGTATGAACATAAATTTTCTTTCTAATGGAGATTCTACTGCGCTGGAAAGTATTATCACTAAACATAGTGAAGTGTTCAAGGACGGTCTCGGTACCTACCGGGGGGACCCTGTCACCATACATTTGAAACCAGGTGCTGTACCAAAATTTTTGAAAGCTCGCCCGGTTCCATACGCTATTAAGGAACGAGTAGAGAATGAAATTGACAGGCTGGTATCTGAAGGCGTCCTACGACCAGTGGCATACTCAGAGTGGGCAACACCGATTGTACCAGTTATTAAAAAATCTGGTGAAGTCAGACTTTGCGGGGACTACCGTAGTACCGTCAATGAAGCCACTGAATCAGATACCTATCCTATGCCTACAGCGAATGAGGTGTTCGCTGAGATAGGTGGCGGGAAATTCTATACAACACTTGATCTAGATCGGGCATACACTCAAGTTACTGTCACCGACGAGACAGCAAAACTTTTGACATTGAATACTTGCAAAGGACTGTATTCCGTACACAGGCTAGCATTTGGCGTAAAGGCCTGCCCGGGCATTTTCCAAAGAATGATGACAGCTCTACTGGCAGGCATCAAAGGAGTAGCAGTTTTGATAGACGATATTATTGTCTCTGGTAGCACCATACAAGAAATGCTGAAACGCCTGGACAAGGTACTAGTACGCATCGAAACAGCGGGACTACGTCTTAATAAGAAGAAATGTAAGTTTGCAAAAGAAAAAGTTGAATTCTTGGGGTTTGTCATTGATGGTGATGGCATCCACCCGTCACCGAGCAAGGTCGAATCCATACAAAACACCCCAGAGCCCAAAAATGTTCAGGAATTACAAGCATTTCTCGGCCTGTATAATTTTTACGAGAGGTTTATCACTCACAAAGCTACAATTCTTGAGCCCTTACATCGGCTTTTGGATAAATCACAGGCATGGCAGTGGATGGAACGGGAACAAATTGCGTTTGACACAGCTAAACAAGCTCTTACATTTGATATGACACTCGTGCACTATGATTTAAACAAACCTCTCTTATTGACATGTGACAGCTCGGAGTATGGTGTTGGAGCGGTTCTCTCTCATATTACTGATGGTGGAAAAGAAAGCCCTGTTGCTATGAGCTCACGAACATTAAGCTCAACAGAGAGACGATATTCACAACTTGACAAAGAAGCTACAGCTATTTTATTTGGCATACAAAAATTTCACAACTATTTGGCTGGCAGGTCATTCACTGTGGTCACCGATCATAAACCCCTTCTTGGTATATTTCACCCCAAAAAACCGATGCCGACTATATTATCACCCCGTTTGACCAGAATAGCAATCGCTTTAACTGCACACAACTATAATATAGTATACAAGCCTGGAGCACAGATAGGTAGCGCTGACAGTTTGAGTAGGTGGCCACAGCCTGTGCCAGAAAAGCCTGAAGAGGAAATGAGCGAAATATTATTAATGGCTGAAAAACCAGAAGACTTCCCATTTGACGCTCAGCATATTGCGACAGAGACACAAAAAGATAAAACACTGTCTCAAATAATTCATTATGTCCTACGAGGGTGGCCTACAAGAGTAAGGGAGCCAGAGCTACATACCTACTGGCTACATCGCTCTGAATTATCATTACAAGATGGCTGTCTTTTGCTAGGTAATCGCGTAGTGGTACCGCCACCTTTGCGTGAAGCTACGTTACGAGCATTGCATAAGATGCATAGTGGAATTGTGCAGACCAAAGCACTAGCAAGAAGTTACGTTTGGTGGCCATATTTAAATGAAAATATAGAGGCACTAGTGAGTCAATGCAACAAATGTCTGGAACATCGGCATATGCCACCTAGAACACAGCACGAATGGATAACACCTACTAGACCTTGGTCCAGGATTCACATAGACTTCGCTGGCCCTTTTCAGAACAAAAATTTTTTGATCATCGTGGACGCGTACTCAAGATGGCCTGAAGTATTTATCGTTAACAATATGACCTCGGCGACGGTCATCCGACACCTACGAACAGTCTTCGCGACACATGGTCTGTGTGAGATATTGGTGTCTGACAATGGTACAGCTTTTGTGTCTGAAGAAATGAGGCAGTTTTTAGACTCCAACAAAATAAGACACATTACCACAGCACCATATCACCCTGCTACCAACGGATTGGCTGAAAGGATGGTCCAGACTGTAAAAGATAAAATACGTAAAATGGATTACCTAACATGGGATGTGAAGATACCCAATATGCTACTAGGTCTCAGAGCAACACCTTGTGCTGGAACACAAAAGAGTCCTGCAGAGCTCTTGATGAATCGGAGGATACGTACCTTACTGGATACCCTACATCCAGACCATATACAACGAAGAAGAACCGATAAACAAATACATGTCAATTGTCAGAGACGGAACAGAGAGACTAATGTTGGTTGTAAAATAAGATACCGAAACTATGCCTCTGGTCCAAACTGGTTACCTGGAGTTATAGTGGAGAAAACGGGTCCATCCAGTTATAAAGTGCAGACAGAAGGTGGGCTTATCATCGACAGGCATATTGATCAAATTATAAAAATCACATCACATGATAAGGACTCATCTCATGATACGGATGGAGGGAGAGATTCTAATATCTCGAGAAACGATGAGTCGCCAGATATTATAGAAATTCCTAGTGAAGAATCTTGGGCTGAGATGTTAGGAATACCAAAAAATTAAATTGTTATTTTGATTTATATTTATTGAATGCTGCTTACATTGTATAGTTTAGAAAATTACTTTTTTGGGTTCAATATTATTGATGATGTGAAATGTTCAATTATTATTATTAGTTTGTTTTTTATGCTATACTTATGTACATACTTAAGGGGGAGGTATGTAGAATACACATCTAATATTTTGTGTGAACTTTGTAGGTTGGTTGATGTGGGTACATTCTTGTTTTTCTTATTGACATAATAAGATGAACTAAGTGGGTACATAAATATTTTCAGTGTATTTTGCTACCTAGCTCAATAAAGCTGTTCTTTCGTAATTTAGTGTTTTAATGCTTATTCTGGACATAATAACGCCCAAAAGTAGCGTTTTGTTTGTTAATTTTGGTGATAGATGGCGAAAATAGCTATAGAAAGCAGAGAGAGAGAGAAGCAGATCGCTAAATTATTATTTTAAGAACCTGCCAGACCACCTCAATGTCAAATATAATCCAAAATTTTGCGATGTCTGGAAATAGAAAGCAATTGTCACAAAAACTTGACAGTAGAATATGAGATTCTTACAGATATCGCAAGAAAAAGAAAATAAGATTGATCTTTAAACTTTATTGAACTTAAGGTACACCTGCAGAACTGGAAACCTTCTAAAGTAATAGCGACCAAAACTCCATAGTGTCTGGTCGTTCTTACCTCTGTAATAGGGCTCATATAAAGGAAAATTTTTAGCTTAAAAAAATGACGAAAGTCTGCCTATCACTGGCTCTTGGGTTATTATGTTAATAGTTTTTTAGAAGATTTCGTGTTGAGTTATTTTTTGACAAATTATTAGTGATTTCGTTTTTGTGATGTTTAAGTTCAAAAAAAGCATTTTAATGAATTAACTAATTACTGATTTGCTTTTATATAATTTTAGAGTTCATATTGTATGTGCTGAGATACTTAATTTTAAGGTGTCATGTAAAACTACTGACTTTTACCTGCACAAATTGAGTGTAGTGTAGGTCACGTTTTGGGCTGTAGTGTCGGTCACAATTTCTTTTGCTAATAAATGTTTCTTTAAATAACTTACAGGTTATAGGTAACCATTTTATAATAGTTTGTTTTATGCACTTTCAATAAAAATACAAAGTACAGTTATTTAGCACACAGAGAGGAAGATTATTGGTGTTTACAAACACTCTCAGAAACAACTTCCTTTTGCATGTAGTGTCGGTCACGTTTATGTTTGACTAAATAGATGCTATTTGAAAACAACAGTGTACACTGTACACCATTTTTTCTGCATAAGTTAACTTGTTTAATCTGCTACAAAGCCATCTTAAAATTGATATTAACAACATGATAGTAACCATAATATATGACAAAATAAAACGCAAGTCGTATCAAATGTAGAGTCAGTCACATATGGAATTGCCCGCATTGTATTGCAAATCAGATATTTGACAAAACTCATAAAAATATCAAGAGAATGGTTTGAACTATTAACCCTTAACCACCTACCACATATAATTGTCACACTACCACCTGCCATACATATGTGAGACCCCGGTTACAAAACATATGATAACTATAAATAAAAAGGGGGAGCCTAATATTAATTTTAAAAATTGTATTTAGGCAGTAAGGCACTATTAAACTCTTTATTTTAAAAATAAAAACATGAATTTCAACAATATTTTTCAAATAATACAGCATATTTGGTACAATCTCGTGTATTTGGCTTACCCACTAACTAACACTTTCAGAAAATAATTTCTAAAAAAAAAATATTAAATTGATAAGAAATTATTCTTACGTTTTTTATATAATTAAATTAACAAGGAACTTTAAAAAATACTAACACTCGTTATAGATACTAATTCTACAAAATTGCAGGCTCCAAACTTAGAGCTTTTTAAGGCCGTGAAAACAGATCTTGTCTAAGCATTTGAGGCAAATAGAAAATGTGCATTCTAAATACATGTGTTGTGTTTTATGTTTTGTTTTAATATTCGTAAGTGGAACAGTTTTTACGAACTGCCAATCACTCTTCATCAGTGCTGCAGCATGGGATATTTGCTGGAGGATCAAGTTTATCTGAAGGATTCTTCATATCACGTTACAGTTTCAGATTGCTTTCACAACGTGCCCTAAGCGATCTCGTAAACTGTTCAGCCAGTTTCTTCATAAACATGTAACTGCTTTTAACCTTTTGTCTATGTAGCTGCACATATAGGTTCACTAGAGCGCAATTTCAGGCAGCAATTTCAGAAGTTTAACGAAAGATAAGAATGAGTCATAAAAAAGCAAATGTTAAATTAGTTTTCTCATTTGTTACTGTATTGTGTACATAAAATATAAACTGTATTTAAGATTTTTATTATAATATGATACTCATAACTCATATTTATTAATACACATTCATGATCCAGGAACTTTGAAAACTTTTTGTTCTGTTGGCGGAATTTGAACCAGCTACTAGCTAGCTGGTTCAAATTCCGGTAGCTGGTTCAAATTCCGCCAACAGAACAAAAAGTTTTCAAAGTTCCTGGATCATTTTACTACGCTCATCCACTCAGCCACTATGTATATATAAAAAAAATAAGATATAATAAATAGATAAATAAAAATCACAATCTCAGAAAAATTTGGGAATTTTTAGTTTATGGTAATTGGCAACACTGAACATCAAGCGGTACTCCGATCCGAATTTTCAGGTTTATATTATTTTTCTGTGCTTATAACGATTTATATAATACTTACTGATGGTATGTGATGCCAGTATCTTTATTGTTTCTTGTAGTGTTAAGTCTTACTACGCAAACTGGCATTTTGCTACGGACGTAACTTAAAATTTCGAAAATTATCGAAACATCTACCTCACCCGAAGCTTGCGGCGCGACTGGCGCGGTTACGCCCGATGTGGCGTATTATTTGTTGCCGCATTTTTCATGTACTCCGACGGTATCTAGTCGTAGCGCACGCGCGAGACCAATCATTCATCTAAGTCGATACAACACTCCGGCGCAAAAATATTAACAAAAATAATATCAGCGGGGTCTGTGAGACGTATGGGAGGTGGTAAAGGGTTAACATAGTAATTTTAATTTATATTATGTAGATGTGTTATCATCAGTCACCTTAAGGTGTTTCAGCATTTTTAGTATTTACAGTAATAGGCTACTTGACCTATATTCAATTTCATTGAAAAAATGCATATTTCTAGTAGGACTTGGCCTAGGAAACCGTATTTCACCCTTATCATCAAATAAAAGCTTATGATTGATAAATAAAGTCGATTTGAAAATATGATTTTATGAAAATAGGATTTGTACTGACGAAAACGCTTTTTCGGTACTACCGAATTGGATGTAACTTCATTATACTCGTAATTTAATATCTTTTATGTATCGCGCTCGTTATATGTAAGTTTATTTGTACATCAAGAATAAGAATAAGCCTAGAAAGATTTGTAAAATATATTTTCTTGTATAATTAAAATAAAACATCCGTTTTATATATTATCTCCATTTATTGTAGACGGGAAATGAAATGGCCAAAACTTTTCTCCAAAAGTTTTCAACGTTACAAATTATTTCTAATTTCCTATTTAATTTTTTTATAATTTTTGGGCACTTTTAGACTCGTACATTTAGCACAAAAAAAAATTCAATAAAGAGAGTCTAAAATACAAAACGTATGACGTCACACTATAGCGGAACATTTTTATGGGTTTCTACTGTGTAAAATATTAAAATGTTAGTTTTTTTTGTGAAAATGAATGATTAAGAAGCGATTAGTATGAAGAAAAAAATTAGGTCAAGTAGCCTATTGGTAAATCTTAAATTTTGCATCCTTTCGTCTTGGTAACATGTGCATATTATATATATCGACTTTAGCCTATAAATTTACTTGTAGGGGCTGACCCAGCAAAGGACATACAAAAGCGTCGAGCTGGTAGTATTGGGTGAGTCCAACATGCTTTACACTTTATGAATTTAATTGTGGCAGTATAATATAATAAATTTAGGCTAATTCATTATTATTTAAAAAAATACTTATTGCACAAAGAAAGCTTGATTTTCCTAAAACACTTTTTTATTATGTTGTATAACAAGATAAATGATAATGTGTAAATGTGTTGTCTAACTGTGTCTAAAATGTTTAAATATTTAATTTTATAGAAACCTGTTTAAAATAAATTGATATAAAATATATAGTGAAGTGCATTGTTTTTCTATTCTATTAGGTCAGATGAAGACGACGCAAGTGGTGGGAAATACACAAGGATGGAGGAGGATAATATTCAAGATAAGGAAAGATTTGCAAGGTAAATAAATTTGAATTAATAATAATATTTTTTTTAATGAAATAAGGGGGCAAACGAGCAAACGGGTCACCTGATGGAAAGCAACTTCCATCGCCCATGGACACTCGCAGCATCAGAAGAGCTGCAGGTGCGTTGCCGGCCTTTGAAGAGGGAATCGGGTAATAGGGGAGGGTAGGAATGGGACGGGAAGGGAATAGGGGAGAGTAGGGAAGGAAAAAGGGGAGGGTAGGGAAGGGGATTGGGCCTCCGGTAAACTCACTCACTCGGCGAAACACAACGCAAGCGCTGTTTCACGTCGGTTTTCTGTGAGAAAGTGGTATTTCTCCGGTCGAGCCGGCCCATTCGTGCCGAAGCAAGGCTCTCCCACGTATAAAATATAAACAAACTTTATGTACTAAAATCTAGATGATCCTCAATGTCCTATAAGATCCTAGATGATACTTATTAGAGGTAATAAAGCTTTGTTAAAAATCTTGACGACCTCTGTGGCTCAATTGGTTGAGTGTGTGGCAGCCAAGGCTTAGAACCGGTACCAAAAATACCGGTACTGTATCGGTCCTTATAGGTTCTCTTCATTTTGATACCTGTGTACAGGTTCTAGATGGGAGCCGGTACTTCACCTTTAAAGTACCGGTACCTAATTTAGGTACTGATCGG
Source organism: Aricia agestis (assembly GCF_905147365.1). Classification (NCBI taxonomy): domain Eukaryota; kingdom Metazoa; phylum Arthropoda; class Insecta; order Lepidoptera; family Lycaenidae; genus Aricia; species Aricia agestis. The sequence continues at coordinate 9,523,257 of NC_056414.1, read as the reverse complement.
TACGGAACGAGTCGTTGGAACGAGTGACACTTATTTACACGATATAATATATATGACAATACGCGTTCATGTTGTCCGAGTTTGTGATAGACGTATGAAGTTATTTTCGTCATCTTTTTTACTAAATCTGATTTCTCACTCTGACTTTGAAGTATTTGATTAGTACCGGTATAGTACCGGTACTGATACCGGTATAGTACCGGTACTGGTACCGGTATAGTTCTGGTACTCATTTAAAAATTGTACCGGTACTGGTGGTACAGGTATCGATATCGCTTAAGATCATTGGTATCGGTTCCCATAAATAGGTACCGGTATTTCGAGCCTTGGTGGCAGCTCAAGTTTTCAATGCTCCCGGGTTTGGATATGTATTAAAATATATGTGTATGATATAATAAAAATCTTAAATATATGATATATCTTAAATATTTAATACATCTAAACCCTACTTCATTGCAAATTCGTCATACATCAAAACAATTGGCCTAGTTGAAATGAATATGTCGGGATATCAACCATATTATATTGGTAGACACAATGATTTTATTCACCATACAGTTTGATGGCCCCTCTTCAAGATGGGCCAGCGCTGGGCGATCGAATGGCGCATGCGATGGCTATGCAATGGTCGCAACGCCTCTACATGATGGCCGTGTTCAGTTGTGATCTAAACGTCGTTCAAGATGGACGTGTAATAGTAGGGGAGGTAGTGCTATCGTTTGCTAAGTCATTTCATACCGACCAAATTTTTGTCCAGCGGTAGCTTAATATTTATCAATCAATATAATCAGCGTCAGTCGCCGCACCCGTGGTGGGATGTTAACTGAGAGTATTTCAAAGTTGTAAAAATAATAATTGCGAAAAGTGATTTTATACCGAATGAAATTTTTATGGATGATTATTGAGGTCATGCTTAACCAAAAATGCACCGTCAGCCGTATCGCAGACGGGGGATTTAACGTCAGACGCGTTACTGAACTATGTTAAAAAAATTAAAATATAAAGTCATTTCATACCGTACAAAATTTATACAGGTGAATGTTGATACCTTTTTAATAATAAAGACCACCGTCAGTCGTTAATATGCGGGTGGAAAGTCAGCCAGCGATATAAGCTATAACCAATATAGCCCTACTTCGCGCTCAATGTATCCTAGGGCGTCGCGTAGACGACATTTCCACCTGCAAATATTCAGCTGACGGCGATTTTCGTTTGAATTACCATAAAATTGTCTCACATAGCAATTTTAAGTAATTAATTCGATAGTCAATATTTGTGAAGAAGAATTATATACATTTTACTTTAAAAGCGCCATCTGTTGTTATATATTAAAACTAAAATAGCACCTACCAAACCTAAACGTGTATAATCTAGATATGACCTTTATTGGGTGCGAATTGGGATCTTTTTAATGTCAATTCAATACGATTTCCAACAACTTTGAGATACTCGCAATTTTTATTCCACCCATACTGCAGTAGCTGACGATCAAAACTCTTATGTATTAATAGAATAGTATTATTGTTACGATTTTCGCTCGGTATGAAATGACTTTTTAAAATGAGCGCGACCTCCCCTACTATAAGCATTAGCCATTGCGGCAATGCAAAACGTGCATTTTTAATAATTTATGACTTCACCAGATGACCCGGTGAACTTCGTATCACCTCCCTCCTAATATGAACCTTCTCTTGAATTCTACGAATAATTATTTCGAGACTAAAATTAAAATAATGGTTTATGGTAGTGATGATGATGACAATGATGAATGTAATAATAGCATAATATGCTTTCCGTTCTTAAAACAACGCCAAAACTCCCAAAATTGTATCTTTAAAGAGTCAGGAGTTATGTACATATATAATGTAAGCTTTTACATATAATAATTATTGTAAAGTTTCATTAAAATCCGTTCAATAGTTTTGAGTATAAGAGTAACAAAAGTAACAAACATCCAAACAAACTTTCGGCTTTATCATATTATTATAGTTTCATTCATTATGAGACCACGTACTCGTAATTTTGAATGAAATTCGTAAATTGTAATACGAATTACAACGTCCTCACTCGACTGCGGTCATGCACCGACTGTCGTATCGCCAACGTGTAGAGGGGCACCCCCATCGCTGGGCCATCATCCTTTGATGTGCGGCCGAAAAACCGACACCGCCGCCATTCCATGGCCAGCGCTGGCGCCATCGGCCATCCTACGCCACTACGTCCTCCACACGCTGGGCCATCGTGATGGCCCACTACGCTGGCCCATCGTAAAGAGCCGCAATCATATCTAAATTAATCTCAGTAGTATCATCATCTCAGTCACTTCACAACTTAGAAACACCCTCATCTCATGCAAATCAACAAAATAATAATGCTCAATTTCTGTCCTCCTATTAATTGTCATTTCCAACGAAAAACGAAGATTGTCGCTCTCTTTAATAAATAATTCTTAGATAAATGATTGGTCTCGCGCGCGCGTTTGACTAGATACCGCGCTGTATAGAAAACACAGATTCCCGAATGCGGTACCTCAATATTGTAGTGTGTGTAAAACAATGCACAAATATTGTTGTGTGCGTAGATAATCGGGTTGCCAGATACGTGACTGGTGCCCAATCAATGGGGAAAAATTAGTTGCTGTGGTTTTGTAATTTATTATTATTGTATAGTAAGTGCTGATTTTTCAATCACCAGATAAACTTTACCATTGGAATAAAGTCAATTCGAAAAGAATGCGATAAAATAACAACGTTGTTTAGGTCAACGAAATATAATGGGTACAATATTGATGAGAAAACAATACAAAAACAATGGTAGGAAGTTTAACGAAAGTTAAGAATGAGTCATAAAAAAGCAAATGTTAAATTTGTTTTCTCATTTGTTACTGTATTGTGTACTTACATAAAATATAAACTGTATTTAAGATTTTTATTATAATATGATACTCATAATTCATATTTATTAATACACATTCATGATCCAGGAACTTTGAAAACTTTTTGTTCCGTTTACGGGATTCGAACTAGCTAGAGATTTTAATGCGCTCATCCACTCATCCACTATGTATATATATAAAAATAAGATATAATAAATAAATAAATAAAAATTACAATCTCAGAAAAATTTGGGAATTTTTTGTTTATGGTAATTGGCAACACTGAACATTAAGTGGTACTCCGATCCAAATTTTCAGGTTTATATTATTTTTCTGTGTTTATGACGATTTATATAATATTTACTGATGGTATGTGATGCCAGTACCTTTCTTGTTTCTTGTAGTGTTATTATTGCATAGTCTCATTAGGCAAATTGGCATTTTGCTACGGACGTAACTTAAAATTTCGAAAATTATCGACGCATCTACCTCACCCGAAGCTTGCGGCGCGACTGGCGCGGTTACGCCCGATGAGGCGTATTATTTGTTGCCGCATTTTTCAAGTACTCGACGGTATCTAGTCGTAGCGCGAGCGCAAGACCAATCATTCATCTAAGAAATAATTGTTTATTATTAGCAGGTAGGAGTCTTTCAATACAATGTACCATCACAATAGACATAACTACCAGCAGTTCGACTGCAAAGAAACGGATAGGGTACCATCGAGGAAGTTGATTCCTATGCAATTGACAGACCAACGTTATTTGGTCGAATATGTCACTTCAATGTTAATTGTGATCTGTCAGCTGGGTTTGAAGTAACGCAACCAAACAACTCAGGTCCCCAATTTGCATAGGAATCAACTTCTCTGATAGTACATTGCACATAGTAGTATTAAATATTGAAACATCTTCGTAGCACAAACAGACTACAGGAACTAGTCGTAAGGTGTTAAATAATTTTACCTCTAACTAGGCCTTGACTTACTCTATGTATGTTGGTGTGCATCAGTATTAAAACACGTAATCAACCAAACAGCTTAATACTACAATGAACTTTCTAATAGGTAGCCGTGAAGGTTATCGAATATTCGTCTTTGAATGTTCATTCAGCTATTCGATTAGTTTTTATTGGTTTTTAACAATGACGAAATATTTCCCACAGTTTTTCGCCCAAAAGACAGGGTCGTAACTCGTACATCTAAATCTTTATCGTCGAGCTACGCTTAAGAAAAGTAGCGATAAAATTATAATGTTAAATTGATTTTATACAATATTGAATACGTGACTTATCACGTCTTAGATCTAAAATTACGTTTTTATTAACATAAAAATTAGGATACTTACTTGATATCAGAATAATACTCCCGTTTTTTTAGGGTTCCGTACCTCAAAAGGAAAAAACGGAACCCTTATAGGATCACTTTGTTGTCCGTCTGTCCGTCTGTCAAGACCCTTTTTCTCAGGAACGCGTGGAGGCATGAAGCTGAAATTTATATCAATTACTCAGGTCTACTGTCCCTTGAAGCTGTGAAAAAATCAAACTTCTAAGCCAACGCAATCAAAAGATACAGCCGTTTATGCCGCAAATTTTCGACACTTGCAAGGGAATCAAAACCTACAGGGTGCTTCCCGTGAACTCAGAATCTTGAAATTTGGTACGAAGCAACGTCTTATAGCATAGATAAAGGAAAAATTACGAAAACCATAAATTTTTAGTTACATCACATAATATATTTTTTTTTAATAATTTTAAACTTACTACCCATTTCCTCATAAACGCGTAGAGGTATTAAATTGAAATTCATACTAAATACTCAGGTCTATAATACCTTTAAGCTGTCGGAACCCTCGGTGCGCGAGTCCGACTCGCACTTGGCCGGTTTTTTAATTTATAAATTAACATGTATCTTCGTCGGTAGTAGAGAATTTCCGTGAGTGGAGAGAGTCGAGTACGAGTCAAAGGTCTATACTTTTTTACTTATACTTTGACTCGTACTCGGCAGAGTGCAGGTTCATTCTAAAGTGATGGTGGTGGAGTTTTAATAGATTTCAAGTATATTACAATGATTATAGTCTTTTGAAAGGTGAAGGACCGGGAAGCACCGCGAGGAACCACATTAATATGGGTGGTTCCAGAGGTATTGACCAGTTAATTAATGTTCCAGGCTCTAACGTCCGTTCGCCTCATAGTGAGAAATTCGGGAATTCTCTTATCGCTACTTGATTCTTTTTACTCGAGCAAGAGCTCAAAAATATTGTTATTATAGTCTCACGTATAATGTGAAAACGATATACCAAAACTTTTAATTTTCGTACAACAGAAGGAGAATGTATGTCAATTTGACTGTTTGTTTACGCTTAAACAGCTTAAACGAATTCTCTTCGATTTCGACTCGAAGGATAAGTATACGAATTACACATGTATAATTTTTTCAGGATTAAAACTATTCTCTGTACTTTCCTGGACCCGACAATCCTGGTATAAAGTTTTCCATGTGGACAATTTCATTATAAACATTGCTTGGTCTCTTTTCAGCCGGGAGAACCATTGTGAGATCGAGAGGCGTAGAAGAAACAAGATGACGGCGTATATCACGGAACTATCTGACATGGTTCCAACATGCTCCGCACTGGCGCGGAAGCCGGACAAACTCACCATACTGCGTATGGCAGTAGCACACATGAAAGCTTTGAGAGGTCGGTATCTATTGCGAAAGAAAAGAAAAACTAACAGCTTTTAGGTACAAATTGACAGGTTGCCTTTGCCTGATAACAATTTGACTAAACTTAAGGATAGGCGCGAGCAGCTGAAGTGACAGCAGGCAGCTACTGTGCCTGTGTACTCGCACGAGAGCAGCTCGACTCGCCTCCCTGAGTCACACCGTGCACGCTGCTGACATCGCAATAGATTGGTAATGCCCATGTGACATCGCCTAGTCGAGTTGTATCTGTGGTGGGGAAGGGCGAGTGGCGAGTAAAAAAAATGTTGTAGTAACTCGCACCCGAGCAACTGACCCACTCGCACATCAAAATAACTCGTATGATGCGATCACACGGTGTAAGTAGCTGCACCTCAGTAACTGACTAGTAAGCGGCAAGCGATTATCGTAAACGCCAATGCAACAAAATGTATGGGATTTGACATTAGTATTCGCTAGCGAAGCGATGACTTATGTCAAATCGCATACATTTTGTTAGCGTTTTTGATAATAGCTTGCCACTTGTCTATTAGGGCAGGCCAGCTCGCAGGTCTCTCTTGGCCTCGGCGGGGCAAAAAGCCCCAACAGAGAAGAGCCTGCGCAGCAGCAGGCGCTCGCCGGCGGAGTCGTGGTGTAGGCTCACGCGATCCCGCGGCCCGCCCAAGGCGCATAGTGGAGTACCGCCGAGTTTTTAGTGGGTAGGGGCTGCGTCCACCACCATCTTCGGACGCAACAGAGACCCACATACTTGCGGATAAGACCCCATCCCCCGCAAGATGCTTAAAAGCATTTTCTCGGTGCAAAAAAAAAAAGGCCAGCTCGCAGGTCAGCTCGCACTGTGTAACCCAGGAAACTAGTGTAACATGACGTATAGTTTACATCAATACATTAATATTTATTTGAATAACTTTTTTTAAACATAATTTCAACATGACTGATGATTATAGATTTGAACGAAATGAACGATCCATGAATTGTTTCATGAATCGTTAGTAATAATTCTTTTAAATTAATATTATGTAAGTAAATGTAAGTTAACCACACACGACTTTGCTAACTTCATCATTTTTAAACAATACTATATAGTATGTTAAGATGCCGATGTAAGCATTATGACTCGGGTAAAACTTATATTTACAGTTTATTACTAAAGAATTCAGAGCAAATAAGCAACCGATGCTAATCCGAAAATCGCAATGATTAATGAGGCTAAAATATTGATTCGTCATTTTAATTGTTGGTTTCAATGTTAGCAAAAAACGGGCACCACCAAACATTATTGTTAATCACAAACTATTATCGATGCTTTCGATAATAGTTTGTGATTAAAAATCGCAACTACAACCCGTTAAAAATAGTTTAACAACAGCAGCTATTCAAAATGGTTTTGTTAAGAAGTAATGATTGAACATGAATTGCACACATTAAAAATGCACACTGTATACTGTATAGATAAGATGTAGCTTGTGTTATGAGTATTATTTTTGTAATTGTGAGCAATACAGTGTTTTATTATTATAATGACACTAACATGGAAGTTAAGAATGACTTATGTTACATCTCTACCTTGTTTTAACTTGTCTAATTACATTGGTATGCTAAATTAGATTAAAACTACATACAATACAGTGTATAGGCTTATGTTACAGCAAACGATTATTGTTTTAGGTACAGGGAATACCTCTACAGATGGAACATACAAGCCATCCTTTTTGACTGATCAGGAGTTAAAACATTTAATTCTTGAGGCGGCTGATGGTTTTTTGTTTGTTGTGAGTTGTGACACTGGCCGTATAATATATGTCAGCGATAGTATAGCACCAGTACTAAACTACTCACAGGTACGTTATTTTTTTTTTTCAAATTCAAGAGTTTTTTTAAACTGTGGCAATGTGCTCAAAACATTTATTTCTTCTTAGGGAGAGTGGTATTCTTCGTGTTTTTACGATCAAGTGCATCCCGATGATGTCGAGAAAGTCAGAGAACAGTTGAGTACACAGGAGCCACAGAACACAGGCAGGATTTTAGATCTGAAAACTGGAACTGTTAAAAAGGAAGGTCATCAATGTAAGTTTGTATTAATTTATTTACTGAAAACCGAAATGTATTCCTACATTCAGAACCTATATACGTCTGACATCTATTTATTACTACACTTGGAACCCACACATGACATTTACACGAAAGACCCTGTAGATACACCTATATTAAGTTTTACATCCTAGATGCGTTATCTACTCCTGCACATCTGCACCATTAGAAAATAAAGGGTTTGTAGAATGATTTCTTTAATGTTTTTATGTTTGCAGCGTCCATGCGTCAGGTAATGGGTTCGCGGCGCGGGTTCATCTGCCGCATGCGAGTGGGCGGAACGGGCGGCGGCGAGGGGGCGGGGCTTGGCCGTCTGCGCGCCCGCAACTCGCTCGGGCCCTCGCACGACGGACACAACTACGCCGTAGTGCATTGCACCGGTTACATAAAGAATTGGCCACCCACAGGTTTGTATATGTCCATCGAATAATTTAAAATACATACATTTTAAGTATTTTTTATTACAGAGCTAAAGCCTACCTCTGTCGATTTAGAATGTTTAAAAAAAAGTGATTGTTGATGTTTAAAACAGAAAGTTCTTTATAAAGAGGATATTTCATCTAAAACATGATTTTATGTTTTGTGGGAAATCAGATCTGTTTCCAGGTATGCAGATGGATAGACCCGTAGAAGACGAACTGCACGCTTCACATTGTTGCCTCGTCGCTATTGGAAGATTGCAGGTAATTTTTGAATTTTAATGAAAAAAAAAATTTTTTTGCGACATATCGAATCGGAGCCCGTAGTACTCGGTAAAGGTTTATACTCTATACCTATAGTATAACGTTTAAATCGTAATCGATCCATATAGATAGTAACACAGTATGATGTCGCCAATTGCTAGGAATTATATTTTACGTGGCATGGGTACCTCTCTGTGACATTTAGCTTGCAGTGAGCAAACAGAGACAAAATATTATTCGTAGAATGGGTCGTAAGAATGCTTTTAGTCAAAATGCTCTTTAATTTTTTTCTCTATGTTTTCATATATCTGTCAATGAAACTACCACTTTTTATCTTTTTATATATATTGAGAATTTGTATCCTATCTTTGTGCCTTCTAAGAATAAAAAATATAATATCTCATTAGTGATCATTACTCATACTATATTATGTCAGGTGACGTCGACGCCGAGCGCGGCGGAGGCGGGGCTGTGCGGGGGCGGGGTGGAGTTCGTGTCGCGTCACTTGGCGGATGGGCGGTTCACGTTCGCGGACCAGCGCGCCGCGCAGGTGGTGGGCCACGCTCCCCCCGACTTGCTCGGCAAGCTCGCCTACGAGTTCTACCACCCGGAGGACCAGCAGCACATGAGGGACAACTTCGACCAAGGTATGTGCTATGAATATTATAAAATGAGAGTAAACTAGATGTTCCCTAAGATTTTTATTACGCCTTTTTACTTATACATATTATGTTTATACGTTAGAAAAAAAGTGTAATAAGACTGCCTCACATTAAGTCGCGAGCCGCGCGGCTGCCGCACTACTCGCGACTTAATGTGAAGGCAGCCTAAGGCTGACACTAATAATTTATTTCATGTTCCACGAAAACGATATACACGTTATACATAATAGAAGTTGTTTACAGAAAGACGTAAGAGTAAAATTATATTGAAATATAAAGAAAATACATTATACATAATATACCAATACGTCAGATCCAATCTTCGCTAATTGTACTTGAAAAATTCATTTCAGTTCTAAAACTGAAGGGACAAATAATCTCCCTGATGTATCGGTTCCGGACCAAGAGTCGCGAGTGGGTGTGGTTGAGAACGTCGGCCTTCGCCTTCCTCAATCCTTACAACGACGACGTAGAATACATCGTGTGCACTAATACTTTAGCAAAGTAAGTATAGTGTTTCTTCTGTGAAACTCGTTTTACAATCTAACTGTATAAATGTATACTTCATATTTACTAATTTAGACTTTTTTTCACGTAAGTTAGTATTTTATATATTGTTAAATGTTGTATGTTGGTATTATACATTTTTGTATGACTCGTGCAGCCGGTCCCTGGGCAGCGCGGGCGGCGAGGCAGTGTCGGACGAGAACTACGACTACCACCTGCGGCAGCGCGACGTGTACCAGGCGCAGCCCGCGCCCATACACCAGCAGCACCATCCTGCACCTGGTACTAATATTACTTCATTGTTTATAATTTATATTATGTGTTATAATGAAAACACATAATATAAACAATACACATCTAATATATAATATTCTCGTGTCACGGGGTGCGTGGTTGAACTCCTCGGAAACAGCTCGACTGATTTTCGTGAATTCTTGAAAGGAAATGAAATGAAAGGCTTCTTACAGACGAACAGCACGTGTCGGCGGCAGCCGTCGACAGTTTATGACGCTTGCAGAGGCCTACCACGACCTTTTCTAAAACTATAATGTTTCCAGCATAGAATTAGAACGTTAGAAAAGGCATTCCATACAATCGTCATCGCGAAAATGTGTCACCCTCGAAATGAGTGAGCTCACTCATCTGGGAGCAGTGTGCCTTAGGCAGCGGTAACAGCCGGACGTGTTTAATTCATTAATTGCCGCGTTGTTTTTCGCTACATTTCGCTCCAGAATGCCGTCATGTGCCTTCCGACAGTGCAGTAACAAAACGAAGAATATAAATAAAGCCAAAGGTGTAATATTTCATACGTAATTACTAAGATTTTATTAATATTTAAATTATTGTCTTCCATTTTAAGAGAAAAATCAAGGCGAAGCGTAAAATGGGCGAAAGAGAAAGTAGTATATGATATTACTGTAAGACATAAAAGGACGACAATATTTTGTCGATTCGAGTAAAGCGTAAAGTGAGCGAAAGAGAAAGCAGTATATGCTATTACTGTAAGACAAAAAAGGACGACAATATTTTCTCGCTGCACATTTTGCATGCAAAAACATTACTACGGTTTTGACGGCATACGTCGTATCTAAGTATTTTGATATCGTTGGTTTCCAGAACACTTTGTTGTAAGATTATAATAACATTACCGTACTCACTTTTCAAATCTAATAATTTTACTAGAAAACAGTAAAAATGCAAAACATTGTTAAATCCGCTGTTAAATATCAACTTTTTTAAGATCGCTAGTTTGATTGAGTAATATTGCTAATCTGTCAAACGGTGTCGCTTAGTAGAGGTGGTGGTAGGCCCCCAGTTCTGACGTACCTCATAAAGGTAAGCGTTCACAGGTCGGTACCGTACGCAACGGACGTCTCGCATCAAACGGATAATTTTTTCACAGTACTTTCACTGTATCGGCAGCGTACGGATTACCGACTAGCCTAGCAGTGGCGAAGAGTCCATATAACCCGATTCCCGTCGGCTTCCCTTTTGGAAAATCGAATCTATGGGCCAAATACATTTTTATCTAATAAATATTTTACATACTTAAAAAACTTTGAACGCCTACAAAATTTTATATCAATAAATTTTTCTCTCACTTGAAATAGTTTGAATTAATAATTAGTCGCCTACAAATTTATATAGGCAATGCAACGTGCAGGCCATCTCCGATAGAAGCCGATAAATTAGCGGGTTATTTCTTCATACAGCGATATTTCATAGTAAGCCTCTGTCCTTTTCATTCCTGTGAACTGATCGTCATGTTCTGTCTCGTTCTACCACGCGCCAATATACTCGGAAATAAGCCGATACTCGGCGAGTTATTACGGAGAAAGGTTAATTAGCAACGCACAAGTGCGAGCGAGAAAGATGAACTTCATGAAGTAAAATTGTAATGAGTCAAATGGCGGATGAGTGTTTGTAAACACCTTGTTTGTTTTGTGTTTAAATATCGAATGTTATTTGTTTTAGCGTTAAGAAGAGTGCAGTGTCGCGAATTTAAATTAATTTGTATTGTGATTTGTTAATTGTGACTCGTACAGCTGAGACTGTTGTCTGACAGATTATTTGCTGTCGAAGGAAACTTCGTTTTCCAAACTTAGTTTTGAATGACCGTATGCTATGTGCCGTCACGCATATAACTTAACTCAGAAGGCATTTTTGAAAGGGATCATTATATTCTTGAACATCAGTGCTGAGCGTTTTGCTAAGTAGATTTTTTACTTCGGCTTCCCTTCCGAAAATATTCACCCTTCGCCACTGTAGCCTAGTAAATGAATGCTCAAAAAGGGGGTGTGGATGGAAAAGTCATAAGCAGAAATTTTGACTTAGGAATTTTGTTTGGACTAATTTGAAGATAAACATACTGGCTAGTCAGTAATCCGTACGCAGCCGATACTACCGCCGACACGTGCCGTTCGTCTGTAAGCGCTCTAAGCGAGCATATCGGCTAGGGCTGAGAATCGGACAACATGTAGTTTTTATATTGATAAGTGCATTTGTTGAAAAAATAATAGTAAATTATTACAACTCGAGACTGACGGCGACCATTGTTTATGTGAAGGGATAGCGATGGACGTTGCTATGGTTGCCATGCCACATACTTATTTAGTCACTTCAATAAAATAATAGGGGCGAAAATCGAAATACTTTATACGGCAAAACAATGTTTGCCGGGACAGCTAGTAATAATATAACAATCTGTTCCCTCCACTGAGAATATTCAGGTGAAGCATAAAAAATATATTATAAGACAAATTAATATGGCGAAACGATGTCTTGCTGCAACGCTCTAGCCTCTACCACAGTAAAAATATAGACTACAGTATTATATTCTGTCAAAAAAGTAAAGAAATTAAAAAGTGGCAACATCGTAGTGTCATCCCTTTTTTAGGGTTCCGTAGCCAAATGGCAAAAAACGGAACCCTTATAGATTTGTCATGTCTGTCCGTCCGTATGTCACAGCCACTTTTCTCCGAAACCACATCCGAAACCGGTTCCAACAAACCACCAACATCAGAGCTATACTATTGAAAATTGGTAAGTAGATGTAGTCTGTGAACCGCATTAAGGGGCTCCAATACGCGAATGACCTTGGGCAAACGAGTGTTTCCACACCCCATTTCCGTACCTCACCCCCGCGCCATTCGCAATAACGACATCTAGTGCAATATCTAACAATCAACACAACGCAGTCTAAAATACATATTTTAATGTAAAGAGAAAAACTATTATAAACAATTTGCCTATTTCACAAAGTAATAATATACACTTTTCATGCACTTTTTCCACTTTTATTATTAACAATTATGTTTTACACGACTGGTTTCGATAAAATCATCATCAGGTGTATTTCACAAAGTTCCATGAGTCATGTAGCGCAATGGTCAGAAGCATGAATATTCAACATACAATATGAGTCGCAGGTTCGCTACGCGATGAAAGTTTTTTTTATTAATTGCTTTTTTACAACATTTATTTGGAATATTTTATTATTAATTGGGTAAAACAAATGTTTTTTCTTCAAAATGTTATTTATTCAAATTGCTGTTTTAAAATCCCTTCAGAATGTTTACCTCATTAAAATGTAACTAGAGTAAGTACTCAAAAAATACGTAGATAATGAATGATAGCTTATTTATTAAATTTTTTTTTATTTTTTATTCAGAAGTAACGCGGCGGACGGAAGGCACACGGCGCGGACGCCGCGCTGCCGGACGCACGCTTTTAGTAGTCGACGTTGTTTCCGTGGACGTTTTTTGCCAAATAATAAATTAGTAAATAACCCATGGTAATCTACTCGACACAACTGTACAGTGTACACGCTCGAGATTAAAATTATTATACTAGCAGCGCTAACGGCCGCTGTACACCGGAATGGCAGCGGCGCACAGTGGTCCGAAATCGCTAAATAGTGGACATTCGCAAAAATGTTTGATTTTGGTGTGGAAAAAATACCATCCGATAGATTTTAAGAAGAGTAACAATAAATCTTTATTAAGTTTTTTATAAATTTTGTTGTATGGGAAAGAATCTATAAAGTCATTCTGGTTCATTTTTGAAACAAGTAAAGTTCTAGTGGGATATAAGGTTTAGAAAAAAAATTACGAAAATTTACGTGCAGCCTTTTGCAGTAGAGGGGTTCAAAATTTTGAAATAATTTTAGTAACTTTTTATAAAGAGATTAAACGTTGTATTGCAGACAGTTTCTTCTGGGAATCTTATCAATAAAGATCAGTTTCGAAATTATTCTAGGGAAACTGCAGAACTGTCCATGTTTGTATTTATACATATAAATATTGTTGCTTTTTTATACCCATACAATTTTCACTTATAATACCACACGAGCTTCAAAATTACCTGGCTCGTGTGGTATTCGGGGGATTATTTTTCCGTCCCAAATGTCGGCCAATAGAATTAGAATTTGTTTTTTATATATAGCAACTACCAGAGAAAATTTTCAAAAAATTATCAGTATAATACCATGTAGGTTGTACCACGTGACGTCGAATGGTGCAATTCTATTGGTCGATATTTGGGTCGGAAAAATAATCGTAATAATTTTTTTTCGACTTAAAACATCATTTTTGTACAAAACTTATAAAGGATTTATTGTTACTCTTTAGGAAATCTATCGAATAGTATTTTTTTTTTCACACCTAAAAAGTTAGTAAAATTATTTTAAAATTTTGAACCCCTCTACTGCAAAAGGCTGCACGTTAATTTTCGTATTTTTTTCTAAACTTTACATACCATTAGAACTTTACTTGTTTCAAAAATGAACCAGAATAACTTAGTAGTTTTTGCAAAAAATCTATTTATAGATTATTTCCCATACAACATTTTCGTAATTATTTTTTTTTTCACCTTAAATATACATTTTAATAAAAAAACTTAATAAGGATTTATTGTTACTCCTCTTAAAATCTATCGGATGGTATTTTTTCCCACATCAAAATCGATCTTTTTTGCGAATGTCCACTATTTAGCGATTTCGAACCACTGTGCGGCGAGGCGCGCACTTTCAGTGTCATACGGTTTTAAACTTTATCTTCATTATTGTAATAAGTACATAGTATCGCTTGAGAAGTCTACTAGTCTAAGCGATAAGTTGAGAATGGCGAAATATAGAGATAAGGGTCATAAAAATACGTGCGATAGCTCATTAGATTCGGGAAGACGTCTAGAAAAATGTATCGGAAGCGTAGTAGCGAAGTGTAAAAAATTGCAAAAGTTATAAGCAAATTAGGTTGCCAAAAAAAGGTATTACGTTTTTTGTTAAAAACTCCGAAACTATTAACATTTAAGAAGTTTAAAAAAAAGATTCTTAAAGAGGAGGAAATTTTCATAAGAAAACTCCCAACCTCCCTCCTAAGTCTCCGCGCGGCATTTTTAGGTAGTGCGCGCGGCTTCAAAACCGAGCACGTCACACTGATTATTTTTTAAAGGTATTAAAATATATTAATTTTAAAATTTCAAAAACTTATGGTGTATTCCGAACACTTCAAAGAATTTGCTCCCGTTGGAAATTTAACTTCAAGTAAATTTTTCAACAAATTAGACAAATGTTAACTAACGAAATTTTTTCGAACTTCCGTCCTAATTGTACTTTAAATAAAATCTTAAATAATTTTCGTAAAAAATTTTCACTTCGTGGTGCCCTTGATATAAACATAATTAAGTAACAAGATCACGCCATAAAAGTTAAAAAAAATTTAATACTTTGTTTATAATAATTTTTTAACTTGAACAAAAAACTAGAAATCCAAGTAATATTGTCAAAAAAATTTGTTTCATTTATTATCACGTAAGTAATTGTTTTCATATCAATGAAGGACATGTATTAACTAAAAAAAATTATTTTCCGCCATTTGCTAATAAAAAATTTATAAACCAATGGACTATGTTGCCGTTGACGATGCTTTTAAATAATTTTTTTCTTACCTTTATTATCTTGAAAATATTATGATTTTTAGAAACTATTTTTTTTCTTAATAGCAATATTTTATTGTTTATAATCGTTTTCGTATCGTTACATAATAATATAATATTTTAAAAAAAATTGCATCGCTATCGCGTGCATTTTTGACCTTGACATCGGGCACGCCCACGCCGCTGTCTATTCGGTGCGTATGCATGTTACTATAGCAAAGACAAGTTTATTGTAGTTCTGAATGATTATGACAGATGGCGTGCCTGATTTTACGTAATTTAAATCGTAGGCGCATCGACGCGAAGCGACACAACCTCCTCCTGCAAAGGCGCGCAGCCGTCTGCCGCCCGCGTCCCGCTCCGACCCCTCTCTTCAAAAACAGCTATAAGTTGTCATATCTAATAAAATATTGCATTAAATAAAAATGTAAGAAAACACATTTGTAAATTACATAAATACTCATAATTTGAGCCAAAATTTCTGGCAATATATTTTGAAACAACAATTAAAACAATATTTGTAGGAAAATTATTGCGTTCTAATTTTTTTTTTCTCGTAAACTATACTTCTAAATTAGATTTTTTTAAAAAGGAAATGAAGGTCAATAAATTAGATATCATTACGTCTTTTATATTGAGTACTCTCTTTACATTTGAATGAGCAATAAAGGAAAACTCTGCGGGCAATATGGTATTTTCACGTAATGAGGGCTTAAGATTTTGATACAAAAAAGGAAAAATTATTAAAAACTAGCTGTCGCGGTGAACTTCGTGTCACTTTAAAACCTTCCCTGTTCTTTTACGAATATTTTAAGACTAAAATCAGCCCAATCCAGCCGTTTTCGAGTTTTAGCGCGACTAACACATTTGAAATTCAATTTATATATATATATATATATATATATATATATATATATATATATATATATATATACATACATATATATATATATATATATATATATATATATATATATATATACATGGGCGTACCGAGGGGGGGGCAGCTGCCCCCCCCTGGATCACGTTGGCGTCCCTACTAAGTATATTATCTAGTACTTTTATCTATAAAAATTAAGAAACCGAATTCTTGCCATTTGTTTGCAATGCAATCATTTTACAAAGAAAATTATTAATTTTTTATTCTTTATAAACACCTAGCTTATAAAAAATCTGATTGGCCTGGCCCTGGCCCAGAACCTGGGTAATTTGCCCCCCCCCCCCCCCCCCCCCCCCCTGGACCAGAATCTGGGTAATTTGCCCCCCCCCTGGCCCAGAACCTGGGTACGCCCATGTATATATATATATATATATATAGATTTTAGGGGTCCCCATCCCATAGGTACAACTGAAACAAAAATTTTTTTTTTTTCATCTAACCTATACGTGTGGGGTATCTATGGATAGGTCTTCAAAAATCATATTGAGACTTCTAATATGATTTTTTCTAAGAGAGACTTAAATATGTTTCCCGCCCCCCCCCTCCTCTAACTTCTAAAGTAGGGGCATGATAATTCTAAAAAAATATGATGTACTATCAGAGAAGTTGATTCCTATACAAATCGGGGACCTAAGTAGTTTGGTTGTGTTACGTCAAACCCTGCTGACAGATCACAATTAACATTGAATTGACATGTTCGACCAAATAATATAGGTCTGTCAATTGCATAGGAGTCAACTTCCTCGATGGTACATTACTATAAAAAGTACCAACGAAAATTGGTTTGAACGAAATCTATCAAGTAGTTTTTTATACATCATAAAATATGGTAAACTTAACTAAATAACTTAAATAAGCTTTCATTAAAACAACTGAAACATAAAAATAAATCAAAACCCTTTTAATTTCATAATAATAACTGCTGCTGCGGAACCCTTCATGGGCGAGTCCAACTCGCACTTGGCCGGTTTTTCTAGATTGATTTGAAAGGGATGACACTACGATGTTGCCACATTTTAATTTCTTCCCTTTTTTGACAGACTATACGCCCCACTCGTTTCTTAGAGATACATACTGCAGGAGTGCATACGATAGGTTTGCCCGTCGCCAGCTTTTTTATTACATTTGCCTACTTTGTGTTTCCGTTTAGTTTTGTGAATGTAAATACACTTTTTTATATAAACAAGTAAAATACAGGTCAATAAATTAATGTATGTATTTTTTATAGGCATCTTATCGTTTTTATATATTTTCGACCAAGAAATATTTTGGCCTCAGCTGAGAGGTATTCTTTATTATCTTAAGTATGAAAATACGCATTCATGATTTGTTGTATAGTTAACTAGATGACGCCTGCAACTCCGTTGCGCCAAAATTAGTTTATCGCGCGGGAACCTCGCATTTTTCCGGGATAAAAAGTATCCTATGTCCTTTCCCGGGACTCAAACTATTTCCATTCCAAATTTCAGTAAAATCAGTTCA
Organism: Aricia agestis; assembly: GCF_905147365.1. Lineage (NCBI taxonomy): Eukaryota > Metazoa > Arthropoda > Insecta > Lepidoptera > Lycaenidae > Aricia > Aricia agestis. The sequence continues at coordinate 9,505,382 of NC_056414.1, read as the reverse complement.
GCGGTTAGAGCGTGAAGAGGTAACAGACAGACAGACAGACACACTTTCGCATTTATAATATGAGTATGGAAGTATAGATAGTATGGATTGTCAAACTCTTAATTAAATTGAAGTTAAATCACCATTAAGCGTCAATGAGTGCGGCCTTAACTCTTTGTTTATGACATGCAGCGGGGCGGTCCCCCGGCGAGGCGGTGAGCGCGGCGAGCGCGGCGGGCTACGCGCACTACGCGCACGCCGCCGCCGCCGAGTACTCGCCGCACCGACCCGCGCACACGCCCCCCGCGCCGCCCGCCTCCGCGCCCCACACCACCTGGACCACGCTGCGCCCGGTCAGTATATACGCAGATTAAAAAATAAAGTATTGATAATCATCGATTTTTTGACAAAATAAGTATGTACTTACATAGTACACTGAGTTAGCTGCAGTTGTAATTAACCCGTCGATCGTGGAAAAAACGAGACACAATAGAACATCTATTGTGTCTCGGTCACCGGTGACCGTATGGGCATAGTAAAAGGAGGGGAAGTAAGTTATCTTCATACAAAGGCACCGCGCGCGGCTTCTATGTGTGCGCCATAGAGCATTGATACTATGGCGCACACATACAAGCCGCGCGCGGTACCTTTGTATGAAGATAACTTACTTCCCCTCCTTTTACTATGGTATGGGGCTTGATGAATTAAAACAAAAGTGAATTCCGAATATGTAAGTCAGTAGGCCAACGTAATGGCTAAAAGAACATATTAAGCAGCGTGGGCATTAGTAATTTCTAATTATAATAAAATAAAGTCACGAAGTGTTATGCAGTACGATAACGTAACTTATATCCACAGAGCGGCGGTGCGAGCGGGGAGAGCTACGCGTACAGCGGCGAGGGCGGTACGGGCGCGGTGGCGGGGGCAGCGGGGGGCAGCCCCGCGCGCTCGCCGCCCGCGCCCGCCTACCTGCCGCCCGCGCACTACCAGCACCCGCCCGCGCATGCGCACCCCACACACCCCGCACACCCCACACACCCCGCGCACCCGCCGCATCCGCAGCACGGTGAGACTCAAATTACATAATTTCGGTTCAACATTTGAATGTTACTCGGGCAACTTCGTCTTTCAAAATATAATTATGAGTTTTACTAAGGGATATTAAGAATGCGGTGTGCAGTTTTAGTATTATAAATATTGAAACTTATTACTCAACGAATCCTAAGAATAAGACTCTGTTTGTTAATTACTTTTGCACTAGTTATTAAAATAATAATATGTATCAATATTACTTCGCCACATCACAGTAATTTTGAATTTCATTCAAAAACCCATTTGTGTGCACCTTTTGACTGGCGATACAAGATGTGTTGTTGTGCAGGCATGTGGGCGTGGCAGAGTGGTGTGGGCGGAGTGGGCGGCGCCGGGGCGGCCGAGGGCCACGCGCCGCACGAGCTGTCTGACATGCTTCAGATCCTCGACCAGGGCGGCGCCAGCACCTTCGAGGATCTCAACATCAACATGTTCAACTCCAGCTTCGAGTAGACTGACGTTTCCTGGTGGTCAGGACGAACGGTTACAAACTCGCAGGAGTTGAGTTGATTTTGTTTTCCGCATCGTGTAAAAGGAACGCTGGAGACAGTACGATTCGTATGCCGACATTCTTTTTACATAAAAATTGTAGCAACTTGTACTTTTACTGCAGTGACTCATCGGGGATGATGCTATTTCACACGCATAATATTATATTTTATGGTATTTTATTTTGACTCTGATTATGTGTAGGCTGCAAAAAAAAGTAAGGCGAAGATAAATTACTTAAAATATACGGTGCTCCCAAAGTGATAATGCGCATAGAAATTTTCGTAATTTTTCGGCAACGGTCGTATTTCCCGAGCGCCGGAAGACGTCGATGCAAGCGCTGTTTTAAATTTAACTAAGAAAAAAGCGCTTTGCAGTGACGTAGAGGCGCCTGACGTTGCTTGGATGTTACCACGGTAACGCCGCCATGGCTTCCCGGTGAGTTATCTAAGCACTTATTGCCGTCAATAAGTGCTTAGATAACTCACCGGGAAGCCATGGCGGCGTTACCATAGTCGCCGACGTGTACAAAGGCGTCAGCCAATCAGCCCATCAGCCCATTTGTCATGTCTAGATTGTTTACCTGTCGCTCGCGGGCGGGGAACGCTGCACGCGCCGCGTGCGACGGCTGACCCGCTCAACGCAGTGCTGCTCTATGGGTGACATGAAACAAGCACGCCTCGCGGGTGGCCGCGCCGGGCGCACGCTTAACGCAGCAAACGCCCTAAAATATATCATATTATAGTCGGTAGCTGTTCGCTGTCGCCGGTCCGTACCGGCGACAGGTCAACAATCTAGACGTGACAAATGGGCTGATTGGCTGACGCCTTTGTACACGTCGGCGTCGTCGTCTGTTGGCTAGGTAATATATCTAAAAACATCCATAGGTATCGACTGTACATCCGCGCGATCGAGATCGGCGCACGGTGCACACGCTTAACGCATCGAATGCCCTTACTTCTATTTCCTTTGAACAAAGAGCAAAATGCAAGTGCATTGTTTGGGGCTCTTACGTTTCATAGATTCGGGCGTTTTCGTGATTACGACAATAGGCATGATGACTATTTTTTTTTCTTATCGGTAATTGAAAGACACTTAAAAAATAGAAACATCTTTGAAAGAATGACTGATAGCTTAAAAATTCACCAAGATATGACAATTCAAATATCTCATAAAAAAGACCTGTCCGAAACGCTCCATACAAAGTGCTACGAAAGTATGACGTCAGTCTTTCGTAGTTTGTACGCATCAGGAGACAACTTTGTTCGATAGGTATATTAAATATTGCGTTTATGAAAGTGGTTTTATAACAAAAGTTGCTTTTAATTGCATAAGTTATCGAATTGTATACAAATATTAAGAAATTTAATTGAAAAAAAAAATCGACTTGAATATCCACCTTTGAAGGCGCATAACAAAAAAAATATAAATGCTATTAAGCTGAAATTTTGGGAACACTTATTTTTCACCCTGATTTCTTTATTTTATTAACAAAATTCGCTAATCTTTGACCTTGTATCCCTATTAGGTAAGATTTCCATGCGCATTATTAATTTGGGAGGACTGTACTTGTCACTATTTGTTGCATGATAAACAATAATTATAAAAACGATTTGACATTAAATATTTGTTTTGCAAAACTTTCTCCTACGCATTATATTGAATCATAATAATAATGAAGTACTTATAACAGGGTATGAAATAAAAAAAATCATTTCTATTTTTGACGAGTACTGTTGATTTATTAAAATAATTTAAAGAATGTGGTTCAAGATTTCGTCTAAATCGAACTCCCAATTTTTCCAGAATTATGCGCTACTTAAAATGGCTTTTTTTTCTAATTTCGTCTTTCATGTCTTATTAAATATCCTGTGACGAACATAAAAAATAGCATGACATTAAGTGTCTAAACACACTAGGCCGAAGTTACGCGGCGGAAATTCCGCATGATTACGCCCGCAATGTCAAACGTAATCTATACATATAAATAAAATTGGAGTGTCTGTTTGTAATATTGAAAGAACCGTTTTTTACTACATGCATATGAATGTATATACGCTACATACACCAAAATAACATTTTTTACAATTATTGTCTGTATGTCTGTCTGTCTGTTTGTTCCGGCTAATCTCCGAAATGGCTAGAGCGATTTTGGCGGGACTTTTTTGGCAGATAGCTGATGTACTTAGTAAGGAATAACTAAGGCTACTTTTTAACCAACTTCCGAAAAGGAGGATGATATATTTTACTATTTTTGGTATTTGTTCTCGGACAACTACGCCATTTGTGGACCGATTTTCAAAATTCTTTTGTTGTTGTATAAGATGAAGCCCGGTTGCGGTAACATGATCACAAAAGTGGTGATCTGATGATGCGATCCATGAGAAATCGACGGGACTCCTTGAAATTCATATAGAAACATAACTAAAGTCTACGCGGAGGAAGTCGCGGGCAACAGCTAGTACAATATACGGAAGGAACGAGACGGAATAGTGTGTCATCGGTAATTTAAAATACATTGCGGGCGTAATCATGCGGAATTTCCGTCGCGTAACTTCGGCCTAGTGTGTTTAGACACTAAGTCTATCTTACAACTTGTCATACAGTTTTTTTTAAATACAGACTTCTAATTATTAAGGTTTAATTTTGCAATAATTTTATCATAATAGATATTATTACGTATGCAAAGCTATAAAATGTTGTTATTGGTGGTAAATTCGTATTAGACAGTTGAAAAAAAGCTAAAGCTTCGGTTTATTTTTTTCTTTTGTTTTGTTTCATAATCTAATTATATTATAATATATTATATTCATACGTAGGTTTCCTCTATGCTCCCATTCTAAAGACGTGTTTCTTATTAAAATCCAACATAATATGTGTTGGATTTTAATCACTTCACTAGTGCATCCATCCTTAGGTATGCATTATTTGTATGTCATTGATATTCTCTTAACAAAAAATGTCGCGTATTGTACCAGCACATTGTAAATATTACGGCAATTATCAATTTTTTTTTTTTTACATTTTTATGTGATAATTTTGGTGACTAAGTGTAATCTCACTATACACATTTTATTTAGCAAAATATTGTGTATAAATCGTCTGATTGTCAACTGTATATAAATTATTTTTCTACAGTTTCACAATAAGATTCGCCTCATACAAAAGACGTATTAATAAAATCAATGAATGTCAACTTTTATTCTGGAACGCTATAAAAGTTTAGTATTATTTTAACTTTTTTATGTTATCAACCATGCCTCTAGCTATTTCATAGGAATTAGGAGATTTTTATTATTTCCGACTCTTCCCGTATGCGTAGTGAATGTCATTAACTGAATGACTTTAAGACCCAGTTTCATCAAGCAATATTAAATAAATAATGGCTTGTTAAATCAGCTAATGGCCTGTTAGAGCTATGGAGCGTTCCACCATGCCCTAATGTTATCATGTTAAGATCCAATTTCACCAACGACTGTTAAAATTAACGCTCGAATTAGTATCACGTTACCTCTTTCGTTTTTCTTACTTACTTGACATTTTAACAAGCTGTTAGCACTAACAGACGTTGGTGAAATTGGGGCTAAATCACCTAACACGGTGTTAAATTTAATTCCTGCTATGGAGGTCCGTTAAATATTTAACAGGCTAATGAGTCAAAATAACAACTTTCAAAGACAATAATATGCAATATCAATAAAAGAATCTGTTTTGACTTTTGAGTCTTTCCGCCATGTTTCCGCTACGTCCTTATTATTAATTATTTTCATAGTTATGAATAATTATTTATTTTTACTTTGCCAAAAAGCCTTTGGATTTTCCTTGACATTGCAAATATGCTAACTTGTATCAAAATTACCAAACCGAAATATGTAAATAAAAGTTTGTATTATGATTCATGCTTTCAGCTTTGACAGATAATAATTATTAACCTGTTAAATTAAGAACTATTATAGCGTAACAAATGTATGCGATCAGTGATATTTTAATTTGGTCGCATTATCTTCTATTATACTACTATGGAAGAAAGTGACACATTGCAGCAAACATGTCGTATTAATCTTGTACATTGCAATTTCGTCGCCTTATAACAAGAATAAACGAATTGATAGTTGTTCACTCGTTGTTCACTTACATAGCATTTACTAATCCGCTGTTAAATTTTTACTGTGGGACATAAGTATTTTAACAGTCTGTTTAATTTTATAAGCTCCGTTAAGTAATGCCATGTTAGGATTTAACAAACATAGGTTGGTGAAATTGGGTCTAAAGATATTATACTGTTAGTAGTATCAATCAAAAGATTGCGTAATTTTCGTAAATAATAATTGAACCATTTAACATGTGGCATGGCGCGATTTAACATTTGAAACCAAATCTAGAAAGCTAAAAAATGTCTTGTCATAATATTACTTATATTAAAATAATAATTATTAGGGTAAGTTCGAAAATTGGGAAGATTTGGATAATTAGGTTACGTTAAACCAGCGAGTTTGTGCACCTTGGTGCTAAGTGAAGATAATCAGACTATCGCTTAAAATTTAAATATCTTAAATTACAAATTACCTTGTATTCGAACTTACTGTGATTAATCAACATTTTTTCAAAATTTAAAAACTGACTTCTAGGTACTCTTGTTGTCAAGAGGATGAAATATGAACACCTTAAATTCAATTATAATAATATAATACTAGCTGTCCCGGCAAACGTTGTTTTGCCTTATAAATATTTTTGGTATGAAAAATAGATGTTGGCCGATTCTCAGACCTACTCAATATGCTCACAAAATTTCATGAGAATCGGTCAAGCCGTTTCGGAGGAGTATGGCAACGAAAACTGTGACACGAGAATTTTAAATATTAGATAAACATTTAAAAATTCTTTTGGGGAAAATTACCTCAATACTTCTTAAAACTTTAGGACCTTATTACATGGCAAGAAGCTTATTTTATTTGGTCACTCTCTGGATTTACATCGCATCTACTAGGAATTAGGATCTAACAATTAACATGTTTCGTAAACACGACCTCAAAAATGTTTAAAGTTATATTCTTGCACAATACTCGTTATAATAAGCATTTCTAAATTGTGCATAATTCAAGTATAAGGCTCCCGCGCACTCGGCTGCCGTGCTGCGAAATAATATTAGTAATAATTGTAAATCACATTTAAGGCAGCACAGTTTTATTACTTAATTACTATTTTTCCATAAAAGGAAGAGTTTGAAATATCATTTGATATTATGCTGAATAATCAGTAAATTATTATGAGGCTGAAAGTGAAGTAGCATTCCTTTGCTGATCAATATTATTTGACCAAAAATTATCGTCTAGTAATAAAATATATAAACATATACCTACAAATTAGCTTTTTAAAAATTTCATAAGCCTTACAAAGCACAAATTGTTGGCGTGCCGTGTGACTCGAATCACCTGATGCTAACACTTGATATAATTAATAATCTAGATTACTTATTACCAACTGTGGCAATGTTTAAGTATCGATTTAGATATTTGATATTTTTTGTTAGGTAGAAATTATTATTTTTATATTGTAATTGTTTAAGTTAGGGATATAGTTTCATAAAGACATAAACGAGAACTTTCTAATACGTACATATTATATGCCCTGGGTTACATGCTTTATGAACCTCATATATATGTACCAATAATCATAAGCAATGAAAGTTAAATATTATGGCAGCTCCAATCAGCTTAGGCGCTTTGCAGACGAAGGGGCGGGGCGGGCCGGTCAGTTTCGCCGCGAATGATAGCACAAAGGGAATCCTATATTACCAACGCACACGGCGGGCAAAAAGACCGCTCCGCAGATGCCCTGCGGGCACTGGCGGCACATGTCCGAGGCTGCCCGCCGTGGATCACACAAACCAGTTTACATGCAGTAACGCAGACGGCGTGTGCTTTGTGTACGCGGCGCGGGCAGCCGCAGACATCGACGGGCGTACGCAGCGAAGTTGACCGGCCCGCCCCGCCCCGTCGTCTAGACAGCGCCTTAGGGTAAAAATGTGAAGACCATAAGAAGGACATTTTATTATTAAGTGTCTGATTATGAAAATATGTATTAGAAAGAAAAAAGTAGTGTTCAACCGATGTTCGATTTTGGCAGAAGCCGAATGTATAAAATCACAATGAAATTAAAATTAATAGAATCTTGTAGCCAAACTAAGATAAACATAGTTTGACTACAAGATTCTATTAATATAATGTCCAATGTAATTATATAAGTTAGTATGTATTTCAATAAATTGAGAACATTATGGTTATTCTTTTTAATGTCATATTAGATTGAATTTGAAAAATAATAAATTATAGCACGGAAAACTATTTCCATGCTATCATTCCATTCCATTTCCATATTATGTACTAAGGTAATAAGTAAAGTTAAAAAAGTTTCCTGTTTCGACGTTTTTTTACGAGAAAATTTTGGTGAGCATGATAATAATTTAAGCCAAAGTCGAAACTTCGATTGTACACTAGTGCATAGTTATTTTAGAATAATTATTACAATTATATTATAATATTTTCAAGTTTCTTTTAAATCATGACCATGTAATGTAAGTAAAGCATTTATGTTTTTTATTACCTTATATTCTTATTATTATTTCATGAAAACAATGTTAGGATACCAGAATTTTGTAAAAGATTTTTCAATAAATTTAAGCGAATTTTTTAATCGTATTTTTGTTTAAAAAACCACCTAAACAACGATTATTACTTGCAAGTTCACTTTTAAAATATTAAAGTGTTCTCGAAAGGGGAGAAATTGTTCTAGTCCTCAAGGTTCAGAATTTGGCAAAAACCGCAAATGCTCACCAATGCCTTTGAGGCTGCAAATCCGAGAGCTAGGTGTAGGACGGGAGTGGAGAGCAAGAGGGCGTCTCTTTCAAATCTTGTTACCTGTTTTATGGGGCTCCGGGAGATAATGAGAACCTCCCCGGCTTAACCAGTCTCAGTGATGAGGGAAACACTTCAGGAGGTCAGGGGAGATCCTCAGCGGAGCTATAGAAAAAGAGACTTAGAATTTTTTTTTTATTTGGTTTTGTTGGCAATGTACGGTACCAGCAGCATTGTGGTGCCAGTATTGGATTAGGGGTACAATCATGGGCGTAAATAAGGGGGGGGGGGGGGGAGGGGGGCATTACTGTCCATCTTACTTGTTCAATCGACAATATATTATGTACCCACCGATTTTCATCGGCGAGGTACATGTATTTTTTTCTATTTACAATATAATTATTATTATACTGTGGAGCTTGTCCGAAGGCAGAGTAGGTATTTTGGCTGCTGCAGAACCCTTCATAGGCGAGTCCAACTCGCACTTGGTCGCATTTTTACGTTAGGGGACACCCCCCCCCCCCCCCCCCCCCCCCCTTATCAAAGCTATATAATATACGCCCGTGGGTGCAATATTAAAATTATTGAGTCGCGGTGTTTGTTGCCAAGTATAATAGGTGTACCAGGATCTGATGGCAGATTTTCAAAAAATATCCTTGATCATTGGATAAATTGTTATATTTGCATGTATTAGTACACAGAATCAGCCGCAAAAAAAACCGGCCAAGTGCGAGTTGGACTCGCCCATGAAGGATTCCGCCCGCAGCAGCAATAAGGTTTATTTTTATGAAATTAAGAGGTTTTTGATTTGTTTTCATATTTCAGTTGATTTAATGAAAGTTTAATTAAGGTATACCATTAATTATGACGTATAAAAAAACTACTGGCTAGATGTCGTTCGAACCAATTTTTGTTGGTAGTTTTTGTAGTAATGTACATCATATATTTTTATTAGACTTATCATGCCCCTACTTTAGAAGTTAGAGGGGGGGGGGGAGGGGGACACATTTTAACACTTTGGAAGAGCGTCTCTCGCAAACTATTCAGGTTAGAAAATGATATTAGAAACCTCAATATGAATTTTGAAGACCTATCCATAGATACCCAAAGACTTCTATTGTAGACACGTATAGGTAAATTTTTTTTTTTGTTTCAGTTGTATAATTATGTAGGTATGGACCCCTAAAATTTTTAATAATTTTTCCATTTTTGTATCAAAATCTTAAAACGGTTCACGAACTACATCTACTTACCAAGTTTCAATAGTATAGCCATTGAGGTACTATAGACTATAATACTTTATCTATGAGTATAGCTCTTATAGTTTCGGAGAAAAGTGGCTGTAACATACGGACGGACAGACAGACAGACATGACGAATCTATAAGGGTTCCGTTTTTTGCCGTTTGGCTACGGAACCCTAAAAAATATCAAAATGTTTTATTCCAATTACCCCGGCATTACCGGGGTAATTGGAATAAAATTTGTTTGCAATACAATCTTTTTACAAATAAAATTATTTATTTTTTATTCTTTATAAACACCTAGCTTATAAAAAATCTGATCTGAGCCAAGAAATAGAGGAAAATGTGTAAAAAACGGGGGAAATTATTTGAAAGGGCTTATCTCACGAACTACTAGAACATTTTTTCTGTTATTTGGATCAGATAAGAAGTAGATCACGTAAAGGATCATAAACTTTTTTTGTGGACTATATTAGAAATATCTCATTTACGTCGGCAAAGCTGCGCGTATATTTCGCGTGGTCACGACATCACGCGTAAACAGCTGGACCCATTTTGCTGAAATTTGGTATAAAGATACTTTGAGTCCCGAAAAAGAACATAGGATACATTTTGTCTCGGAAAAATGTACGGTTACTGCACAAAATACTTTTATGATTTGTGCATAAACTATTTATTCTATTTTGAGGAAATTTGGCATGGAGATTGGGATACTAATTTGAATCTGGGACAAGGACTGTTTTTTTGTCCCGGAAAAATGTGCGGTTCCCATTCAATATACTTTTCTGATTTGCGCGTAAACGATTCAATCGAAGTACGGGAACAACTATAAACTTAAGTCCACGCGGACGAAGTCGCGGGCAACAGCTAGTATTTTTTTTTATTTTTTTTTTTAATGAAATAAGGGGGCAAACGAGCAAACGGGTCACCTGATGGAAAGCAACTTCCGTCGCCCATGAACACTCGCAGCATCAGAAGAGCTGCAAGTGTGTTGCCGGCCTTTTAAGGGAAGGGAAGGGAATAGGGTAGGGGTTAGGGGATTGGGCCTCCGGTAAACTCACTCACTCGGCGAAACACAGCGCAAGCGCTGTTTCACGCCGGTTTTCTGTGAGAACGTGGTATTTATCCGGTCGAGCCGGCCCATTCGTGCCGAAGCATGGCTCTCCCACGTGTAAAAAATTTAACGAAATAACCGAAATGACTGGGAGAATTTATACTATCATTTTGAAAGAAAAAACACTGAAAATAAATACAAGGAGTGGGAAGTAACCCTTTATTAGGATATTGAAGAGCTGATTATTGAAGATGAAAGTGCCTCTTCACTGTGATACACCACTGCTGTAACTACATGGACTAGAAAGCTTGCTAATGTATACTCTAAGAGACCAACAAAGAGTGCGAGAGAGAAGAAAATCCTTTATGGAATTATAACAAGATGAAAAGAGAGAGGCAGTCTAATGAAAATTGTAACAACTTTTATTTGACAGGTCGTCAAAAGTCGTCAATCGTTTTTATGCCCTTTCGGTATTTGTAATTTATTATTTAAATCGTATGTTATTTTCAACAAATACTATTATATATAACAATAATAACTTGTGCTGTGAGTGATTGCAGTGTAAATCATAGGAATAATCCTGAAAAATATACATTTCACCCGTAATTAATCTTCATTTCCTAATTGCTACGATGTGTTTATTTTTGCTATATTCTGGTCTTTAGTTCTCTATTTCAAATAAAATATTGTGAATCCTCCCTTTTACTTTCATATTTTGCGTAACTAAAGGTACTATTGTTCCTATATTACACAAATTTTGAAGAAAAATTTTTCATCAAAATTTCTTACATATACGCTAGTGCTTGAATCAAATTTATCGATATGCTTATCGATATTTTACAATAACATAAATCTAAAGTAAAAATCATTTACCTTTATATTTATCACCTTAAGCCCGGCCGCACATTATCCGAAATTTCTGATCAGAAAAATTCGGACGCCCGGCGGAACGCACTCTGTTCATACATTTTGTTGTAGACCCATTATACTGTTACGTGCTAGGGTTCGAGGATTTGGAGAGAAAGACCTGGTGACTCTCTTGAAGACTTTATTAACACTGCACTAAACACTAGGTCACAACACTTAGCACTAAGTCCAAACACTAATCACTAGGTCCAATCACTAAGCACTATCACTGTCCTAGGTCGTAGCCAAGTCGCAGGTTTCACTAGTTCACTCACTATTGATCACTTGTGTTCACTCCGAAATCGCCTTGATGATCGCTCGAACCAAACTGAATTGCCGGGCGTGCCTGCGGCTCTTTTTATATGGCGAGACGAATTCCAGAAATTTCCCGATTTCACGTAAACAAGTAAACAACCGTGGGAAATTTCTAGTAGGCTCGGGAATGTGCCACAATAAAACTGCCGTCCTTGCGATAGTGCAGTAGGTTGAATTTAATTTAGACCTTATGGACTCAGTCATAAGGTCTAAATTCAAACACGCTAACAAATAAAGGGTAAACACGTAAACAAACATTGGACCTTTTTAGAAGGTTCGAGTATGTACTTGCGCACCACGTGTCCGTATACCATGTACCGTAACACTACTCCCCTCTTAGAGATGCTCGTCCCGAGCATCATTGTTACTGCCATGGTATCGCGCCAGACGGTCTATGTGTACCACTTTGAATGTCCCTCTTGGTTGCTTTTGAATCCTGTAAGTCACATCATTCAATCGGGTAACCACTTTGTATGGGCCGTCCCACTTGGTCTGCAACTTTGGAGATTTGCCTTTTCGGCGAGTTGGGTTATGCAGCCACACCAGTGACCCTTCTTCGAAGCCGCTTGTATTCGATTTCCGGTCGTATCTGGTCTTCATGTTCTCACTTGACTGTAACCCATTTTCCCGAACCATGGCGTGTATATAGCGCATCTTTTCCCTTAAATCGCAGACATAATCTGGTACGGTCTTTGGTTCTTCCGGTGATCCTCCTGTCAAAAGGTCTACTGGTACTCGTAGTTCTCTACCGTAATTGACATACGCCGGGGTAGCTTTTATGCTCTCATGCTCGGCGGTACGGTACGACAGAAGGAAGAGTGGTATATACTTGTCCCAGTCCTTTTGTTTGTCATCTACCAATTTCGCCAAATGCCTCTCAAGGGTCTGGTTAAATCTCTCAACCATTCCATCAGACTGTGGATGGTACGCGGTGGTCCTCGTTTTATGCATTCCCAAAATTCTGCACACTTCCTGGAAGACCTGCGATTCGAAATTCCTGCCCTGATCGGAATGGATTTCTAGAGGCACACCAAAGCGAGATATTACTTCTTCGACTAGCTTAGAAGCAACTGTTGTAGCTTCCTGGTTTGGTATGGCGAACACTTCTGGCCATTTGGTGAAGTAATCCATGACAACCATAAAATACTTGTTTCCTGATTCCGTTACAGGAAATGGCCCAGCTACGTCAACTGCGATTCGTTCCCACGGTGCGCCAACGTTATACAAGCGCAGGCTCCCACGGCTTCTTGTCTGTGGTCCCTTCACTGCAGCGCAAGTAGTACATTTGCGGCACCAATCCTGTACATCGTCTCGACAATGCAACCAGTAGAATCGTTCTCGCACTTTTTTTAACGTCCTCTTTACTCCTAGATGACCTCCTGATACGCCATCATGCATTTCACGGAGAACATCCGGTACTCTCGTACTTGGGACAACTATCTGAAGATGGAACTCTCTGCCGTTGGTCTTCTCCCATTTCCGGTAGAGTATTCCGTTTTGAAGTATCAGACTGTCCCATTGCGCCCAGTACGCCTTAGTGACAGCGCCAGTGGGTGCAACCTCACTCCAGATTGGTTTTTCATCACCCCGTTTCTTCCATGTGATGATATGCCGAAGGTCGTCATCTGTTTCTTGAGCCTCCCTCATAGCATCATTCTCCCATGGGCCCAAAGGACTTGTTTTCGTTAACTTTAATGTTACTTCATTAGATTCCTGCTTAACACAATGTTTGCAGTCTTCCGAACACGGCCTTCGCGAAAGTGCGTCGGCATTCCCATGTGCCTTTCCGCTGCGGTGTTCCGTCTTGAAGTCATACTCCTGGAGTTGTTCAATCCATCGAGCTACTTGGCCTTCTGGGTTCTTGAATTGTAGTAGCCACTTCAAGGCTGCGTGATCAGTTCGCAGTAAAAAGTGTCTGCCGATGAGATACTTGCTGAAATGTTGTAGCGTCTTTACGACAGCCAAGAGTTCTCTTCTTGTCACACAGTAGTTTCTCTCTGGCTTAGATAAAGATTTGCTGAAATATGCAATTACAACTTCTCTTTCACCCTGTTTTTGAGATAACACCCCTCCAATGGCCGTGTTGCTTGCGTCCGTGTCGACTATAAACTGACCTTCAGGTTGTGGATACCCCAGGATTGGTGTTTCACACAGATGTTTCTTTAGTTTCTGAAAAGAATCTTCGGAAGTCTCGTCCCAAATAAACTGTCGTTTATCTTCTGTCAGTCGATGTAATGGCTTGGCTATCTCTGAGAATCCCTTAACAAAACGCCTGTAGTAGGAGCATAGGCCGAGAAATGCCCGCACTTCGGTTTTGTTCTTAGGGGTTGGCCAATTTTGGACTGCTTCTAGTTTCTCCGGGTCCGTCTGAATTCCATCACTGGAGATAACATGGCCGAGATAGTTCACCTTACTCCTGAATAAACGACACTTTTTCGGATTCAACTTTAATTTGGCTCCCTCTATTTTGGCGAAAACTCGTTCTAAGTTTCGCAAATGGTCTTCGAAGTCGCGGCCAACAATGATGACGTCGTCCAAATAGACTAAGCAAGCCTCTCCAACTAAGCCTGCCAGTACACACTCCATGAGTCGCTCAAATGTGGCAGGTGCGTTGCACAATCCAAAGGGCATGACGTTAAACTGCCATAAACCTTTACCGGTGGAGAAAGCTGTCTTCTCTTTGTCTTTTGGATGAATTTCCACCTGCCAGTATCCAGATTTCAGGTCCAGGGTCGAGAACCATTTCATGCCACTCAAGGTATCCAGAGAGTCGTCAATTCGAGGTAATGGATAACTGTCCTTCTTGGTGACATCATTGAGACGTCTGTAGTCCACACAAAATCTTGTACTGCCATCTTTCTTCTTCACTAATACAACCGGTGAGCACCACGGACTTGCAGACGGTTCAATGATCTTATGCCTTCTCATGTCCTCCAAAAGGCCTCCAACTTCTTTTTCCTTTGCAATGGGTATCCGTCTTGCTCGTTGACGAATTGGGTTCTCGCTTCCGGTATCTATCCTGTGCTGAACCATCGACGTTCTTCCAAGGTCGCCTTCCTGACTGGAGAAGATATTCGCGTGGCGTTGTAAAAACTTCTTAGCTTTCATGCCCTGCGAATAAGTCAGATTACTCTTGCAGTCATCGAGTAGTTCAGTCACTATTCCATAGTTGCTGGTGTTTGCTGAGTCTGAGCCTGTGATCGAACTACACTTTCTCATCCAGACAACTTCCTCGCACTTTCCAATGACGTCACCTTTGTTCAAGCAGATCTCGCGATCAGCAAGATTCAAAACCCTGACCACAGCGTTACTGCTTCCACTAACAAGGGTTCTCGCCGTCATCAGTTTTTGCGCTGATGTCTTGGTAGGTGTGTCTTCGATCAACACGCATCTATTCAACTTCTTCTTTCCAGCTGGCGGTAGTTTCACCAGCACCCGAGCTTCCGCACGTCCAGGTATTATGACTTTCTTTACACATTCAACTTTCCCGCAGGCGCCTCCAAGGATGAAAATTTCTTCTTCACCACACTTGAAAACTCCGTCAGCGACATTAATTCTGCAGTTGTGCTTCTTCATGAAATCCAAACCCAAGATGCAATCATCCATAATCTCAGCCACGATAACGTCATGAGGGTATGAGGACTCCCCCACATTAATCGTAACTGACATTTCTCCCAGGACGGGTATTGGCTGACCGGAGGCGGTAAGAAGCCGACAGTTAATTCTCCTCTTGTGCCTCCTTGTGGCTTTTATCAAATTTGGGTTCACTATTGTTCTAGAGGCTCCTGTGTCTAGAGTCATTTTGCAGTCCATCCCGTTAATAGTCCCCTGAATCACCAGACTATTCCCGCTACTTGCTTGGGAGACAACCGTTATTGGGGCTTCCTCCGTGTCAGCCAGCACTCGCCCCTTAGTCCTGGCTTTTATTCGTTTCCCTGCTCCCGGACAGGGGACGAAGCCCCTTGCTTCTTCAGCTCCTCCATTTGTTCCTCGAGCCTTTTCATTCTTGCCATCTGGGTCTCCTTCTGCGGGCAGTTGAGCTGAAGATGGCCCCTCTCGCCGCACTTGTAGCACATGGCTCCAAAACTTTTCTTCGTGGGAGCCTTGACCTCCTTGACTTCCTCAGAGACCTCGTGGATCTTATGGGTCTGTCGTATGTCACGGCGAACAGCCTCGACTTCCAAAGCATGCGCCAATACTTCCTTAAGCGAGGTGTGGTGACGAAGCCTCACCGCAGCTCTGACCTCCAGATCCCTGATTCCGTCGACAAATGCTTGCACAATATTCATGTCGACCATCTTGGCGTCAGCTCCTGGGTGTGCCTTCTTGACGAGTTTTTCAATTTCCAACGCCCATTGTTGTAATCCTTCTCCTGAGCGTTGGACTCTGTCACGAAGTTGAGCACGGAACACGTGCTCCAGGTGTCGCTCCCCGTATCTGGATTCAAGGGCTTCCATCAGGTCTTTGAACCCATTTCCTGTATGTGCTTCCAGGACTGACAAGGCTTGCCCTCTGAGCGCGACAGTGAGAGCGGTCAGGCATTGTTCGTCAGTCCATCCGTTGGCAGAAGCAACCGTCTGGAATTGCTGACGATAAGCGTTCCAGGAAGTAGTACCGTCGTATGGTGGCACTTTAACTCTTGGTCCTTGTACCACTACGGAAGCTCCACTAGACGCCGCGATTCCTGTGGTTTCCAGGCGCACTACTTTCTTCTGTAGTTCAGTGAGGCCGGTTTTCACATTTTCCACATCCACTCCTAACCCGGTAACGCGTTCGTCCATTACGTCGACATCTTTACGAAGCTTAGTCACCGTGTCACTAACATCCTTTATAGCTCCAAGTGCTTTTTCTTGGAGGTCTTTTTGCTGCTCTTGTGATTCTCGAATCGCTCTGATTTCAGCCTTCTGAAATTCTTGCAAAGCGCCGAGCTTGCGGTCTTGTGACTCCATCATTGCCCTTTGAGAATCTTGCAAAGCGTGAATTAACTCAATTATGCTTTCTAATTGAGGAGCCATTTGAGGGGCCGTAGAAACAACGGGTGTGGCTGGATGGATGGAGCTGGTCGACGGGGCCTGAGCAGGCAGGACTTGAGTAGGTGGAGCCTGGTGGGCGGGGCCAGTGGGCGTGGTCTGAGTGGGCGTGGCCTGGTGGGCGGAGCCAGTGGGTGTGGCCAGAGTGGGCGTGGCCTGGTGGGCGGAGCCAGTGGGCGGGGCTTCGCCCAAAGTGGGCGGAGCCTGGTGGGCGTGGTCAGTGGGTGGAACCTGGTGGGCGGGGCCAGTAGGTGGGGCCTGTCCCTCAGTGGGCGGAGCTTGGTCCCCAGTGGGTGTGGCCTCCGCAACTCCTCTCTCGGAGTCAATGGCAGCAGCTCGCTGCGCCCTTGTCCTGACACTCCCCTTGAAGTCCTCTCTCGGAGTCAATGGCATCTCCAAATCTCACTTCCGACACCAGTTGTTACGTGCTAGGGTTCGAGGATTTGGAGAGAAAGACCTGGTGACTCTCTTGAAGACTTTATTAACACTGCACTAAACACTAGGTCACAACACTTAGCACTAAGTCCAAACACTAATCACTAGGTCCAATCACTAAGCACTATCACTGTCCTAGGTCGTAGCCAAGTCGCAGGTTTCACTAGTTCACTCACTATTGATCACTTGTGTTCACTCCGAAATCGCCTTGATGATCGTTCGAACCAAACTGAATTGCCGGGCGTGCCTGCGGCTCTTTTTATATGGCGAGACGAATTCCAGAAATTTCCCGATTTCACGTAAACAAGTAAACAACCGTGGGAAATTTCTAGTAGGCTCGGGAATGTGCCACAATAAAACTGCCGTCCTTGCGATAGTGCAGTAGGTTGAATTTAATTTAGACCTTATGAACTCAGTCATAAGGTCTAAATTCAAACACGCTAACAAATAAAGGGTAAACACGTAAACAAACATTGGACCTTTTTAGAAGGTTCGAGTATGTACTTGCGCACCACGTGTCCGTATACCATGTACCGTAACAATACTAAAAGAATTTCTGACGTGTCAAAATGTATGAGCGGGGCGGGGCGTCCGAATTTTTGTGATCAGAAATTCGGAAAATGTGCGGCCGGACTAAAAAGAACATATTATTTTTTTTTAACTAATATAATATAGTATAGTATAATATAGCTAATATAATATAACTACTATAATATAGAGTGACTCTAAAACTAGAGGAAGGTTTATATTTATATATCATAATCATTTGTTTTACAGATTCCCTCAAGATCCTCTAATAAGAGGAAAATGGCTGAAATTAATTGGGCGTGTTGGTTGGAATCCCAAGAAAAATTCAACAATATGTAGGCAAACATTTCATTGAAATTTTTTAAAGAAAAATTAGAATAAATACTATTTTGGTTAAAGGAGCTATCCCAACTTTATTTGTGCCAGTAATTTTAACATACTGTTGCACTTGTTACTGAAGCAATTATTAAAAATAAGCAATTATAAGCAATTAATGCTTTTTAGTTCATTTAAGATTATACTTATATGAACTAAAAAGTATTAAATAATCCTTATTCTGTACTCAATCTTCATAATTTTGAAGTCGGTACCAGTCCTAAGTATATAAGTTGCTGTTATACCTATTCTGTCAGAGAACTGGCGATTAGGTTAGCTGGTACCGATTGCAAAATAATGAAGATTGAGAACAGAATTAATACTGAGTACAGAATAAGAATTATTTAATACTTTTTAGTTCATTTAAGTATAATATTACTATTGTCATTGCCTTGGAAGTCGGTTTTAATTTTTTGTTTAAAAATAATAATTTTACTCATTTCAGCTGTCCTTAACGTTTTCTATACGTCTTACAGTTGGTGTTTTAAAAATTCAAAATCAAAATTGCTTTATTTCTGAACAAATCTAAAATAAAATATATTTTCAGAACACATGGTGCCTACCACCGGTTCGGTAACTAAGCCGACGAGAAGAACCGGCGTAAGAAACTCGCACGCCCACTTTTTATTAAAAAAAGGGAGAAAAAAAATAATCTTTTAAAACAAAATTTACAATGCTGTAACTAAAAATTATACAATGTAAACATAGATAGATACATAATAATTGTAAGTCATGTAGAAGTAGCCTTGCAAGCAGTCATTCAGCATTCTACTCCCAAGATGTGCCATCAATTATGAAATCATTTTGGCTTTGGCACAAAACGTTCTTTGACTACTTCTTTAAATTTATTAATCGAAAGATTTTGAACGTTTTCTGGGACCATATGTTCCCATTTGAATATCAAAGAGTCACTTCGATTTCTCATTGTTTCCATCACCAGACCACCACTTTTGTGAACATGATACCTACTCGGAACAATACAATGTACAGCAAAAGAAAAAATTTGAAAATCGGTTCATAAACGGCGGAGTAATCGTTAAACATACATAAAAATATATTCACAGGCGAACGTCTAGACTCCTCCTGTTTGGAAGTCGGTTCAAAATAATTGTAATAAAATATATGATATTTTATAATATGTATTTAATTTAAGAATAAATTATAATATACTATGTGTGTTGTTTACTTTCAACGTTTACTTTCAATGTAATTCAATGTAAGGACTGATTTACCAGATAAGTTTCAATGTAAGGACTGATTTACCAGATAAGTTATTTAAATTATTTTTATTTGGAACATATTCCAAGCTCTAATGACAGCTTGGAATATGTTCCAAATAAAAATAATTTAAATTAGACTATAAGACAACAGAGGATGTCTCTAGCACTGTAGATCTAATTCAAAATAGTAAACTTAGTTCACTTACGCTGGTGCATCAAAATATACAAGGAATGTCAAATAAGGAACTAGAAATTGATTTATTTTTAAATAACAATAATGTAGATATCTTATGTATTACTGAACATTGGTTCAAGAAAAATGAAATAATGTTAAATTATAGTATGCACCAGCTGGCAAGTTCTTTCTGCAGAGAAAAAGCCATAAGAGGTGGTTCACTCATAATAATTAACAAGAATTTAAAATATAAAGAACGTAAGGACTTAGTGAGCCTCTCTACAGAACGAACAACTAAAATAGCCTGCGTAGAGGTGGGAAACTTTATTATTATATGTGTATACAGGCCTCCACTAGGATTATATGATATATTTGAAAAGGACATGGAGATTTTATTAACAAAAATAAGTGCATCTAACAAACACATTTTACTTTGTGGTGATTTTAATATAAATATTTTAGACAATAATTCAACCACTGTTAGATTCACTTCTTTGTTAAGATCATATAATTTGACAAATTTGTTTTATGAACCCACAAGGATCAGTGGCAACTCTGCTACATGCATTGATAATATTTTTACCAATATAGACTCCTTAAAGAAAGAAGTCTTAAACATACTAAGCTCTGATCACTGTGGACAACGAGCTATTTTCCCCATGAACAAGAATTTCAAAAAAGCATGTAAAAACAAAAGTACTTGTATTCCAATTAATGATAAACGTATTGAGAAGTTTAGGGGTGAAATTATATCTAAAATTGGAAATTTAGAATATAATAGTAGTCCAGATATGACATTTGGTAATCTTTTCAAATTAATTAAAAACCATTTTGATACTACCTTCACCTCTAAGACAGTTGGAAAAAACAATAAGAGTAAATTTAGTGAATGGGCTACACCAGGTATTATGAAAAGCAGATTAAAACTGTATGACCTTTATAATGAAAGAACTATAAATCAAAGTGAACACTTTATAAACTATGTAAGATTATATTCAAAAATATTTAAACAAGTCTGCAGGGCTGCCAAATCTATTCACATTAGAAATAAAATTAAGAATTCAAAAAATAAAGTAAAGACAACGTGGCAAATAATAGCAAGTGAAACTGGAAGAGTCGCCAGTCACAACTCAGATTTTAAATTAAATATAGATAACAAAAATATAACTTCCGACAATGATGTTGCGACTGCTTTTGAGAAATTTTTCGCTGACATTCCAGTTTCAATTACAAGTAACCTAAAGGACTCTCCTGATGATGCTATATTGTTACTTAAAGAAAATGTAAATGAATGTGATATCGACTTTAGATTTAAAAAAGTAGGTCCTGAAGACATTTTAAAAACTTTCAATTCACTAAATATTAAGAACACTACTGATTTGTGGGGCCTATCAATGAAAGTTATTAAATCTATAATCGATGTTATCGCGCCCTACTTAGCGACTATATTTAATGATTGTATAAAAAGTGGCGTATTTCCTGATCTAATGAAACACAGTAAAGTTTTACCTCTTTTTAAATCAGGTAGTAAGTTGGACCCGTCTAATTTCCGACCTATATCTATTTTACCGACATTGAGTAAAATGTATGAAAAGATAATACTGAATCAATTACTAACGCACTTTAATATAAATAATATTTTACATAATAAACAATTTGGATTTACAAAGGGACGGTCTACTACAGACGCAGGCGTTGAATTGATCAGTAGTATTTTTAATGCCTGGGAGACGTCGCAGGATGCTCTAGGAGTTTTTTGCGATCTCTCAAAGGCCTTTGATTGCGTGCAACACAAAACATTGGTCAGGAAACTCTGTCACTATGGCATAAAAGGCACAGCACTCGCCCTCCTAAAATCGTACTTGTCAAATAGAACTCAGAGGGTTGAGATAAATGGTAAAAAATCTGCTGGTGCAAAAATTGAAATGGGGGTCCCACAGGGGTCTATATTAGGACCCTTCCTGTTTCTTATTTATATAAATGACCTGCCATTCTTAATTAAAGATAAACATGGGATAGTATTATTTGCTGATGATACATCTCTTACATTCAATATCAAACGGCTTAATGCGTGTTATGACGAAGTAAATAATGCTCTCTCAAAGATTGTACATTGGTTTAGTGTTAATAATCTTTTACTTAATAGTAAAAAAACAAAATGTATTAAATTCAAATTGCCCAATGTAAGGCAAACGGAAACCAATGTGCTTTTAAATGGTGATGTTATGGAGCTAGTGGATACAGCTGTATTTTTAGGTATTACACTAGACTCCAAGCTTCAGTGGGGCCCTCATATTGCTGGGTTGGCCGACAGACTCAGTTCAGCAGCATATGCAGTAAGTAAGATTAGACAATTTTCAGATGAAACAACAGCACGTCTAGTGTATTTTAGTTACTTTCATAGTATTATGTCCTACGGCATTTTGCTGTGGGGCAATGCTGCAGATATAAATACAATTTTTGTGCTGCAGAAGCGAGCTGTGCGGGCAATCTACAAGTTGGCCCGTAATACTTCACTTAGAGAAAAATTTAAGGAAACTGGAATCTTAACTGTTGCTTCTCAATATGTCCTATCAAATGTATTATATGTTAAAAAGAATATATATCAATTCACGAAAAAATGTGATACCCATGGGAGAAATACTCGTAATAAACATAAGCTTGAAATTCCGGTGACTAGACTTACTAAAGTCAAAAATTCTTTTAAAGGTCAATGTATACGCCTTTATAATAAGATCCCAGAAAGCGTTCAAAATCTCTCAATTAATAGATTTAAAAAAGTTGTTAAAGAACGTTTGTGTACCAAAGCGTACTATAAAGTTACTGATTTTATAAATGATAGTACACCATGGGAATAAGGTCGCCCCCTGCAGAGCTGTTTCATTATAATATGTATAATAATTGTACATTCGTTGTATTTTATTTAGTCATAATGACACTGTTATTTTATAATATATTTTTTGTAATTTTCCATCTTTTTAGAAAAAGATGGCCCCGTGCGAGTTTCTTACGCCGGTTCTTCTCGCCGGGTTAGTTCCCGAACCGGTGGTAGGCATCTGTGTAGCCCCGACGTTCAGAGAATATTTGAAAAAATTTATTCTGAATAAAAAATTTTGAGTTTGAGTTTGAGTTTGAGATAGATTTTACCTGAGTAATAAATAAGTAACTTTATAATGTGTTAAGTGTAAATTATGTACCCCTATAAGAACCTCATGTCATAACATATCCGACGATTGAAAAATCATTCCAAAAGAAAATGTGTATCTACTTTTCAATCGTCACCTTTTTTTGCCAATTAAAATTTATGATACCTAATTTGAAATACAAATCTATCAAATTTGCATATTATTTATTTCTTATAGAAACTCAGGTAAAATAACTCGAACGGACTAAACTATCGATAGCAAAATACTATACTATCGATAGTAAAATATACATCACTAGCACACGCACACATTGACAGATCAAAAATCGTCACGCTTTTTCGAGTTGTCAGGTGGTCTTTACGACAGTATATATTATGTCTATGGTTCCAACACACTCTGACATTGGCGATTCACAAAGGAGCCATAATTTAAAAAGAAGAAGAAGGAGAGTTTTGTCGGGAATGTGAAAGGGTGATGTTGTGTTTTTGTATTTCCTCAAATAGTGTTATTGGTAGGATATTAACCATTCGTTATCGTGCACAATTAGTGTAGGAAAGTGATGCAATATCCAGAAACGAGCTATTTTGTGTCCCCTCCAAAACTCCATCGAAAGTTTCAGTAAAGCGTCTACCACTTTACTGAAACTACCGACTTGACTTCTTGACTGTTTTGACTTTTTACTTCGACTTTGACTAGACTTTTGACCTGACGATATAAAGAAAAGGTTGCTGAAAATTGTATGCAATAATAAGGCAATAATACTGTTTTCCCGCCATTTATAATACTTGACACTGGCTAGTTTTTGTTATACGTAGACACTGGCCATGGTTATATAGCCGAAGAGCCATAATAAGAAAAAAAAGAAGAGGAAGTACTTGTGTCACAGTCTACAGACATAGTATCCCTAAGTAGTCTGTGTCTACAGCAATGATTAAGGAAACAGATGGAGGCGACATAACTACAAAAAAGTGTGGCCGGCGCCATATTGCCAAGAACTAAACATGGCGGTCTATAGTGATGGACACTCGGTTGATATTTGTCGAGGACATCGATAAACGAACATGTTTTATGTGAGCGTCCTGTTATATTGATATCAAAAATGTTTTTTTTTTATATTATATAAAAAAAATATTATTTTTGCCTATTTTGTCTCTATGTATTATAGTACATAGAGACAAAATAGGCAAATATGTTTTTTTTTTTATATAGGAGCCTCCTTAATTTTAATAAAACTATTTAATTTATTTTAAGTTTATTAATTATTATTTAAGTTGCCATTATTGATATCGGGCAAAAATTACCAAAAAATGGGACAAATACTAGTTGTACTCGCGCACGAAGTGTTTACAGTTTATTTTAATTTTACCATCAATTATTATTATTAAAGTATCTATACAACTGAGTATTTTGTGAACATTTCAAGTGCCTATTTTTTTCGCGATATATCGAGACCGATATTGATATTTTTTCAAATATCGATGTATCGATATATCGATATTTTCTTTCAATTTCGACATCCCTTTAATACGACACTTTGACAGTTTATGTACCTCGGAGAACCGGAACATAAAATGGCGGACCGGCCACAGTATTTTGATTTGGTAGAAGACCATGCCGAGTCCAGTTATAATTACAGTGTTGCCAACTTAGTGGAATTTCCACTAGATCTGGTGGTTTAGACGTACCTTTCGGCGGGAAAATTTTGATTTTAGTGGCTAGTGGATTTCTTAGTGGATTAGATTATTTAAGTTAGTGGTAGCTTCGACGTTAAACCACTAGTGAAGAAAACACCGTGGACTGTATAATATCTTATATTCACCTCAAAACTCTACATACTTTCATACCATATTTCTAATACAATAATGTCAGGGCTTGTCATAATACATAGACTATAAATACGTTATACACTCCCCCCCCATGAATATATTAGTTAGTATATTCATAACTGTACATTAAATCGTCACAAATATAATCTCTTTATACCAAAACAAACATAATTATACCTGCCTATTAGAAAGTCTTACATCATAAAATTACTACAATTCACAATAATAACTACTCTAGCCCTACCGTACATAACTTTAAAGCAAAATAGCATCCTCATTTAAAACTACGACACATAAAACAAACTCAATAAATACCTTGTTACGTTAAGTTACCTTTATTAGCTAACACCACAATCAATAGGTAGTATAGAAAAAAAAACCTCAATAACATATTTTTCCAAAACTAAGTAGACTTTCAATTAAATAACACTTACGCTCGCATATTCTACGTTCCGAAAACTACTCTGTTCACAACATTAAATAACCCTATCTTTTATTTCCCGCAACCTTAATTGTTTGCGAACGGATCACCTCTAATATTATAACGAATACTATTATAATCGTCCACTAAATTTGCTGACCTGCTTCTGACCGATGTTTCCTTGTCATAATATACAGTTTTATTAAAGGCTACATCACACTGCTTTCTCGTACAATTCAACCCTCGTGAACTACCATGTTGCTTTTCTGCGTGCAATAACGTGTGGTGCCGCCTATGGCAACATTGACAACCATTGGATCGCTTACACCTAGATGCCCTATGGTATGACCCTAAACAATTAAAACATAATCTAGTGCTATTAACAAAATCTAACCTACTACTCATTTCCATTTGTCGAAACTTTTGACACTCTTCTATCTTGTGACCCTCCTTACAATATCCACACGTTGCAGCAACAACATGGAAAACTTGTGCTCTATGTACCGGCTTCAATCTTGGCCCACTCTCTATCAGCTCTAATCTTGGCCGTTTGTCGACATTTAGTTCTTGTTTTGTCTCTCTCTTTTCCAATTCTAAAATTTCTAATGTTCTAAATTTAGCTTCTAAGAATTTTGTTAGTTCCGTATAAGAAGGTAAGCTTTCTATGTTATGACTAATGTTCTGTTCCCATTCCCTTTTAGAACCTTGGTCTAGTTTTTGAGTGACAATATGATTAATTAATATGTCCCAAGTCGAAACATCGAAACCTAAATTCGACAAGGCACTTAAACACTCATTAGTTGTATCTAGAAGTCTTTTTAATTCACTGCTTCTCTCCACAGTTATATTTTCCTGATCAAATAAGCGTATTAATATGTTGTTAGCTATATATCGCCTATTACTGTATCTTCTATTAATCAATTCCCAACACTTCTCATAATTCTCTGCAGTAATTGGTACATGTCTAAGCAGCTGCTCTGGATCTCCTTTAATGTGGGCTTTCAGATAATACAGTTTTTCTACGTTAGCTAAATTTGAATTTCTATGTATAACTGTCTCAAACAAGTCGTGGAATGACGGCCATTCATCGTAATGTCCAGAGAAAATCGGTATGGTTATTTCTGGCAACGTTACTGATTTTTGCCCATTCAAGCTATGATCCATCCGGTATTCCCTCAACTTTCCCTTGTATTCCAAGAAAACTTCCTTTCCTTCTTCAAAAATATTATCTACTAAATAGCTACATTCTTCTTGCAATTCCTCCATTGTTAGCAGCTTAAAATGGTTAGATTCGAATCTTTTCCAAGTATTCTCTAAGCTCTCTAGTCTCACCTCTATATAAGATTGAGATATTTTGCCATTATGAGTTATGTTTTGAAACTTTGTATACTCGTTCAACATTTGGACTCGTAAATGTTTCTGCACTCTCATTAAACCTTCCATTCTTGCAAATAATAACAGTAAAGAAAAATCAAAGATAAAATATTTTTCCAAATTATGGGCTCTTGTTTATATGTCGCCAAGGAAACCGCTATAAATTTTCTCGTATTTCAATACTCATCTCTTAAATAAATCTATTTACTTAACTGCTTATCCACATAATACGCTGGCTCTTTTGTTATATCCGGCTGCTCGAAGACCATGAAGAAAACACCGTGGACTGTATAATATCTTATATTCACCTCAAAACTCTACATACTTTCATACCATATTTCTAATACAATAATGTCAGGGCTTGTCATAATACATAGACTATAAATACGTTATACAACCACTAGTTTTTTTTATTATGTTTCTAACCCTTGAAGACGCACACTGGAAACTTAATTATATTATTAGTATCTTTATTTATTTTGAGGCATTCTAACGCTGATATAGAGCGATTATTTTGCATGATGAATGTTGTCAAGACATAACAGAGAAACCGGATGAAGATTGATCGCCTTTCTTTCGTGCAAGGCTAGCACGCAAAGGTAAATGCTGTAATAACAACATAATACTAAATACCGTATTACAAAAATTAGAACTAAAAAAATTTATTCTTCACAAACTGAACAAGTAAATGACAATGATTCCTCTAAAGACGTTCATCTTTACTCTTTAGTTAAGTACCTACTTATACATAGGTACATAGGTTACTAAAGTTTTCCTTTTTGTAGTAACAAAAAAATTATTTCATAATAATAATGACGTTATTGTTATATTATTTTCAAATTATATTCAGATTGGTTATTTTTTCTTTACGTTATTTAGTGGAATTCTGGTGGTTTGAGGGACCATTTAGGTTTTAGTGGTTTCTGGTGGTTTACGCTGCTGAATTTGGTGGGTTAGTAAAAAAAAAGTTGGCAACACTGCTTATAAAAGTCAATGGTTTGGAGCAAAGGACTCGTTTCCAGCTCCCAATAAATTAAAAAAAAAAAAAAGTCAATGGTCTACAGACGACAGACGTCAGACTCACAGAGAAGGTACTTTTTTATTTTATAGGAAACTTGTATCTTGTAAAAGTTGTAAATAAAAACTATTTTCAATCAATTTTTCCACAAAATCCGAAACCAATAATCCAATGGCGTTAGCACTCCAAAGACGGGCAAACGTAAGTAATTTTTGCTACTCTTCTATGTAACACTTGAGGGAACTAGAAACATCAGAAAAGTATTGGTAAACATGTTACAATCTACAAGCTGTTTAATGGTTTGCAAGCATAAGAAAATGATCCAAGTATTACAGTAGCTTTTTAATTCTATTAAACTCCTTTAATAATGTAAGTTGGGACTTGGGAGCATATAATATTAAAAAAAAATTAAAACCCTTATTAGTAGTATCGAAGAATAATTCGCCCACAAAATGTGTACTTAGTAAAGATATTAATTACATACAAATTTTGTGTCTTCATTTTAGGTCAGGTTGCCACCGGAGGTGAACAGAATTTTGTACATAAGAAATTTGCCATATAAAATATCTGCAGAAGAAATGTACGACATCTTTGGAAAATATGGAGCTATACGACAAATAAGAGTGTAAGTTGTGAGCTTTTATGTGTGCTATAGAATATATACAAATTATTATGTGATAGAATATATACAAATTAACCTTAAAAAGTGGAATAAAATAACAATGATAACTTTCCTTAATAATATGTTTTCCATAATAAAATATATTTTTTCTTACTTACTTATTATTTGTCTTAGATTTCTGAATCTAATAATTTTTGAGCAATGGGAATTTAGTTTTCCAAAAAACTAATGATATTGTTTTACTTCTTATCAAATCAGTGCACAATAATTCCTTTCATAATTTTTATGGGATAAAAAGTATTTTTATGTCCTTTCCCGGGACTCAAAGTATCTACGTGCCAAATTTCACCCAAATCGGTTCAGCGGTGTGAAGAGGTAACAGACAGACAGACACACTTTCACATTTATAATATTAGTATGGATTATTATAGCACTAATATAATTAAGGATGTTTTAAAAAATTGTAGTGGCATGCTGTCGCCATTATTGATTACGAGCAAAGAAGGTAAAAAAAAACAATTGTTGTATAATAGGAGTGCCCTTTAAATATTAATTTTATGTTGTTTATAGTACTTATTTGTTGTTATAGCGGCAACAGAAATACATAATCTTTGAAAATTTCAGAAGTGTAGCTATTCTTGAGATACAACCTGGAGACAGACAGACAGACAGACGGACAGACGGATAGACATCGAAGTCTTAGTAATGCTTGGTCTGCACACCATGGATTGGCGGTCCGGATGCCTATACTTTTGGATTTAAAATACATATAGTATTTTTTTCTTTTTCAGTGGCAATACTGCAGAAACTAGGGGAACAGCATTTGTTGTCTATGAAGATATATTTGATGCCAAAAATGCTTGTGACCACTTATCAGGATTCAATGTATGCAATAGGTATTTGGTTGTGCTGTACTATCGGTCTAACAAAGCATTTAAGGGTATGGACATAGAAAAGAAACAAGAAGAGCTTGATACGCTCAAAAAGAAGTATGGAATATCGTCAGAAGATCTTCGGAAATAGAAAAAATAATTTGAAGTATAATATTTTATGAGTGGAGTCTTTTAAGAATTAATGATAAGTTTTTTTCCTGGCTAATCTGCATTTAACTATTGAAACATACATACAGTAGGGCCTCGGTAATCTGGATTCCCGCTTTTTCGGTGATCGCTGTAATCTGGCCGGCAAATGGGATTCGCGGGGGAGACCGGCGAGTGTAAATACGGGCTGTCATGAGCAGGCGCGGTCCGAAGGGGGGTCACAGGGGACGTAACCCCCCCCCCCCCCAAAATGAAAGGTAAAATTGAAAATAAAATAAAACCCAGAACCGTCCGAGGGCGCAGATAAAAAAAATTGTGTAGTGACTACTGAGTGACCCCCCCCAAAATTTCAGGCTGCGACCGCGCCTGGTTATGAGCCAATGCGCCGTCAGTCTTTTGTTTATCGCCTTTCGTGTAATAGCGTGTAGTGTCGCTAACATCGTGGCGCCGCAACGTAAATATTCGTCATTAATATTTAAAAAATTATGAAAAGAAACTAGGTTAAACATGTGTTTACACAACAACAATAACTATTGCATACTATAATCCGGAAAGGGTTGTGTTATTGTCTCTCCGGATTAACGAGGCCCTACTGTACTAACAAAAACAAGCAAAGTATTTCAAATTAAAACAGTTTATTATATTGAAAGGACAATGCTACTGGTTCCGACTTTAATGGTTAGGCCGTTTACACACACGCCGCAGCGGCGGTGCTGCTGTGCACAATAACAAGGTGATTCTTGTATTTTAAAATAAAATAGTTTTGAGGAATAATAATGAGTTTATTTTTGTAAGTTCAATATAAGGAACTTTTTATCTAAGTAGAATGTACTTTCTTATATTATGCTAATATAAGTGGTAAGCAAGTAGCAGAATTCAGGTATTTTTACATAACCTTATTAATCACATTAGCAATGCAATTAATAATAATTTAATTACTTCATTAAAACATGATATTTTTTTGTTGAATTACCAGAAATTCTGCTACGATTTTAGACTATTGTTTTTTTTTTGGCATTTTTAATTTTTAGGTTTACATAATATTGCGGTTAGAAGCAAGGAATATGTTTTATGACGTCATATTCAAGTAAAATAAACATTAATAATCTTAACTCTAGACAATGAAAGTTTCTTATTTCTACTAAAGTGCCTAATAAGTAACTCTCAAGAACATCTCAATATCTGCATAAAGTAAGCTAAGGACAACATGCATATTTACATTATTACTTAAGAATATAATTTTGTAATGAGCTGCAAATGTTTGTATTAAAAAAATAGAACTGCGCAACTCCTCACATTGCTGGTAAAAAAAGAAATTTTTAATGGAACCTAACTAATATTGAATAATTTTCATTATTAAACCTATAATATTTACTAATACACTGGTTAATCTCCACAATGTTCTGTCCTTGTCTGATACATTTAAAAAGTTGTTTGATACAAAAAGACAATATTGTGATATGTAAGCTTTTCAGTGTAAATAATATATACATAGTTTGGCTGAAATCGACTTAAGTTTTTATACTGTATATAATTAAAAGATGGAAGGAATGAAATAAGTATTAATAATTTGAAATGTTGTTTCAAGAGTACTAGTAGGAATAACAAAAACATTAACAACAACAAATACTTAATGTTTAGAAAGAAATAACATTTTAAGATTATATTGAAAATAACATTTGAGTTTTTTTCTGGAAATATATATTTTTTTAAAAGTCAAGAAGTCAGTAAAGAAATTAAGGGTAATCTAACATTGAACATTTCAAACAAGGTCATAAATGCTAAAAATCACAAATATCAGTCATTGATTCTTAGAATCACATCAATACATTCTCAAAAGGGAAACGAAATTAGATGAAAATAACAGGTTCTGTTGCAGCTACGAGATTCTCTCTCTGTCAATTATCTTTTATACTTAGCAAGGAACGATATATGATAAAAGAGAAAATGTCGCGGCGACATTTTATGTTGGGGTAAAAATTTTTTTTTCTTATTAAAATAATAATATGATGTACACATATCAATTCCCTAAAAATATCTCAATTCGATCTCACACACCTACATACGAATTTTGTTCTAACAGGCCAGTCTTTATAGTTATAAATTATAATAGTTTTCTTTTATGTTCATTTAAAATTACTAGTGGGTTCAAAGAGAAATTCTGTCTATATATTATTAAGGAACAAAAATGTAATGCATAAGTGTGTGAGAGAGCAATACCACTGACTTTTAGTCTTCTCTGCAAATTATTGTCAATAGCCGCTACACTATTGTGGGTAGCGCAAGGACAAATTAAATCCACATATTATTATATTAATTTTACGTTTTACAAAAGTCACTTTTTTGAGTTTAAATTATGTAACCTCTTGTTTGCTTTATAATTTAAAAAAATAGTTATAAAGTGAAGATACTACATTATGTTGTGAGCTAACTTACCACTTTTGTAACGTACAAACTGTCGGTGACAGTTATAAAATTTATAAAATAGCACAGGTCTACACCATAGCTCTGTTTTATATAATTTAAAATAGCGCTCGTCACCAAGGATAAAATGTTAATATTGCGATTTGTGTTACACGATATTACTAACTATATTGACAAACACATTAAACAACTTTACTGACCAATGTAAATGGGAGAAATTAAATAGTCCTTGACCAAATAGTAATCACATAAACAAAGTTACTACATAAAGTAAAAATAACACAGTATAACAAGCGTCAATTTTAATAAATAGGAGTATTCAACATAAACTAAAGACAAAATAAATAACGAGGGTCAGACTTACAAGGCGCACTTTATGACAAATAAGTAATAACGCTTCATTTATCTTATAGTAGGGGAGGGAAGGGTGCTATTCGTGTAGCCACTCGAGCGTCATGGAGACGTAGGTAGGTAGTAGGTTTTTTACATTAGATAAAACTGATGAAAAAATAATAAGAGCGTTTCTTATTTTAGTGGTGGGTTCAGAAACTGCAGCCATTTTAAAGTTATGAGTATTTAGGTAAGTTATAACAAGATTTTCGACAACAAGGACTAAATCATTTAGTTTAGTGCAACTAAAATATCTGCAAAGCTTGGTTAGGAAAACATGAAGCTTTATTTTTTATACTTAATGATCCTACAGGCCTAACCTAACCTTTGAATCGTCAGTGCTTTATATGGAAGCTTCTTTGGGGTATACTAAACATACCCTATCTTAATCTGACAGATCCGATGACATTTCAATATTCGAAAATAACTTTTTTTTAACCCACCACGTGAGAAATCTGGTTTCTATACCATGATAACTAGACTCATATCTGAAGCCTAATAGAAGCTTAACCGATTCAATGCGGCGCACGTTTTTGAAGACTTTCAGTCGTGGCGGCATACAATTTTCTCGTGACACGTGAGCCGTGTCATACGCCATAGAAGTAGATGACACGGCTACCGTGTCACCCGCCACGTTCAAAAACGTTTATTGTTTTTCTTGGTTTTTACGTGTTTATTAACTTAATTTATTTAGTTAAACCCAAACCATTGTTGTTAACGAGAGGCTACGTTTTTTGAGTTAATTTCGAGTAGTTTTACTAGGTTTTAACCTGAAAATGGCAGGTAAGCGATTTTTTTATTCAGGTGTTGCAAACCTTTTGTAGATTTGAAAGTTAGAAAATGAGTATATTAAATAGATCTGGGTTTCCGATGTAAATTATACGTTAGTAGATAAAAAAGAAGTTCGTTGTTAAGATTTTTAAACAACTTCCAATAAGGAGGAGGTTATACGTTCGGCTGTGGACATTTTTTTATGTGTGTTCAACGATTACTCCGCTGTTTGTGAACCGATTTTAAAAAATAGTGGATTTGTAATAATTTTATGTCAACGCAAGTATTTTTCTACATTATTATTTAAAAAAAATTGCGAGAACTTGAAAGTCTAAAATAATATAGAATAATATGGGCTCCCAATATTACTTCTTTATTTTCTTAAAAATTTACTAATAAAAAGCCCGGCCGCACATTATCCAAATTTCTGATCAGAAAAGTACATTACAATTCTGATAGCATGCGGGGTCCACAACAAAATGTATGAACAGAGTGCGTTCCGACTTCCGGCGGACGTATGGCCGGGTTAAAAAAGGAAGACAGCCCCTACTTTTTTCAATTCACAGAATATTCAGAAACGAAGCCTATTTAAGGCTTGTTTTATTGCGTGGAAATTTAAGACTGTTTTGTTCGGAGTAGAACCTTCTTAACTGTAATTTGAGGGAGATACAATCGCTTTCTAAATGACACGGCTCACGTGTCATACGCCACACGTTAAAAACCCATAAGACGCGGCTGCCGTGTAATCCGCAATGAATGCACCTTTTTAAAAAGGTTGACGGCCCCTACTTTTTTTCAATTCACAGAATATTCAGAGGCGAAGCCTATAGCCTTGTTCTAAGTGGAAAATTAAGATAATTTTGTTCAGAGTAGAACCTTCTAAATCGTTTTTTAAATGACACGGGAGCCGTGTCATACGCGTTTTTAACGTGGCGTATGACACGGGAGTCGTGTCATTTGAAAAACGATTGTATCTTCCTCAAATGACACTTTAGAAGGTTCTACTCTGAACAAAATCATCTTAATTTTCCACGTAGAACAAGCCTATAGGCTTCGCCTCTGAATATTCTGTGAATTGAAAAAAAGTAGGGGCCGTCAACCTTTTTTAAAAGGTGCATTCATTGCGGATTATACGGCAGCCGCGTCCTATAGGTTTTTAACGTGTGGCGTATGACACGTAAGCCGTGTCATTTAAAAAGCGATTGTATCTCCCTCAAATTACACTTTAGAAGGTTCTGCTCCGAACAAAACCATCTGAAGATTCTACGTAAAACAAGCTTATAGGCTTCCTCTCTGAATTTGAAAAAAGTAGGTGCTGTCTCTTTTTTTAGCCCACCGTACATTATCCAAAATTTCTGATCACTAAAATTCGGACGCCCGCCGGAACGTACTCTGTTCATACATTTTGTTGTGGACCCCGCATACTATCAGAATTCTGACGTGTCAAAATGTATGAGCGTCCGACTTTTTCTGATAATAAATTCGGATAATGTGCGGCCGAGTCTTTATAGTTCCCATCATCAGATCACCACTTTTGTAAACATGGTACCAACTCGGAACCGGATCAATGGTCCAAATACCCTATACAACAAAAGAAAAATTTTGAAAATCCGTTCACAAACAGCGGAGTAATAGTTGAACACACATAAAAAAATATCCACAGCCAAACGTATAACCTCCTCTTTTTTGGAAGTCGGATAAAAAATATTAACTACGAACTTCTTTAAATTTACCTACGAACGTATAATTTACTTTGGAAACCCAGATCTATTTAATATAGGTAGGTACTCATTTTTCTAACTTTGAAACCTACAAAAGGTTTGCAACATCTGAATAAAAAAATCACTTACCTGCCATTTTCAGGTTTACACTTAGTAAAACTACTCGAAATCAACTTAAAACAACGTAGCCTTCCGTCAACAACAATAGTTTGGGTTCAATTAAATAAATTAAGTTAATACAAGCGTAAAAACAAAAAAAAAACCATAAAGCTTTTTGAACGTGGCGGATGACACGGTAGCCGTGTCATCTACTCCTATGGCGTATGACACGGCTCACGTGTCACGGGAAAATTGTATGCCGCCACGACTGAAAGTCTTCAAAAAGGTGCGCCGCATTGAATCGGTTAATCCGACACGCTCGAGCTTGTCGCGAAATCCCCTTTTTCCCTCCCTAACTCAATTTCCTTATGGATCTTATATCTATTGTGTTTAGCTGATGGTATTGGAAGCCTACAAATAATATTGATTACTTTCTATGTCCATAGACGATAGGATGATAGGATAATTTCTACATACAATGCCACAAACTTATCTGTCAATGGACGAGAACCAGTAACGCAAAATTCTTATTACAGTAATTAATAATCGCATCTCTCCTTTAATGGCGACTTCTGTGGCTTAGCGATTCAGCGCCGAATGTCACGGCCGATCGAACCCGAATGCTGCCGACCACGGAACTATTTTTTTTTTCGAACCTTGGTAATTGATATTGATTAATTATTTGAAAACAAATATTAATAATCGTCGTAAGACAAGTCCATCGTGTATTTAGCCCGGGGCCAGACGAATGTGGTGTAAAACTAGTCAGATAAGTTTGCAGGTGAATTTTAGGCCCCTATCGCGCTATCCGGCTAGCGCGGGGGTCGCGGTCGGGTCGCGTATCAGTTGGGGGGGTCGGGTCGGGCGCGGCGCTCGGCGACGAGCTGGCTGTTGAGGTAGATGTCGTCGTCGGTGGAGGTGTCTATAAGGTCGAGCGTGAGCAGCGGCTCGTGCGGGTTGAGGGGGTCGCGGCTCACCTCGCGGCACACGCCCACAAACTGCTGCTCCACGCACAGCTCCTGGAACCGCAGGCAGTCCTCCACCGTCCAGTCCTGGTGCAGTGGCCACGCGTCTGTGGACACACGTCAATCATCATATTTTGACGAAAATGCAATATTTTCACCGATGAGAGGAATTATAAAGGGAGAGCTATATTATAACGATGGTTCGTATCAAACGACGTACCGTACTAGAGTCTGCAATCGTGCTGATCTGCTGCCTGATTATGAAATCTAACAAATTGTTACTATCTTCATCTTATTTATTTCTCTTTAAAACATAACTTTTAAAAGTTCATGTAATTATTTCTCTATTATCTCGCCGCGGGCATCCAAATCAGATAGCGGTGGCCCTTAGACAAAAAGAAAGCAAACTGACTGTGTAGGCGCGCCTTGATGGCTTGCGGTGGCAGAGAGCGCGCGAGCGGCGCCGCAGCGGGCACGGGACGGAGCGCGCGCGCCGACAACACCGTCAGGTCGCCGAAGTCGCAGAAATACACCGACACCATCTCCGTCGACACCACGCCCGCGATCACCACCCTAACGACATTATAATATATAATTTCAATTTAATTGTAAATTGTAATGTTAAAGATTGCCTGGAAGAAATTGCTTTAAAGTAATAAGGCCGCCTTTGTGTACATGTCAACTAATTATTATTTGTTTTTAATGATATTGTTATGTTTTTGTGCACAATAAAGTAAGTATATTTTGTTTATTGTTTGTGTATTATGTGCACTGAAAAAAAAACACCATCGTACCTATACCAGGAGGAGTCGTTTTTGTAGTAGGCGGTGTAGAGCTCGCCGCTGGCGGGACTGGCGGGGGCCTCGCTCTCGGGGATCTTGGGGCACTCCACCTGCAGTGTCGCCATCATCGCGTGGAACGTGTGCCGGGTACTGTTCGGCTGTACCTGCGAATACATATACCTATGCTATGTAGAATCTACGCTATTAAATATATGAGGCGTGGTAAATTAAACGGTGGATTTTTGTCAATATATTATGAATATGCTTATTTATAGATACTTAAGCAAAATAATAATAATTTTAATTAATTGCAAGTTAATTTTTCATAACGATTATTAAGAAATTTAAAGGCAACCCCATTTCAAAATTCTAATTAGTGTCAGGTATTAGAAGTCAGAACACATTATATTGTTATATAGTTAATCAGGGTAAGTTTGGACACAGGGTAAGTGCAGATAATTCAAGTCAACGCTTAATTAAACTACAGTTACGGTACGGTACTACGGTTTGCGGTTGCAGTGCAGTATGGCGTATATGTCCATTGCCCATAGCGCCAGTAAAAAAAATACTGACTAATTTAGTGGAAACTTGAATTATCCGGACTTACCCTGTGTCCGAACTTACCCTGATTCTTTCATGAAATAGGCAAACTCAAATTTTCCATCACTGAGCGGGCTGACAATGATGAACTATTATTGCTAGGAATACCCGCGGTCATATCGGCGTTCATGATTGGACGTACCACGAAGTTCCACGGGTTGGCGGCCATGGCGACGAAGACGTCGAAGCTCTGTCCGGGCGCGGGCAGCGGCGGCGGCGGCAGCGCGCCCGCCGGCCGCTCGTCCGGCGCGGACGTGCTGCGGAATATCCGCTCCTTCTTTTTGTGCAGCGCCTCCACTGCGTCGCTAAAGCCGTCGGAATCCTTTTCCGCTTCCTTTGACTTGCCTCTGTAATGATAACAAAAATGACACACAATGCTTTGTCCATGTCTGATAAAAATTCAGACAGTTTACAAAGTTAAAGTTGGAAATGTTGCTTTAAAGACAGGAACAAAACATCATTGGGAGATTTTTAGTCAGGTCAAAAAATGTTTATAAAAAGCAATAATTAATGTATAATGTTCATTGTCATAGCTCAATAAAATAACGAAACATGTTTATTTATTCGTTAAAGAAAAAATTTGGAGGGCCAACATTAATATAAATGCAATTTTACTAAAGGAGATTAAAAAACCTATATTATAACTACATAACATATAACTCCCACAACGGTTTTGGTGACGGTGGCCGGTTTCATTGAAACCAGCCCAGTTACGCAGGAGCAATTTTATAGTGCCCAAGTGTATGCGCAGTACACAAGAGAAATCTCTATTCCTTTTACTCTTATAACCCAGTGGGAAGAAAGACCGACACGACTGGCGAGAGATCAGGCGCAGGACCGACTTTTATCATTATCCGACTTTTATTATCATCATCATCATCCGATCATCTTACTTGTCAGACAATCAGATGATCAGCCTGCATTGTCCTAACCAAACTTTAAAAATGTTTCCAACCCGGGAATCGAACCCACGACGAAAATAATTGACAACATTTTATTGAAAAAATCAAATATGTTAGTTGCAGTTTTTTTTTTAAATGAAATAAGGGGGCAAACGAGCAAACGGATCACCTGATGGAAAGCAACTTCCGTCGCCCATGGACACTCGCAGCATCAGAAGAGCTGCAGGTGCGTTGCCGGCCTTTGAAGAGGGAATAGGGGAGGGTAGGGATGGGAAGGGAATGGAATAGGGGAGGGTAGGAAAGGGAATAGGGTTGGGCCTCCGGTAAACTCACTCACTCGGCGAAACACAGCGCAAGCGTTGTTTCACACCGGTTTTTATATGTTACTTGAGTGATTCATTCACAAATATGTATTTTAATAACCGCACCCGAAGTACCCGAGCAGCTGTTGCGGCGTGAGACTCCCGCGACGCCGCTGTACGTGTCCAGGCTGCACTGGTCCACGACGGTCGAGCAGGTCGTGGACTACATCAGGAGCAAGACCCACTTCGTCTTGAGGGTCGAGCGCTTGGAGTCCCGCCACAAAGTGAATTTTAGCTCCTTTGTGGTGAGAGTCCCGACGCACCATCTACCGACCTTCGAGAAGGAGGAGTTCTGGCCGATTGGAGTCGTCTACAGGAGGTTCCGAGGACGACTCTCGAACACGTCGCGCCCCACGTCGCAGACAATACGTGTTTAGTGTTTTAGTGTTAGTGTTAGTTTTTAGTATAATTGTATGTATGTCAGTCTATAAGGTATTTATAATATGGGCCAAGATTTTAATAAAAATAGAAAAATAAGATAAGAATTAAATAAAAAAATAAAATAAATAAAATTTAATAATGAGGACTATTTTATACTTGTTTCATAAACGATCTCATCTCATGTACAGCTGTAGACCCTCGCTAATCCGGCATACTGGTTTATTTAGGTACACTTAAATTACTATTACTGCCCAAGCAGCAAATGGACGTGCTATAATGGTCGAGAGCACGTTCTTGTTTTCGCTTTAAGTTCTATAAAAGTTCTTAAAACAGTCGAGTAAAAGTGCTGTAAACGTTTACTCGACGCGAAAAAGGCGCAAATTATTCAGACTAAAGTCCTATTAAAGTGGAATAAGCGCTGAGTAAGCAACAAAAAGATGCTGTAAGATTTGAGTAAAAGTGGTAGAAAACACTAAAAGAGTTTTAAGAGTAACCAAAATGCGTATATAGGATATTTAGTTCAATAAACGCAATTGATTTGCTATTATACAGATAAAGTGTGCTATAATAGCAGACGAATTGCTTTTATTCTCCTTTTTAGTTCTATAACAGCGAATAGAATGCTTTTACTCGACAAATTAGTGCTGTAAAGAGTGCGAGCTTGTGTGCTACATAAATTTAATGTAAAAAAATTATAGTTATTAAACTACATCTCAATCCTTATTTATATTATCAAGTTTTTGAGAAATCAATATGTGATTATTTTTACTGTTCGTGTAGCTACTCCAAAACATCATGCGCAACAAGCTTTATTGATAAACCCAAAGGCATTTTTACATAAACATTCATGCGCTGCCTATTTTCTTAAATTTGAAGACTAATTAATATAATTAAATTTACTTAAAATATATTTTTTTACTGCCATTGTCCACATTGATAATCTAGTTGCAGTTACAGCTAACTTATTCCATTAAAAGTCGAGTAAGAGTGCTGGTCACCACATTTATAGCACAAGGTGTCGCCATGATAACAGGATTTAGGGTTCGCTTCGTAAATATCGTATAACAGCTCTTAATTACACTACAGCTCCTATACGAACGTTTTTAATTCTACTATAAGAGTTAGTCTGTAAGCGTGCAGTAACAGCAGCAATGTTGCCATAAGCAATTCGATTGCGTTTATAGAGCTTTTATAGAAACATAAAAGATAGCTGAGTAACGGCTGTATAAAAGCACCCAATTCAGCGAATCATCTATTCTACAGCTATTATACGACTGTTAGAGATCAAACGATCGAATAATGAGTATTTTAGCCATATTAATTCAGCATCTGCTAAAAGGTGGAGTAAAAGGGCTAAAACATAGTGCTGTAAACGTTTATTCGACGTCCTTAAAGCACACATTAGCAAATATTGCCAAATAGTCGAGATAACCGCTATTATACGATAAATAGGTGTTTTATGAACGGTTACCCGGCTCTTATACGATTAAAGGCTGAGTAAAAAAATCCTTATTCGACTGTTTTGCTGCTTGGGTGGTTAATTTAGGTACATTTAAACATTATTTTGCCCAATCATTGTTAAGGTACGTATTTTCTTTTGTTACAATGCATGCAACGGGTACGGTTACAGCTTGCTGATAAGTACCTAGCTTTAGGAAAATGATTTGTGGTTCAGATAAAACCTTAACATTATGATTTTAAGGTAGTGAAATGTGTAAAAATGTATGCAGTACTCTATAATCCGCTAATCCGACACGGCCGTACAAAAAGTTTGTCGGATTAAAGCGGGGCTACTGTATTTAAAACATGTTCAAAATTAACGTATTAACAGATACGTGCCCAATACAATAGTATGTCGCAAATCGCAATACATTAGTGAAAGTTCGGAAGTTACGCTCCACATAACATGAAGCACAGTTGTGCATAGCAACTAGCAAGCAACTACGCAGTACGCTTCGCACATTCCATTCCTAACATTAGGAACACAATAACTGAAATTTCAAATTATCTATTTGAAATTTCAGTCACGCAGTCAATGAGTCACAGCCCCCTAACCTTAGTTTGTGCGTTATAAGATGACATGGGTGACAGTTCTCATATTCCTTGCTACGGGTTTTTTTTAACAAGAAAACAAAAAAATCAAAATGTAATAAATTATATTCCATCTACAAAAACAAATGTTTCCTATAATTGTAAATGAATAAAAATGAAAAGTTGCTAAATGCTAACTTATTAATATAAAATTATGAATATTTACCGTGTCGCGTATTTTAAATGATGACTTAGGACTTTCAGCCTACAAGAGACGTACTGGTTATTTCCTAACTGATAATTTAAAAAAGAAAGGGTGGTAAAATTGAAACAACTACTGAAGCGGTACGCAAAGGCAGGTCACAAAAATGTTTGTTTACGGATGAGATTTTTTTTACAATTAAGCAACATTTTAACAAACAAAATGGTTTTATTTATGCTTGAAGTTCTAATGTTCAACATCAAGTTCAATAACCAAGAATGGTCCTTCCAACAATGCTCGGCGCCAGGTTATAAAGCTCGGTCGGTTTGGTCTTGGTTGGAAACGAACGTACGGACTTCATCAGAGCTGAAGACTGGTCGTCGTCTAGTCCCGATCTTAATCCACTGGATTATGATTTTTGGTCGGTTTTAGAGAGTATGGCTTGCTGTAAATGCCGTGATAACTTGGAGTCACTAAAACAATCCATACGACTGGCAGTGAAGAATTTTCCCATGGAAAGAGTCCGTGTTTCTAAAGATAGTGGCCACAATGTTTTTAAAGGACATTATTGTAGCCAATGAAGGCCAATTTGAATAAGCTTTTAATATTTTAAATTGTTTTTTATTTATGTATTAAATTAATACACTGTAAAAGTAATAACATTTATTTGCAATAGAAAAAAAAATGTTTTTCTTTGTTTCAGTATTTATGGCAAGACTAGGTACATATAAATACCTTTGACTGACTGATGATAAGACATCTACATATAAATAAAAATTACTATGTATAGTCTGTCAAGAAAGTGAAGAAATTAAAAAGTGGCAACATCGTAGTGTCATCCCTTTTTTCTTAGATTGATTTGAAAGGGATGACACTACGATGTTGCCACTTTTTAATTTCTTCACTTTCTTGACAGACTGTAATTCATGCACGGCTCACATGTCATACGCCACACGTTAAAAACATATGACACGGCTGCCATGTGAACCGCAATTAATGCATCTTTAAAAAAGGTTGAAGGCCCATACTTTTTTCAATTCACAGAATATTCAGAATTCACAAAATATTCAGAAACGAAGCCTATAGGCATGTTCTACGTGGAAAGTTAAGATGGTTTTTTTCAGAGTAGAACCTTCTAAAATCTAAAGTGTAATTTGAGGGAGATACAATCGTTTTTTTAAATGACACACTGAATAGGTTAAAGTTTCTTACATGGTAGTCCAATAAGCCCTATACCACCGTGAATAATATTTTCAGACTTTCATGCGAGCTGTTTGGCTTAACAGAGCAGGAGAGATTAGTTTATTTTAATAAATATGGGTTTTAGAATAGCAAATTTCGGAAAAGGCACGGCAAAATAAATCATGGAAGCCCCATATTATGCATTTTAGCAAAAACAACATCGCAACACATTAGTGTGCGTAGTTGTTTTGACACCGCAATATAGTTTTGTAGCTTGGCTCTTTACTATCCAGTAGAGTGTAGACGGCAGACGCTAAATAAATATAATTCACTTATATCTAAATGTTCTGAATGTATGCTAATATATAATTGATGAGTAATAATTTTGTCAAGTTGCTAATGTGAAACAGCCAATGCTATGAATTTATATCGTGCACTAAACAATCGCCGCGACGCGTGCTGTGTGCCGCATGCATGAAGGCCTTCATGAATTCAGGAAAGATTAGGGCCAGGAGGCGATTGAAGCAGACGCCCGCCTCAGACGGCGCATATTATATTAGTGCGTCCGCGACGATCCTATATTTAGTAGCCCCTAATATAGAGACACTGGCCTCGGCGGCGCCAGGAGCGAGGTCGCGCGTCATACGTACTGTGTGAGCTGCTCGTGTTGCAGCGTGATGTCGTTGTTGACGGAGGCGAGCATGTTCTGCGGGCCGGTGCGCACGAACAGCTCGACCTGCGGCGCGGCGGGGGCGGGGGGCGGGGCGCCGACTGCGCGGCACAGCACGCGCGCGCCCACCAACAGCTCGCGCAGCCGCCCCACCATCGCAGCCGCCGCTGCCTCCGCGCCCGCCAGACGCACCTGCAGCGCCTGCGAACACACATCATTATATTTTTAACAGAATTTAAAAAGGGAGGAAGTTTCTCAATTGGATCGTATATGGAGTAAAACAACAACAGTACACTTGAGAAACTTTATTCACAAAGAATCCTCACCTAGACAGACACTGGTGTAGTCGT
Organism: Aricia agestis; assembly: GCF_905147365.1. Taxonomy (NCBI): domain Eukaryota; kingdom Metazoa; phylum Arthropoda; class Insecta; order Lepidoptera; family Lycaenidae; genus Aricia; species Aricia agestis. Next base: position 9,462,408 of record NC_056414.1, on the reverse strand, counting down.
GAAATTTGCAATCTATACTTATATTATAAAGCGGAAGAGTTTGTTTGTTTGAACGCGCTAATCTCAGGAACTACTGTTTCGATTTGAAAAAATCTTTCAGTGTTATACAGCCCATTTATCGAGAAAGGCTAAATTTTATCACGCTAAGACCAATAAGAGCGAAGAAATAGAGGGAAACGTGGAAAAAACGGGGGAAATTATTTGAAAGGGCTTATCTCAACATCTGAAGCAAATTTTTCTGTTATTTGACCTAGATAAGAAGTAGACCACGTGAAGGATCATTGGCTATTTTTTTGTGGAGTAATTTGTCTGTGAAATATCTAATTTATGTACATAATATATTAGGGCTTGTTAAACGATTTTACCACTACAATAATGCTCGATCGTTCTTGAAGTGCTGTTTTAATAGACCATTCGTATATAGTAAATACCGTACTTAAATGTGGCATGTCAACTGAATGCGAACGTATATAGACGAATGTCGACTCTCAACTGTGCTGTGAAATCGATAGGCTGTTCCTGTGAGGTCAACCCTTGACTTGAGGGCTATACGCTCTAGTAAGTAGTAACTGGTAGAAAATATCCCCCCTTTTTTAAGAAGCGAGGATGATATTTACTTCTTACAACGTGTTAGGAAACTTTGAGTATATTGCATGATGTAACTACCCAACGATTTTATCAAAGAGTACCTGATGCGGGTAAGTATTCAAAGCTGGTGAGAAGGACTGTAAGGGCACGAGGGAGGAGAGCGGCGCGCGCAGTATGAGGCCGCTGTCTACGAGCTGCGTGCGCACCGTGCCCTCGCCGTCTAGACCGCTTATTATGGTGCAGCGGACCCTACACATTAGAATAACGTTATAAAATAATTTTGGTTAGTCAAAAAAGCATTATTATCAGCATAATTGGACGCTGTTTAGAATTTGTGTGTTAACACACTATGCCACCTAGTGGTATGAGCAATCTACCGACCCCAAGATATGATATTATATCGTAGGGCTAGGGTGTAATAGCATAATAACTAATAATTTAAAATAAAACCAAAAAATCAAACAAAGGAATGATAACATCCTGTATGTGAATGTCCAGTCGCAGTCCGCAGTTCACAGCTGACACTATATTGTTACACTGATAAGTGATGTAGTTTAGCAAATTAATTTATAATAATGTTTTTATTTGCGACGGCAAAATACATCATAATATTTAGTTTATACTACACTATCTTTGTTATTAGCTGTTCTTCCCCGTGAAGGATGAATAACTTTAGTCAATAGATTATTGGATAAGTTTATTTGTTTATTAGTTTCTTACTAGATTATAGTGATATAATGTTGCGCGTGGTGAACTTTCTAAGCTGTACCAGACAAACCTTGCAGGTTTATGGTACACTCTCAATTAGACTTAAGTTATAATTTGTATTACTTAAATAAATAACACAAAAAATTAGGTAGTGAGTTATGACTGCAGTCTTGTTATTTAGATCATAATAAAGATGACAACATTCGTAGCTCAATGCTGAATATACAGCGACAAATTATAATTCACATAGTTATTTGTAGTCAAAGAAAATTTCGTAGCTTCCAATAAAAAGTGTTAATGTTCCTCCTGCATGACGTTAAATATGAAACTTCGTTAGCCAAACAATAATAATAAGAAAAAATAGCATGTCCTTATAAGTTAAGACACCTAGATTTTCGTTCCAACAAAACTATGATATACTTATTCAAGTTGCAACTCAACTTGGATGTTAGTTTACATATTATATAATTATCTTTATTAACTTAACTATAATTATTAATATTTAAACTTTGCAGTTGAGAACGTTGTCTGGACAAAATACAAGAGTTTTTAGGCATATCAAAACTAAAATTGTAATTAGATATTGTTACGGTACACGATATACGGACATGTGGTGCCATCTAGCGGCAAACCAGTGAAGCTAATCAGGGGACACACTACACATAAATCCCCTACTCGAAACTAGATGGCGCTAGGTGGTACATGCTCGAGCCTCCTAGAAAGTTCCCATACTTGTTTACTTGTTTACGTGAATCGGGAACTTTCTGGAATTCGTCTCGCCATATAAAAAGCCAGGTAGACGGCCCGGCAGTTCAGTTGGATCTGAGCGATCTTCGAGGCGACAACAAGTGATCAATAGTAAGTGAACCAGTGAAACCTGCGACTTGGCTACGACCTAGGACAGTGATAGTGCTTAGTGATTGGACCTAGGGATTAGTGTTTGGACTTAGTGCTAAGTGTTGTGACCTAGTGTTTAGTGCAGTGTTAATAAAGTCTTCAAGAGAGTCAGCAGGTCTTTCACTCCAAATCCTCGAACCCTAGCACGTAACAATATTAATAAATATAATATATTGATGTATGAAAAAAATAAAATAAAAGGGTAAAGCGGGGTAGACTGACCAGTCCCCGTCGATGGTGCGCACGATGTAGAGCGTGCGCTGGTTCGGGGGCGGGGCCTTGGGCGCGGCGGGCAGGGGGCGGCGGTAGGGGCCGGCCGTGAGCAGCGCGAGCGCTGCGCGCACGGTGGCGGCGCCGCCCGCGCGACACACCCACACGCGCCCCTCCTCAGTCACGCAACCCACCTCCACCTCGCTCGCTTTCTGCGGGCACAAACAATTTTTATTATTACATTAAATAAATTAAGAAACATAAAACCCCTGAAAATTTTCAGCAAAATTGGCCCACTCGTTTAGATACAATGCCATGGATGGGCACGTAAAATTTATATCACCGTTATGATTTCACCGGGGGCTAAAAAATAAAAATATTATAACACTAAATCGACTGTTAGACAGCGGTGTCGGGCATATGAGGCTGACGCGGTCGGTCCGTAGCTAAAATCCTCGGCTGCAGAAGATATGTATCTTTTCTTTTGTATCATATATTATGTTATCGTATCATAACGATAAGATACAATCGAATTTTTATGTGTTACGACACACATAAAAAATCGATTACGGGTACCGACCACCCGTAGATAGAGAGATACAAGCAATAAGCATCTTCAGTTAAGGATAAGTTGATAACCTGCGTGATCGTGAAGGCGCCGGCCATGCAGAAGTCGTGCACGATCTCGTGGTTGAGGTTGAGGTCGCGGTGGGTGGAGGTGTCGTAGAGCACGAGGGCGACGGAGGGGTCGGCGGGGTCGTGGCGGGGGCCGGGCGCCGCCACCAGCACCTCGCCCGGCAGCCGCCGCCGCACCAGCGCCGCGCCAGCCGCAGACGCCGCCAGCTCCTCCGCGCCCTCCAGCCGGCACAGGATGGCCTAACGTCACGTCACACAATAATATGCTAGATTAAGAGAAATTATAGGACCCCTCATAATAGGACCATCGGTGAATGAATAACTTCGTTCACTTACGGCCGTTCCCAATATATATACAGTGTGTAACAAAAATAAGTTGTTACACACTGTATATAGATATATATATTATTGGAATCTCGGAATCGGTTTCAACGATTTTCATGAAATTTAGTATATAGGGGGTTTCGGGGGCGATAAATCGATCTAGCTAGGAATCATTTTTAGAAAATGTCATTTTCATGGAATACCGAGCAAAGCTCGGTCAAATAGCTAGTATAACATTTTAAACTTTCGCGTTGTATTATAATTAAACTTTTTAATCGGGACTTAACGCGACTTATTTAAGTAGTAGTCCCCTCGTGACCACGGCCGTTGCAACACGGCCGAAACGTCGAGAAAAAGTATATACTCGTAGTAGCATTACTACTTAAATAAGTCGCGTTAAGTCCCGATTAAAAAGTTTAAATAGCTAGTATGTCACTAATGTCTAACGGCCGTTCCCAATATTTGATCTATCTCTGGTTTTGCCCTACTAGAGATAGGAATAGCTCACAATTGACATAAAATATATGTCTCTAATGTCTAATGTGAGCTATTCCTATCTCTAGTAGGGCAAAACCAGAGATAGATCAAATATTGGGAACGGCCGTAATGTGAGCTATTCCTATCTCTAGTAGGGCAAAACCAGAGATAGATCAAATATTGGGAACGGCCGTTAAAAATTCTCCGAGATATCACAGATCTGAATCACACAAAATAGACGATCCCAAAACGCTCCATGCAAACCACCTACTAATGACATCATGGTTTCGTAGTTTGTAAGCATAGCGGGAAGACTTTGTTCGATAACTATTAAGTATTAACTAAGTACTAGAGATCGCCCAATAGTCGAAATTCGACCTTAGTTTCAACGACATTGACTACTACCTACCTATATTTTAACGCCTCCGTGGTCTAGTGGTATAGAGCGCGGCTCTTGACTCGGAGGTCGTGGGTTCGATTCCCGCGTTGGAAACATGTTATTTCCAAGTTTGGTTAGGACAATGCAGGCTGATCACCTGATTGTCTGACAAGTAAGATGATCCATGCGTCGGATGGGCATGTAATAAGTCGGTCCTGCGCCTGATCTCTCGCCAGTCGTGTCGGTTGTCCGTCCCACTGGGTTATGAGAGTAAAGGAATAGAGAGTGCTCTTGTGTACTGCGCACACACTTGGGCACTATAAAATTACTCCTGCGTAGCTGGCCTGGTTTCAATGAAACCGGCCACCATCACCGAAACCGGTGTGGGAGCTATTATTATTATATTTTGTACAAAAATATTAACTTTATCATATTTTTTTCAACTCTTGTCTCTGGGACTCAGCTGATCTCAGACTAGCCATGTAAGCATTGTCTAATAGTATCTCAGATTCAATTAAAAAAAAATTATAATCCATTTTCAATTTGTCACCTTGTTGTCAACAGACTTCAACCATAAATAAAAGAGTATAATTCGTATGTATATAACAATCAAAAATCTGTCATTTTTCCTAGTGTGTGTGTTGTAGTGTGTGTGATATTTTATTTGTTAAAAAAATGTGTGATAAAAGCATAATTTCAAAATAATATTAGCTCGATGCACTCCTACACCATATCCATACTAATATTATAAATGCGAAAGTATCTCTGTCTGTCTGTCTTGCTTTCACGCCAAAACTACTGAACCGATTGCAATGAAATTTTGTATACAGTTATTCTAGAGTCTGAGAAAGGACATAGGCTACATTTTGATGTGGGAAAATATCTTATTTCCATGAAAATATCGATGAAAATGAATTCGCATTGCGCGTGGCCAGCGCTCATCCCAGGGGTCCTGGGTTCGAGTCCCGCAGGCGGAACAAAAAGTTTTCAATGTTCCTGGGTCTTGGATGTGTATTAAAATAAAATTTCAAAAATCTTAAACATATTTTATGTATAATATTATAAAAAATCCAGAAATATATCGATGCAATGAACATTTTAGTTCTAATACGATTCAACAGATGGCGTTTTATTTTTTACTTTATTGTAACATAGAACTAATCATACTTATTAGTTAGTATGTTTTTGTTTATAGTTTTTAATACGTTAGAATATTATGTTTAATAATATAATCACTTGGTATAATAATAATCAATCTATCTTATCTTATAGAACTCCTACTGCATTTCTAATATATGTGACAAGTTGACAACAGAAGGCGCTCTAAAATAAAGGAGTTCGAGTGTACCGTGTTGGCCTATATTCCATCCAGAAAAGATATCAATGCAATCAACATTTTAATTCTAATATATGAAAACAGATGGCGTTTTATTTTTTACTTTATTATTGTAACAGAACTAATCATACCTACTTTACTATATAATATTGTTTTTATTCATAACTAGCTGTTGCCCGCGATATCGTCTGCGTGGACTTTAGTTTATAGCGCGCGGTGTCAACAAAATTTGTGTCAAATTTAAAAACTTTTTAAAACCCTGGTAAGTGGTACCCCTCTTAGGGCCGCGCTACATCGGAATGGCAGGGCTGAAAGTGCTCGCCTCGCATGGCAGCTCCATTCCGGTGTAGCGCGGCCCTTAATTAATCAAAATACCCAAAAACAGCTATGCAGTGTGCACATAATCTATACTAATATTATAAATGCGAAAGTATCTCTGTCTGTCAGTCTCGCTTTCACGCCAAACGCCAAAACTTCCGAACCGATTGTAATGAAATTTTGTATACAGATAGTCTAAAGCTTGAGAAAGGACATAGGCTACTTTTTTACTGGAAAAAAGGGTTGTAAGGGGGTGAAAATGCGTAAATTTGTTCAAATTAAGTTAGTTCCAACAATTCATAATAGATGGCGCCGTGCGTCTTCTACATCGCGCTGACGCTTGCTCAAGTCTTTCTATAAGACGTGGTATCATCTTACATTTAAGTTTCGATTTTTTTTTCGATTGTTATATCTATTCTACGGTATTAAATAACTCAGTACTTTATCTGTGCAGTGACGTAACCTTAAATCTATCAATGATAAATAGTTTATGGGTAAAGTTGTGTAATTGGAGGGCTAAATAAGCTTTAAAATTTGGCATAAAATATAAAGTTTAATATAAAAAAATTAAATACTTATTGTGTGCACACTGCACAGCTGTATTGATTTAAGGGGTACCAGGGTTTTTTTTATAAAAGCTTTTGACACCAATTTTGTTGACATCGCGCGCTATAAACTGAAGTCCACGCGGACGAAGTCGCGGGCAACAGCTAGTAAACTATAATTGTGCAAAATTTCATTTACACACAATTTGGTCTTTCAGTGCTGCTACTTTGACAATGAACTCTCTACCGAGAACACATACACACCCTAAAGAACTATCACTTAGTTTTGTTACACCCTGTATAAATTTTGAGTTTTTCTAACATTGACATTCATTTTAACCGCTCGCAGCTTATATTATTTATTACAAAGGCGGCGTATTGCAAGGTCCACACTTAGTGGCTCGGTTTCTGCACAGAAAAGCCCAGTTAACAGTTTCCGCTTTGTCTGAACTAGCACTGTAATCTAGTGGCTGCCGCGCAAACCGCTCCGCCCGGAAAGCGATAGTGTGATAAGGCCTAATCGATCCCCGTTTCTGACATCTTCTGAGCGATGTTGAATAAGTAACGTCAAAATATTAATCGAAAAATAATCCTGTAAACATAAAAGTCCTAGAAACCGAGAATTCACTCGATAACAATAAATACGGGCCTTTTAGTGTTAGTAATAAAAACTAAATGTTTTTACATTTTATAAAAAACCTGACAAGTCGTCATGTATTCTTATTGTCACATTTTAATATACTTCAGTATTTTTTCTATAATAATATGTGTATTGCAAACCTGAGCGGGCAGCTTTCTGAATTGCGGTTCGAGTATCTTGATGTTGTTGAGGGGAACCACATCGTCGTCTCCGTGGTCGCCGAGGAACACGGTCGCTTTCCTGTCGTCGATTTCTAGAATTTTCGCTCGTTGCCAGCCGCCTTCTTCAAGTTTAACTGCGTACCTTCGTTTATACATTTTCAATTGAAATAAACATACAATATATGTAATCCATGCTAATATTATAAACGCGAAAGTGTGTATGTCTGACTGTCTGTTACCTCTTCATGCTCAATTCGCTGAACCGATTAAGCTCAAATTTGGTATGAAGATACTCTCGAGTCCCGGGAAAGGACAAAGGTTGCTTTTTATTCCGAAAAAATGTACGGTCCCCGCGAGATAAACGAATTTCGGCGCAACGGAGTTGCGGGCTTCAAACAAACAATAAAAAAGCTACTTCCACCTGAGCAGAGGGAATTTTGCCAAAGTTGAATTAAAAAGTGATCTATTGTAAAACGAATCAAATTAGTTTATTATCACAGTTTCATACAAATACTTTTTATATATATTACAACTAAGCAACATGTTATTTTATGGTACCCACTTACCAGGCATTAATCAAAATCATAGATTTGTCCACACATGTACCAGAATTTTTGTAGTGCGCATCCATGTCAGCTAAAAGGACCTCGAAAGCATCCTGTAATTGACGTAAATAGTATTTTAACTACATATTTACAACTTGCAAAAAGCTTTTATACTGTAAATTGATGTCTGATCTTTAGATTCAAGAATAATGATTACTTACACTATATTCTGTGCCTATAATCCTTAGCCAAATTTCGAGTGTGGAGTTGGCGACAGTTATAAACACATTCCAAAAGTCATGATCCGGAAATTGCAGGGGGGGTAAATCGCTCTCTATTGTGATCTCCTGACGATTTCTTTCACTGAGAAGATTCGTTGTTTGCTGCAATTTTTTTACATATTACCTTTAAAGTGTAAACGAGTTATAGGCGAAACAATGTATTTTATGTCAGAAAACATAAGCTAAACTTTCTCGTTTATTAATTATTTAGATTTTAATCTCAATTAAAAAGTTATTTCACTAAATCTTACCTGAGTATTGGGCAACAATACTAATTGATCATTGACAACCCTTTCCTTGAGAATATTTGGACATTTCTCCACCAACTTCTCCCAATCGTTAGGCAATTTCTCGTTATATTTTTCTCTGAAATGGCACATCAATATTTAATCATAAGCTTTCATATTTATTTACTAATATGTTAGTGGATACTTTATGAAGTATGTGTAGGTACACATTATAGGAAATCAGAACATATTTTTTCTTAAAAAAAAAATAAAAAAAGATTAACGGAATTTCGTCAGCAAATAGAACTGTAGTTTTCTGGTCACCAAAATTTTATATCCATTTCTTGAGCAAGTCATTTTCAATAACGCAAAAATCCTCCGAAACGTCTGGACCGATTTTGCCGAAATTTTGTGTGCATAACAATCTGAGTGGTAGGTCTGAGAATCAGCCAACATCTAGTCTATCATGTCCGATTGCCGGGAAAGCTAGTAAAACAGCCTTACGTGTATAGTCGTGGGACATCAAACGCCCAAACACCAGCTGAGTGATCAGAGACCAGGCTCACTAGTCCCGCAAGCGCGTCCTCACTTGACGAGGTTCGGAGTGTTTCTAAATGTAAGGATGCTTTTTCCATTATAACATCTAATATTTTGAGGGCCGCCAATTCCTTTGCTAAATCCTCCGTCGGCGATGAGTTAGGGTACGTCCGGGCAGTGTACTCGTTGCCTACCTATTATTGTGAAAACGAAAGTTTTGAATGTAATAAACACGTAGTATAAGAACGAGTGAACTATAAGCCTTTACACAAATTCCGCAACATGGCATAAAAACCAACAGTAATTGTTATTAACTTAAACTGTTAAAAATTCAGACTTACTTTTACACTGCAGTCGTAAGTCTTGGAGCCCTGCTTTGGTAAAAAGTCGTGAACTTTATAAACAGGTTCAGGAAGGCCAAGCTTTTGGCACATCCACTCTAGTTTAGCCGTGGAAGATAGCAAATCTGGGGGTGGCTCCAATTTCACTGTTTGTGGTGTTACAACTGGCTGAGATTCCTGTTAAATGAATAGAGAACAAGCCGCTTAATATATAATTTTGTTAAGGTATAGTAAATATCTACGAATAATAAAAACTAGTTTTATTATTAGTTAAACTAGTTTCTTTTTAAAAATAGTTTTTATTATTTGTAGGTAAATATAATATTCTCTAGAGAGCATAATATCAAAACTTAGTAAAGCAATTTAATATAAAAACATAGAAGTCAAAGGTTACTCTGCGATTTACTGCGGTTAATTGCGAGGTTTCGTCCTATTGTCATAAAAATAGCCTTAAATAAAAGGTAATTAAATAGTCTACCAAAAAAAACAAAAAAAGTTTTTTTTTTGCTAAAAGTTTAAATAAATCATAAAGTTTCTAAAAAAATAGAGAAATACGTGCAAATTTTACAACTATTGTATTTTTTTACAGAAACAGCCACCATAACCCCATCTTTATGGTGCCTGTATGGTGGCATATTTAATACTTTCATTTCTTCTGGTAAATTTCCAGAAAAATGGAAGGATGCTTTAATTATCCCAATTCCCAAAAAAAGCAAGCCTGCTAATTTTTCAGATTATCGTCGTATATACATTTTACCGTTTTTGTCTAAAGCTCTTGAAAAGTTAGTACATCGTCAGCTTAATAATTATCTAATTAAAAACAATCTTCTTGTTCCTCTGCAGTCTGGATTTCGGAGGAGTCATAGTACTGTTACGGCTCTTACTAAAATTACCGACAGCAAAAAAGTTATATTTTTGATTCTCTTAGACTTCACTAACGCATTCAATTCTGTGGATTTTGACATCATGCTAGGTATTCTGCAGTCACACTAAATGTTTCAAAAGATGCTACAGACTGGTTTCAGAGCTATCTATGTATATGGTCGTCGACAAAAAGTCAAAATCGATGAACTTTCCTCAAACTGGTGCCGCACTTTAACTGGAGTCCCACAAGGCGGTGTACTTTCCCCGTTACTGTTTTCAATTTACATTAATTCTATTTGTAGCAACTTATCGTCTCTTTACCAAATGTATGCCGATGACCTTCAAATATATTCGCATGCTACTTTAAACAACCTAGCCACAGCTATTTCGAAATTGAATCAGGATTTATCGAACACATTTGAATGGTCAATAAACCATGGCTTGCAACTCAATCCGTCTAAAACACAAGCCATTATTATTGGTAGTCAAGGAACCTTAAAAAGAATATTTTTTTCGGAACTGCCTCATATCACCTTAAACAATGTCATAATTAACTACACTGATACAGTAAAATATTTAGGGGTTATTTTTGACTCAACACTATCTTGGCCGAGCCAAATAAATTATGTCTGTAGAAGAGTTTTTGCTGCATTCGCTTCATTAAAACGCCTCAAAAACTTTTTGCCCATTCCGACTAAAGTAATGCTTGCTCAGACCTTACTCCTTTCTATTATTGACTATGCTGATGTCTATATCAATTTGACAGAAGAACAATTAAATAAACTCGAACGCATCCAAAACCTTTGCATTCGATTTATTTTTGGGCTGCGTAAGTTTGACCTTGTTCTCGGAATATAGATCAACTCTGAAGTGGTTACCTATACGTCTACGCAGGAATACTCATGTGCTACACCTCTTATATAATATACTTTTTGACCCATAGCTCACCTTATCTAAAACAAATGTTCACTTTCTCTGATAGTGACAGTGCGCGTCTTGTTTTGAAATTAAATGTCCCTGTTCAGAAAACAAAAATTTTTGGCAACTCCTTTCTGGCCCACGCAGTAAGGTTATGGAACTCTTTACCTAATCCTGTAAGACTGTCAGAAAATCTAAATTCATTTAAACGTCAACTAAAAAATCATTATCTTAAATCATTAAACGTTAATGACATGGATGGAGTATTGTTCAGCCATGTCAATCATTAAGCCATTAATATTAGTAGTAGTTAATAGCATCTCACTATATGTACTTTTGCTTTTTAATTGTTTTGTGTATGTGTTTATTAGCTTTAGTTTCTTATGCACATAATGCATCCACTCGTTTCTAATTTATCATAATATCAATGTAGGTAGTAGTCGCTATTTAACGATAAGGCCGCCAGAATTGTATTGTCTTTCTCCGCTTTTACTGTTTTCTTATGTATTTTGTGGAATGCAATAAAGTATATTATTACTTATTGATTATTATTATATCCAAAGAATTTGAGTTAAGCTTTAATACAACATTTTAATTACGTCCGTATGTCAAATAATACTTTAAGACCTTTTGTTTGAACATTGATTGTGATTTATTTGTGCACGAGTGAAAAAGGTTTTTTGAGCATCATAAAAATCTTATATCTTTAAACGAGCAATTCTTGTATATATATAGATTTTCATGAAATTTAGGGGTTTCGGGGGCGATAAATCGATCTAGCTAGGAATGATTTTTAGAAAATGTCATTTTATTCGTGTTTTATCGAATACCGAAACTCGGTCAAATAGCTAGTCATCATAAAACGCACAAACTATACTTAAGGAATAGCCTTAATCTTTTATTGTTTATAGAAATACATAATCTCGATTATTTTTTGTGGAATTTGAGAAGAGAAGACATAGAACTTAGAAGTAACTACTTTTACTACTATTAACTGACAGCCTTTAAGCTATACTTATCTATTAGTCTTTACGCTAAGGTAAAAACTAAAGTATACTTACTTTAACTTCGTGGTGAACTGGAAGCTGTAAGGGTATGAGGTCAACAGTATTCAGGCGGTCCCGTAAGTTCGAAAGTCTTTGCGATGCCGATATTTTACCTGATGGCTTAACTTCAGTAAATTTTTCAGGTTTAGTGGAATGTTGAATCTGCAAGGAAAATGTAGTAATAAATCTATACTAATATTATAAATGCGAAAGTATCTCTGTATGTCTGTCTGTCTGTCTCGCTTTCACGCCAAAACTACCGAACCGATTGTAATGAAATTTTGTATACAGATAGTCTAAAGCCTGAGAAAGGACATAGGCTACTTTTTTACTGAAAAAAAGGGTTGTAAGGTGGTGAAAATACGAAAATTTGTTCAAATTGAGTTAGTTCCAAAAATTCATACTAGATGGCGCCGTGCGTCTCTTACATCGCGCTAACGCTTGCCCAACATCTTTCTATAAGAGGTGGTATCATCATATATTACAGTTTCATTTTTTTTCAATTGTTATTTCTTTTTTACGTTATTTAATAAGTCAGTACTTTATATTATATACAGTGACGTAACCTTAAACCTATCAATGATAAATAGTTTATGGGTAAAGTTGTGTAATTGGCTTTAAAATTTGACATAATATATAAAGTTTAATTTAAAAAAATGAAATATTATGTGCACACTGCACAGCTGTTTTGATTTAAGTAGTACCAGGGTTTTTTTTCACGCGGACGAAGTCGCGGACAACAGCTAGTAATCAATAAAAGCAAGCAAGTGTGACCTCAAAGACAATTTTTTTTTAGTACATAATTATTAATTTCTAATAAAATAATTTACAACCCAGTATAAAGATCATATTGTATCATGATCAGTTGGTGTAAAATGTAAATTGATAGTCATTTCGCATATCAGAATAATAATGTTCCACTAGCTGTGGCCCGCGACTTCGTCCGCGTGGACTTTAGTTTATAGTCTTTATAGTTGTTCCCGTACATTGATTGAATCGTTTACGCGCAAATCAGAAAAGTATATTGTGTGGGAACCGCACATTTTTTCGGGACAAAAACATTCCTTGTCCCAGATTCAAATTAGTATCTCCAATCTCCATGCCAAATTTCATCAAAATAGATTAAATAGTTTAGGGCTTAGGCGATAATAATTAAAGTTTATTGTGCGGGAACCGTACATTTTCCGGGACAAAATTAGTATTCCTTGTCCTTTCCCGAGACTCAAAGTATCTCCATACCAAATTCCATCAAAATAGATTGAATAGTTTACGCGCAAATCATAAAGTATATTGTGCAATAACCGTACGTCTATCCGGGACAAAATGTATCCTATGTTCTTTTTCGGGACTCAACGTATTTTTGTACTAAATTTCAGCAAAATGGGTCCAGCCGTTTACTCGTTATGTCGTGACTCGTGACCACGCGAAATATAACGTTCCGCGCGGCTTCGCCCATGTAAATTAGATATTTCACAGACAAATTAGTCCACAAAAAATAGCCTATGATCCTTCACGTGGTCTACTTCTTATCTGTGCCAAATAACAGAAACATTGCTCCTAGTAGTTCGTGAGATAAGCCCTTTCAAATAATTTTCCCCTTTTTTTCCACACTTTCCTCAATTCCTGCGCTTTTATTAGATTTAGCGTGATGAAATATAGCCTATGGCCTTCCTCGATAAATGGGCTATCTAACACTAAAAGAATTTTTAAATTCAGACCAGTAGTTCCTGAGATTAGCGCGTTCAAATAAGCCCTTTCAAATAATTTTCCCCGTTTTTCTGCACATTTTCCTCTATTTATTAGTCTTAGCGAGATTAAATATAGCTTATAGCCTTCCTCGATAAATGGACTATCTAACACTGAAAGAATTTTTCAAAATGGACCAGTAGTTCCTAAGATTAGCGCGTTCAAATAAGCCCTTTCAAATAATTTCCCCCGTTTTTTCCACACTTTCCTCTATTTCTTCGCTCCTATTAGACTTAGCGTGATAAAATATAGCCTATAGCCTTCCTCGATAAATGGGCTATCTAACACTGAAAGAATTTTTCAAATCGGACCAGTAGTTCCTGAGATTAGCGCGTTCAAGCAAACAAACAAACAAACAAACAATCTAACAAACTCTTCCGCTTTATAATATTAGTATAGAAGTATAGATATATTAAACCAGGGCGACTCGCGACATTGTCTCAGGGGCGTCGCTTGTCAACACAACCAAATCGAGTGAGCGCCGCGTGCATTATGTCAAAATATAAATATATAAATATAATCTTCCTCGATAAATGGGCTATCTAACATTGAAAGAATTTTAAAATCGGACCAATAGTTCCTGAGATTAGCGCGTTCAAATAAGTCCTTTCAAATAATCTCTCCCCGTTTTTTCCACACTTTCCTCTATTTCTTCGCTCCTATTAGTCTTAGCGTAATAAAACATAGCCTATAGCCTTCCTCGATAAATGGGCTATCTAACACTGAAAGAATTTTTCAAATCGGACCAGTAGTTCCTGAGATTAGCGCGTTCAAACAAACAAACAAACAAACAAACAAACAAACAAACAAACAATCTAACAAACTCTTCCGCTTTATAATATTAGTATAGAAGTATAGATATATTAAACCAGGGCGACTCGCGACATTGTCTCAGGGGCGTCGCTTGTCAACACAACCAAATCGAGTGAGCGCCGCGTGCATTATGTCAATCATACATTCCGGGATCCCCGGTATCAGAAGCTATGCTCAGAAAAGCAAGCGCAGCCTTCACATTAGCCAGCCTTGCTGGCTTTTATCTTCCATATAATTATATCTCTTTTAATTTTTATGCTTTTGTTTTGATTTGGTCATTATTTCCAAATAAAAGTATAAATATCCAAATAGTGTTTTTTTGATAACCTAGTATGTACTATGTAGGCTGGTTCTAAAATTAGAAAGTATTTTTGGGGGCTGGGTTAAAGGGCGTCGTAAAGAAATGGCAAAGTCCCAAGGGTGTCACTGGTCATAGTAAAAATAAGTGTGGGAAGCCCTGTATTAAACACTTGTTTTTAGGTAATTTATTACGTAACATTACATTACTGTACTTACTTCGTCAGAAACATTAGTCGGTTCTCTCTCATTTGTAGGTTGGCTTACAGTTTTCGTAACATTTTGGTCATTTGTTTCTAATAATGGCCTTGGTTTAGTGTATGATGTACCTTTGTATTCATTATATTTATTAAATTTATTGAACTGAAAAATGGTTGCATATTTTATAGTTATACAGTGTGTAACAAAAATAAGTGATGATAATACTTTAGGGTGTGTACGTGTTTCTTGTAGAGAGTTCACTGTGAAAGTAGCAGCGCTGAAAGACGAATTTTTTTTTTCACTTTTTTATGGGCAAGGGCCCGAGCGTCACGAGTTTCCCCATACAAAAGTGAAAAAAAAATTTGGGTCTTTCAGCGCTGCTACTTTCACAATGAACTCTCTACAAGGAACACGTACACACCCTAAAGTATTATCACTTATTTTTTTACACCCTGTATGTATGTTACGCTCAAAGATCGAAAACACGACAACAATCACCTACAACACGATGTTGAGCTATTTTTCCGCTCAATGAGCGTTTTCGAATCATTGAGCATAACATTGTTATAAGATCTTAGCATTTATTAAATTTTTTGATTAAAAAATATGTTTTGTATTAAAATATTATGCCATTTAACTACCTTATTGTAATTGTTGTTATTGTATGGAGATAGTGAATTATTAGGTCTATAAAATTTCTTTGAGTATTGATCAACATAATTATTTGTCTGATACTGAGTAGTGGGTTTCCGCCAAGAGCCTTGCTTCTTAGAAAAATTATTCTGCAAAAAAAAATAACAGTAGTGTCAAAAATAATCATTAATGTTTTTTAATTTTCATAAATTATCCAAATACAATATTCTGATATTTGGGTTTACCTCTCTGCACTACACTATGTAGTGCAGACTGCAGAGGTAAGCCCATTGTACTTTGTGTCTAAACTTAGAGCGCAGCTTATATTCTATAATATTACGTAGGTTACCCTGCACTCTAGCTGCAGCATTTTATATAAATTCACAAAGCTTACTTAAAGAGTATTTCCATCTTATTATTGCAAAAATAATTAATATTCATTACCAGCATATTTTACTGTCTTAATAATATGCTTAAGTACATATTTTATTTTTAATGCCCCAAATGCATATGACATGATTTTTATATTATGAAACATTTAGGCATTATACTAATAATTTCAATTAGACAACATTTACATTCTAAAACAAAATATGAATAATAATCTTACTGCATAACTAAGCTTTGCTGAGGCCTTCTTGCTTGTTTTCTGGCGGGCTACCATTGATGCAATATGCTGAGTTTCTTGACTAGCTATTGCATCTACAACCCATTCGCCATTAACTTGAGAAATCTTAAATCCTGGTACATCATGAAACAACTTGTCCAATGTTGTATATCCTAATTTTTTATATGGTATATATTCACCTTGTAGCTCTCGATAATCTCCTAGAAACAAATATACTAATTTACATATTTTAACAACAAAGATCATATCATAATATTATTATAATATATATTTTTTTTCTTTAACTTTGCCTCTGTGCACTTAGATTTGAGAAAGGTATAGTCCGTCAAGAAAGTCATGACAGGCGGGAAAATTTTCTTTATATTTTCACAGAGAATGCACATTTTTATCTCGAATTAATAAAGTTCTCATATTTTTTTTCATTTAAAAATTTTCCTGCCCATCACCTTTCTTGACAGACTATAATATATTTTTTTTCTGGATTATTAATTTTAAAAACGCAATAGCTTAGTTTTTAAGAAAGAGAGTTTAAGGATAGTATTACTGTAATCTTAGTTTTTAGAATAAGTTTATAATTTACTTACTATTACATTGTTTCAATGTGAGTGCACCTTTAACAGAAATTAGGGTAGCACGTAAAGCCTGTATAACTTGCTCTTTTTCTGACATTATATTACCTGAAAATGTAATTTTTTTAATAAATTGCAGTACTTATTATTTAATTGTTACGACTTGGTACTGTTACTTACGAACTATGTAACAACATATGTGGGTAAATAATTATAGCAATCACCAAAAAGAGGTGCAAATTGCTTATCTCTCTGAAAGCAAATTATTGAGTCTTTTGTATGCGTATGCAAGTGAAATCGGACTATTTGCCAAGTCGTTTTAAAAATATAAAGTGATTAAAAAATTTATGTAGGTATCTACATTACTGAATTTGTTTCTGTATTAGTGAAACAAATGACAGTATTTACAGCCGGCGTAAAGTGAATAATTAAATTTACCTGAATCTGAGTAAACCTCAAGTCGCTTCTAAGTTCTAACCATTTGTTTTCAGTGGTTTTTAGTTTTTAATTTTCAGTTTTAACTGGTGTTCGATGTGTCGCATTCAACGCACAGAATACAAATTATTCACTAGTGATGAGCAACTCGAATCACTAACTCGAGTTAACTCGAGTTGGGTGTAACTCGAACCCACTCGAGTTGAATTCTCCCGGGGCTCGAGTTCATAAGCCGCCAAAAATACAAAAATAAATGATTCTATTTCAAACAATAATTATTATTTTTCTTTTCTACTTACATTATTATAAATAAATAATATAAAAATAAATGAAAGAATTGAAACAGATAAAAATATCATTTGTCGGTTCCAATTTTCTAACTATTTATGCGAAGCTGAGGGAATAAACTGGTAAAAATTCGAAAAAGCATTCACTTGTCTATTCAGTTAACTCGAGTTAAGTAAACTCAGGTTAAATCGAGTTTAGTTTTTTCCGAGTTGGCCCTTCACTATTACTCAACGGAGATTCAATGACAGGAGACAACAGGAGAGTGGAGACCATAGATAAAGTATTATAGTCATGGAGACATCTACACTCCATATAGTATAGATATATGTAATCTTATGCCGGCACTTCATATAGGCGAACGCGTTGGCCAACGCGTTGGCCCAATGTATAGAACGGGCGTTCGCGCGTTGGCCGTAGGTATTTAGACGTTGGCCGACGCGTTTGCGAGCTTGCCTTGCTTTGAGCTCGGCATTTCGGCAAAGATCAAAGGACATTTGTCGCAAGCTTCGCGCTCCATCCACACATAGGCCGCGCGATCAGTTTGCCCGGAGCGGCGATGAAGAGTGCACGTTTCCCTCTGGTGGCGAATTAACATCTTACTTGACGAAATGGCGAACAATATGAGTATCGAGAAAATATTTAAATTTTTTGAGCTCTGTTATAGTAAAAACCATGTAAAAACTGCCTGTGGAACCAAAAAATCATATCAAGAGTGCTAAAAAAATAAGGTTCTTGGACATGCTAGATTTCTCACTATGTTTTTCAGGGTTCCATACCCAAAGGGTAAAAACGGGACCCTATTACTAAGACTTCAATGTCTGTCTGCATTCCTGTGTGTTCGTCTGTCTATCTGTCCATCTGTCTGTCCGTCTGTCTGTCTCCAGGCTGCTGGCTGCAGTATTTCAAGAACCGCTGTAGCTAGATTTCTGAAATTTTCACAGATTGTGTATATAATTATGTTGTCGCTATAATAAATACTTACTAAAAACAAAATAAAAATAATAAATATAAACACACCGGCAAAATTAGAGGAACATAACAAAATTTTCAATTTTTTTTTAATTGTTCACTGATTTTTATATATTTATTTATTTATTTACTAATTGATTATTAAAAGATAAATTTATTATAAATTTAGGGCATAAAAACGTGAAAAATAGAAAAAAATCAGCAAAAATAAAAAAATTAAGAAAATCTTATAAATTTCAGTAGTAAGTTTTTAAGATAAATTCTTCATTTTTATTAAAGAAATGCCATGTTAAAAGCGTGTAATGCTGGTGTAATGCCTTCTATGGATCTCAAGAGGGCCTGGATACGCCATTCCATGCTTGCATTTTAATTGTCAATCATTTCCTGTGGGATATTCTCCTACTCCTCCAGTAGCGCCAACTCGAGCTCCTGGACTCATTTTGGAGCTGGAGTTTTAACTCGTACCGTTCACCCATTGATGTGCCACACGTCTTCAATCGGATCCACATCCGTAGACCACGCTGGCCTCTCCACCTGGGCTACGCCAGCATCGTTTAGGTAATAATGCCCGATTTTCTTACTCTATGGACGCACATAAAATTGAAAATAACTATGTACCTAAAACTGTGTAAAAGGCACACCATGCAGTTCCAGGATGTCGGTGCTATAGCTCTGTACTGTCAAAGTACCATCATCTATAATCATCAGCTCCATGCGGGCTCCAAATCATATGCAACTCCAAACCGTTACGAAGCCTGCATCATAGGCCACTGTTTCCGGTAAGTTTGATGGCCTGTAGCTTTCCTTATGATTTATCCACATTCTTTATCGCCTGTCAATACAATGTACACCGAATTTGCTCCCATCACTGTACAGCACAAGATTTCACTCACTTGTCTAATTTTGATGTTCACGCGCAAATCTTAGCCTGGCTCTTCGGTGTCCTGTCTCAAGTTTTGGTGCCCTTGCTGGCACTTTTGAGTTTAATTTAACTTATTTGAGTCTTCTTCTTACTGTACAATCACTTACACGTTCATCTTGGACCTGTTCCGACAGGTTTCGTGTCTGCATAGCAGCTTGAGGTCGATTTCTTAAGTTTTGTTTCCTTACAAAATGGTCATTCTGAACCATTGTCACCCGATATCTGCCTTGTTCTCGTCTCCGAACGTAAGATCCAGTCTCTCTGAAGCCTTGAAAGTTACGATGAACCACGGAAGCCGACACACCTAAGGCCTGACTGACCGAACGGTAGGTGTGACCTTTCTCTATCGTGGTTACAGCTCTAGCTGTCGCAGATGCTGGGAAATCACTAATTTTGTATCTAGCAAGCAATGTGTTCTTCCAAAAACCAAACAATCAAATGAGCTGAGCATACCTTGCACCCCGCTAAAACGCCATTCTTATCAGGAACACTTACAACGTCAATAATCGAAAAACACTTATTAGGGTATAATTGCTATAAAAACCTGTCAACTTGCCAGTTTTGTTCAATATTTTATTTCTTGAATGAGCTTAGAAGCTATAAAAGAGGCTTTCAGACAGCCCGGCCCAGTTGAGTTCAAGTTTTGGCCCTTTTTACCAATGTTCCGCTAATTTTTCCAGTGTGTGTATATAAGTCATGATAAATATAATAATAAGTAATATTTTTATATATACTTAATAAATAATAAGAAATAAAATAATTATATTATTTTAATATTATAAAATACTAGCTGTTGCCCGCGACTTCGTCCGCGTGGACTTCAGTTTATAGCGCGCGGTGTCAATAAAATTGGTGTCAAAAGCTTTTTAAAACCCTGGTACCCCTTAAATCAAAATACCAAAAACAGCCGTGTAGTGCCGTAATATGTTTTTTTTTTAATTAAACTTTTTTATACCTTTTAAAGCTTATTTAGCGGTACACAACTTAGCTGCATAATGCATTACACAACTTTAGCTTTGCCCAATAGCCAATACCCATAGGCCATAAACTATTTACTATTTATTATTGGTAGACTGTTGTTTCTGATTTCTGTGTTGGTACGTGAGTTATTTAATAACATGTATAACAATCGAAAGAATCGAAATATTAACTCAACATGGTACCACCTCTTATAGAAATACATATGAGCAAGCGATAGCGCGATCTAGGCGACTCTTGGCGCCATCTGTTCCAGTTTTTGGAACTAACTTAATTTGAACAATTTTATACATAAACACCCCCTTACAACCCCTTTTTCCAGTAAGAAGTAGCCTATGTCCTTTCTCAGGCTTTAGACTATCTGTGTACAAAATTTCATTACAATCGGTTCAGTAGTCTTGGCGCTGTTGTTTTTGAATTTGATATCTAATCTTAGTTGGTAGGTGAGTTCTTTGTTAATGACGTGTATAACAATCGAAAGAATCGAAAAACCTAGCTTAACATGGTACCAACTCTTATAGAAATACGCATGAGCAAGCAATAGCGCGATCTAGGGGACTCTTGGTGCTATCTATTTTGAGTTTTTGGAACTAACTTAATTTGACCAAATTTACGCGTTTTCACCCCCTTACCCTTTTCCAGTTAAAAAGTAGCCTATGTCTTTTCTCATGCTTTAGACTATCTGTGTACAAATTTTCATTACAATCGGTTCAGTAGTTTTGGCGTAAAAGCGAGACAGACAGACAGACAGAGATACTTTCGCATTTATAATATTAGTATAGAACGTGTATAACAATCGAAAGAATCGAAAAATCTAACTTAACATGGTACCACCTCTTATAGAAATACGCATGAGCAAGCAATAGCGCGATCTAGGGGACTTTTGGCGCCATCTATTTTGAGTTTTTGGAACTAACTTAATTTGACCAAATTTACGCATTTTCCTATGTCCTTTCTCAGGCTTTAGACTATCTGTGTACAAAATTTCATTACAATCGGTTCAGTAGTTTTGGCGTGAAAGCGAGACAGACAGACAGACAGACAGAGATACTTTCGCATTTATAATATTAGTATAGATGTAAAAGTGAGTTTATTTCTTTGTTTGTTACGTTCTCTCGCCTTTTACTTTTTAATTTCGAGAATAGCCATTAAAAACCTTTTCTTGTCCACATTTACAAATTAATTATAAGCTGTGAATAAATATACAGCTGCAGCTGTTAGCGACTCAACATCCATTTTGAATCCGTCCGCAGTTCGCACATTGGCGCGATCCAAAGCATAGGCTGCGTCCCCATCAGACATGGCACGGCGCCGCCACTGTGTTACGGCACGACGCCACCACCGTGATACGATACGGCGCCGCACCGTGACACAGTGCCGTGTACGGTGCACCGCGCGCCCCTATTCTGGTGAAACTTCCGAACAAAATTTGTGTCCAAACTTATACGAGGTATAATATGAAAATACATATCAAAGTCGCGTAATGCAAATATTGTCATGTATACCGAGAAAATTTTATCTATAATAAATAATAGATAAAATTTCCTCGGTTTCTTTTTAACCGACTTCAAAAAATATTTAATGATTCTTTTTCAATCTTCGTCTTAGTAACAACAAGAGAATATTTTTTTCGCGATCCATATCCATTATCCAGACAAGCACTCTCGTTTGAGCGCAAATATCGACTGAATAGGGACGCACGGTACGCGGCACCGTGACGTCCGTGACACGGTGCGGCGCCGTACCGTATCACGGTGGCGGCGTCGTGCCGTAACACGGTGCCGGCGCCGCGCTGTGTCTGATGGGGACAGAGCCATACTGAACGACCTTCCTATGTGTGGATTACTCACAAACGCCGTTGCAAGCGCACTGCCAACGCGTGTGTCAACGCGTCGGCCAACGCGTTCGCCTATATGGGGAGGCGGCTTTAGGCCTTAGCCCGTCATGAGGGATTTTCATTTATATTTTTAATTTTTTTTTTTAAATATCTAGATGGCGTAAGGATATAGACTTCTAGATTTTCTATGAAATTATCTGCAGGTTGGCATCACTGACTACATATATTGTGTTTCCAAATAATATCAGTGTACTGTCAAGTGTGACATAAATCAAAATATCTTAAACCTAAGCGATTATTGGCCTAAGCGATTAGGCCAGTATACTGGTAATAGTTTAGGAACACGCAGACATAATAAATGTAAAAACTTGTCAAACTGACAACAGAAGCTGAACTGAGTTTTGTCTTTGGTTTAATTATTTAAGGTGGCTATAGATAACTTTTACTTCCGGCCGCCATTTTAACGACGCCATTTTCTTTTGACATAACCAATTTCATTTAACAAACGTCACCTTCCCTTTGGTGAGCAAGGTGTGTTCACGTGAGGTTGTGTGGTCCCTCCGAAATAGGTCACACAATCCTCAGAATTTCGTGAAATATTCTTGTAAAATAAAAAAAAAAACACAAAAATAAGAAAAATACAAAAAAATAGAAAAATAATAAAATAACATAAACGGGAATCACTCGCTTATTAGTTAGTGTACGTAAGCGTGCAACGTGGTCTAAGGAATTCGATAGGTAATAAAGAGAAAGTGAAGTAGTATTTCGCGTGCTTCTAATTAATGATTTATTTTATACTGTGTCAATAAACTATCAAAAATGAATCCTGGACCACCAAACTATCCAATGGCATCTCTTTATGTCGGAGATTTGCACTCTGATATAACTGAAGCCATGTTGTTCGAGAAATTCTCAACAGCGGGCCCTGTACTATCAATTAGAGTATGCCGTGATATGATAACACGTAGATCACTTGGATACGCTTATGTGAACTTCCAACAGCCTGCTGATGGTAAGATTTTGATACCTTTATACTAACCTAACCGTGACCAACCTTTTTGTAACAGCTGGTAACTTTTTGTTACACCCTATTTATGATGTAAAATGAGCAAACTAATCCATTAGTAACAAATTTTCGTGAAATAATATTTAGTAAATTTATTATTTGTTTTTTAATTTTTAAATGTAATGAATATTTGTTTGGCTATGTAATTAATGTGTATTTTACCTTTCCAGCTGAGAGGGCATTGGATACCATGAATTTTGACATTATAAAAGGCAGACCGATAAGAATTATGTGGTCTCAGCGTGATCCATCGCTTCGAAAGTCTGGAGTTGGAAATGTTTTTATTAAAAACCTTGACAAAACAATTGACAACAAAGCAATGTATGATACATTTTCTGCTTTCGGCAATATTCTGAGCTGTAAGGTTGCCCAAGACGAAAATGGAGCCTCAAAAGGTTATGGTTTTGTCCACTTCGAGACTGAAGAAGCAGCTAATAAGTCTATTGACAAAGTTAATGGTATGTTACTGAATGGTAAAAAGGTCTATGTAGGAAGGTTCATTCCCCGTAAAGAACGTGAAAAGGAATTAGGAGAAAAGGCAAAACTTTTCACCAATGTGTATGTCAAAAATTTTGGTGAAGATTTCTCTGATGAGATGCTTAAAGAAATGTTTGAGAAATATGGACGTATAACAAGTCATAAAGTTATGTACAAGGATGATGGCGCCTCTAGAGGATTCGGTTTTGTTGCATTTGAAGATCCTGATGCTGCTGAAAGAGCTTGTATAGAACTTAATGGCAAAGAATTGGTGGAAGGGAAACCTTTATATGTAGGACGTGCTCAAAAAAAAGCAGAACGTCAAAAAGAGCTTAAGCGTAAATTTGAGCAACTGAAGTCTGAACGTTTGACTCGCTATCAAGGCGTTAACTTGTATGTGAAGAATTTGGATGACACAATTGACGACGAAAAACTGCGTAAAGAATTTGCTCCATTTGGCACTATAACTTCTGCTAAGGTTTGTATTTCTTTTATTAAACTTATTATTATTCTTATTTAATTATTTTACATTTCAATCAATTCAGAGTTCTGAGTCCTGCTATAATATCTATATTCCCCATGAAGATTTAATATAACATTCTTCAAAGTGTCAAATCAAAAACTGGATATGGGGATGTTAAACAATATATTTCATTAACCCATAATATACAACAAAATATTAATAAAATGATCATTATTCTAGGTGATGCTTGAAGATGGCCGCAGCAAAGGATTTGGATTTGTTTGCTTTTCATCTCCTGAAGAAGCCACTAAAGCAGTAACTGAGATGAATGGCAGAATCGTTGGTACTAAGCCGTTATATGTTGCACTTGCACAACGTAAGGAAGATAGAAAAGCACATCTGACATCCCAATATATGCAACGTATGGCAAGTATGAGGATGCAACAAATGGGTCAGATATTCCAACCTGGTGGTGCTGGTGGGTACTTCGTACCTACAATACCACCAGCTCAAAGATTCTATGGACCAGCTCAAATGACCCAAATACGTCCAACACCACGCTGGACGGCACAGCCACCAGTTAGGCCTAGCAATCAAACAGCAGCGTCTGCTTATCCCAACATGCAAGCACCATTCCGTCCAGCTCCAAGGGGACCTACTCAAACAGCTCTGCGTACGTCTCTTGGAGCTAGGCCAATCACAGGTCAACAAGGCGTTGCTACGGCTGGCTCAATTCGTGCTCCACTGGTGCCTAGTGGTCGTCCAGCTGGCTATAAATATACTTCAAACATGCGCAATCCACCAGCACCACAACCAGCAGTTCACATTCAAGGACAGGAGCCCCTCACTGCTAGTATGTTAGCGGCGGCTCCCTTACAGGAACAGAAACAGATGTTAGGTGAACGTCTCTTCCCACTCATCCAGAGAATGCATCCAGAACTCGCAGGAAAAATAACTGGTATGCTTCTAGAGATTGACAACTCTGAGCTGCTTCACATGTTGGAGCATGGAGAGTCTTTGAAGGCTAAGGTAGATGAAGCTGTTGCTGTTTTGCAAGCTCACCAAGCTAAACAGCAGGCTACTAAGAAAGATTAATTGGCTTTCTATTTTTTTCGCATTTCTTCTTGTTTATTTTAATATTTTAACCATTTTTATATGTATTAGTAAGAGTCCCGGTCATAAAAAAATAAAAAATAAAAATTGAAAAATAAAAAAGTAGAATGCACATTTTCTTGAACAACTTTTTAATACAATAAGTAAATCAATAATTATTATTATTGATCGATGTGCATATCTGCAAACAAAAATATGCAACTCAACATTTCTATATATAAAAATGTTATTACCACTGGGCACTTATGACTTTCATATTGACAAAGTATGATATAGTTAAGTCTTTAATCTTTTCATTTCTCCAAGTCTGGAGTAGGGTTTTGTTCTTATTTTTTTCATTTCTTTCTTCTTCCAGTTATCATTGAATGTACACTGTATTGAAAACATTGTCCTCGATGTAACTGGACTCAATTTGTAATGAACTTATTACAAATTATATTCTATCCAATAAATTAATGTTTTATTTCCATTCCTTTTACCCATAGTTTAATGTAAATACTTAATTACGCTCAATTTGGGTAACTTTGAATTGCAGTTTAACTTTGAACAATACATTATTATATTGTTCAAAATTAAACCGCAATTTTGAACAATATAATAATGTAATTCCCCAAAGTTACCCAAAATGACTGTATTATCATTGGTATAATCCTCCTGATATTCATTATTTTTATGTTTGGCCGAGGTAAAAGATTTCAAAGGCACAGGCTTATAAGGCCGCGTTTCCACTGACGCGCAGAGAAGCGGTGAAAAGTGGTCAGTGTTTTCACTGAAGCGGAGCGGAGATTTCGAGCATGGTGATTGGTCAATTTGGGCACCGCTAAACTCCTTTCCCCGTCAGTGGAAACTCGGCCTGGGACCATCCATAAAGTACCTATATCAAACTATTTTCATGATCACTCACAGGTAGTCATATTGGTGAGACCCTCCCTTCTCTAGTGTGACGTCACAAGTTTGCGATTTAACATCTAAAAATTATACCCCCTTACTAATAAACGCTGTATAAGCTTTGAATAGTTATACAGTGTTTTGTCTTCTTCAATCCAATTAAAAATGTCACTTGTGTGACAGGAACAAAACACTGTATAACTATTCAAAGCTACGTTTATTAGTAAGGGGGATAGAATATAGCCAGCTCAATGTAATGTGGTTGCAAATGGTAACAAAACTTAGGCTGGTTTTAGGCTGGTTTTATAGTTACGCGTTTCGCAGCGCCGTTGGAGCGCGCGCGTTCAAAGCTGTAACAAACGTATGGACGAACGGCGCTGCTCAAGCGCGCGACTTTAAAACGCTACTACTACCCCCATACATCTTCGAACGCGCGGCGCTCCGACGGCGCTGCCGAAACGCGTGACTGTAAAACCAGCCTTATAGTTAAGCGTTTCGGCAGCGCCGTTGGAGCGCCGCGCGTTCGAAGATGTATGGGGGTAGTAGTAGCGTTTTAAAGTCGCGCGCTTGAGCAGCGCCGTTCGTCCATACGTTTGTAAGGCTGGTTTTATAGTTAAGCGTTTCGGCAGCGCCGTTGGAGCGCCGCGCGTTCGAAGATGTATGGGGGTAGTAGTTGCGTTTCTAAGTCGCGCGCTTGAGCAGCGCCGTTCGTCCATACGTTTGTTAGGCTGGTTTTATAGTTAAGCGTTTCGGCAGCGCCGTTGGAGCGCGCGCGTTCTAAGATGTATGGGGGTAGTAGTTGCGTTTTAAAGTCCGCGCGCTTGAGCAGCGCCGTTCGTCCATACGTTTGTAAGGCTGGTTTTATAGTTAAGCGTTTCGGCAGCGCCGTTGGAGCGCCGCGCGTTCGAAGATGTATGGGGGTAGTAGTTGCGTTTCTAAGTCGCGCGCTTGAGCAGCGCCGTTCGCCCGTACATCTTAGAACGCGCGCGCTCCAACGGCGCTGCCGAAACGCCGAAACGCTTAACTATAAAACCAGCCTTACAGCTTCGAACGCGCGCGCTCCAACGGCGCTGCGAAACGCTCTACTATAAAACCAGCCTTACAGCTTTGAACGCGCGCGCTCCAACGGCGCTGCGAAACGCATAACTATAAAACCAGCCTTACATCTTAGAACGCGCGCGCTCCAACGGCGCTGCCGAAACGCTTAACTATAAAACCAGCCTTAGATATCAAACCCAGAATTTTTGCAGTGTCACAAAACTTAGATACAACAGGTAAATTTAAGGGCAATTTTTATTAACTTCCTCTTGAAAGTTGGTTAAAAATATTGGTGAGGTACATGTACACAGATTAAAATAATAACAACTTTAAATTTATATACATATATATTATGTAATGAAAACAATATATTTTATAATGGTTTACTTATAAATTTTAAATCTATTTAAAAACCACTACAATTTTCATTGACACACAAAAAATGAAAGTCACAAATACTTTTTTCTTTTAGATAAATATTACAATATATTATTGCTTATAATGTTATCATAATTTTGTTACTGAAGAACTAAACCAATTTTATTAGGAGTTATACTAGGACATCTCCAATTATATAAATAGTATTGTAAATTTCCATCACCTATACCAAATTTTAATGGTTCCAAAAATTCTTTGTTGTCCATAAGATCGAGAGCATTAAAAACATCAAACCCAGAATTTTTTGCAGTCACTAATGCATCAAGCATCAAATCCATCCAAGGGGTTTTTGTAGAAACATTATAAAATGAATATGCAGCCTTCAGATTTTTGTGCACCGGATGATAAACAACAGTAGATGGCAAGGTATAATAACTAACAAAGTCAGTAATGGTTCCATCCACTGCTTCCACAACAAAACTATCAATAATCCCAGCTTGTGGTGTAAACCAGTGTCTAAATTCTTCTTCAGAAAAGATCGGTACCAGATCAAACTTCATAAGGTAAGTATTTAGAAGCTGAACTACCATATCAATATCTCTCACTTCCATTTTCCTGAAGCCAACAGTTTTTGGAGCATCGGGCAACTTAAAAAGTTTGAGTGTTCTTTGCATAGTCATGTTCCTTGATAAGTGGCTAAATTTGATGTCAATCAACTTTTTTGGATTAAGTGACCTATGCCAATATCTACAAGTGCCTATTGGCTTAGGTAGAACAATACCGGCAGTATAGACTCCTTGGAATATTCCTTGCAGGTTAACTCTTCTAGTTATTTCTCTAATAAGAACAGGTGCCACTCTTTTGGAACGGAGTTTTTTATGGACACATAAAAAGTTAATCTCCACAACGGTCTGTATCTGGTCATATATTCTTAATTGAGCTGGTATGGCTGATATAAAACCAACTAAACGTCCAGATTTCACTACTCGGACACCGCAATGCCATTCCATTTTCCAGCCAGGTGGTTGAAGAGCCCATTTAAGAAAATCGGCCTGGTAGTCAAAGCGGAACATGCAGTCATCATCTTCAACATAATTTTCATTCAATAGAGTGTACAACTCTTTCAAAACGAGAGGTTCGTTCAAATTTAAAGTGTCCCATTGGAATCCTTCAGGCAAAGAATAAGGTTCCGATCGTATTTCTTCCACAGCTTTCGGTGGTTCTATAGGTTCGTTAGTAATAATCTTTTCATACATCTTTGGTACTGGTTGAGTTGACCAGAACTGGTAGGACTTGTGTAGAGCCTCTTCAGTTGTTTTAGCTGGTTTTTGCTCTAAATTTAATACCTCCATAGCCATCTTCAAATCTTTTAGAGAAATATTTTGAGGAACTTCCCCGGAATTTGATAAAGATATAAGTCCATCAGCAGATCCTGAACCAAGATTATCACCATCTCCCTTACCACGCTTTTTTTTATTTTTATTTTTCTTCTTTGGGAGGAATTCTTCTTTAGGTTTCTGATGATCGGCGGGTGAATCATTTATATTGTTATCTTCCATTTTTAACAATTGATCAAAATAATGCTTTGAATTTACTAAATATTTTTTGTGAGATTATTTCTTGCCGGTCTTTGTTTAAATTGCCTTCAGTTTTCACACGTTACAGCAAAATTGAAGAATTCGTGAGTGCCGAAATCTGAAAATTGGAAAATCACATTTCATAGACAAACACACTTCATAAATGAGCCACAGAGTATACATACATTTATACCATAGATAATACATATATATGATTTATACCATAGACATAATATATACTATCGATTTATACAGCTGTCAGCTGAAAACAAAAAATAAAAAGGGAACAAATGACCATTCACCATTGACCACCAAAAAATGCACTGTGGGGCTAAAATGGTCGCTTTAGAGAATCACACTGATATGATTCATTTTTTTTATATCGCAAAATGCAAGTCTGCTTGCAATTCATGTCTAAAACTCGACAAGTCTTTAAATGAACGTGGCGAAAAAAGGAACTAACGCTGCCATCCAATGAGGTACTATAGATTGGAGAGAGCCTTATATCGGTGTATAAGCGTCAAAAGCATGTAATGTTATGTCCTACTTACTAGGTCATTACAAAGGAGTCGGTCTGCATATTTTATGTAATAAAAGTGTTAATAAAGGTTTTTAGTTAACATTTAATGCTAGATATTGTTGAGTTTTGTGGTTCCGCTAAATAATAAACCATAATAATGGTCAAAGAATGCCTAAAAAACACGTGGATTTAACATTAAATAGGTACGTAAGTTTTGAACAACGTTTTTTGGGCTTTTCAATCGGTATTTTTGTAAGCTAAAAAGATAATTTATAAGTTTATTAATCCCTTATTCGTGCTATATCAGGCATTAGTGCTAAAAATGTCACATCAATTAATAATTTGGCTATAAAAATTGCATAGCTTTCTACGTGTGTTTACGGATTCTCCATCACTTGAACTATAGTTAATCGATATCATGAACTAATTGACTTTCTTTCCTGTATCTTAATGTGCTTCAAAATAATCGACAAATAGAAATATTCAAGAAAATAAACGCACAGTACTTGTATGAAAATAAGCACAAAATGGCCACGCGATGACGGGCTAAGACTACATCTAATACTATAATACTTTATCTATGCTGCCATCATACAAAAACGTCATTTTTGACAGTTCTCCTTTACGATTAGTGCCGGTGGCACTAATTCATATTAAAAAAAAACACATGAAAAATAGAGATGTTCCGCCCCTAGAATTGTAATTTTATGCTAAGCTAAAATGAATCTTATTGCGATGCGTACACGCTTGGTATTTGGTTGTGTGCAAGGTTACCGTTTCGGAATGAGATAAGTCCTCGCCTTAAATATATTATATGATAATATTCAATTTTAATCAGTAACCCAATAATAGTTTGATGTTTCTAACTTAAGAAATGACGGACTTTCATTCAAACTTTCAACCCCAATTTCACCCCCTTGGGGGTGTAGAATTTCCAAAAACGCTTAAATATATATTCATTCATTTTTAATCCAATTAGCCCAAAAATAAAGTTTCATGTTTCTAACTTGAGAAATGACGGACTTTCATACACATTTTCAACCCCTATTTCACCCACTTCGGGTCAAAGTTTCCAAAATTCATTTCTTAGTAAGTGGTTACTTTATAAAACAACCGTAATCACAAAATTTCGTGGCTGTAACTTTAACAGTTTTAACCGTCAGGACATGCAATTTTATAGATATAGATATAGATTACTCTCAAAACCATAGACATAATATATACCAAAAAGAAACAAACTTTTTGCTTTACCAACGTTCAATAGCTAAAAAATCTGTGTTACAAGTTCCTTCTACCGTGTCTGCACTCCGCGCAGTACGGTGAGTGACGACGACGAGTGTCCCGAATTCCGACGCAGTACGCGAGTCCATAGAATTAGCGTATTGACATATACGTTGTGCGAGGCGCGACGTTGCCACCACAGAGGTCTGGCAACGTCGCGCATAGAGCAATGGTAACGTTAAGAAATAACGATAAATATACCGGTAAAAAGTATCAATACTTTTTAACGATAACAAAAAAGTAGCGGTAATTTGTAAGTAACGATAACGGAACGAATGTTTTGGTAAATTTTTGATAACGTTTTCTGTCCCTGGGCGCCAGACATATGATCAAATACGCAAATTCGCCAAGTGTGGCACTGATATTTGCCTATTTGTGCAAAGTTATTGCTGGCATTTTCCTATTTGTGCAAAGTTTGCTCAAACTTTGAAGCCCATGTCTGGCGCCGGCTCTAGCCCGTCATCGCGTGGCCATTTTGTGCTTATTTTCATACAAGTATTTTCTTGAATACGTATTTCTATTTGTCGATTATTTCGAAGCACATTATGATACAGGAAAGAAAGTCAATTAGTTCATGATATCGATTAACTATAGTTCAAGTGATGAGAATCCGTAAACACACGTAAAAAGCTATGCAATTTTTATAACCAAATTTGTAATTGATGTGACATTTTTAGCACTAATGCCTTATATAGCACGAGTAAGGGATTCATAAAGTTAAAAAAAATTTCTCCGCAATTTTTTTTTCGATAATAAATAGAAAAATCTATACAAATATAGCAACAAAGTGTAAAACACACCCTTTTCAGCACTATTATTACCATCGTCAGTAATCCACAGCAGCCCAAGCGGGCAAAACCGTGAGTACTGAGTATCGACCCGAGATCTCCTCTGAATACCTACTCGAACTCGTACAAGTGTTGCAAAATAGTATGTAAAAATATAAACAATCTGAGAAGCCTTCTTCCGTTTCACACCTTCTGACCAGCCTGTCGAGGGAAGACGCAGCATAATTTTCGCACTTTAAAAGATATTATCTATCCCGATCAATTTGTCATTAAGTAATAAAAAGAAGATGTAGTCATTGATCTAAGAGACGCAAACAGCGGGTAGACTGCTCTGGCATCGGCATCGGAACCGGCAGCAGCTCGTTGGTTCACGCATCCAAGAAACAAGAAGCAGAGGAAAAAGTATTTCTAATATTATTAAGTATTTCTAATATAGTGTATTATTTTTATCTGTTATGAATTCAGGTAGTTAAGTATTTATCCCTTTATTATAAATAACCTTTTTTTTTACTATATTGTTTAGATTTTAGTTTTTTTTTTTCTTTTCTATTACGCGCCCTCTGTAAATTGTTAGCATAGCTCTTTATGAAGCTTTTTTTTTTCTATTTTGTTTAGGTTTTTTTTTTTTTCTATTACGCGCCCTTTGTAAATTGTTTTAGTATCTAATAGTAATTTCTTTTATAAGCTTTGCATGTCGGAGACTGCGAGCGAACCGATCAACTTCATACGCTGCCAGTTTTGCAACCGGTCTTTTAAAGGGGTAAGAGGCCTGAACATTCACATAGGTAAGACACACAGCCACAGCCCTAACGTCAGTAACGCACCCACAACACCCCCATCCCCGTCATGCGACATTCCTTTCTGGCAAATAATTTAAAGTATTTCTAATATTATTAAGTATTTCTAATATAGTGTATTATTTTTATCTGTTATGAATTCAGGTAGTTAAGTATTTATCCCTTTATTATAAATAACCTTTTTTTTTACTATATTGTTTAGATTTTAGTTTTTTTTTTCTTTTCTATTACGCGCCCTCTGTAAATTGTTAGCATAGCTCTTTATGAAGCTTTTTTTTTTTCTATTTTGTTTAGGTTTTTTTTTTTTTTCTATTACGCGCCCTTTGTAAATTGTTTTAGTATCTAATAGTAATATCTAGTAGTAATTTCTTTTATAAGCTTTGCATGTCGGAGACTGCGAGCGAACCGATCAACTTCATACGCTGCCAGTTTTGCAACCGGTCTTTCAAAGGGGTAAGAGGCCTGAACATTCACATAGGTAAGACACACAGCCACAGCCCTAACGTCAGTAACGCACCCACAACACCCCCATCCCCGTCATGCGACATTCCTTTCTGGCAAATAATTTCAAACTACAAATGGTCTCTACCCATCCTTAAACGCATCCCGAAAGGTGCTAGGATTCAAGTAGCCAAGCAACTTTCATCCATAATTAGAGAGGTCATTTCGCATCCCGATAGCTGCCAGCGATGGGAAAGTCTCCTCACTTTTCCGTTCCTTGTCCTGCATGCAGTCCAAGATAAAAAAAAAACACTCACTTCCATCATCAAAAACAACTGCTCCAACTTTAACAACCACACCATCAATGCCTCTCTACCCATTCACTCCCATGATAACCCACCCCCGCATCTTCTTCGTAAGCAACATAACTCTATACAGAAAATCGAATCTAAGATTAGCGATGGAGATCTAAAAGGTGCTGCCAACATGCTTTTTTCCAGCGATAGCATAGCCCAATACAACACACACACCCTAGAAGCCCTCCGTGATAAACATCCCACACTCCCACCACCGAACATACCTCCTTCGTCTAGTCCTTCTGTGCAACCCGTAGAGGCCTCCATAAAGGATGTGAAAAACGCGATAATGTCTTTCAGGACTGGATCGGCCAGCGGTTACGATGGTCTAAGTCCCCAGCACCTGAAGGACTTAATCAGTGCATCTGAAGACTCCAGCAGAGCGCTTCTAGAGGACCTGACGGCCTTAATAAATTTGATGCTTTCTGGAAAAGTCCACCACGATTTCACGAGTATTTTATATGGTGCTAATTTATGCGCTTTAAAGAAAAAAGACGGTGGTATTCGCCCCATAGCGGTCGGTTGCACCTACCGTAGAATCGCATCCAAAATTTGTTGCAAACACATTACAAAGAAACTTAGAGATACTTTTCAGCCTGTACAACTTGGCTTCGGGAGTAAGGGTGGATGTGAAGCCGCCGTCCACGCCCTCCGCACTTATATTAAATCCAAAACCGGTCAAGTGATTGTGAAGGTTGATGTAAAAAATGCCTTCAACTCCGTATCTAGAACTGCTCTGCTCAAGGAAGTCCATAACCACATTCCCGAAATTTATGAATACAGCCTCCAAAGCTACGGCGCCAATTCGACACTTCTATACAACAGCGATTGCCTACTATCCTCTACCGGGTGCCAGCATGGCGATCCTCTAGGCCCCACTATTTTCAGCCTAGCCATACATTCTACAATTACATCCCTCCAATCTGAATTTAACGTCTGGTATTTGGATGATGGCACCCTCGGTGGAGACCCGGCTACAGTTCTCCACGATTTGCAGTTATTAATAGAGAAATTTAAATCAATAGATTTGGATTTAAATTTCTCCAAATGTGAGCTTTTTCTCAATAGCCCAATCGCACAGCCGCACGACGTAATAATGTCTGAATTTAACAATTTGGCCCCTAGTATCAAAATTCTCAGTAAAGAATCCCTCCGCCTTTTAGGTGCCCCCATTTTCAACGACGGTTTTGAGCCTTACGTTTCGGAACAAAAACAAAAATTCGAAGAGTCTTCTGGCAAACTCGTCGCAATAAAATCCCATATGGCTTACCAAATAATTCGGTTTTGTTTGTTTGTGCCCCAATTTACATATGTCCTGAGGTGCTGCCCCCTATGGGAGTATCCCAACCTTCTTTCCCATTTAGACACCATTTTAAAAGACACAGTAATGAATATTTTTAACTGCCAAATCTCTGACACCTCCTGGGCCCAAGCTACTCTCCCGATTCGTTTTGGTGGCTTGGGTCTTAGAAGTGTGTCCAGCGTGTCTCTTCCCGCCTTCCTTTCTTCAGCTCACAGCATCCATCCTCTCTTCATTCAAATCATCACCAATTCTTTTGGAAACATAGGCATTGTATCACTAACTGAGGCGATCAACGCTTGGAAACGTGTTTGTCCCAGTGACGTTCCTGTCAACCCCAACATCCAAAAGAATTGGGATGAACCCCTAATAAAATTGGCACAGTCAGAGATCCTAAGTTCATCGTCCACTACAGATCGCGCGCGTCTCCTGGCGTCCGCTGAGCCGGAATCAGGTTATTGGCTACAGGCTTACCCATCATCCAATACCGGAACACTGTTAGACAATCATACATTCAACTTATCACTCAGTTTGCGACTAGGAGCTAATATCAGCGAACCCCACCGCTGCCACTGCGGCGCCGCAGTAGACCGCCAGGGTCACCACGGTCTGTCTTGTCGACGCAGCGCCGGCCGCCAGTCCCGCCATGCTTCCTTGAACGACGTGATCCGCAGGGCCCTTGCCTCTGTCAACGTGCCGGCCACTCTCGAGCCGAACGGTATCGCACGTGACGACGGCAAAAGGCCCGACGGAATGACGCTCGTTCCATGGAGCCGCGGGAGGCCTCTTGTTTGGGACGCCACCTGCGTGGACACGCTAGCGGCGTCACATGTAACGGTCACAACAAGGAAAGCGGGTGCTGCGGCGGCACAAGCAGAGACAAACAAAAGAAGAAAATATGAAGCACTGGGGAATGATTACTTTTTTGTACCTTTCGGGGTTGAAACCCTGGGTCCGTGGGGCCCTGGTGCCAAACAAATGTTCAGAGAGTTATCCCAAAGACTGGTTGAGAAAACTAACGATCCCAGAGCTGGCGCTTACCTCGGCCAACGTATCAGCCTTGCGATACAGCGAGGTAATGCTGCCAGCCTCTTGGGTACATTGCCCGCAGCCTCTGACTTAGATTTAGTTTTTTATTTATAGTCTTTGTTTTATATTTTAGCATTATTTATAGCAATTATTACTTATTATTATAATTATCTTTATTGATTTATTTATTAATTATTTGGTGTTTTAAATAAATAAATATTATTATTCATAAACTTATAAATTATCTTTTTTTCTTACAAAAATACCGATTGAAAATCCCAAAAAACGTTGTTCAAAACTTACGTATTTAATGTTAAATCCACGTGTTTGAGGCATGCTTTGGCCATTCTTATGGTTTATTATTTAGCGGAACCACAAAACTCAACAATACGTAGCATGAAATGTTCACTAAAAACCTTTATTAACACTTTTATTACATGAAATATTATGCAGACAGACTCCTTTGTTATGTCCTAGTAAGTAGGACATAACATTACACGTTTTTGACGCTTATACACCTATATAAGGCTCTCTCCAGTATATAGTATCAATGAGAACGACCACTTTGACCCATCTTCGTCGAGGGTCGTTTTGAGTGAAAATGATGACGTCATGAGTGACGTCATAGCCGCGATCAACACGACCGCGGTCGTCAAATGGAACGGCAGACGTTTTGAGCGTTTTTGTCAAAATTAACGTCTTCTGGAACGCAGCCCTTGTCGCACTGTAGTAATTCGTTCTAATTTGACATTTGTCAGTTTGACAGTTTTGACAATTCATTTGCTGAATTGATTGAGAGGAATTGCTAAATGTGACCATTTTAGCCCCGCAGCTGGACTCAGCGGGGCTAAAATGGTCGCTTTGAAAAATCACATTATGAATCATGTTATGAATGAATGAAATCACGAAATGCAAGTCTGCTTGCAATTCATATCTAGTAATTCGTACTAAGTAATTTGACATTTTGACAGCGGGGCTAAAATGGTCACATTTAGCAATTCCTCTCAATCAATTCAGCAAATGAATTGTCAAAACTGTCAAACTGACAAATGTGAAATCAGTACAAAAATACAGAAATGAATTGCAAGCAGAGTTGCATTTTGCGATTTTAGAAAAATGAATCATATTATGATTCATATCATGATTCTTCAAAGCGACCATTTTAGCCCCGCTGACAAATTCACCATATATAAATAATATATAATATTTTATAATCGACACTGGCCATGGTTAAATAGCCAAAGTGCCATAATAAGTAAAAAAAAACTGTACGTTGATGTCCCGCTGTCAGCTGCCATTTCAATGTCAAATCTCAAAAAAAATATCCAATTAATTTCTTTTTGAGTCGTGTGTTCTGTTTTGTGGTTGGTGTAATTTTTAATCAGATTTTATACATTTAATCCTTTGATATATTTATAAAAGTTACACTTAGGAACTTTCTTCGTACGCTGCACTATATGTTTACCTTGTTATTTATGATTATATCAGTAAAAATGTTATATTTTTTTAGGTATAACATACCGACTTCATCATGGGGAAGGGGAATAATATGATTCCTAATGGACATTTCCATAAAGATTGGCAAAGATTTGTGAAGACATGGTTCAACCAACCTGCTAGACGACACCGCAGAAAGCAAAACAGAATCAAGAAAGCTAAGGCTATTGCCCCACGACCAGTCGCCGGTCCTCTACGACCAGTCGTACGCTGTCCCACAGTTCGTTATCACACGAAAGTACGTGCAGGCCGCGGTTTCACTCTTCGCGAAATTCGGGCAAGTACATATTTTGTGTTATTTTATTTGACTACTAACGCTCTTTACTGATATTATGGCTGCTTCGGATCGCAGAAGTATCATCCAGTTTCCAGAGCTCCGTTACTATGCTGTGCGCAAAGGTGATTAATTAGTTGACTCTATAGTGCAGTATTATTCAATATAATTGGCAAAATAAATGTTTTTATATTCTCTAAAAAACAGTAACAAATATGTGTTAGTGGGCAAAAAACTCACCAACTACTTATAAGACCATATCAAGTTTGTTTGGACATGGTGATGATTGACTAATATTTTTTATGTAACTTTTCAGGCTGCAGGATTGAATCCTGCTTTTGCCAGGACTGTTGGTATTGCTGTAGACCCACGTAGACGCAACAAATCTGTGGAGTCACTACAATTGAATGTGCAAAGATTGAAGGAATACCGTGCTCGTCTCATTCTATTCCCTAAGGGCAAGAAGGTGTGTATTTACTCTATATACAATTATAGTTTACACATAACCTGCAAATTGACTGAGACAAAATGCACATACCTACTTTATTAAATTTTATCTAGCTATAAATTAACAAATTTTACCTTTTTACTAGTGTCCGACCGAAGCTTCAGCTTCGGCAGCCGAAGCCTTGAAAGCCGAAGAAAAAAAATATATTAAATTCTCTATA
The DNA here is from genome assembly GCF_905147365.1 of Aricia agestis. NCBI lineage: Eukaryota > Metazoa > Arthropoda > Insecta > Lepidoptera > Lycaenidae > Aricia > Aricia agestis. The sequence goes on along the minus strand of NC_056414.1, from coordinate 9,424,163 downwards.
ATTTTGATTCTACACACTTTTTCCGAATTCTCATCCGTTTTCTACACACACTCAGGAAAACTACATATACTACACGCTCAGGAAAAGTAAAAATAAAGTGTTTTATTTTTAAATATTCCTTTCTAATTCTGATTGAATAGTAGCTTTACCGCTTCTATGCAGCGTTCAGTAAGTGAGAGGGCTGTAAGCACATCCCCCATCCCCTCATTACACCCCTTGACGCGGCAATGCACCAGTAGCACCCCTGGTGTTGCAGCCGACGCAAGGCATTACGGTAACCAGCTTCCATCAGTTGGAACATACACTAATTTGTTAGCCTGCGTAGTTAAATGTATAAAAAACATTCGGGAATGAGCTGACCCCTTAAGAGTGGGGGTGGAAAAATTTAGGTAATTTCTTGACGCCAAGGACAATAGGCGACTTGCCAGTGCCTGAGGCTTCACTAAAACAATAATATATTTTGTCACTGCACCAGGGATTGTAGCAGCAGCTAATGTAGATGTCTGAGAGCAATTCTGAAACTTCTATAGCGTGTAGTTAAAAAAACGGATGAGAATTTGGAAAAACTATATATGTAGAATCACATGGTTATAGAGAATTGAATAAGCTTTTATTTTGTTAGAGAACTCTATTGCCACACGCATCGTTTTTAAGGTATTAGCCAAAAACTAAAAATTGAGACTTTTGTCACCCTCCCTTCCCTCCGGCTCACCTCCTAGACGTCAGGACTTTTAGTATGTTTTGTCCCTAAGCACCCTGAATAAGTTCCAGTAGAAATCGCTTAGGTTCCCGCTCACGCACTCAATAAGTCCTTTGAGTCATTCCTTAACCAGACTACAAATAATTAATAAATAAATCACAAAACCACAAGCTTTTATTACTATCTCTAAATCAAGTTCTTCTATATGAAACAGTCAATATAGAGGACAAAATTAATTACTCAGAGTCGAGATTAAGATTATAAACCTTCGACTTCGCCCGAAGGTTGTGGCGATTGCCGATTAATCGGCTTCGGCTTCAGCCAAAAATAGACCTTCGGTCGGACACTACTTTTTACAGCTTAGAATCAATAATCAAGCGACTCTCAATTTTGAAACTTCTTTATTAATTTTATATTTTATTCTATTAATTAATTTGACATTTCTCCTACAATAAATCTATATTTACTAGTCTAGTCATGTAAGTTGTAAAATATATTTGTCTGTTATGCCAGGTGTTGAAGGGAGAAGCTAATGAGGAGGAGCGCAAACTGGCCAAGCAACTGCGTGGCCCACTCATGCCAGTGCAACAGCCAGCTCCTAAGTCAGTTGCTCGCGTCATCACTGAAGAAGAGAAGGAATTCAAGGCATACCAATACCTAAGAGGGGTAAGTGTGAAAATCACATTGTCATGTTGTTTTAAAAAAAAAGCAAGCAATAAAATTAATGTATTAGGCAAAAGTACTGAGAAATTTTAAAGTAACCTCTGCATCAAATATAGCACAGCGCAGACGACAGACTATCCGTGACACACTTTTTGGTCCGTGGAAATAGAATGTATGGAATTATATGCAGTAATGCACACATCTGCAATGCGCGTCTTGTGCGTATCTTATGCGCATATAATTTCTTAGGCTATGCTCTTAAGTTATAAATTTATAATAGATAAAACAATTTGGTATTTCCAATAGAAAAAAAAATGCAAAATAATGTAACATGGACGATAAAGTCCATGCTAATAACCATATATTTTGAGCACTGGATAATGGTAAATTTTTGATAAGTTGAAAACAACAGAACTTAGATTTTTATCATTAAAGGAGACAACCACCTTACTCTGCGGTGACGCAAATCGCAATGCGACATTTTGTTTCATAGATCTGACGTTTCGTGTCGCGTCGCGTCGCTGCTGCAGTGTCACTTTAGTGCAGTCTCCTTAAGGGGGAAAATATCCAATAATTCTACAAAACTACTTACACTAAAAGTGTACTCAAATCTTCAACATGCAAATAATTTCTAATATTAATAATTAAAAAAAAATTATATTAAAAGGATGTTAGTGAAATTAAAGAGAATTATCTCATAAAATGCTTAGTTTACAATTATTACCTTCAGCATTAAAATGCGTTGTGAATGAATCATAACTCTTTTACTTTCAGGCTCGTTCCATTGCCAAACTGGTTGGAATTCGCGCCAAGAGGTTGAAGGATGCTGCGGAAAACCCTGACGATGTAACTAAAGCTCCATCAGCAGCTAAGGAACCTAAAAGCAAGAAGTGATTAAATTAATAAAATCCTGAAAAAATACTTGTTTGAAAAAATCTTTTCTAGTGTAGGCCTACAAAGAACATAATAATTAGTACCTGGATGACCGAGCTTTGCTTGGTATAGAAAACAAACACTCATTGCTTTGTGTTACTTAACAACGCCATCTGCTGGAATAGCTTTGGCTGTTGTTGTGTCGTTAAAGCAATTAGTTGCTCACAAAATAGTATTATTATTCGCCAATCATAAGAGTCATATTTTTCAGTTTATCGATTATCTATAAAACAGGAATCAACAGACTTTTTCTAAAAATGATTCCTAGCTAGATCGATTTATCGCCCCCGAAACCCCCTATATACTAAATTTTATGAAATTCGTTGGAGCCGATTCTGAGATTCCAATTATAAATATATATATACAAGAATTGCTCGTTTCAAGATATAAGATAAGAAGGCGCATTGTAATGATTGATTTCACCTACCTATATTAGGAATTTCACAGAAACCGTACATTTTTCCGCAAAAAATAGCCTATGTCCCTTCACGTGGTCTATTCTTCATGTGTATCAAAAAGCATAAAAATTGCTCCAGTAGTTATTAAAAGCAATTTCATATAATATTCCCCGTTTTTTCCACATTTTCCTCTGTTTCTTATCGACAGACAGCTGGCCACCAAAAAGGTCATGTGGCTTTGGCTGTACTAAAACACCCTTAGCTCCTTCCCTGAACCAGGGGCGGATCAACTATAATGCTTTTTGGGCTGCAGCCCAGCGCCCCGCGAATACAGAGGGCCCCCAACCGAATTGAAACCAATAGACGATATTGTCAATAATAAAAATTATCTAGAATTAAAAAAAATCCGATCATAAGGTTGGCGCATTATCCAAATGCCGTAGACGAACATTAGTGAATGAGTGCATTCAGTTAAAATCTTACTGCAGTCTAAGACAGAGTCTTACACCTTTTGCAGTGAAATCTTTTGGCTAATTTATGAAAAGAAACTTGTTGATGTTTTCCCAAACTGCTATATTATTATCTTAAAGATTTTTTAACGATGCCGATCACTAGCTGTGAAGCAGTGCCATAGAGAAATATAATACACGGGGAGCAGAGCGTTCTCTCTCCAGAATATCGTATATAGAAAGTTCTTTCGATAAATTTCGATTTAACAAAGGACCTACAGTGCGATGACCAAATAAAAGAATTTGCAGTTTGTTAGTTTGAACGCGCTAATCTCAGGAAATACTGGTCCGATTTGAAAAATTCTTTCAGTGTTAGATAGCCCACTTATCGAGAAAGGCTATCTATACTAATATTATAAATGCGAAAGTATGTAGTCTGTCTGTCTGTCTGTCTCGCTTTCACGCCAAAACTACCGAACCGATTGTAATGAAATTTTGTATACAGATAGTCTAAAGCCTGAGAAAGGACATAGGCTAACGCTAACGCTTTCCCAACATCTTTCTATAAGAGGTTCATCATTCATTTGAGTTTCGATTTTTTTTCGATTGTTATTTCTTTTTTACGTTATTTAATAAGTCAGTACTTTATATTATATACAGTGACCTTAACTTATCAATTAAACTATTATTGTAAATTTATATAAATTATTATTGTAAATTTAGTTAAAAAAAAACTATATTTTTAACTAAATTTACAATAATAATATATGCTCGTTAAAAGTAAAACTAATACTTACTATAATACTAAAACGACAAAAGATAATATATGAAAATGACAAAACAAATAATAAATATCAATATAATACAAAATGCTATATTTATAAGATATAATAATATAACTATAATCTATAATAAATAAATACTATATGTACATATAATAATGGTACTTAAATAGATAGAGATTCAAGGTAGTGCTCTTTCAATCGACGTTTAAAGACAGCAATGGTGGGACTGTCACGGATGGTGTGAGGAAGCGAGTTCCACAATCTGACAGCATGAACAGTAAAGGAATAGGAGTAGAAATTGGAACGAGGAGAGGGAGAGGTTTGACCGGACGTTGGACCTGCATGAGATATCGGGAGGGCGAGAGAAGTTGAAGCGGTCAAGGAGGTATGGAGGAGAGAGAGGATTATAAAGGATGTTGTAAAGCATGGAAAGGATATGGGAGTTGCGACGGATACGAATAGGAAGCCACTTGAGTTTGGAGCGGTAGGCCGAGATATGATCATACTTTCTCAGACCAAATATGAAACGGATACAGAGGTTCTGTAAGCGCTCCAACCTCGTTAACAGGCTCTTCAGTGATGTCTAGGTAGCAGGAATCGGCGTAGTCGAGGATGGGAAATATGAGTGCTTGGACAAGGAAAATTTTGGTCTGTATGGGTAAAAAGTTTTGGAGGCATCTCAACGTGTGCAGTGAGTAGTGCACTATCCTGCTCACTTCAGTGACCTGATGAATCCACGATAGGTTACAGTCTAGAATTATACCTAGGTTTTTGGCCAAATCTGTGTAATTAATTATGGTACCATTGTAAATGACACTAGGCACGTTACTAAGCCGTTGTGTCATATACCTGCTGCCAATAATTATTGCTTGTGATTTGCCAGGATTGACTAACAAGCCGAATGACTTAGCCCGATCTGCTATGCGTTCGAGATCTGAGTTGATGTCGCCAACCGTAGAGTCAATATCCAGAATGTGAGAATGACGATAAATCTGCAAGTCGTCCGCGTAGAGATGGAAGTAAGATGTTATTATTAGAGTGATATTATTTATAAATATTGAAAAAAGGAGAGGAGAGAGAACCTTGAGGCACTCCTGCATCAAGATCGGACCAGTCAGAGACAGCCTCACCAAAGCGGACTCGCTGTGATCGTCCCCGGAGATATGAATCTAGCCAGTTTATCACGGAAGAGGAGAGTTTAAGGGAGCGAAGGACTGAAAGAAGGATGTCGAAGTCAACAGAATTAAACGCATTGCTAAAGTCAAGTAACACTACTATGGAGATACATTTATTTTCTAAAGCAAGGCGTAGGTCATCAGTAACTTTAAGCAGTGCTGTCTCAGTACTGTGACTAGGACGGAAGCCGGATTGGAAAGGGGAAAGCAAATGGTTGGCAAAAGCATGTGTAAATGAGAACGCAGTGCATGGAGGGAGAGGAGAGGAAGAGAGATGGGATACGGTGCGCTCTTTAGTAACCCGATCTATGACTACAGGAGGCCGAGAGAAGTGAGAATTAAGAGAATTTAGGTCTAAGGTGTTGTCTAAATATGATGAAGTCTTTCCTACTCCGAGTGTAGAAAGAAATTTCTAAAGTTGGGAAGGGTTGGTTTGATCTATGGATGAATGTATGTGGCGTCTTTTGGCATCTCTACACAGACGACTGCAGAGATTCCGGAGATACTTGTACTTTGCTAAGTTTTCGTCAGACATTCGTTTTCTATAACGATACCAAGCTCGATTACGCTTGGCCATCATAGTTCTGATATCAGACGATAGCCAAGGTGCTGGTGCGTGATTAATTTTGACTCTCTTGAGAGGGGCATGTTTATTAAAGATGTTAGTTAAAAGTTCAGTTAGCAGCCTTACCTTAAGATCAATGTCACTGGCAGAGTAGACAGTCGACCAGTCAGTATCACTTAAATCACGTTTAAGTGCCTCCAAATCTATGTTGTTAAAACTACGCAGGAAAAGAAATGTAGGTTTTCGGCGGGGAGGTTTAATTTTAAAAGAAAGAAAAACCAAATCGTGAAAGGAAAGGTTGGAAGGAAATTGGCCGTGGGACGCAATGAGGTCAGGAGAGGAGGTTATGAGAAGATCTAAAAGGGAAGCAGTGCAATTTGGGACGTGATGGGTTGCTGCAAGCGGGAGGATGCTCAGGTTGAGGGACGACAACAAGGAACGGAGCTTAAAGGAGCGCGAGTCGGGTTTCAGGAGGCAAGTATTAAGGTCACCCGTAATCACAGTGTGTTCATAGTTCGGACAATGTGTGGCAAGCTCAGACTCAAGGATGCTAAATTAATCTATACGTATAGAAGGGCTGTAGACCACACAAAGCAAAATAGTTTTATGATGTAGAGTGACTTCAACACAAAGGTATTCAACGGAACCAGAGTATCTACTAGGCGAAGCGGAAATAATTTTATGATCGATGTCACTGCGCAAATAAATGGCAACTCCACCACCACTCTTGCCCAAACGATCGTTTCGAATCAACTTATACCCCGGTAAAGCAAAAGCAGCAGATGAAAGAGAGGGCTTTAGCCAAGATTCTGAGATGCAAATGGCAGAGACAGGAGATAATCACTAAACATTTCCATATCGGCATAGTGCCGCGGTATGCTTTGAGCATTAACGTGTACAATATTGAAGTTGTTAGGGAAAGAGGAAAAGGAACTTAATAACTGTTCATGAGCAGAGAATGAAGATGGTGTGCCATCACCACTGTCAAGACTAAGAAAACTGTTAGACGAAGAAGAGCATGAAAAGAAATCCTCATTTAATTCGATTGAGTCCATAAAACTACCGAAATAAAATATTATATTTTATTACTAAAATAATAATAAATATTAATATATTATATATAAATAGTTAATATATAATAATACTTAATATAAAATAATAAAATATGTTTAAGCTGTTTGTAATAATTAATTATTAAACCCATCCAAGCTCGCCGCAGCGATGAAGGAAGAAAAATACACACTTAGCATAAAGTACAACGACAGAAAAAAAACGAAATTACAATATCCATAGAAACCTTTGAACAAAACAGATTAACATGAAACTTAAAAAAATGTATAATATTATAGCGAAAGATGAGACTGGAAAAAGGCGGCAAATTCAAAAAATCTACGTATGGCAACCTTGTCTATAGTCGGAATTATAGTTTTGATACTTGATTATTTATGACAATATTATTATATTTTAGTTTGGATAACTCATTTCAAGAATGAGTTTATTGTTGTATAATTGTTTGGTTAAATTTTATTTTGCAATACGTTTCATTGTGTTTTGTTTTTGACGAAAACTCTTGCATGTTTTTGTCTGAGTATTAAAACTTCTTCTTTAATTCTTACTGTACATCATGAAATATATTACAAAATATAATTTAACCAAACAATTATCTTCATTTTCTTAAACTAAATTGTCACTACTGTTTCTAAGTTTAAATATAATTTAAATGTTAAATATTTTCCTGTACTTATTATAATATTACTCGCAAGCATCATAGATTGTATTAATTATACTCAAATATGTTTATTTAATACATACTTGTACATGCCTGAAACTTATTAGTTAACACTCCCTTGCAAGTTGATTAAAAACCAAGGATTAAGGGGAGATGAAAAAACAACACAGAAAATCAAAGGTTGCTGAATTTTTTTTCGCATTTTATATAAACATTCGAAAGGTTGTTTTTATAAAGTTTATTTACAATTGACTAAAATATATAGGTGTCATTTTGTTTGACAACTTTTTGCCATCTTGTTGGTAGGGACTAGGGACACGATCCCATTGCTATAAAAATTTTGGGGTTTCTGATGAAAAAACTGCGACAAGTGGTTTTGTAATGTCAACCTCAATCCTGCAGCGATTGAAACAGGTGGAAATCTGAAGGTGCAAAGTCAGGACTATACGGCGGATGCATTAACACCTCCCAGCCAAACTCCCGTAACCACACGCCTTTATTTATGTGGCCTTCTTTTTTAATCCTTTTAGGGTACAAACACTGATATCTAAAAATATGTTCATAAATAAAGTTAGCATTCAATAACAAGGTTGCTTTCAGGTATTTTTTTTGTAACGTTAGGGTCTTACCGGTCTAAGAAGAAATCTCATCAGAACTGATTTTGTCTTTAAACACTCTTCTTGGAACATAATATCTCTTATTTTATTTATGCTTGATATTTTAACTTGCATAACTGAATCCTTTGCATAATTCATGTTACCTGCAAAACAATAAATCAATTACATGATAAATAATATTGAATTTAATTAATTGTTATTGAAAGTATCAAAATATTTTACCTGTACTTACCAATGCACTGGGATACTTATTTCATGTAAACAATCTTGTTTTTGTTTAAAAATTGCATCCTTTTCACTTCTTTTTTGTTCGTATTTACTAATCATAGCTAAAAACAGTTTTCGCAAATCTCTTTTCAAAGTTTTCGTAACGTTTAAATTAGAAAATCACGTAAACCACAGAAATATTTTTCACTTTGACACATAAACAACAGATGCTATAGGTGACACTGACGTTAATGACAGTGTTACCATAATCAATTTTGGAATAAAAAGCCAGTCTCATCTTTCGCTAGCCAGACTCTAGTCATAACGTGATAAAATATAGTCCATTTATTGACAATGGCTTATAGCCTTTCTCGATGAATTGCCTATCTAACACTGAAAGAATTTTTCAAATCGTACCAGTAGTTCCTGAGATTAGTGCGTTCAAATAAGCCCTTTCAAATAATTTCGTCCCGTTTTTTCAACACTTTCCTCTCTTTCTTCGCTTCTATTAGTCGTAGCGCACAGTGTTTTTTTTTCGACCAATAAAACGGACATCGTCTTTTTATTGGTTAATTCAAATGAGTATTTAATTACAAATCCCCGAGTAAAACACCCAGGTGTCTCGCTTGAATAGTTTTTGAATTATCTCAAAAAGAAAATCCCAATCCCACGTCCATAAAAAAGTGAAACGTTATTATAGTTCAAAATTCGTAAAGATTAGACAAAAACATGCTATATAATATTTGTAGTACATACAAAAATCTATATTATGAACCCTTTTTCAGTCGGATATGACTTATGGGGGCCATGAAAACAAAGAAAATCGATTTTCAGTTTTTATTTTTTTCTGACTAAACTAAGGCGATGTTGCAAGCGCATGATGCTTTAAGAGAAAGCTAATCATCACCACTAAAACTGGTAAAAATACCAAATCCCTAACGCGTGGAACTTTTGAGTTTTATAACTTTGAAAAAACCGGGATTGGCGGGATTCATGGACGTCGATTTTTTATTACACTTTTCGATCGTGTTGCTAACGAGGAACAAATTCTGCGAAGTAACTATAGTTGTCAAACTTTAAAGAGTACCAAAAAATTTAAAACGTACTTTTTTCATACAATTTGACGAAATATTGAAGGAAAATGTCTAAAAAATAAAAAAAAATACGTGTGGCATTCGGAGACTGTCGCGAGAAAGCTATAGAACAGCAGCAATATCTAGTACTAGTGACCCGCCCCGGTTTCGCACGGGTATAAAATAGATTATAGCCTATGTCACTGAAAGAAATAATAAAATCGATTCAGTAGTGATTCGATTTTATTATTTTTTTCAGTAGGTAGTGATTTTAAATACTTATTTATATTTATTACTACCCATGGGCCATGGCCCACATTGGTCGGTACTGCCGCAAAAGCTACGTCCCGCAATTTTTAAATCTGTAATATTATCTTCGAAAATATTCATTTAAAAAATCATAATAATATACTGTAAAGGACCATAATCAATAATGTATTTAAAGTATTTAATTGAATAAGGATTATTGCCGTATAGGTTAAAATCGCTTCGAAAATTAGCCATTATTTGAAGTTAAAAGTAAATGAAAAAAATGTTATTGTGGAATATCCAGAGATATATATATTAACATATACCATCGCGGAGTTTTCTGTAGACCTTTTCAATGTGTACAATACTTGGTAAGTACATTATTTTGATAAATCTTGAGATTGGCGGCGACCGTTGTTTGTGCGACGGGAATCGGGATGTTGCCATGGTGCTATACTTATTTAGAATATTTAGTCACTTCAATAAAGTAATAATATGGGTGAAATACTTTAATATGGCAAAACAACGTGTGCTGGGACAGCTAGTAATAATATATAAAATAATATTAAATAATATTATGTAGTGATATTATTTAATATTATTTTATATATTATTCCCACGAGTTCACTCCCGCATTGGTAGCGCCCACTTCGAAACGGGCGTAAATCGCAATATTTTAATTTCGCCATAACTTCTAAACCAAACGTCCAATTTTAATCATTCAAAGACCAAATATAATTTATTTTGATAAGGACAAAAAAAAATCAACATTTTTAAATAAAAAAATGGTTGTTGTGCCTCACTTGATATAAATAGGTATATAGTGCCTTACTCCCGAAACTGATATTGATTTCGATTTTCGATTTCAACGGTTTTTTGACATTTTTTAGACATATTTCAGATAATATGTAAAGTGTCAAAAACTGTGGAATTTGAAAATCGAAATCGATATTAGTTTCGGGAGTAAGGCACATGGCTGCGTTCCAGATGACGTTAATTTTGACCAAAACGCTCAAAACGTCCCCTTCTGCCGTTCCCTTTGGCGACCGGGGTCGTCTAAATCGCGGCTATGACGTCACTCATGACGTCATCATTTTCGCTCAAAACGACCCTTGACGAAGATGGGTCAAAGTGGGCGTTCTATTTTTTTTTTTAATTTTAACGTAACTATATCGCGAAAGCCATGTTCGGAAAGTTTTCACGACAGAGTTGAGACAAAGAACTTTATATTATTTCATTACAAATAATATTTTAATTGAAATATGTATATTAAATGAAATAACATTTAATGAAATATTTTGATTGGAAAATAAATTGTTTTAAATGAAAGGACAAGGATTTCTTATAAAATATAATAAGTACTAATTTTCATCTCTCCTATACCTGTTGACCTCGTACTTGACTAAGCATTACGCGGTATTGTTACCTAACGTTTATAATATGTGACAATAGTCAATATTCAACGTATGTGGTTTTGTTATTAAAATATGATTCAATGTGAAAACTCAAATACATATACTTAAGTAATAAAAGTTTAACTATATTAAAATACGAAAAAATGTAATACTAAAAACGAAACAAATTTAATATTATGTATTTTATTTGTAAAATAAATGTAACTATAAACAATTACTTTTATTTACGACTTGAAAAAAAGGATCGTAATATTCAAGTTCGGTTCAATGTACCTATGTATAAAAAAAATTATAGTTCTTTTTTTAAACTTTTCTCAAAACGCTCAAAACGATCCATAATCCGTTCCACTTGGGTTTGTATCACTGACGCTCACATGCTAGTGGAACGGGAAAAACTACAGTCTTGAGCGTTAGCGTTTCAACGTCATCTGGAACGCAGGGAGTGTGTCGCGGACATTTTTGTAGATATTTATAAGATTACATTTACTTAGAACATTGTATAGTTCTATCTTTTATAGTTTAGGCAGCGTACGCAAAATAAGTAAATTTTCTGGTTGTTTCCGAAAAACTGAAATATCTTTTCCAAAATAAAAAGTAGCCTATTCTTTCACCATTCGAAAGCTACATTATTTACGAGTAAAATAATGTAGCTTTCGAATGGTGAAAGAATTTTTAAAATCGGTCCAGTAGTTTTTGAGCCTATTCATTACAATTAAACAAACAAACAAAGTTTAACTCTTTATAAGAAATTAAACAATTTCTACAAGGTAACAATAAGCGGTAAAATCCAGAAAAAGTTAGATTTTTAAGGTTTTATTATTTCTCCATAGGTACATTTAAAAAAAATATTAAACAATGATATACTAAAATACAACACTTTCCTCAAGTATGCCATATACGATTACTTTCCAGAAATGATTCCTTACCAGCAAATTGATGCAATAATACAGGGTGTATTTTGTGATTTTTTTAACTTCTACCCTCGTTAACTTTTTGCTCCTACGATTTAGAGATTTTACGTCATACAATATAATGTTCAGCTTTTCAAGCCTTTTCATATTTTGATATATTATGTTTGGATGTGCTACAGCTTGGGTACGGCTTCCATACAAAAATGCCCCTTGTTCTTTCACTTTTTTGCTAAAAAAAGGAGTTTTTACGCCTGTTATATCTTCAAACCGGTGGCACGGACGTAAATACTTTTTTTACGTCTGTGACCGGTGGTAGGTCAACATAGACATTCTGAAAAAATATCCCAACTACGAAATAAAACAATTTTTATTTTTATTTAACTTCTATTTAATCTGATACAAAAAGAGATCCGATGCGTAACTGTAATGACATGTCAGTGACACTGCTTACAAATTACATTCAATATCTGGGAGCACGGCAGTGCTCCAGCCAAGCTTTTTAGCAAAGGTACGGCCGTAGCATACTTTTCTCGATGCGGTTCGCGTCTTTTTCACACCCCCTTTATCTTCGATGTTAACAAAGCTAGGGATTTAGAATTTCGGTGACTAGGATCAAGTATTAAAACTAGCTTAACCTCCAAATTACATAACATTTCGATAAATAGTTTAATAGTTACGGATGATCAAAGTTACTACATTTTGTCACTCACTGACTGACAGATCATCAAAATTCTAAGGTACTTCTAGCAGACTTAGAACCTTGAAAGGGGTTTGGGTAATATTGGCGTCATTTTCAAATCTCGCGGCCACTCACCAAACTGGGATATTATGAAAGAACATATCAAGGGGAGTAAACTTTATTATAGGGGACATACAGCTAAACTATATCGGAGCCGAGATATTAGGCATTTTAAGTTCGTATTTTCAACTAAACGTAAATTCAATCATAACCTGAATATTCAGGAAAATATAAAAAAAAAACGGCGTTATTTATAAGCTTAAAGTCTTCCTCGATAAATGGGCTATCCAACACAAAAATATTTTTTTCAAATCGAACAAGCAGTTCCTGAGATTAGCTCTTTCAAACACATAAACACTTCAGCTTCCTAATATTAGTATACAGGGTATAACAATACCAAGTGATAATACTTTAGGGTGTGTACTGTGTATTAGTTTTGTGTACCTATAGAGTTTACTGTAAAAGTAGTAGCGCTGAAAGAGAACATATGTTTTTTCACTTTCATATGGGGAAACTCTTTACGTCAGGGTGCTTGCCCATGCAGAAAGGAACACGGTTGGGTTTTAGTGGGTAGAGCCAATTTCCCGACCCAAAAAAAAACAGAGTGAACTCTATACAAGGGACACATAATATATTATACTTACCCTAACTAAAAACTAAAGTATTATCACTTATGTTACAACCTGATCTAATCTATAATTAATGCTAGCCGTAATATACAATCTGCCTGCGACAATATACAAGAAAAATTAATTATTAATATCATCATTTATTTTTAATTTTAGTTATTCGTACATTTTAGAGAATGACTTAACCATTTAACATACAATGAGATTTTTAACTATTTATTTTGCTTTTGCAAAAAAATGCAAATCCATTTTTTCTCGAATTTATTAAAGATAAATATTCGTTTTGATTTTTTTTATATTTTTTGTGTAAGTACATAGTTAATCTTCTTATATTATAAAAATGGATTTTCAAATGTGTTAGTCGCGCTGAAACTCGAAAACGGCTGAACGGATTGGGCTGATTTTAGTCTTAAAATATATTCGTAGAAGTCCAGGGAAGGTTTTAAAGTGACACGAAGTTCACTGGGACAGCTAGTATTCTATAAAACATTCCTGCAGCTGTACAATTCTATAATGAGCCGGGAAGTAAATTAAAAGCTGGACTGAAAGTTCTGCCGAAAGCTGGTGGCGTCGGACGTCATACTAATTTGCATACTGCAAAATTCGCTAAATAGTGGAAATAATCGACATTATATTATGGGAACAACACCCTAGAGTCATTTTACCCACAACACATTAATACACAAGAACAATAATAATTATAATTGCCTAATATTGCATCCGGCCCTTTGAAAACCACTGTCTAATGAAATATAGTCTCAAGTCTGGCTATATTTTAGCCGGACGAGAGTTAAACCCAGTGTGAAAATATGTATGAAAAATTATTACCTATTCATATTTGACGCGGACGAAGTCGTGGGCAATAGTTAGTGAGAAATATATATCCGTATACGTATATCCTCGTTTCGAGGGCACATCTTTAACCATCTCCCCTAGCATTGAGATACTTGGCGTCAAGCGAAGGAGCGAAGTCCAGTTCCGATATCATCTTGGTGTTCTTAGCAGAGCGAGACAGTACTTCAGTCCGGAACAACGCCTACAACTCTACAAGGCGCAGGTTCGGCCTCACATGGAATATTGTTCTCATTTCTGGGCAGGGGCGCCAAAATACCAACTGCTCCCTCTAGATCGTATCCAACGAAGGGCCGCTCGAATTGTTGACTGCCATAGTATTTCAAACAGCTTGGACCCCTTGGAATTACGCCGAGATGTAGCTTCAGTCTGCATCCTCTATCGGTTGTATCACGGGGAGTGCTCTGAGGAATTGTTCGGAATCATACCACCTGCAACTTTTCGTTATCGTCCCACGCGAAAAACATACCATCCTCATCACCTTGATGAGTGGCAGTCTTCCACAGTGCGTTTTTCGCAGAACTTTCTGCCGCGCATTGTAAAACTCTGGTACGAACTGTCACCAGCAGTATTTCCGGACCTATACGACCTGCAAACCTTCAAGAAAAGAGCGTATTCCCTCTTAAAAGGCCGGCAACGCACCTGCAGCTCTTCTGATGTTGCGAGTGTCCATGGGCGATAGTTGTTAGTTGCTTACCATCAGGTGACCCGTTTGCTCGTTTGCCCTCTTATTTAATAAAAAAAAAAACCAACAGATTAATATACCCTTTCTACGCTTGTTTGTTGAGGATAGCTCCATAAAGTAACGTTAACGGGCATTGTCCAAAAAAAATCACATGTACTTTTTATATTTTTTTTCGTTAAAATAGGGTATTTTAAGAATATTAATTAAATAATTTTGAAATTCATTAGCTAGTTTTTTCTCAATAAATTTTTAAAGTTTCGCTCTGACGTCATCATCGGCGGCTAATTGACCTCTGTAGTGTTTTAAATTTCCTTTCAATCTTATTTATAATGGCTGGTTCGTCAAATGCAAGTTCTCATTATGTGAAAGCTGATACGAGAAGCTTACCAAAAGTTCGAAATGTAGTGTTGGTCGAATTTATTGCTTATTTAACGCCATTGAAGGTCAAACTAAGGTTAAACATATTTGTTCAAAAATATAGGTATTAACTAATGGGTATTTTTTTCTTTTATATACAGAAAAACGACCACTGACCTTATTCCTCGAAATGTTTTTGTAATGAGCAAAATTTAAAAAAAATGGACAATCCCCATTACTATTGATTTTATGACAATAAGGTGCAAAAATGAATATACTAAAATAATCGTAGCTCAGCTCCGATATAACTTAGAACAATTTTTATTACTAATATATTATGTTTCTCTAATGTAGTGCTACAAAATAGTTATGGTTTTATCCCTGGCCGCTGGAAAAAAAAATGACGCCACAGGCCCATACAAAGTTACCCAATGCCCTTTGGCAACAAGGTAGGTCGTTATCCACAATGAAAGGAAAAATTATGAAACTGGCCAAGTGCGAGTCAGACTGGCGTACATAGGGTTCTGTACCGTAAATTTGTATGGGAGCCCCCCATAAATCACAAGTTTATGTACTTTTTATTACTTATTATTAAAGTTGAAATACAATGGGGATTGTCCATTTTTTTTTTATTTTTTTTATGTCCGTGGCTCATTACAAAAACATTTCGAGGAAGAAGGTCAGTGATCGTTTTTCTGTATATGTTTAACCTTAGTTTGACCTTCAATGGCGTTAAATAAGCAATAAATTCGACCAACATTACGTTTCGAACTTTTGGTAAGCTTCTCGTATCAGCTTTCACATAATGAGAACTTGCATTTGTTAACCAGCCATCTACACTACTATTATAAAGAGGAAAGATTTGATTGTTTGTTTGTCTTGAATATGCTCCGAAACTACTGGACCGATTTGAAAGATTCTTTTACGATTCGATACGATTCGATTTGAAAGATTAATTCGGCTCACAGACTACTTAGGGATATTCGGCTGAACATAGGCTAAATTTTATTTTGAAAAAAAAATAGGGTTCCGTAAGATATTTGGGATTTTCGGACGCAAGGTGTAAAAATTCAACCAGAAATGTTACTTTTTTCTAAGTTAAAATGTTCTAAGTAATTGTAGATCTTTTAAATATCTCCAAAAAATTCCGCAACACACTATACTTATCTATATTGAGTGAGGCACAATAACCATTTTTTTATTAAAAAATCTTGAAATGTTTTTGGACTACATTTAAATGCCTTTATTTTACTTATGGCATTAATTCTTATCAAAATAAATTATTTCATTACTAAGTACAGTTAAGAGGATACACCAGGGGCAAGAGAAATTGAAAATAGGTATTTGAAAATGTATTGCTGTCTCACCAATCTCAAGTCTCCCACCGCAGAGCGCGATAGAGACAACACGACAAAAGTTCTAATAAAAGAACAGAAAATCTTCGATTCGTTGTCCGCTGATTCCTTCTCCAAAACTTAACCGATTTTAGTAATTTTTTCATTAAGAATTAAAGCAAGGCTTGAGCTGTGTTTTGTTTTGTTTTCTGGGTGTTTGAACACAGAGGAAAATCTGGCCATTTTTTTGGGTTTTTGGACGTTCATCTTTTCTAATAATTAAATTATGAAAAAAAAGAAAACATAGGGACATGCTAATAGTGCCCATAGATATTCAGGAAAAAAATTATAACTCTACCGGCATTATCCAGGGAGGAAACAGGGGACAGCGTTTGTATGGAAAAACGGCGGTGTGGAATCCTCTTAATGTAGATAATATTTGGTCTTTGAATGATTAAAATTGGACGTTTGGTTTTAATGTTATGGCGAAATTAAAATATTACGATTTCTGCTGCACGTTGCGAATTGGGCGTCGTCAAGGCGCGCCGCGCGGGTGTGCTCGCCCGGAGAGTCCACGTAAATATTAATTATTATTACCTCGATCATGGGAATCGCAGACACAATAGATTTATCTATACTAATATTATAAATGCGAAAGTATCTCTGTCTGTCTGTCTGTCTGTCTGTCTGTCTGTCTGTCTCGCTTTCACGCCAAAACTACTGAACCGATTGCAATGAAATTTTGTACACAGTTATTCTAGAGTCTGAGAAAGGACATAGGCTACATTATTTTTGATGTGGGAAAATATCTTATTTCCATGAAAATATCGATGAAAATTACTTCGCATTGCGCGTGGCCAGCGCTCATCCCGGGGGTCCTGGGTTCGAGTCCCGCAGGCGGAACAAAAAGTTTTCAATGTTCCTGGGTCTTGGATGTGTATTAAAATAATATTTCAAAAATCTTAAATATATTTTATGTATAATATTATAAAAAATCCAGAAATATATCGACGCGATGCAATGAACATTTTAGTTCTAATACGATTCAACAGATGGCGCTTTTTTTTTTTACTTCGTTGTAACATAGAACTAATCATACTTATTAGTTGTTATGTTTTTGTTTATAGTTTTTAATACGTTAGAATATTATGTTTAATAATGTTATCACTTGCTATAATAATAATCAATCTATCTTATCTTATAGAACTCCTACTGCATTTCTAAGGAGTTCGAGTGTGTTGTGTTGGCCTATATTCCATCCAGAAAATATATCAATGCAATCAACATTTTAATTCTAATATATGAAAACAGATGGCGCTTTATTTTTTTACTTCATTATTATAACAGAACTAATCATACCTACTTTATTATATATTATTGTTTTTATTCATAACTAGCTGTTGCCCGCGACTTCGTCCGCGTGGACTTTAGTTTATAGCGCGCGGTGTCAACAAAATTTGTGTCAAATTTAAAAACTTTTTAAAACCCTGGTAAGTGGTACCCCTCTTAGGGCCGCGCAGCGCGCTACACCGGAATGGCAGCGCTGAAAGTGCTCGCCTCGCCGCTGCCATTCCGGTGTAGCGCGGCCCTTAAGAGGATACAACAGCGGCTAGAGAAATGAAAAAAAAGTACGTGTAATATCTATAGCTGTCTCCCTTACCTCAAGCCTATACCGCAGAACGCGATAGAGACAACTGCAGAAAATCCAGAAAATCAACGATTCGTTGTCCCCTGATTCCTTCTCCAAAACTTAACCGATTTAAGTACTTTTTTCATTAAAGATTAAAAAAAGGCTTGAGCTGTGTTCCTATGTTTTGCTTTTTTTGTATAATCTAGCCAAATCTGTTTTCTGGACGTTTGAACACAGTGGAAAATCTGGCCATTTTTTGGGTTTTTGAACGTTCATATCTTATTTAATAATTAAATTATGAAAAAAAAATGAAACATAGGGACATCGTATTAGTGGCCGTAGATATTCAGGAAAAAAAATATAACTCTACTAGCATTATCCAGGGAGGAAACAGGGGACAACGTTTGTATGGAAAAAAGGGCGGTGTGGAATCCTCTTAATTAATCAAAATACCCAAAAACAGCTGTGCAGTGTGCACATAATCTGTACTAATATTATGAATGCGAAAGTATCTCTGTCTGTCTGTCTGTCTGTCAGTCTCGCTTTCACGCCAAACGCCAAAACTACCGAACCGATTGTAATGAAATTTTGTATACTGATAGTCTAAAGCCTGAGAAAGGACATAGGCTACTTTTTTACTGGAAAAAAGGGTTGTAAGGGTCGTAAATTTGTTCAAAAAATTCATAATAGATGGCGCCGTGCGTCTTCTACATCGCGCTGACGCTTGCTCAAAAGTCTTTCTATAAGAGGTGGTATCATCTTACATTTAATTCTCGATTTTTTTCGATTGTTATATCTATTCTACGGTATTAAATAACTCAGTACTTTATCTGTGCAGGCAGTGACGTAACCTTAATACCAAATTTCACCAACGACTGTTAAAGTTAATGCTCGAATTAGTATCACGTTAGCTGTTTCGTTTTTCATATGAATGAAAGAGAAGACAGGATATTTTAACAAGCTGTTAACACTAACAGACGTTGGTGAAATTGGGGCTAAACCTATCAATGATAAATAGTTTATGGGTAAAGTTGTGTAATTGGGGGGCTAAATAAGCTTTAAAATTTGGCATAATATATAAAGTTTAACATACAAAAATGAAGTACTTATTGTTTGCACACTGCACAGCTGTATTGATTTAATGGGTACCAGGGTTTTTTTATAAAAGCTTTTGACACCAATTTTGTTGACATCGCGCGCTATAAACTGAAGTCCACGCGGACGAAGTCGCGGGCAACAGCTAGTAATATAATATTTATGCGACAGCCGGGTGCCGCTTCATTGATGGGATAATATTATAGTGCTTCATTAATTCATTACGTTTTGAATGACTATTATTTTTGATTGCTATTATAATTAACTAGTGACAACAATATAATTTCGACGAGGTAAATAGTGCTCTCTCAAAAATAGTACAATGGTTTAATGCTAATAATTTACTATTAAATTCTAATAAAACGAAATGTTTAAAATTCAGTTTGCCAAATGTTAGGCAAGTACAAACCAATGTACTATTAAGTGATGAGAAAATGAAATTAGTGGACACCACTGTTTTCCTAGATATAACTTTAGACAGTAAATTACAGTGGAGTCCGCATATTGCAAATCTGGCGGATAGGCTCAGTTCTGCAGCATATGCTGTTAAAAAAATCAGAGAGGTAACTGATGTAGAAACAGCGCGACTTGTTTACTTTAGTTACTTCCACAGCATTATGTCCTATGGAATCCTTCTATGGGGAAATGCAGCGGACATTAATGCAATATTCGTGCTGCAGAAGCGAGCGATACGTTCTATTTATAAGATGTCATCGTGTGAATCCTTAAGAGAAAAGTTTAAGGAAATAAATATTCTGACCGTCGCATCTCAATACGTCTTGGATAATGTATTGTATGTAAGAAAGAACTTAAATAATTTCAAAAAGAATAGCGACAATCATTGTTTTAACACTAGGAATAAGAACAAATTAGAAATACCAGTAATCAGACTTAGCAAAGTCAGCAAATCTTTTAAAGGCCAATGTATACGCCTGTACAATAGAATCCCAGTAAACGTTCAAAATCTCTCTATCAATAAATTTAAAAAAGTTGTAAAAGAACGTTTGTGTACTAAAGCTTAATATTATAAAATCAATGATTTCATCGACGACAACACACCTTGGGAATAGGGTGGTTCTTACAGGCTACTTGAATACTCTTTATAATTCCTGTTGTAAATAGATTTAAGTCATAATATTGTTACAGTTCGACAAGGCTTTAAATGAACGTGGCGAGAGGGGGAACTAGCGCTGTTTTCATACAAAAACGTCATTTTTGACAGTTCTTCTTTACCAGCAGCGCCCATTGACATATTCATTTAAAGCCTTGGTGCACTATATATGTTCAAATTGTAATTTTCCATCTTTTTAGTAAAAGATGGCCCCGTGCGAGTTTCTTACGCCGGTTCTTCTCGCCGGGTTAGTTCCCGAACCGGTGGTAGGCACCTTAGTATCGACGTTCAGAAATATTTTTGTAAAAAAATTACTCTGAATAAAAAATATTTTGATTTGAATAGGTAGTTATAAAATAAAGAAAACTATTGATAAATTCACTGAATGTTGATTTAAATTACAAAATAAGTTGAAGGCTTGGCTTGAATGTGATCTGAAAACTTTTTACAATATAAAGTTTAAAATTATTTCACACTAAAAGTGCTCTTCGCGCCGCTGCCGATCCGGTGTGAATTGGGCCTAATACATAATTATCATATTCTGTCCAACAATAAACATCGTTGATCGTAGTGGTTTATATTATACTCTTTGTTAAACATGTCGACGCCTGTATCTCCAATGGAGTGTCCAAAGAGAATATAATCACTACGGGAGTGTCCGTCCCCAAACATTACGAAGATAGACGTGGAACATTTGATAGTCGCAGTACAAGAAAGACCACCATTGTGTTTTCATTCTATAATAGAATTTTCATTCTATAATAGCCAAAGAATTTTTTGGGATACATCCGAAGTTCATGGTATTTCTGATAAAAGAAACCTTTGATAATTCTATCCGCTGTGAAAGGATGAGTCCAGTATAATTGACGAATTTTCTTTTGATCCTCCGAAGTAGGTAGTAAATAAAGACAAGCAACATGTACGATTGTTCTACAGACAAGGATACGGTAAACGAATGCCAAAATTGTTTTTGTTCCTTCATTCCTAAGTTTAGTGTTTGTATTTTTTACAATAATATTTTAAGTGCACTCCAGTAGTCCAGTCGCTCTCCAAGGCGCGAATGACGGCGGGCCGCCCGTCGCGACTATTTATGTACAGACTTGCCCGTGCCCGCGCGGGAAAAATGCGATCTCGCAGGCAGGCTGCGGGCACGGGCCAACGGGCATGTCTGTGCCCGTATCTAGGAATTGACGAGCAGACATGCGACAGACATGCCCGTGACGGGCAGCCCTTAGCGGGCGGCCCGGTAGTCAATTCCCCGCTTTAGTCACCAGCCGCATGCGGCCATTGGCCGCACGACTTTGGGGCTTGCGACTTTAGCCGCATGCGGCGTAGTCGAATTGCCATTTAGACGGTCGATTTTCGCCGGCGTACATCGTGCGGCTTTAGGTCACCCGTGTAAATCGGCCATAAGGGTTAATCCGTTACTGACTCCCAGTGCCCTCTGCATACACGACCGGTCCGCCGCTCTCTCACGAGTCACGACTCACTCGGTCTTTCGTTCAATTTCGACGGTTGCTCGGACCTTCGGCAAAGCTTCGGCTTCGTCCGGGTTTTAGACCGAAGCCGAAGGTTTCGACGAATGTGTTTTTTTTTAGCCGAAGCCGAAGCTTCGGTCGGACACTAGCTATTTTATAAAACAAAAAAACAATTCTCATCATTAATAATTTATTTCATGCCTAAACAGAAAAATTTTTACATGTTTATTACAGTTTTATATAGAAAGATTTGCATATAATCATAAAATATCTATATTACGAGTGCAAATAATGCCAGAGAAAAAACATCGTCGTTCTCTTTTCACACTCACGCCCGTCTTTCATAAGCCAGGTGAAACCATATACTTAGTATAGTTTTCACAGAGCCAGTACTGGCTGCCAATAAGACTGGCAGCCAGTATTGGCTTGGTATATGCCGCGTGTGAATAGTTTGGCCTGGCTTGAAAAATTGTTCACACGCGGCATATACTGGCTGCCAGTCTTATTGGCAGCCAGTACTGGCTCTGTGAAAATTATACTTAAAGTTAATTAATATACCAAGGGGAATAGAGAAACAAAGGCCTGAGCAAGAGAGATGTCACTATCAGTATCACTGCGTGGTAAAAAGAGACGTGTGATACATGATAGCAGCACTCTTTTTTTGACGTCCAGTCGGCACGTGCCGCGCGTTGATAATTTAATCTCATAGATTTCATGTTCAATCATGCTTGTGTAAGTGTATACGTACACATATTTTTCACACAGATGAAAACCAATTTCGGTTTCGTTTGACAGCTCGAGATTGTTGCTCTATTCCGCTAGGTATATTAACTTTATGACTATACTTAACGTCCAATGTGTAGCTCTTAGGGTGAGACCGCCCAAGGCGGGATTGCACATCGGAGCGGCGCGACACTTCACGTCCCATTATAGACGCGTACCTTTAGTACGCGTCTCCTAGTGCGGTGTACAAGTGTTATAAATATATATGTCGCAGCCAAATGGTTAAAATCAAACAGCTAGCCGTTTGATTAAACAATGCCATTCAATCACACGTCTAGCTTTTTAATTGAATATTTCAGTCGCACAAAACGTTCCAACACTACAGCTGATTCAAAAGCAGCCGTTTGATTGAATTAGTTCAGCGCTCACCACCGCGGCGCTGGGTGCGTTTTGTTTATATATATAATATGGCGTCATCTAGCCGGTGTTTTGTGATTGTATTAAGATATTTTTCGTAAATATACGTTACAAGTGTTATTAAAGTGACAGAAATTATGTGTGCAGATACGAGTGAATCAAAATTTAAACAAATATTCGAGATTACGGGATTATGAAATGCATCACCAAGGTATTTATTGCAATTGTGTTCAAAATGAGTTAGAATACAATTTATTCTGCTTGTTATCATTACGCTTGAGTACTTAATAATAACTCTAATGGTTACCTTAGTTAATTTGCCATTTAACCAGTTAGCTAAGCGTCGTCTAGCTGTAGTGTTGAATTTTGCAGTCAACAAGTCGGCTAAACGACGTATAGCCGTGTGATTAAATGGCGTTGTTCAGTCAAAGGGCTAGCTGTTTGATTGAACGGCTATTTTAACCAGTGGCCTGCTACATATATAGTAAAAGGGTCGAATCTGCTAAATAAAGAATCAGTAGCAAGTAAAATTTTGCTCAGGTGTTTGTAAGACTTGAGCAAAATTCTACCATTACAAACAGTGCCGCCTAACCTTTACATTTTACAATACATCAGCTATGTATATATTATAATCCAATATTGTTTTTACTACATTAAACTAAGCTTACTGCTCAAAACAAATTATCATAATATTACTGTTAACATGTCATAAGTCATAACATTTTCAAACAATAAGATTATTCATGTAACAGATTTGACCAAACTATAGCTAAGTACATTAATGTTAACCACTATAATAATTATACAAACAGTATTTTTATGCTGAAGCATTTATTTCCACATTTGCCTTCTCATTGGCTTTATCATCTGCTTTAGTCTCTGCATCGTCTGTGTCTTCTACCTTCGACTTCTTGTCGTTCTTACGATACTTTTCGTATCTATATGAAATGTAAAAAAAAATCATTAAAATAACTACTAATATTATGTTAAAATTAATTATTGTTACATATCAAAGTGGAAAGATCATATGAAACAATAAATATAATACCACTTAAACTTGACATTGTTGTTTCAAATTGATTATTTTTTGCTAAGATGTAGTAATGTTTTAAAAAAGTGATAAAAATACCTGTCTAAATCTTCTTCATCATCACTTGCTTCGTCACCAGGAGGGCCTACCTCACGTAGCAAATCCCCAATATCTTTATCAACATCATCCCACAACTTATCTTCATTACCTACAAACAATTCATAAATTACGATTTTGTTTACATAATATTATTTCATTATGTAAAATTTTGGGCATATAAGTTCTTCTTCTTCTTAATTTAATCTTATATAACTCAATGGTGACTGACTAACATGGTGATCTATCAACGCACAGCCCAAACCACTGGACGGATGTGGGTGAAATTTTGCATGCAGGTAGATGTTATAACGAAGGCATCCGCTAAGAAAGGATTTTGATATATTCCAACCCCAAGGGGTTAAAATAGGGAATTAAAGTTTGTATATAATAATACTTTTTAACGCGAGCAAAGCCGCGGGCAAAAGCTCGTAATAATTATAAATATTTAAAAGTACTTTTTTTAATTAAATTTATGTCCACTTACCGGCAATATTGGTAGATTCAGTACCATTTTCGAGACTCTTTTTGTCGGTGTTTGTCTCAATCTTTTCAACTTTTACTTTATTTTCCGCCTTTTCCTCCTCAGCATTCTCTTTTTCTTCTTCTAAAAAATAAATGACAGACATATTTCAAATTTTTTCCTAGCAAAGACAATACAGTAGGGCGTCAATAGTCTAAACACCCAAAATTTATACCCTGTTCGGAAAACAACACTATTAATAAAAAAACAACTATATTTTAATAATGCAAAAGCAAAACTTACTTATACAAACCTAAACGTATTTATTATAATAACTTTCTTAAAGAATTCTAGTATAGTACCTTGACAACCAGTATTTAATGACATTGAAAACGCTTTATACCTTAATTTACGCAAAAGCATTTTTTCCGAAATAGAAATATCGACTTCTTCTGCCCATTCCAAGCAAGTATTTAAGGCAGACACAGCTTGAGTATGTGAAATCTTTGCAACCGGTTTAGTCTAAGCGATAAGTTGAGAATGGCTAAATATAGAGATAAGGGTCATAAAAATACGTGCGATAGCTCATTAGATTCGGGAAGACGTCTAGAAAAATGTATCGGAAGCGTGTATTAGCACACAAAAAATTACAAAAGTTATAAGCCAATTAGGTTGCCAAAAAACACTTCAAAGAATTTGCTTGGAAAGTTAAATTTCCAACGGGAGCAAATTCTTTGAAGTGTTTGGAATACACCATAAGTTTTTGAAATTTTTAAATTAATATTTAATACCTTTAAAAAAATAATCAGTGTGACGTGCTCAGTTTTGAAGCCTCGCGCGCTACCAAAAAATGCCGCGCGGAGGCTTACTTTCAGCGTTAAATTAGAATTATAAATAATAGAGATAGAATTCCGGGAGTAGGGAGTTTTCTTATGGAAATTTCCTCCTCTTTAAGAATCTTTTTTTTTTAACTTCTTAAATGTTAATAGTTTCGGAGTTTTTAACAAAAAACGTAATACCTTTTTTGGCAACCTAATTGGCTTATAACTTTTGTAATTTTTTGTGTGCTAATACACGCTTCCGATACATTTTTCTAGACGTCTTCCCGAATCTAATGAGCTATCGCACGTATTTTTATGACCCTTATCTCTATACATATTTCGCCATTCTGAACTTATCGCTTAGACTAGTTCCTGAAGGGAGGTCATTTAGATTATTATATTATAGAGGTATTCGGTTTAGCTGGGGTTCGGACTATTGAGGCCCTACTGTATCTTCTATTTAAATATTGTGGCAAATTTCAACTTTGATTTATAAAAAATAATGTTCTCTATACTAGTATTTACTCCTCACTCATAAAAAATTTAACAAATTGAATTGAATATGCTATACATTGTTAATCCTTCTATAGAGTGCCTCTTCCAACACAAGAGCCAAGAACAAAACATTGGGTCGGGTAACGGATTATGTCAATTCTATCATTGAATTGACATAACCCGACCGAATGTTTTGTTCTTAGTAATTCAATGATAGTCTTGATCTGTCGGCTGAGAATGACATAAGACGACCAAATTACGTAGGTCCGCTATCTGCTTATTGGTGCGCTTATACGGGCAACTAAAATTGCTCAACTCCAGTCAATTCTCGTCAACTTTGACGTCACGACTACATCAAGCAATTTGCGGCAACAAGCAGCAATATTGTGCAATACAATATTGAGTGATGTGGCCACGGAGCTAATACAAAGAGGTGTGCTAATCAAATTTCCATAGGAAACAACGCGTGACAATTTGCGGGGTGAGGGGGTGTCAAGCTCCGCCCACTTTACAATATTTCATCTATCGGCTAAAAGCAAAACTACTAGCTTAGGTCGATGTTGATGTTACTACGTAGTTCAGCTATCTTACACTAGATGTCAAAAATCTTGAATATTATAGGACGTACTCAGAGCTGCAGTAGTTTTCTTGAAGGTTTGCAGGTCGTATCGGTCCGGAAATACTGCTGGTGACAGTTCATTCCAGAGTTTTACAGTGCGCGGCAGAAAGTTACGCGAAAAACGCACTGTGGAAGACTGCAAGGTCATGAGGATGAGAGAGAGAGAATCAAGGTGATGAGGATGGTATGTTATTCGCGTGGGACGATAGCGAAAAGTTGCAGGTGGTATGATTCCGTACAATTCCTCAGAGCACTCCCCGTAATACAACCGATAGAGGATGCAGAGTGAAGCTACATCTCGGCGTAATTCCAGGGGGTCCAAGCTGTTTGAAACACTATGGCAGTCAACAATTCGAGCAGCCCTTCGTTGGATACGATCCAGAGGGAGCATTTGGTATTTTAGCACCCCTGCCCAGAGATGAGAACAATATTCCATATGAGGCCGAACCTGCGCCTTGTAGAGTTGTAGGCGTTGGTCCGGACTGAAGTACTGTCTCGCTCTGTTAAGAACGCTAAGCTTCTTCGAGGCTAATTTGGCCTTACCCTCAAGATGATATCGGAACTGGACTTCGATGTTGACGCCAAGTATCTCAATGCTAGGGGAGATGGTTAAAGATGTGCCCTCGAAACGAGGATAAACGACCATTGGTGACTTTTTAGTGGTGAACGCGCAGACTTGTGTCTTGGCGGGGTTGAATTGGACTAAGTTACGTCTACCCCATTCAGAGACCTTCTCCAATGAATTCTCCACCTTAGACACAAGTTCGTTTCGACTCTGAGTGACATTTTGCCGAGAAATATTAGGGGAGCCGGTTTTACAGCATCACCTGTACTATCATCCGCATAGCAATGAATGCCGTTGGTTTGTAACATGTCATTGATATGCAGTATGAATTGAGTAGGCGATAGCACACAGCCCTGAGGGACACCAGCATTAACAGACTGAGTTTCCGAGCATTCGCCGTCAACTACGACCTTTATGCTTCTGTCTTCTAAGAAAGTAGTGACCCACTTACATAATTTCTCGGGCAGCCCGTATGATGGAAGCTTTGATAGCAGCGCTTTATGCCAAACCCGATCAAAGGCCTTCGCAATGTCCAAACTAACAGCCAATGCCTCTCCCTTCGACTCAATTGCCTGAGCCCAACAATGAGTCAGGTATGCCAAGAGATCACCAGCCGAGCGACCCTTACGGAACCCGTATTGTTTGTCGCTTAGCAATTCCTGGCCGTCCAAGTATCGAAGAAGCTGGCTATTGATAATGGATTCCATTATCTTCGAGAAGAGAGAAGTTATAGCGATTGGTCTGTAGTTGGAAGGATTTGAGCGATCACCTTTTTTGGGGATCGGGTGCACCAAGGCTGTCTTCCAGGAAGCCGGGACGATGCCAGTGGAATAGGCGGGATTCCGTCAGGCCCACTCGACTTTTGGATATCAAGGGAACAGAGGACTAGCGGACTATCCATCTTTGTTATTATACTATGTTGACGCGGACGAAGTTTCGGGCAACAGCTAGTATTTATACATAAACGAACTATGAGACCAAAATGGGATAGAAAACTCCAATTTAAAAATAGTTTTACCATATTTTATACCATATTTAGAACTGTCAAAATACGTAGATTCAAATATACGACGTATAAAAATATAAGTCGTAGTTGATCCAATTTCAACTTACAGATAATCGACGTATACTAGTATATCTATATTATCTCAGCAAATAATAAAATAATGTATTTTTATTTTGCTGTATTGAAGGGCCTTTTGATAGGTAATTTATCTATGACCATTTATTTTTTCTTAATTTTGATGACGTTAACAATATAATGTTTCATTCTTTCTGACGCTTTCCTGTAAAGTTTGCAATTTGTTAGTTGACTTAGTATACATTGCGGCCTCTACGTCCCACAGGGGCAGTCGGTCTGTCCGAGTAATTTTGAAATAAAACACAAAACTTCATCCTTTCTTTGTTAAAAACGCAGAAAACACCAATTTATTGGGAGTCTCGTTATGTGTGCACCTGACAAACACTGAAAGTGTATTGACTTAAGCCCCGCCCACAATGATGACGTCAGGACCTAGTTGAAAATCACAGTGCACAGTTGCTTAGGCCAGCTCCTCTTTGTATTAGCTCCATGGATGTGGCCATCAAATATTTGAATGACATGACTTTGAACGGTATGAAATAAATTGCTCCATATTGCTCCATTCGTGTTGCCCGTGTAAGCGCTTCTTTATGAATCAACTTCTCGAATGGTACAATCAAGGAAATTCATTCCTAGGCAGTTGATGGATCTATGTCATGTGGTTGACTAATGTCAATTCAATGTTAGCATTTAGCTGTGATGGGTCGGATGGGTTTGACTTAACACAACCAAATTACTTAGATCCACCATCTGCCTAGGAAGCAACTTCTCTGATAGTAAATAAATATAGATCTACCAAAATCTGATAGCATATTTGCCATCAGGTCCTGGTAGATCTATAGTAACGTTGATAGTGTACCTTTCTGCTGGTGCAGCTGTCGGTGTATGCGCTCGGCCTGTTTGCGCAGCGTGCGCGTGTCGCGGTGTCGCACGTAGCGGCCGAGATGCGCGCGCAGCCGGCAGTGGCGGCGCAGCACCTCCGCTGCGTCCCCGCCCATCGGCCCACGCGACAGATACACGCGGCACAGCTCGCACCAGTACACCTGCACGACATAAAACAATTAGCGAAATCGTTTCAGCTAAATGTGTTGCTCACCGCTAATCTCGAGAGCGATTAGCGGTGAGCAACACATTTAGCTGTTCATTTTTATATTATAGGAAATGTGTACTTATACACATTTCAATTATTTTTCGGCTAAATGTCAGTGTTTCCAAAACTATTACATATAAGTTATTATGAGTAAGTATTATTTAATTAGCATATTGTAATAATAAGTAGCTTACCTCTATTTTCTTTATATTTTCACTTCCAATATTGATTTCCACTTTTGGTTTCTTTTGTGGAGTCTCATCAGGTTTCTCCCCGCCAGACTCATCTTCTTCTACTTCTAAATGATATTGAGGAATACTTAAAATTAATGGTTCTTAACAAAAGACTTTGTCAACAGCTATTAGTGTCATTATATTGGAGCATATTTGACACCAGTGAGCATATTATGGCACATTACAGATTGTGATTATATTTCTACATGAAATTTATTTCTACTCTCTCATGATCTTAATAATAAAACAAATTTAACCCACCATCTACGTCACCCACAGAGTCCAACGTCATGAAGTTATCAAGATCCACATCCATTCCCTCGTCCCCGCTTCCTTCCGCCTTCGGGCTGGCCCGACGCGCCGATTGGGAGGCCTTTTTCTAAAAAATTACGAGTGCGTTAGGCATTTGAGGTTTTAAATGAAAAGAAAACAATTATAAAGTTATAATATATACCTTGAGGTGGTCGATGGAGCAAATGTGGTGCTCGTAGTTCATCGGGGAGCGGAACGTCAGACGGCAAATGCGGCAAAAGGGCATGAGAAAGCGCTTCATGGCGCGGTGCGTGTCGGTGAGGTTGTGCGAGTGGCGGGACGTGCGGTGGTTGAGGCGGCACACGAGACAGAACGTGGTGCGCGCCGTCAGCTCCGCGCCCGCCGCTGACTCCAGCTCGCGCTGCGCCCCGCGCTGGGCCATGCGCATGCGCAACAGCTGCGCCTTGTGCCGACGCGCCACTCCAGACATAGCCGCGCGGTGCGCCGACGACACCAGGTGCTTTGCATAGCTCTGTTGTAATCATTTTTTGTTAGTCTTGTAGAATACAGTTATATGAAAACAGCACTAAAAGTTAAACTAAATAATTTATAAAGGCATTATCTATACTAATATTATAATTCTGCAGAGTTTGTTAGTTTGTTTGTTTGTTTGAACGCGCTAATCTCAGGAACTACTGGTCCGATTTGAAAAATTATTTTAGTGTTAGATAGCCTATTTATCGAGGAAGGTCAGAGGCTATATTTTATTATTCTACGACTAATAGGAGCGAAGAAATAGAGGAAAATGTGAAAAAAGGGGGAAATTATATGAAACTGCTTATTATCTTAAGATTCTTAAAAACTACTGGAGCAATTTTTATGTTATTTGGCAAACATGAAGAATAGACCACGTTAAGGGACATAGGCTATTTTTTTTGCGGAAAAATGTACGGTCGCGTGAATTTCCTAAATTACGTAAGCGAAACCGCGCGGAACATCTATATGTCGCAGGGAAAAGAAGATATCAGGGATATCCCGAAATCCCTAGGGATATCACGAAATCGCGGTAGATACCGAATATTCTTGTTTCTTACGTCTTCTTACTAAACAAATCTAGTGATGTCATTTCACTAAACTAAATCTAGTGAAATGTCAGAAAAGCGGATACCGCCGAATAAAAATTGAGCTACGCATTTCTCTCGTTCGCTACCCTCTTCTTATGGGGGCGACTAACCCTAAATTGACGATTTTATAATTCATTTTTATACTTGAAAATAAGCACCGAATTGTTTCATTTTGTAGACATAGATACTACATTATATTTCCGAGAATCAGACCTAGCAAAAACACGATATCTTAAAATTTTCTCGATCAGAAAGATGCATCTAATTTTCACGAATTTTTCATATATTGCCTTAACCGTGCATTAAACTAAGTTAATATTTTAACACATTGTAATAAAATTCTATCATTGAGGAACTGACCTAGCGGATTTTTTAAATGTTACATATTTATCGAGTTATTAGGAAAAAAATAATTTTCTTTTTATTTAAATGAATCCGCGTCGTCCTTTTTCACCTGGCATATGAAAGACGGGCGTGAGTGTGAAGAGCGAAGGACGATTTTTTGCGTTAGTCGCCCTCTTAACGCGAATGGGGCATTATCAGCGTGAAGGGATCTTATTATCGGTATTGAGTTATTAATATCCCCATAATATACATTTAACAGGCTATCGAACCATGCAAGTAACATGCGCGTAAGTCTGGAAAATATTAAAAAATGTTGAAACTCGAGAGTCGTAAAAGGTGATATTTAGAAAATCGCATTCAAACTTAACGTACACGTAATAATTTAACGACTAAAATCACACGAGCCGCGCCAGCTCGAGCGGCTCATTTGTTTCACTTCCACTAGTGCCCGTGTGTTCGAGCTGAGCGAGCGAGAGAAATGCGTAGCTCGATTTTTATTCGGCGATATCCGCTTTTCTGACATTTCACTAGATTTAGTTTAGTGAAATGACATATCACTAGATTTGTTTAGTAAGAAGACGTAAGAAACAAGAATATTCGGTATCTACCGCGATTTCGTGATATCCCTAGGGATTTCGGGATATCCCTGATATCTTCTTTTCCCTGCGACATTTAAATAATAAAATCGTAGGAAAGTCAATACATTGAATATTTTTGTACAATAAATAATACGAGGGCTGCTATTTATGTATCCGGAACTGGCCACTTACAAGAACAATATTTAAAAAGTAATTACAACATTTGAAAATAGAACTCTTTGGTTGAAGAATACATTTTGTTTCATGTGACTGTCAATTATTTTTCCATTGTGGCGTCATTTTGAAAATTGCGTGTCTTCATTTGCCATGGATTTAACGCGTGAACATTTTCGTGCAATGATTTACTACGATTTTCGGCGTGGGCTAAATCAACAACAGTGCTTTATTCAACTCACCGCAACTTTTGGAGATGAAGCACCATCAAAAACCACTGTTTATCACTGGTACAGTGAGTTTAATCGTGGGCGGTCTATGCTCACGGATGAAAATAAAGAAGGTCGCCCAAAAACAGCTGTTGTCCCACAAAATATAGATGCTGTGCGGGAACTAATAATGCGTGATCGCCTTGTTACATA
The DNA here is from genome assembly GCF_905147365.1 of Aricia agestis. Taxonomy (NCBI): domain Eukaryota; kingdom Metazoa; phylum Arthropoda; class Insecta; order Lepidoptera; family Lycaenidae; genus Aricia; species Aricia agestis. The sequence goes on along the minus strand of NC_056414.1, from coordinate 9,391,856 downwards.
TCGCGAGATAGAGGCGTCCTTAGGCATAAGTATGACGAGCATACATAAGATATTACACGAACATTTGGCTGTAAAAAAAATATGTTCGCGTTGGATTCCGCACAACTTGACAATCGATCAAAAACGGGATCGTGTCGATTGGTGCAAAAAAATGATAAAAAAATACAACCGTGGTACGTCAAAAACCGTTTATAATATCTACACAGGTGATGAATCTTGGATCTATGCATATGACCCCGAAACTAAACAACAGTCAACGGTGTGGGTGTTCCAAGATGAGCCGAAACCAACAAAAGTTACTCGTGCAAAAAGTACTTTGAAGCAAATGGTCGCCTGTTTTTTTGGAATTAATGGACATGTGGCTACAGTGCCATTAGAGAATCGTAAAACGGTTAATTCTGAATGGTATACGACCATTTGTTACCCAGAAGTCTTTGAAGAAATAAGATAGGACAACTGACAACGCAGAATCATATTACATCACGACAATGCTAGCTGTCACACCTCAGCTGAAACAACTCAGTTTTTGGAGGGTCAAAAGATCGAATTGACTGGTCATCCGCCGTACAGCCCTGATTTGGCACCTAACGATTTCTTTTTATTTCCATACGCGAAGAACAAATTACGTGGTCAACGTTTTTCGAGCCGCGAAGAGGCTGTTGATGCGTTCAAAATGCACGTTTTGGAGATACCTCAATCAGAATGGAAAAAGTGCTATGAAAATTGGTTCCAGCGTATGCAAAAGTGTGTCGATCATCGCGGCGAATATTTTGAAAAGCAATAAAACCATATTAAATGATATATGTTTGTTTCTTTTTTTAACCTTTTAATCCCCAAGCGGCCGGATCCGGCCGCCACAGATTATACTGCAGCCATTCCGTCTACACCCAAGCGGCCGGATGTGGCCGCGCTCTTTCGTTCGATTGAATTACGTATTTCGTTGACTTAGAGACTACTTTTGTATGAAGAAGTTTGGTTAGTTATGATCTACGATAAATTTGCCACATTCTGAATGCAAAATATTATACAATCTGTGGTCGACGAATATTTGTCAGTCATTTGAAAATCGTGAATTTTTCGTGTGTGTTCTGCCATGTTGTGTTGTTTGTTTGATATTATTGATGGATTTAACGAATGTAAGTAGTAAAATAGTTTAATTTATTAATTATAATTTATAAATAGTTTTAGATAATCATTTGAAAGAAATACTTACATCGTAATAACTTCTAGTTTACACGAGAAAATTTGGTTTTTATTTATGTGATTTGAACGCGATTTGTTTAATATTTTTGCAAATAATTGACGTTAAAAGCGTATATTATCGTGTACAAAACGATTTAGATCCTAGTAATAGTATATAATAGTATCGTTTTAGTAAAATAATCAAGATAAAAATTACCTATTTATAACGGCTTTTTGCCGGCCGCGGCCATTTTGAACTTTATTTGTATTGCACTAAGGACGAAGTTTGCTTGTGTATAATACCAAAACCGGTTTTTATTACTCTTATCTCTTATCTGTTTATTGATAACAAGTTAAGTTGTTTCAAAGAATTGTTTACATAAACAGTTTGTATAGCTCTGTGTTATTGAGATTATAATAATGTATTAATATATTTGTTGCGAAATAGTTAGAAACATAGATTTCAAAGTTTACAGTGATGAGACAAATATCACATCTGACTAAATACTATATTATGATGGCTTGATAGATAGAAAATTTAACATATATTATAATATTTTTCACACAAACATAAAATATGGATTAGATGTAAGGTTATTACATTATTTGTACAAAGAGGGTAGGCCGGGCGCCATTTTTTTTTTGCAAACCACGTACCTTACATTTTTGCAAAGATTTTGGCACTTACTGAAGGGTTAATTCCGGATACATAAATAGCAGCCCTCATACTTGGGACGTGATCTACTATACTAACGCGGACGAAGTCGCGGGCAACAGCTAGTTTCTAATAATTTATGTAAAAAAACTGTTTTTGCTTAAATAAAAAACTACTTTGAAAAATCAGTGTGTTAGCTATTTTTCCTCTGTACTCAAAATTAAACTCTATTTACGATGGGTGACTGGTGGGTTATCTACAGATAAGTCTTTATGGTTGTTTAGAAAAAAAAATGTAGATGTGGCTAATTTGACTTACAGCAAAGGATGAACACTTGGCTTTGCAGTGTACGCACGTGAGGTGTACGTACGGCCTGGCGGGGATGGCGTCCGAGGCCGCGTCCGCCTCCTTGTCGGTGTCCTCACCGCCCTCTATACCCTCGCCCTCGGAAGCTTCCAGTTCCGGCTAAATAATGAACGCAAAATTTTATTTTAAACCACATCCATTTTCTTCTTCTTTTTTAAAGGCTAGCTCCATGAGTTGCCAATGTCAGAGTGGTTTAGAAAGACTTTGCTCTATATTGCAGAGGTAAAGCAACAATTTTAAAGTTGATAGCAGAAATGACCAGGGAAGAAAAACTATTTATACCATAAAAACAATTATGTTGAAAAAAAAATTAACTCACTTTGGGCGACTTAGCCTTTGATTCCTTATTTTCTTCAATGACTTCTTCCTTTTCTTCGGCATCCCAGTCCTCATCAGTTGAAGACGCTTCCTCATCTTTGGACTTGATAGAGCTGTCAATTATTGTTATAAGAAATTATCCTTCTATCTTTAAGTTTATTTTATTTAAATTAAATCTTCAAAAAACCATATTGTTGGTTTCATGAAAACAATAAAAAGTTTTAGAACTAAACAATATTCTATAACAAATATATATATTTACCTAGTTACTCAGTGTATAAACAGAGACTTGATTATTAATTATGTATATTAATAGCAGCCTTGCGTATATAATTTAAGCATGATATTCACATTTGATCAGTGGCATTTAAAGCTTTGGTAGTGACTCTTTACTATAGACCAGGGGCTCCCAAACTTGTTTTGTCTACTGCCCACTTTAGGAATAAATTATGTTTTAGCACCCCATATTGTTTCAATTCAAAATGCATCCAGATGAAATGCAATTACATATCACCCCCCAGCCTCTACACAACGCCCCCATTTTTTTTCTGGGTCCCACACCTTTAGACCTTCAGTGCCCACAAGGGGGCGTTATCGCCCACTTTGGAAAAGGCTGCTACCGACACCATGTTTTCCAAAAATCTTCAAGTCCATGTTGACATTACGTGATCTAATTGTTTTTTATATATATCATATTATGCGTAATTTAATCACTCATTTTCTATTACTGAAAAACCTGGGGTTTTCTGCTTACCAGTTGAAAACATTCTCGAGCAGATCTTTCATTAGTATTATATAAATGTATATTTTGCAAATAAATCTGGCATGTTTCATAGCAAACTCCGTCTCACTCCATCAAAATCAACAGGACAAGATATAAAATGTAAGTACAAGTTTACCTTCGACCTTTAACAGGCCTGAACGCCCCGCGCGGGTATCCGAGTGATCTTTCGCCGTATCGGCGGGCGGTAAAAGCGCCTCGCGAACGGGAGGCTCCGCGGAAGGTGGCGCGGGAGCGCATAGTCCGGCCGCGGAAGGAGCGACGGGGCGCGCGCGGCCGGACCGTGGAGCGCGGGGGCTCGCGCGGGGGTCCCATGCCGCTCGGCTTGCGGTAGCTCTCTCGAGCTGGCGAGCGCCTTCTGTCCTCGCTGGCGAAGGATCTCCGCTCGCCGCCGTAGCTCTCTTGCCTCCCGCCGTATGAGCCACCGTAATGTCCACCATCGTGGCTACGTCTATCGCTCGATCCCTGTACATAACTTTCGTGTTTGGATTTTTTACAGAACCGAATGTACGTGCTCGACAAACTGGCTCCTCGTTTTACTTACTATGAAGTTGAGCTATATTATGTGACCGCTTTAGGTTTATTTGTCAATACTACATCAAATCAGATAATAGTCAGTGGCACGAATCTATTAGTAAAATAAGAGTTGCATATCATCAATTGGTGCACATAGAGTATAGTTTATCATGGGCAGGCCATATTCATCATTGTCACAGGTTAAGGAAATTGACATAATATGATTTTATTGAACATTTTCTTAGTTTTTGTGTTACATGTCCCTGACACTCTCCGTAATGTTACTAACCAATCTATGGTTAGGCGTTTAGACTATCAACATTTATTCTTTCAATTGTCTCCCAATCATAACTGCTTTATACAAATTGTTTTAGGCAGGCCAGTACTCTATTGTATCTTTACAATTTTTTACTACATACTTAGGGTTAGCCTTACTTATGATCAAAGATTTCTCCTTCTTACCTCCTTTTGTCACTATAAATTTGCCACTTCTCCAGTTGGTTTTGTGTCTTTTGGTTCACATAACCTCTTTTTTTGAAGTTGGTTAATATATTCATTAGTATCTTCAAATTGAAAGAATAAATAGTGTATTCGACTATAAGAGACATTAGAGGTGGGAAATGTCAATTCCAAATTTTCTATTTCGTACAAAGCAGTTGACAATCTTATTTAAAAAAAAAAAACTATACTTTGGTGTTACATTTGCTTCACCAGAATGAAGGTCTCAAGACTTTTCTGAAGTTTATATTGGCTGGAGAATAGACACACTACCACATGTCTAAATAAATATTATGCAGGTCATGACTTACACTATATTCAACTAACCTCCATTCTCATCCTTTTTCTTTCTGGAGAGCCTGATCTACCGCTATAATCTCGGTTAGAATAGTTAGATGAAGATTCCTGAAAAGTCCAAATATTTTCTGGTATTTTTCTCTTATTTATTACAACAATCTTTCATCTTTATAATAATAATGTATGGCAGTTGTTATAACTATGATTGTATTATAATATAATTATAAACATCTTCTTTGATTAAATGATGATCACGATGAAGATACACAAGACACACAGTTCTTGACTGCTTTCCAGAATAATGAAATATTTTAATCTGTAAGTCATAGGTAATTTGTACTTCTTTATACAATATAATATGGATAGTAACTATAAAGCTGACTGTAGATAATATTAAAGCGAGGATTTCACTAGTGGCAAATTTTTGTCATCAACTTCAATCTTGAAATTTCACTGATTTGAAATTATATTGGAATTGGCATAACAATTCTAATCATTGTTTCTATATTTCTTTAACAATTCTTACCGGTCTATATGGTTTCTTGTAAGAGTCGTCCATTCTATCACGGCTGGAATTATACCTGCTCGCGCTACTGACGTAGCGAGACTCATTATTATATGATGAATAACCTCCACCTCTTCCACCACGGCCGCCTTCATAGCCTCCGCGGTTGCTGCTACCACGATAAGAGCCTCGGTAGCCTCCCCTACCTCCATTGTAACTACCCCGGCCCCCGTAGCCTCTACCTCTTGATGACATTGTCCCTTAGAGGAGAAAAATAACTTGTATTTCCAAAAATTTGCAAATGGCATGACTTATTATGTTCATAAAACTTTTGAGATACTTAAGTACAAGGTAACTTTTTTCTCAAACTCCTTCAAGATCTAACAATTTTCATGTTTAACATATTGTTATTTAGTTTGTTTAAAATTATAGTCCAACGACTGTTCCACCTTTGTGTTCCACATGTGGCAACTGGCAGCATACGCATTTATTTAGCCAGAACACTCGATACTAACATGTGTACATAAGAATTTATTTTAAAAACTTGTTGTATTCTAATGTTTTAAGGAAGACCTGAAAGGAATATAAAATTTCACACGTTAGCCGGCATAAAATGGCGACGAGACGCATTCCGACACCGCGTCACGCCAATCGTCACTCTACGTCACGTCTAGAATACCCAAGATCCAAGTTATACAGGATCAAACGTGCATAATCCATTTTATGTATTTATAATTACCCAAATTAATAAATTTATAGATACCTTTTATTTCTCTGGTTTCTGAAGCACTTTGCAACTTTGCAAATGAATACCTACTCACAACCACAGCTTACAACTCACAAGGAGGCACAGACAGTGTTGCCACCACAGATTACTAGTTATTTGTAGAGTTGCTACCACAGATTACTAGTACATATATATTTGGTTGCCACACCTGATCAAAACGTTTGCCCACGCAGGTTGTTAAGTGCCTGACAGACGTACGAACTTAAAGTACCGTACGCGGGTTTTAAGTTCGCGAACTTACTCAGCTCGCCGTATACTCGGCTCGCCGTCGTCGGTGACACACGAGTACACTGGGTTACCATGTCGTCGACGGAAGAAGCTTTGTGTTATTTAAGAATAATATCATATTACGTTTTAAAAACTAATAAGAAAAAACGAAATCAAAAAGTTTAAGTGTATACGTACGTACATATTTTTCACACAGATGAAAACCAATTTTGGTTTCGTATGACTAGCTATAATATATTATATAGCCCGTCAAAAAAGTCACGACATTAATAGAGTCGCCACTTGTTTCCGGTGTTGCCTCTTATGGCCACACTGTATCCAGTCACTATAAAAGATTTTGATACTATATTAAATACAGTTTATATATATTATTATATTATGTAGTTAAGAAAATTTGAAATAATTATGATGTAGTTATATTGTGTGTTTAATTTACGACATTACAAGAAACAATCTAATCTATGTAAAGTACCTACCTATTATAATCTTTGTATATGTCATAGTCTGTCTCTGTCAAGAAAGTGAAGAAATTAAAAAGTGGCAACATCGTAGTGTCATCCCTTTCAAATCAATCTAAGAAATAATCGGTCAAGTGCAAGTCGGACTTGCGCACGAAGGGTTCCGTACCGTTATAGAGCAAAAATCAGCCAAAATTGTGTTTTTGTATGGGAATTATATTTTATTTAAATATTATTAAATAACACATATTATAATTATGGCCTTTGTGAAAATTTCAAGTGCCTACTTGTTGTCATAATTGTTACCGAGCAAAAAATGTTTGAAAAAATATGTTGAGCCCCCCTTAAATATTTAATTATTTTTTTTTAGTATTTGTTGTAATAGCGGCAACAGAAATACATAGTCTGTGAAAATTTCAACTCTCTAGCTATAACCGTTCTTGAGTTACAGCCTGGGGACAAACGGACAGACGGACAGAAATCGAAGTCTCAGTAATAGGGTTCCGTTTTTACCCTTTGGGTACGGAACCCTAAAAAGAAATGACACTACAATGTTGCCACTTTTTAACTTCTTCACTTTCTTGACGGACTATATAAAAAATGCAATAACTCGATTAAACGGTTAAACTGATGTGGCTAATTTTAGTCTTTAAATATTCCTGGAAGTCCAGGGAAGGTTTATAAGTGACACGAAGTTAACAGGGACATCTAGTCACTAGTGCTACATATTATTATGAATTTATAACACCTGTTATTTAGGTACCCTTTCCCTGAGAGCTGCAGATCTATTTAGATGACCAGTGAGAGCTGAGAGAAGCTCACTCCTTTTTTATTATGGAACTACTTATTTAAGAAAATACAAAAAACACGTCTAAAAACGCAAAGCACCTAAGTCAAAATATCAATCATTGTTAGGCGCGTTAAATGATAGATTTCTTTGACAGTTCATTGTTTACGTAAACATAAGGTTTAAGTAAAAGTGTTGTTTTATTATACCACATAATACTTACTCAGGCTATTTAGAATTGCATTATACAATAAAATAAACAAATAAAATTGATAAAACAAACGCTTAATTACCTGCTACTATGGCGATTGTGCGATCAGAATCGGAAATGTGGACGCGAGAATTTCAGTGATATTTTCGCGTATTACTATTTTTCTTCAATGAAAATCTTCAAATTTTCAGCACTATGACACGTCTTTCACTTTAATTATTAATATTAATCACAGTAATATGTAGTTTTCACATCGTAAAACTACATTTAAGCAAATTGAAAATCTTTGTTTTGTAAATTTTATGTCATAGAGTATTGATACAACAAAGGGACAAATGTCAAAAGAGTGTTGCTATTGCTTAAAAAAAAAGTTTCGCCTCCTAGACATTCTTGACGCACAAATGATTTAACCCTTGTTTAACCCTGTTGCTACTGTAGCGCCACCCTAATTTAACGCATTTCAGCGGACACTTTTTACCATAGATTAAGTATTATAGTATATATGTAACCTTAGCCCGTCATCGCGTGGCCATTTTGTGCTTATTTTCATACAAGTAGTGTGCGTTTATTTTCTTGAATATTTCTATTCGTCGATCATTTCGAAGCACATTACAATCCAGAAAAGAAAGTCATTTATTTTATGATATCGATAAACTATAGTTCAAGTAATGAGAATCCGTAAACACATGTAAAAAGCTATGCAATGTTTGTGGCCAAAATGTTAATTGATGTGACATTTTTAGCACTAATGCCTTATATAGCACAAATGTGGAATTATTGAACTTATAAATTATCTGATTAGCTTACAAAAATACCGATTGAAAAACCCAAAAAATGTTGTTCAAAACTTGCGTATTTTTAATGTTAAATCCACGTTTTTGAGGCATTCTTTGGCCATTCTTATGGTTTATTGTTTAGCGGAACCACAAAAATCAACAATATCTAGCATAAAATGTTCACTAAAATCCTTTATTAACACTTTTATTACATGAAATATGCAGACCGACTTCTTTGGTATATCCTAGTAAGTAGGACATAACATTACACGCTTTTGACGCTTATACACCGATATAAGGCTCTCTCCTATAAATACAGTATCTCAATGCTTTTTACACAGTATAGCTATTTGCTATACTGTGCTTCTCCTCCTAACGCCTCCGTGGTCTAGTGGTATAGAGCGCGGCTCTTGACTCGGAGGTCGTGGGTTCGATTCCCGCGTTGGAAACATGTTATTTCCAAGTTTGGTTAGGACAATGCAGGCTGATCACCTGATTGTCTGACAAGTAAGATGATTCATGCGTCGGATGGGCATGTAAAAAGTCGGTCCTGCGCCTGATCTCTCACCGGTCGTGTCGGTCTTCCGTCCCACTGGGTTATGAGAGTAAAGGAATAGAGAGTGCTCTTGTGTACTGCGCACACACTTGGGCACTATAAAATTACTCCTGCGTAGCTGGCCCGGTTTCAATGAAACCGGCCACCGTCACCGAAACCGGTGTGGGAGCTATTATATTATTACTGTGCTTCTCCTCCATCTATCACTCCATACGTGCTCCATGATAGTTCATCCATACCATTGAGGTCCTGGATACGAACTCCATACTCCATAGCACAGAGCATAGACTTAATATATACTGGCACAGAGCTCCATAGTCCATATCCCGAAGTAGTCTGTGGTCCATATACTTTGAACTTTGAAATTTGATTTTTGGAGTTTTTGGGAGAATGTGAAAGAGTGATGTTGTGTTTTTATATTATTTTCCTAAAATTGTGTTATCTGGGTTTTTAATGTGTAATATTGGTTAAGATTTATAACTTGAATTGACTTGATTCGTACTAGATACGGAAAAAATCCAGTAACAGTAAAAGTCTAGGGCTGTCTGTTGACCATAGACATAATATATACTGTCGTATATGTCTATGCTGTTGACCATACCATAGACATAATACGACAGTATATATTATGTCTATGGACCATACCGGCTCCCGGTACCACAGACACAGCAAAGTGGCTAATGTCATTTCAACATGCGAAAGGTTAACCATTAAATATTTGTTATCGTGCACAAGTGTGGGAAAGTGATGTAGTAACCAGAAACGTGCTCTTTTGTGTTCCCTCCAAAACTCCATCAAAAGTTTCAGTAAAGCGTCCTTTACTGTACCTTTACCACTTTACTGAATCGACCGACTTGACTTCTTGACTGTATTGACTTTATACTTAGACTTTGACTAGACTTTGGACCTGACTGACCTGACGATAATATATAAAAAATTGTGTAAAAGAATATTGTTTTCCCGCCATAATATTATACTTGACACTGGCCATTGTTATAGCCGAAGTGCCATTATATGAAAAAAAAAAAGTTTGATTTTTGAACTCTGTGTCAATGTCAATTTGTATGTGATTCGTGATAGCGGTTTGTTGTTATTTTCAAGACAGAAAATTAATAGGAAAAGTATTTTCTTTATAAAAAATTATAAATATTAAAAAAAAATTACCTGAGTACAGTTCACGAGAAAAATAAAGAGTGTATAATGCATTAAACTTTTATTTAGAAGTGCACAATGTTTTCTTTTCTGTAAAGTTTACAATGTAACAAAAATGCAAGCCAAAAAGAGATACATTATTTTAGCATTATCATGTTTTTTTCTGATATACTGTTTTTTAAACACTTATCGCCTGAACAAAGGAACAGCGGTGAAAACTCGCCGGGACTATTTACCAACGTTCGCAAGTCTCGAGGAATTATCCGCAGCTCCGTCACGTCAAAAGAGAAATCCTCAAAATACAGTGAAAGAATGCCGTATGGCGACTTGCTTCGATTTTTCCAAGTGTGGTAGTGAGCCTAAAGTCTACGTGTATCCAACTGACGGGCCAGTGAGTGCAACGTATCGGAAAGTGCTCTCGGTCGTTCGGGATTCCAGATACGCCACCAGCGATCCCAACGAAGCGTGCTTGTTTATACCAGCTGTTGACACCCTGGATGCAGACCCATTATCACCAGAGCATGTGTCAGATGTTGCATCGAAACTGTCAAGATTACCATACTGGAAAAATGGACGAAATCACTTAATATTTAATTTATATTCGGGCACTTGGCCAGATTACGCGGAAGGAGCTCTAGGTTTCGATCCGGCTGAAGCCATCTTGGCTCGGGCGAGTGCATCTGAAATAATATTTAGAGATGGGTTTGATGTATCATTGCCATTGTTTCACAAGGAACACCCAGAGAAAGGCGGCACCCCTCCCAGTGCAACTGGGAATCCTATACCCGCTCCTCGCAAACATTTGCTGGCATTCAAAGGAAAACGATATGTCCACGGTATAGGAAGTGAAACAAGAAACTCCTTGTGGCATTTGCATGACAGCAATAATCTTATTTTAGTAACCACATGCAGACATGGTAAATCCTGGAAAGATTTAAGAGATGAGAGGTGTGATGAAGATAATAAAGAATATGATAAGTAATACATTATATATTTTTTATCATAGATGAAGTATTATAGTATAGATGTAACCTTAGCCCGTCATCGCGTAGCCATTTTGTGCCTATTTTCATACAAGTAGTGTGCGTTTATTTTCTTGAATATTTCTATTCGTCGATCATTTCGAAGCACATTACAACCCAGAAAAGAAAGATATAATATAGTTCAAGTAATGAGAATCCGTAAACACATGTAAAAAGCTATGCAGTGTTTGTGGCCAAACGTTACGGGCCGACGTCAAAGCCCTCCGCATATTCATCAAATGACAGCCAAAAAGTATTTGTTTAGTTTTGGTTGTATGTTTTGTTGTAACTTTGTTCTTAAAAGGGAAAATTAAAACTCAAAAGTAACGACGCGACATCATTAATTATTTTGGGGCAAAAAGTATCCCTTGGCCTTTCTTATGTCCAAAGTATCTCCATACTAAATTTCATCCAAATAGATTGAACAGTTTACGTGCAAATCCTAAAAGTTTTTTGTGCGGGAACCGTACATTTTTCCGGGACAAAAAAAATCCCTTGTCCTTTCTTATGTCTTAAAGTATCTCCATACCAAATTTCATCAAAATCGATAAAATAGTTTACGCGCAAATCATAAAAGTTTACTGTGCGGAAACCGTACATTTTTTCGGGACAAAAAGTATCCTATGTCCTTTCTCGGGACTCAAAGTATCTCCATACTAAATTTCATCCAAATCGATTGAATAGTTTACGTGCAAATCCTAAAAGTTTTTTGTGCGGGAACCGTACATTTTTCCGTGACAAAAAGTATCCCTTGTCCTTTCTTATGTCTTAAAGTATCTCCATACCAAATTTCATCAAAATCGATAAAATAGTTTACGCGCAAATCATAAAAGTTTACTGTGCGGAAACCGTACATTTTTCTGGGACAAAAAGTATCCTACGTCCTTTCTCGGTACTCAAAGTATCTCCATTCCAAATTTCAGCAAAATCGGTTTAGCGGTTTGGGCGCAAATCATAAAAGCTTATTGAGCGGAAACCGTACATTTTTTCGGGACAAAAGTATCCTATGTCCTTCCTCGGGACTCAAAGTATCTCCATACCAAATTTCAGCGAAATCGGTTCAACGGTTTGGGCGTGAAGAGGTAACAGACAGACAGACACTTTCGCATTTATAATATTAGTATGGAAGTATGGATTGAATCGAAAAAAAATTCGACTTGATTATCCAACTTTGAAGGCGCATACCAAAAAAAATACAAATGCTATCGAACTGAAATTTTGGGAGCACTTATTTTTTACCGTGATTTCTTTATTTTATTAACAAAATTCGCTAATCTTTGACCTTGTCATCATCCCTATTAGTTGCTCACAAAATAGTATTATTATTCGCCAATAGATGTCAGGAAGAGTCATATTTTTCAGTTTATCGATTATCGATAAAACATGAATAAAAATACATTTTTTAAAAATGATTCCTAGCTAGATCGATTTATCTCCCCCGAAACCCCCTATATACTAAATTTCATGAAAATCGTTGGAGCCGACTCCGAGATTCCAATTATATATATATAGTCTGTAAAGAATTGCTCGTTTAAAGATATAAGATAAGATTCAACTGACTTATATGCTCTCAGCCCTGTATTTAGATATTTATTTTTGTTAACTAATTACAGTTGCAATTTATTGTTTTAGATATGACTATGAGCAACTCCTGGCAAATTCAACATTCTGTTTGGTAGCAAGAGGTAGACGTTTGGGGTCTTATCGCTTTCTTGAAGCTCTTGCTGCTGGGTGTGTTCCTGTATTACTCAGCAACGGTTGGAGGCTGCCATTTGACGAGCGCATTGATTGGCGAAGAGCTGTTATTTGGGCTGATGAGCGTCTTTTGCTACAGGTATACTGTAAATGTTGGTAAAACTGTATTATCATACAGAATAACATTGTATAATGTATGAATAACCAAAACTTTCATATTTTTAGGTGCCAGAGCTTGTACGCTCTGTCCCCCCTGAACGCATCCTTGCTCTTAGACAGCAGACACAAGTTTTGTGGGAACAATATTTTTCTTCTATAGAAAAAATCGTATTTACAACAATAGAGGTATATTTAAGAAATAATCTAAATTATTTCTGTCTTTCAATCCACTATTTTTGTTATTGTATTTATTTTTTTTATTATTTCAGATTATTTTCGAAAGAATAATGGCACATCGAACTTCAAGACAGCGTGAGATGTTGATTTGGAACAGTTCTCCAGGAGCTTTAGGTACTTTGGCCGCTTACGGGGACTCCCGGGCGCACTTTCCGCTGTCAGTGGCGGTGCCCCCCGCGCCGCCAGCGCCCCTCGCCCCCGCCCTCAAGCCCCTGCCGGCGCCCTCTGAGCCCGCAGTCGCGCCCCCACCGACGCCCGGGTCCACGTTTACAGCTCTGTTGTATGTTCAAGCTACATCACCAGCTCTACACAAGCTTCTAGGAAATATAGCTAGCAGTGAATACTGTGAAAAAGTAAGATTCGGTACTAGTTTTGTATTTATTTGAAAAATCATTTAGCACTAATAACAGTGTATGTTCTTCCATTTTCGATTATTGTACGTCAATAATAAGAATTTTGAGATAATGGTTGTTTTTTAGGTGGTGTTAGTTTGGGATAGCGAGAGGTCAGCACCCTCCCTAAAGTATTTGGCAAGAATGGCGGGAGATCCTCGTGAACCTCTACCGGTCGTCGTCATCGACGCTACTACACACTACCCTGGGTAGATATTACATTCCTATACTCTTACTAGCTAATCAGCTGGTAAGAGCTATATCAGAGGTTGTTAATGTTTATGTCACGTTGGTCTTAGAAAACTATCAGCAGTGCGATTCAAGAGTTTGCGTCGTTTGGTACGCTACGTTATTTTGAGTTTTAAAACTTGGCGGATTCTCGGACCGAGCCGTTTCGGTGCACGTTCGTAACTAACATCGCGACACGGATTTTTATATTATAATAAGATGTAAAGTCAGTTACATTTAAATAATGCCAATATTAAAATATATAGATAGGAAAAAAAATTTAATTAAAAAAGAAGTTCAAATTAACGATTCACCATTCATGTTTAGGGAAGGCGTGTCCGCGCGCTGGCAGCCGCTGTGGGCGATCCCTACCGCTGCAGTGTTTTCTCTCGACGGCGACGCCCCGCTGCTGGCTGAGGAGCTAGACTTCGCTTTCCTGGTTTGGCAACAGTTTCCCGACCGCATCGTCGGATATCCTGCACGAAATCACTTCTGGGACGAATCAAAGGTGAGAATTTAGCTCTAAACAGGTTTACCTACAGCTTTCTTAGTGTAGCAGACCAAAAACCAGGCTATTATTATTTATTATCAAGCTAATGGTCGAAGTAGTGAATTTTGCATATAATATTATAATGTTATCACTGTTTGACAATTTAATCTTATCATTTCAAGACCGTAGCGTTGTTCCGAAGAAATTTATTCGATATTTCCATAGTATCGAGTACGACATTAATTGAAACCAAATCGATTTTCAAATCGCTGTCATACACTAGTTTTTGTCAAAACGATATCGATTTAAAGCCGATTTATTTTTTCAATCTCTATTGCCGCGGCCGCTGATTCGTCTATCGTCACGAAGCTTCGTGCTATAAGACGATACCATTGGACGATACACGCAGATCGTCCAATGCCTAGACTTAATATATAGCATTATAGGTTTATGGTCCAATGGTATCATCTCAAGCACGAAGCACTACGCATGTGCGGCGGCAATAATTGGGTTTGACAAATTATTTGTCATGATAATATTATCATATTCGTAAACAAATAAACATATTTTATATTAAATTAAAAAGCCTTCTACGGCTCCCGTTTTCTCGTGTAATGGTTGCTTTTAGTGTGTTTATTTAATTTTTGTTTGTTTCCCATGGTTTCGATTAAATATTTCTCAATCCGGAGTAAAGAAAAAGGAGTACATCCTCTCCTCAGGCGCGCGCGAACGCGACTGTTGGCGACTGAGAGGTGAGACAAATCTAGCGGTGAAGCTCCAATGTGGTTTTTCTTAAATATCTTTAAAAATATAAAGAATATTAAAAATCCGCTAGGTCAACCCTCGGTGATAGAATTTTATATGATGTGTAAAAATATTAACTCAGTTTAATGCATGGTTTTTGCAATATATGAAAAAAATCGTCAAAGTTAGGTTGTTTGTGATTTTTTTCTATCGAGAAAATTTTACGATATTGTGTTTTCGCTCAGATCGAATTCTCGGAAATATATTGTAGCATCTGTGTTTAGAAAATTAAACAATTCGGGGCTTATTATCAAGTACAAAAATGATTTATAAAATCGTCAATTTTGGATTAGTCGCCTTCTTAATATAGCTTGTGACATGTCAGTTCCATACATTGCGATCAGTGGCTAGGGGCTCCGATCTGGCTATACAGTGGCGGCCCTAGGGGTTGGCGAACAGGGCAATCGCCCGGGGCCTCGCTGTCGCAATGACCTGCCGCCCAAGGCCTCGCAATGTGTGAGGCCGCCACTGTGGCTGGGTTATGAGAGTAAAAGGAATAGAGAGTGCTCTTGTGTACACACTTGGGCACTCTAAAATTACTCCTGCGTAACTGGTTTGGTTTCAATAAAGCTGGCCACCGTCACCGAAACCGGTGTGGGAGTTATTATTATTATGATTATTATGTGTCAGGGCGCGTGGGGCTACAGCTCGCGGTGGGGCGGGTCGTACTCGCTGGTGCTGCCGGGCGCGGCGCTGGTGCACCGCGCGCTGCTGGCGCTGTACGGGGCGGCGGCGCCGGCACTGCGGGCGGCGGTGCGGCGCGCGCGCAACTGCGAGGACATCCTGCTCAACTGCGTCGCCGCTCACGTCGCGCGCCGCCCGCCGCTCAAGCTGGCCGCCCGTCGACGGTACAAGCACGCCCAACCCAGGTCGGTACTCTCTTAGACCGTTTGTCCACCACTCCACCGCACAGTGGAAAATTTGGGTCCGTATCGAATCAAAAATCTGTAACTTCAAGGTTTTTCATCGTATTGTATTGAGATTTGGCACATGTATACAGTGATATACAAAGATTTAAAAAATAATGAATTTTTGTATTTTTTTCAATGTATACATATTTATTTGAGGTTAAAAAAAAAGAAAAGAGAAAAAGTAATACGAGTAGTTATATTATGTTTATTTATTTTTTATAAATCTTATATCTTTAAACGAGCAATTCTTGTATATAGGGGGTTTCGGGGGCGATAAATCGATCTAGCTAGGAATCATTTTTAGAAAATGTCATTTTATTCGTGTTTTATCGAATACCGAGCTAAGCTCGGTCAAATAGCTAGTAAGTACTAATATGAGTAAAATTAAGAAAACTTAAACAATTACTTATCACACAAGCATAATAAAATACATGCGCGTGATGCTTGAGCCCAGCGCTTATTGAAAGAAGGCAGAATATGTCTTTGAATGTCACCAATTACAAAACACGAGTTGTTTTCAGAAACATTTAATGTTTGCTGTAGAACTATGGACAACGATTCCAAGGTTCTGCCACGCTCGATATAGGGAATGATGAAATTGCCCTTAGTACAGTTGAAAGTTGAAAGTGGAAATAACCAATGATTTTTTAATAAAGATGGCGTATGCTCATACAAAGCGGTCCTCAGAATTTGTTCCTTTACGACATATAAATACCTACCTCTGGTATATATCTATAAATTACAACAATGAATGCGACAGATAATACGTAACGAATGATATAGAAAAGGATTGCTATATATTTTGAGTTGCACTTGACAGGCGCATCGGCGCGCATGCGCGACATAGATCAAGAGAATACTGTTATTGTTGAACAGAGAGACATTTAATAAAACAAATTGTTTGTTCGATATTTTTTTATTATTCTATAAATATTATAATATAATAAATTCGGTCGTAACTCGTAGGAAAACAAAAGTGTACCCAATGTACATAATATTTTAAAAAATCCTAATACATGGGGTGTTTAACGTGTAAATATTTTTCTCTTTGTCTGTATATAGGTACATACTTCCCGGAAAAATGTACAGTTCCCGCGCGATAAACGAATTTTGGCGCAACGGAGTTGCGGGCGTCATCTTACTAGATGACGCCCGCAACTCCGTTGCGCCAAAAATCGTATCGCCCCTTATTTTAAGTATAATATATATTTTAATCTTAAAATAAGGGGGCAAACGAGCGAATGGGTCACCTAATGGAAACAACTACCGTCACCCATGGACACTACATCCCTGATCCAAAATGAAAATAGATTGACATACATCGCGATATATAGACTAATACAGTCACTAGTCAGGACCATATTGAAATATTGTTCGGAGATATTCGTCGACACGGAGGGTATAATAACAATCCAGATACAATTTAGTTCAAGGGCATAAAAAAATATTTAACCACCTGGAACTGCGGTCTTCTTTTACATAAAATTGTATACTTACCGGTGGAACATTTTCCAATACTTAATTGCTCATCAGCAGTTAATAATATAAATAACACTTGTGGTGGACACATTTATGGTTAAGAAGATCGATCCGAGGATGATAATATATTTTTACCAAGTGATAAAAAATCTCAAGATAATGTTACAGTTTTAACTGATATCCTTTACGAGGTAAACGATTTATGTAATGTGGAACAAATCGTTGGATATATTTCAGGTTGGGTTTCCAGAAAACTTTGCGAACGTTTGAAATGTGAAACGTGTCGTTCATCTTTGTTTACCGATGAAAAATTATGGTTTCACAAACTGGTCACATTGAAAGATATCTAGGAGGTTTATGTTTTGCTTCACCCAATGTTTTTTTAGTCTGCTTATCAGAAAAATTATCAAAAAATTCATTTAAAAGAACGGTCCCTTTTTCGGTAATTCTCGAGACATTCATTAGTTACAATATACTATTTTGAAATTTTTTAATCATTTATTTTATTTATTTATTTTGCTCAATACTGTATAAAATAATATTACAAAATACAAGAAATCTTGCCGCAAAAACTACAATGTACTACTACTGTATAAAATAATATTACAAAATACAAGAAATCTTGCCGCAAAAACTACAATGAGTTTATCTGGACAAGATGTGGTCGCATTAGTTAACTTTACACAATAGATGTTTTTAGGGTTCTGTACCCAAAGGGTAAAAACGGGACCCTATTACTGAGACTTTGAATTTTGAAGTCGGTTAAAAATTGTGCTCTCTTGCCGATGAAACCACAGGCACCGCAAATTTTCTCATCCTTTTGGCGTAGTATATTTGTCTTGGTCTTCAAAATGGGCAGAACATATTGTACTTACTATTTTTTTCAGGCATCCAGTCATACTAACTTCTAAAGGCATATTACTTCTGTTTTATAATACTTATAAAAATACTTACTTATAAAATGTATAGATTTATAATATAATACCTATAGACCCACCCCGGAAACCGAGCGGCGCATGGCGTACTAGACAGCTTACCTATCCATATTTTAATTTATAAAAGAATTAATCTAACATGGTTTGGGCTAAATGTTAAAAGGGAAAACGCATGTGTAGTTTTAAATTAAAAAATATTAAAACGAAAATATGTTTACAATATTACGCAATTAGTTGATGCCTACATGTTAGTGCCTACGCAAGCGCTTCTGATTATTTCAATTGATTATTCTATTAAGTATCTGTCCTTATCACGCTGCAGTTGTCGTCCGTATTTTCTATCCTTTTTTTAGTTTATTTTTTGCATTGAATAATTTGTCGATAATTTTGGAAAATATCCAAATAAAAATTAATTACTAGATGTTTTCATGTCCTTACTTGTGGTACGTAATTTTTTCATCCTTTTTTACATTATAAGTATAATTTTTGCATTTCCTAAAAACGCAGCTTGGCATTCTAAATCAAAAACGTGACACCTCGTCGCTCACTCGCTGCCAACATGCAACTAATTCAAAAGAAGGGACTTAGCTTCATTTGGCCGTATCAGACTGTACGCGCTAGTGCGATATCTACCTTTTTTTATAATAGAATACCATAGGAAATAACCAATTTAAATAAGTGTCACTATATAATACACGCTGAAGTGTGCAATTTGAAGATATTTGCTTCCCCAACTGGTTTTTTACATGAAATACGTGCTAATATCAATGTTATGCATATTTACTCACGCAGGACGAGTGCAGAATAGAATATAATAAGCTATTGCTATCAAAATATTGTGATTAATATTGATTTTGCACACTATGTCAGTAGTAACCGCAAAAGATACCGAATTATCTACTCCGACGTCTATCACATTTTTCCCAATAACTTCCAGGACCGCAAACTTCCGCAGCTGATTTCTTTAATTTTTCATTTATGAATAGTTAGGCTATCAGATAACACATAAAGTGGCGCGTGGGGAGAAGTGGGTAAATGTGAAAACCTTCGACGAAAAAAAAAAGTGAAAAATAGGGTATGTCAATTTTTAAGTACTTACTCAAAAATAAAAAGCATATTAAAAAAAGTTAATAGCTCATTATTAGGAACATAAAATATCCTTTTTAAAAATGTATAAAACCGCATGCATGTGCTAAATATTTTTTTCACAATATTCATTTGAATTATGCGTATGCAAACATTTGAATGAGCCATCCGCTACTTCAACTTACTTCAACCTATGATAAAAAAATATTTATGCAGTTTTAGTAGAAAAAAATGTCTGATTAGGAAGGATTATTAGGTTATTAGAGTATAAATATAAATTGTGATATTTTTAAAAACCATTTATGATATGCTCTAGTTCTACCATTTTCCATAGTGCACCGCCGCCGTCACTGGGACGTCTCTCACAAAAAAAAGCCCCTTTATGACCCAGGTTTCATTTTGATCTACACCCACACACATAGATCAATGTCTGTGTCTACACCACTACAAAACGGCGACAGCGAAGCGCTAGATCAATGTTGGTAGAAAATAAAACTTATGAAACCTATAGCCGAGGTCTTATAGTGGTATTTTATTTTAATTTTAGTCGGTGACGTCCGAGAGGCGGCGGCGGCGGACGAACGGCAGTAGGGTCGCACTCAGAAATATTTAATCATTACTTAACTTCTTAACTTCTATTTAATAAAGAAATTGACTGAATAATGGATACGTAAAATCGTCATTAAATTAAATAGTTAAACTAAAAGCGAGTCCCATTAATGGTGGTCGTGCAGCAAAGCAAATCACTAGTCGAATCGCCTGGTCGAGCCAAATCACCACCCCATTTACATTGGCCACATGCGGCTGGTGACTAAAATCAACCGTGCAAACGTTCAATCGCAAGCGATCGCTTGCTACGAATACATAGTTTGTCTGCACTGTAGCCTTATCTTAGTACCTTTTTCTTCATTTTTAATTGGTAAATAATTATTTCTCCAATAATGGATTTTCGAACGATTACAATTCCCCTTACGCAATGCGACTATTTTACGCGACATTTTCACGCAGAATGAACTAGTCACAAGCGATGTCTGTGTAAATGGGGTGGCGATTCGGCTTGGACAGGCGATTCGACTAGTGACTTGCCGCACGGCTAAAATTGACCCGTGTAAATCCACCATTAAAGCTGTTGCTTGCTCATACAATTATTGCTTACAAAATATAATCTTGTAGTCCGAGAGCCGGCCGTATAAAAGTCCTATTGATCAGATAAATGAAATTTTTTTTGAATATAGATCGAGAAACCTTAGAAGCTTTGAACTAAAGGTATTATACTTTTAGTTAGTTCCTTTTTCCTATTTTTGTTACTTGACTGGCACCTATACAATTTTTTTCCTGTATCGCCCAAAGGTTGTCTGGTAGATAATGCCTTAAGGCATTAAGTCCACCTTTGTACTTGTATGTGCATAAAGTTTTTAATAAATAAAAAATAAAAATAAAATAAAGGTCGACACCTAAATCGTAAAAATAATCGTTTAGTTATCTAAGGGATTTAATTTCAGAATCGCTTAAAAATTAATGTATTTGATGATTAAGAAAAATTACGCAAAAAATATGTACCTACTTATCTTTGATCGTGGTCGACGCTCGGTCGCGGCTGAATTGTGCTTGCCGAGCTTTGAAAATAATAATATTTGAATACTTTATTTTCTCGTTAATTTTTTCCACGTATCTTATGGGTCATAATAATGTCCGGAATCACAACCGGAAGTGAGGTCATAATTTTGCATGCGACCAAAATCAGTAATTTTTAGGGGTGTCGACCTTTAGTTCTACGATTTCTCGATCTATATTAAAAAAAAATATTATGTATATCTGATATGTAGGACTTTTATACGGCCGGCTATCCCACTATTTGACCGTGACGTGTCGCACTCGCGACCATATCCCGTATTAGCTGTACAATGTATTAACATTGTTATTATTACTAAAAGAGGGTTCGATTTTAATCTACTTTTTAAATGCATAATCCATACTAATAATTATTATAAATGCGATAGTGTGTCTGTCTGTTACCTCTTCACGCTTAAATCGCTGATCGGACTTTGCTGGGTATGGAGATAACCACTTTGAGTCCCAGGAAAGGACATAGGATACTTTTTGTCTCGGAAAAATGCACGGTTCCCGGGCGATAAACGAATTTTGGCGTAACGAAGGCATCCACTACTTTAGAATCCATAAACTTGTCAAATGTTTTTGTATGCAATAAACTGTTCAATAAATTAAAAAAAAAACCAGATCATCGTGGAGCGACCCGGAGCACTTCGTCCAGCGGCAGTCGTGCCTCAACACGTTCGCGGCGGCGTTCGGCTACATGCCGCTAGTGCGCTCCGTGCTGCGCCTCGACCCCGTGCTCTTCAAGGACCCCGTCTCCACCAGGAGGAAGAAGTACATCAAGATGGAGCTGGTGACGTCATAGTTACTGTACCGTGTATTCTGTTTCAATGCATCCAGATGAAATAGATCACCCCCAAGCCTCTACACAATGCCCCCATTTTTTTCTGGGTCCCACACCGCCCCCCGTTAGACCTCCAGCGCCCACGCCCACAGCGCGGCGTTATCGCCCACTTTGGGAAAGACTGCTCTAGAGTCTAGAGTTTTTTTTTATAAGTTTTATTCTCTATATTATATGTGAAAGATGTCATTCATATGATAGAATTGGCGATGACTGCATGTATCTTGTACAGTGTACTCTTTATTTATCTCTTAGTCGATTGAATAAGAAGTATTAGTAGTAAATGCTATTAAATAACGCCACAGTAAATATTAAAATATTGTGCTTATTAAAATAACAACACAATGAATACAATTTGGCCGACTTCATAATGATTCCGACTGAAGAGCAATGCTAGTATAATATATCACATTATGTATTTAATCACAAAGACTGTAGTATTTATTGTTTACACCAATGTATTGTTATAAATAAATTTTTTATATAATATTTGTCTTTATTTTTTAAAGCAATCTTGTATTTTATCCAACACTTTTATAATATTATCTAGCTAAAGTATGGTCATCATTAAAACAAATAGAAATTTTGATAGAGGCCTAACATTAACACCTATCTACCTAACTCGTATAGGTACGAATTTACAGCTTTCTTGTTTCAATGAGTGAAAGAGAAGGTAGCGCGAGCGTTAGGCATTTCTCTCTGTTCGATGGCCGGACTTTACTAAGGTCTCGTCAATGCGACGTTCAGAAAAAAACAACTTGAATGTCTTCCATTTCTGACTTCACTTGTCTACAAATCAATGAACACACCAATTGTTTCTTCTTATTATTTGAAATAAAACCATTTTTTATTTATTTATAATGAAAATAATGAATTGAGGGATGATTTCTACATATTCTACGCTACCTTGGCGGTCTGTCGATATCGAGGCCGTGATGTTGCCACATAAGGCCACATGAAGACGCTCTCTACTAGTAGAACTATCGAATTTGGCTCTACTTTTAGAGACTAACCGGATATACGTTATACCTAATATCACATTAGGTACCTACTACCTACACAATGTCATTTGTAACATATTTAAAACATTACCTTCTGCAGCTCCCATGGGCGTACCTGGGATTTTAGCTAGGGGGGGTCTGTCTGGTATAGGGTAGACTGGGTACAGTTGTGACAATTTTGGTTTGGAAGACAATAATTTTGTTAATTTTACAGCTAGCCAGGAAAATTTTGTCACAAACCATAGTTTATTTATTTGTCTAGATAAAAATACTAATATATCATGCTAAAATGCGATGTATTAGTCATCAAATTTAAAAGAAAGAGGGAAATTGTCACAACCGACCACAACCCAAGGACGGTTGTGACAGTGGTTGTGGTCAGTAGTGACACTTCAAAAAAATTATTTATATGATTTTTATTTCATTAAAAATGTACCATAAAACATCATATTCTTACTCTAAACAAATTCATCTAGCGTATCAAAACATAGTCTATTTCTAAACATATTTATCGACCAAAACGACGACATCCGATTCATTTGATGAATTTCGCCGTTCTCTGTAAATAAGTCCTATATTTCACTTCTTCGTAAGTATTTTCGTATTGACTGATAATATCCTGCGTTCGTTTGGTCTTCTGCAAGCGTTTTTGGGACATCTAAGAAAAAATATAGGATAAATGTAGGTATGTCACAACCGTACCCAACACAGAATTTCAATTATCAAACAAGAGCCACGAATCGGCTAAACGATTTACGTAATTATTATTTTTAACAAAAAATTAAAACCGACTTCCAAGGTAAAAACAATAATAATATGAACTAAAAAGTATTAAATAACTCTTACTCTATAATAGTGCCTTTTTCAGAATTCGTCTAAATCTCAACTATTTCTGTATGTACATACTACAGTCTTCATTAATTTGAAGTCGGTACCAGCAAATTTTATCGTGAGTTCAGTCAATGTCAGAATATCTGAAGCTTTTGGGACTGGTACCGACTTCAAAGTAATCTCTTTTGATAAATTTCAAGGATTTCCCTCGATTGCTCATAGATTCCATGCGAACCTGGTGCGAAATCTTACTTTTTGGTAGCATTTACCTCGAATGCTTCAGAAAAAATCACTATATGTTTCCATACAAATTTCAAGGAGTCCTCTCGATTCCTTCATCCCAGGGTCCCATCATCAGATCACCACTTTCGTGAACATGGTACCAAATTTGAGCTAAACTCTATAAAACACAAAAAGAATTATGAAAATCGGATCACAAACGGCTGAGTTATCGTCAGATCGTTGAACATAAAAAAAAAGATACATACTGTTACGTGCTAGAGTTCGAGGATTTGGAGAGAAAAGACCTGGTTACTCTCTTGAAGACTTTATTCACTAAGTCTAGGTCACACAAGCACACACTAGGTCACAACACTTAGCACTAAGTCCAAACACTAATCACTAGGTCCAATCACTAAGCACTATCACTGTCCTAGGTCGTAGCCAAGTCGCAGGTTTCACTGGTTCACTCACTATTTGTCACTCCGAAATCGCCTCGAAGATCGCTCAGATCGAACTGACTCGCCGGGCCTGCCTGCGGCTTTTTATATGGCGAGACGAATTCCAGAAAGTTCCCGATTCACGTAAACAAGTAAACAACCGTGGGAACTTTCTAGGAGGCTCGAACATGTACCACAATAAAACTGCCGTCCTTACGATAGGTGCAGTAAGTTGAATTTTTTGGAAAATTTAATTTAGACCTTATGAACTCAGTCATAAGGTCTAAATTAAAACACGTAAACACGCAAACAAATAAACTGTAAACACGTAAACAAACATTGGACCTTTCTAGAAGGTTCGAGTATATACTTGCGCACCTCATGCCATCTAGTATTGAGTAGGGGATATATGTTGCCTGTGCTCCCTCGGTAAGTTTCGCTGGTTTGTCGCTAGATGGCACCACGTGTCCGTATACCATGTACCGTAACAATACAGCCGAACGTATAACCTCCTCCTTTTTGGAAGTCGGTAAAAAATAATCACTTGTAGTTAACTACTAATGATCAACTTATAATAAGAAAATACACGACATACGTTATTTGTATGTAAAAAATAGTAAACATTGAAATAAATCAAGCAAGAAAACTTACTTTTGACTGTTAAAAAGCAATGAAGGCCCCTGATAACGTTATCGTCAAGTGCTGGCGGAAGCATCGTTAGGAGAAGCATTCAGACTTGCAAGATGCGTCTTTCTCTCTTAGCACCCGTCCCCATATTCCGTATAGTTTCGCTGTTATGACGACTGCACAAGTCACAACCGTACCCAGTCTACCCTATTGAAACAAAAAATCATGAAAATTGACTTCTATTAATCTGACTGAAAATATATTTTGTTTCCAACACTTCATGGGTGCGCCCATGGCGGCTTCCATCCTTGTTCGTTTTAATCCGTTTTCTATCAAACAGCAAAATATTATGTCTTGTTACATGTAGGTACTCTCATAAACATCAAACTAATGTTATTACATAAATAAATTGTGATTTGTGTTACAACTTACATACCTTCGTCTGACATTTCATACATTTAAAACAGACAACAGTGTATACAAAGTACAAACTAAAAATAATTTAAAAAAACAAAGTAAGTACAAAGTTTGTAACGAACTGGATCCAACGGGGAACAAAGCTGCAATAATGTTGCATTGTAAAATCGTGATTCGTGATAATAGAGTTCGTCATTGCATACGTGGTCCTGGACCTGGGAAAATTACCCCATTACCGCTTCGGCTATTACTATCCGTGGTCCCCAAAATTTAAGTAACTAGGTCGACTGCGTCTGCGTAGTCGGCAGGCGGCTGCTGCCCTAGCAGATAGAAATACGAGAGACACTTGAGACCCAGATCAGAAATCAAAATGTAGTCATAGCACGGATGCACGTCGAAGTCTAGGCCCCCGGGGTCATCCAACTGCACGAGTTGCGAGTCGCGTTGCACAAGTGGGCCGCCTGACATAACGCGGCCTTGGCCTCGATACCCGCGCGCTCAGTCAGTCCGACCGCAGCAGGGACCCGCGCAGCCTGCTCCCGCTACACAGGTGCACTTACATCGATATTACATCGATTATTATATCGATTTTAATAATCGATTACAACATTGCATAATTTCACGCGCGATGTGCCGATAGATTTACAAGGTGTAACAAAAATAAGTGATAATACTTTAGGGTGTGTACGTGTTCCTTGTAGAGATATATAGGTGCTAAATATTTCTGGAATTAGTTACTTACCTACTAGATAATAGTGTAAGTGTATGTGAGGATTGCGCATAAGTGAATGGATAATGTGATTTGTGTTGACCTCTTGCCTTCCCAAAATTTAAATTCCAATACCTTTGTGTTGTGTTGAAATTTATTACATTATTGCAAACATATTTTGAGTAATCGCTCTTGAGAATATTGAAATATTCACGTCTAGGGAGCAATTTTGACTATAGGCCATAGCTAGGTAAAGTAGATATATAAGTACTAACTTTCAAAGAAAATAGTACGTTCGTAATAATCCGAATTGAAATAATCTTTTAATTTTGTATCTCTAATAAATTCAAAATCTTAACTGACTCGAGTTTCAAAATAGGTCCCCAAGTAACCTAAGTCATATAAAACATAAAAATAAAATACCTCGTCTTATCAGTTTCTAAAAAGAAGATAAGTACTCATAAAATACCATAAGGGCTTAGAGAGTACGCAATCGATATTAATTAAATGTTTCCAAACTTCCAGCACGTATCTAGCCTTCACGTAGTCGTAGACACCGGGTAAAAGACTTCGACGCGTGCCGAGATTGTTTTCATATACCTCACACTTATTTAAATATTGTTATTTAAATATTTTTAAATAAAATTAAGTATTACCACAGTAAATCATTATGAATTTAAAAACATAAACGACCGTATAAATTGTTCATTAAAATATATTAAAAAAAAATTCAAAGTCTTTCAACGATTAAATATACGAAGTTGTTATTAATGAGGCAGCCGTATAATTAACATTTTTCGGAGTTATTAGTTAATCACGCTACACATCAGTTGCGCAAGCTCGGACTTAACCCAAACCGCCGGTTAAGTAGGTAGGTAGGTAGTAACTAGTAGGTACCTATGTATAAGGTCATAGCATCATAGGCTAGCCGCTAGTACATACCTAACTATACTATCTATATGTACTAGGTACATATTGTTATGTTTTACTACTGTAGTAGTACCTATAGCTGTTTAGGTATTATCAGATCTTGTTAAAACAGCAAATTCGTAGTAGCTCGTTAAATTAATAAATACTTAAGTACCTATCTAGATATTGGGTCAGAGTTGAGCCAGCGTGCCTAACCTACCTATGCGAAATGGACGTAGGTACCTAACTGGCTTGTATGGAATTGCGTGAATAGGCTATTATTGTAGTTGCCAGGTTTTTTAACATGCGAACTGTTTACGCATTTGCCACATACTTACCTAAGCCTTGATATAAAAATATTGCAATATGTTAAAATTAATAAATAAAAAATTTAATTTGATTTTTCGGAACGTTGACCTCAAAAAAATTTTGTAAGTAGGTAAAATAAAAGCACTTAATGCTAAGTAGTAAGTACCTACTCACATACGATTTTACCCGATCGAGAAATCACGTAGAGTAAAAACCACGGCTCGGGCTTTTGTCCACACACTCAGCAATTATATTACTCGATAGTTTTACTCCAAATCGAGTAAAAATTATGGTGTGGACCGCAAAACTCACACGCTTGAGTATGGCTTGAGTAAAGCTCGACGGCTCGCGTTGGGTAAGTTCGAAAGAAAATATTTATTTAATTCCATCGAGCCGGCTCGATGCGAGCCTTCGAGCTGTAAGTTTCGCGGTCCACACGGTAATTTTTACTCGATGTAGAGTACGTAAAACTATCGAGTAAAACCGTGTGTGTACTTATAATACATATATTAGGGAGGTAACTACGAATAATTGGTTTTTATTATTCGTAGGTAGGTATTTAGGGTAATAACTAAAATAGGTAGAATCTTTTTACTCTTGTAATTTAAATGTAGGTAATTTGTTATTTTACAGCACGAACTTCTACAACTTTTTCAGAGGCCATTAAATAAAGTCACCAAGCCAAAGAATAGAGGTTACGACTTAAGGAGGTCACAACTCGGGCCAAAAAATAAAAGAAAAATTTAAAAAACAAAACAAAAAAAACCCACCATTGGACTAATAACTCAAGACTGTAAAAATAAGGTAAAGCTGAAAAACTTACATTCAACGGTCGTCAGGTAAATATTAAAGCATTTATTTCTTTATTGTTACTGGTATTGTATGCTAATATTTCTTATTTACTTTGCTATTTAACTTATTATATACTTAAGTTTATTACTGACAAGGCCTTTTTAAAAACACATTCTTGATTTTGGTGTTCAAATGTTAATTGCATAATGAAAATATATGCAATTTTGCATCAATCCAGTGAAGAGCCATGCTCGTTATGCCCAGGTATTACTATAGAAGCGAATTCTGACGAAAACACGGCTATGACGAAATATCGTTTCAGATAATATTGAGTTCGCCGGCGCTAGCTGTTGCAATTTGTTCGACATCGTAATACCGAACAGTTTGAAATCGCACTGTTTTAGACAACGGTTACAACTTACATGGTCAGCTTGGCATCAAAACAGTCCATCAGTTTGGTCAGAATGAGGGGAGAATGATCGTCTAACCCAAACTTATTTTGACTACTGCCCACTTTGAGAACAAATTGTTTTTAGCGCCCCCGTTGTTTCACCTTATCCTTAGGTATATATTTTAATGAAGGGGCTTTTGCCGCAAATTTTATAAAAATAAATACAAAATGCTAAATTACCGCCATACTCAGAGACATTTTATGATTAACCCATAAAGTTAATATACCTAGCGGAATAGAGCAACAATCTCGAGCTGTCAAACGTAACCGAAATTTGTTTCATCTGTGTGTAATAATATGTTGTATATTGTATAGATTAAGTTATTTACATTGTAAATTTTATTTTTTTAAAAGACAAATTTTCCACTTTTTTACTAAAAAGTGGCCCCGTGCGAGTTTCTTACGCCGGTTCTTCTCGCCGGGTTAGTTCCCGAACCGGTGGTAGGCAACATGTAGTTCAACATTCTGAAAATATTTGATTCAAATTTATTCAGAAATAAAACAATTTTTATTTATGTGTACGTATAAACTTACACAAGCATGATTGAAAATGATTTCTATGAGATTAAATTGTCAACGTGCGGCACGTGCCGACTGGACGTCAAAAAAAAGAGTACTGCTGTCATGTATAACGCGTCTCTTTTTACCACGAAGTGTGACTGATAGTGACATCTCTCTTGTTCAGGCCTTTGTTTCTCTATTCCGCTAGGTACCTATATTAACTTTATTACGGACTGATCATCATTCTGACGTCAGTCTCAGATTGATGGACTGAACTGATGCCAGACTAAGCGTGTAACCGAAATTGTAATAGGTATATTAGGGCTAGGGTCTATAAGGCCCAAAAGCAATTTCAAAAGTATCACGTGATTGACACGGACCGGACGGCCCCTAATCATCTAAAGCTCACGTTCCAGGCACAGTATGAGCCGCACCGTGGTGTTATTCGTGGTGCTGGCAGTCGCCGCCGCCGCGCCGATGGCAGCCGCGCAACGAGTTAGTACACGTAACACTCACTTCCTACATGTTACATTCTAGTTCTACTACTGCGAGGCCCGATTACACGAGTGCTAAAGCTTTTTATAGTTAAAGATGTTTAGTCTATAAGTTCAGAAACAGTCATTTTCAAAGGATAGACATTCTCAAAAAAACAAATAGATCACGGTAGTCACACCTTGACACCTCACACATTACAAAAGTACCTTAGTCCCTTTCATGTTCTTATTTGTATAGGACCATTTCTTGGACAAAATTTCGGGGCTACCAGTTGTCTTAAAACGACCTCGTAGGTGTAATTGGTTTTTAATTTTATTCCACAGAAAGAATGCGGTTTATGTAACTTTTACCTAGGTGATAACTTGATAAGTCATAAGGTATGTGGCAACAAGTTGACGTAGAACGCAAGTGGAGCGATGGGCGGGCTTTGGCAACATTTGGAAAGAGCCAACAATTTATCCTCTTACCAATACACACACTAAAATGTCCATGCTCTGTATACAGACGTTAGAGTTCAATAGTATTATCTTTATCTATCAAGCGGCTTTTCTGACGTATCAGAAAAGGACAAAACGTAACAACGTCGGCAATTTCTTTTACCTAAAGGTAAAGGTGGACTATAGGCTGATATGATGATGATGAAATTTAAAGGGGATGGATTAACATTTAACATTAAAGGATACATGAAGCTAACCTGAACAATTCTCTAATTTCAGAATACGGCAGATTCTTCGATAGCTAAAGATAGAGTTTTTCGACAGTCTGTGTTAAGCACTGGAAAAAATGTACCGGCAAAACCCAAGTGGGGCTTCTTTGGGACCATTTTTACCGTCATCTTGGAGGTGATCGAGGATACCCGATGAATTTATAAAATGTGCAAATAAAACTCAACCCTAAATACACATAAATGATTTTTAAATTTCAGCAAATCAACGAGACCAAAAGCGCATATAATCAAATTTCTGATCTAGTTAATAACAATTTCGCCGACGACAACGTAAGTTTTTTAGTCTGTTACAGAATAAGCTTTCAAATATTATGCCTGCAAGTGCAAGAAGTGAGTCTGTCTGTCTGTTGTTTCCTCTTTACATTCAAACCGCTGAACTGATTATGCAGAAATTTGGTATGGATATATTTTGAGTCCCGGGAAAGGACATAGGAAATGTACGATTCTCGAGCGATTACGAATTTCGGCGCAACGCCGCGCCGTTGCGGGCGTCGACAAATTTTCAAATAATTTAATTAATAACTATAAAGTATGAACGTAAAATAACTTTTTATTTGCCTACACATTTTTAATAAAGGTGCTCCCTCACCGGGGGCATTCACGTGTAGGTACTGTATAACATTGTAGATTCATTTTTTTTTCAACTTTAACGTGTGATTCGAAGTGGAGCGCATTGATGTTACAAGTTGTATTAAGATTGTATCATTACAAGATGCGCATTGTAATGCTCGGTTCTCCTTCTTCAATGATGTAATGCTCAAATCTGTAACGTTAGAGCTAGTCCACACGGCGCGTTGCGTCGACGCAGCGCTGCCGTTTGCCGCATAGCCGGCCACACGGGCGCTGCATCATCGCAGCGTTTATTACGAAGCAGTTCGTCTCGGGGGCTGCTGTCCGTCATGTGTGCGTTGCGACTTGCGACGACGCAGCGCGCCGTGTGAACACCCTGGTTTAATTTGTATGTAAAAACGCAACGGCAGCGCTGCGTCGACGCAACGCTGACGCAACGCGCCGTGTGGACTGGCTCTTACATTACACGCGAATACTCCTAGTGAAGGAGCACCTTAACGTAAATATATTTTGATTATTTTTGGCAGGCGGTTCCTGCAACTACTGACGCCACTACCAACACCACGGAAGCCACTAAGATAACCAGAAAGGAGTTCCTTCAAATTCTGGATCGTAATCTTAAAGGTCTTGCTAGACTTCGGAACTTAGAATGGCGGGAAGCTAAAAAGGTATAATTTGATTTTTTTTTTTTTTTTAATCTAATGTTTCAGTGTTAAGAGTCCGTATACGAAATTTTGAAGAAAACGAAAGAAATAATCTATATAGATAAAATTCTATCCAATTCGAGAAAAAAAGAAAAAAAAACAAATTGTGCCAAAAAACACGATTCAAAACAACCTAAATCTCACATTATATTACTCGCCGCAAGGCTAATGTGAGATTTAGGTTGTTTTGAATCGTGTTTTTTGGCACAATTAGCTTTCCGTTTTTTTTTCTTTTTTCTCGAATTGGATAGAATTTTATCTATAGACTAGCGACCCGCCCCGGCTTCGCACGGGTATAAAATAAATTATGGCCTAAGTCACTGAAAAAATGATTAAAATCGATTCAGTAGTTTGATTTTAAATAATTTATATTCATTACTACCCGTGGCCCGCATTGGTCGGTACTGCCGCAAGAGCTACTTACGTCCCGCAATTTTAAATTTGTTATGTCTTCGAAAATATTCATTTATAATTAAAATCGTAATAATTATGCTGTAAAGGGCCAAAATCAATAATGTATTTGAAGTATTTAATTGAATAAGGATTATTGCCGTATTGGTTAACATCGTTTGGAAAATTAGCCATTATTTGAAGTCAAAAGTAAATGACAAAAAAATATGTTATTGTGGTATATATCCATAAGATATATACTTATACGTGGGAGAGCCATGCTTCGGCACGAATGGGCCGGCTCGACCGGAGAAATACCACGTTCTCACAGAAAACCGGCGTGAAACAGCGCTTATGCTGTGTTTCGCCGAGTGAGTTTACCGGAATCCCCTACCCTATTCCCTTCCCTACCCTCCCCTATTCCCTTCCCTTCCCATTTCTACCCTCCCCTATTACCCTATTCCCTCTTAAAAGGCCGGCAACGCACCTGCAGCTCTTCTGATGCTGCGAGTGTCCATGGGCGACGGATGTTGCTTTCCATCAGATGACCCGTTTGCTCGCTTGCCCCCTTATTTAATAAAAAAAAAATATATATATACCATCGCGGAGTTTTCTGTAGACCTTTCCAATGTGTACAATGCGCACCCCTGCCACAGTATAGCAATATTAGTCCCTATATGTCATATTGCTATACTGTGCCCCTGCATTGGTACTCGTACTATTATCTATTCTGTGGCATAGGTAGCGCCCACTTCGAAACGGGCGTAAATCGCAATATTTTAATTTCGCCATAACTTCTAAACCAAACGTCCAATTTTAATCATTCAAAGAGCAAATATAATCTACATAAACTGTACTTAGTGATGAAATTATTTATTTTGATAAAGATTAGTAGCATGAGTAAAATAAATGCGTTTAAATGTAGTCCAAAAAAAATCTACACTTTTAAATAAAAAAATGGTTGTTGTGCCTCACTTGACATAGATAGGTATAGTGTGTCGCGGACATTTTTGTAGATATTTATAAGATCTACATTTACTTAGAACATTGTATAGTTCTATCTTTTATAGTTTAGGCAGCGTACGCAAAATAAGTAAATTTTCTGGTTGTTTCCGAAAAACTGAAATATCTTACGGAACCCTATATTCTCCAAAATAAAAAGTGGCCTATGTTACTCGTAAATAATGCAGCTTTCGAATGGTGAAAGAATTTTTAAAATCGGTCCAGTAGTTTTTGAGCCTATTCATTACAATTAAACAAACAAACAAAGTTTACCTCTTTATAATATTAGTATAGATTATTTCTGTCGTTTTCTTTTTATGAATTATAGCTCCAAGTTGCCGAAATTAACAATAATTCTTTGCCCATTTTCTCTAAAATTTTGCCGATTTACATATTTTTTTACTCAACTATTTCATATTAAAGTGGTAAAAAGTAATTCCAACATTGTATAGACGACTTTCTCAACAGTATATTGTATTTTTTTCATAACGTTAAGACGTCAATACAATCCATAAACGGGTGATATTCTAAACCTTTTACAGCAAAAATCACAAAACTGTCGCGGGTTTGAGTTGGATTATTTAAAAATACTTAAAAAAAAAACAAAAATCTAGCTCCAACATTAGATTATAATTGAAATGATCTTACATGTTGTGCATTAAAACTTATAAAAATACTGTATTTTAACTGTTAAATCACGTCTGTTAATCAGCGAAATCGGCAAAATTTCGTATACGGACTCTTAAGTACCTACTTAAAGTGGGTTTTTTCGTCAAGAATGTTATAGGTTTTTTGGTTATCTTTACAGGATTCTCGAGCAAACTTGAAAGAATACTGGAATGAAATATTCAGTGGCAAGAAAACAAGAAGTACAAGATAGCATACACTTTTAGTTGTAATTTTTAATTTGGTGTATATTTTAGGATGAATTATTTAGATTTAAAACTCAATTTTCTTTTCTGTTTTCAAGGGATCTTTATTATTTTGTCTTTTGTGAATTATCTTAAGTGCCATAGTTATGGACAAATAAGCCTTTTTAGTCGTAAAATGTATGTACATATCTATACCTACATAATATTATTATTTGCTCCTTGGTGCTGTAATTATTTATTACGACTTACTTAAGTACGGATTTTTAAAAGTACAGCTAGTACTAAGATGTCAGGTTATAAGGGTAAAATTCTTGAACACCAAAGCAAAAAACTTACTGTGCAAGTCGCAACCTATAAATAAAGTGTATTGTGTAGGTATATGAGTTATATGACTAGTACTTATTCTCTTTTTGTGATTCATGTAGGTACTTAATAAACTTGTTTGTAAAAGCATTACTTTGAATGATTTTGTTTTGATAGTAATTAGCGGCTGTGGCGATAATAATATAGGGGCTGTGTTCATACATTTCAACTGTCCCGCTCTAATTTCATGAAAAATATCGCCATCTCACTCACACATGAAAAACTGATAAGCGTGGCCTACTAGATGTCATGACGTCATCCGCGACCAACTCGAAATATGAAAATTCTAGAAGGAAACAAAAGAACGCGTAGACGGTAGAACACGAATGGAACATGCATAAGAACAATGATATTCTACTTATACAGATCTGTTACGTTCATACTATTTTCCGGCTTAAATCTCTTCCGAATAACATTGACAAATTTGACAGATTAGTAAAACAAAAGATACGAAATGCCATTTACATAAAAGAGACAGACTAAATAAAAGACGGCCCAATTGGGTCGTATTTGAAGCTTCACAACGCGCGCGGTAGTAACATATCTCTATCTGCTTTGAGTTTTTTATTATTAAGGTAAAAGCACTAATGGTAGACTCGGAACTAATAGATGACACTTACGACTAAAATACCATAAAAATAAGAATTACTCTAATTTTTTCTCAACACTTTAAATTTTATAAGCTTCTCAAGCTATCTGTTGATGTGAAAAAATATATTAGGGACGCCTTCGGGAACAAAATTTTGAAATGGGATCAGTTTTCGTAAATAATGTTACCGCGTCAACACGCGCTCGGCAATTTCTTAGCAAATAAGTTAAGAGGATACCACAGCGGCTAGAGAAATGAAAAAAAAGTACGTGTAATATCTATAGCTGTCTCCCTTACCTCAAGCCTATACCGCAGAACGCGATAGAGACAACTGCAGAAAATCCAGAAAATCAACGATTCGTTGTCCCCTGATTCCTTCTCCAAAACTTAACCGATTTAAGTACTTTTTTCATTAAAGATTAAAAAAAGGCTTGAGCTGTGTTCCTATGTTTTGCTTTTTTTGTATAATCTATCCAAATCTGTTTTCTGGACGTTTGAACACAGTGGAAAATCTGGCCATTTTTTTGGGTTTTTGAACGTTCATATCTTATTTAATAATTAAATTATGAAAAAAAAGAAAACATAGGGACATTGTATTAGTGGCCGTAGATATTCAGGAAAAAAATTATAACTCTACTAGCATTATCCAGGGAGGAAACAGGGGACAACGTTTGTATGGAAAAAATGGCGGTGTGGAATCCTCTTAAGGAAGGCGAAATTTTACAAGTAAGTTTTGTATACTTACATTTATTTGATTTTTTTCTAATTTCTATTGATTTCATTGGATTAACGGCCATGTTGTATACACTAATTAATGTTTATTTATGATTTTTTATCCATTTTTCCTAACAATATAAAGGGTCTCTACTATTAGTTCTTGAAAATGTAAAAAACCTAATAGATGACATGGATCTCATCTTTTAGTTTTGCAATACATACTAAAGTTATTTTGTAGTTTATTCTACTGCAAATATCACCACTATTCTCTGAAAATATAATTCTATTAACAAACTAAGAAATTAGAACTACTGTATTAAATAATTATACACTTTCCTTGCACTTATTCCACTTTATTTTAATATATTTATTACAAAATTGTTAAATACACGACCGGTTTCGAAAAAATCATCATCAGGTGTACTGCAGGTAATTTTAAATTTTTAAAAAATTTGTAAACAAAAAATGGGTTGTCAGCACCACAAATTTTTCCTACCATTCAGTAAAATTTTTATACCATAAACAATATTTTCTACCAAAAATCACAAATTAAATTTTAAATGTATACCTATAACATTGATAAACTAAAAACAATAATTACTTTAAAAAATATCAGCAAATCAATTAAATGTCATATAACCATAAGTAATAATACAATAATAATAACAATTCATAAAAATACGTCAATCTTTAAATAAGTCAATAATGTCACAAAATAATAAATTGATAAAAAACATGTCATAGTAATGCCAATGTCAGTTTATAAAATCTCTAATAACTAAATTAATTAATGTCAAATGTAAAATAATGTCCTAAAATAAATTTTAAATGTCTTGTAATAGTACCGAATTTGAGAGGCATGTCTGATCATTATTTTAAAAGGTTCCCATATTTCTTGTGTTTGTTTATTTCCAGTGCTTCTAATGCATCCATCTTCCTGCTTTTCGGCAATACATGTAGATATTCGATGTTTTTATCGGGATCGAAGTGATGTCCATTGGTATTTAAGTGTTCGGCAAATGTGGATCTATCCGTTTTCTTCTTCCATGCTGTTAGATGTTCTTTGATTCTTGTTTTAAATTTTCTACCTGTTTGGCCTATATATACTCCACTACATGTATCGCAGGTAAGTTTGTATATACCACTGCTGTCTGTGATATTATATTTGTCTTTATTGTTACACAATAAATTCTTAAGGGAACCTGTGGTGTAAAACGCTACCTTTGTATCTTCGTTTTGCAGAATTCTCTGAAATCTGTAGGATAATGGACCAATGAAAGGAATTTTTACCCATGTTTTTACTGTTTTTTCTTTTTCTTCTCTATGGTTATACAGCATTTTTTCTATCATTCTCTTCTTAGCTCTCTTTAACATTCTGTCGATCAATCCTCTTTTGTAGCCGTTATTTTCAGCAATGTGCTTGATGGTATTTAGCTCCACCCTGAAATCTCTTGTATCCAGAGGTACCTTTAGCAGCCGGTGTATAAAAGCATGGAATGTAGCATGCTTATGCTGATATGGATGGCATGAGTTTGCGTGGAGGATGTTGTCGCTGTACGTAGGTTTCCTAAAGATATTAAATTTATGTCGGCCACGTTCTATACGCACCGTTAAATCTAGAAAATTCAATGTGTTGTTTCCTATTTCTATCGTCATTTGTATTTTGTTGCTGTAAGTATTAATATGCCTGAAAAACTGATTTAACAGCGAGTGATCACCTTTCCATAGGCAAATGATGTCATCCACATATCTGTACCAATATACAATATTGTCTTTATATGAGGATTCAAGAATTTTTGTTTCCAGATCGTCCATGTAAATGTCTGCGCATAGAGGAGACAAAGGGCTGCCCATCGCTAGTCCATCCGTTTGTTTATAAATCTTATTATTGTATATAAAATAATTTTGGTCTAGGCAAACCTTAAAAATAGCCTTTAAATCTATAATTTCTTGTGCATCCAAATGTGACGTGCATAAAATTTCGTCTAATATATTCAAACATTCCTTAACCGGTATATTTGAAAATAAGTTTTTTACATCAAACGATACAAGAATTGCGTTTTCTGGGACTTGAATATTTTTGATTTTATTTACTAAATGTAGACTATCATATATCGTATGTTTTGGTTGAAATTTTGTCAATTGTTTGAAAATTATATTAGCTTTCTTAGCCAAGTTATAAGCTGGTGCTGTGACATATGAGACTACTGGTCTTATTGGCTCTCCCTGCTTGTGTAGTTTGTAGAATCCATAAAGTCTCGGTGGCAGGGGGTTCATAGGTAAAATTGTTGCTATCGGTATCTTTTTAAGCACACTGTCGGTGGAGCGAACTACTTCTTTGACTTCATTATGAAAAACTTCAGTAGGATCCTTTTTTAAAATTTCAAATTCATTGTTATTTAAAAAATCTGTTATTTTTTCTTGATAGTCAACTTTTGTTGCAATCACTACTGTATTACCTTTATCTGCCTTAGTGATAACTAAATCATTATCTCTTATTTTCCTCTTTAAGTTTTTTATTACATTAGACTCTTCTAAACTTGTAGAGAACATATTATGGTCATGTTTTAATTTGTGTAATGTTAAAGCACAAGACTGTTTTGCTATTTTTTTATCCTTAGAAGCTATTTCTAGGTCCGCTGCCAGATTATCTATTTCCTTCTCAGGTTTCTTTATATTAGGACAGTATTTTAAGCCTTTTTCTAAAATATTTATCTCTTTATTAGTAAAGTTAATGTTTGTGTTATTTACTACTTTTGGATAGAACGATGTTTTTGATTTTATTATTTTAGGTTTCTGTTGTTCTGATAGACGACTAAGTTTTTTACTTTGTATAACAAATTATGTAGTGGAGTATATATAGGCCAAACAGGTAGAAAATTTAAAACAAGAATCAAAGAACATCTAACAGCATGGAAGAAGAAAACGGATAGATCCACATTTGCCGAACACTTAAATACCAATGGACATCACTTCGATCCCGATAAAAACATCGAATATCTACATGTATTGCCGAAAAGCAGGAAGATGGATGCATTAGAAGCACTGGAAATAAACAAACACAAGAAATATGGGAACCTTTTAAATGATCAGACATGCCTCTCAAATTCGGTACTATTACAAGACATTTAAAATTTATTTTAGGACATTATTTTACATTTGACATTAATTAATTTAGTTATTAGAGATTTTATAAACTGACATTGGCATTACTATGACATGTTTTTTATCAATTTATTATTTTGTGACATTATTGACTTATTTAAAGATTGACGTATTTTTATGAATTGTTATTATTATTGTATTATTACTTATGGTTATATGACATTTAATTGATTTGCTGATATTTTTTAAAGTAATTATTGTTTTTAGTTTATCAATGTTATAGGTATACATTTAAAATTTAATTTGTGATTTTTGGTAGAAAATATTGTTTATGGTATAAAAATTTTACTGAATGGTAGGAAAAATTTGTGGTGCTGACAACCCATTTTTTGTTTACAAATTTTTTAAAAATTTAAAATTACCTGCAGTACACCTGATGATGATTTTTTCGAAACCGGTCGTGTATTTAACAATTTTGTAATAAATATATTAAAATAAAGTGGAATAAGTGCAAGGAAAGTGTATAATTATTTAATATTGAAGATGAATTTCCACCAAGAAGTGACAGTACATTCAATATCATATCTAGAACTACTGTACCTAAAAATTGACATATCTAAAACTTGTACTGATCTAAAAATCGATTGTTTTAGTTTTTTAGCAGTAAAAAGAAGAAAAAAGAGAGCTGAGAAAAGAAAGAGAAAGAAGAAGAGGCAAGAGAAGCAT
The DNA here is from genome assembly GCF_905147365.1 of Aricia agestis. Taxonomy (NCBI): domain Eukaryota; kingdom Metazoa; phylum Arthropoda; class Insecta; order Lepidoptera; family Lycaenidae; genus Aricia; species Aricia agestis. The sequence continues at coordinate 9,352,424 of NC_056414.1, read as the reverse complement.
GGAGACTAAAGTCTGAAAATAAATTTGCTTGGAAAAAATATATGAAAAATAAAAATAAAAGGAAAGATAGTTTTAGCATGGAAGAAGAATAAAATATAGAATCTGGAGACAACGTGGATAATATTTCATATGCATGTAGTTACTATGATGAAGTTAATGAAATCTTAAAAAAAACGGAAAATAAAGACCTAATAATAGGAAAAATGTAAAATGTAATGTAATGTTCTATGTCAACTGTTAGTTCATATTGGTGTCTACTATTAGTGATGTTCGTTTTCTGTGATGTCATCTATTAGTTGTTATGACTAAGGGGGGTATTACATTATCATATATATATATATATATATATATATATATATATATATATATATATATATATATATATATATATATATATATATATATATATATATGATCGTTTGATCATGTCTGCGTATTACACTATCATATAAATGATATAATGATAATGTAATACCCCCCTAAGTCTACAAAAAGACCAATAATATATTTTTTAATTGATTTGTCAGAGAATAATTATAATAGTTTTATTTTGTAAGAGTTACTAAAGACATGGAAGAAGTTAGCAATCCTTTATTTTCATAAATATATATTTTATAACATTAAAATGTTTTATGTTTCCTTAAAGCGTCTGCCATTAGTGCTTTTACCTTATATCATTGCATAAGAAGAAAATTCTTCGACATCACAAATTGTAAAATCGAAGAAACGTTTTATTGAGCTGTAATCTCTAGCATTTTTATTCGAAGACAATACTTAACTTAAGTTGATGAGTATACTTGAAGTGGTAGGTAGCTGTAGCAGTAAAGTAGTTTTTAGAATTCCCTAAACTTAATTCAAACTCCTTAAATTTCTCCTCTGATAAATTGCTACTTTCATACAACTTAACATTATTTCTGTGCTCTAGGAATTCTCTAACTGTTAACCATAGCCTGTGTTGCCAATTTATAACTCCAGGTAGTGCTGAAACAAAATAAAAATTATTTCATTAAATATATAAATTTGTATATTATCCAAATACTCTTTTGAAAGAAATATTATAAACTTTAATTTAATCCAAGAGATTTTACATACTTGCGTCTGACCATTTTCTACTCGTTGCAGGAGGTACATCAGCTAGAATAAGTAGTCTAGTAGTATCACATCCATATGTTTCGATAAGTCTTTGTGGATTTTCCCCATTATGTTTGGATTTGCTCATTTTCTCCCACTGAGCTATCACAACTTCTCCGGTACCCTTTTGCTTGTATACCTTACCATGTTTCTCCACTTGGTCTGGTGGAAGGTATTTTCCCGAGGACTTTGTTTTGTACGACTGGCCCATAACCATGCCCTGAACGATTAGCTTCTTAAACGGCTCCTTTGTAGGAGATAAGCCGATCGAATTTAAAAAGTAGCTCATAAAACGAGCATAATACAAATGAAGAACTGCATGTTCTTTGCCACCTATATAACATGTCACAGGGACATATCCAACAAGTTTATTGTAATCAAAGGGTAGTTTTTCGTTAAACGGATCTAAAAATCTATAGAAATACCATGAGGAGTCAACGAATGTGTCCATTGTATCTGTTTCTCTTTTAGCATCTCCCAAACACTTCGGACACTTGCAATTCGTCCATGTCTCAAAATTGGACAGGGTCAGACTTTTGGAATCAGAGAGACTTTGATTTGGAAGTTCAACTGGAAGGTCATCAACAGGGACAGGGACTGTTCCACAGTTCGGACAATGAATAATTGGGATTGGAGTGCCCCAGCACCTCTGTCTTGATATCTATATATATATATATATGATCGTTTGATCATGTCTGCGTATTACACTATCATATAATGATATAATGATAATGTAATACCCCCCTAAGTCTACAAAAAGACCAATAATATATTTTTTAATTGATTTGTCAGAGAATAATTATAATAGTTTTATTTTGTAAGAGTTACTAAAGACATGGAAGAAGTTAGCAATCCTTTATTTTCATAAATATATATTTTATAACATTAAAATGTTTTATGTTTCCTTAAAGCGTCTGCCATTAGTGCTTTTACCTTATATCATTGCATAAGAAGAAAATTCTTCGACATCACAAATTGTAAAATCGAAGAAACGTTTTATTGAGCTGTAATCTCTAGCATTTTTATTCGAAGACAATACTTAACAGGCTGGTTTATTTTATATATAGCTGCTAGTTGCTACATATTCATAGAGAAATATATTTTGATTAAATCAGTTATGGAATATTATGATGTACTGATTCTGTATAGTTGTTAAAGCAAATTATTTTATAAATAAAAATGTGTAAATTTGAAACATTACCATACATCTTCTTTATTTACATTCCACTTCTACTAACTATGCTTTAGCTTGTTCTAACTGTTCGTCTTTTTTGGCTTTAGTTGCTGTACTTCTGTTGGTGTAAATATGCAGTATCGCTCTACAATCGGGGTATAGCTCATATTTAGTCCTCAGGATACCATGTCTCAACGTCTTTTGCACTGATTCCTCTTGTAGCATGGCTTGTAAGGCCTTCTCTTCTGTTAAATGCGGAAGCTTCGAGGCTTCAATTTTGAGCTCACACCTGTCTGCTCCATCAACCTTTGAAAAGTAAATATTTAATGGTAATAATTGTTACAATAAAATAATAAGTATGTATATGAAAAAATATATATTTTCTGCAATAGATTATAGAACATTACAACTACTAATGATTTTTTTATTAATATTGCTAAATTAGATATTGTTTTACATGCTTACTTTACACTGGAATGATAGTGGATAATTAGAGTCGACAGTCGGCCATCTTTGTTCTAGCACTCCAGTGTTCCAGTCTATAAAAGAATCTCCCAATTTGTGGGGAGCAGAAGTAAAACCCGCCCAGAGCTCTGAGCAGAAATGGGGCGTCACAGGCGACAACATTATTATAAGAGCCGCTAGCGCCATCTCATATTCCTTACTTTTAGCTATCACGTCTGCTGGTATTTTGTTCTAAAATCAAAATGACATCTCAATTTAAGTTACATAATATTATGAATGTAGAACTTTTTTTTATTTGGGAAAAACTAAAACTTCAACCTACCCTCAATGCACTGGTCAAACTTTGTAACCGAGATATGCCCACACTAAGTTGATGAGTATACTTGAAGTGGTAGGTAGCTGTAGCAGTAAAGTAGTTTTTAGAATTCCCTAAACTTAATTCAAACTCCTTAAATTTCTCCTCTGATAAATTGCTACTTTCATACAACTTAACATTATTTCTGTGCTCTAGGAATTCTCTAACTGTTAACCATAGCCTGTGTTGCCAATTTATAACTCCAGGTAGTGCTGAAACAAAATAAAAATTATTTCATTAAATATATAAATTTGTATATTATCCAAATACTCTTTTGAAAGAAATATTATAAACTTTAATTTAATCCAAGAGATTTTACATACTTGCGTCTGACCATTTTCTACTCGTTGCAGGAGGTACATCAGCTAGAATAAGTAGTCTAGTAGTATCACATCCATATGTTTCGATAAGTCTTTGTGGATTTTCCCCATTATGTTTGGATTTGCTCATTTTCTCCCACTGAGCTATCACAACTTCTCCGGTACCCTTTTGCTTGTATACCTTACCATGTTTCTCCACTTGGTCTGGTGGAAGGTATTTTCCCGAGGACTTTGTTTTGTACGACTGGCCCATAACCATGCCCTGAACGATTAGCTTCTTAAACGGCTCCTTTGTAGGAGATAAGCCGATCGAATTTAAAAAGTAGCTCATAAAACGAGCATAATACAAATGAAGAACTGCATGTTCTTTGCCACCTATATAACATGTCACAGGGACATATCCAACAAGTTTATTGTAATCAAAGGGTAGTTTTTCGTTAAACGGATCTAAAAATCTATAGAAATACCATGAGGAGTCAACGAATGTGTCCATTGTATCTGTTTCTCTTTTAGCATCTCCCAAACACTTCGGACACTTGCAATTCGTCCATGTCTCAAAATTGGACAGGGTCAGACTTTTGGAATCAGAGAGACTTTGATTTGGAAGTTCAACTGGAAGGTCATCAACAGGGACAGGGACTGTTCCACAGTTCGGACAATGAATAATTGGGATTGGAGTGCCCCAGCACCTCTGTCTTGATATCAACCAATCTTTCAGTTTAGAGCTCACAGGGTAACCTCCACAATCCTTGTTGATTGCCGTTTCAATTGCTCTTTTATTTTCACTTTCAATATTAATATTGGTTATTTCCTTCATTGGTATGTTTAGGCATTCAGATATCTTTACGTCCTTCGTATCAACAGATGGACAGGCTATGTATGTCTCTCTGCCTTCTGGGTAGATTATTTTATCAGAAATGTAAACTGGTATTTCTACACCAGTAATAGGATTATAACACTTGAGACTATCTTCTTTGGAAATTTCATCTAACATGACATTGTCGGGTCTAATGACTAAGAACTCCCCGTGAATAAATTTATAGGCATCAGCTGACCACACATTGATAACTTTAGATGTTTTTCCATATTTTAGGTGCATATCCACAACTACTCCATCACACTCCCCAATCCAATGTCTTTGTAAATTTATTATATCTCTCCAATTTTCTAACTCACTATTATCGAGGCCATCATACAAACATTTTGCGTATCTGGTTGTTTTGATATACCACTGGGTGAGGGTCTTCTTCTCCACCTTAGCACCTGACCTCCAGGAGCAACCATTATCATCAACTTGTTCATCGGCGAGGACAGTTTTATCAACAGGATCCCAGTTGACCTTAGCCTGGAATGTGACATTTTATTATTTTTATTATTATCTAGTGCAAATGATATAATCATAACTGTTAAAAACAAGCATTATGTAGATATTAAACAAATTGGTACACAATAATATATAAAATTACTAGATGTCCCGCGCGGCTTCGCCCGCGTAAATTAGAAATTTTACAGAATCCGTAGGTACATTTTCCCATAAAAAATATTTCCCCCGTTTTTCCCACATTTTCCTGAGTTTCTTCTATCGTATTAGTCTTAAGAGTAATAATATAATATAACCTTCTCGATAAATGATGAGTCTTACTCGATAAATGATCTATCTAACACTGAGATAAGTTTTTAAATCGGACCTGTAGTTTCTGAGATTGACGCGTTCAAGCAAACATACTCTTCAGGTTTATAATATTAGGTAGATATAGATTTTTTTTAATTATCGCTTGACAAACTCGAGTCTCGATCTAAAAGACTATGAAATGGTATAATATGGTAGTGATGATGATGATGATGATGATGATGATGAAGAATGTAATTTGCATAGTAGCATATGCTTTCTGTTCTTAAAACAACGCCGAAACTCCCAAACTTGTATCTATAAAGAATCAGGAATTCTCTCAGCACCTTCCGAACCACGGTATACCAGGTATATCTCGGTGCAAAATCTTACTTGTTGGTAGCATATGCTTAGAATACTTCTCACGAAACCGAAGTCACCATATGTTTCCCTATAAGTTTTGAGGAGTTCCCTCGATTACTTATGGATCCTTCATCAGATCACCACTTTTCTGAATATAATACCAAATTGGGATGATACCCTATATACCAAAAGAAAAATTTTGAAAATCGGTTAACAAACGGCGGAGTAATCGTTGAATATAAGAAAACGAACATAACACCTCCCCCATTTTGAAAGTCGGTTAAAATTGTAGCCTATGTGTTATTTATTTAATATTTTAATCAGCACATGAATTGAATAACAAATTTTTTTCAAATTAATCGTAGCACCATCTGTCAGGACAAACTAAAATTGAAATAGAATAATATTGAATGCGATGATAGCGCCGTCCGCCGGATCTAATGTAAAACATTCCAAAATCAACAACTCCTTATAAATAAGAAATTAATTGAAAAAACATTTTCCAGTAGACCAAACTGTAAATCTAAACCATTCTCGAATCTCCACGAACACACACAAAAAATTTCATCAAAATTGGTCCAGTCGTTTAGGAGGAGTTCAGTCACATACACACGCACACAAGAAATATATATATTAAGATAAAGAAACCAAAATGAACAGCAGTAAAATATAATAATCGGCCAAGTGCGAGTTGGACTTGCGCACAAAGGGTTCCATAACGTTATAGCAAAAAAATAGGCCAAAAAAATCATATTTGTTGTATGGGAGCCTCCTTTAAATATTAATTTTATATTGTTTTTAGTATTTGTTGTTATAGCGGCAACATATATACACAATCTGTGAAAATTTAAAAACTCCAGCTATAGCGGTTCTTGAGATACAGCCTGGAGACAGACAGATGGACAGACAGACATCGAAGTCTTATGAATAGGGTCCCTAGTCCCTAGTCCCTAGGGTAGGTAGTTTTCATCCTTTGGGTACACAACCCTAAAAATTATCTTACCCTGCTCTGATATGCTAAGCCTTTCTCAAATAGTTTTAGAAATATGTACTGTGTCCATTTGTAATATTTCGGATCACATGTGCTAAACTCTCTGTCCCAGTCAAAGTCGAAACCAAGCTGCAACAGTTGCTCCTTCATTGTACTGATATTTGATACTGTCCAGGAGTGAGGTAGGATGTTACGTTCTATGGCAGCATTCTCTGCTGGCAATCCAAATGCATCCCAACCAATTGGATGTATGACTTCATTTCCATTCAGTTTGTTAAATCTAGCTATTGTATCTGATATAGAATATACTCTCACATGTCCCATATGTAAGTTTCCAGAGGGGTATGGAAACATGGGCAAAACATAGACTGGTTTTCCCGCGCGTTTAGTTTTCCATGTCACATCTTTAGCCCAATGCTTTTCTATTTTGTGTTTTATATCTGTATTAATATTTTCGTGCTAAAAACAAAGAGGATCATTATTATTTATGATTTATCGTTTTTAAACAATTGTAATTTTAAAGAAATATTGTTGATAAATTAAAAACTCGCTTACCCATAAGCCTAAACTACTTTTGTGTCTTATGCACCTATAAAACACTGTCGCTTTTAAAGGATCAAAAGCACTTTTGCAAAGAGACGTCATATTTCAAAGAACTGATATTCACTCAAATTATAGTCGAGCGCGAGCTTTTCATACCTTTCTGGTATTTTATATTTTGCTGTATAGCACTATTATTAATGATTTTAAAAGTATAACCAACGAATACCATACTCACAAGGAGAGTATAACTTTGTACAAATCACAGAACAATAAAAACAGGTACACCGTACAAATTAACCTATGTCCTATACGCTTTTGTGTCCAAAAATTTATTATTCGTCATTAATCATTATGAACAAGAACTAGAGGCATGGATTAATTATCTTTACTTTAACAGTATACATTACTTATTTTTTATTGTGCTAATATGTATTTTTGTTTGTAAAATTTAAATATTTGTTTAAATTTTCTGTTGAATGTTGTGGTTTCGGTCAAGAGTCAAGTGTCAACTGTCAAGAACAGCTGTCAAGTGTAATTTTTTAAACCATCTTCTTCTAGACAATTAAAGGAACTTGAAAATTTACCATAAAAGATAGGGTGAATATAATATGACTAGTAATTGGACAGTAATAGTCATTATGTTACAGCCATAGACATAATATATACTGTCGGTTACAGCATTGTAAATTTTATTTTAAAAGATTAATTTTTTCACCTCACTTTTTTTTGGTAAAAAAAGTGGGCCCCGTGCGAGTTTCTTACGCCGGTTCTTCTCGCCGGGATAGTTCCCGAACCGGTGGTAGGCACCGTAGCTAATATTAACATTCTGAAAGTATTTTCTTAAAATCTACTCAGAAATAAAACATTTTTTATTTTATTGAAAATGGACAGAACACAAAAACACTATAAAAAAAACTACCTGTCTTTCTTTAAAATCAGGCGTTCTATTATTTTAAAAACAGGCAGCAACCTTTATGCCGCGGCCGCATATGCGTCTATCGTCCGAAGCTTCGTGCTATGAGACGATACTATTGAACGATACACGCAGATCGTCCAATAGTATCGTTTTTAGCGCGGAGCACTGCGCATATATGCGGCTGTGGCATAAATATTGTAGTGCCGAATAATTTACACTCACAATAACTGTACACAACAACCTGAAAATGCCGAGTCACGATGAAATAAAAATGGCTCAGATTATATCTTTTAATAAATTCACTTTGTATAGATACAGTATGAAACAGGCATAGACTAATTATTCATCGATGACTTTGGCAGTGTACAGAACACCTAACACTTGTGGACAAGCTTAACTTTTTAAATGAGAAAAAAAAAAAAACTCCCACCCGCTGCGGGCACGGGTGACGCGCGATAAAGCGGGGAATTGACTACCGGGCCGCCCGCTACGGCCGCCCGTCACGGGCAGGTCTGTCGCATGTCTGCTCGTGAATTCCTAGGTACGGGCACAGACATGCCCGTTGGCCCGTGCCCGCAGCCTGCCCGCGAGATCGCATTTTTCCCGCGCGGGCACGGGCAAGTCTGTACATGTATGGTCGCGACGGGCGGCCCGCCGTCATTCGCGCCTTGGAGAACGACTGGACTACTGGAGTGCACTTAAAATATTATTCTAAAAAATACAAACACTAAACTTAGGAATTAAGAAACAAAAACAATTTTGACATTCGTTTATTTCCATTTACCTGTCTACCGTATCCTTGTTTGTAGAAAGTTAAAAGCAAGGATTACATGAATACCGATCTACCTAATGCCGCTAATACAGCGAACTTATTGAAAAATCCAAAGAAATCAATGCCGATGCTGATCTATCATTTGTTACAAAGAAGATTGAGTCCATGAGTCCACGACCGAGCTGCAGCCCTCTATCTATTCGACTGACTTGCCTGTTCTGTGTGTGTTCAATAGGGGCAAGCGGCAGACTTGTGCCAGACCGGGCGGCTCGCGGGCAGCCCGGTACCTAGTGAATTCCCCGCTTTAACGGGGATAGTTTTTTGCGGGCACGGGTGACGCGCGACGCCGGAGAGGTTATCCAATGTCTGTCAAGTGTCAACTCAACTATAAATTGTACTTGTACTGTCCAATCACTAGTCATTTACAGTCTGTCAAGAAAGTGAAGAAATTAAAAAGTGGCAACATCGTAGTGTCATCCCTTTCAAATCAATCGAAGAAAAAAGGGATGACACTACGATGTTGCCACTTTTTAATTTCTTCACTTTCTTGACAGCCTGTACCTTATGTAATTCAAAACTTGTACACGGAGTACGGACTTGTCCGACTTCTGACATATCAAATGTCACTTGAGTCTTGACATTGTCTACAGTTTACACTCTATGGTAGCCTTTCGTCATTTTCATCAGGGTGACCATATGTGGCAGGTTCCTGCCATTTTGGCAGGATTGGCGTCTTATTTTGGCCTATGGCATGATCGGTTAACGTTTTGAAAATTTGGCAGGTTTTGGCAGGATTGGGGTATGAAAAATAAATTTTATTATTGCATCTCAAATTTCCGACAATGGCAACCCTGGATACTTTACGGGGTATTTCCCTACACAGTTCGACAAGGCTTTAAATGAATATGTCAATGAGGGATTTTCATTTATATTTTTTAATTTTAATTTTAACAATCTTAACTAGATGGCGTAAGGATAGATACTTCTAGATTTTCTATTGGTTCCTCACCGATCTAAAATTATCTGCAGGTTGGCATCCTGACTACATATGGGTTGTGTTTCCAAAAAATATCAGTGTACTGTCAAGTGTGACATAAATCAAAATATCTTAAACCCATAGACTTATTATAGGTTTATGCTTAAACCTAAGCGATCATTGGCCTAAGCGATTTGAGCAGTACACTGGTAATAGTTTAGGAACACTCTGACATACTAAAAACTTGTCAAACTGAAACTTGACAACTGAAAGAGTTTTGACGGGCATGTCACTTTCAAACTTCTTCTACTTTTTATTGTTGGTGTGGTTTTTATTATATTTTCCCAAATTGTGTTATTTGCATAAATATATAGTAAGTCTATGGTTATTTGGGTTTTTGATATTCATTATTGGTAAAATATTAGCCATTAAATATCCGTTATCTTGCACAAGTGCAGATAAGATGTTGTCAAAACCAAAATGTATTATTCCTGTGACATTTAGTGTGAATATCGGTAAATAGGGCTATTTCTTCCATGAATTTTAGCTAAAACATCGTTATAATAACTTTATTATCCTATTCATTGGAATATTATTGCGTCTTTTTCAAATTGAAATGTATCAAGTTTTACATTCTTTTGCCCAGTTTTGTAGCAATTATTGATGGTATTTCCTGGTATTACCGATAGTTGTCTACCCATACGCCATCTAGTTACTAAAATGGAAACTGTTTGACAATCAAATTAAAAAAAATAGGAAAATCCCTCATTATTATGAATAATGAGGAAAATCCCTCAATTATGTCAATGGGCGCTGCTGGCAGCAGCGCCCATTGGCTTATTTGACAGTTCTCCTTTACCAGCAGCCTAAAGGAGAACTGTCAAAAATGACGTTTTTACGTATGATAACTAAGCGTTAGTTCCTTTTCTCGCCACGTTTATTAACAGCCTTGTCGAACTGTACTTCTCTTGTGTGGTAACTGGTATCGTGGGTGATAGTTATTATTGGTGGTGGCTTTATACTAACAACTCTCTGGTGGTGGCATTATACTAACAACTGGTATGGTAGTGTGGTGATGAAGCGAAAATATGTTGGTTATATCCTTTGTTATGACCGAGTAGGTCGGACCTATAGTCCGTCAAGAAAGTGAATAAATTAAAAAGTGGCAACATCGTTTTTTTTTTTTTACGAAATAAGGGAGCAAACGAGCAAACGGGTCACCTGATGGAAAGCAACTTCCGTCGCCCATGGACACTCGCAGCATCAGAAGAGCTGCAGGTGCGTTGCCGGCCTTTTAAGGGGTAACAGGGGAGGGTAGGGAAGGGAATTACAGGGGAGGGTGAGGAAGGAAATAGGGGAGGGTAGGGAAAAGAAAAGGGTAGGGGATTGGGCCTCCGGTAAATTCACTCACTCGGCGAAACACAGCGCAAGCGCTGTTTCACGCCGGTTTTCTGTGAGGACGTGGTATTTCTCCGGTCGAGCCGGCCCATTCGTGCCGAAGCATGGCTCTCCCACGTCAAAAATCGTAGTGTCATCCCTTTTTTCTGAGATTGATTTGAAAAGGATGACACTACGATGTTGCCACTTTTTAATTTCTTCACTTTTTTGACAGACTACCTATAACTTGATACGCTTTTTACTCATATACACCGATACAAGTCTCTCTCCTAGTCTATAATACGATATAATCTAATAAAAAATTGCAATATAAAATGTGTATTTTTACTTTTTATACTTTAAAACAACAGTAAATAAGTTGGCAGAATTTGGGCATTTTTTACTACAGGCTTTGGCAGGATTTGGCAGTTTTTTGACCAAAGTATGGCAGGATCTGTAATTTAAATATGGTCACCCTTATTTTCATTCGTCAGTTTTTTTTTTTTTTTTTTTTTTTCTGGTTGGCGGGCTTTTTAAAAAGAGAAGCGTATTTTTTCAACTTTTGCGAAATTAATTATTTAAAATAGTTTTTATAAAGAATTTTAATAGGAAAACAGCGCAAAACGGTGGAATAATAGACGTTGAAATGGAGGATCCTGGGGGGACAGCCCCTGGGAAACCCGGTAGAAAAAGGCCGCGAGGGCCTGATACTGACGAAGACAGGGATGTTCTTGAGGAGTCATTTTACATCCCCTATAGCAAACCCGGCTACAGACGCTTGTTCCCGGAGAAGTCCCACTCTCAGGAGTACATAGTATATACCGAATCTACCCAGGCCGATAGCAATATCGGCAACAAAAATCCACTTACACTAACATCCATCTTCAAAGAAGAAATCAAAGGAATGACTGGAATAAAACGAGTAGCAGCTAATAAAATAGCAATATCATTCTCCCAGGCAAGTTATGCTAATAATTACTTACTGAATGAAGCCTTCCATTGCAAGAATAATTTAAAAGCATTTATCCCAGCTAAGAGCATTGAAAAAATCGGTGTATTACGGTATGTACCAACTAAGATAAGCAATGAAGACCTCTTCAAAAAGTTAACTTCATCATCCGAAATTATTGGAGTGAGAAGGTTTACCAAAAAAGTAAATGGTAAAGTAAAACCGTTTCAAACGGTTTCTGTTACATTTCTCTCGAATATATTACCTCAATCTGTGTCATTAGATATTTTTAATTATAAAGTATATGAATATAACCCTCCTTTGCTGCAATGCTACAAATGCTTTAAATTTAATCACCATGCTAAAATATGTAAATGTGTCCAAAAATGTTCGATTTGTTCTAAGGAACATCATTATTCTCAATGCCCTGATGATCAGGCACTGCATTGTGCCAACTGTGGTGGACCACATCTTGCTATATCTAGAAATTGTCCGGTTAAGCAAAAGAAAATAGTGGAAAAACAAAATAAAATGGCATACGCAAATGTGACTAAAAACACTGACCACACTTACAGTTTGGCACATTACAGCACTGATTTCCCGGCATTACCATCTAAAAAACGTGAGATAACTAATGAGGAATTAATGCAAGGTATATTAAAAAGCGATAATATTTTAAAGTCTTTAGTAGCAACATTGGTAAATTTAAGTAACAGTAATAAAAAAATGACAACATCTGTAATAAAGGAAGAATTATTAAATAACCTTAAACATGGATAGTAATTTTTTAAAAATATGTCAATTTAACGTTGAAAATCTTAATAGTAAAAAACCTCTTCTTATTACTTTTTTAGAGCAAAATGACATTGATATATGTTTGTTAAATGAAACACATTTAAAACAAAATCATAATTTTAAAATAGCAAGTTACAATTTTATTTATCAACATGGCCTTAATGGCCGTGGTGGAGTTGGCATACTCATTAGGAATAATTTCAAATACATTACTGTCAATCTGCCTTTTTATGAAGATTTACAATCTGCAGCTATAGTTCTTAAAACTGATATTGGTAATTTGTCTATCTTATGTAGTTACAGTCCACCAAGAAGAGGACGGTTTAAGTCTAGACAACTTAAACAAATTATTAATAATTTACCAAAACCGATAATACTATCCGGAGATTTAAATGCTCATCATGTTGCTTTTGGATGTCTCCAAACCAAGCCTCGAGGTACAGACATTTACGATTTATTAGATGAGTGTGACCTATGTATCCTTAACTCGGGAGCTCCAACAACAGTAGGTAGTTTACGTAATAGCCAATCTTCAATTGACATTACTTGTGTTAGCCCACAAATCGCTCCTCTATGCCATTGGAGTGTTAGTGATGATCCAATGGGCAGCTATCATTATCCCACTTTTACAGTTATTGAACTCCGTCCACAAGATTTTGAAGTGGGTCAACCAACAGAAAGATTTCTGTATGACAAGGCTGATTGGAAACTCTTTGCGTCTGAAACAGAAAAGGCATTCAGGTCATTCACTATTGATCACAATGAACCTTTAACTACTTATAATAAATTTTGTGTAATATTAAATACAGTAAAAGAATTATGTATTCCAAAACTAAATATAACTTCCCCAACCATTAGAAAAAAACCAGTTCCTTGGTGGGATAATGAATGCTTAGAAGCAGTTAAAAAAAGCAAAGCTACACTAAATTTTTATAGAAAACATCCATCTGTAGAAAATTTCATAGAATATAAAAAATTTGATGCCATTAAAAAAAAGTTATTAAGGGAAAAGAAAAAGAATGGTTGGAGAAGCCTTTGTGAATCATTCAATAGACAAACACCTGTTACCGTCATCTGGAATTATATCCGCAGATTTAAAAGAGCTTCTTCTGTTAGTAGACCAAAAAACAGTGAATGGATTCCATCTTTTCTTGATAAGTATGCACCCGATGATCCACCTGAAAAATATATAGACATTAATTTATTAAATTCATATTTTTCCCAGGAAGGCAATTCTAGTAGCATATTTTTGAGTAATATTTTTACGTGGCAAGAATTTCAATTTGCTTTGAAATCTAGAAAAGACACTACTCCAGGCTTAGACGATATCCCTTACAAAATATTAGGTTACATGCATAAAGATGTCCAAAAATTTTTATTAGATATTTATAATTTATTATGGACAAACAATCAAATACCAAACTCATGGAAAACACAATGTATTATACCAATCCTCAAACCAGAAAAGCCGGAAAATGAATGTAACTCATATAGACCTATATCTTTGTCATCTTGTGTTGGTAAAAAGACTGGTATGTTGAATCGAATAATATCTTACCGAAGGAGCAGTATGGCTTTCGTAAAGGTAAAAGTTGTGTAGAAAGCTATGTTGCATTATTAAGGGATATTAAAGATTCATTTCATTCATTTTCTTCCACTGTTTGTGCCTTTCTTGATGTCCAGGGGGCGTTCGATAATGTTGATCCAACTATCCTTGTTGAAGTCTTGATAGATATAGGTGTCCCCGGAAAAGTCTGTGAATGGATTTTTAAATTTCTATTTAAAAGAACAATGTATGTCAAATTTAATAACATATTACATGGACCTAGACATATATATAAAGGCACAATGCAAGGTGCCACTATTTCGCCACTGTTGTATAGCATATACACAAGTCAGCTGTGTAAATATATCATAAGTTGTAATGTTAAATTTCTACAGTATGCGGATGATATTGTTGTATATAGTAGTCATAAGGATGTAAATATTGCTGTAAATATATTGAATAAGGCATTAGAACAAGTATATAATTACTATACTAGAAAATTAAAGTTATGGATAAGTTTGGAAAAAAGTACAGCCATGATTTTCTCTAAATCAGATACAAGAAGTTTATTTAACATTAAACTTCACAACAACAGTCTCAAATGGGTTTCGGAAAAAAAGTTTTTGGGGATATATCTTGATAATAAGTTAAAATTTGAAAATCATATACAACAAATAATTAAAAAAGCTTGTGGAGGTCTTAACATAATTAGATCTTTAGCAGGAGTACACTGGGGATCTGACCCTAAAACTTTATCCATGTTATATAAGAGTTTAGTACGTAGTCACTTTGATTACAGCACCTTAGCATATTACAACTGTAGTTATAACTTATTAAGAAAATTGGATGTTATTCAAAATAAAGCTCTTAGAGTCATAACCGGTGCAATGTGCTCTACTCCTATACATATTATGGAGGCCGAGGCATGCATACCTCCACTAACTATCATTAGGTTAAAAATAGCTGAACGATTTTGCCTAAAGGTGTTTGCTTCTAAAAATGATCATCTTTTAAAAAGAATTCTTCCTATAGTTCCATCAAATAGCATGAATGTGGGTCCATATACCAATGTTTCTAACATTATTTCTAGAAAATTGCCAGAACTTTTAAGAATTATGATAAATATTTACTTAAATTTTGGAAATTATATATTTAGAGAAAATCATTGGCCTATGTATAATATTGAATATAATGCCTACATGCATGATGTAACAATATGTGAGCAACAAATAAGTAATCAAAATGATCTTCTCGATACTATAGATAATGAGTACAGAATTTATACTGATGGGTCAAAAACCTTAAATATTGTTACATCAGCCTACTATGATCCTCAGAAAAAAATTAAAAAATGTTTAAAATTAGCGTATCAATGTAGTATATTTACTGCTGAATGTTATGCTATATATAGAGCATTGTTGTATATATCTTTAATTAATGAAAACAATTTTTTGATTTTAACTGATTCACTAAGTGTTATAACTGCACTTAAGAATAGAGTTTTAAAATTTAATACAAACTATTTGATACTAAAAATTAAGCAAATTCTGTACCATATGTATATTGATAGTAAAAATGTTAAATTCATTTGGGTACCTTCTCACTCTGGAATAACTGGCAACGAAGAAGCTGATGCAGCAGCAAGAGGAGATCCAGACGAAGACCACAGTCAACTACAGCACATACCGTATACGGATATACATGCTCCTATGAAAGACTGCCTGGGAGAGTTGTTCAAGGCATACTTTACCCAAACGTCGTCTGAAAAAGGAAAATGGTATTATGACATACAAAAGGTCCCGCCCGCCAAACCGTGGTACCATAAATTGAAAGAAATGTCTAGATCATTCATAGTTACTATGAACAGGATGAGATTTGGGCATTGCCAAATTAAATCTCATTTATATAAATTGAAGATGGTAAATAGCTCACTTTGTGACTGCGGCGTTGAAGAGGAGACTCTTGATCATCTGGTTCTTCGATGTGGAAAGCATAATATCGCACGCCTAATGTTGTGTAGTGAAATCAGTGAAATAACGGACAAAGATGACAGTGACAGTGACAGCCATCTAAGCATAGACAACTTGTCTTTGAAAGACTTACTTCAGAAAAGTACTTTATATGGACCGCTTTACAGCTTTTTTAAAAATATTGAGAAAAAACTTTAATAATTTGCGTTAGCATTCTAATTTCTATATAGTTTGTGACTTGTATTTAATTTCGATTGGGCTAAAAGGACCAGTATCCAGGCCCGTAAAATAAAATATTAAAAAAAAAAAAAAAATTCGTCAGTTTTCATTTTGGTTTTCATTTTGGGAAGAATTTTTCCTAAACACAAGTGGTCACTGTTTTCTAAATTTATAAAAAATGGCTAAGCCAAAGGTAGAAGATGCAGCCGACGATGCTAAAAAAGTAGTAGACGATGCTAAAAATTTCATCGAAAAGGCCATCTCGGACATCGGTAAAACTTCAGCTACAAAGCAACTAATTTTAGGAACTGCGTCAGGATGGTATGCATCATCTTTTGTTGTTTAATATTTGTCTTATTTGATCATCAATATCGTAAATTTAATTGTTGTTCAGGATTACTGGCTTTCTTACAATGAAAATTGGGAAAATCGCCGCAGTTGGTGTAGGTGGAGGGGTGATTCTACTACATATTGCCAGCCAAAAGGGTTACATTGATATAAATTGGGACAAAATCACAAAGAAAGTGGATAAAATTACGGACAAAATTGAAAAAGAAGCAACAGGAAAGTCACCAGACTGGTTTAATAAAGTAAGTTTATTTGCTACATCTTTAGATTTTCTTTTGCACGCTGCTTGTTGAAAAAAAGTTACCAGTTCATTGTCATCAAATGGTAAGTTACTTCTTATAAAGTGAATAACTTGTGATTTTATAATTTTGGATGTGGCGGTAATACAATAATATAGGGAAGTAAAATGTATGGAAATATATGAAGATTTTTAAATTTCCATCGACGATAACTTTTTACAGTGCATGTTAGAGGACATCACAATGTCTACACTCTTCTGAACCGCACAAAATATCCGCGGTGCGTATCCAAAGGGCATTTAACATACCCGCTTTATTGTGGAAGTTGGCATCCACGATAACGTGACGTCCGAAATTATAAAAGTACACATTGAAGATTTTTATTTTATTGAAATATTAGTCATTTCTTTACTCTGTTTCTCTGCTTTTTGATTATTCTTATTGATTATTTGAAGATTCTTTTAATAGTGCATTGTTTTCTTTTAACCTTCATAAAACTTTTTAGGTTCACTTCTATACTTGACCAGATAAAATGCCTATGGGAAGGGGTTTTTATTATTCTTCATTAAACATTTTTGTTGCAGGTAATATTATTTGTCAAAGATAATTCCTACTATTCTGCTGGGTTTACGGGAGGATTATTCTTTGGTATTGCATCATCCTAATATATTTTAGGTTGATGTACAAGCAAGTGCCCTGGTCAAGTAAATTAGTGAATTTCTACAAATATTATTTTATATTTTAAAAATTGTTGTTTCTTTTAAATAAATAATTCCTAATAAATTTTATTGTCAAAGAAAATTTTCTTTGAAGGTTGAAAGATTTGTGGATCGCAAGCTGGATAAGGCTGAAGATCTGTTGAAAAGAAAGGAAGTGAAGGCTAAGCGTTGGTATAATAATTTTGTTGGTGATGACCATTACCGTGCAACAGAATCCCATGTTTTCTTGGCATCCTTTGTTGCTGGAATGGCTGTTGGATTAATCTGTGGAAATTAAGTATTAATTATCTCAAATAATTGCTTATCCAAATTTTAATTTATAATCGCAAAAATTACTTATTCCTTGTATTAGCTGTAGGATTTAAACTGTATTATTGTAATTACTATTATTAATTAAGGAAATTAAAATTATTAGAATTATGTGAACTTTTTTTTATTAACTATACCAGTTCATTTTTTACATTTCTATAATGTTCTAAGAGATTTACAGTTGACAGACTTTCTAGATATGATTTATATTCTTTTAAGTAGTTTTTCTTTATTGATAGAACAGCAGTTTGATATTGTCTTCTCTGTGATGGTAGAAGTTCAGCCCAAGTTTTATTATCATCCTTCTGAATCATATCAAATAACTGCTGCCCAGATCTAAAATAGAAATACAAATACTGATAAATACACATAATACTACATAAATAAAAGCCAGCTCAACAGGATTCTTATAATTATGATATTCATTTGGCTTCATTACAAGTTATATAAATTTTACTCACAATAGTGATGGTGGATTTGGTTCATGGACAACTGGTGTTTCCCTATAAACCAAATAAGACCCATACTGTTATATCATGACAAAAGATTTGCTTTGACTCATCCGAATATAAAATCTTAACTTACGTCATATCATTTAATGTTTTGTATTTAAAATTATGTTCAGGGCTACCAATAATCCTGTTTTGATGAAAATTTTTTGATAGATTCAGATCACAATTTAAGTTATATTCTTCTAAAGTTGATAATACATTGTTAACACAATTTAAATTGTTTTCTTCTAAAGTTTTTGTTTCATTCTGATCACAAGATATGTTGGATGTATTATTTAAGTCTTCAATACAGTCACTGAAATAGAAAATAATAACTTGAGTTATGTAACTTACGGCCAATGCTAAAACTCGCGTGGGCCCACGCTCGCGTGTTTAATAATGGAAAATAGTATGGGCAAGCAGGCACGTGCGACGACTAACAACGCTGCCCATACTATTTTCCATTTATACATGTGCGCCAGCACGAGTTTTAGCGTTGGCCCTTAAAGCTGGAATCAAGGATCAAGGACATCTAATTGATTAGCCCACACCAAAATCTTTACCCAAAGCCATAAGTTTAATGTTTCTATACATTTTTGTTTTAATTTAGATTTAGTTTCAGTCAGAAATCATGATTAATTTAGTCAAAGCTTTGCTGTGGCTGGGCAATAAAGTTTTCTCTTTTTAATCATGTTTTACAAGCTTTGCTGTGGCTGGGCAATAAAGTTTTCTCTTTTTAATCATGTTTTACCAATATTAACCTTGAAAACTTATCAGAGTTTGTTTTCCTTTTTTTCTTCATATATGGTTGTATATTCTTTAATTGATTGGCAACTTTTTTCCGTAGGAGTAACTTGCATTCTTTGTACTTGTTCGAAAATTCATTTTTTTCTGCTTCACTTAGAGACAGCCAAGATTTTGCTGCTTCTGTTATTAAGCTAGTACCCTGTAACACAAGTTATTACACTTGTAAAAATGTAATGTTATAAAGTATACGAAATTATAAATCAGACTTAGCTATAATACCTTTTTGTTTTGTTTCTTTTGCTTCGAATACATTTTGATGTACAAGGCGATTGCACTCCGTGGAGCTTTACGTTCAAAATCATCCATTTTGTTAATGGATTATGGAACTTGGACTATGCAAAACAAAACAAGACCTTTTATTTTGACCAATAAACATAAACTCAACGAATTAACAGTAAAATAGTGAAAATACGAAATAGGTATTATAAAAACAATAATATTATTATAACCTACTTGTTATAATACCTAACCTCACTCACAGATTACTAGTAGGTATATATTTTTCCAATTATAAGAATGTACTCTATGTATATATTTGACCTCACTACAGTTCGACAACAAAGAGAATACCGTAATATATTATAATGAATCAGTGTTGCCAGATGGTTTCGACCTTTTATCTGCATAGCGGGAACTGCTAAAATCTGTATAAAATCTGTATGTCATATTGTCTCAATCTATCTATATCTATCTATACTTATAATAAAATCGTAGAGGTAAAATTTTTGTACATTGAAAATAAACTTGAAAAAACGACTCAGGGACATGTTATAATAAGAGTAATAGAACACATTTTAACTGTTTTTGAAATTTTTGTTTCTCTGTCTGTTTGTCTGTTTGTACAGGCTAATCTCTGAATCCGCTGGACCGATTTCAATGAAATTTGGCATGATGTCATCCCTGGTCAACATCTTAGATACTTTTTTTTAACCGACTTTAAAAAAAGGAGGAGTTAATGTTTACTTTGCTGTTTGTGGTCAGATTTTCAAAATTATTTTTTTGTTGTATAGATTGCCCGAATTTGATAACATATTTACAATAAAATCGGCCAAGTGCGAGTCGGACTCGCGCACGACGGGTTCCGTACCGTTATAGAGAAAAAACAGGCCAAAAGTTGTGTTTTTGTATGGGAGCCCCCCTTAAATTTTAATTTTATTCTAATTTTATTATTAATTATTAAAGTACACACAATTAAGAATTTTGTAAAAATTTAAACTGCCTGCCTGTTGTCATTATTGATATCGAGCAAAAAAGGCCAAAAAAATTATGTTTGTTGTATAGGAGCCCCCCTTAAATCTTGATTTTATTTTGTTTTCAGTATTTGTTGTTATAGTGGCCACAGATATACATAATCTGTAAAAATTTCAGAACTCTAGCTATAATGGTTCTTAAGATACAGCCTGGAGACAGACAGACAACGAAGTCTTAGTAATAGGGTCCCGTTTTTACCCTTTGGGTACAGAACCCTAAAAACGGTGACTTGATAAGTAATGGAATTGAAGAAACTCCCCGAAATTGCGGTTTAATTGCAAGAAAGGAGGTTTTCAAAACGATAAGTATCTGAGGTTCAAGTTTCCTGGGTCTTTGATGGAAATTAAAAATTTCGTGTGTAATATAGATCCAAATAAAATGTCGTAGATGGGTGTTCAATTTTCTTAATCTCAGTTTTAATAATATACATTAACGCGGACTAAGTTGCGGCCCACAGCTAGTTTTCTGTATAAAATCTGTATTAAAGTCAACAAAAATATTCCTATTAATCATTATCCACGCTTTTTTATGAAAAAAAGAATATGTATTAACGTGATAAGGTGATAATCGTATAATAAATAAAAATATACTCGTACATAAATTGGTAACTTTGTATTTATAAAAATTTAAAATCTAATAGAAAAAAAATTAAATGCACTAAGGGCCTGTTTCACCACTTCCTGATTAACGTACCGGCGGATAGGCTATCCACAACTTTTTTGACAGATTCTCCATACTTACATGTCGAGAAAGTTAAGTATCCGGCACTTATCAGGAAGTGGTGAAACAGGCCCTTAACATAATAAAAAAAACATAGCAATAAGGGGGGTATTACATTATCATTTATATTGGATCATTTCTATGATCATATATAGGATCCAATATATATGATCATTTGGTCATATCTGCATATTATATAATTAGAAAAATAATTACATTACATTATTTGAAACATATTAACGAACAAGAAATTATAAACTCTTTTTTATATTATATCTGGCAACACCTATTTCTATGACCGTATTGGATCCAATCTCTCAGCAAATGTCAAAAATCTATGATCAAGGAAGAAATGAATCATATGTCTATATTACATTATCCAATATCTATGACTCAATGATCTCGGATCCAATATATATGAGAATCTAATATCCCCCTTAGATAGAAATATTATTTTCATTTGTAAATTTTTTTATTAAATTTCGACAGCAACTGCTCATCAACCTTTATAGAGTCTGGCCAACGAAAGCTGAACCAAGCATTTATTTTGACTGGCAACACTATTCTGCCAGTCGATGGTTTGCGGTTGCACGATTTCATGATCTTGATACTTGGTCATAATTATTATTTTATACTCTTATGATCTTTTAATTTTTCATACTAGACATATTGTTATTTATTTTAATAAATGGTATTTTTATTGAAAATCTTCACGAAGATTCAGATGAGAAACAGGAAAGTTTCCACCATACCATTGTGACCTAATTACCCATCGAATATTCTACTCTCTCGTTAATACCGATTAGACGAAAACACAAATAAAACACAATTATTTTACGTGCACTTTTTCCACTATATACATTTATTATTATTATAAAAAACTAAAAACACGACCGGTTTCGAAACACTTCTACTAGGCTTAGTTAGCAATATATTTTCTAAGTCAGTATAGGCTATATGTTAGACTTTTCTTTTATAGGTGCATAATTATTGCACATTGGATATATATACAGGGTGTAATAAGACCACTTCCGATAACTTTGGGGTATGATTATACTACATTTTCTGATTACGAATATGTATTTTTTTTAATTTTTTTTTTAATTTTTTAAATTTTTTATTCTTTATTTTTTTATAATTAAAACCCTTTAAACATGATAATAAACCACATAGAAAAATATTTTCAAATATTTTTTTAAATTTTATTATTTTTACCCCAATAAGCATTTGCAAGCGCGCGGTCAACGTTCTCGGGTTCCGAGTACAAACCCGAGAACGTTGACCGCGTTAATCAGCTGTTAGCTCCGCCCTACGCACGCTAAGTCGAAAGGTCGTATGCGACGAATGACGATACACTACGAGTTACGACTTACGACAGAACACACAGAAACCCTAATGTATGTCTTTTCAATTTCAAACCCATGAAGGTCACCATGACGTGGAACTTAGAACTCTGACCTCTGACCTCTCATCTAAGCTACTTGCAGTGTTAAGAGTTTAATGGTAGCTCATGTAGAAAACTGTAAGTAACTGTCTGTGCATGTGTAACAACTTACGACAGTATGGCAAACTTCTAAGATTATTAGACTAGTTAAAAAGTTCATCGTAAGTAACGAAACTATGCGGATGAACTGTTTATCCGCAATCGTCACTTATCAATCGAAATAACAGACGATACACGAAAAAACCTCATACATAAAACTGGCAATTAACTTACGTGAAAAATGTTGAGTTCAAGTGTTCTTATTTCTTTATGCATTTTGAAAATAGTCCTTAACATCAAGCAATAAGACCAATCACCACCAACAACGTCAAAAAAACTTCTCGTTAACGAAATGTATCACACCACAAAGTATTTTATTACAACTGAAATAATAATCAATTATTAACACTTTACACAATACTACCACGTTTTGATACTTGAAGTAATTGTTAAAAAATCAAACTTATCTCCTAACAACTCTAACAACCTATTACCTCAATGCTCAAATGGCTACTAAATTAAAAAATCTATTTTAATTTTTGAAATAAAGTTCGTCGTGTATCGACTTTCGGAAGTAGTCAAAAGACACCGAACGGCGGCTTGCTTTGATCGCGGCGCCGACAAAGCGTGCCGCTCTGCAGGTGCCCGACGCACGTGTCGCTAATCCATTTCAAGGACAATCTAAGTGTTGTACCCTATAAATTCAATACTATTTAGTCGATATTTAAAGTACCATTAAATAATAAAAATTATAACTATTATTTAGTAGATCTCATCTCATTTTTTAAATTCGATACCTACATTACCGTGATAAAGTGATTGTTATACCGTGGTACGCGTTATGCGCGTCTAAAATACTTTAATACCTAATTAATTAAATAACTTTTAATTATTGTCGCTTTTCTTAATATTGAGAAGGTATTTGTTTATTTTTAGTTTGACAGTAATCAATACGTACTCGTATGTAAAACAATTAATACGATTTATCGATAAAAAAATTATCAATTACTCAAAATATTCACATTGCACAGGGATACATCCCTATTATTTTACAAAGTTTTTTCCTCAATTTTGTTCAGTCGGCTGTCTAACACGCGCCGTGCTGGTGTAGGTACTGTGACGTTTTTGTTTAAGTTTTGTAATTTTACGTTTAGATGTCATATTATTGCTTGTTTTGTGTATTGTTAACTATTTTTTTTTATGTTTGTAATTAATAACGGGCCGTGACAAGATACGTCCGATGAATGTGCGATGCTTTAAGGAACAGGTGAACATCGTCGTCGATAGACGATAGTGCGGTTTAAACAGTGCAATAAAAAGTGTTTAAAGAATTGGAATGTCTCCTGTAATTACTTTTGTTAAGTGTTGAATAACTCTGCAATCTACATCGAGTTAGATGGATCATGGAACACAGTTCGAACTGCATTTCATAAAAGCAGACAGCTGATCACAGGTCAGTGAACATGTTATCACGTTTGTTTTCCATTGATAGGTATTGATAGGTGCAGTAGGTAACTGTGTATGTATTTTTACAGATGTGTAAATCGGATGATGATCGGATGTGAATTATGATTTCTTTTCCTTTTTGGCCGGAAGTAAAAACTGAGTATTTTTGAGTAGAAACCTGAGAAACGGTAATTAATAAATTGTAACATTTTGTTAAATCGTGAAAACTATTGTAATTTAATAATCATTACAATATTGGTGGTTTATTCACTACCTACGGGCTAGGGTATAGGGCACACCACGATCAGCTGTTTTGTCTTAACTCATGACTAGCGCAGAGCCGCGCGCGCGGTATTCGGCGCGGGCGGCGCGGGGGGGCCGGCTCGGCCCGGGGTTTCATTCATCGGCGGCGGGCGATATTATCGCGCATTAACTGCACGCATTATACATTGCGTGTTGAAAATTTTGACTATTTTAAAAACTGGCGATTACATGAAAATTTCTTGCACCAATGGATATATCTCATGCCCTATAATAACCCCACGAAGTTATCGGAAGCGGTCTTTTGACACCCTGTATATATATAATATCTAGCATCAGCAGAAAATGATCTAAATCTTTTTTTCCTACTACATTATGTGATACCATATAAATAATTTTTAAATTTGCCGCGGTTCGCTTGGTTCAGCTTTCGTTGGCCAGACTTTAGCATTGTTTGGCACCAATCAGTTACTTTGTATGCAAAAGACCTTCAATGGACAATGGTGCCCGATTTAGCCTGTTTCGTTGTTGAATTTTTACAAAATTAATCATATTTACAAAATTCTGTAATTCTGTATAAATATCTACTTATTTACTTATTTGTATTACTACATAATTGTATTACTCACCAAAAAATCTGTATAAATACGGAGAAATCTGTATATATGGCAACACTGTAATGAATATACAGTTCAACAACTAACAAGTCTTTATTTGAATGTGTCAATGTCAGTCAATGTGCGCTGCTGGTAAAGAACTGTCAAAAATGACGTTTTTGTATGATAGAAGCCTTACTTACTTCACCAGACCTTCATTTCATAAGCTGGCGCCAGACATGGGCTTCAAAGTTTGAGCAAACTTTGCACAAATAGGAAAATGCCAGCAATAACTTTGCACAAATAGGCAAATGTCAGTGCCACACTTGGCGAGTTTGCGTATTTGATCACATGTCTGGCGCCCGCAATAGAGCAAAGTCTTTCAAACCATTCTGACATGCGCTAGCATTCTAAGTTTGTGACTCTGACATTGGCAACTCACTGAGTCGGCCATTTGTAAAGAAGAAGAAGAAGAACTCGACTAATGACTAATGATTATTGTTTACCACGAGATTATCACAAACGTTTTGGAACTGCGTATATTTAGGGTTTAGAAAAGCATAAAACATTTTAATTGATAAGATCGGAGAGTTGCTATCGTCTAATTATAATTAACATAATATATAGTATACAATACACTCAGCCTGACATGGCTGACATGCCTTCTCCAAAGAAGTAAGTCTTTTATTTTGTATTTTTATGAAAAATCTACTGTTCATATATTTCTTAGAATGTCAATTCTATTTGGTTATAGTTAAATATACTGTAGCTTTCATATAACATTCTCTAGTCGCAGTGTTAAGTGCTTATTCCATTTCACTAAATTTAGAAGTCCTAACTAGGATCCTAAAAAATTTAGTCAAGTGAAATAACATTTAGAAAGCTAGGATCATAATTAGGATCCTAAATCGGAAAAAATGTGGCTTCTGACTATCTAAATCAGTGTTGCCAGATGGTTTCAACCTTTTATCTGTAGTGGGAACTCCTAAATCTGTATTAAAGTCAATTTATATTATGTTATAAGAATTAAGATCTGGAATCCATTCGTAGGTAATTTCTAAAGTCTGCCGGTTCCAAGTAGTTCAGAAAGTTCATAATTCATAATTTTTCATGGAGCAAAAATTCTTTAAACCATCTCTTTTGCCTTTTATTTATTTTGATTTTCATTGAGCCAACCGCTAAGCCTATGAAAAGACCAATTTTTTGTTGCTTTGACAGAACTGGAGCCATTAAGAAGACGTCTGGCCAAAATCGCCGCGTGGTCACAACTGATTTTGTTACTAAATTAGGACAAGTGATTCCTTAAAAAATTTGTGGTTGTTGTAGTCACGTAACTTTTGCGAGCATGTTTTGAATGATAATAATTTATAATTATGACACTCATATCAAATTAAGGAATCCTACTAGTCCTACTTCCTACTAATATCATCCTAATTTGGTATTATATTCACAAAAGTGGTGATTTCATGAAGGATCCATAAGTAATCGAGGGAACTCCTCAAAACTTATAGGGAAACATGTGGTGACTTCGATTTCGTGAGAAAGATTTGGCCAGATACCAGAATGCACAGGTTCCCGAGGGGAGGCGCTCAAGTCTCTTGCCAATTCTATTGACGTGCTGTTGCTTTGCCCGAGTAATCTCTTTCTTGAGGGACCTAGAGGCAAGGTTGTACTCCTTTTTATATGTGCTGGTATTTAAATCCCGAGCAGACACTGCGTTGGCCCAGGATTGGTAAGCCTCCTGCTTCCGGCGAGAAGCTTTAATGACTTTAAATTCAAATATATAATAAATACTAGCTGTTTGACCGAGCTTTGCTCGGTATCCGATGAAAATGACATTTGCTAGAAATGATTCCTAGCTAGATCGATTTATCGCCCCCGAAACCCCCTATATACTAAATTTCATGAAAATCGTTGGAGCCGATTCCGAGATTCCATTTATATATATATATATATATATATATATATATATATATATATATATATATATATATATATATATATATATATATATATATATACTAGATGTCACGCGCGGCTTCGCCCGCGTAAATTAGAAATTTTACAGAATCCGTAGGTACATTTTCCCATAAAAAATATTTCCCCCGTTTTTCCCACATTTTCCTGAGTTTCTTCTGTCGTATTAGTCTTAGAGTAATAATATAATATAACCTTCTCGATAAATGATGAGTCTTACTCGATAAATGATCTATCTAACACTGAGATAAGTTTTTAAATCGGACCTGTAGTTTCTGAGATTGACGCGTTCAAGCAAACATACTCTTCAGGTTTATAATATTAGGTAGATATAGATTTTTTTTAATTATCGCTTGACAAACTCGAGTCTCGATCTAAAAGACTATGAAATGGTATAATATGGTAGTGATGATGATGATGATGATGATGAAGAATGTAATTTGCATAGTAGCATATGCGTTCTGTTCTTAAAACAACGCCGAAACTCCCAAACTTGTATCTATAAAGAATCAGGAATTCTCTCAGCACCTTCCGAACCACGGTATACCAGGTATATCTCGGTGCAAAATCTTACTTGTTGGTAGCATATGCTTAGAATACTTCTCACGAAACCGAAGTCACCATATGTTTCCCTATAAGTTTTGAGGAGTTCCCTCGATTACTTATGGATCCTTCATCAGATCATCACTTTTCGGAATATAATACCAAATTGGGATGATACCCTATATACCAAAAGAAAAATTTTGAAAATCGGTTAACAAACGGCGGAGTAATCGTTGAATATAAGAAAACGAACATAACACCTCCCCCATTTTGAAAGTCGGTTAAAATTGTAGCCTATGTGTTATTTATTTAATATTTTAATCAGCACATGAATTGAATAACAAAATTTTTTTCAAATTAATCGTAGCACCATCTGTCAGGACAAACTAAAATTGAAATAGAATAATATTGAATGCGATGATAGCGCCGTCCGCCGGATCTAATGTAAAACATTCCAAAATCAACAACTCCTTATAAATGAGAAATTAATTGAAAAAACATTTTCCAGTAGACCAAACTGTAAATCTAAACCATTCTCGAATCTCCACGAACACACACAAAAAATTTCATCAAAATTGGTCCAGTCGTTTAGGAGGAGTTCAGTCACATACACACGCACACAAGAAATATATATATTAAGATATATATATATATACACAAGAATTGCTCGTTTAAAGATATAATATAAGATAAATTAATAAAATAAAAAAATAATAATAAAGACTAATGCAAAAGTGGGCACAAAAACAAACAAGGAAGAATTTGTTGAACAGAAATGGAAACGGGCAAAGACTTATAGATTTCGCTTTTGCAAACAATGTGCAAACAATGGTAAAAATAGCATTAGCAATAATAATTAATTGTTAAATGCCTATTAGCAATAATTAAATTAATCGTACTTGCTAAAAAATACGATTGCTAATATTATCGTGCGCAGCAACAGTCTGCGATCATGATAAAAATCATAAACCTATTATATTAAGTCTATGATAAAAATCACGTCCGCGCTGTTTCGCACCGCGGTGCTAACTTTTAATGAATTGCTATTTTTCACTCGATGCGAAATAATACACGACGCGAGCGGTGGGATGCGAACCGATAATTCACAATGCCGCGTTTTTAGCAAATAGCAAAGAAATAATACTTAGCATGCTGTGACATCAAAATTAGCATGTTAATGAAATTAATAGAAAATAGCATTAATTCCCATTACTACTGGATATCCCCAAATGGTAGAGACAAAAATGAAATAGATTTCATCTTATCAAGGGACAGACATATTTTTAGATGTCGAAGTAATCAACAACTTAAACTTTAACTCGGACTTACTTTAACATTCTATATGTTAAGAGGGGTCATTCAAAATAAAGCGAAAGAATCAAGGAAACATATCATTAAAAACGCCACTAAATACCCCAGTGCACCAACCCATATACCAAATGATGTCTTAGAAAAATTAGAAAATGTGCTAGTCAACATAGATGATACCAAACCAATTCAAGAAAAGTATAACATTTTAGAAAAAGAATTGATAAACATAAGCAAATTATGTTGCAAAAAAGAGAAAAAGAGCAAATTAGGAGAAGAAACACTAAATCTGATGGAGGAAAGGAAAATAATGATACACAAAAGAAAGGAGAACAAACAGAACATCGCAAGTATTAGCAAAAGAATACAAATGTCAATAAGAAAACATAGGAAAACAGAAAGACTTAACACACTAAAGGAACAAATTGAAAAAACGAACGGAATTAAGAAAGGTCTAAAACAGTTGAGGGAATACAAACAATGGATACCTAACATGAAATGTAACATCAAGAAAGACAAATTAATCATAGAGAGGACTTCAATAGCAAAACTAGCTACAGAATTTTACAAAAACTTATACGCGAAAAATGATCAAACAATAACTGAAACAAGAAAAACTGATACTTACGCTGAAGAAGTACCTGTAATTTTAGAGTCAGAAGTAATAAAAGCGACTAAAACGCAGAAAAGCGGAAAGTCGCCTGGGGATGACAAAATTTCCAACGAAGTACTCAGAAACTATCTAACAGCGACATCTAGATTCCTAACAAAAATTTTCAACGAAATATTGACCACCAAACAAATACCGACCCAATGGACGAAATCGAAAATAGTTCTGCTATACAAAAAAGGAAATAAAAGCGAAATAAATAACTACAGACCGATTTGCCTAATGTCCAATTTATATAAAAAAATTAAAAAATAATACTTGGACGAATTACAAGACAGCTAGACGAACACCAACCACGAGAACAAGCTGGATTCCGTGCAGATTTCTCCACCATCGATCATATTTATGTCGTAAAACAAATCGTAGAAAAACTAAACGAATATAGCCAAAAGTATTATATCGCCTTTGTTGATTACAACAAGGCCTTCGACTCACTTAATCACGACTACATTTGGAAAACGTTACAAAATCAAGGCTTAGAAAGAAAATATATTCAAATTATCCAGGAAATATACAAAAATATAACAGCTACGATCCAACTAGAACGAAAGGGTGAAGAATTTAAGATCCAGAAAGGAGTAAGACAGGGTGATCCACTATCCCCAAAACTTTTTAGAGCAGTATTAGAAAATATATTCAGGAATTTAGACGGGAACACAATGGGTATAAACATCAATGAGTCAAATTTGAATCACCTTAGGTTTGCCGATGACATAGTAATATTCGCAGAAACACCTGAAACGCTACAAACAATGCTAAACCAACTAAGCTACGAAAGTCAGATCGCAGGCCTATCCATGAACCCAACGAAAACCAAAGTAATGACAAACGGAATAAAAGAAAAAATAAAATTATGAGAAGAAGCTGTGGAGTACGTTGATGAGTACATATATTTAGGACAAATAATATCAACCACCGACGACCAGTATTCGAAGGAAATAGAAAGAAGAATATGTAACACATGGAAGAGGTACTGGTCTCTAAAAGAAGTATTCAAGAATGGATTAAAAGTAAATTGTACAATACCTGTGTTATTCCATGCCTTACATATGGGTGCCAAACTTGGCCAACCACGGGCAAAAACACCAATAAGCTCGCAGTATGTCAACGAAGCATGGAATGAAGTATGCTAAATATAAGGCTACGAGACCGGTGGACAAAAACAAAAATAAGAAAAATAACTAAGGTAACAGACATATTAATAAAAACTAGAAAACTAAAATGGAACTGGATTGGACATATAACACGAACAGACAATGGGAAAAAATGGACCAAGGACTTAATTTAATGGTATCCTAGACAAGGGAAAAGACGAAAAAGACGTCAGACTAAACGATGGGAGGATGACCTTCCAAAAGGATGGAGGAGATTTGCCAGGGACAGAGACAAATGGAAGGAAATGGGGGAGGCCTATGTCGAAGGACAACCTGACTAAATGTGTTTTTTATTGTTTTGCTATAAAAATTGTATGGTTACAGTCAGTGAATAAAGGCTTTATTTATTATTTATTAAATTTAGATAAAATCAAAAGTAGCTATAACAGATCATAAACGCATTGTCCAGGGAGTAAATTGGGGAATACGTTTGTATGGAAAAACAGTGCGAGTGTAATTTTTTTAATACTCTGTATTTCCTAAAGTAATGATCGTTCAGTAAAAATGTTTGGACGTAATTTAAAGGAAATTTTTATGTAGAATTGTAGAAGTCACTAAAGAGATATTATAAATAATTTTCGAGTCACAAGCAAAAACCTTGAAAAAGAGACCTTTCCCCCCTCCCCCACCACCGGCTCTTGCCCCACCCTCGGGAACTTTTAGTATATTCATCTGGACACCTTTAGGAACAACTGTACCAACTTTCAAAACTACACGAATTATTCAGTCTGAATTTCCTAATTATCCCAAGCTATTTAACAGAAGAGTTGATTGAAATATTAGAAAAAAAGAAAACGAAACAATTCTTAATTTATATTCATTCCGGCATGAAGTTGTTCTAGTGCTGAAGCGCGTATAATTTGTTTATTTTTGTATGAATCACAACGCTTATCCCACAAGCATTCGAGCTCCCTATAAAGTTATATAAATTTTAAAGTATCCTCTTCGTTGAATTTTCTCAGCATTTTGTCCTAGAAATTCTAAACACATGTATACCGTGCAGACGTTCTCCAGTGACTGGTGAGATGCGTCTACACATGACCGCACCGTGGGCGCGGGGTTCGAGGGGTATGCAGGCGGAGGTCACTGGCTAGAAAAAGAGACGGGCGCTTTATTCTCGCCAATACTGGCAGTCAGCGTTCGCCTGGCTTGAAAAACTGTTCACACGCGGCATATACCAAGCCAATACTAGCTGCCAGTCTTATTGGCTACCAGTATTGGCTGTGTATAAACTATACTTTATTGTTGTATCATAACATAGGTTTAATGTTATACTTAATGTTACAAATTATATTTATCTTAGGAGAACGGTGAAACTTTATACTCGTAAATATCTATTGTATGTTGTAGGTATGGTTTAATATTGCCAGACAAGTCCAAGCCACAGTTATCTTTCAAAGCGACCAGAAATGTTTTTGGAGATGATTCCGAATCAGACGATGACACAAACAAGAAAAAAAATCCACCACTAGGCATCAACGCTAATGTAAAAAGACAGGTAAAATTTAAAAATTATCCAACATAAAGTAAAATATTAAGTTGTATTTTTTAATTGATTGAGAAAAATCTTTGTTATACTTTTGTCTTATTTTAGACCAAACTGACACAAGAGAAGGCTATACTGGAAGATCCTACTGTTTACCAGTATGATGAAATTTATGATTCAATGACAGTAGATAAACAAAATCAAGTTAAAAAGAGCAAAGAAGAGAAGAAACCCAAGTATATAGAAAATTTGATAAAAACAGCTAACAAAAGGAAAATAGAAAATGAAAGACGTATAGAAAGACAGGTAAAATAACATTTCAAAATTTCCAAACTCAACTTATGGTTTTTTAGTATCTAAGGTACTACAATACAATGTGTCCTGACACCGGTGTCCGATCCTTTAATGTCATGATTTATGGCATATTTTAGTGACAAATTGGCTTTCAAATATTTTTTTTCTCCAACTTTTGAAAAAAAAAACTTTTTCTCTGGCTTCATACTAATCTGACCTATACTTCATAAGAAAATCGTTATAACTTCTAAACTATCTGACTGAGAGCATTGAAATAAAGAATTTATTTAAGATGAAAACCTCCTTAAACTTTTTAAAATAAAAAAGAACTAGTTTAATGCGCTAGATTTTTCACAAAAAGCCATAAATTAAAAATTTCACCATTTTTTTTCTTAAACTTTGGTTTTTCTGTTTAATTCCACGAAATTTATAACATATTGCCTGTGTAAGCGTAGTCCACAAGTTAAGCTATCAAATGAGACCTTTTTTTATCTTCATAGGATATTTACTGGTCAGATTAGTGTGAAAGCCCGAGAAAAACTAAAATGGCTGCCATTTTACAACCGTGAGAGATAGAAAATTTGAGAGCCAATTTGTCGATAAAATATGCCATAGATCATGACATTAAAGGATCGGACACCGGTGTCGGGACACATTGTATAATATGTTTTATGTGCTTTTGCAAGACAAGTTTCTATTATGCAATTAAAAAAACACAGAAAAACATCAATAATAATTAGTATTTCAAAAATATTGATTGAAATTATTGTTAGTGTAACTTTATGAGCCTCAGTGTAAAGAGATAAACTTTATGATATTGTAAGTGTAGTATGTTATTTTTTTTTAGGTCCAAAAAGAACGGGAAAAGGAGGGAGAAGAATTTGCAGACAAGGAAGTGTTTGTTACGTCTGCATATAAAAAGAAATTAGAGGAAATGAGATTAGAAGAAGAAAAAGAAAAATATGAGGAGTATTTAGAAAGTATTGGAGATGTAACTCGACAAAAAGATTTAGGTTTGTATCTAATAATACAGTGAAACCTGGTTAAGCGGGACCTGGCCAAATGTGAAAGCTCTATTATTGACAGTTGCAATAAAGTCCCGGCACTATTTCATTAAATTATCTCTGTTAATGGAATTTTTGAATCTAGTCAAATGAGATTAGAATTCTAAACGCCGTACTCAGAGACATTTCATAGAGTTTGACAGATAATGTATGGGGCTTATGTCAAAATTTTGAATTAATTACAATTAAGTAATTAATGTTCCACTCTGAGTGCGGCAGTAAGACTTTTTCGATATGTAACTCATTAACCTGCATATTGAGACAATTTATGTTAGGTGTAGGTAACAAGTTTTGACATTATGTCAAAACTTGTTTGTTTACATACATTTCGCGTCCTCTATTGTGAATGCTTTTTTGTTAGTACTATCTCAGTTATTTACCTAAAAGCAAGGGATAAGTGTGTAAAAATGTGCAAACGTTAGTATAAAACGTTATCAATATCTAAAAAATTTAAACTTCTATCAGATTATGATTGTGGAAAGTTACATGATGAACTTTGTAGGGAGAATCACCAGTACCAAAGTCAACCCTGTGTAGAATTATTTAAATCAACGAGGAAATTCGGTCTCAGTGTATTAATGGAAAAGGAAAAGTATAAAAAATAAAATTGATTTTGCTTATTTGTGCTGTATTTTGTATTGAAGTACTAATGAATAAATTATCTAATTATTTGTTACAGGAGGCTTCTACAGACATTTGTATGAACAAAAATTAGGATCTGAGAAGACAGAAACTACGAAAACATCAGAAAATAAACCATCTGAAAGCTCAAACGGTGAAGATAAGAACAAGAAGGTTAACAAAGTGCAATCAAAACAAAGGAATTACAGAAAGAGGAAATCTTCACATGATGTTAAGTTATCAGAAGGTGAAATTGAAGACTCAGAAGAAGAAATAAATCGTTGTAATTTAGAAGATATCAAGACTTCCAAGAAGTCCAAGCAAGATAAAGACAATATTGATGCAGACTCTGACTTTTCTATAGAGGAGTCTAGTGATGAAGAAACAAAAGAAGATGAAAAAGAAGATATTGAAGAGAAAGTTAAGTCTGTAGATGTAAAAGAAATAAAAGAGAAAAAAGAAAAAATAAACCAAGAGGAGCCACAAACTCCGATGTCACCAGAGAAACCCAAGATAAAAATTGATATTTGGAAGAAAAGATGTGTTGGTGAGCTTTTTGATCAAGCTCTTAAGAGGTATTATGAAAGAAAGGCGGCACGAAATATTTAGAAACTATAAAAAAGATCAATAATAAGATTTAATTTAATAATTTAATTATGTAATATAAAATATTTTTTATTTAGTCTTATTATTTCAACTAAACTGCCATGTAGTGTGCCTTGCAATGAACTGTAACAAAGAAAATATTTTAAGTTTAATAATAATTAATTAGTCTATATTATGGCGCTGTGCAGACGACGGGGCGGGGCGGGGCGGGCCGGTCAATTTCGCCGCGAACGATAGCACAAAGGGAATCCTATATTACCAACGCACACGGCGGGCAAAAAGACCGCGCTGCATGTGCTCAGCCCTGTTGTCTGCAAAGCGCCTAATCAGTAGTTTATTTTTTCAAAATATAATTGACTAGATGATACCCGCAACTCCGTTGCGCCAAAATTAGTTTATTGCGCAGGAACCGTACATTTTTCCGATATAAAAAGTATCCTATGTCCTTTCCCGGGACTCAAGGTATCTCCATGCCAAATTTCAGCAAAATCGGTTCAGCGGTTTGGGCGTGAAGAGGTAACAGACAGACAGACACACTTTTGCATTTATAATATTAGTATGGATTTGACTAGATCTTGTAAGTCATTGCCCATTGGTCAGCCAGCTCTTAGACCACTCATGAGTTTCATACAAATGTAAAGAGAACCAAGAATTATTTAAAAATGCATGACATAGTGCAGTTCTAGGAGTTATAGTATGATCAGTTCAACTAAATCTAGTTAGATGAAGCATAATAAACAGCAAAAAATATTTTAAGTTTACCAATAAATTCTGAAACAGGATCATTTTCTCCCTCAGCCCTCATTGTACCTGTGATCTCCTCATTCTCGACCATTGGCAAAACCAGTTGAACAAACTCCTGCGTATAAGGTGGAGCTATGGCATCTAGTACCTAAAAACAATTTTCAATTTAGCAAAGTAATAAAGATCTTCTTATAATAATAATAATCTTGTTTCTCCAACTGTGGTCTATATTTTTTTTTACTATATTTAATATTACAATCTGTCTCCTGACATTGAGTAATTGTTGTGTTGTTTAGATGACTTGCGCGTTACTTGACCAGCATCAAGTACGCTCTATATTATACGCAGCCTACACTCTACAGTAGGTCCTGCGGTAGTTTTCTTTTGAGTCTCCTTAGTGGCTCGTCATTGCTCATTAGGTCTTTGGCATATACATTCGGATGATTTACAATTTTCGAGTTGTACTTTTTATTTTATCTTTTATTTCTTGCTTAACTGTAATTATATTGAGGTCATGATGTAGTCTATCATTACTTATGTACCAGGGTGCACCTGTTATCATTCTTAACATTTTAGATTGAAAAATCTCAATGTTGGAGTTAGCAGCTGTACCCCTCAACTGTATTCCGTAAGACCAAATTGGTTTTATTATTGTTTTGTATAGGAGTTTATTTGTAAGAGACAATTACTGAGATTCTCGTCTCAACATCCAGTACATTTTTCGGACTTGTTGGCCTAATGCTAGGCGTTTGGTGTAAATATGTTTTTTCCTGGTTAGTTTTTTGTCCAAGTACATTCCTAAGTATTTTGCCTCGTTGGCTTCAGGGATTGTTATACCATTTAATTACCATTTTTGACGTGGGAGAGCCATACTTCGGCACGAATGGGCCGGCTCGACCGGAGAAATACCATGTCCTCACAGAAAACCGGCGTAAAACAGCGCTTCCGCTGTGTTTCGCCGAGTGAGTGAGTTTACCGGAGGCCCAATCCCCTACCCTTTTCCTTTCCCTACCCTCCCCTATTTCCTTCCGTACCCTCCCCTATTCCCTTCCCTACCCTCCCCTATTACCCCTTAAAGGCCGGCAACGCACCTGCAGCTCTTCTGATGCTGCGAGTGTCCATGGGCGACGGAAGTTGCTTTCCATCAGGTGACCCGTTTGCTCGTTTGCCCCCTTATTTCATAAAAAAAAAATGTAACAGGCGGGCAGGTACTATGTCTGTTTGTAAAGGTAACTTGGACAGACTTCGTTTCGTTTGCTTTGATTCGCCAGTCTACTAGCCGTTTAGCTATTTGGTCTAAACTTTTTTGAAGTTTAGATGAAGCCAGATCCGGAAGTTTATCAGTTGCCAGGATGGCCGTGTCGTCGGCAAATGTTCCAGTTACAGTAGCACTTGAAGTTGGTAGGTCAGCTGTGTAAATGAGGTAGAGTTGGCGTCCCCAACTGACACTTCCCTGGGGCACTCCAGCCAGGATTTCATATAAGGGAGTTATTTCGTCACCCACTTTAACAAAAAACTGTGTCTGTCTGCCAGGTATGACTTTATGATTTCATAATATCTTGTTGGTAATATTTATTTTTATTTTAAATAGCAAACCTTCGTGCCATACACGATCGAAAGCTTGGGCTATATCTAGGAATGCAGCTGTATAGTATTGTTTTTTCTCAAGAGCTCTATTTATTTGTTTGACCAATCTATGGACCTGCTCTATTGTGCCATGTTTCTGCTGGAAACCGAACTGGTGGTCAGGTATAATATTTTTCTCCTTTATTATGGGCAGAAGTCTACTAAGAATTAAACTCCCCATTACCTTTGATGTCATCGGCAGCAAGTCTGTACCATTAAACCAACAAGAGTGGCTGTAGGGGCGTGGCCAGTGTAAGTGAAGTATGACCAAAACGGGCAAACTACGCGAAAACACAATTAGTCGGGACGTGATTGTTTTAGCGCGTACTCGTACTACGGGATAGGGTTGTTGAGGAAGTGATTATGAGGAAGAGGAGGAGGAAGAGGAATTGTCACGCGCAAATTTAGAGGATGCGGATGAGGAAGAGGATATTTTTTTAAGGAAGAGGATGCGGGTGAGGAAGAGGAAGTACGTCCATATAGTACAGCGTCCCAATGTGGGCGATAACGCCCCCTTGTGGGCGCTGAAGGTCTAAAGGGGGGCAGTGTGGGACTCAGAAAAAATGGCGGCGTTTTGTAGAGGGTGGGGGCTAATAATACCGGCAAATTTGTGGCAAAAGCCCCTTAATTTAAATTAGGAAAAGAAAGTAGGTGAAACAATGGGGGCGCTAAAACATATTTTGTTCTCAAAGTGGGCAGTGGATAAAAAAGTCTGGGAACCCCTGATATAGCACTACACTTCGGTCTCATTTCGATTTTCGATAAAAGAATTCAAATTATTAGATTATCGCACTGCGTGCGTAGCTGCGTACACGCGTAAACAAAACAACGCTTGCTATATTATATCAATAAAATTAAAACAAACAAGCAAGGAACAGCGCGGTGGCGAGAGGGGAGGTCTCGCTCGCCCGTTCGGTCCGGCATCGCGCTCTGGCGTGTGCGTTGCCATGATTGGATACGCGATGCGCATGCGCAGTGAAATTCCTCATAAATTTCTCCTAAATTTTGAGGAAGCGATAGCGGAAGAGGATTTTTGTATTTTTATTTTTGAGGATGCGGTAACGGTTGAGGAACCCAAAATATTGCGGAACTTCCTCATTATGAGGAAGAGGAAGAGGAATCCTCAGCAACCCTACTACGGGAGTGTTTTTTTGAAATGCCTGTTCTGTGGTTGTATGCAAGAATCGAAGTGACCATAAACTTGAAGGGGTCACTTTTCATAGGTAAGTACAAAAACAATTTTGTATTTCCAGCATTTTCCACCAAAATTTCATTTTTTTCGTTAAAATAATTGCATTAGAAATTTTCAATCGGGTACTGAGAGAAATATGTAACCTAACGATTGAACGCATTACATTGCTCGCTAAGTGTAGCGTGCCTGGTGTTAAAAACAGTCTAAGCGAGCAATGAAAATTGCGCATATTGAATCGGTCGCTTTCCGTGCACGGCAGCTGATAAGCGCCGTGACCGTGAGATAGTGATGTACCTGTCATTTCTTGTTGTCGATACGTCACGTTGCATTGCCGCGATTAGTACGAGTAATAAACTAATAACAAATATTAAGTAGATGATTTTGATAGTTTAATAAATATTTATAAACATGTAAAACAATCTAAGGAATTACTTTATTATCTTCTTTTATTATTAAAATAAGTGTAGCTAGCAAAATACCCAAATGAATGTACGAATAGATGCGTGTAAATTCGCCTTTCGTGATTTTTGGATTTCCTATTTTAATGAAAAATATTTTAACTGTACTATAAAGTAGTAACCTACTTTGTGTCATCAAGTCCGGGTCCGGGTTCGATTCCCGGCTGTAGTAGATATGATAATGATGAGTTTGAATATCTATTTTCGGATCTGAGTGTTATTTGTGTATGTCTCTCTGTGTGTCCATGGTATGTGTACCATGGACACACAGAGAGACTATACTACTGGTATTTCCTGTGGGAAATCCTAGTAGGGACTATGAGTTCCTGGGTCTTTCAAAGTTTCAGAATATTTTGTTAATTTACCAAAATTCCAACTTTTTATATTATAATATCCTACTAATATTATAAAGGCGAAAGTTTGTTTGGATGTATGGATGTGTGGATGTATGGATGTTTGTTACTCTTTCACGCAAAAACTACTGAACGGATTTTAATGAAACTTTACAATAATATAGCTTATACATTAGAATAACACATAGGCTACAGTTTTTACCGACTTTCAAAATGGGGGAGCTGTTATGTTCGTTTTTTATATTCAACGATTACTCCGCCGTTTGTTAACCAATTTTCAATATTTTCGATATTTCTGTGGACACTGGAATTCCCCGCCCAAAAAACCAAACTATATCCTGGTGTCCTGATTTTTTTATTGCACCTATAGCTACACTATCCTTGCCCACATTTATGATTCGTTCCAGTTACATAATATGTCATTGTATAGTGTATACAAACTGTTAATGTGAGCCATATGTGTTCCTCTATCTTAAACATAGTGTTAGTTTATTCCTGCAATATTTCGATTTAAATTTCATCTGAAATGTTAAGCGAAGCTTAAATAATAAATTCAACCCATTTAGGGCCTGTTTTACCACTTCTTGATAAGTGCCGGATAGGCTATCCTCCACTTAACTTGACAGAAGTGTATGGAGAATCTGTCAAAAAAGTTGTGGATAGCCTATCCGGCAGTTTATCAGGAAGTGGTGAAACAGGCCCTTAATGTAAAAGAAGTATAGTACCTCTGTGATGAAATATCTGATGAGTGATATATCGACGTCACCACGCGTCACGCACTGCTTTATGTACCTCAGCACCGGCACCACACAACCACGGCTCAACAGGTTCACCATACGATCTAGAAGCATCTTCCGTAGCTCCAACTGGGATATGATAAAATAGTGAAATAATACATATTTGAGTAGGTATGAATATAAAATCTTGTTTTTCTCCAATGACAATTATGCAGTGTTCAAATTCATCAATCCTTTTTGTCATTAAGTTAGCATTGCAAAAGTAACCACGGCTTATCTGTGAATTTCAGCATAAGCGTCATTTTACATCAACCCTAAATCATAATGTTGTAGAAAAAGTACAATACCTGTACTAAAATTTCCAATTCATCTTGTGGTGTTTCAAACAATTTGATGAGCAGTTTTAGCAGTCTGTGGTGCAGCAGCGGATGGCAGGAGGCGACCTCGTCGAGGAGTGCCAGATGAACGGGACAGTGCTCCGTACACAGCTTGAAGTACGAGCGCTCTGTCACTACACACTCCACCCATACTAGTACGCCCATGCCCACTACTGGAAATCTGAAACCAAATAATATGTAATATGAGACAGTAGTTTATCTTTACTACCATGTCAAAGGTTAAATAGTCAGCCAGTTTTGGGTAAATAAGTCACAAATAAACATTTTTAAGCTTTCGCTTTTATAACATTAGTGTGATTTTGAGACTTGAGTTTTTTTAATGATGCAAAATAAGTTCCTTGGTAGATTTTTGTTGGTTAAAATTAAAAACAATTTTATGTAAGTACTTAAATAAACAATAACAAATTAAAAAAGTAAACTACCTTATACAATGGTAAAGTGAGGGAAGCTCAGCCAGTAGTTCACTGGAGCTAGCGGAGCTGCTGCACACGGTGTGGATTTTCTCAATCGCCTGGACTGTCGCTTTCAGCTCCTCTCTCACAGGTCTCCCGGGGGCTGGGCCTTCACATATACTAGCGGCATATGCCAACAAGTACATGTATTTTGACTTGTGTTCAGGGTTCAACTTGCTCCCAAGTTTAAAAAGTGAATCCACTAGTAATTCTAAAATTTAGTAAAATTTAATTATAAACTTTGTGACATTTGTTTAATATCTATAGTTTTTTTATGATTCGCCATTGAATATTGTCATCTCATTTTTGATGGCATACTGCACAAGAGCACTAGTTGGGTGTTAAACTTATTAGTCAAACTAACCAAGGAACTGTGGTATCCTCAGCAGGTGTACTGGTGGGGGTTCAGGCTGCGTGTACGCTCGGAATAATACTGATATATCTGCCGGGTTAAGTGCACCACGCGACAACATGGCCGCCAGAGCAGTTCGGGCGCTGCGCCACGACTCGCCGGGCGTCAGTGCTAGAGTGATTGGTGTAACATCATGCCCACTGAAAATAATATGTTCAATATATTGCATAAATATAATTAATAAATTTGGTTATATAATTTATAAAAAAGTATATTACATTAACAAGTAGGTATACTACAAATTACACCAGAGAAGTTTAATTTTGAGTAAGTTTAACCAGAGAAAAAAATTGGTTGCATTATAGCCCATACCACAGAATATATTATATTAGTAGTACCAACAGAAACCCGTTTAAAGAAATAACGACTCATGCTACGATACTATAAAGTTCAAATTCCGACCGCGCAGTGCTAGGTGCCTTCAATTATATTTACCTACTCGTGCGCTCTCTTTCTATCGCATAACTCGTACCTTTTCTGACGAAATCAAGGTTTTCGCCTTTTAGAAAACAAAACAATCTTTTTTAATTACTATTGGTACGTACGAATAGCAAACCTTTTTATAGTAATAAAAAATTTTAGTAACCTAACCTATATTTTATAGTAGTTTTATATATTTAATTATAGTGCAGGAAACTTTTACAATTTAAACATAGTAACTTGTGTTAATTTCTGTGTAGTTTGTGTGTTTCTTTGTATGAAATTGGTTTATTTGTCATGTTTGTATAGTTTTTATCTACTTTTTGTATTTTACTTTTTTATATTTTAAAATGTACCTACAGGCTTACCAACCCTTTGAATCGTCAGTGCTTTATATGGAAGCTTCTTTGGGGTATATTAAACATCCAGTATCTTAATCTGATAGATCCGATGACATTTCAATGTAAAAAGAAAAAAAAAATAACCCACCACATGAGAAATCTGATTTCTATACCATGATAACTAGACACATGTTGGAAGCCTATACAAGCTTAATCTAACACGCTGGAGCTACTCCCGAAATCCCCTCTTCCCCTCCCCAACTATAAGATTTATAACGATTTTGTCAAAGCGGTTAAATCAGTATTATGAATTAAATTCCTCTATGATCAGTAAACAGTAGATACGCGACGAAAAATCTTGCGCGTGCGTCACCGCTCGCTTGTGATGTGCTACCCGCGGGTGGTACTTACAGTTCGATACCTACAGGCGCGAGTGGGACAGGCCTGCCCATACTATGGCTTGTATTTAGGAAAAATTTACCCTTGTTGAGCACAGCGAGTTATTTCTTGGCTTAATCGTTTCATAATGGCACCTCCTCGAGGTTCTTGTGACAAAATGTGTACAATAACTTGACTATAAACATATGTGTGGGCACCATGACATACCATTTTCTGAAAAAAAAAACAAAATAATTAGTAAAGTGCGACTAGGCTTTAAATCGGCCCTTCCCAAAGTGGGCGATAACGCCTCCTTGTGGGCGCTGAAGGTCTAAAGGCGGTGTGGGACCCAGAAAAGAAATGGAGGCGTTTTGTAGAGGCATGGGGATTAATTTGAAATTGAAACAATGGGGGCGCTAAAACATAATTTCGATGGCCCCAACGAATAAACGTGCAAGAGCTCTTACCCAAAAATTTTTTTTTGATTTTTCGTTTGCATGGCTTATGATACACCTATGTAAATTTTTTGGAATTTTTTTGACTTAAAATAACGATTTTATAGCAATGTAGACCTTTATTGTACGGAAAAAATAATAACATATATCACATTAATAATAAAACATGCGCTTATTGCAGATTATTTTGTTTATTTGAGTTCGTTGAATAAACGTGTTAAAACAATCTGGCGCACGTGTCTATCCTTTCCTTTGGGTTATAACTCTTGCACGATTATTCGTGTAAAAATGCAAGCGACTTCTATGACTTATGAGTAATGCCTCATTGCAGATGACGAAACTTTGAATTTAATAATCACAGCTATTCTATTATCTTTTACTAATTTCTCTTGTCTTCTCTGTTTTCTTAAAGGTTATTCGAATAGCCATTGTAAAGTTTATCAGAAGAGCTGCTGGTGAGTTGCCGGTCTTTTTAAGAGGGAATACGCTCTCTTCTTGAAGGTTTGCAGGTCGTATAGGTCCGGAAATACTGCTGACTGCTGAAGACTGCCAGTTATCAAAGTTATAAGGATGGTATATTTTTCACGTGGAACGGTGGCGAAAAGTTGCAGAAGGTATGATTTCAAACAATTCCTCAGAGCACTCCCCGTGATACAACCGAATGAGGATGCAGAGTGAAGCTATTTATATCTCGGCGTAATTCCAAGGGGGTTCAGCATGTTTGAAACATTATGGCAGTAAACAATTCGAGCGGCTCTTCGTTGGATACGATACAAAGAGATTAGTTGGTATTTTGGGGTCCCCTGCCCAGAGATTAGAACAGTATTTCATATGAGGAGAAACCTGCATCTTGTAGAGTTGCAGTCATTGGTCCAGACTGAAACACTGTCTCGCCTGTTAATAACACCAAGATTTTTGAGGCTAACTTGGCATCACCCTCTAGATGACATCGGAACTGGACTTCGCTCGATATGTTTACTTAATGCTAGGAGGGGATTGAAAACGATGATACCATTGGTGACTTTTTAGTTGTGAACGGGCAGAATTGGTGGGGTTGAATTGGACTAAGTGTCGTCTACCCCATTCAGAGACTTTCTCCTGTGAATTCTTTATTTGAGACATAAGTTCGTTTCGACTGTCAATGACATTTAACCGAGAAATATGGTGGAAGCCGGTAGATAGGGCATCACCTGTACTATCATCTGCATAAAAATAAATGCCGTTGGTCTGTAGCATGTCATTGATCTGCCAAAAAACTTGTGACCTATTTGCATAAATTCTCGGGAAGCCCATATTATTATGATGGAAGCTTTGATAGCAGCGATCAAAGGCCGATCAAAGGCCTTCACAATATCCAAACTAACAGCCAATGCCTCTCCTCTCCATACAAGCACCTGAGCCCAACGATGAGTTTGGTACGCCAAGACATAACCAGCAAAGCGACCCTTTCGGAACCCGTACTATTTGTCGTGTTTGTCGCTTAGTAATGTCTGGCCGCCCAAGTATTGAAAGAGCTGATAATGGATTCCATTATCTTCGAGAAGAAGGAGGATTTAGCAATTGGTTTGTAGTTGGAAGGATTTGA
Source organism: Aricia agestis (assembly GCF_905147365.1). NCBI lineage: Eukaryota > Metazoa > Arthropoda > Insecta > Lepidoptera > Lycaenidae > Aricia > Aricia agestis. The sequence continues at coordinate 9,308,009 of NC_056414.1, read as the reverse complement.
GCAGTCACCTTTTTTGGGGATCGGGTTCACTAAGGCTGTCATCTAAGAAGCCGGGACTATGCCAGAAGGGTAGGAGAACCGAAAACAACGCGTTAAGACCGGAGCCAACTCTAAAGCACACTTTTTCAACGCAATAGGAGGGTTTCCGTCAGGCCCACTCGACTTTTGGATATCAAGGGCACGCGGGGCTATTCACTTTGGGCGCTGACTTGTAGGGATGGTAGGATGGCTTTCAGAAATATCCTTCAATAGCTTAGGCCAGGGACCAGAATTCACGGGTTCCCAAAGGAAGGCACTCGCGTCTCTCACCAATACTATTGACGTGCTGTTTACTTTGCCCGAGTGATCTCTCTCTTTAAGGATCTATAGGCAAGGTTGTATTCCATTTTATATGTCACGCATAGGCGTGAGGAAGGTCAATATTTATCAACAACAACAATAGGTCAACAATATTTTTTCACTGAACCATTAACAAGAAAATGTTAGCTAGCTAGACGTTCCACGCGGCCTCGACCACATAAATGATAAATTTCACGGAAACCGTACATTTTCTCGCAAAAAGTAGTCTATGTTCCTTTACGTCATGGTCTACTCTACATCTGTGCCAAGTAACTTAAAAATTCATCCAGTAGTTCGCGAGATAATGTTAATAAATGAAAATTTAAGTAATTTTCCCGGTTTTTTCCACATTTTCCTATGTTTCTTCGCTTCTATTAGTCTTAGAGTGATAATTTATAGTCTGTAGCCTTTCTCAATAAATGAGCCATCTAACAACGAAATAATTTTTCAAATCGGACCAGTAGTTCCTGAGATTAGCGCTTTCAAACAAACAAACTCTTCCACTTCATAATATTAGTATAGATTTATATTTTATACCAAGCACTTATACGGTCGTATTACATAAATAATAAGTCGATCTTCTTAACACTAATATACGGGCTTTTATCTTTACAAACATGTAAAAGCAACAAAATATACAGGAATAAGCGTGTAAATGACCAGAGCATGGCTCAGGGGAAAAAAAAATATACGTGGAATAACTATGCAACATTTCCCTGCACTTGTTAAAACTTCATTTATGACACGAATAAACGTGCATTGATACAATAGTGTTAACGAGTCACATATTAGTCACTAGAATAATAATTTAATATGTTTTTTCTTGTATATATGTGGTAAACGGTTAATATTGGATTTTTAATAAATATATGAGCTGAAAGATATTTTTTTACCTTTAATTTGATTATACATTATATTTGTCTATTTATTATGTAGTCAAATTTATGTGGTTCCAAACGTTTTTTGTCTTCCTGAAAAGTTGTCTTTTTTCGATTGCACGTTTATTCGTTGGGGCCATCGATTTGTTCTCAAAGTGGGCAGTAGCCAAAATAAGTTTGGGAACCCCTGCTTTAAATGATCATGGGCGGGAGCGCTGCTGGTAAAGGACAACTGTCAAAAATGACGTTTTTGTATGATGGAAGTGTTAGTTCCTTTTCTCGCCACGTTCATTTAAAGCCTTGTCGAGCTGTATTCTACTATAGATATACAATGTGTCCCGACACCGGTGTCCGATCCTTTAATGTCATAATGTATAGCATATTTTATCGACAAATTGGCACTCAAATTTTTTCTCTCACTCACGGTTGTAAAATGGCAGCCATTTTAGTCTTTTTCGGGCTTTCACACTAATCTGACCAATACTTCTCATGTAAATATCCTATGAATATCCTTGTTGACTACGGTCACACAGGTAGTGATTTACACATTATGAATTTCGTGGAATTAAACAAAGAAAAATCAAATTTTAAAGAAAAAAATTGTGTATTTTTTAATAAAGGGGTTTTTGTGGAAAATCTAGCGCATTAAACTGGTTCTTTTTTATTTAAAAAAGACAGAGGAGGTTTTCTTGCTAAATAAATTCCTTTAACTTCTATATTCAAAGTCAGATAGTTTAGTAAGTTATAACGATTTCCTTATGAAATATTGGTCAGATTAGTATGAGGGCCAGAGATTTAAAAAAAAAAGGTTAGAGGAAAAAGAAAAAAAATTGATAGCCAATTTGTCATTAAAATATGCCATACATCATAAAATTAAAGGATTGGACACCGGTGTTCGGGCACATTGTATATTAGATATTATACAGGGTGCAATTAAACCTTCCTGCCAATTTTTTTCCAGGGCTTAGGTATCATTAGGAGAGCCCATTTAACAAAAAAAAAATGGGTGTTATTTTTTTTTCAATGACATTTTTTATCCCATTTAAAATCGTTGCAGAACGGTTACTCGCGGTGCGGGGGAATGATCGGGGGTAACGCGGGGGGAGGCGCGCGCGCGAGGGCACATCACGCCAGGCCTGTCTCACTCGTACGTGTAGGTATCTAACTGTAAGTACCACCCGCGGGTGGCAAATCATTAGGGCCTCACAAGCGAGCGGTGACGCACGCGCAAGATTTTTCGTCGCGTATTTACTATTTACTGATTATAGAGGAATTCGATTCATGATACTGATTTAACCACTGTGACAAAATCGTTATAAATCTTATAAAAATGAACAATTAAAAAAGGCCAATGAAATATGTATTTGAATAAGGTATTTAAATACAAAAAGTAAATAAAAACTATACAAACATAGCAAATAAACCAATTTCATATAAAGAAACACACAAACTACACAGAAATAAACACAAGTTACTATGTTTAAATTGTAAAAAATATATTCGATTATAGTGCAGGAAAGCACTATAATCGAATATATAAAACTACTATAAAATACAGGTTGGATTACTAAAATTTTATATTACTATAAAAAGGTTTGCTATTCGTACCAATAGTAATTAAAAAATATATATTTTGTTTTCTAAAAGGCGAAAACCTTGATTTCGTCAGAAAAGGTACGAGTTATGCGATAGAAAGAGTGTGGACATGTAGGTAAATATAATTGTAGTCTAGCACTGCGCGGTCGAAATTTGAACGTTATAGTATCGTAGCATGAGTCGTTATTTCTTTAAACGGGTTTCGCTAGTGGGAATTCTGTTGGTACTACTAATATATATTCTGTGGTCACGCGCTGCCGACGCATCGTATCCATTAATTGTAGTGTTTTTAGGATAACTTTCGGAAGCTATTTCTCAACATTTTAGTACTGAGTGATTATAAAAGAAAAAATACGTGTATTTTTATTTTTAACAAGGATCAATATATCAAAATTTGGCAGGAAGGTTTAATTGCACCCTGTATTATATTATTAGATAGAAGATAGAAAAATATTTAAGTTGCAATAGTTTTTGTGGCTGTATCAAAATATGTTACATAAAATAAATTATATTAACATTATAATATAGCAATGAAGCTCGACATATTGGTTGAAACCACGTTAAAACCTAAGTTGTTAATATCCTTAAGATTAGTGATGGGACTCGAATCACATTTGATTCGAATCATGACGTTTACATCTCGATTCGAGTCAGTTTTTAAATTGATTCGAACATAATTTGATTCGAATTGTCGAGTTGATTCGAATCCACGAGCTGATTCGATTCCACGAGCTGATTCGAATCACGTCAATGCAACGCCCCGCGATAGATTAGTACCATATAAAGTAATGTTCAGTGCGATTTCTTTTTTTTTTTTTTTAATGATATAAGGGGGCAAACGAGCAAACGGATCACCTGATGGAAAGCAACTTCCGTCGCCCATGGACACTCGCAGCATCAGAAGAGCTGCAGGTGCGTTGCCGGCCTTTTAAGAGGGAATAGGGTAATAGGGGAGGGTAGGGAAGGGAAGGGAATAGGTGAGGGTAGGGAAGGGAATAGGGTAGGGGATTGGGCCTCCGGTAAACTCACTCACTCACTCGGCGAAACACAGCGCAAGCGCTGTTTCACGCCAGTTTTCTGTGAGAAAGTGGTATTTCTTCCGTCGAGCCGGCCCATTAGTGCCGAAGCATGGCTCTCCCACGTATATTTTATATACCACGATTATAGAGACGCGAGCTCTCATTGGGCCAGTGCGGGCGCGAAGGCGCCTATTGAAAACGATTCAGTGGCTTATGCGTGAAAGTGTAGCAGACACAGACAGAATGATAAATGGACAGCTTCATTTTGGTGTAGTTATGTCTTTCTGTATGATTATTGATTTAAATCGTGATTCGAACCAAGGATTTGAGTTGAATCAACAATCTTTTCGAATTAAAGATTTGATTAGAATCAAAAGTCTATTCGAATCAAAGGTTGATTCGAATCACGATTCAATCACTTTCGTGGTGATTCGAATGGATTTGAATACTCAATTTTGATTCGAGTCCCATCACTACTTAAGATGAGAAATTATAAGATGGTAATGGGTAGGACACCTGGACAGTAAGGGTAATTCCCTTACTGTCCAGGTGTCCTACCCATTACCATAGATAGATTTAGAAAGTGGCCATGTGGTATAGTTATGGCAAAATAATAGTTTTTATTATTTGTAGCTGTTATGTGATATTATGTTTCCAGTGGGAAAGATTGTTTGGTAACATCTAAGTATGGGACTACAATATTTAATAATAATAATTTTTACTATTGATAATAGGAAATTTCTTAAAGTTATTAAAATAGTTTATAATATTTTTACAAAATAACTTACAGCACACTCTGTAACACTGTTTTGCCAATCAACAGAACTTTGTAGAAAGCCTACTATTGATGACTTCAAGACCCTAGAAAATACTTCAATTTGTTGTGCTGCTGTTGATATACTAGTTATTTCGCCTTGGAAGCCAGCATCGGAAATAAGCTGCAAAAAAAAATTAGATTGGTAAAAACAAGGTTTCAAAATGAAGTATTTTTATTAATATAATTCTTTTTATCTGTATTAGCTACATCTGTGATTTTTCCATAAGATTATATATGATGATCAATATTCTTGTTTGTCTTAAAAATAAAAATATATTTTTTGTCAATTTAACAATGCACAAGTAACAAGCTTACCTTAATGGTGAAATTCAACATCAAGCAGTCCGGGTACTCCTCAGCCAGACGGTAGATCAAAGATCTCCATGTTGGATGTTCAATCATTTCTGTTAACCAAGCTGGAGTCTAAAATTTACAATTTTATGTTTATACATAAAAATAAGGAAAGTTTTAAAAAGCCGTCATAAGAGTTTTAATATAAATAAAAACTCAGGTAGACTGTGAATTTATTTGAATGAAATGAGAACATTGTAAGGTTGAATTAGTAGCAGTATAAATTTACTTGTTAAAATATACTTACTTCACCCTCTTCAGTGAAGATCGTGTCTGCTTTCTTAGGATCAAAGGTTTTCAATATCATATCTTTTAAATGGTTTTCAACCATCGCCTGTACCTCAGTTACTTTGACACCTTTAAAAATAACATCATTTTATGTAAATAAACAATTAGCTTGTTGATAAGCACAACAAATAAAATTATTACTTAATAAGTATTCTATAACAAATATACCTGCAAGAATAAGCCATTCGGCTAATAAGTTAGCCATTTGAGCAACGGCATTATAGTTTATTGATAGCTGTTCTATCACTTGTTCTGGGTTTCCTCCAGCTTGAAAATATCTTTTAAGTTGGCCAAATATTCCTGGTTCCATTATATAGTCGGGTGTCTTGAATTTTTCCAAGCATTCTTGTAGTACTTCTTCAGGGTTATCAATAACATCTTCTGCGCCTTCCTCCTGTAAATATAATTTCACGTATTTAGAATTGTTTACCTTACTTACAAAATGAATACTGAATATTGTATGAATTATCTTAATTACCTCATACTGTCCATGTGTAGATCCTTCCCAGACCCGCTCTTCATCGTATTGGCTTGGCATCGTGGTCTGTGAGAAATTACTTGCTATTCTTTTCTTGTATGAATTTTTATTCGGTTACATAGAAGTAGCTTTATCGTCTTTATTTATTTTATAAATAATTACGCTTTTGACTGATGTGAATACTGAATAGCAAACAAGCGTAAACATTCGACATATTCTCGACATAATGTCAATGTCAAATTACTTTTTTTTTTCTTATGGCACTTCGGCTATAACCATGGCCAGTGTCGAGCATAATATTATGGCGGGAAAACAATATTCTATAAGGATGTATATAACATTTATAAATTCAAAGATTCTGACCTAAATTCGACATATATAGTAGAATAAAACATCCTGCATCGATTGATACCAAAAAATCAATACCTTACCGACAAGTAAGGGAGCATACCCATACTACGTGACCTACTTTTTAAGATTTTTTGCACCCCCCCCCCCCTGGTGACCACACGTGGTATATGCCCCCCCCCCCCTTCAATTGTTCACGTGGTATTGACAAGAATCATTTTTAATCATTTTGCAAGTTGAAAGAGTAAATACTAGATAGCAAATGAAATTAATTTGACTCATATATTTTGTGCTTATTAAGTTATTTAGGTATTACAAAAGACTCTTTGCATGTTTATAATAATTATTACTACTTAATTATACAAGGGAATAAAAATAACGATCTCAAAAAATACATTGATACCCAATAGATTGCCAAAAAGAAATACTTGACACCAATAAAAAAAAAAACTTTACTGTGAAAGTAGCAGCGTTGAATGAGCAAATTCTTTTTCTCCATACAGAAGTGAAAAAAATGGTCTTTCAGCGCTGCTACTTTCACAGTGAACTCTATGTTAGGAACACATACACATCCTAAAGTATTATCACTTAGCTTTATGTATAATATTGTATAATAACTAGCGACCCGCCCCGGCTTCGCACGGCCCGGGTATAATAAAATATATAGCCACTGAAAAAATGATTAAAATCGATTCAGCAGTTTTGATTTCTATTCTTTACTTATACTCTATCTATATCTGCCCGTGGCCGGTGGCCCGCATTGGTCGGTACCGCCGGAAAAGCTAAGTCTCGCAATTTTTAAATTTGTAATATCTTCGAAAATATATTTATTAAAGGCCATATAGATCTACTAGCTGTTGCCCGCGACTCCGTCCGTGAGGACTTCAGCTTGTAGCGTGCGGTAGTTCCCGTTTCCATGTAGGCTACAGAAATGCTTCCGCGGCACGATTTTTTTTTTGAAATAAGGGGGCAAACGAGCTAACGGGTCACCTGATGGAAAACAACTTCCGTCGCCCATGGACACTCGCAGCATCAGAAGAGCTGCAAGTGCGTTGCCGGCCTTTTAAGAGGGAATAGGGTAATAGGGGAGGGTAGGGAAGGGAAGGGAAGGGAATAGTTGAGGGTAGGGAAGGGAATAGGGTAGGGGTTAGGGGATTGGGCCTCCGGTAAACTCACTCACTCGGCGAAACACAGCGCAAGCGCTGTTTCACGCCGGTTTTCTGTGAGAACGTGGTATTTATCCGGTCGAGTCAGCCCATTCGTGCCGAAGCATGGCTCTCCCACATATAAATATTATTTCAAACTTCAAAAATCTTTTTCTAACTTCAAATGAACTCGCGAAAAACTTTCGTTATCCTTACCACATCTTATAGAAACACGTTTGAGTAAGCACTTGTGCGATGTAGGACGACGCACAGCGTCATCTATAATGAATTTTTGGAACTAGCTTAATTTGAACAAATTTACGTATAAACACTCCTTTACAACCCCTTTTTCCAGTTAAAAAGTAGCCTATGTCCTTTCTCAAACTTTAGACTATCTGTTTACAAAGTTTCATTACAATCGGTTCAGTGTTTGGCGTGAAAGCGAGACAGACAGATAGAGGTACTTTCGCATTTGTAATATTAGTATAGATATTCAATTTATAATGTATTTAAAGTGGTTTTATTGAATAAGGATTAATGCCGTATTGGTTAAAATCGTTTCGCAAATTAGCCATTATAATATTTTGTCGTTAAAAGTAAATGACAAAAAACTGTTATTGTGGGATTTCCATAAGAGGTAGACATATACCATTGCGGAGTTTTCTGTAGACCTTTTCAATGTGTACAGTACTTGGTACATTATTTTGATAATCTAGTAGGGTTCAGCCTGCGTTTGTAATGTAAGCGGAAAAAAATGTAATCACCTATTTACGACATCACATTAGAAACCCCAACAATAACAGTATTTCTCCACTATTTAAGGAATGTTATTATACCTATAAACCTTCCTCTTGAATCACTCTATCTACTAAAGAAAACCGCATCAAAATCCGTTGCGTAGTTTTAAAGATTAAAGGGAACAAAGGGACATGGGGAAAAAACTTTGTTTTATAATATTTAGTGATAGTCTAAAATTACAATAGAACAATTAGAGAAATTAATTTCTAGGCAGATGGCGGACCTAAGTAATTTGGTTGCGTTTAAAGTTAAACCCAACCGACAGATCACAATTAACATTGAATTGACATGATCCGACTACATGACGTTGATCTGTCAACTACTTAGGAATCAATTTTCTCGATGGTACCTACTATTTTAGAGTCTGGCTAGCGAAAGATGAGACTGGAAAAAGGCGGCAAATTAAAAAAATCTACGTATGGCAACCTTGTCTATAGTCGGAATTTTAGTTTTGATACTTGATTATTTAGGACAATAATATTATATTTTAGTTTGGATAACTCATTTCAAGAATAAGTTTATTGTTGTTCTTTACTTAAATTTTATTTTGCAATACATTTCATTGTGTTTTGTTTTTGACGAAAACTCTTGCATGTTTTTGTCGGAGTATTAAAACTTCTTCTTTAATACTTACCGTACATCATGAAATATATTACAAAATATAATTTAACCAAACAATTACCTTCATTTTCTTAAACTTAAAATTGTCACTACTGTTTCTAAGTTTAAATATAATTTAATTTAAATGTTAAATAATTTTATATAATATTATATTATTACTCGCAAGCATCATAGATTGTATTAATTATACTCAAATATGTTAATACATACTTGTACATGCCTGAAACTAATAATAAGGGGAAATGAAAAAACAACACAGAAAATCAAAGGTTGCGGATTTTTTTTCGCATTTTATATAAACATTCGTCAGGTTTTTTTTATAAAGTTTATTTACAATTGACTAAAATATATAGGTGTCATTTTGTTTGACAACTTTTTGCCATCTTGTTGGTAGGGACACGATCCCATTGCTATAAACATTTTAGGGCTTCTGATGACAAAACTGCGAAAGTGGTGATACTGAACTGATACTGCCTAAGGAATCCTGCAGCGATTGAAACAGGTGGAAATCTGAAGGTGCAAGGTCAGGACTATACGGCGGATGCATTAACACCTCCCAGCCAAACTCCCGTATTCACACGCCTTTATTTATGTGGCCTTCTTTTTTAATCCTTTTTAGGGTACAAATACTGACATCTGAAAATATGTTCATAAATAAAGTTAGCATTCAATAACAAGGTTGCTTTCAGGTATTTCTTTTGTAACGTTAGGGTCTTACCGGTGTAAGAAGAAATCTCATCAGGGAACTGATTTTGTCTTTAAACACTCTTCTTGGAACATAATATCACATAATTTATTTATACTTGATATTTTAACTTGCATAACTGAATCCTTTGCATCATTCATGTCACCTGCAAAACAATAAATTCAATTACATGATAAATAATAATGATTTTAATTACTTGTAATTGAAAGTATCAAAATCTTTTACCTGTACTTGGGATATTTCATGTAAACAATCTTGTTTTTGTTTAAAAATTGCATCCTTTTCACTTCTTTTTTGTTCGTATTTACTAATCATAGCTAAAAGCAGTTTTCGCAAATCTCTTTTCAAAGTTTTCATCACGTTTAAATTAGAAAATCACGTAAACCACAGAAATATTTTTCACTTTGACACATAAACAACAGATGCTATAGGTGACACTGACGTTAATGACAGTGTTAGCATAATCAGTTTTGGGATAAAAAGCCAGTCTCATCTTTCGCTAGCCGGACTCTAGTCACGACTCACGACTGTAGTTCAAATTGTAATCGAACACTAAAATATATAGTAAATCATATATTATGTCTATGTAGTAAATATGATCACTAAGCTTGACAGCTTCACCAAACTTCAAAATGATAAGTGATTAAGTGATTAAGTGATAAGTGACAACAGTGCCTGTTTTTTTAATGGCTGTTGGCTATAAATAACCATAATAAATGCCAGTGTTAAGTATTAAATGACGAGAAAAAAAATTTTCGCACGACGTTTGTAACAAAGATAAGCAGCTAAAAAACTGCTTATTAATTTCTTTGCACGATTTGCGATTTTTTTAGCCCAAAAAAAGTGGGTTCACCGGTAATTCTGAGGAAATATTTCAAATTGAAATTTATGAAAATTATCCTTCGAAGTGTGCGACAAGACTTTATATGAACTTGGGCGGGGGCGCTGCTGGTAAAGAAGAACTGTCAAATATGTCGTTTTTGTATGTGCCAGCGTTAGTTCCTTTTTTCGCCACCTGCTTTATACGTGGGAGAGCCATGCTTCGGCACGAATCGACCGGAGAAATACCATGTTCTCACAGAAAACTGGCGTGAAACAGCGCTTGTGCTGTGTTTCGCCGAGTGAGTGAGTTTACCGGAGGCCCAATCCCCTACCCTATTCCCTTCCCTACCCTCCCCTATTCCCTTCCCTTCCCTACCCTACCCTCCCTTATTACCCTATTTTCTCTTAAAAGGCCGGCAACGCACTTGCAGCTCTTCTGATGCTGCGAGTGTCCATGGGCGACGGAAGTTGCTTTCCATCAGGTGACCCGTTTGCTCGTTTACCCCCTTATTTCATAAAAAAAAAACCTGCATTTAAAGCTTTGCCGAGCTTACTTGGCCGCCATTGCGGTAGTCAAATTACAACAAAATTTTGTTCAATAATAATAAAATATCGAATAGTTATTTAAAAATCTATTATTAAAAATCATTATAATTAATAATAAGTGTCTGGGTGTCCAATTTTTTACATATTTAGTACTTTTATAATTTAATTGGATGTAGTACGGAATTTGACCTTATATCAATGATATTTTACTTAAACAGATATGTTATGTCCATACTATTTTCCGGTTTAAATCTCTTCCGAACAATTTTCAAACAAAATATATGATAAACCATTTACATAAAAGAGACAGTTATATTTTTAAACGTCCAATCGTATCGCTGTCTCTTTCTTCGCCTGAGCTATGACGAAAATTCAATTTTTTCCAGATTGTTTAAAAAATAATTGAAAATGTAAATAATCGAGGTATTTATTGCAATCAAGACATGTGGTAACAGGTTTCATGTGTTTTGTTTACTTTCGAGTCATAATTGGTGCATTTTCGAAACAAGAACAAGTAAGACAAGACGCGGCACGTTCGTGACTGCGCTCGATGCAGACTGAGTTTTTCATATTATATCATTGAGTGTTCCACTTTATTTACAGGCTCAGCCTAAAGGACTAGGTATGCAAGTTAAAATGCTGGTAGAATGGTACTTCACTGTCTAATTAGGGAAACTCAATTCTCAAATGGATTGTAAAGGTGATAATATAAATATAAAATAAAAATATAGGTACTAGAGGATGCATAGGTCACTTAGTGTTATCTACTTATCTGGGGGCACGGCAGTGCCCCAGCCAAGCTTTTTATTTGTTTTTAACACTAAACAGTTCCAATTCTTTTTTAGTAGAGTGCCTACAAAAATACTCGAAAATCTGGCTACAAAAACTTATCTAGTATGACAAAAAGTTAATACTTATTGCCTTTATAGCCTTTACAAGGTTCTGAAAACTGAATACCCGAAGACTCACATGCGGTATGCGGTAAGTATGCCTTAAGTTTCCCATTTTCCAGCATAATTTACTAATGAATTACCTACGCAAATTATTATTATGGGCTGTGTAAAATTAAGTAGACAAAGTATTAACTAGTATGCTTTATTAAAACAAATATAATAATAATAATTTACAACAATAAAATAGGTTTCACCAATAAAATGCATTAAAGTTTCAATATCACAAAAAGAAAACATTATTAAATTAATAAATTATTTTTATAACATGGAATTTAAATTTAATAACGATTTATAAAGTAAGCTTTTAAACAGACAAAGATACAATAGCAAGAGACATTATAATACATAGCTAGATCAGATTATTGCATTCAGTACGAAATTAACTAAGTACCTGCCTATAACGTAGGTCACACAGCTGCATTGACCTTTATTATTAAGTATTTGAGTTAGCACACATTAAAGGGAAAATATTTTGAATACCTATCTTACGCTTATCAGGCCTTTCTGATATTCTGGTATCTTTTACTGGTTTACATTTTTGATTAACTAAAATAGAATAAAATAGAAGAAGAAATTATAGAAGTTTTTAATATTAATAGAAGAAAATTAGAACTCCTCCAGAATATTGCTGTTGTATCTTTTATCACAGAAACATTATAGGTAACTAATAAGAAGGCTTTATTCTAAAAAAACCTTAAGTATCCGTAAGTAAAGTCCTATTTAATTACGAGGGCAATAGATAACCTAAGCGTTCTGTCTACGTAAAAGCCGTGTCGTTTGTTGTGATAACTATATACTATGTACAACCTGAACCTGTAAAAATACATTTTCATATTAAAAAGTAGTAGATCTTACAAAAGTAGCCATGCACTCTTAGGTGAGGATCTGTCTAAAACACTTGGTCATTGAACTCCTTTTAAATTCACTATTCACTAGTAGTAATTTGTAAAATGTTTCGCGAGATAAACAAAACCACTTTTGAGTTATAAATCGCAGAATTTAACTTGGCGACTCGTTTCAAGGAAACTCTATGGACGCAGGTGCCAAGTTAATTTTCGCGTAGGTTTAATGTGTGCTATAGGTTTTCAGGATTGTGTTTTTGTTGATTTTTCTTAAATCTTAACACATTATTTATTTTTTGATAATACCTACCTATCATCAATTCCTGGCCACATCTAAATAATAGTTTTCTTGCAGTTCTTTCTGTAGTTCGTTCTTTCTTCACAACTAAATAATAGTTGTGTTAAATTATTATTATCCATACCTAGGTAATAATAACGTTAACATGGTGTTCCTGATTTTATAATATTATTTTGGAGACTGTAAGATCTATGATAAAATTATGTTTTGGTCGCCATCGTAGATGAGATCGTTTCACATGTATCAAAGCTCTGCTAAGAAAATGGCGGCATTTTTTGTGCGTATCGAGCACTGACCTCTATCTTATAATATTACGGTATCTTATAATACGGTATAGTTAATAGGGTAGGTACATAGTAAAGGGTATATAGTAGCTCCTGACATTTTTATTGCTTGAGATAGGTACTATATTTCTTGATCATTATTAGGTTTATTGAAATTGAATTTTACCACTCATTACAATATAATATTTTGTATTTTTTCTCTATAATCACATTTTGTCTATTTCAACTCTGGTCATTTTGAGTTACAATTTAAAAATAACGAATATACTTTCTATAAATCGACCACTCTCCAGTGTATAGAGCTACAAAATTATGCTTAGAGACACGCTACGGGTACAGTCAGCAATAAATAGTTCGAGTTTCTACACAATCTTACAAATCGATCGACTATAAAATTGGACCAAAATGCAAGGACTCAGCGAATGTAATCGAAATGATTATGAGTATAACTAGTTATTGACATTTTACAGTTAGATCATTAATATTAGATAGATAGATAGGCAGAACTAGGTCCCACTGTGACTGGTAAATTTTGAACCAGGTATAAGCTATTAGAAACGTGAACCGGTAGGTCCGGGCGTCGCGTGTCGGGTCGTAACCCGCTGCTATGTATATAATATAATTATCTACTTAATCCGATAACATACATACTATTTTATTATTATTTTGAATGTCAGGCATAATTTTACCCTGCTCTTTTTAAAAAGGTTTTATCGATTTCATTGGTTCAGATTTTCTATAAAGTATGCGAGGGAACGTGCAAAACGAAAGGTCTCATCTATAGAACCGCATAAAATATTAGGAAAGGCGTTCTACGCTAGTAAAATATTCGCTTTTATAAAATTGTAGAGTATATAGTTACAATTTAACTTCTATTGTAGACGTGTAAAATAGTTATTGTGTGTCTTAAAACAGTCGCTATTTCATAGTAATAACATAAATTCTATATGTAACTTTGGTACTTATACCTATTTCAATAGTAAAATAAAATAGCTTTCTATCTATAAAATCTAAGTTATCAATTATTTTCCCATTTGCAACTATGTTTTCGCGAAATAACGTTTGTAATATTATGTCCACTTTGTTTCAAAAATTCACGTGAACTTAACATTCGATAGAGTGCCATTTCGTAGGCCGTAACTGTGGCTACGACGAGTGTTCGTTGGGCGGGCGGGCGGCAGCTTGCCACGGTTCCTTTGTTGAAAGGAACATTTGACATAATGTTACTTTTATGAAATTAAATTTATGTTAAGTCTATTTATTTAATAAACAATATACATTTTTAAAAGATGTTAATTATTATACAATCTTTGAATAACGTAATATATACGTTTTAATATGGTAGCACCAAATTAAATATAATTTTACTTCTATACCAGTAATTTATGATTTTTTGTCATCCTACTGCATTTAACAGCTAACATTTCCCATTGTTTTAAGAAATTGTAAAAAGAGTACTCGTTCTGTTGCATAACATACTAACTACTAAATAAAATTTTTGTTTATATTACATGTCGGTATTACGATTTGGATGACTAAGACTGTCGAATACTAGCATTACATCTATTTATTATCCAATAATAAAGCAAAACTTTAAAGGATTTTAGCCGCACTCGATCGTATTATTAACTATATTATTTTACTTAATCACTAGAATCATATATTCACATTACTCATATAAAAGATATTACAGTAAAACTATTCGTATTAATTGTGCTCTCTTACATTATACTATAATATTCTATGATGTTAACTAGATAAAGTATCTCGCGCCGCGGTCACTTCCCACAAGAGACGAATTCAGAACCTATAAGGCCTGAAAAATTATGCAGCTTCTTACTCGTATTCCAAAAGATATTAAAATCTCACACGCTATCTCACTTAAACCATTCGAGCTATATTTTATCGAACCTATCTAGCCGATACCTCTAATATTACCTTATCTACGCTACTGGAAGCAGGTTTGCAGTAAACGATCTAGCCAGACGTAGTTAGCGCTCGGTCCTCATTCGTCTCTTGTTATATTTGCAACTGTATACACTTACTGTTCAGTACTGACTATCCGCAGTCCGAAAATGTAGGTTGAGTATTGACGACTTTCTCTTAAACCGTAAAAACGTAATAAGCGACCAAAAGTGCAAGCTTTACATAAAATAATTTCAACAACAATTTAAGAGGAGATGATGAGGGATTAAAACCTAATATTATTGTTAAGTAAGCGTAGGTTTGTACAAACATTACAAATCAATAAATAAAACTAATAATTTTACCTACCTAGCATACAACAAGTCTTCGTACGTTAGGCTATTATTTCTATTTATATAATTAATGTATGGCATAATTTTTTTAAAGAAATACCTAAGTATTATTAAATTATTACATTAAGCTGTACAAAGTATTTATTTAATGATAGCTATGCAAATTAACAATGTTTTTCGCTTATATTATTATTAAATAACGATATTTGGAAATCAAGCAAATTTTGGCTGCTAGCCAGCTTGAAAATTTCTTCTTCTTCAAATTAGCCAGTGGCTACAGAAAGAATTAGTTACATAGGTGAGATTGGTTCTTTTGCTATTAAGTCCATAACAATATTATTCTTAGATCTCAACTGTCATCATAGATCAGGAAAATAATATTGGTGTTCAACTAATGATAGCAAATTACAACTTTAGAACGTAAAATAATTGAAGCGTACAATATTGTAATGGCTAAACTTATGAATACCTCGAATGTGCATAGGACGCTAATCGGACAGTAGTGCGGAACGGACAGCTTATAGCCTCTCTACAGACGGCAACGATATATCCTATACAGTTCGGTCACTGTAAACTTTTACACTTACACGGCCTTCAGAGCGAATTTCGAAACAGAGATGGTAATTGGTAGGCGAAATCCGAAACTATAAAAATTGCTTTTAATAGTTGGGAGCTTGGTGTTTTATTTACTTACTTAATTAGTTTTTCAGATTTTAACAGAGAATCGGCTCCTAAAATTAAATAATTCGACAATGTTAAAAAAAAGGTTAGTAAGTACAATAGCCTTTACTTTCAGGTCTCGCCTACCATTCTCTAAATTCATCCTGTTAGTGGTCGTCAATATTTCATACTATACCGGCTTACACACGCCCAAGCGTTTTTTACAATATAACGACCGAACTGTACACCGTCGTATCGTTCCTTTTGTAGCGAGTATTAGACGTCGGGTCTCAGTAGATGCAGGTCGACGGCGACGTCCCGGCGCTGCGGGCGCAGCAGGCGCGGCGGCGGCGGCTGCGCCCCCAGCAGCGCCGTGTCCTCCGCCAGCGAGTCCCCCGACCCGTACCCCCGCTCGTCCCCCGCGTCCCCCCCGTCCCCCGCGTCACCCGCGTCCCCCGCGTCCCCCTCGCACCAGGAGGGCGAGCCCGAGCTGGCCGAGCGCGTGCCTCCCGCCTCCGTCTCCACCTCCACCGAGCAGCTGGCGCACACTTCTGCAATTGTATGGCTCGTGAATATCGCGTGATGGATACACAAAATATGTATACTGTATAGTTAGGTTCGGTTGGTTATCCAAAAGTCATTCGATTTAGATAGGGGTCCGATCCAAAAATGCTGAAAGTGACCTCGATATATTATATTATATAATTAAACAATATAATTGATGGCAACTCTGTAATTAATAATAATAAAATAAATTGGATAAAACATGCAATATAAAATATTGCATGTTTCAACCAATTTCTTTACGCTAAATTAGAGCTTAAATTATGGAATAAAAGATAGATATGGAAAGTTTTGAGTAAACCGTATAATAGCCCTCTATGACCGGAGTCTCTAGTAAAAATGTTATTTGATAGAGATAGATAGATATTTTCTATTTAAGCATTTTATTGAATAGGTTCATATTACCTTTAACTGTTCAATGTAAGTAATAATAATTTTAATATCGACTAACTCCTTAATATTATGTTAGGTCAGAAAATATCCGTTTTGTAAAGGTCTTGGCTTTTCTTCTTGTGAACCCACAAATAAAAGTTTAGCTGGAAAGACTCGTTACTTACTCGAAACTTTGTAAAAGTGAAAAACAGCACCGCAATTAAATAACATTTTCCGTGTTCATTTTGTTGTAAGTTTTGCTCTTAGCAATATTCGTTTTACTTTACAATATAACTATAAACTATTTTATAATACATCTTCTTATTTCTTCATTACATTTTGAAATTTTATGGTGTTTTTTTTTGTTTATATTGATGTAGTTAGTTGATTAATATGATTATTTTTGGGTCTTGATGTAATGAAAAATTATACTCACAAAATATGTAAGTAATAACATAAAGAAATTAATCAATATTTGTTATTTTAATGATCGTTTATACCAAAATATTTTAGTCTAAGCACAAAATTTACAAACATGCTCCAAAACGTAATAACATGATAAACATTCTGACACAGTACAAAAGTAAACAATAAAATCTAAAAACCAGATAAATAAATCGACTGATCAAAGTTCTATGGGAGGCATCGACCGGCGAAATCGAAAATTAAAAGTAGAAGGGAAACGTGTCGAGACGCCGCGCCGTCCTTGACGAGCGCAGTCTCTAGATACAACACCGTCGGTACATTCATGAGTAAGGTAGGATCAGCGAGAGGTACAAAGGAAAACTAATACGCAATACGATACACATTCCACACATCGAAAGACCAAAGTGAAGGACTCACGAAGGCGGCGGTGGGCGGTTAGAATGGGGCTGTCCGACGACGTCGGTCAGAGAGAGGTCGACGACGAATAATCTTCATAAGATGCTGCAATTTTGTAATATTCGCATATTTATACCTATGGCAACGATGGTTAATAGGTTAAACACAGTACTACCTTACAACGATCCCGAAGTGTTACAATATTTTGTTGTAATATACATTTAAAAGAATATAACAAATATTGAATGTAATGTTAGTTTTTGAAACCTATTTTTATCAGCTGATAGGATAGTATGTGAAATTATAGAGCCTGTTATAGTATTATATTGAAGTTATGTAAACTGTTCGAAAGAAATAAGTAATATCATAGAATTACCTGAACTATCTGTGACAAGTCTCGGTGGCGTATCCTCCCTGTCGGTGGGAACTACTATGACTACTTCGTCTTCCCGAGGTGATCCACCATTTCTACTCGAAGACGTCCTGAAAATTGGAGCGACGATATTAGATATAAGAATTAATGAAGCATTATAGAGCAGATAGCCTATTATATAAATGAATTGTTCTTGTTACCAACTTTCAACAACATAGTTTTTCGACACATTCGAAAGTTTTTCCAAAAACTACTTGATTTATTGCAACAACCTTTGAATTCATATGCATCTTTCTAGTCTACGCGGTCTTTAATATGTTCGAAGCGACCTTTCAAAGCTAATTCGTATATTATTATTGAATCGCATCAGTTAATCAGTATACATAAAGTTACAGTAAAGTAAAGTACATTTTAAAATTGACAAATGACAACCACTGATAATACATACTTTACAATAACTTTCTTTTTCATAAATCTAGTCCCTAGATCGGAGTAGCCCCGGTTCATGGGCCTCTTGTGCGGGACCGGCGGCGCGGAGGCCGGCACGGGCTGCTCGAACGACCTGGACACGGGGGAGTTGGGCTCCGAGCACTGCTTCTCCGTCAGGGCCGGCCTTATGTATCCCCCGGGGGCGCCGCCCTCCGCGCCCCCCGTGCCCCCCGACATCCCGCCGCAGATCCTCCTCGGAGGCCTTCTGTCCTCCTCGTACATCTCTAACAGATGGTCTAGCTTACTTTCTATGTCATCTACCTGAAAATATCGATATGATTTTTTATTCCGTACACCTGTAGGCCTCGATTTTGTGATTTAGGACGAAACTTTCACCTTCAAAATTCGATTTTGTTAACACTCCCCAGTACCAATAAAACATTTGTCGAGGTTAACACTTAACATACAATAATTGTAAGTTGTAACGGGGTAGAGTTTGAACAAAATTAATTACCCGAAGTTAGGCCTGTTCTAGACACCTAATTTATGAGAGAATTAAACAGCAATTTGTGAATAAAACTTGTAACTGTTTGTGAATAAAGCCTATTGTCACATTGGTTATAATAACTTTGTGAATTGTAGTTATTATTACTTACTTGTCGTTCAATTTTCACTACTCTTGATGCTAGGCTAATTTTTGACGCATACACGTCTTTAGCTTTTGAGCCTTGTTTACCAAGAATTTGATCTAACCTGAAAATACATAAGAGAAACAGGATTAGTACCGAAGTAAATAGTTATTGTTGTGTAAGGCACAGGACTTTTTAATGACGAAAATATTTTAAAGACACGTTACGAGAAACACACTTTTTCTAAAGTTAAACTCAGTTTCTATCTACTCGGCGAACGCGAAAACATCGACGTTAATAATAACTTCTTGTTGTTTGTTATTAACCCTGAATCCGAATGTTCTCTTAAATATCAAACCGAACCGACATTCAAACAACGAAAACACAAAGAGCTGTAATGGTCTACGTAATAGTATTGGCTATCAACTCCCCTTGTAATTGTGTCGATTGCTCTATTTATAGATTAACACTCGAGGGAACACAAATTAACTAAATAAATTTTAATGACTCTTTAAATTTATTCATACAAATTAATTAAGCCTCAAAGGCTAAAAGTGCGAGCGTCGCGCGTCGATGTTTTCACGTTTACCACCAAACTCATGCAAAGATGGCACAGCTCTAATAGATTATAAAGATTAAACAAGTAATATAAAATAGGAATTAGGAAGTAATTATAAATACTTTGATAGAAAATCCTCAAGTGCTCAGTAATTTAATAACAAATCTACGAATATACTAAAAATATTAACACACAATTTAAAATAAAATAACTGAACGATAAAACCAATTAATAAAATTCAATAAGTAGGGACAAACTGTTTCAATCGGGATCTAATTTCAGCAATACAGTTTTTTTAACAGTTACAGCAGACAATTACTGCAGTTTCAATTCATGAAGTCTATTAAACACGGACAAGTCGGGGAACATTAATTAATCACAGCGGTCTGCGGCCGAGTATCAGCTGTCGTGAGGGCTGGCGCCGCACCCGAGCCACGTGGTCTAACTCTCACCTGTACTGCAGGCTCTTGGTTCGGTTTAGGAGGTCGGCGTGGCCCGAAGAGTACTGCTCTATCACGTCTTTCACGTCGTAAGGTTTCAATGCTTCTCTAAATCTCTTGCGAGCGACAAAATACTTGAGCTAGATAAAAATAAAAGTTTTCTAATTCTATTATTCAAAGAACGCGAGACTCGAATGAGAGCTACGGAAATCGTGATACTTTCGTAGGTATTTCGGTCTAGTATGAAAAAAGTATCGTGTTATGTTAGAAATAGTTTAACTTCATTTTAGTCGAATAAAATTCATGTGATCGTTTGTGCCTACTTATAGTTCAGAGTGGTCAGAATGTAAAGGAGTAATCGCAGTAGTTCCAAGAAGTCTAAGTTTAGCATTACAGCTAGGCAGTCTAATTTCAGTGACGCGTGTCAGGTTCTGGTGAAACAGATTAGTCATGCGCATGGAAAGGAGGTTCGTTTTGTGTTGTAGAGAAATCGTTAAACGTGTAACACAATGCTCTACCTAGAGTTCGTAACACCTGCATCATCCGCTTAGCCAACAACGTTAGTTGTGTATTGCACTGAACATTTTTAATTACATCTCAAAGCAGATTTCGAATAAGTACAGTTTTTATTATACATTAGTTCGGGTGCTACGTTTGAGAAAGTAGGAAAAATGTTCAGGCAAACACCGAAAGTAAACTTAGAAAACTTTATGGTATTCGTTATAGCAACACACTCTATGCACATTAGCTATAATATTATAGAGAACATAAAATGTGTGATGTATAGAAAGCCAAACTTGTCTACGAGGATTATGAGGTGTCGTCTAACGAGTAGGGTTAACAATATATCGTACAGAGAGTAATACAGGTACAGTGGGTTTATGCGGCGGAGTTTAAGGGGGAACACCGGCCAATACATTAAGGACACTAGATAGTAACGAACTATTTTATCAGATTCCATATTCAAAAGACAACGTAACTAAATGCAAGATCTGAGTAGACGTCGACATTTACTAGATTCAAGATTTGAAGACGTTAGAATCTGATGAAATAGCTCATGTAGGTCTAGCGTGCCTCGTGCCGTGGTATCAGTACCTAGTCTGGACGTTTTTCACTCTCGCCAGCAGGTCGACGTGGCCCGCCGAGTACTGTTCTATTACATCCTTAACGTCGTACGGTTTAAGTGCTTCTTTAAATTTACGTCGGGCCACAAAATACTTCATCTGTTACAAGTTTACAAGACACATGTAAAATAATCTTTCGGGAGGATTTATTATTTTTGCGATTGTCGTAAAGTGTTACTTTCTCGTTATTTGAATGATCGTGCTACACGATAAATTGTGCATTGCAATATAATATCACCGAACCACGAGAGCGCTATAAACGCCGCTAACCTCTTTACTAGATAAGTTCGTATTACTTTTGAACTAATTATAAAACATCTGGCGCTACGTTAATAGAAACACTTCCGAGGTTACCTAGTGAGGTGGAAATATTGTAGCGTATCACGTATCAACTATCGAGGTAGGAGTGCCAGCGGCGTAAAAAATATGTATAAGTAAACACGGAGCGAGTGGTAAGTTTGAATATTGTAAATACAGTTAATAAATGATTCAGTGCGCCCCAAAGACTACCTCACTTTGCTCCGTAGCCCACCTCCTCAGTTATGTATTAGCCGAGAGAGGAGGTTTTGTTTTCATTAAAGAATTTAAAAATGTATTACAATTTCATCGGAGCAGCGTGAAAATAAACTCTCGTAGCAAATTATAATATTATTGTTGAAACTAGCACCAATAACACCATAGTATAAAATTATACCCTTTAAAAGGCTGTGTGATAATGCTTTCGAATGCAGAAAAGAAAACGTAGTATTTTGTGTGCTGCCGCAACGTCCGGTAACGATATCGTGTCGGATGTGTTCGAGGAGACTTGTTAGTCTAGAGTAATTGAAAGCTTTAGCTGGATAGGGGAAGCTCACGTACCTTTCTTATAAAGCGAATGGCTGCCTTGTGGCGCGGCGTCAGAGTCACGCAGCGCGGCTCATCGTCCTCGTCTGCATCAAAATGTAATACTCAATTAAAATACAGAAACGATGTAATACGTTTTTAAGCGAGATCGGCGGGAAGTGGGTTGATGGGTAAGCAACATCGCAAATGGAGTACGGGCTCGTGTGCAATAAGAACCTTTTCCTTCGAAAGTCAATTTGTGAGCTGAATTGGGTATGTACAGTAATAATTGTAATTTACAATTTCAAACGAATCCAGTTAACCTTCGCTTGGGTTCCGTAGCGTCGAGTAATTTATTTTTCATTCGTTGGTGGAGTTTGGGGTATGTGGATAAATTGGCTGTAATTATATACGAGTGTGCAAAAATGATAACAAACATTTCACTGCAGATTATCTGACACAACTCTTATATCATGTACATTTTATTCTTCTTAAGCGATAATTATTGTGATTTATAATATGTATAAACAACTTGTATAGCTAGATATCATGTCTTGGTATTGAAGTAGTGCGACGCGTGGTATCTAGAAATTTACTGTGATTTTACAAGAATCAATTAAACATAGGTATTTTTTTAAATGTGTACCTAATTTAAGTAACCTGGAAAGTCAACTTTTTTACTACCACAACTATTTGTTCTACGTAGGAACTGGATTTAAAGGATTTAGCTAAAGATATTTACTACGACTCTACATGTACAAAAGTCACTAGAAAATAAATCAAGACTTATAATAATTGTAGGTAGCATAAGAGGCCCGATCTGATGCTGATATTATTTTTATAGTAAAGCATAAATATTTCCGATTTTCTTATAATTTTTTTGGAAATCCAAATATTCACCTTTTTTCATTGACATTGTAGTTAACTTACATGAACATTAACATAACTTCACGATTCTACATTGACAGTACCTTCTACATATATTTTCGAAGCAGTCATTTTCTATTTAAGTCGTAACTAAAATAAGATTTTCCCTTCACCGTTTTTGGTACGATGTGATTTCCCGGTACTCGGTGTACACAAGACATACATAAAATATATTATTTATCGGACGAAAAATGTCCCAATCCAAATAAAACAGACGAACTCGACAAAACCCTGTTTCCACGATTCACCTACTTTTTTACGGTTATCTATTCAGAGCCCATAGAGATTTCGGTGACGGGGTTGTAAAATATCGGATTCAATCGATAGGCGAGGCTTTATCTCGCGTTACAACTACACTAATGGCCGGTGGGCGGGTTTACGAGCGCACTGACCAATATGTAGTAAATATTGTGTGTTATGCCCGATCGTGGGACGCGGGCCGCCGGCCGGGAGAGACTGACTCGAATCTATTCTTCCGCCTGTTTCTAGCTCATGTGGAGCTACTAGAGATACTGATAAAAAAAGAGTGACTTTGACCTATTCTTTGGACGAAAGGGGTCATAACTCTTTACTTGCACAATATATAATCTAATATATAAAAATAAGTCGGGTTTTCCTTCCTGACGCTATAACTCCAGAACGCATGAACCGATTTCCACGGTTTTGCATTCGTTGGAAAGGTCTCAGGCTCCGTGAGGTCTATAGAAAAAAATATATCAGAAAAAACTTCAAGAGAAAGGCAGGAAAACAGGGAAAATCATTTTATGGCAAAACAACCTTTGTCGGGACAGCTAGTATTTTATAAACATAGGTTTAGCTGCAGTAGTCAGTATCGTGAGATCAGATATCAATGCCATTGTTTGTGTTCAATATGAAAAAGATTTATATATTTTATCACTTATGAATGCCTAACTCGGTGGAAACTTACAAGTAAAAGTCTACGTAGCAGTGACATTTTTTTACTCCGAAAGCTAGGTGTAAGTATAAACAAATAAGTAAGTATATTAAAAAAAAGGTACAAATAAAACAATTCCTCAGATCTTGTTTTATTTGTTTTTTATCAGTTACTCAGAGCATTTGGCTATCTGAATATTTTATTTTACGACGGCCAAAATTTATTCCGAACATATGGAAGTGAGTGTCAATGGGTTTTATATAATTGTGTACAGAACATGTCCCTGGTTATTCGGTTTTATTGACGGAGTATTAATATGAAAAGCAAAGTAAAGCATTACCCAATTCTACCATACACATATTAATATTAAATACACCAGTAAGTTTGGTTCTAAACATATTATTATTTCTACCTCAATATAAATAATATATGAAACAGATAAATGAATAACGTAAGTTACAACTTTTATTCTAAAATGAAATGAAAATGAGAAAAAGAAAGTTACTTAACTATTTATTCATCTTTTTGACTGTCAAAAACTGCATCGTCCTTAGAAAGAAATAAGTTTGGGTCACGTGAAAACGTGTCTAGACACGTTATTATTATTATTATGTATATTATTTCAAACAAATACAGAAAAAGTGGATGCCGTGTTAGGACAATAAGATACACCTTCCGGTCTTCTGGGATTTCAGAAGCAGGAGTAACTAAATATTTCTTGAGACTTCACCGGTCTCCTAAATAATAAGGTACGTTCGGTATTCAGTTGTTCACCCTCTACGATATTGGAGCTAATAAATTATAATTTGTTAAAGGTTCATAATAAACTTAGATCGGCAAATGATACCCACTCGTCCAACTAAACTACAATCGATATTAGTGTACGTTAATGATGTCGATTTACAAAAGCTAACAGAGGCTATTTACTTTGAAACTATCGGGTTTCTGGCGGTACTGCGGACGGACAAAGCATACAAAAACTATAACTTAGATTTCTAGCGCTGAAAAGCTGCCTTAAAGATTTAGTGGCCAAACATTCTAGTACGCACATCGAAGAGCTCGTTAATCGGGCACGGAAATATCGATTACGAAGCGACAGTGCACAATCAGACTAGGAGGACTATTTCGTCCGGCCTACTAGGGCTAATCCACACGGCGCATCGAGATGGCAGGACATCTTTCTCACGTCGCCCGTCTTACGAGACGTCGGGTCGACGAAAGTCGAAACGCCCGTCGTGAGTGCTATCTCCAGCTCGTAGCTCCAGCCTCGTCGCACGAGGCTGAAGCGAAGCGTCGTGTGGACTAGCCCTTAGGTCTTACCGTCGGAGATTCTCTTGGAGAGCGCTGTCTCCGCGACCGCGCCGCAGTACGAGGGGTGGAGGGGGCCGCGGGGGCCGCGGTGCACGTGCAGCGTCGCGCCTGCCAACCCACACACGCTGACTTCAACACTCAACCATCACCAAGTATCTACCCTACTGGGTCGTACGACGCAGACAAAATCGTGCTAAGAAAAATTCAAAAACTGTGGCGTGAGAAAAGAAGAGACTCCCGCCTGCCTTTAGATTTGTATTCACAAAATGCTCGGGTAAGCAGTGCTACGTTATGCAATGCAAAAAAGTCGCAATCAAATTTTGAAAGTGCACAAAAATCTGTTATTAGGCATGTCCAACTGCAGGAATGCGGTGATTTGTTAGGTTTTACAGTTTTAATTTTTAATAATTATACCTTTGATTAAATTCTTAGCTAAAATGATACAATGAAAACTTGTGCTTAGGTAATTTTAAGTAAACAGACATTATTAGATATTTATTACTATCAAGCGAAGTAATTGCTATGTGCAATAATTTTAATTTAAGGTTTAGTTAATTTTTATCATTCATGGTTTAGTACAGATTGAGTGATAACCTTAACTCCTAAGTGTTAATCAGCTTTAATTTAATAAAATTATTCTTTGTACTTGTGAAGATAATATCTGATGAAAGTGACACGTTAGTTAACGTTGTTACATCCGTAAAGCTTCCAGTGTTAACACTTATGGAAGGTTGTAACAATAGCTAACTCAATATTATAGTATTTTATTTTAGTTGGGTACCGTTGGTGATTTTTTTTTGGGACAAATTTTTTTCTAAATCTGCCTGACCGTAAAATAGGCTGGTACAATCATAATAAATTATATTTTGTGACGATTAACAATATCCTACTTATTTTTTTGAGTTCTTTAAAATATATTTGCCAAACATTAAAATCGGTCTAGTAGTTCTGGAATAACCATAAGCAAACAATCGAATAAGTTTTCTTTATAAATTTCAGTGTAGAAGTACTTCTCGGCCTATATACTTAGTATAGTTAATTTTGTATTATTAAGGCAAATCGGCCCTCGATTTGATAGGTACTGCAATGGAAATACCTGTATAATGAGGTCAATGCAGTGGTTGCCACTTAACGTCTAAGCAAACTATCGATCGTCGTGGTATCTCTTTCTTACGCGAGCTCTGGCGATCTTCAATTGTGGTTTTCGATTAAAATTTATAAGAAGCCTTCGGATGTCCCACCGAGTGGCAGGTTTTATCGCAATTGTTAATTTTAACGGCCCCGAGCAACGGCTCCAAAGAACTGGAAGTCTTTTCAGTCGCTCGCCGCTCGCGGGGCTCGGATCGATATGAAAATACACGGATTAGCCATTCATAAAATATTTCAACGTTAAAAGAAAACTTAATACGGAATGCGACGTGAATAGATTTCAATTTGACGTCAGCTTCCCTCTTGTTATGGGACCTCCCGCATGCCTTTCATAAACGTTCTAATTATGCGAGCTCAATGAGGGAGAAAAGCGCCTGTTTTTCCGTAGCAGCCTCACGAGAACTTTTTTGAATGTCAACATGGAAAGAGAGCCTACTTATGTTTTTCACTCGTATGCTGTAAATATTGGATACTCAATAGAATGCTTGGAAAAATATACATTATAATAATTTTGACTCGTGTGCTTACATCGTTTATCCTCGTTTCTTAATATAAATTTTCTTTCAATCATAATAGAATGTTGTTCCTTTACGTGGGCCCTCGTTTTATAATATTCTTTATCGACAGATTTTTTTTCAGATCTCGAATCAGGTAATATGCAAATGAAGTTTCCTGATGGAATAAATTTTCATTTAGTATAGGCGCGAGGGTGGGGCGCCGCAAGCGAGTCTCGCAGACACAAGGGGATGTAAATTGTGTAAATGGTTACGGCATTTACAAAAGAAATGGTAATAGACGGCCCGGTTTACACGGAGATCATAATGTTACTGAGAATATTATGGCTCTTAGCAACAATAAATTATTCGTTAAAAAATATACATAATTTTAAACCTAGACTTTAAAATCAATTTGTTTATTTGCATCTAACGAGAGCGCCCAAAGGATCCTTCTACATAATTCGTAAGATTTTTCGATGCTCAGAAATTTCTTGTACGCGCAACAACAAAGGAAACATCTCCAGCTTTGGTTTATTCAATTCCGACTGCTTTGTGAATATTGTTTCGGTAGGACCCTGGCAGTGAATATTTAAAACATTCTTGTACAAACATTCTCAATGAAATAAAATACCCGTCGGTGTAGGTACGAGGTAGAGATTTTGTAATGCACCTGTTGTTTAAAAAACCTTTCGTAAAAAAGTTTTATAGTAACTTATATATGTTAATTTGGAATAAAACATGGTACGTTTTGTAGATAGCTAGTACGTGGTAAATTACACGTTGGACCATATACAATATATACAGAAATTCAGCACAAAAATGTCGTGAAAATAAATGGCTTTAATAATTAGTAAAAGTCAGTAACTTAGTGGCATATAGTAATAATATGTAGTAAATATTTGTCGATAAGTTATAGAGTTTCTTCAGTAAAATAATACACGTGAACTTTTAATTATTTTTTAATGATCAAATAACAATCATTGTTTCTATAAAAATAAACTACCTAGAAGGTCCAAATATTATTAAAGATGTTAGGGAGTTTCTGTCTAGTTCCTTGTGTTGCTATGTGTAAGCTACGGAACCCCATAAAATTTATTTCTTTTGTAATAGAATTTATTTTGGTATATTACATATAATATTTTAAATTTTGAAATGAAATGTATTGGCGAGTTTGATTTGAAAACCTCAGAATTCTGATTCTCGCCTGTTTGATGTCACATGTAAATTTCCTGTATTTGAAAAATAAAATGAATCCTATTTCTATTTTCATGCATAAAATGCAAAGCGGCGTTATATTGCTTACAGACCTTTTATTAAATTTATATAAACAAAAAAGATATGAAGCTCTGAATGAAGCCATTCCAGTAAGAGTAGTTCTATATCGACTCGTATATTCAATGATCACTGGTAACCGCGCACTATGATGCTAAACGAACGAACAGGATATTATGCATTCTTCGTAAGTCAATATCCCCTATAGACATGTCTAGCTTAGCTTTACTTACGCAAAAGCCATCAAAAACTCGAGAAGCCATTTGGTAAACAAATGTTGGTATGTGAAGCTCCTGCTTGCGTTTCGTAACGATTGGAAGCGTTCTCTACGCGGGTGCATTTTATTCAAAAAGTGGAAAAATAGAAAGAAACAGAAGATAAGTTGATCGTCAGCAATCGTGTGGGGAGCCGGGAGACGGAGGCCGCCTGCCCGCTCCACCGGAAGCGGCCGGCGACGTGGCCCTACCTCGTCACCTCAACGGCCAACGCAATTCGTGTATTCACATGTCGGTTTGAAATTCATACTAGTAAGAATGAGTAGTAAGAAACGCAGCAAAGTTTATCGACTGTAACTGTCATGCCATAGTGCCCTCTAAAAGATGAAGAATAGAACCTTGAAAGCAGCTTTTCCAACAATGAAGTAGACAACAGGCATGGTCCCCGCTCGACGTACGATTATCTACGAAACAGGGCAATAAATATGTCGCGTTATATACATTAGAATATTCAGCTTGTAGGGCGATTGTGATGTTTATCGATGTTTGCTCCGAATTGTAGTGAAACTGTCGTGACTCGGGCTCCTGCAGATATCGCAGCCGATGTCTGGAAGAATCGGTCGAGTGTATGAGCAATAAAATGTTTTATTTTAAAGCCTCGTTCCGGAAAATTTACGAACGAATAAAAACGATTAAGGCCTGAATGACGTTTGTTCAGCATCAGAAAGGATTATTATTTTCGAGTGGTGCAGCTAATTTAGAGTTAGATCGTTTAATTTTTTTTTATCTTCACTAGGGTGTGCTATCGCTAGGGTTAATTTTGGGTTAGGTCCCGAGTAATTCGTTTATATTGTAGTGTGTTTTACGACATACATAACAAAAGGAATGTGTACAAGCTAGAAACACTATTCGGAACGGTGAGCACAATGAGCCGGCTAGGGCGGGGGGGGCGAGGCGGGGAGTGGTCTCACCGAGGTTCTCGGCGCTGGCGTTGACGTCGTAGCGGTGCGCGGGCTTGGAGTGCGGCGCGGGGGAGTGCAGCGACGTGCTCTTGTGGCGGCGGATCGTCGGCAGCCGCGACACAAACGAAGCATTGTTCTTGAATGAAGCACTCATCACTCGGCTGTCAAACAATTGGAGACGTTATTCTTTTGTGTTCCGAGCGAATAATTCTTTTCTTTGGTCAATTATGCGCCCCGCTGTGTTCGGATTCGGCGTTTTATTTGTCTGTTTTTACTGGTAATATTTTTTAACGTTAATAACACATATTTTATTTTGTGAGATATTGTTTAGTACCAAAACACATTGTAGGAAAGCTGTAAAGTTATTCGGCGCGGGGCGCTCGAGAATGAGCTTAGATTAGGTACGAGGGGAAATTTATCACCGAGGACTGGGCCTCCTATTGATTTAGAGCAGGTTGGTGCCCGCCAGTTAGCCGCCCTCGCTATCAACAGATTGATATGGCTCGTGGCCGTGTATAAAAATAAAAATGTTGTGTTGTAGACAGTAGACACTTTGAAATATAAATTCTTAGGTTTCATATATAACAGCAAGTATCTTAAAAAATTTACGTCCTGTGACACATTTGATAATAAAATTTCACAGTTCGGTTACAGATAGAAAGTCTGTTCATGTACCATAAGAGAAATGAATTCATCGGCAGATGATAGAGCTAAGTAAAGGTCGTTTTTGGGTTACGCTAAATAAATTTTTCTGACGGTACATATTGAGCTGTGTATAGTCGTGTGACGTGCATGAGTTTACCTCGTTTGCGGACTAGGGAGGGGCACTTGGTGAATTTTCCACGTGGCTATACTCATGGAGTGCTCGTCAGCGGCGTAGCACCGCCACAGCGCCTGTATGAGCGTGGCGGCCGGCTGCCGCCGCCTGATCATGTGCTTTTGTCGCTGCTGCTGCTGCACTTTTAACGCGAAACCTGACCCTAATATACCCTGTCGACAAAGTGATACGTATTATAAAACATTTCACAAAATGACAAGCGATTGGGCGTGGATTCTACATTTCAAGTTTTAAACACTCGTATCTCCAAAGTATAAATAAACACAACAGTACAAAAAAAAAGTAAACCTATTAAGAGGAGTCCACACCGCCCTTTTTTCCATACAAACGTTGTCCCCTGTTTCCTCCCTGGATAATGCTAGTAGAGTTATAATTTTTTTCCTGAATATCTACGGCCACTAATACAATGTCCCTATGTTTTCTTTTTTTTCATAATTTAATTATTAAATAAGATATGAACGTTCAAAAACCCAAAAAAATGGCCAGATTTTCCGCTGTGTTCAAACGTCCCGAAAACAGATTTGGCTAGATTATACAAAAAAAAGCAAAACATAGGAACACAGCTCAATCCTTTTTTTATCTTTAATGAAAAAACTACTTAAATCGGTTAAGTTTCGGAGAAGGAATCAGGGGACAACGAATCGTTGATTTTCTGGATTTTCTGCAGTTGTCTCTATCGCGTTCTGCGGTATAGGCTTGAGGTAAGGGAGACAGCTATAGATATTACAAGTACTTTTTTTCATTTCTCTAGCCCCACAATATTCTGATAGTCTTAAGAGGATACACTCTTAAGACTATCAGAATATTGTGGTACAAATGTAAAGTAGGTAATAGTTAATGCCTCTATCTTATAGTCATAAAGACTAGATTTGCGCGTAACTTCTAATCGAATCAACTATGTACTACATCTCAACCGGTTTTAGAAAATATGAAAAAGACAAACAGACAGATAGAAAAGTTGAAAAAAAAAAAACACTTTGACACAAAATTTGATTCTAAATCCTATACTTATACAGGTAGAGCATCTACATACATCAACTCTACCTAAACAGAGGTAGGTGAATGAAATAAAAATTAAATTATCCTTTCATAATATGGAAATAATGTAAAAATCAACATTTTAAAATTAAGAAAAAAGCGGCACAGAGGAAAGAACAATATTATATATTTAACAAATAAAATGTCAATTGAGTTGGTTGGCGATAAAAATCTCCGATAAATGAAGCTGGGGCTGCCGGCTGACACAGTTGTAGCGGCTAAAATGAAGCTCCATGTTTTCTTCCCAATTGGGGCCAACCCACACGTACCACAACCATACGACAACCACACCATGTGAGAGCGTTTTGACGTGGGAGAGCCATGCTTCGACACGAATGGGGGGGCGGCCACTGGTGTGATACCGGCCACATCGCAACCACATCGCAACCACATCGCAACCACATCGCAACCACAACGTTGCGTCAATGCAGTGACAGTGCGCGCATCGCTACCAAAAAGCTACATCGACACCATTCACACGTAACCACTGCTCAGTGCTCGACGACATTTTGTCGTTGCGATGTGGTGTGGTTGTGGTACGTGTGGGTTCGCCCTTAGGATATTATTATGGTGCCTTCTCACGGCGCGGATTATCGCAAGCCGCGCCGCGCCCGCTCGAGCCACGCGCCGTGTGAAGGGCTGGCTCGGGCTGGCTCGAGCAGGCGTGTTTAATATCACGCACCAACATAAGGTGGCCAACATAATACGACACTTAGAGCCCCTTCAGGGCAAAGCACTTTTTGCGAATATAGAATAGATCATAACATCATACATGACAAAAAATATATGAAATGTAATCCGACGCAATACGATATCATAAAAAAGAAAAATATATTAATATTAAAAAGAAATTAATCAGGGCACGGGCCATCTAGGCCTGTGGAGATAGGAAAAAAAATATATATCACGTGCCAGCTCGAGCCACGCGCCCTAAGGAAGTGGTGGCGTGGTTGCGTTCTCACGGCGCGTGCTACCACGAGCCGCGCCGCGCCCGCTCGAGCCACGCGCCGTGTGAAGGGGTGCCGCGGCGCGGCTCGTGCAGGCGCGTCCCGATCCGATTAAAGTCGGTAACTTCAAAGGCGCGGCTTGAGCAAACAGGCGAGCCACCCCTTCTCACGGCGCGGCTTGTGATATAACGCGCCGTGAGAAGGGGTGGCTCATGCTCGCTCGTAATAGCTGGCTCGGCGCGGCGCGGCTTGTGATATCACACGCCGTGAGAAGCCAGCCTTAAATATAATGTAGCTAGGCGATGAAAGCGGCAAACAAGGCATTTGACAGGATCAAATTAATTACCTTTTTGTAAAGCATGTTTTTCATATTTACTCTTCAATTGATTTTAACTTATAATAAATTATTTCTAAACATTTTAACACAAACAGTAGAGTTAAATAGGTTTTCTAAATTAATATGTGTTTCATATAATTATTGAAATTGAGCCAAAAATTAATTGATTACAAGAAAAGATTTTTAACACTTCTGTCTGTCTGTTTATCTACGTCCAGTGCCAGAATGTAGTTTTGGAACGGGTTTGATCTCATGCGATAATTTTAGCTCGATCAAACTATTGGGACATTACAAAAATATTCTACAATGGACTGCAGTTATTATTAAGACAGTGAATTTTAATTAACTTCATTTTTAATTAAACTAAATTAATTTATATTTACTACCACCTCATTTTCACAGACTTCAGTTTAATTAAGTAATTACTTTTTAAAATCTAATTTACCTACTCACAATATTACTCTAATTAGGAAATTGAAATATGAATAATGTAACATAATTATTATAGCGTGCAGGATTAGTGTATCAAATACGAACAGCTGACAAAAAGTGCTTCCAAAGGTGAGAAAAATGAGCCAATATACTGGATTGGAGAGACGTCGGTAAGGGTACTCACAGCAGGAAGGGCGAAGAATGATATTCCTAGTAACGCGCAGAAAGATGCTATAAACTTGCCTTGCCACGTCTGCGGTACCATGTCGCCGTACCCCACAGTGCACAGCGTGATCTAAAACAAAACAACACTGAGCACCGACAACAACCAGCACTCTTCCCTCTTAATGGATTTATCTGTTAATTCAATCTGCGACACAAACGCCTAAATTGCAAACTTGAACGCCACCGCACTGCACAACTGTTTTCGAGTGTGCGGCAGCATCATTATTGCATTGTGCATATAGATTCTCTAGTTTCGTCGAAACGAATAAGGAATATTTTTGAAAGTTATCTTATTATCCTATGAACAATTATTGGTGTCCATGCTTACAATTTATCTATTAAATAAAAATAAAACTTTTAAATACTTTTAATGTAGCTAATTAATAAGTAATTTCATTTACGAATATATTCACAAAGAATTCTACGGATTTTTTGATAGCATTGGGTTATTTTGAACTAATTTAGTATGGAAATGGCTGGAAATTGAGTGTGAGCTTTCAATTTGTGACAAATTGATTTTATTCCGAAACTGTCTTATTTTGTTTTGTATTCCAGTTTGGAAAGACCATAAATAAAGCTTTTTAACATTGAATTAATAAATGTAAATCCAAAAAATACTTACCACCCCCCACCATAAAGCTTCTGCAAAATTTTTAAACTTAGTGTCGGCGACGTCTTTTTCCGCCAAATAAACTAAAAACGACGCAAATATCAGACCCAGGAAACCAATGTACAAGGTCGTTATTAATTCCTGAAAAAAAAAACAAAGTCATAAAAACAATGAATTAAAGCGTAAAATCTACATAAAAATAGGAAAATTACTAAAACATTACAGTGAATTAGAGCTACAATATCATATTAGGGTAAACGCGTAAAATGCGCGAGCGTACAATTACCTACTGATGACCGTGTTTAGCTTCACACACGCTACTTTTACTGCCTTTATTTGACCTACATATAGAAAATATTACATATTATATTGATACTAGCGACCCGCCCCGGCGTCGCACGGATATAAAATAAAATCGATACTGAAAAAATGATTAAAATCGATAGCCTATGATCCTTCACGTGGTCTGCTTCTCATCTGTGCCAAATAACATAAAAATTGATCCAGTAGTTCGCGAGATAAGCTTTTTCTATCTAACACTGAAATAATTTTTAAATCGGACCAGTAGTTCCTGTGATTAACGCGTTCAAGTTAGGCCTTTCAAATAATTTTCCATGTTTTTTTCCACATTTTCCTTTATCTCTTCACTCCTATGAGTCTTAGAGTGACAAAATATAGCCTATAGCCTTCCTCGATAAATGGGCTATCTAACACTGAAATAATCATCAAAATCCGTTGCGTAGTTTTAAAGATTAAAGGGAACAAATGGACATGAGGGAAAAAAAGCGATTTTGTTTTATAATATGTATAGATTTTCACGTTACAAACGTTAAACCATATCTAGATTGTACTTTTGTTACACTTCAATTATAAGGCGTAAGGTAGGCGTGGGTGCTAAATCTTAAACTGAATCACTGCCGAATTTCCGCAAATTGATATGGCAGTTTCCTATCTATAATTCGGCCTCCGATAGATAGGTCCTCATCAATAACCGTCAAAATGATTTAATTTTCAGACAACAGTTTCTAACTAAGTTTCTGAACTGTACTAAATATTGCCGTAGTTCTATTTCTAGATGCTCTCTCACCTTATGCCTAGTGCCTATAATCTACATGATCAAAACCTGAAAATATTAAATAATAATTCATTTGTAATAATTATTAAATCTAGTCATTGCAGTTTATATTTCAGTATCGAAGTAAAATGTGATTTCCATTTAAATTTTGACGACTTCAAACAATAATATTATATTTTACTAGCTATCCCGGCAAACGTTGTTTTGCCATATAAAATATTTCGCCCATATTATTTGTTGAAGTGCCTAAATAAGTATGGCACTATGGTAACGTCCATCGCTATCCCGTCACACGAACAATGGTCGCCGTCAGTCTCTTGATGTAATTATTTACTATTGTTTATTCAACAAATGCACTTATCAATATATAAAGTAGCCAGTAGCCGATTCTCAGACCCTGCTGTTTTTGAAGTGAAAACTTCTTTAGCGGCGTTGAGCACTTTTGTGGGATGGGTAAAAACTGTGAAACTCGCGTCAGATTCTCGTGCTGATCGAAAAACCGTAAGACGGTTGGAGAGTAGTGTTGTAACATCGAAATCGATTAATCGAACAATCGATTGTTTTTTTTCGATTGTCGATATTTTTAATCGATTGTAAGGGTTTCGATTAATTAAAAAAAATGATTTTTTAAAAATCGATTTTCATAAAAAATGGGTTAAAATTTTTATCGATTGTAAGGGTTTCGATTACTTAAAATTAAAAAAATCGATTTTTTAAAAATCGATTTTCATAAAAAAGTGGGTTAAAAAAATTGTAAGTGTTTCGATTAATTAAAAAAACGATTTTTTAAAAATCGATTTTCATAAAAAATGGGTTAAAAATTTCATCGATTGTAGGGTTTCGATTATTTAAAAAAAATGATTTTTTAAAAATTGATTTTCATAAAAAATGGGTTAAAAAAAATAATGCGCAACGTTAATAATCAAGTTTTCACTTCTGCCGGCACTCCCGGAGAGCAACCCGTCTTTTTTTTAAATGAAATAAGGGGGCAAACGAGCAAACGGGTCACCTGATGGAAAGCAACTTCCGTCGTCCATGGACACTCGCAGCATCAGAAGAGCTGCAGGTGCGTTGCCGGCCTTTTAAAAGGGGATTGGGTAATAGGGGAGGGTAAGGAAGGGAATAGGGGAGGATAGGGAAGGAAATAGGAGAGGGTAGGGAAGGGAAAAGGGTAGGGGATTGGGCCTCCGGTAAACTCACTCGGCGAAACAGAGCGCAAGCGCTGTTTCACGTCGGTTTTCTGTGAGCGGTTGAGCCGGCCCATTCGTGCCGAAGCATGGCACTCCCACGTAAAAAAATATGAAAAGAATATGCATATATTTGATAAAAATCAGTAAAGCCGTTTCGAACGAGTACGGTAACTAACATTGTGACACGAGAATTTTATATATATATTTATATACATGCTTCAAATTATTACTTTTCCTCGAAAAGTTATTTGATTAAGTATAAAAGTATAAACTTTTGACAGTATGGAGACCATTTATAATGGTGACCTTAATTTCCCGTCAATGTAGTCCATTTACTGTCCTCAAGATAAATATTCTAGTCTTACGTAATGATTTTCAACGCGAACGCACTTAAGCAAGCATTGAAGAATCTTGGGGCGCATATTCATTAACCTTAATTAAATGCCTTTTTCTTATAACTGCCCTTTATTAGAGCCCCATTTTCCTCGAATTTTCCAGAATCTAGACAAGTATTCGCCCGTCTTTTAGGACTCTTCGCGTTGAGATTATGAAACATCTTATATCAAAGCTCAGGATAAAGCATCAGACGAGCT
Organism: Aricia agestis; assembly: GCF_905147365.1. Classification (NCBI taxonomy): domain Eukaryota; kingdom Metazoa; phylum Arthropoda; class Insecta; order Lepidoptera; family Lycaenidae; genus Aricia; species Aricia agestis. Next base: position 9,271,315 of record NC_056414.1, on the reverse strand, counting down.
CGAACATTTTCAAATGATAAAGTTACAGAATGTGCCGTATTCGAACTTTCAACTTTGTAGCGGGTACCTACTCCTTTATACGTTTCTAGTACAGGTACAGAATACGATCCATCGTATTCTGTACCTGTACTAGAGTCTGGCTAGCGAAAGATGAGACTGGAAAAAGGTGGCAAATTCAAAAAATCTACGTATGGCAACCTTGTCTATAGTCGGAATTATAGTTTTGATACTTAATTATTATTTATGACAATAATATTATATTTTAGTTTGGATAACTCATTTCTAGAAAAACAAGTTTATTGTAATTGTTGTTTACTTAAATTTTATTTTGCAATACATTTCATGATGTTTTGTTTTTGACGAAAACTCTTGCATGTTTTTGTTGGAGTAGGTATTATAAGTTCTTCTTCTTTAATACTTACCGTACATCATAAAATATATATCAAAATATAATTTCACCAAACAATTATCTTCATTTTTTTAAACTAAATTGTCCTTACTGTTTCTAAGTTTAAATATAATTTAATTTAAATGTTAAGTTAATAATTTCCTATATTATATTATTATTATTATGCAATTAAAAGTGTATTAGCACAAATTCTCGCAAGCATCATAGATTGTATTAATTATACTCAAATATGTTTATTAAATACATACTTGTACATGCCTGAAACTAATAACCCCCCTTGCAAGTTGATTAAAAACCAAGGATTAAGGGGAGATGAAAAAACAACACAGAAAATCAAAGGTTGCGGAATATTTTTTTTCGCATTTTATATAAACATTCGAAAGGTTTTTTTTTATAAACTTTATTTACAATTGACTAAAATATATAGGTGTCTTTTTTTTGGACAACTTTTTGCCATCTTGTTGGTAGGGTCACGATCCCATTGCTATAAACATTTTGGGGCTTCTGATCTGAAACTGCGACAAGTGGTTTTGGCAGTCCTCTTGTGATGTCAAGCTGACACTGCCTAAGGAATTCTGCAGCGACCGAAACAGGTGGAAATCTGAAGGTGCAAGGTCAGGACTATACGGCGGATGCCTCCCAGCCAAACTCCCGTAACCACACCCCTTTATTTATTTGGCCTTCTTTTAAATCCTTTTTAGGGTACAAACACTGACATCTGAAAATATGTTCATAAATAAAGTTAGCATTCAATAACAAGGTTGCTTTCAGGTATTTTTTTTGTAACGTTAGGGTCTTACCGGTCAAAGAAGAAATCTCATCAAGGAACTGATTTTGTCTTTAAACACTCTTATTGGAACATATCTCATAATTTATTTATGCTTGATATTATAACTTGCATAACTGAATCCTTTGCATGATCCATCTTACCTTCAAAACAATAAATTCAATTACATAATAAATAATAATGATTTTAATTAATTGTAATTGAAAGTATCAAAATCTTTTACCTGTACTTACCAACGCACTGGGATATTTCATGTAAACAATCTTGTTTTTGTTTAAAAATTGCATCTTTTCACTTCTTTTTTGTTCGTATTTACTAATCATAGCTAAAAGCAGTTTCCGCAAATTTCTTTTCAAAGTTTTCATCACGTTTAAATTAGAAAATCACGTAAACCACAGAAATATTTTTCACTTTGACACATAAACAACAGATGCTATAGGTGACAATGACGTTAGTGACAGTGTTACCATAATCATTTTTGGAATAAAAAGCCAGTCTCATCTTTCGCTAGCCAGACTCTGGAAACGTAATGTATTAGGTCCTTACATATGACATTGGCGTTTTGTTGTATATGCTACTTTGATCTCAAATATCTCCTCTTTGGTTAAGAATTCCAAATTCAAATGTATAATATAATCATTTATTTGGTACATTCGAGTTTCCAAAACTGCAGTCATTCATTTGTTTTTTTCTTGATTATTTTTTCTTTGGAGTCGTTCATATCACACAATTGAAAAATTTTGAAATTGAAATATCGCTTTATTTACGAACATGAGTTCTACCGTGATACGAGTGCTGCAGAAACAGCTCGAAGAGTTAACAATGTGTATAGCGCTGGTGTCGCAAAAGCAAACACTGTACGGTTTTGGTTCCAATGTTTTCGTTCTGGAAACGACCTTCAGAGCAAGCCCCGTGGACGATCCGAGACCAAAATGAATAATTAAAGGCTTTTGTGGAAGCGTGCGTCGGTGGAGGGCTGAGTCTAGTGAGAGGTCGTTAGACCTCTGGGCAGAGCGGTTACAAGAACCGCTGGTAAGCGTCGCCATGATAGAGGCAATCCGGCCACTATTTAAAGAGTGGGTGAACCGGAAACACGGGGCACTCTCTTCCATCTGACGCAGATCCTCACCGGGCACGGCTGCTTCGGTCAGTATTTGTGTCAGATAGCTAGGAGAGAATGTGACACAAGGTGTCACCATTGCCTTGACGAAAGGGACACAGCCGAGCACACAATGACTACGTGCCCTTCCTGGATGGAGCAACGTACGGCCCTTACGGCCGTCATTGGAATTGACCTCTCGCTGCCAGCGATAATTCGGGCAATGCTGAGCAGTGAGATCACATGGCAGGCAGTAAATGACTTTGCCCAGGAAGTCATCACCGCAAAAGAGGAGGCCGAGCGTAGGAGAGAACGGGAGGCGCTCGACCCTTTGTGACGGTCGAGGAGAAGACGCACGCGACGGAGTGGCCGCGGCGACTTACATTAGCCGGGTACTCGGGGCGTTGGTGTGGGGACACCGCCGCCCATTGCACCGAGTCCTAGAGAGAGAGCCGTGATGCTCAAGGTGTTCCTGCGCATCGCGGCCCCCCGAGTAGCGGAGTGGTGTCGGGTCTGTAGATGGTCGCTGGTAGCGTTGCGGTAGGTTCTATCGTACAGGCAACTCTGCCTTAAGCGATGAGTGGAGCACCATGGGGTTTTAGTAGTCCCACATACCCCGGCCGATATCCCCAATTTGCCGGGGATGCGTAAAGCATTTCCCCATGTTAAAAAAAGGCCACTGCTGCTTCAAGACAACGCTAGACCACACATTGCACAACAGACGACCGCAAAACTGGAGGAGCTGCAATTGGAATGTCTGCGATATCCACTATACTCCAACAGATTACCATTGTTTCGGAATTTGAATAAATTCCTACAAGGAAAAAAATTCAACTCTGATGTGGGTGTCCAAACCACATTCAAAGAATTTATTGACTCTCATCCCTCCGTTTTTTTAGTAAAGGTATCAACGAACTACCCTTAAGATGGCAAAAATGCATCGATAACAATGGTACATACTTTGGTTAATTAAATTTATTATACAAAAAAAAAAAAACGACTTAATATTCCTCCCATACAAAACGCCAATTTCATACTTATGTAAGGACCTAATATTATATTTCATATGCAATTTATTAACGTAGAAGCTTCGGACTGACGACACTATTTGTAATTTCATACAAGTTTCATCGATTCAATGGACGAGAAACTTTTTGTACGCGATCATCGATTACTCATTGTTTGTATAGAAGCTTTTCAAAGAGATCGTTTTAGTGTTTACGGAATAGTATTTGCTCATCCAATATCCTGAAAGACAACAAAAATGTGAATTTCGTTTATTTGTTCTCCATTGTGATCGCGCAGGTTTAACCTCAGTCCGCGGGTGAAGATATTGAGTCCCGCCTTGTATTTATATCTACTTTACGGGCGAAGGAAATTGCCGCCAGTTCCGTTATGCCCGATCATCGTTCTGATGCAAAAATTGTATAAGCGAAGGACGTCGATATGTAACTTTTCATTAATGATACCGCGCCAAATTAATACGGCAAAGTAATGATGTTGGAAAAAAATTGTGTGTGCTCGGACTGAGTTTGACTACACATCCTTAAATAAACATTAAACAACTATTAAAACATTATGTTTATGTTCCTTCGTTCATTCGTTCATCGTTCACGGGTATTTTATAAAATACAATACGTAATCTACCTAAGATTGCGTATTGTATAAAATAGGGATTAGGTATGTAACAAGATATTAACCCCCTTATTAATAAACGTTGTATAAGCTTTGAATAGTTATACTATGTTTTGTCTTCTACAATCCAATTAAAAATGTCACTTGTGTGACAGGAACAAAACACTCCATAACTATTCTAAGCTTATACAATGTTTATTAATAAGGGGGTTAAAGTATATACCTACACGAAAAGTAACGATATGCAAGTAGAATAAATACCACAAGATGCTATCTATCTATTCTATACTTATAATAAAATCGTAGAGGTAACATTTTTGTACATTGAAAATAAACTTGGAAAAACGAGTCAGGGGCATAGTAGAAAAGTAATAGAACACATTTTAACTGTTTTTGAAATTTTTGTTTCTCTGTCTGTTTGTCTGTTTGTACAGGCTAATCTTTGAATCCGCTGGACCGATTTCAATGAAATTTGGCATGATGATACCTTACATCCCTGGTCAACATCTTAGATACTTTTTTTTAACCGACTTAAAAAAAAGAGGAGTTAATGTTAACTATGCTGTTTGTGGTCAGATTTTCAAAATTCTTTTTTTGTTGTATAGATTGCCCGAATTTGATACCATGCTTACATTAAAATCGGCCAAGTGCGAATTGGACTCGCGCACGAAGGGTTCCGTACCGCTATAGAGAAAAAATAGGCTTAAATTTTAATTATATTCTAATTGTATTATTAATTATTAAAGTACACATATAATTAAGGATTGTGTGAAAATTTCAACTGCCTGTTGTCATTATTGATATCGAGCAAAAAAGGCCAAAACAATCATGTTTGTTGTATGGGAGCCCACCTTAAATATTGATTTTTTTTTCAGTATTTGTTGTTATAGCGGCAACAGATATACACAGTCTGAAAAAAATTCAGAACTCTAGCTAGCTATAAAGGTTCTTGAGATACAGCCTGGACAAGACAGACGGACAGACAACGAAGTCTTAGTAATAGGGTCCCATTTTTACCCTTTGGGTACGGAATCCTAAAAACGGTGACTTGATAAGTAATGGAATTGAATGAACTCCTCGAAATTTATAACGACAACCAAAGTGATTACCAATAATTCTAGCAAAGGTCGATCTTTAAAACTTTTCCTGATATTCGTAAACGATTATCCAAACCCTGGATGGATATTGAAAACTGTGTATCTCAATTCATTACCGGCCATGGAAATTTTAAAGTCAAACTTAATGGATCTAAGTTATCGGTCGAGCACAAAGGTAGAAATGGTAGAATATGTTTGACCGAAGGCAGTATATTTTTTTTTTTTTTTTTATTATAAAATTGTGGCCGTCTATGGACTGTTCGTCCATATCCTTTTTTTGTTATTTTATTATTTAGATTTTTCGCACCAAGGATAATTGAAATAATATTATGAATTTTAATGAATTGTGGTCCATCACGCCATGGACACTTTTTTTTTTTTTTTTTTTTTTTTTGATTTTTTTTGAAGGCAGTATATTTGAATAAACCTATCATCATGTTCTATGGGAAAGTTTTTTCTGCACAGAACTACAATGCTAGACAACCTACAGTGTAAATCTGATGTCGCATACTACGGTGATGTAGTGGACAGCGCTATAGGAACTTATTCCGTGCCTTCAAGTGTTTTTGTCACAATTATTATTTGCAACAGTCTAACACAACAAATTCCAATTTGTTTCCCTTCGAAGAAAGGATTTTTCAAAACGATAAAACGGATCTGAGGTTCAAGTTTCCTGGGTCTTTGATGTAAATTAAAAATTTCGTATGTAATATAGATCCAAATAAAATAGTCGTAACTCGATTTTAATAACATACATTCACGCGGACGAAGTTGCGGGCAACAGCTAGTACATCTATACATCTATACATATAAATAAAATTGAAGTGTCTGTTTGTAATATTGAAATAACCGTTTTTTACTACATGCATATGAATGTACATACGGTACATATTATACCAAAATAGCACTTTTTACAATTTTTGTCTGTCTGTCTGTATGTGTTTGTTCCGGCTAATCTCTGAAACGGCTGGGGCTATTTTGCCGGGACTTATTTGGTAGATAGCTGATGTAGTAAGGTCTAACTTAGGCTACTTTTTAACCGATTCCAAAAAGGAGGTGGTTATATTTTACTTTTGTCAATGTTGTCCGGACGAAGTCGCGGGCAACAGCTAGTATTTCATAAAACGGTTCAGTTCATGAACTAAAATAGTGAATTATATCGGTACTATTGTGCAAAAATAAAACAACGAGAGCGCCTAAAAATAGCCCTGCTTTTACTATGGGCAGTATTACGCGCAATACTTGTAACCGTTTTGATATTTAATGGCAGAGAACAATTATGCATGAATCGAAGTTCGAAGCAACAATTTACAGCAACAGTTATCTAATAAAATATTTACGTGAAAGTGAAATTAATGTTACATCAACCAACTCAATGGATCGGTTATATTTAACTCAAAGATTGCGGACTTAAATATTACGAATATACGTCGTGTAAATAATAATAAAAATAAATTCTTTATTTGCACACACAAAAGAAAAGACATAAAAGCATATAAAAGAGACAAAAAAAAATAAAAGAAATAACAACAAAAAAAGTATAAAATATTACAAAATTATGCAAAAAGGCGGTCTTACTGCTTTAAGCAGTTTCTTCCAGACAACCGAATTCTATAGGAGCCGGAAAATAATGTTACCGCTGTGATTATCGAATGATATTTAGATTGCGTAACAGTCTTGTTTGATCAGTTGACTGAATAGAAAATGACCTCGGCACGGTTTAAAAGCTTTTATAGTTGATTCAGATAATACAATCGAATCGATTGGTAGTAAAATCTAAATCCAGCGCGAGCTTTCTATTGTAATCATATTATTAGCCGTCCGATGCGAGTCGGCGTCGGAGGAGCGTCGGACGGCATTATGCAAACGATACGATTAGGATTTTATGAAGCGAAAGAAAAATATTACACCCGCAGCGGTTTCCATTAGGAATCCTAACGGAACTTCTGCGAAGTTTTGTAATTGGCGTACTTTAAATGTTCGTGCTCGAAGTGGGCACATTAATATCCCACTATCTGCGAAATAAATGAACTCCGAGTGGAGATAGTTAATGTTTTGTTGTTTACAGAATCTGTATCGATAAATCATTCGGTAATATACCTACGTCTGTTTAAAGTAACGAGCTCGAGCGATTCGGTGGAGTAAATATTTTAACGATAATGTTAGGATAGCAACGCCGGATAAAAAAACTTGTTGAGCTATAAAAATATTTATGATGCGCGTCTTAATAGATGAGAGTATACTACGGGTGTTTACGCGAAATCAAAATTATTTCATTCATAATTGCCGACTTAAAAATGTTGAATGAACGCAGAGTTCGGAAGTTTGCAACACGTGCACAACTTTTAGAAGCGTTATAATATAGGTAAAGTATTTCAGTGTTGATTATTTATAATGTCTCGAGATCACAAGCTAAAAACGTCTACTTATAGCCAGAAAGTATAAATCCTAAGCGTGTGAAGCTAAAATAGTCAATTCTTTGACTTAACCCATATAAATAACATAGCCAAACATAATATCTAATATTTTGCTACAAAATATCTCAGAAAATAATTGCAGCAAAAACAGAAAATATCTCAAAATATAAATTTTCAATACTTACTTTTATTTAAAAAGTTACACTATAAATGTTTGCTTTACGATACTCCAATAAAGTACATAATTGATTAATACAGTAATGTGCATTTATAGTCAAAGTTGGCTAAGTAAGTACGGTATAATAAACAGGAAACTGGAAAAGCATTTAGCTCCATACTTTATATCCTCGCTCGGGGTGGCTTTTGTTATAAAATATTTAAGCCGTGTTAAAGTTGTACGTAAAGCGTAAACAAAGTAGATAATTCAAAATTGTTTCATAAAACATTTTCATTATTATTGTTTACTTTATCTGGCGGGGCTACTGTTATTTTTCGTCGTCGCTTTTTAGAATCCATTGATGTTACGATGAAAATAAAATTCTTTAAATGTCCGTTTACTTTTTTAACGGTTATATTATAAGTATTGCACTGGTTTAAGGACATTTATCGTTCAGAGGAAAAAAAAATAACAACTTACGAGAGCTTTATAATGTACCTAGTACCTACTGTATACGTATAGGTACGGTTATACAGCTTAGTGCATACATGCTAAAAAAGAAAACAATTACTTGTCTATGCGCGTATACAACAGATCCCAGCAGTTTCCAGGTGCCGCCGCGGCGGTCCATGCGCACCATGCGCAAGATCTGGAAAAACCGCAGACCGCGCAGCGCCGACGCCGCGAACACCTGGCCCGACGACCCCATCCCCAGCACCACCATCGACGCCAGGATGGTGGTGACATCTAAAACACACGTTATTTGTTACATATAATATATGCAAAAGGACGAAAAAAAGAAAAATTAAAAAGAAAGCAAAAAAACAAGTCTTATGTTATGGGGACATCAAAAATTAAAATGTCTGGACACAGCATTTCATACAAATTTTGATATTTTATATGAAGTTTTTCAATTAGCCGTAAGGACTTTAGCGATAGATTTTTATTATATTATATACATGTAGATACTTCATTAATGCCCGTTTTTTAAGGTTTTTTTGACACAGTTGTTGACTGGTTCTCGTTTTGACGTTAGCAAATCAAAATCGCTAATGAATAGATAAACAAACTCCTGTCAAAAACCTTCAGGAACTAAATAAAGTAAGACTAACAAATTAAGTGCAAGCTACCCGTTACCACTGAAGATTGAAATATTGACCCGACATAATAAAAGGAAAAAGTTAAATAATAATTAAAAAAAAATGAAACAGCTTTTCTAGCCGGCCACGTCAATCGCTTTTAAGTCACCTTCACTACAACTTTGTCTAGGACTTTAATAGCGGTAAGGTTTTAAACATGTTTTTATTTCACTAAGCAATTAGTGTCGCTTCGTTTGAGCAAACTTTTAATAAGACACTTGTCCGTTAAAAGCTCTTGGATTTTTGACACTCGGATTCTTGCGAAGATAAGACGGACTCGACTTCAAGAGATTGAATTAAGAGGTCGCGCCGGATGTGGAGCCAAATTAAAACTTCAAAAACGTCTTTTATTTTTCGTTGCCCCTCTCTCGGGGGCCTTTTACAACTTTGCGGGCCGCTTTTGATTTATTACTTTCCTCGGGTCGATAACAAAGAAAATTGTTTCAAACGCACAATTATCATCGAGCGTAATATCCAAAGAGTTTCGACGAACGCGTTAGTACCGAACGCCGGAACTGGGTTATCCTCGTAAACAAAAAGCGAAAGGTCAACATACCCATTGCGACAATTTTTGTACATAAAAATGTGACGGCACATTGTGTGACGATATTTGCCGGCTATAGGTCGGCCTTAAGCGTACTCCCAGGGGGTAGGAATAGCGGTTACGTGACGTCCGCACTCGAGGAACAAAAGGTTGACGTCAAATTATGAAGCCTTCGTGGATCTCATACAAACAATCCACTTGCGTTTGTATTTTGGAATGTAATGTAATGTTTTAATTGGGTTGCCATTATTAAAATATTAACCTAAGAATTTAAGATCTAAAGAGACTAACATAATATACAGTGTGTAACAAAAATAAGTGATAATACTTTAGGGTGTGTACGTGTTCCTTGTAGAGAGTTCACTGTGAAAGGAGCAGCGCTGAAAGACGATTTTTTTTACTTTTGTATGGGCAAGGGCCCGAGCGTCACGAGTTTCCCCATACAAAAGTGAAAAAAAAAATTTTGGTCTTTCAGCGCTGCTATTTTCACAGTGAAGTCTCTACATGGAACGCGTGCACAGCCTAAAGTATTATCACTTATTTTTGTTACACCCTGTATATCTGTAGGCCCTTGAATTATACATAACTAAGTTTTTCTTATTTGGCATCAGGTATATCACGGGCGTCCCCTTCGACGATGGATAGCTTTATCGATACAGAAAGTTCTTGCAGGGTTTTATTATATTAGGAGTTTCGAAGATTTCAGATTTACGTAATCTCACCTTTATCCCCTTTCTAGATATTTTAACGCATAATATATCACATTCGTGATAGTACTATTTTAAAATATCAAAGTCTTTCAAAGTTCCCTATCGATCATTTGAATATTATACTCGATACTATTATATAACACGAAAGCGGTGCATTGAATATTAGTATCGGATTTTCCATTATCATTTTAATCAATGTTGTTTCATACTGTGACGTCAACGAGTGCAATTTATTTTATAATTGGTTGGATAAAAAGTCATGAAAATAGCATCGCTTTAAATGCCAGTATCTACACCTGCACGCTAATCGTTTATTGAGTATTCTATCGTTGTATTAAGCTATCGAATATTACTCACCTATAATACAGAAAGGCCGCCTCAAAAATTTGAGGCGACCCATCGATCCCTGGTACCGTGACCTGCATCCTGATGACCACAGCCTTGAAACAAACGAGTTAAAATTAATAACACTGGCTAGAGTCTCCTACGTATTCTATTAAGTGTTTCCCCCGGGCAATAATGGTACACGATATAATAAATGGATCATAATGTCTGCGTCTCGCATACATAATCATGTCCTTGTTCAGCCGCGGTCCGTCCTATGTATAATAACTTAAAGTTATGCATAGTTAACTTGCACAGTGAAAAATTAAATAGAGCCGCGTCCGCTCGGAGCAGCCTTTACACAAAGTGCTTTTAATAAACTAACCTTATTAGCATTGTCATTTTAGAGCGGACTGTTATTACGGCCGTACATAATACGAATCTGCTCTATTAACTTAGTAAATATTGTTTGTAACCTATTTGAAGTCATCCAAATGGATTTTCAAAACTTAGAAATAGAAATACATCTCTATTGCAATCGGGAATTGTGGCGATCGTTCTATTAAAAGTTGTTTGAGTTTAGAGTTAAACTTAGTTAAAACGAAAATATAACTTCGAGTAAAGCATTTGTAAGGAATATTGGGAGAGAAAAGTAACTAAAAATAAATTTTCGCTTTTAATTTCTTTCTATGTAATAGGTTTGGGGTTGCTTAGTCAAATATTGATTAAGAAAACCCAAACCAAGTTCCTAACTGCTTCTCCAGCTTTCATTGTGTATTGCGTATTTATGTGTGTATGCGTATGACTCAAATTAATGAGGGACTCCTACATTTCAAAAGAACAACTGTTGATCCCGAAAGTTTAGTGTAAAAAGAAACTGGCTAGGGAGTAATGCCTTTGTTTCGGGTGGCATTATATACGACTCACTTGTGGAATGTAAAAGTGGACATTTGCCAAATATTTGTTTAAACTTGCCTTTGAATTATTATTTTTAGAGTACTCGCTGTCTGCTTATCACAGTTTATAGTAAGCTACAGATGTAAAGTACCGGGATAGAATTTATCGGGATTCGGAACAAATAACATTGGTTGATAACAGAAAGTACGTTAGGTGTATTTGAACAAAGTGTTCACTGTGTTTCCTATTTTTTGTTTTTAAAGCTTTGTAGGTCAAGCCTCAAAAAATATTATGACACGCAAAAATACGAGGCCATAAAGCTGGTTTAAACTAAATAACATGACGGTTGTAAAAGTATTTTTGCGCCGGCACAGTAATGTGTAGCGTTTATGTTTTTAACACTCATATTTTAGGTAAAAAAGGTTGTACTTACCTACGAGGTAAAAATTTTATTTTTATTTGAATGCTGAAAACTTTCATTTCTTACTCAGATATACACTCAATATCTTAAATGTTATAGTGGATTTAAGCATATTTAGTTGCATATTCACTCTTTTAACTTAAACTCTGTGATAAAGGTTCATTGATCTACGTGGGATCGATGCAACACTTGTGTTTGCTCTCAGTAGCGGCATAATGAAGTAGCGGCATAATGAAGTAGCGGCGGGCGGTCGTCTTGGCCGGGGTTCGCATGCACATATAGCCTGTTTCAACAGCTGTGCAATAATGTAAACAGACCCTAACCAATATCCATTGTATGACTACGAAAGGGTATTCTTATTTTTTCTTCACGTACCATGGAAATGTAATATAAAAAATATACCAAAATACTTTCATGACAATATGTAAAGCAAAGTCGGTTCATACTGTTTGCGATACTTTTTTAGATAGGGTAGTTTTGGGATGTGTAAAATTAGGGGAAAATATGTATAGTAAATGCTTGATAAGTAGATCAGACAAAGTCAATATTTTACAAGTATAGTTATACATTTTGGATCAGCATTGCATCCGTGCGAAACCATGACGGATCTCGTATTATAAAAACAACTTTAAACAATCGTGTACTCTAACAATTAGGTATAGCTTACCCACTTACTTTTGCACCATCTTATGCTAAATTTATGTACTCAAGTACTTAACTACTCTAGTATAGAAGTATAACTCACATTAAACACGCTACACTTAATTTATGCAACTTAAAGAACGTCTCCACAAATCAAGTGAAAGTTGTTTTCAGTGGGTGAACATAGAATGTTTCGCTTATGTATCTAGGCAACGGGCCAACGAATACTTATTAGATAAATCGCTGGATTAGCTGCCTGCCTTTGCGAAAAAATGTATTTTTGCGGTGCAGCTTAACGCTGAGTGGTTGGATTTGGCGAGCCGGTTACAATAATGCATTGAAAAATATTCCACTTGATTTATTTGCATATTTTAAGATTGGAATTTTTAAGAACCTTGACTTCATTTTTTCACGATTACACAATTTTTTAAATTCACGGAGCCATGTAACAATGAAAAGGGTCAGGTCACAATGAAACAACTTGTGTAAAAACAATACAAAAAGATATAGTCAAATAGTGTGATGACGGAACTTGATATTTAAATTTTGTATCCCATGAATCGTTACGTATCGTTTGGTATGAACTGACCTTGATTCTAATACAAGTAAAATAATCGGCCAAGTGCGAGTTAGACTCGCGCACGAAGGGTTCCGTACCGTTATAGAGAAAAAATGGGCCAAAAATTGTGTTTTTTGTATGTGAGCCACCCTTAATTATTTATTTTATTTAAATATTATTATTAATTATTAAAGTATATATTTTAAGGCCTTTGTGAAAATTTCAAGTGCCTACCTCTTATCATTATTGATTACGAGCAAAAAAGGCCAAAAATATCACGTTTGTTGTATGGGAGCCCCCTTTAAATATTAATATTATTTTGTTTTTAGTACTTGTTGTTATAGACGCAACAGATATACTCAATCTGTGAAAATTTCGGAAGTCTAGCTATAGCGGTTCTTGAGGTACATCCTGGCGACAGACAGACAGACAGACGGACGAATAGACGGACAGACAACGAAGTCTTAGTAATAGGGTCCCGTTTTTACCCTTTGGGTACGGAATCCTAAAAATTAGGAAATTACCTTAAAAAAAATTCAATAGCGAACCACACCACTACAACAGTCTCCATATAGAAAAGTACTATCCCAGCCTTAGCTTCGTATTCTTCGATTGTAGAAAACACCGACAGCGACAGGCACATGAACACCATTAGGAACCTGAAAATATATTACAACTGTACTGCTATGCTGATTACACAATACACATAGATGCAGCGACCATATTGTTAATATATCTATCTTCTATCTTCTTCTTCTATGTATATATATATATATATATATATATATATATATATATATATAAAACTCAAGAGTGACTGACTGATTGACATAGTGATCTATCAACGCACAGCCCAAACCACTGGACGGATCGGGCTGAAATTTGGCATGCATGTAGATGTTATGACGTAGGCATCCGCTAAGAAAGGATTTTGATCAATTCCAACTCCAAGGGGTTCAAATAGGGGATGAAAATTTGTATATAATAATACTTCTTAACGCGAGCGAAGCCGCGAGCAAAAGCTCGTTGTATATATAAAACTCAAAGGTGCTCGGGCCGCACCTACGTAGTGCTTCGTGCTTAAAACGATACCATAGGACGATCTGCGTGTATCGTCCAATGGTATCGTCATAGCACGAAGCTTCGGACGATAGACGCATGTGCGGCCGCGGCATGAAAGTTGTAGGCAATATAATATATAAAAACTATACTCCACTCGGGCTAACTTGTCGCTAGCGGTCATTGACTCCCTGTCAAAAACTTGTCATTTTTCATATAAAACCACGATTGATAACATCTGACACTTCATTGTTAATCGCGGTTTATATGGAAAATGACAAGTTTTTGACAGGGAGTCAATGACCGCTTGCGACAAGTTAGCCCGAGTGGAGTATAGTACCAAGAAACATAACGTTCGTATAACATAATATGTTTTTCCTGTATCTTTCACACTTTAAACGAAACGACATATTGTTCAGTTTTTTGGCAACTTTATGTTTTCCGACAGTATATTATAAGTTTATGATGTTTTCTGATTTTTAATTTTATTCTGTCTTTGAATTAAAGCAGACAAAGTTCATTCACCCTAGTACTTAGTATTAATATAGATATCTCTATATCACTGGTTGTTTGTATACAGTAAAACTGCTGAGTCGTCCGTAGGAACTTTCCCGCTGCTACAAATCACCTTGTCTGACTAATACTGGCTATATTTCGCCCTAAGCGGGCTTTCTAATACAAACAATGCAAGCAAAACACCAGCTAGCCGAAGCATATATCGTGATATCTGCTTTCGTATGTGTAATTTACTTGCCAGCGCGACTGTAGAGCTGTTAGCTGATATTTCAATTACAGTACAGTGAGCGCCACGAAGTTTGAAACTCTGTGTCATGAAGGACGTAAATTCACCTGGATTGTAGGACAATTTTAATGAAGAATTACCAGCTACTTGCCTGCCACACACACACACACACACACACACACACACACACACACACACACACACACACACACACACACAAATGACGGTAATGAATTAACAAATTCCGCGACCGAAACCCCTAAACACATTTTATTTGTAACATCAAAAACAAGGAAAACCCACAATGTTTCATGACATACTTAGATTATAAAAGTTTCCTGATTCTCTTTCGAACAACAGAAATTTGGTTGTTTACGTTATTTATCACAACACGGGAATTGAAGACAACTGAAATTGTAGATGATTAAAACTATTATCTGTTATGAGACTATTATTTATGTTTCATGATATATGACAGAAACCTCAAATTTATAAGCACTTTGAATAAAAATTCTAAAAATAAATTAAGTGTACAACGTTACGAAGACTTTCAAAGTAAAAAAATATCAAAGCCAACAGACTTTATAAGTTGATGAGTTATCGATCATTTCCTTCATACAGTTTGCAGAAGTGACGTACTTAGATTTTGTACCGAGCGGGAAATTAAGCGAATTAGTAAATTGACTTGTGAGAGTTGGTATGGAACTTCGTATTGCAGATTAGGCCCCCTAACCCCCGCCCCAAAACTTTACACGTGTAGCAGCGCTACGGGCTACGGCGCTACGAGATTCGTAGCCTGCGTAGCGCGAGCTACGCGCTTTTGAGCAAGTATGAGAATAAACAAACTTAAACTAATAAAAGCAATGTAAACGATTTTGTTATTTATACGTTTTAGAATCAAATAAATATTTCAAGTTTTGTATAGGTTTAAGCGATTTATCATAAATTATCATTGCAAATAAATTAATTACGAGAAATGAATACAGTTCCAAATTATTCAGACCGTAAGCCTAATCCGTTAAAATAATAAACGAACTCAAATTGGTTAAATCTCTATCAGAATAACAATTTAATGCTGGTTCGTGAAATATTTTATCATAGATTAATATGATTTATACCGACCGAATACGGCTTTAAAAGTTCTTTACCCAAGGGACTTCGTAACTGGTATATCCATATAATTACTTTAATAACTCATGCAGTGGATGTTTATTAAATCCGGAGCAGCACAAAGTCATTAAATGCAGGAGGCGTGACGTGAGCCGCTCCACAGCACGGGGAGGAGTCGGGTATTCCCCGGCGTGTCTTCTTACACTCTCACATTATGCGGGATGATAATATGACTTGCATCATTTCCCCTGACACTTTACTTATGAACTATTGATGGAGCGGCGTAGCTAGAGTCAAACTACTTATGAATTGTAAAATTGCCTTTCAATATTAAAGTGTGGCGAGGGAGTGAATTTCTTGAATAATCTCGGTTTGCATTTGCAGTTTTGGGTTTATGTACTTAACATGACGTTTTGACCTAAACCAAATTGAATTCGTGCTCGTGAACTTTGACCTACTGCATAAACCTAACATAAATAGTAAGTTAGACTGATATTCAGAATAATGACATGTAAACTTTTAGGTCGTTGCTTAGGGTAAACAGAAGATATTATGTATTAAGGTATTAGGTAATAAATAGTAATTATAATACTCACACAATCATATGATATAAAACAGCCTTAGCACCCCGGGGTCGTTCGAGGAAATTGTAGAACTTGGACTGGAGGCGTCGGTAGCGCGCGTCCCGTCGCGTGGCGCGGTAGCTGAGCGGCTTGCCCAACAGCGACATCCGCGGCGTCGCCAGCCGGTCAACGCCACGCTTACTACACTCACTGCAAACAACAACCGCATGTTAATAGATATATAAAGGTAGCCAGTTGGTGCCGAGGACGAAGGAGTTATAGTAGAGGAGCGTACCCAAACAGTACTAGGCGATACGGCGAGCGACAAGACTCCTGAAATTTATTATGATGATGCGCGCACCAGAAGCGTAGCGTGCCTCAATGAGGACCCGTAAAAATATGTTTAGGAAAAGTTAAAACGTACGACGTTACGTATCCGCGTCGCCCTGGGGCCCCGGCGTGTAATTGATACGCCTATAGATACGCCCGTAGCTACCTACGCCCCTGGCGCGTCCGTGCTCTGTCGCTTTATAATTTGTCATCATCGCGCTACATAATTTTGTACAAAGTATTGCGTCATTATTATTCTATAAATCATACGCGGTGTCGCTTAGTGCGGTCGCAAAGTAATTGTTACATAGGGGAATTTTAGAGGAGACAAATTATTTACATAGAGCGGGATCGTGCTTGTTATACGAACTCGAATAGGTACCACTACGTTACAAACAGAGATACGAAAAACAGAGCAATCGAATACCGGTAATGGCACTCAGAATGAGATACAATAGCGGGAATGTATCCACATCTCACTAAAGTGACGTAATCGTGAACGACAAACAAGCAATTGTCGCTTGTCACTCCTAGAAACAAACTGAAGTAAGTAATGAAGTTACTACAGATTATAATTGATGATGTTTTGAAAGGTTTATATTAATTATACTGCTTAGTGAAACAATTTTATACATTCTCATAAATTAAACCTCTGTGGCTCAGTTGGTGGGATGTTGGTAGCTCTAGCCGGGGGTCGCGGGTTCGAATCCCGCCGACGGAACAAAAAGTTTTCAAAGTTCCTGGGTATTGGATGTGTATTAAATATGTGTATCATATAATAATATACGTGGGAGAGCCATGCTTCGGCACGAATGGGCCGGCTCGACCGGAGAAATACCACGTTCTCACAGAAATCCGGCGTGAAACAGCGCTTGCGCTGTATTTCGGTCAGTGAGTGAGTTTACCGGAGGCCCAATCCCCTACCCTATTCCCTTCCCTAATAGGGGAGGGCCCTATTACCCTATTCCCTCTTAAAAGGCCGGCAACGCACCTGCAGCTCTTCTGGTGCTGCGAGTGTCCATGGGCGACCGAAGTTGCTTTCCATCAGGTGACCCGTTTGCTCGTTTGCCCCCCTTATTTTCAATAAAAAAATGTATAGTAACTATAAAAGTATTAAATATATTTCCGTTGTCTGGTACCCGTAACACAAATCCTTCGGGTACTTAGCACGGGGCCAGACTGATGGGACGTCCATAGATAAAAAAGAATATTCGTTGTACCGATGCATGCTTAAGTACCTAAGTAGAAAATACCATTTCTTCGTGAAATATAATACTTTAAAGTGTTTCTTTTGTCTTACGTAGTAGGTATATTTTCTATTTATGATTATTTCAGCCAGTTCAGCTGTCGTGACTCGTGTCAGCCACTATTGCGGTAACCTGCATTGCGACCGCTTGTCCGGTTGCCCGCAAAAAATGAATTTTAATTTCATTTCTATTCGCACTCAAAGTTCTTGCTGACGTTCGCTATATCAAAAGAGATTTATCCAGCAAACCTTCGAAAATAAAAAAAATGTCGTAGAACGTGTACTTCACAGTATAATATTATACAGTAAGAGTCGCGGTATCTACTGATTCACATACTTCTCATATTACTGGCAGATTATTTTTATTCTTAAATAAAATAAATAAAAATAAAAATTGTTTTATTTCTGAATAAATTTTAATCAAATATTTTCAGAATGTTGAACTACATGTTGCCTACCACCGGTTCGGGAACTAACCCGGCGAGAAGAACCGGCGTAAGAAACTCGCACGGGCCACTTTTTAGTAAAAAAGTGGAAAATTTGTCTTTTAAAAAAATAAAATTTACAATGTAAATAACTTAATCTATACAATATGAATACACAATTGTAAGTCACATATAATAAATGTAGAAGCAGCCTTGCAAGCAGCCATCCTACTCCCAAGATGTGCTATCGTTTAGGAAATCTTTGACCGTATAGTAGGCTTTGGCACACAAACGTTCTTTAATTACTTTTTTAAATTTATTAATTGATAGATTTTGAACGTTTTCCGGGATTTTATTGTAAAGGCGTATACATTGACCTTTAAAAGATTTACTTATTTTGCTAAGTCTGATCACTGGTATTTCCAGCTTGTGCCTATTTCTAGTGTTTCTACCGTGACTATCACTTTTTGTTTTAAATTTAGTTAAATTCTTTCTAACATACAATACATTATCCAAAATGTATTGAGAAGCAACAGTTAGAATACCAATTTCTTTAAACTTTTCTCTCAGAGATTCAAAAGCTGACATTTTATAAATTGAGCGTATAGCTCGCTTCTGCAGCACAAAAATTGTATTGATGTCGGCAGCGTTTCCCCATAAAAGGATACCATAAGACATTCTACTGTGAAAATAACTAAAATAAACTAGTCTTGCCGTGTCTTCATCAGAAATTTCCCTAATTTTTCTGACTGCATATGCTGCAGAACTGAGCTTACCTGCAAGATTAGCAATATGAGGACCCCACTGTAATTTACTATCTAATGTAATGCCTAAGAATACAGTGGAGTCCACCAAATTCATTTTCTCATCATTTAATAGTAAATTGGTTTGAACTTGCCTAACATTGGGCAAAGTAAATTTTAAACATTTGGTTTTCTTAGAGTTTAAAAGTAAGTTAATAACATTAAACCAATGTACTATTTTTGAGAGAGCACTATTTACCTCGTCGTAATTTGACTGCCGTCGCTTCACTTTAAAAATAAGTGAAGTGTCATCAGCAAAAAGTACTATCTCATTATCCTTAACTAGATAAGGTAAGTCATTAATGTAGATGAGAAAAAGAAATGGTCCTAAAATGGATCCCTGTGGTACACCTAATTCTATTTTGGTCCCATTGGATCTTTTACTATTAACTTCAACCCTTTGAGTCCTATTTTTGAGGTAAGAAGTCAAAAGGCTGAGTGCTGAGTCCCTTATGCCATAGTGGTGCAATTTTTTGACTAAAGTAGCATGCTCGACACAGTCAAATGCCTTAGAGAGGTCACAAAAAATACCTAAGGCATCCTGTGACTCCTCCCAAGCTTCAAATATGCTACAAAGAAGACCTATACCAGCATCCGTTGTGGAACGACCCTTAGTAAAACCGTATTGGTTATTGTGTAATAAATTATTTAAATTAAAATGTAACAGTAATTGCTGTAAAATTATTTTTTCAAATATTTTACTAAGAGTCGGTAAAATCGAAATAGGCCGGTAATTAGTCGGATCTGATTTAATTCCCGCTTTAAATAAAGGTACGACCTTACTTCATTAAGTCAGGAAAAACACCACTCTTAATGCAGTCATTGAAAATTATTGCCAGATGAGGAGCTATGATGTCAATTATCGATTTAATAATTTTTGTAGACATGCCCCAGAGATCAGTAGTATTTTTAATATTCAACAATTTAAAGGTATCAATAATATCTCTAGGGCTAATTTCCCTAAACTTGAAATTGACATCACATTCCTTTACATTGTCTCTGAGTAGCTTTTCAGCAGCTTCTGGTGAGGATATACTACTAACATAATATTGTTTCTAAGAAAGCTTACAAATAATCTAACGGTCTCATAAGGCAAATAAATAAGATGCATCAAAATATGTTTTAATAAACTGTAGACATCATTATATGTTAGTAGTTTAGCCTTTACCCTGAGTTTGTAAAATATATTTAATACGTGAAGAAAAATATTTAATCGTAGCATCACGTGTGACATGAATATAATATAACAGGATCAAAACAATCTTTATAAGTACTATAATTTTTAACATTATATGTGGATGTAATAAGAATGTGTGAATTCCATCCATATTTCCTAAATATATTCTATATATTTTAGTAGAACATCCTGTAAGCAATTTTAGCTGAAGTATTACAATATTTTCCTTTAGCAATAATAGTTGAGGAACGGATCAAAGAAAATATATTGAGAAAAATATTGTAAAAATTAAATAACGTTTAAAGGAAGTTAAATGGCTAATAAAGTAGTTATGGCAGAACTTCGTTCATCATTCTAAAAACCAAACGATATACATATCATAATTTGCCAAATTTCTATTTTATTTCCAATATTCACTATAAAGAATTTCTTCCGATACGCAAAAAAATCAACTCAAAAACAACGTTCCCTCCAAAACTTTTGAGAATTTATAACGTTGTTACCATTATAAATTCATTGTTATAAACAATATTAATTGACAGCAATTTATTCAAGTTCAAAATATTATGATTCAGTTAAGTCTTCGGAGTTAATACCGCCTTAAGAAATAATATCCCCTAAGCGGCTTATTTTGCGAGATCTTTTGATACAAACTTAAAGAGCAAATAGACAAGCACAAAAGATATGAAGATTCATTTCTCTCAAAGTCTCGTAGGCACTTCAAATCTAAATGTTGTGCTTAGGATTGTCAAACGATGCGAAGATATAAGAACAATGAGGATTTTTTTAAATTTCTAATATATTATTAGTCACCTTTTAGTAAACCTAACTAGCCCAATAATTGTTAAGGCTAGTCGACTATACATAATATTATGTATAATTTATATTGTTATATTTTAAGTTGAAAATAATATTATCAAGACTAAAAACAAATCTTATTACTCCAGAAGAATTTATAAGTAAAAATTAATTTCTATATTAGTGAATAGGTAATCTATCAGTGCCACAATGATAATAATTATGTGGGTGGACACTGGACGCGTTGCGAAAATGCTTAATTCACATATTAATGCTTCACTCTCTAAACAATATGCCAGTGAATGTGGACTATAATTGCTCTATCTCACGATAAACGATAAATCTTAACAAAGTGTTTGCTTGTTGTCTCATCAGTTTCGTTGCGTGGTTAAACTCTAATTTGTTTATTTCTGAATAATTTTGGACATTTTAGAACTTATGAGTCGTTAGCGAAATAAACAAAATATTCAGTCGTACAACAGTTTCGTTTTGATTAAATTAAATTTGGTAGAAAATATGCCACTCCGAAATGTAGTTCTCTTCACGGACCTCGCATAATGGGCCCAGGTCAACTTGCACCGTAATTTGCCTACCGAATTTGCCAAATCTCAACTACCGCGCCACTCTTGTTTGAGTTTCTTTTTGTATGCAGTCGCTGTGTATACTTCATTTTAATTTAAGCGCCAGTTAATCTAAAGCTCGGCATAGCGCATTCATTCTTATGCATTTGACAACGATTGAATTTTTATTTTTAAACCAAAGCAGCGATACGGTCAACTAAAAATGTAATGTTGCCAACGAATTTGTGTGCGCAAAATGACATGGAAATATACGAAATATATAATAAGGTAAAATGAATCCAGTAAGTTTAAAGCTTATTTTCGAACAAAAGCATAAATATCTACTAGATAAAGTTGTGTAATAATAAATTTACCTCTAAATAAATAAAGATTTTATCACAATATGTTACTTACAAAACGAACAATAGTATTTGTTGAAGACATATACAATACGTTCTAAAGAGTATTATCGCAATTAGCACTGAGATATTAACATTGTGTTTGAACGTGCGTCTTCACAGAATGACAACTGCGAAACTGCGGGTTGTGTGTTGTGGTGTGGTGTGTGGTGATCATCTTGACAATGTTTTATATAACAAAAATATGGCTTACAATTTAAGAGTTTCTTTTGTATAGTATGTAGCATAATAGACTTTGTTTTTAATCTTTTGATCTAATCTTGAGAGTACCGAAGTGCTGTTCAAAGTGTTTTCATAGTTTAGTGCTCTCAGTTTTATAATCTTTGTTTTATAGGATTTTGATATCGAGTACCCGTCGTCGTTGAAACATTGATTAGAGGGTTCGATTTTTTAATATCATTTTCTTAATACACATTTATCCTTCATAATCCGTAGCGCCGGCGGCAGATCTATTGTCTTGTTTACTACTTAAGACACACACACAACGAAAGAATTCTGAATACGCAGTATTGTGATCTTGCTGGGACGTCGTAAGGAGCGACTATACAAAATATATCTTCGAATAACCTACAAAGCAATAAACAGAGCAAAAATCTGTATTATGTCCATTTGCGTTAATAACCTTCGTATTTCTTTTATCCGGCCTCGGAATAATTCGGTTAGAAATGTAATAGGTCATGTGGGTTTTATGGCGCGTGCAGACTTCAGGTAGCAGTTTTAATTGCACTAGCAGACGGAGCTTAATTAATGGCTGTAGTGGATAACGACCGGGCTGCGGTGTCAACATCTTTATTCATCCAGTAACAATCGCGGCGCCTCGCCGTCTCTGTGTCTTCGCCCTCGGCCCCTTTGAGTGGTTACGCAATAGTCCCTATGATTACACGATTTGTATATTCCCCAAATTAGGACCGGGACACATAAACACGATACGACGTCGTGTCGTACCACGATGCGACGTTGCGTCGTGGGAATCTATGACGAGCATCGTAAAAAACTACGTCGCGACATCGTAGCGTGCCACGATACACGGCACGATGTCGCGTCGTATTTCTACGATGGGTTCCTGTGTCAGTGTCACAGTTGTTATTCAAAATTCAAAGATGACTCATCGTAAATTTCTACGACGCGACGTCGTGCCGTGTATCGTAGCACGTTACGATGTCACGACGTAGTTTTTACGATGCTCGTCATAGATTCCCACGACGCAACGTCGCATCGTGAAACGATGCCGCATCGTGGTACGACACGACGTCGTGTCATGTTAATGTGTCCCGGCCCCTACGTATTCGTCGAACTAAATAAGGATACAAATCGAGTGATTAACCATAAAACATACAATGTACAACATAAAATTACAAGAATAAGGTCAAACAAAATGATGTTTAAAGTTTATTACTGACTAGTGACTACTTACAGTGTTTTACAGCCGATAACTTTAAATTTTAATGATTACTTATCCATATTAACAGTTTAGAAGATATTATATGTTTTAGCTTCTCCGCGCCCTAAAACAGGGACTTATAGATGTGTTTTGGTGTGGAAATAGATGATAAACATGTCGAGAAAAAGGAAGAGCAAAGTTGAAAAAGTAGGGTGCCTCCTACACGTATATCTGAAATTATAGAAAATGATGTCGTCAGATAAAATATGTTTCAGTGCGTAGAACATTTTCATTTCACGAGCGTAGCTGCAAAATTATTTGATATTCTTAGTTCTTTTTAGAATTATACAAAATAATTTATATATAAATGTTATATATTTAATTTATATATCAAATATCTTTTGACAGTGTATTATTTCTTTCTTTCTAACTAAATTGATTTTCACTTTCTTTACAAGAAAATCTTTCTTTACAAAAGTTCGAAAGCGTTTGAAATACACGCACACTCCTGGATTCCACGTTGTTTTGGAGTTTGGACCATTTTGTGATTGGAGGTTTTTTTCACTAATGCTATTTTAGTAACGTAAAGGAAACTATTGCAATTTATAGATTGTAGATTTGAAATTAACGTAGATGGACAGATATGGACATAATGTGTCCTTTCATGAAGGTTTTTATGTCAAATAGAAATGCTGAGTGTTTGATTCATGTGAAATAACTACATCGCAGAATTATTTATTCAATCTATTTGTCGCTATGGTAATTTTCGATCAATTAAGATATATTCAACAGAAATCTGTGCCAAGTTTTTAATTGTCTATGCTAATTTTGTATATTTGCTTTCGAATATAGGTCTCAAAAACAGAATTAATTTCATCTGTACAAATTTATGGATGAATAAATTAAATACTAACTAGACAATATTTTGTATCACGAAGGTGATAACTAAAGAATAAAGCTTCCATTTAATTTTATTGTTTCAACACGAAATGAACATAAAAACGTTAACAAAAGGACATTAAATTTTACTTCGGTAACATTGCCTTAATATACTACAGTCGTAAGGACAGGCTCTAGTGTGTCTAAATGGCGTTAAATTTCGTTACGACATGACTCTTACTAGTAAAATTGGTTAAAATATTCATTTCTCGTTTTTTCGCTTTAGAAATTTAACTTTTCTTGTTGTAAATATTCATTTCATAAATTCATTAAAGGCCATAGTGTTTGTAAGGCCGCACTCGATCAAGCACTTTTGATATTTCAATAGGCGTTAATAACGAGCGCGCAATAATATATTATGTATGTGGATTCTCACCCGTGATTCTCAACTTAACCTATAAATCTTTTTTATTAATATTTAATATATCGCTGGGTCGTTGTCACAGAACCATTAGTGAAATTGGACGGAAATTTAATTAGCAGTTGCTATGAAAATCACAAGAAGTCAATAATTTTAATTACTTACATAATTAAAATTATTGACTTGTAACAAAACTAAGTGAAAATACCTTAGGGTGTGTATAAGTTCCGTATATAGAGTTCACTGTAAAAGTAGCAGCGCTGAAAGAGCAATTCTTTTTACTTTTTTATGGGAAAACTCTCAGCTCAGCTCAGCTCAGCAGATCTTTCAGCGCTGCTACTTTCACAGTGTACTCTTTACATGGAACACGTACATCCTATGCATCCTAAAGTATTATTACTTAGTTTTGTTACCTGTATAATGTTAATACAAATTATAATTACGCACTAAATCAACAATACAATACCGGCCAAGTGCGTGTCGGGCCACGCGCAATATAGGGTTCCGTAGTACCGCTAGTTTTTGATAATTTTTGTATGGTCAATGAATGTACATTTATAACGTCTTTTACACTACTAATAACATAATTTCAGTTTCATTCAAAGGAATTTGAACGAAAAGTTCCTTTATACTTCGCCGAAATTTTTTTTAGCTGATCGACTATTATTCAAAAACTTAAGAAGCCTTCTTAGCCGTGACAATTTTTCTTTTAAACTCAGCATATACTTTATCCAAAAATATAGACTGTTTTATTTGTAGGACAATATTACTCTTAAATTATATGACTATTAATCTATCAACATACATCAGCTCGTTAGGGTTCTGTAATCAACAAAACTTGGTTGACTACTGAACCTTAAAACGGAACCCTAACAAGCTGATTTTTTGTATATTTTGATAGGTTAATAGATATATAATTTAAAAGTAACATTGTCGTACAAATAGAACAATCCATATTTAAGGACCATCAAGTCAAAGTATGAAATCCTTTCTATTTCTGTTAGCTACCACTTTCAAGATTTTTCGCAGATAAAAATGTCGTTCGTCTTATCAAAATGAAACTACTCACAAAAAATTTTCTTGTTAGTAATAAAACAAAAATTGTTCTACGGCTCCCGTACTATAATTTAAATCAGCTAAATAATATTCTTTTCGAATGAAAATTAGATTAAAATATTCTAGTCCTTATGAATTGATTCATGCCTGTAAAATTAAGGTCTCGTTTTAATTTAACTCCTTTCACTTTCATTATTACGAAAATCAGGAAGGGTAATAATACTAGATCGACAATTATTAACTTTAACGGATGTCGGTAAAATTGGCACACAAGATTTTCAATTACCGACGTACAGTCTAGTGGAAAGGGATAAAAAACGAGTAAAGCTAAATACATACTTGTTACTTTTACAATTGATAGACAGTAAACAGCACATAAAATATTTACTGCTCTGCCCACAAATCTCTGTCTGTAAAATCAGCCGCTACAGAATTCGTTTGATGAAATTTAAATCAGTTACAGACACGTTTAGAGTGGCATCGACTATTAGGATATAAACACAGAATTAATATCGTCTCAAATTATAAGACTAACATGCGAAAATAAAAATTTTACTACGTAACACGGCATATGACCACACGAGATTCACTATTTGTACTTCTACTAAACTCATTTCACTTAACTTCCTATAAAAAGCGTATGGTTCAATATACGCGAGGAAGAGTAAAGAGTAACAACACTTTGTATTTCAAGCTTAAGAAGCGTTAACACTCAATAAAGCAAACTACACAGAGTGGACTAAACAGAATTTGCGACATTACCTTCACTGCCTTCTGAAAACAAAAAAGCAAACTAGAGTCTAGACTTCGAGTTATTTGTATCTTGAAGCACACAAACAAAGCAATTAAGCACTAGATACGAAGCTTAGGCTTGTGTTAGTAGCACATTTACGACAATTTGGTGTTGGGTTCATAATTATACGCGAGTTCGGTGGAATAGTAAGAGTAAGTTACTGCCGACGGAGTTAAAATATACGACAATGATAGGAATTAAACTTGTAAGGTAATAATTATTGTAAGAGTAATGAAGTTACATATTTTATATAGGTCAATTTGAATTTTATCGGTTAACAAATTAATCGTTTAATTTTAGTTATTCCCAATCCTTTCGAAATGGAATAATACGAATTAAAAGATAAAATAAATATTTTTACATTACCACCCCTCATTTCTCCAAAAGGACATTCATTGGGTAGGTCCATTCCTTTTACCATTATGATATATTAAGGCCATAATTTAATAGATAAGGATGTTTCCATAAAAAGTCCAGTCCTAGTTTTCCCCAAGTATTTCCCGTTTTCGTAATAAACAGGCTATGTAACATTCTATAGCTCCTTAAATCTTACGACTTGTTCCAGATATTAGTGCGCTCTATTTTTTAAAGAATAATAAACCACTACCACAATTTGTTTTTTTTTTTTATTTGCTTTGGTAATGAATAAATCTTTTTATGATTATGCGTGTATGTACTATGCTCTGGTAAATTAGTTATTGTAGATTTGTACTTACGTGGAAATTGTATTTTTATTTCTTATGAGGAAAAATGTATTCGTTAAGGAGGAAACATTATTCAATGCGTAATTGTCTCATATTGTTCGGTTATCGTATAACCCGACTGCGTCTATTTTCCCTGTTGTGTTGACATTTTGCTTATAAATCGTGTATGGTTATTATGTTGATATTGTTTGTTTCTTTTGTGGCGACGCGTCGGTGTTATGTTGTTTTATGTCAAGGGAACTCTACATAAACATAACATATACTCATTATAACCGAGCGAGGGAGACGTAATTACTATAATAAACGCTCTTTTAATACGTCGTTCGTCACATAAAATTAATGAAAAATGAAAGAAAGTTCAACAAACCGGTAAAATTGTGACAAAAGCAATTGTTTATAAGAAGAAGGTAAACAGTAAATAAGGGTAAGAGAGTTATCAGTGTAACGACTTATAAAATTGTGATAACAAAAACCTATTTCCTTTTAGAAAAAAAAGCGATGTTATGCTTAATCCTCTTTGTGACATTTGGTAACTTTGGGCTTCACGTGATGAACGTGATGAATGGAATCATTATTGTGCAAGTTTGTTCTGAGACGTTATTTTGATGATGATGATAAAAAGTGGTCAAAACTGGTCTTACCGCTCCAGAAATAATCTGGACAGACAAAAAGTACATTGTGTTTTTGGCGCCATTTTAATTTGCATTAAATAAATACTTAGCTTCCAAATTAATGTTATTCTTCTATTTTATTTACACTTTGTATATATTATTTTTATTATAAAGTTATCAAAGTAACTAAGCTAGAAACTTTTGGAAATATTTAAAGAGACGAAGCTCTTAATCAAAATGTTTAACTTTTTGAAACGAAAGTTTGCTTTTCCCGAGGTAACCCTGGCAACCGCTTGAAGGAAAAGCAATAGATACCGTGTGTATTTAGATTTACATAAAGGTTTGTTAAATATTTAGCAAAATAGTACTACTCTGATAATAATATCGAGTAAGTAATAAACTCATTATAACACAAAAACGGGGCCCCATAACATGCCATATAGTATAATTAAATAATTTCATTACCAGTGTTAGGTAATAATTTGTATAATTTTGTCCTTGTAGCCTAGAATTCTAATAATTCTAATAAAGTCCTCGCAACGGGTAAAGCGAGTGAAATAGTTTTCCTCGAGTTCGCGAGTATCACAGATCTTAATTCGAGTATTATTAAACTAGATTCCGCAAACAATGTTTAAAGCTTGGAGCCAAAATACATAAATAGTATCTCAAAGTATCGTTCCGTGGGCGTTCCTATCATCGCGCGGGGAACTTTGTCTCCGGTCGGCATATTTACTCGTACGCCGTTCACACCAGCCGCAAAAGCAAACTTGTCACGATAATATTCTGGAAACACGCGACTATATTTATACTTCGCAGTGGAAACAAACTTTAACGGACAGTCCGTATTTTCATTACTTAACAATGACTGCTTTTGTAGTCTGTTTGTTGTATAAATACGACATTCGAACACGAAAACGCCCGCATTTTTAAGTGGATTATCGTGACTTGCCAACTACAATTGAAGACGTGAGTGGAAGAATCGAACAAGTAACATTTCGTAACATGCAGACAATAACTCATTCTTTCCCGTATTATTTTCACTAGCTATTTGACCGAGCTTAGCTCGGTATTCGATAAAACACGAATAAAATGACATTTTCTAAAAATGATTCCTAGCTAGATCGATTTATCGCCCCCGAAACCCTCTATAAAGTGTGTAACAAAAATAAGTGATAATACTTTAGGGTACACAGTGAACTCTATACAAGGAACACGTACACATACGTGTTCCTTGTAGAGAGTTCACTGTGAAAGTAGCAGCGCTGAAAGACCAATTTTTTTTTTTACTTTTGTATGGGGAAACTCGTGACGCTCGGACCCTTGCCCATACAAAAGTGAAAATTTTTTTTTGTCTTTCAGAGCTGCAACTTTCACAGTGAACTCTCTACAAGAAACACGTACACACCCTAAAGTATTATCACTCAATTTTGTTACACACTGTATACTAAATTTCATGAAGAAATCAAGAATTGCTCGTTTATAAGATATTCTTATATCTTGAAACGAGCATTAGGTAAGTTACAAATTAAAACTTGTAACTTACCTACTTCATAACCTAACTAATATGTCTGGCTACACATAATCCACAATTTTTCTATTTCAAATTATCTTTCCGGCCCTAAAGTCTTTATTTAAGCAAAAAAACGTCTTCCACTCACGTCTTGAATTTAATTTTATTGTGGTTAAGTTATAATAATGTAAAAAGAAAAAAAACAATACTGTACAACATTTTATTTTACAAGCTCGTGAATTGTAATCGTCTCTTTTATTTCTTTGCCAAAATTAAAGAGCACTCATAACGCCGCAAAATTCTCTACGAATACTTAACTGCTCCATCTTAATTAATACCGGCCGTCAACTCCTTTCTTTACATTTGATTCAAATCGTAAACATCCTTTTGTCGTCACACAACAGGGTCCCCTCGTGGGGTATCGTATATCGTTGTTTGCTCGGCGACGCGAAACAGGTCGGAGTACAATAATGAAACTTAATTATTGCCGTCGGATACGTCGTTATCTTGGCAATCATGAAACTGATACATTTATTTGCATTCCGACAATAGAGACTGGCGTCCGCGGGCTATACATACACATTAGCAGGATACAGCCGTCCGCCGCACGTTATCGACATCTACGCCGCGCTGTGTTTCGTAATGAGCTCTAGTGATATCATCGTCAGACTCAACTTACTGTTAAATACCCGTATATTATGTAACAATGTAAAATATAAATTCATGAAATGTAAAAAAATAAGCCGTATACGACTTTTTTACCTTTTCCGTTCCCTCTGTATCTTTTTTTTCAAAAAGATCCTTAAAAACAAATAAAAGTATGTGAAGCACAGATTCACTTACCTACTTGATATTTAATAAAATAAAAGTCTATAGAAAATAATACAGTCTAGATGTGATTCAACGTATTTACTGAATCGGATTTTATTTTAAAAATCTGAGCAAGCTTGTCGTGCAATAAACGGTGCTCACTTTATACAGACTCCCATTTCTTGAGTCAGTTTCATGCCAGCCGATAGCGATTTTTTCACGTTCACTGGATATTTTGTAGAAATAAAATTCCGTTTTGTGAAAGCCTTTCAAAGAGTGTTCTTCTGAACGGTCTGATTTAACTTGTCAATTCATTCTGAACATTTAAATTCTAAGCGTTGTATAACATTTTCATCATTCATAGATTTTTCCTACATTTCGTGTAGGTATATGTGAAAATTTAGACCATTTTTGAAAATCTAAAGAATTTATTGATGACAGTATTATATACAAAATATTTATAAAATATACTCACTGAATACTGAGGCGCATAATTATTTAGTTTATAATATTTAAAGTGAAAATTAATGGACCAAGAGCCTGCGACGGTCAGAGTGACCAGACCTTCCTTCGTTTCGGAAAGCTGAAAGTTTACCTGTTTGTGACCTTTACAGAGGTAAGAACGACCAGCAACTACCGGACCTTCGAGAAAGAGTAAAGCTCAATTTCATAGCTTATATTCTTCGTGGTAATTGGATGAATGTCATCTTCCAGTGTCGGAAATTTCTGACAGTTACTTTCCACAGCTAGTCAATCCTCAAAGTCTAATACCGGTAACTGTCAAAAACGACCGGCACTGGAAGACGAGATTCATCCACTTACCGCGAAGAATATAAGCTATGAAATTGAGCTTTACTCTTTCTCGAAGGTCAGGTAGACCTTCAGAACTGGATACCTCCTAAAGTAACCGTGACCGAAACTCCATAGTTGCTGGACGTTATTACCTCTGTAAAGGTCACAAACAGCTAAGTTTCGGCTTTCCGAAACGAAGGAAAGTCTGGCTATCGCAGGCTCTTACCCTAAAAACACTGAAAGGTACTGCGATCAATCACAAGTGAACGGGTTAAAGTATTCAAAACGGTATTGTATCACGTCATTTAGTAATTTGGCAATTTATCTGGCCCATATTCGCAGATAATATGGCGCTGCGGTGCACGCACGTCGCTCGCCGCGCCGTTATCACGACACGGTTATTTCATTAACTTCGCCTTTTCGGCACAAATATTCACTATCATTTACAGCATATCACAGACACTTTTTTTGAGACTATAAAAATTATTAAACTGTTGAAATTAAAATGCATTCTGTGAACGGCATTTAGATTTTTATGTTATGATTAAAACACTTTATAATATTTTTACATCAAGTATCGTAAGTATATAAATTTTTCACTGATTGTCCTACACTGCTACATTGTTTTAATAAAAGTACCGAGTTAAAAGCTGTGTCAGTAACATTGGTACAATTCAGTGAAATAACGATTTTCTCTTAATAGACTTCCCAGAAGGGGAAACGGTATAATGAATAGGACAAAGTCACGCAGCTCATCGAAGTCCTTTCTAATCCTTACACTTACAAACGCCGAGTTTATCTATCTGATAAATCGTGAGAAAGGGCTTTTACTATGGAGTGTAGATGGAGGAGAACTATCTCTGTATGTAAAAAGTGTCCGCTGAAATGTGTTAAATTAGGGTGGCGCTACAGTAGCAACAGGGTAAATTTTAAATCATTTAGCAGCTTTTATTTCCTCTATTTAAGGTTATATTTTTCAAAATATATTGGTACCCAGTAATTCTGTGACTCGGCTATTCGGCTAACTTCAATTTATATTTTGTCACCAACGGCTACATTCATTCCATACCCTTTGCTGCAGCTAGCGCCACTCTTGGAGGATTTTTCAACTGTTATTTACTACGTACAGCTGGACACTTTTTCAAATATCCCCCATATAAGATAGTTCTCCTCCATCTACACTCCATAGCTTTTATGAAGAATAGGATATATTCTTTTCTGGTTTAATGAGTTTGCATGCGGCATATGATTGCCCGTAAATCATTTCAAATATTAAATTTTATGAGTCGCTCATACAACAATTTAATTAGTTAATTGTTCTACGCGAACAGCGTGAATTTTAAAATTATACTCTACATAAACTGCTCGTATGTATAAAATACCTAGTTGGTAGTCGTAGCCCGAAGGAGTTGACGGATGACATGAAAAACGCATTACGTCGTGTAGCCCCGCTACACGCTACGAGCTGCTACGTGCGTAGTACTGCTACGCAATGACACACTTTTCACTGTTCTTTCCTTTAATTCATTCGTCAATGTTAAAAGCATTGGACTATGTACACGACGCTGCTCAGTGCTCTATTTATAATATTGAATGATGTCGGTGTTGTTTCTTTAATGTTTTATCTAAAAAATCATTTTGAAATTTCGGCGGAATGCAATAAAAAATTAAATTGATGATTTAACATATTAACTGTTAGTTTAAGATTATTATATTTTATTTTGTGTAATATGCAAACACGAGTAGGGGTTATAATAATTATGGAACATTCTCAATCATCGCGTGCAAATGTGGAGGCTGGATCTAGAGGATCGTATTTACAAAAGG
Source organism: Aricia agestis (assembly GCF_905147365.1). NCBI lineage: Eukaryota > Metazoa > Arthropoda > Insecta > Lepidoptera > Lycaenidae > Aricia > Aricia agestis. The sequence goes on along the minus strand of NC_056414.1, from coordinate 9,238,462 downwards.
GAAAAGGAAACTCTCCTCGTTAGCGCAGAAGGGTTATTAATACTCGAGACGTTAAGATTAATAAACAGGGGGTAACAGGCCCAGTTAATATAGAGTAAGTAGCATCCAAATATCGATTTAATTAAAGATCTAAGGTGGCATACTCGTATAGTACAATATTAGTTTGTAGTTTGAATGTGTTGTGTCGTATTATGTACAAGTCTTAGGGTCAATTCACATCAAGACGCAACCTCTGTCTCATTTTTACGGACTTCCAAAAAGGAGGAGGTAATACGTTCGGCTGTATATATCTTTTTTTTTTGAGATAGCGATTTGAAATTGAACTTTATTTACAATATACGAGGTACACGTTTCAAAAGAGGTGCCGCGTCGTGCGCTTCATGAAACTTTGTCTTTCGGAAATAAAGTTCAAATTTAATCGTTATCTTGAGAATCTCGGTGCGCCTCGATGTAGGCTGACATTTATACTAGATAGCATACACTAGATAAGATATGTTCTAACTACTGTAGGATAGTATGTAACGTATTTCGTGTGTAGATATTAAATTAGGTAAAAGAAAAGAATTTGCTACAGCAGTTGCTACTTATTTATGAAAATAATATTAATCAAAATACGATGTTTTATTACCTATGACGAATAGCATCTTCATGTACCCGCACACGCCTTGTTGATTTCATTTCACCTAAACATTTATGCCAATCAATATGTTATTATGCTACACATATACATAGTACCACTAATGTAGCGCTATACAAAATAATATCGAAGCCGAAATTTTAAATCATAAATCAACCAAATAATTCACTAAAAATCGTAACGTCTTACTTGGTTATTTTTCTTTTTATCGAGTGATTTCATCCCTTATTAACGATCCCTTTTGTTCGCTTTTAATAAGGCTTTTCTGAACTCTATGTACTGTATTTGTTATGGGTATGATTGTGTTGTAGTGTCGATAAATTTATAAAATATATATAATGCTAAAAAAACATATACTACATGTAATAAGTACTTAAAATACAAGTATTCATTGACAATATTTGTGAGAACCCACCTAAATTATTTCTTAAACATGTAACCCCGGCGTCGGGGGAATCGGAGAGTGAGCTACACATCGAGTAATTTAATGCGAAAATCAGTTGAACCCAACACTACGTTTAATGGTAAACTATTGATCCAAATATAGAAGGGCACTCCGCGCGCCACTAACGTTTTTATTATTATTCATAAAAGAGCTGGACTCGGTGCGATACACAAAGCATGCTACGTTTACGCGCTCCTCTGATACGATACACCTACCCAGCAAAATTGCAACTGAACGTACTAACATAAACATCGACTAAACATCGGGTGTCACTTACGTACCTTAAATTTTACGGCCGATCTAAACAACTGAAAACTGACATCCATAAATATTTACATTCCGGTGTGAAGACGTGAACCGCTCGCCGCGTGCGTCGGGGCCGCGGGGCGCTGGGGCGGGCGGCGCGCGGGCGCGGGGCGGCGCGACTGAGCGGCCTCGCAGCGCCGGCATACTACCGGGGCGACCACCGCGGGCGCCGGCTGCCGGCAGAGTGCGGGACGCGCGCCCTCCGCCCCGCCCCCGTCCACCACCGTCCGCACCCGCGCCGCACCCCCGCCCTCGCCCCGAAGCGCCGCCCGCCCGCCCGCCTCACCTCTAATTCTAATTGCTGGATATCTCCCGCGATCCAGGTCATCGTGCCTAGTCCTAAACTTCTTTTGTAACGAAAAATTTCTTTGTATTTTTAAAATTCGATGAATTAATTTCGTGTTTCGGCCGAATACAGAATGCACGTTTCGTAAAAGTAGTAATAAAAAAGTGCCTTTATGTTAGGAACGCCCGCGTTTATTCGTTTCGGAACCGAGGGAAAGTGAAGGTTTCTTTTGTATTCGCTCTATTTGTTAGAAGCGCCGCTGCGCTTTATTGGATCATTTTTTGATGTTATTACGAGTTCATTATGATCGTTGAGTATTCCAAGTATCAAAGGATATTGTAATATTGATAATTTACTATATCGTATATTTATATTATTATTTACGGCATGTAATGCACGGCGCGGCGCGGCATAGTAGGTTCATTGTAAAGAGGATACACCAGGGGCTAGAGAAATGAAAAAAAAAGACGTATAATAATATAGCTGTCTCCCTTACCTCAAGCCTATACCGCAGAACGCGATAGAGACAACTGCAGAAAATTAACGATTCGTTGTCCCCTGATTCCTTCTCCAAAAATTAACCGATTTAAGTATTTTTTCATTAAAGATTAAAGAAAGGCTTGAGCTGTGTTCCTATGTTTTATTTTTTTTGTAAAATCTAGCCAAATCTGTTTTCTGGGTGTTTGAACACAGCGGAAAATCTGACCATTTTTTTGGGTTTTTGAACGTTCGTATCTTATTTAATAATTAAATTATGAAAAAAAAGAAAACATAGGGACATTGTATTAGTGGCCGTAGATATTCAGGAAAAAAATTATAACTCTAGTAGCATTAAATCAGGGAGGAAACAGGGGACAACGTTTGTATGGAAAAATGGGCGGTGTGGACTCCTCTTAAGTGGCGTGTAGTTTGTGCTGTGCGAAAAAAAAACCAGCCACGTGCGAGCCAAACTCGGGCAAGTCAGGCATAAAGGAAATCGTACAAAAGCTCCGAGAAATTACGATTGTGGTACAGGAAAATTAAATATTAATTTGATTATAATAAATTATGTTTGAGTCATATTAGCAAAAATGTAAGAAATCAATATTCTATCTTATCTTTATTATATCTTTGCAAAATTACGACCACAGAAGCAACCAAGCCCGACGCGGCCTGCTCGGCTCGGGTTCAGTAATAGCCCCATTACTCTTTACTGGTAAAGCCTACTTAACTTTATTATTTTTTTCGCTTTAATCCTCTATAATTTTACCTTTAATTTTTATATTTATGTTAAAACCGGCTTAAGCTAATGTTTTTTTTTTTGGTGTTCTGAGCGTTTTAGGATTTGTATAAAATATTACAATCGTGTGTTAAGCCGTGAACAAATCTGTATTTAGCGCTTTACAGCTCGAACTCTATGAGGAAGATATAGGCAGGTATTACACGCATCAATATTGTGATAATATTGATGGTGTAGTAGGTCGAATCGCAGTATCACAGTGCACTTGTGAATCGCGTGATACTAGAATCATGATAATATTGATGCGTGTAATACCTGCCATTACTTGTAGTATACACAACTGCTTGTCCCTCAGCTCAGTTGTAAAGCATGAACACTCGAGTACATCCCCGAGACGCAGTTACAAAGGTAAAGTTGTTTGTGGTATGTACGATGCAAAGTTAATTAAGCCGACTGTAGAGTTGTGATGCCTCGGGCTATAGCCCAATTACTGTCTGCAGGCACGTGTGAACGCCGCGACGACTTATATAGGGCGGAACTACACACATATTCTTATTTCTTGTTACAACTTCTACAACAAATCATCTTGGATAATAGTTTTCAAAGGTTACAGCATGTTTAGAAATTGCTACGCAGCACTTACATTTTGGATAGTGTAATATAATATGTTAGAAAAAATATAAGTAAATTTAAAGCTAAAAGTGACATTCACTGTAGGAACACCAGAAACAAGCACAAGCTAGACTTGCCGGTGATCAGACTTAGTAAAGTCAGTAAATCTTTTAAAGGTCAATGTATACGCCTTTACAATAAAATCCCAGAAAACGTTCAAAATCTTTTCTTTAATAAATTTAAAAAAGTAGTGAAAGAACGTTTGTGTGCCAAAGAGTACTATAAGGTCAATCCTACTAGTCCTACTAATCCTACTATCCTACTAATATTATAAAGGTGAAAGTTTGTTTGGATGTATGGATGTGTGGATGTATGAATGTTTGTTACTCTTTCACGCAAAAACTACTGAACAGATTTTAATGAAACTATACAATAATATAGCTTATACATCAGAATAACACATAGGCTACAATTTTAACCGACTTTCATAATGGGGGAGGTGTTATGTTCGTTTTTTATGTTCAACGATTACTCCGCCGTTTGTTAGCCGATGTTCAAAATTTTTCTTTTGGTATATAGGGTATCATCCCAATTTGGTATTATATTCACAAAAGTGGTGATCTGATGAAGGATCCATAAGTAATCGATGGAACTCCTCAAAATTTATAGGGAAACATGTCGTGACTTCGGTTTCGTGAGAAGTATTCTAAGCATATGCTACCAACAAGTAAGATTTTGCACCGAGGTATATCTGGTATACCGTGGTTCGGAAGGTGCTGAGAGAACTCCTGATTCTTTATAAATACAAGTTTGGGAGTTTCGGCGTTGTTTTAAGAACGGAAAGCATATGTTACTATGCAAATTACATTTATCATCATCAGATGTCCCGCGCGGCTTCGCCCGCGTAAATTAGGAATTTTACAGAAACCGTACATTTTCCCATAAAAAATAGCTATGTATACTCCCTTCACGTGGTCTACTCTATATCTGTGCCAAATGTTGCTATAAAAAATTGCTCCAGTATTTAGTGTGATAAACCCTTTCTAATTTTTCCCCTGATTTTACCACATTTTCCTGAGTTTCTTCGGTCGTATTAGATAGATTTTTTTATTATCGCTTGACAAACTCGAGTCTCGATCTAAAAGACAATGAAAAGTACCAATAACAGGGTCATAATAGGCTCATAATCATGGGACGATGCATGGTATAATATGGTAGTGATGATGTTGTTGATGAGAGTATACATAGCTATTTTTTATGGGAAAATGTACGGTTTCTGTAAAATTCCTAATTTACGCGAGCGAAGCCGCGCGGGACTGTGATACATCTAGTGATTTCATAAGTGATGGTACACCCTGGGAGTAGAATGACTGCTTGCTAGGCAGTAGGAGCTGCTTCTACATAATATTTTAATACTAAGTTTTAATTTACATAATAATAATATCTATGGACGCTTAACACCACGTCAGTCTGGCCCCGTGCTAAGTACCTGAAGGACTTGTGTTACGGGTACCAGACAACGGAAATATATTTAATACTTTTGTGCTATACATATATTTAAGATTTTTATTATATAATAAATATATTTAATACACATCCATTACCCAGGAACTTTGAAAACTTTTTGTTCCGTCGGCGGGATTCGAACCGCGAACCCCGGCTTGAGCTACCGACAGCCCACCCACAGAGGTCGTCGTATCGTACAATTATGTAACTATTACCTTTTTAGGGTTCCATAGCCAAATGGCACCCTTATAGATTCGTCATGTCTGTCAGTCTGTCCGTATGTATGTCACAGCCACTATTCTCCGAAACTATAAGAGCTATACTATTGAAACTTGGTAAATGGTAAGTAGATGTAGTCTGTGAACCGCATTAAGATATAGTGAAGTTTATCTGTTTCTTAATCTTCAAGAAAAACAGTAGATAGTAGTTACAAAATTGACAGGGGGCGGCCTATCGCATCTCATATAGCGGGAAATCGGTCAAGAGTCCTGTAGTACCTCTATGCTATTTTCTTTTTTAACCTGTTAGTTTGAACAAACTGAGGGAAGTAGGCTATCACACTGAAATTTCTGACTCACATCCTAAACTGCTTTAAGCCATATAATGCATTCAAATTCAGTCGAGTTCGAGTAATTAGACAATTTTGATTCCCTGGTACCTAAACGTGCATGAAATATGTTTTTATTATGAATTACTTTTTAATAAAGTTTACTCCCAACGTACAATTCTATAAATTACGCAGCAAAAATAAATTGTATAAGAACTAAAATAAGTTTTTGCATAAATACAAAATTTTGCACATGAAAATTTGCGGTCCACATTAAGTGTAGTGTATTGCTACACTCGGTACACTTATAATAAAAATAATGGGGTCGAGGCACATCCATGTACTTCATTAAAATTCTTTGGCCGCTGTCGGTAATTGTAGTACCTGAGGCCTGTGGGAAATGTTCGCGCAAATTAGTTTGACTTAGGTATGCACTTTTACGCTAGTTTTGCTCCTTTTATCCGCTGAATATTCCAGCTACAAAGTTTCAAGAGAAAATATATCCAGTACCTTCTGGGGAGGGGTCTCCTTTTCGTAGTACGTCATAAACTTATTTTATAAAAATAAAATAAAAAGAGATGAATATCAATTACATGACATACAATTAATCATGTATACTATTCAATTGTAATAGAACATTGTTAAGATTAAAAGTTACAACTCGTAACGTTTTGTATTTAATTGTTATCTGTTTAATCGAGACAAGGAAAATTTAATTACTACTGAAGCTGCTGTGGGCTGCAATTTCTTTTAATTAAATTGTGCGATCAGGAATATTTCAATTTGAAAATACGAATAAAGCGAATGTGTTACGACCTTAGGTTGTTAACTCCAGCTATTGTCGTTTTAATAATTTGAACGAGGGATCGTAAAAGTTACATGCCGCTGCGGCTGTCCGTGGGTTCAGCTTCCCACCAAGTATTGTGGTACTGGTGCAGCCATGATAAATTATTTAAACAGACTTCCAAAAAGGAATACATTAATATTCGACGGGTGTTACAAAGTTACTCCACTGTTTGTAAATGTATTTTAATTATATATTTTTTTTAATTAAAAATACTGATTAACTTGAATTGAAATGTATGATAGTTACCTATCAGGAATCTTGGAAAATAATATAATATTTCAGTTTCAAAAACATGTAAACATGTATATGATAAAGCATAACATACCTTTCATATCGTTCGTTTTGCTCGATCTTTTCTACATTTATTGGGACGAAGAACATGTTCGCGTAGAGCAGAAAGTACCGTCACTGCTGCATATCTGATATGTCTTACGTCAATCAAAGATAAGACTTACGTATCTTTATATTTAGTTGATAATAATTATTAGTCGGAAACATACGTTTTCAATTTGCTCCTCAATACAGGTATAACGGCAGATTACTCTAGTAGGTACTAGGTATACCTAGATAAAATCGAGGTAGTTTGAATATGTACGAAGTATTTACAAGCACACTATTATTATGTAGTCATTTTCTGTCGCGATAGGAGTTTCGATACGAATTTCGATAAAGTTAGATATACCTAAATCAATCGATTTAGGTCTATCTAAATTATTGCCATAATTATTGCCAGTGTAGTTTTTATCTACTTAAGCAAAAAAATGTTATAAGATATAAGAAGAAAGTATTACACGTTACTTTGCAAAATCTGCTTATAGTTGCTTTTCGATGTGGGACACAAAATCAGTCTCCGTAGCACGTCGTAGTTATGCTACGACGATAATGTGCTACGAAACTAACTTGAAACTGTGTTTTGCTACGACTCGTAGCAACATCGTTAATGCTAAAAGAATCGACGATGGAAATATATATTTCGACGTAGTAATTTGGAAGTTGAAGAACTCTGCGTGCCCAATGAACACGAGTAGCGTTATACTAATTACAGTCATTACAAAATCCGTACGTTGCGTGTGAAGTCGCGCGCAATGTAGCCTGAAATTACTTAATTAGTTGCCTGCTGGCAGACGGACTAATAACATACTGTACAGTACTGTATAAGCTTTTTAAAGCGAGGTTAAAATCGTCTGCAATGTAATTTAACTACAATAATAGTAAACTATATCAAAACACAAAATATAATTTTCCAAGTAAAATTGCATAGATAATTATTTTGAAACTCAAAGGGCTATCAAAAACATTTATCGTGTTGTATTGATAAATAATTACTGATAAGGTTATGCCTGCATTAAAATATATATCTATATATATAAAAATGGATTTCCAATTGTGTTAGTAACGCTAAAACTCGAAAAAGGCTGAACGGATTGGGCTAATTTTAGTCTCAAAATATTCTTAGAAGTCCAGGGAAGGTTTTAAAGTGACACGAAGTTCACCGGGACAGCTAGTTTCAGAATAAATTCAATCACATTATAGGCACACAACATCAAATACAGGGTTATTGGTAATTTCGACGTATTCTTGCTAGGTGGTAGGTGTGACATCCCTTAAAATTATTTATAACTAGATGACGCCCGCAACTCCGTTGCGCCAAAACTCGTTTATCGCGCGGGAACCGTAAATTTTTCCGGGATAAAAAGTCCTATGTTCTTTCCTGAGACTCAAAGTATATTCATGCCAAATTTTAGCAAAATCGCTTTAGCGGTTTGGGCGTGAAGAGGTAACAGACAGACAGACAGACATACACACTTTCGCATTTATAATAATATTAGTATGGATTTGCCTATTCGCGATACATAGATACTATATACCGTAGGCGACTATTTTAAAAAGTATGAACTGCAATCTGCATTAGAATTTCACAACACAAAAAACTATAAACGATGCACAAAACCGCTGTTTCTATATATAAAATCGATATTGTTATTGGAAATGTGGGTAGGTGTAGTGTCAGCCTATTAGTGGGCGCAGATGACAGGGGGCCACTCATAATGAGTGGCTTCAAGCCTTTGTCGCTCATTAGCTGTTGCGATATTGTTTTTTTCTTTACGTAACTTGGCACACGGCATTAGGAAGCGACGTGTTTTGACTTTTGAGAATATTTTTATAACATTGCTGTTAATAGTGCCTTATGTATTACACAAGTTTTGTACTCTATTAGGTAGTATTCTGAATTTTCCATCTCAACATCAAAAGAAGTACATATTAACTGGAATTTTGTAAAGTTTGTGGTGTATTTCAATTACGATCTTATATTATATTAGCTGTTAATTTGTAGATAATATGTTTGTAATTAAACAAAGAAGTAGCCTGATCTATATTATTATGATACTGTAGCACAGTAATACCTGAGTAACGCTAGTGTTTTGTTATCAACTTGGATTGCCGAGGATCAAAATACAACGCTTAAAACTGTATTTAAATAAAAACGAAACCCATTACTCATGAGTGCTAAAATCGTTAAACTGTGTTCATCAATAGCGTCATAAGAATCCAAAACAAGTTACCTACCTATTTCAAAGCAAGTAATCCTAAACCACTTTAAGGGAAGGTTGTAAATCCATACTAATATTATAAATGCGAAAGTATCTCTGTCTGTCTGTCTGTCTGTCTGTCTCGCTTTCACGCCAAAACTACTGAACCGATTGCAATGAAATTTTGTACACAGTTATTCTAGAGTCTAAGAAAGGACATAGGCTACATTTTGATGTGGGAAAATATCTTATTTCCATGAAAATATCGATGAAAATGAATTCGCATTGCGCGTGGCCAGCGCTCATCCCGGGGGTCCTGGGTTCGAGTCCCGCAGGCGGAACAAAAAGTTTTCAATGTTCCTGGGTCTTGGATGTGTATTAAAATAAAATTTCAAAAATCTTAAATGTATTTTATGTATAATATTATAAAAAAATCTAGAAATATATCGATGCAATGAACATTTTAGTTCTAATACGATTCAACAGATGGCGTTTTATTTTTTACTTTATTGTAACATAGAACTAATCATACTTATTAGTTAGTATGTTTTTGTTTATAGTTTTTAATACGTTAGAATATTATGTTTCATAATATTATCACTTGGTATAAGTAATAATAATCAATCTATCTTATCTTATAGAACTCCTACTGCATTTCTAATATATGTGACAAGTTGACAATAGAAGGCGCTCTAAAATAAAGGAGTTCGAGTATACCGTGTTGGCCTATATTCCATCCAGAAAATATATCAATGCAATCAACATTTTAATTCTCATATATGAAAACAGATGGCGTTTTATTTTTTACTTTATTATTGTAACAGAACTAATCATACCTACTTTACTATATAATGTTTTTATTCATAACTAGCTGTTGCCCGCGACTTCGTCCGCGTGGACTTTAGTTTATAGCGCGCGGTGTCAACAAAATTTGTGTCAAATTTAAAAACTTTTTAAAACCCTGGTAAGTGGTACCCCTCTTAGGGCCGCGCTACACCGGAATGGCAGCGCTGAAAGTGCTCGCCTCGCCGCTGCCATTCCGGTGTAGCGCGGCCCTTAATTAATCAAAATACCCAAAAACAGCTGTGCAGTGTGCACATAATCTATACTAATATTATAAATGCGAAAGTATCTCTGTCTGTCTGTCTGTCTGTCAGTCTCGCTTTCACGCCAAACGCCAAAACTACCGAACCGATTGTAATGAAATATTGTATACAGATAGTCTAAAGCCTGAGAAAGGACATAGGCTACTTTTTTTCTGGAAAAAAGGGTTGTAAGGGGGTGAAAATGCGTAAATTTGTTCAAATTAAGTTAGTTCCAACAATTCATAATAGATGGCGCCGTGCGTCTTCTTAATCGCGCTGACGCTTGCTCAAAAGTCTTCCTATAAGACGTGGTATCATCTTACATTTAAGTTTCGATTTTTTTCGATTGTTATATCTATTCTACGGTATTATTAGAGGGCAAATAAGCTTTAATTTGGCATAAAATATAAAGTTTAATATAAAAAAATGAAATACTTATTGTGTGCACACTGCACAACTGTATTGATTTAAGGGGTACCAGGGTTTTTTTATAAAAGCATTTGACACCAATTTTGTTGACATCGCGCGCTATAAACTGAAATCCACGCGGACGAAGTCGCGGGCAACAGCTAGTTGTAATATATTCGATATCATAAAAGAGCCCCGAGCATTCTGCTTAACCTTAAGGTATTCTTCAGCGTCGTGCTCTATACATTTAATAATACTAGAGATCGCCTAATGGTCGAAATTCCACCTTAGTGTCAACGACATTAGGACTACAACCTATATTTTGTAAAAAATATTGACTATCAATTTTTTTTCAACTCTTGTCTTTGGGACTTAGCTGATCTCAGACTGGCCGTGTAAGCATTGTCTAATAGTATCTTAGATTCAATAAAAAAACTATAATCCATTTTCAATTTGTCAACTTGTTATCAACAGACTTCAACCATAAATAAAAGAGTATAATTCGTATGTATAGGCTTGTCACTCAAAAATCTGTCATTTCTCATGTGTGTGTGTAATGTTTTATTTGTTAAAAAAATGTATGATAAAAGCATAATTTCAAAATAATATTAGTTCGATGCACTCCTTCACCATATAAACTATAACTGTGCAAAATTTCATGCACCTACATTTCCCCATTTTTCGTAAAAAGGGTTACAAAGTTTTTCGTTCGCGTATTAATATTATGATTCTTTCACGCTCAAATGTTGCTTTGTGGTGACTTTTTCAAAGTCATCAAATAAGTACACTGTACACTGTAACGGCTTCGAACATGGTGAAAGTATTTAACGTTTATCTTAAAAATAATTCATTGATTCATTGGCATATTACAGGCCTTTACTATTTGGTTGGGCTAGTGCGGGTTATCCGTTAACTTTAGTTTGTAATATCAGCTGTTGGCTGTGCTGTCAGCTGGTGCATGCTGCAGATTAGTGTATGTTTCTGTTTAAGTGTGCGCACAAACTACGGGAACTATAATATTATTAGGTCCTTACCTACGAGTAACAAAATTACATATGAAATTGCCGTTTAGTATGGGAGGAATTTTTTTTGTATAATATATATTTTAATTAATCAAAGTATGTACCATAACCCATTGTTATCGATGCATTTTGCCATCTTGGCTGCGTTCCAGATGACGTTAATTTTGACCAAAACGCTCAAAACGTCCCCATCTGCCGTTCCCTTTGGCGACCGGGGTCGTTTTGATCGCGGCTATGACGTCACTCATGACGTCATCATTTTCGCTCAAAACGACCCTTGACGAAGATGGGTCAAAGTGGGCGTTCTAGTTTTTTTTTTTAATTTTAACGTAACTATATCGCGAAAGCCATGTTCTGAAAGTTTTCAGGAGAGAGTAGAGACAAAAAAACTTTATATTATTTCATTACAAATAATATTTTATTTAAATAAATTAAATAATATATTATAATGAAATATTTTGATTAGAAAATAAATTGTTTTAAATGAAAGGTCAAATGATTTCTAAAATATAATAATTAATACTAATTTTCATCTCTCCTATAGTTTGTTGACTTACTCGTACTTGACTAAGGATTAAGCGGTATTGTTACCTTAGAACGTTTAAATGTATATTGTGACAATAGTCAATATTCAAAGTATGTGGTTTTGTTATTAAAATATGATTTAATGTGAATACTCAAATATAATAAAAGTTTAACTATATTAAAATATGATTACTTAAGGAAAAAAATGTAATACTAAAAACGAAACAAATATAATATTATGTATTTTATTTGTAAAATAAATGTAACTATAAACAATTAATTACTTTTATTTACGACTTGAAGAAAAGGATCGTAATATCCAAGTTCGGTTCAATGTACCTATGTATAAAAAAATATAGTTCTTTTTGTAAACTTTTCTCAAAACGCTCAAAACGCTCCATAATCCGTTCCACTTGGGTTTGTATCACTGACGCTCACATGCTAGTGGAACGGGAAAACTACGGTCTTGAGCGTGAGCGTTTCTAACGTCATCTGGAACGCGGGGTTTAAGGGTAGTTCGTTGATCCCTTTACTAAAAAAAACGGAGGGACGAGAGTCAATAATTTCTTTGAATGCGGCTTGGACTGCCACATCAGAGTTGATTTTTTTTCCTTATAGGTAGTTAACCAAATTCCGAAAAGTGGTAATCTGTTGGAGCAAGGTCCGGGGAGTACGGTGAATGTCGCAGACATTCCAATTGCAGCTCCTCCAGTTTTGCGGCCGTCTGCAGTTGTGCAGTGTGTGTAGACCGTGCGTTGTCCTGAAGCAGCAGTGGCTTAGAGCGATTAACCAGCCTTGGTTGTTTAGCAGCTAGTTCTTCCATCATGATTTGCAGTTGCTGACAATAAATATCTGCCGTAACCGTTTGGCCAGATTTTAGAAAGCTGTAGTGAACGACACCGGCATGGATTTAAAATTAAATAACGTTTTATTTGACTGAAAATTTTTAGCATTATTATATAGCAATGGGCATAATTTTGGCGAAATTTTAACAGTAGAATCCTTTTTTGCACACAGGCGCCAGTAGCCCTTACGGGGGCCCTGGGCGCCAAATTGCCATCTTTAGGTGCGCCAAAACCAGGTCCCAAAAAGTTTGCCTAAAGGGGCGCCAACATCCTTTTTTTGCACACAGGCGCCAGTAGCCCTTACGGGGGCCCTGCCCCCAGGCTCGCGGCTCGCGGCTCGAGCCATAAGTTCGCGTACTTACTCGCGCGTCTGTCACCCCCTTAAATGGAACGCTGGGATCATGGAGGTATTATGCTGGGATAGCATGTGTGACGTCACTGAACGCTGATTGGCGTTTTGAAATCCGTTCCGTTTCAAGTTACTTTTATTTCGAAATTTTTGTAAAAAAAACAATACCCTTTGGCCCAACGGCCCTTCTTTTATATTTTTTTAACGTTTTAATAGCAAAAATTTCATAAATATTATATATTTTGCATTTTTGCAATTTTTGCAACTATTTAATTATTGTTATTATATTTTAAGAAAGGATTTAAGAGACTGATGACAATGTTGTATTCGTTCACCAAAAAAAAAAGCATTGACAGCTGACACACCTGACATTGACATTTAAAATACGTGAGTTGTCACTTGTCATTTGTCATTTGACGGACGTAGTATATGACATTCTCTTTGTTTGACGGGATGTGCCTCTGTTTGGTACAATTTACAAAAATTGGTCATAATTTATCATTAAAAATATGTGAGAACATGAATCATAGTGTATAATATTTATTAGTTTTTAATATTTCTATTATAATTATCACTAGAGTAGTTTATATAAAATCTTTTTAATGTTATTATAATAATACACATAAGCAATCATGGATCAGAACAATCGGAGCACGAATAATTATATCGGAAGTTTTCACGGGGAAGACTCTAGCTATGATAGAGCCCGTATGCGTAGACAATCTGGCGGCTTCGTAGACTTGGGAAACGAGTCACAATATGGTACAGGTGGACATCAAGCTTCTGGTGCTAATGAAATATTTGCAGATGTTCAAGTAAATATCAAATACAGCCACTACTTTTTAAACCGTGGGAGTATATTTCTATTACTTGGTTCATTTTTTAGGGCGACGCGCCTTGGTGGAAATCTAATTTCTTTATATCACAACCTGTACTTTTTGGCACCTGGGATGGTGTGTTTACATCATGCCTGTTAAATATTTTTGGAGTGATAGTGTTTCTGCGATCCGGTTGGATGGTCGGACAAGCAGGCATAATAAACGCTATTCTTATTGTTGTATTCACAGGTAAGTATTTATTTCTCATAATGTACTAATGTTAAATTGTTATTTTATAGCTATTTACATTTGTTTGTTTTGCAGTTTTTATAGCATTGATCTCAGTACTGTCAGCAATTGGTATTTGTGATAGATGTAGGATTGAGAGCGGAGGTGTTTATTTTCTTTTGGCTCATACCCTTGGATCAAGACTTGGTGGAGCTCTTGGATTAATATATTGTTTTGGACAGGTGAGTTTTTATTTCAGTAAGTATCAAAGTTCTAAGACAAAAACTTAAAACTTGTTATCACAGCCTTATCTTCTAGTATTCATATTATCTGTCTTTGGCAATCAATTTAAGTTAAATGAAAACCCTTTTTTCCTTGTTTTCATTTTTTAATTATGTTTTTAGGCAGTTGGTTGTGCTTTAAATGTGTTTGGTTTTGGAGAGTCAATGGCCAACTTGGTTGGTACAGAGAACACATGGGCTGCCCGAGGCTTTGCGGTAGCCGCAGTGCTTCTCTTGGGAACAATTAATGTTGCAGGAGTGAAGTGGGTTATTAAATTACAATTTGCCCTGTTACTAGTTATTCTTTTGGCTGCATTAGACTTCTTTGTTGGATCTTTCACAGCAACTCCAGGTAGAGTAAATATATTTTAAATTAGTTATGATACTTTTTTCTGTTTAAAAATATTATGTCTTTCTTATTGATTTTGATCATTTTTTTAGATGCTGAGTTTAAAGGATGGTTAAGTGGAACAATGGCTAACAACACTTGGGCCGACTACAAAGAAAATTACACATGGTTTAAATGTTTCGGAGTGTTTTTCCCCACAATTACTGGAATACTGGCTGGCATTAATATGAGTGGAGACTTGAAAAACCCTTCAGTTAACATACCAAATGGTTCACTTGCTGCAATTGGAACTGGGTATGTAATTATCAAATATAATTGTGAATATCCTTTATTTAGTTATTAATATACTATGTAATTGTAAACTTCCTTTATGAACCATGCAGACAAATACTAGATTCTCAAATTAATTTGTATGTTTTGTTATCAATAACAAACTCTGTCTTACAGTTACACACCACACCATAGAAGTTTTGTTACCTTATAAAAATATTAAAAATTATTTTACAGGACATTCCTTTATTTAATGTTTGTAATAACATTAGCAGCCACAGTAAGCAGGGATGCACTGTTAACCAATTTCTCCATTACAAGAGACATATCTGCAGTGACTGTGCTACTTCTGGCTGGCTTGTATGTTGCTTCAATGAGCTCGTGCTTAGGAGCTATGTATGGTACACCAAGAGTGCTACAAAGTATTGCCAATGAAAAGGTTGTGCCTGGACTAGATGCCTTGGGACATGGTGTAAGTATAAAAAATAGTATGTAGGTACCTTATATTTAAAAATACTGAATATTGTAATTTTTGCTGTCATTTATTTTTCTTAATCTATATTAACATATTGGTATATGTCCAGAATTTCTGGTGAATTCAAACAATACTTGTCTTGCATAAGTTAAAAATAATTTCAAATGAGTTTGCATGATAATGAATTTACTGTTTCTTTTTACAGAGAGGTCCAAACAAAGTGCCTATATACTCAATGGTTGTAGTAGCAGTAGTGACTGTCACATTCATAATAATAGGTGACATTAACAAGCTCGCCCCAATCGTCACCATGCCCTTCCTCATCACATACGCTAGCATTGATTATTCTTATTTTGCTCTCGCCCAAACCTTTGATTTGCAACATAAACGAGAAATGAGGTATGCTTTTGTTTGTTTGTTTTTAGGGTTCCGTACCTAAAGGGTAAAAATGGGACCCTATTACTGAGACTTTGATGTCTGTTTGTCTGTCTGTCTGTCTCCAGGCTGTAACTCAATAACCGCTATAGCTAGACATTTTTTGGCCTATTTTTCCTCTATAACGTTATGGAACCCTTCGTGCGCGAGTCTGACTCGCACTTGGCCGATTATTTTGTTTAACACTGCACTCACACATCATCAATGCAATTATTATTATACAATAATGTTTTCATGATTTTAATGTAGTTACTGTTTTAATTAAGGAAATATCTTTCAGTGCGATTAAATTGAATCCATGTTATAATTTATGAATCAGTGTAGATTGGAGTAATTGCTGATTAATTATTCATGAATATATTACTAAGCATCTAGCAATACAAGAACCTACATATTAACAGCTATTAATATTTAATGTGATGTCTACAGTTCCACATTATGTGTTAATTCTTATGGTTGTATGATAGACGATTTGTGTATTCACAAATTATAATTATCATCAGTCAAACCCTAAAGATTATTTTCTCAATATAACATATTTTTTTTACTCAGATTTCAAGGACAAGGTCAAAGAGACCCGCAAGTGTACGGCGCGACAGGAAGTGATCTTGATCTGCTATTCCCTGAGAGGATAAGACATAAAAATGTTGGGGTAAGTAACCATAAATATCAATTAATCTATATATATAAATGGATTTCCAATTGTGTTAGTAACGCTATAACTCGATAACAGGTGGGCTGATTCTGTTAATTTTAGTCTTAAAATAATCCTTGAAGTCCAGGGAAGGTTTTAATGTGACACGAAGTTCGCCGGGACAGCTAGTCTATATATATATATATATATATATATATATATATATATAAATGGATTTTCAATTGTGTTAGTAACGCTAAAACTCGAAAACGGCTGAACGGATTGGGCTAATTTTAGTCTTAAAGTAATTGTAGAAGTCCAGGCAAGGTTTTAAAGTTACACGAAGTTCACCGGGACAGCTAGTAATAAAATAAATATTATTTATTTTCTCTTTAAAATATATATAAAAAAAGAAATTGGGATATCAAATTGGAATTTACTAACCTAAAGCTTTTCATAGAGTGCCACTTTCATAACTAAGACGAATTTAATGATACCTCATAATAATTGATTGTAGATAACTAAGCCTTTTGTTTTTTTTTTAGAATTTTACTCCTTCCCCGACGGATCCAGCAATTATGAACGGAAGGTTGTCTAATGGCGACGTTAATCCACCGACAATCAGTGTTCATTCCAAGAACCAAAACTGGTACTCGCATTTTTGCAACCGTTGGCTGTCACTGGTTGGGGTAAGTTAGATATTTTACATCTTTGACTCATAAAATACTAATATAATACTTAAGACTTATATGTGGAGAAAAACAGAGTAAATATCACTTATCAGACCATTGTTTGTGTTAATTACAAATAACTTGCATAGTGGACTGTAATTTGATGTAAATTGCAATAATTTTATATTAATAAATATTACGTTAGAAGAATAATTGATGTTGCGCCCATGGGCGCTTGATGAGAAGTGGCGCCAACGTCCCCACAGAGAGCGCGCATTTGACCCATTAAAAACCGCGTACCTTAGAGTAACTTAAATATAATAGCCGCGTACGGTTACTCTAAAAACGCGGAATCGTGTACACCATACTACAGAACTTAATACTTTTAACAAGGAGTGGACAATCAAAAGTATAATCGTTGATATAATAATAGTTACGTATAGTCCGGGAGCCCTAGAATATTTTTTTTTATTTAATTACTATCTACGAATAATAAAAATTAAGGAAGAGTAATTTGTGACTTCCTCTAAACACTGGTCCAAAAAAAATTCACCTACCAATATACAAAAAATCAGCTGATTAGAGTTCCGTTTTAGGGTTCTGTAATTAACATAACAAAAAATTAAAACCGACTTCCAAGGTAAAAACAATAATAACATCCTTATAATATGAACTAAAAAGTATTAAATAATTTTTCCTATGTAATAGTGCCTTTTTCCGAATTCGGCTAAACCTCAACTATTTCTGTACTCAATCTTCATCATTTTGAAGTCGGTGCCAGATAGCTGAATCTTCAGTTTTCTGACAGAATATTTGAAACTTTTGCAACTGGCACCGACTTCAAAATTATGAAGATTGAGTACAGATTTACAGTATATAAATATAAATAGTTAAGGTTTAGCCGAATTCGGAAAAAGGCACTATTACATAGGAAAAATTATTTAATACTTTTTAGTTCATATTATAAGGATGTTATTATTGTTTTTACCTTGGAAGTCGGTTTTAATTTTTTGTTAAAAATAATAATTTCACTCTTTTTAGTTACCTAGTAAACCATCGCGTAAGTAGGTATATTTAATATTCTACGTATCTTAATTCTTATTACAATTTGTTAAGCGTCAGACGTCGTGCTCACAAATATCAGGTAGATAATTTTAAACAATACATTTAAAAAAATCGAAGTGAACAGTAAACACGTGCTAGCCGCTAGGCAATTATTGTACCTATAAACTTGCATAGGAATTCGATCTGTTTATTTATGTATCAAAATCGTGTAAATATAAATCGTATAAACGAAGTATTTTTTATACTAATTGCGATTGTGTTTCTTATCTGGGGGCACGGGAGTGCCCCCGCCAAGATGAGCCAAGCGAAGCGCGCAAGGGCACTACCTACCTTTTCTCGATACGTTTCGTCGTATTTTTGAACCCTCGTAACTTTGGTTTGAATAATGCCAGACAGTTGAAATTTTAAAGATATAGTGACATGGTATAGTTATTAAATGCGCAAAGTTTGAATATCGTAGCTATTATACTTTAGATTTTACAGGTGTCCAAAAACCCACAATTTGGCCACTGACTCACCGATCATCAAAACTGTTAGGGTACTTCCTGAAGTCTTAGAAAGCTGAAATTTCGTATGTAACATGATATTAGTACTAAAACAACAAAAATATTATCAAACCCAACTTAACCTATATCCGTACCATTATAGAGCAAATTAGGCAAAAATTTGTGTTTTTTGTATGGGAGCCCCCCTTAATTTTTTATTTTAATATAATTTATTAAATATTAAAGTAGACATATAACTAAGGACTTTGAGAAAAATTCAAGTACCTACCTACCTGTTGTCATTATTGATATAGAGCAAAAAAGGGCCAAAAAAATCACGTTTGTTGTATGGGAGCCCCCCTTTAATATTTATTTTATTTTATTTTTAGTATTTGTTGTTACAGCGGCAATAGATATACATAATCTGTGAAAATTTCAACTCTCTAGCTATGACCGTTTCGTCAGGGCTATGTACTTAATAATATACCGTAACTAATGAAATGGCCAGGCCACCGATTTTAACTAATGTGTAGAGTTTTTAGATTCTTTTCGTGCGGCTGACACATTATAATATTATTATCAAATATTTGGCCGCGCTTTAGTGTAAAATTAAGGTTTTTAGATTTAGGGCTGAGTATGTAAGGTTAGAAACTTGGCTCTACATGAGATCTCACAACTTTTTGACACGACGAACTATAATTTAATAATATTATAGTTCGTCATATGTTCTCATCTTGGCAACATTTTTACATGAAAATGTTTTTGGTGGGATTCCTATTACGATGTAGATTAGCTATGTATGACCACACTGTGCACTTTCATTTTCAATTTTCGTCATCTTCTTTCATTCAACTTTCGTATTGGCGCATTCAATAATTAAATGCGTCAAAGAACGCAACGCCAACATTGTAATTTTTAATTTTTGTTTGGTTGGCCTGAAGGAAACGGGGCACTATGGGAAAAAGACTTGCCTGAACCCCTGTCGAATGACAGGCCGAAATGTGACCCTCATTAGTATGGCGAAAGTACTTCAACCCCTTAATATTATCTTAATCTTGGTAAATGTTTACAAACCTACTCCAATTTATTTGACAAAGTACTACAAAAGAGAGTCGACGGAGCCTATTTCTGGGTGTTGTAGTCTAAGTTCTAACCTAACCTACTTTTGGACTTTCTGGATTGTGTTTGTTTTTGTTTTGGCGGGGGGCTGCCCCTTAAAAATACTTCGTATTGACATGGTAGTGATGATGATGATGATGAATGTAATTTGCATAGTAGCGTATGCTTTCAGTTTTTAAAACAACGCCTAAACCCCCAAACTTGTATCTATAAGGAATCCGGAGTTCTCTTAGTATCTTCGGAACCATAGTATACCTTGGTGCAAAATCTTGCGTTTTGGTAGCATATGCTTTGGATGCTTCTCATAAAACCAAAATCACCATATATTTCCATATAAATTTTGAGGAGTTCACTCGATTACTCATGGATCCCATCATCAGATCACCACTTTTGTGAAAATGGGACCAAATTGGAGTGAAACCTAATATAACCAAACAAAAATTTTGAAAATCGGTTCACAAACGGCGGAGTAGTGGTCGAACATACAAAAAAAAATATATCCACAGCCGAATATATAACCTCCTCGTTTTTTGGAAGTCGGTTAAAAACTTGGTTGACTAACATACATAAACTACTGAAATCGTTTCCCTTCCTTTTCACCTGGCAAGCCAAGGTATTGGCTAATTGTATTTTCCAATTATTTTATTAAATTATTCATGCGCCGCCGGTCCAACCAAATTATACATGTTTAAAAGACGCACTTAGAGACGGATAACAACTACTTAACTGTAATTAAATGAAGATTTTGACATAAGCCCCATACTTTATCTGTCAAACTCTTCAATTAATTGTAGTTTAATCATCATTCAATGTCTCTGCAGGGTCGGTCTCAGCACAACCAGCGCCCTGGGCGAGATTTTTTCGGCGCCCAGGGTGCTGGTAGTGCTGAAAAAATATAGTGCCCCCCCCCCCCCCCTAACGCCGCGCCGCTACTGCGTCTCTGAGTGCGGCTGTTAAACAAGTTACCCCAACTCTTTCAGGTGGCTATCAAGCTTCTACTGATGGTGCTAGTGGACTGGATGTACGCCGTGAGCTACTTGACGATACTGTGGCTGCTGTGGATGTACATCGGCGCCGCCAACCCCGCCGTCAAGCCGGGCCGAGCATCAGAGTTCAGATTCTTCCGCTGGCTTAAGATAGCGTTCCTTCAAGCTATTGGGTAATTTTTTTCATTTCATTAGTGTGGTAATAATGTTTTTGGGGTTCCGTACCCTAAGTGCTCGAGTAACTTCGTGCTCGAGTCCAACTCGTACTTGGCCGATTATTTTATCTTAGAAGCTATAATTATTTTTCTTGTTTTGGTATCGTCAATTATATATATAAAAATGGATTTTCAATTGTGTTAGTAACGCTAAAACTCGAAAACGGCTGAACGGATTGGGCTAATTTTAGTCTTAAAATTAGCCCAATCCGTTCAGCCGTTTTCGATCAACAGCCAGGGAAGGTTTTAAAGTGACACGAAGTTCACCGGGACAGCTAGTTATATATAAATACGTCATATAAAGTCAAACTTATTGCGATAAATGATAATGAAATTGTTTAACTACTGTTTCCATCAGTAATACTACTTCCTCTTTCTATATCTACACCATTATTTTCCAGCAAACGGCCACTGGAATACGAGCAGCTCGTGGTGACCCCGGTACACGCGGACATTCCCGTGGAGCAAGAAAGGTTGAACGACGACAATGAGGACTTCGCATCGCGCCGTCGCTACCACCAGTCCACCGCAATGCAGACACATGTCGTCAGTGTTGACACTTAAACACGCAAGATATTAGCTTTTTGCATTAATAGTCTACAATTCATAAAACATTCAAAATTGACTTAACCCATTAATCCCCAAGCGGCAGCCGGCTGCCGCACAGCAATTGAAAATCTATTGTATCTGCGATACCCACGACGGAGGTGTTAATGTGCGGAAAAGGCTTCGAAAATTAGTTAAAATGTTACTAGCAACAAAAAGTAGAAAAGAAATATTGAAGAGCTTATTAATTTGTGAGTTTTGAGATTATACAATTTTAATGTGCGACACGATATAGCCAAGCCGAGAAGGAAAACCTTTTTGCAGACCTTTGTTGCTATAGCGCGGTAAACATACGTCATGTATTTTTACCGCGCTATGGGAACAAAGTTTTCTCGCCCAAAACCAATATCCTTTGGTTGTGATTTGCAGCCATAGATATTCATGCCTAATTTAGTATTTATATACGCGGCGCACTTACAAATTTTTAATTGACCGATAGGTTGATATTGCGCGCTACCAATATTCAAATCCAACTGCATAGTTACCATCTGAACTTTAAATATCTGATCAAGGGTCGATTAAAAATCGCGAGTGCTTAAGATATAATAACACATTACCCCTTAGTCCTTACTAATAAAAATATTTATATATTTATTACGCAACATATCATAACTATTCAAGTTCTGCTGTCTTTGTCTTTCAAGTGACTCTTTCAATGTGCTAGAAAAAGACAATACTTTGTACAGTAATTATGTGCTGTGTGAATATTGTTATTAGTACGGGAGTTAGTCTTAACGACGTAGATAATAGTATACTTACTGTATATTGTATAATATCTAACTTTGTATTGCTGGAAGTTAGAAGACACATTTTATTTATTTCTTTGTAGAATGCAATGATTTAAGTACCAGTTTTTAATTGTGTAACATATTAAAAGTTATATTTGAAATGTAGCATTAAATTATTATTATAATACTTACTTTATTTCATTTAAGTACAATTATATAGGCATGGTGTAACATAACTAATTAATAACTAATCTTATAAATTTTGATTTCTTAATTTAAATGCAAAACTAAGTTTTGACCTATATTTTATAGTGTAGTAGAATATTGCAAATGCAATAGAATGTAAAATTTAAATTTGTATTACCTAACACATACAACATAATTATATTCTATTATAATTATAATTGTTGTAAATTAAAGGGTAACAACTTAGTATAAAAATTTGACTGACTTTTATAATCATATATTTTACTGACTTATTTTTGGCAAAAAATGGCTGTTTTTCTATGTATGTAATGCTTCCTTTTATACATAATATAATATTATTAATAAGATTGTTGTAAAATAATAATTTATTTGAGATTATAAACCTTTTAATAATTTTAAATTAAACTGAAAACTTATAATTATTGACTTTTATTTTTCATATTATAATAGTCACATTAGTCGCAAGCACTGCGGCAGCAGCGCTGCAGCTGCACTGCTTGCGACGTAATGTGAAGGCGCTCATCAGTATTGCCATTTGCCTTAATATAAAAAGTCTGTAAGTAACTAAAAAGTTATATATGTCTAATTGTCACAGAAAAGAGTGATGTTGTGTTTTTGTATTATTTTATTAAAATTGTGATAATCTGGGTTTTTAATGTGTAATATTGGTAGGATATTAACCATTAGATATTCGTTATCATGCACAAGTGTAGGAAAGTGATGCAGTATACAAAAACGAGTTATTTTGTGTTCCCTCGAAAACTCCATCGAAAGTTTCAGTAAAGCGTCTACCACTTTACTGAATCGACCAACTTGACTTCTTGACTATATTGATTTTTACTTCGACTTTGACTAGACTTTGGACCTGACTATATAGATTATAGAAAAACGATGCTGAAAATTGTATGCAACAATAGGGTAAATGACTAGTAGATTGGACAGTACCAGTCATTGAAAAAAGCACAAAAACACAATATTTATTAATATTGCTTTAAAATTGCCTGTTTTTAAAGTAAAATAACGTCTGATTTTAAAGAAAATAGTGTTTTTGTGCTCTGTCCAATGACTAGAACTGTCCAATCCCGTATGTTTTCCCGCCATAAATTACTTGACAGTTGACACTGGCCATGGATAAATAGCAGCTAAAGTGCCATAATAAGAAAAGAAAAAAAAATTCTAATGTCAGTTTGACATTGATTTTCCAGATCAGTGATGCCAGATTGGGGGGAATCCCCCCAAATTTGGAGGTTTTTTAGGTGATGGGGGGAAAATTGGGGGGAACAATTTTTTGGAGGGATTGTTGGAGGAAAAAATCTGGGAACAGACGACGAAATCTAAGTACTATGGGCCCGTTTTTACCCTTTGGTTACGACTTACGGAACCATAAAATGATCAAGGAGCTCGCGAAGATGCTGATTCTATAAAGATTGGACGCTATTGCAGAAATAGTGTACATTCATCGTATCCATTTGTGAAATTCCCATTCATAATGAACAAAATTTTTCTTTTATAATTTGTGGGGGGATTTTTCTTGAAATCCCGAATTTTGGGGGATTTCGGGGAACACTTGGGGAGAAACCGAGTTGGCCGTCTGGCAACACTGTTCCAGATACAAAAATGGCTTCGAATAGTTTGTGAGCTGTGTGTTTTATGTTTTCTGAAAAGGAGTGATTATTATATAGTTGTAAAATTTAGTTGCAATACTAAAGAATTGCTTAGATAAGACACATTTCTAATATTTACAATGGCTGACGATTTAAGAAACTATAACTTGCAATTGCAACAGGTTAGTGTACAACGATGATAAAGCTGCTGTCGAATTATTGTACCGTATTTTATCAATATGTATTTGTATTTATTTATCATGTTATTGATGGGTGTATAATACTTTTAAGTGTTTTACTTTAGGTTCTAACATTTTTATTATATCGAAGGTCGAGGCGGCATTGCTTACTGATCCTCAAAACGAAGAACTTCTGAAGCTAAAAGCGGATTTGGAGGAAGTTATTGAATTGACGCGTGATCTAATAAAAACTCAAGAGGGTGATTCTAGTGTTTCTAATGTTCATAATAGTTGTAATGATGATGATGTTGCAGCTTCCCTGCTGGCTACAGACGACGGAGATTACGTAGAGAAATCAAAACCAAAGTGGCGTGTTGGTGAAAAATGTCTGGCCAAGTGGAAGGCTGATGGCATGTATGTATTTATTACTGAGTGTGACATTGTATCCTTATTCATCCAATATTATAAAATGCATATGGATGAATTGGATACAATAATGTCTGATGATGATATGGTAATGAGTATGTTTACATTAAAAAGTGCAATTGATTGGCAGACAGTAAAAGACAATGTAAACAAACTCATATATTTTTATTATTAAATTTTTCTATCAAGCATGGGTCTTTTCAGGTTCTATGAAGCAACAATAGAAGAAATTGGAAGTAATAATTTTAAAGTCAAGTTTGATGGTTATACAACTTTGGAAGTAGTATCAGCGTTAGATGTTAAATCATTGGCATCTGGAACCAAGAGACCATTGAGTGGAGATGAAAGCAAGTAAGTGTTTACAAGTTTATGGATAAAGTCATAAATTAATACTCCAAAACATACATGATTAATAATGTACTTACTTATCTTTTAGGCATGGGAAAGGTTATAACAGAGAATATTTAAAGAAGAAAAAACAAAAAAAGCAGCAAAGATTTAAACAAATTGAGGAAGAAAGGGAAAGTGAAAAGAATAAGTGGCTTTCTTTCCATAATAAATCATTAAAAAAGTCTGGTGTAAAAGGAAAAAGTATTTTTGCTTCTCCTGATAATTTAACTGGCCGAGTAGGTATTGGGACCTGTGGCATTTCCGGTAAACCTATGACTGAATACACTCCTGGTGAAAAGTGGAAAAAAGGTGGATAAAAATAATGACTTCATCTTACGCCTTACGATAAATAAGTGACTTAGTTAATTTACTTTTACTTTAAATTTTACTTGTAATAAAAATAAAGAATACTGAAGTCTGTTTTATTTCTTGTAAGTTTTTTTCAGTGCACAACTGCTTTACTAATAAAATATTTACACTGTATACACAAGTATAGACAGGAAATGTTTTGACCTTGTGTGTCAAGCCACTTTTCTTATTTATAATATATTAGACAATTACAAAACATTGTATAATTAAACTGCCTATCTAAAGAAGCGCTTACACGGGCAACAATTGCAGCAATAATTGCCCGGCGACACGAATGGACCGACCTGGGGCAAGTAGTGGAGCAATTTCAATAAACTGTGGCAATTATTTCGGCGATATTGCTCCAGATATTTCATATCGCTCAATGTCGCCGATATACGAATTGACGAATATCCGATGGGCTCGTGTATGACAGTATTGCCTAGTAACTAGTTGATGAAGTTGCGCCATATCGCTCAACTAACTTTGCTTGATGTAGTCGTGACGTCAAATTTGACGAGAATTGACTGGAGTGGAGCAATTTCAGTTGCCCGTATAAGCGTAGCCCAGTAGCATGTCTACAAAGTTCGTATTATGCTGCAGTATGGTCTACTTTTTAGTGATTCCTGCCTCTGCCCCCGCCCTGGCTTAAGTGAAGACACATTGTAAAACAGTCACATAGAAGGAAATATATTGTTCCTCCATTTGATCCATTTTAAGCATGACTGCTAGTCTTTGCATCAGTATGTCGTTCATGGTTAAAATGTGGCAACAGTGGGCAGTGGAAGAGGTTATCCTCTGGCACTTTTTAGAGCGCCATCTTGTGGAATTTTAGTGCACTAAGTTTAACCACTGCACTGCCATTGCTCCTTTTTCAACCATGACTCCTACTAGAGCGCCATGTTGCGGAATTTTAAAAATTCGTGCATAAAAATTCGAAAGATGACGCTAGCAGTTATGATTGGAAAAGTAGTTCCAGACAACGGCAGTGAATGAACATCGTGCATAAAAATCTCCAGGATGGCGCATCCCCAACGGCAGCCGGCTGCCGCATAACAATTTTGAAAATCTATTGTGTCCGCAATACCCACGATGGAGGTGCTGCAGGCTGTAACAAAACTGTTATAAATAATAAATGATATTAAAACATTCGGGTGTGTATGTGCCACTCTGTGAAAGTAGCAGAGACAGCTAGCTATACCATAAGAATACCCTTTAATACGCACTATGATAATACTTAGCACAACACCTCTAAAATCCCGTTTGTTTTTTTAGCCCCTAAATTAGGCAGGAAAACTCTCAAGTTGTTTCAATAATAATAATAACTCTCACACCGGTTTCGGTGACGGTGGCCGATTTCTTTGAAACCAGACCAGTTCCGAAGGAGCAATTGTATATTGCCCAAGTGTGTGCGCAGTAGGTACACAAGAGCACCCTCTCTTCCTTTACTCCCATTGCCCCCATTGGGACGGGAGACCGACACGACTGGCGAGAGATCAGGCGCAGGACCGACTTTTTACATGCCCATCCGACGCATGGCTCATCTTACTCGTCAGACAATCAGGTGATCAGCCTGCATTGTCCTAACCAAACTTGGATACAACATGTTTCCAACGCGGGAATCGAACCCACGCCCTCCGAGTCAAAAGCCACGCTCTTAACCACTGGACCACGGAGGCGTTATTATATTTTAATAGTTGTATGTGCATGTGTAGGTATGGGCATGACGTTAGGGCATTTGTCACAGAAATACAGAAGTCAAAAGCAACTTATTCAGCGCTGCTAGAGTCTGGCCAACGAAAGCTGAACCCAGCATTTATTCTGACAACATTATTCTGATTTCTGAGAATGATATTAGTAGTGATCGATGGTTTGCGGTTGCGATTTCATGACCTTGATACTTGGTCATGATTATTATTTTATACTCTTATGATCTTTCGACTTTTCGTACTAGATTTATGTTATTTATTTTAATAAATCTGGGGGCACGGCAGTGCCCCAGCCAAGCTTTTTACTTTTCTCGAAGCGGTTCGGGGCTTTTTCACACCTCCTTTATCTTCGATGTTAATAAAGCTAGGGATATAAGAATTTCGGTGACTAGGAGCAAGTATTACAACTCTTTTTCACAGGGTAAACCGTAAGCCTTACGTGCTCGTCTCGGCAATATTTTACAAGAAATGTTTTTGGTGGGATTTTTTTATTTCTGTAAGATAAAAAAATGGGGCTAAATTTGCCGCCCCTTTAAATCTACCGCCCTAGGCTCCAGCCTACTTAGCCTATTGGTAAATCCGCCACAGCGACTAGGCATAAAAACACAATTTTACGTGCACTTTTTCCACTATACTTATTCATTAATTATGACAAAAGCTAAAAACACGACCGGTTTCGAAACAATTCTACTAGTATAGTTGTAAGTCATGGGGGTAGCGTGGTACGGGCAGGGGGGGGGGGGGGGGCGTAACTGCCCCCACCGCACCCCCCTCCTACAAGAGTGATCGGTCGCTGAATTGTCGCTGGTGAGCGAATGCTCACGAGTTTCATACTAAACGTGGAGCGGAGAGAGTGACGGGGTGAGAGGGGGGAGGCAATCAATCCCAGTTCGCTCACTCATATTTTGTTTTTAACTCACCTTCAATACAATAGTGAGATACTCAAGTTAAAAATCACGAATTTTCTTAATCTCTCTCCTTCCACACACTCCACTCCCACACCGGTTTCGGTGACGGTGGCCAGTTTCATTGAAGTCAAAGTCAAGGCCGGGCCAGTTACGCAGGAGTAATTTTATAGTGCCCAAGTGTGTCTGCGCAGTACACAAGAGCACTCTCTATTCCTTTACTCCCATAGCCCAGTGGGACGGACGACCGACACGACTGGCGAGAGACAGGGCATTAGTGTTCGCTAGCGAAGCGATGACTTATGTCAAATCGCATACATTTTGTAGCGCTAGCGTTAGCGTTAGCGTTAGCACTTTGCCACTTGTCTGCAGGCGGACTGCAGGGGCAGGGGGACACCCACGAATACGACTATTGACGATGAGTGATACATTGAACACTTAATTATTACTGTAGAAGGGTTCCCATGCCTGTGGGATCTAATTAACGAAGATTATCATAACAGGGATCTTGTTTTACAAGTTTGTCTCTTATTTTACCAAATAATTTTCGAAAGAGCTTAATGAACATCCGATGATATTCAAAATATCTTTCTGGATAGACTTTTTTTTACATAATATTGGCCCTCCGTTAATCTTTGTGTGTTTAGTGGATGTACCCAGTAACGATGATGCTTTTTTTTTCTGAGAAATTAAAAATGCGATTACGATTTCGACGAAGATTTCCTAATCTTCGTCGAAATCCATGTTTCTTCCGAACATGTGCACTCCACTGAAGCTACTCCAAGACTAATCTAGGTATTCCGAACGGAAAAAATCTGATGTGTGTGGTGTTTGTACGGAATTTTTCATGATACGAATCAGGAAAACTGATGTATGTGGCCGCCTTTAATATACCTAGCGGAATAGAGCAACAATCTCGAGCTGTCAAACGAAACCGACATTGGTTTTCATCTGTGTGAAAAATATGTGAAAAATATGAATTCTATGAGATTAAATTGTCAACGTGCGGCACGTGCCGACTGGACGTCAAAAAAAGAGTGCTGCTGTCATGTCACACGTCTCTTTTTACCACGCAGTGTTACTGATAGTGACATCTCTCTTGCTCAGGCCTTTGTTTCTCTATTCCGCTAGGTATATTAACTTTATAGGAAGGACCGCCTTTTTACATGCCCATCCGACGCATGGTTCATCCTTGTCAGACAATTAGGTGATTAGCCTGCATTGTCCTAATCAAACTTGGAAACAACAAGTTTCCAACGCGGGAATCGAACCCACTACCTCCAAGTCAAGAGCTGTTCTCTAAACCACTGGACCACGGAGGCGTTAAAATAATAATAATAATAAAGCCTCTTTATTATCCTTAACTTTACATAAAATATTTGATAAATATACAATTATTATCTATGAGAAAAAAGTAATTAAAGTTAAGGCCCCTGTCTGGTATAGGCCTCCTCCAAAATTTTTTTAAAATGAAATAAGGGGGCAAACGAGCAAACGGGTCATCTGATGGAAAGCAACTTACGTCGCCCATGGACACTCGCAGCATCAGTAGAGCTACAAGTGCGTTGCCGGCCTTTTAAGAGGGAATAGGGTAATAGGGGAGGGTAGGGAAGGGAATAGGGGATGCTACGGAAAGGAAACGGGTAGGGGATTAGGCCTCCGGTAAACTCACTCACTCGGCGAAACACAGCGCAAGCGCTGTTTCACGCCGGTTTTCTGTGAGAACGTGGTATTTCTCCGGTCGAGCCGGCCCATTCATGCCGAAGCATGGCTCTCCCACGTATAAATCCTCCTCTTTAAACCGACTTCCAAAAAGGAGGAGGTTATAATTATTGTTCGTCTGTATATCTTTTTTTGTATGTTCACCATTTGTGGAACGATTTTTATGATTATTTCGTTGTTGTACAGGGTTGAATCCGAATTTGGAACCATATTCACAAAAGTGGTGACCTGATGATGGGATCCATGAGGAATCGAGAGGACTCCTTATAATTTGTATGGAAACATATAGTGATTTAAATTTTTTCTGAAGCATTCGAGGTAATTTTTGATAGTCAAAAAGTAAGACTTCGCACCAGGTTATACCTACCCTGGATCCGAAGGTACCGAACAGAACTTTTGAATCCGTGTAGACTGTAGATACAGGTTATGGGATTTCGGCGTTGTTTAAACAACTGAAAGCATAAGCCAACACATCAATTTGATTGATCATCATCATCACAAACATAATTATTATACAATGGGTCATCACATTATGACCCAATTAATCGTACTTTTCGTGATATTTTGCACCGAAGCAGATGTTTTTGATGATTATTTTGTTGTTTTTAGACCGATTTTCAAAATTCTTGTTTTGTACAACAAATAATTTTGGATTACAATTTTAATACAAATTAGGATACAATCTTATTTTTGTATAACAATTACGAAAGTGGTGAGCTTATTATGGAATCAATGAGTAATCGAGGGAAACCCTTGAAATTTATCTAAATACTCATAGTGGTTAAAATGTTGTTTTTAGTAACTTAAACATATTATATTACGACTTACGAATAAAAGATATTTCATACGAAGGTGTCAAGGCACTCTTGGTCTAAAGGCACTGAACAGAACTCCTGAACCTTTAAAGATAAAAGTTTGGAAATTGCAGCATCGCTTAGATAACTGCAAGCATTTACCACAATTTCGCTTACAGTAATATAATATGGATAGTTAATATTCGTAGTGGTTATCTACGTATAAAGCATTATCTAAAAAGAGTAAAATTATTATTTTTTAACAAAAAAATGTAAGCCGACTTCCAATGAAAAAACACTATTCTTAAAATGACCTAAAAAGTATGAAATAATTTTTATTCTTCAGTAGTGCCTTTTTCAAAATTTGACTAAATCTCAACGAATTCTGTACTCAATTTTCATTCCTTTGATGTCGGTATTGGTGAAGTTCTATGTCAAGTATCCCAGTTCTGGGCTGGTACCGACTTATATTATATGTTATCATTATTGTAAAGAGCGATCTGGTCTGGTCACATCATATACCTAGTACATTGTACAGTTAACATTTTACAAAAGAGATTCTAAATTAGGTATATCAATGGATGTATATCTGGAATATGGATATAATGTAAATCTTTGAAGTGAATGCAATAAATTATAAAGTTTATTAGCATCAAAAAAATATTGCATTAATTTCGAGAATTAATTAATAATAACTGAATTAGTAGTATATAATTTGACTACCTGAT
Source organism: Aricia agestis (assembly GCF_905147365.1). Lineage (NCBI taxonomy): Eukaryota > Metazoa > Arthropoda > Insecta > Lepidoptera > Lycaenidae > Aricia > Aricia agestis. The sequence continues at coordinate 9,206,915 of NC_056414.1, read as the reverse complement.
GAAATATTTTTTTAATATCCAATAGATTTTTTGCTAAAGGCATTGAATGATTTGAGACGTGTTTTGAAATTAGTTTAAAAATGTCTATAATATAGATAATTATTACCTTTGGATGACATTATAAATAGTTTGAACAGTCTTCATAGCCTCATGGCTAAACAAGATAAAAAAGATAGTAAATATAGGTACCAAGTTTACAAAACAAAGAAGGTTAAAGGTATCAGGTATGGTGTGTTTTCACTTATTTTATCAAAATAAATAATAAAGTCAGAATATTATTTTAAGCAACATTTAAAAAGTAGGAGATAAAATACTCGTAATATCCCCGCAGGTAGGCGAAATACAAGTTGTTACGCCGGGAGCTCTCATTTCGAAGGAAAGTAAACGAGGTCGAGAAAAACCATTTACGGCGTTATCTTAATCGCGGAGCGTTTAAATATATTTATTTTACTAGAAGTTATCAGCCGCCTAATTGCAGCCGCGAAACCACCTGTCCGCTATCATCACTGTACATAGGCCTTCGCATATACTTCCGCGCGTCTTACGCGCGGGCCCTCCCCCGGCGCGCCATTGGCGGAGCGGGCGGCGGCGCGCGCAGCGGCCCTCCCGCGGCCGGCGTGCGGCGCGCGGAGTCCTCGGGCGCCGGTCGCGGCGATGCGGCCCGCCGACAGTGCCGCTGCGACCGCGCCGCCGCCACCACACCCGCAGCGCTCCCCACGACGCGAGTTTGAGACAAACTTTTCGAACTCGGAAAGATGGCCGGAAAGTTTTAATTACCGCACGAGAGGTTTATGGGTTACGATATCGACGGTCTCCGCTGGTGATGTGCGATGGGCCCGCAGGAGGGAAGGGTTCGGCGGAGATCGCAGTGCGCGCGAGTGGTGTTGGCGAGCTGCGCGTGGGCCTGCGCGCTGGCACTGGGCGCGCGCGCCGACGTCGACACCTCCACGGGGCTGGGGGACAACACCTTGACTAACACAGGTGAGACTGTCATCTTCAGCCCCAGACGAATACACAACACAAGATACACTCCTCGGCGGTACTTCGAAAAAACTTATTGCAGATGTTTATTTCAAGATTTTTCCCGTCTCCACAAACTTTTTCACAAACTTCTAAGTTCTAACCCTATTTACCAGGGATTTTAATTTAAAATTGAGGGCTGGAAAGAGTATTTGAAACTGATTGTCTCTTGACATGAGAGGTAATGAGAAGTAATCATCATTTGACTGTAATGCCTCTCAGTTTGGTTAAAAGTAGAAAGAGTTTTGCAGATACATAGGTAGGTTTTTGCTGATAAATATAAGTATGTACTCACCTAAAAAAAAAAATTTAGGAGTTTTGAAAGTTATTAATTATATTAGTAATGGCATTTGCTTCTATTTTAAAGCTATACATTGTACTTAATATATTATATATACGGTGTAAAGTTGGTCCTAGGAGGTTTCTAATATTAGGTAGTGGTTTAGTTGCTTGATTAAACAATATTGTTGGGGAATAAACAACTCAGTTTAGGCTTATGATATGCGATAGGCAGGAGTAATATTTTTCGGTCGCCAAATGAATAGACATAATATAATGTTAATTGTTACAATGTAATAACAAATTGGGTTAATAAAGTTTAAATACTATTTACAAATTAATACATAGTATTATAACTTATAAGTATAACAAGGTTTATAAAATGTTTTCACGACACTTGGCAATATAATAAATAAATAAAGCTCTTGACTACTGAATATAATTTAATACTTTCAATATTAAGTAGATAACATTGTATTGCAAATTATAAACTAGTAAACATAATGATATAAATAAATAACGATTACTATTAGAAACAGACGAAGCAATCACAAAATTTTGTTTTATTAAACAAAATTTTTGTGTTAATACATCCTAACATTTTTAAGTTATAGGACACGAATTTTTAAAACTTTAATAGTCTTTCACTGAAAGCACTGAGTAATTAGTTATTAGTTCCTATGTAATTATTATGGCTTGTAATAGTACGTTATAGAATTTTTGATGAATTACCGAACTTTGGACTCTATTATAATAAAACTATTAACTGTTTATATTCTAAATATAATGTTTTCCTTGTTAATAGTACACACTTAATATATTTTTTAATATTACAATGATAGGGGTAACATCAACGCGTTTAAGATTTTCGTCACATATAATATCGTTGCCCGTCGGCCGTGTACAGTTCAGATATCACTAACTTAATTTATATTAATTTATAGCACTAGAATTTGAAAATCTTTATAAATATTTAATTGTAGATGATCTTATTGTATATAAAATTGATACTTGAAAAAAAATCTCTCGATTCACTTTAGCTAAAGATATTACGGAAATATAGATTTATTTAGGTGAGTTATATTTTCAATATATATCTCTGCACATGTAAATATTCTAGTTTCATGAGATATTTATAATATAAAAAGAAAGAAGAATCAAAGACGTTATATTTTCTCGAAGCTGAGATCAATTTTTTATATACTAGTTATTCAGTATCCAAACATTCTAACAGTTGTAAAACATAGTAAAAATAGAATAATGGTAAAGAATGCTACATTAGCCATTAAGTTATAACTCACTCGATCACGCCCGCAACTCCGTTGCACCAATACTCTTATCGCGCAGGAACCGTACATTTTTCCGGAACGAAAAGTAACCTATGTCCTTTTCCGGGACTCAAATTATCTTCATACCAAATTTCAGTAAAATCGGTTCAGCGGTTTGGGCGTGAAGAGGTAACAGACTGACAGATGGACAGACGGACAGAAAGACAGACAGACAAACACACTTTCGCATTTATAATATTATTAGTGTGGACTGTGGAAGTGTGGATGTGGATGACAGCTCATCGTAGACGTTCTACGGGGCCGTAGCACTGTAGGCCGTAGATTTATGTCGTAGACGCGCTACGGCCTACGCCCCTAGGGCCTACGAGATAGTGCCGTAGATAGTATTTACGTGTTAAGATGATGTTTTTAGGATTGTAGATAATCTGAAATAGAATATAACACAGAATATATGGTACTACGACCAACATTTGTATGTATAAAATTGAGTACCTAATATAATGTCTGGTAGGTACCTCAGCCAACCCGTAGAGTGGTTATTTTCTGTTTTCTTCTTAAAAATATTATATTTTAAAGTATATATGGAGGTAGAAGAAGATAAGTCTGTTCAGTATCTTAATTTGAATATATTGTTTTGGACAAAAATATTGCAATTTGGTAGAATTTGATCCTCGTAGTAATAATAATTATGTAGTATTTAAATATAAACTGTACATAAACATAGGTATTTTTTATTTTCTGTTTCTGGTCAATAATATTACTTTAAATAATTAACGTTATTTAAATTATGAAGTTTGTATTTGAGGTATTTATGTGGCGCCTGGAGGTAACGAATTTGTAGGTCCCATCCTCAATCACTTAACAAAACTCAACGTCAAGCTTTATTTAACTACTGTTTTCAATAAAACGTTTGCGTTTTGATCGCGTTCGCCTATCCGCTCCAAAGATTGTTACTGCATTTTTGACGGTGTTACCGTTTTAATTTGACCCTCAATAATAAAAAAAATAGTGATTCCACACGTACTCGAATCCATGTGACTGTCTCTGTCTATTAAATGGTATTTTCCAACGTGCTGCAAACACGAATTGTAAGCGTTTTCTAAACATTTTATGAGAAAGGAACAAAAACATAATAAAATTATAGTATCCCAAGGGGAACACTACTTTTTTGGGATGAAAAGAAGCCAATGTATTAAACCAGAACCTGAACTACTACCGAGCTAAACATTAGATAATACTTCGCACGAGCGAAGTATTTGTGTCTTTGATTCCCTCGTGGGAATCAAAGACACAAATACACAATATATTTTCAATTGTTATGCGGCACCCGGGTGCCGCTTGGGAGTTGATGAGTTAATAAAATCCGTTCAATAATTTTTGGCCTAAAAAGTAACAAACATACGCACTCACAAACTTTAACATTTATAGATAACGAGATGACCCGGTAACATAAACTTTAAAATTATGCAAATCGGTTTAACCGAACTCGAGTTTAAGCGAGACTAACAAAATTGATTTATATATTTACATAGACAAAAGTGTGAAGGTAGACGAGTCGGTTGCTCATCACAAGCGGTAAACCACATGACCGCAAGTTCAGTGGGAACATCCGCCGCAAGCTTGGTGTACCCGCGACCCGCGGCTTACCCTACGATTAGCCATTTATTTCATAAACGACCTTTAGAGGCTTTAGGCGTTATCTTACAAGCATTACATTTAGTTCAAAATGAATTGAAAAGGAAATGAGTAAACATGAATATAATAAGAAAGGAAATTTCTTACTACTTTTGTAAATGCAGGGACTTTGTATACGGTGTAACACAAGCAAGTGATTATACTTTAGAGTTTAGGATGTGTATGTGTAGTTACCTTATGTATAGTTCGCCGTGAAAGTAGCAGCGCTAAAAAAAATTTTATGTAATTTCAGTGAACATCCATAGATAATAATATTATAAATGCAATAGTGTGTTTGTCTGTCTGTTTGTTACCTCTTCACACCCAAACTGCTGAACCGATTTTGCTGTTTGGTATAGAGATACTTTGAGTCACGGAAAGACATATGAGGATAATTTATATCTCGGAAAAATACGGTATGGTTCCGGTGCTATAAACTAATTTTAGCGCAATGTAGTTGCCATCATCTTGTGTAAGGGTGGCCAACACGCGGCCCGCCGTCTGTTACCTTGTGGCCCGCAGAGCCGAGCACATTTTTTTAAAGTAAAAAAAGTTAATACTAAAATTACCTTACCATACCTACTATAAAAAGCAAAAAAACACATCTTTTCTTTTACTTTTAAAATAAAAGCTCTAAGTTCTAATAGGAAAAATTAGTATCCGATTTTGACTTTCATATCAACTACCAAGTACGAGTATGTGTAACATAAAATTTGGTAGTGCGGCTCTGGGTAAAATTCTACTTCTGAATTTTGGCCCAAGTGTCGAAAAGGTTGGCCACCCTTGATCTAGTGTTTAAAAGGTCATAAATTTAAGAACATCGAGGTACGTATTCAAGTTTAAATCATTATTTTATCAGTCTACCTATTTTATTGAACTCTGGAGTAAGATTAATGACCGGCGTTCATTGGCTAGCTAAAATAACCTCTGTTGTAAAATTCTATAACTCAAGTGTGATGGCTGTAGCATAATGTTAAATGTTGACATTCATGATAGCCATTTAGTTGAATTGGTTATCCAACTAGACACCTTAACCTGTACATGAAATACGTTCTAAAATAATAATTATGTTTATTTAGACCTAATGATACTTCAGGATACTAGATACTAGTATATATTTGAGTATATTTTACTTTATTAACATTATATTTATGTGATTTTTCTTTATAATGTGTGTTTTATGAAACTCATAAATGGCCTAGTCCCGTCACTTAGGCTGGTCAATTCATGAACATGGCTGTAACATGTAGTAGGTTATACATATATACAGGGTGTGACAAAAAAGTGATAATACTTTAAAGTAAGTGTATGAGTTTCCTGTATACAGTTTACAGTGAAAGTAGCAGTGCTGAAAGAGCATTTTTTTGTGATTTGTATTGGCAATCGTCTCAGCTTCATGATTTTGCCCATAACAAATTAAGAAAAAAGTTACTCTTTAGGCGCTGCTACGTCCACAGTAAACTCTATACAAGGGACTCATACACACCATCATATCACTTTGTTTTGTTATACCCTGTATAATTGTATATTATATAATTAGAGATATTGATTCATAAGTAGATGGCAAACTTAGGCAATTTTTTCGGGGGAAGTCAAGAAAAGCCGAAAAATCCTGATTAACATTAACTTGATATAACCATTTTAAAATATATTAATATAGTAGCTATCCGCCTTACTAGTAGGTACTCGAATTACGATGAGGCTATAGCTTTGAAGATCGTGTTATATAGTTTAAACTGTTAATTTAATCCTTCGATCGTGGATTCTTGGAAATCTATTGTTATTCTATTGTGTCTCGCTCACCGGTGAGTTTATGGGGCTTGACGGGTTAAATACAAAATCCTATATTTTGCGGGTCAGCCTCTTGGAGAAAATTATTATCCATTACATACAATATAAGGTAAAAGCACTAATGGCAGATGCTTTAAGGAAACATGGAACATTTGAATGTTGTAAAATATATATTTATTAAAATAAAGGATTGATAAATTCTTCCATGTCTTCAGTAACTCTTACAAAATAAAACTATTATGATTATTCACTGACAAATCAATTAAAAAATAAATTATTGGTCTTTTTGTAAACTTAGTCATAACAACTAATAGATGACATCACAGAAAACGAACATTGACACTAATAGTAGACACCAATATGAACTAATAGTTGACATAGAACATTACATTACATTTAACATTTTTCCTATTATTAGGTCTTTATTTGCCGTTTTTTCAAAAGATTTCATCTACTTCATCATAGTAACTACATGCATATAAAATATTATCCACGTTGTCTCCAGATTCTCTTCTTCCATGCTAAAACTATCTTTCCTTTTATTTTTATGTTTCATATATTTTTTCCTAGCAAATTTATTTTCAGTCTTTAGCCCCATGCTTCTCTTGCCTCTTCTTTTTCTTCTTTCTTTTCTCAGCTCTCCTTTTTCTTCTTTTTACTGCTAAAAACCAAAGCAATCAATTTTTAGATCAGACGAGGTCTAATATGTCAATTTTTAGGTACAGTAGTTCTAATTTGTTAGCTTGTTAATATAATTATATATTCAGAGAATATTGATGATATTTGCAGTAGAATAAACTACAAAATAACTTTAGTATGTATTGCAAAATGATGATATGAGTTCCATGTCATCTTTTAGATTTTTTACATTTTCAAGAACTAATAGTAGACACCCTTTACATTGTTAGGGAAAACGGATAAAAAATCATAAATTAACATTAATTAGTGTAAACAACATGACCATTAATCCAATGAAATCTATAGAAATTACAAAAAATCAAATAAATGTATTCAAAACTTACGTGCAAAATTTCGCCTTCCTTAACCTATTTGCTAAGAAACTGCCGAACGCATGTTGACGCGGTCACATTTTTTACGAAAACTGATCCCATTTTAAAATTTTGTTCCCGAAGGCGTCCCTAATATATTTTTTCACGTCAACAGATAGCTTGAGAAGCTTATAAAATTTATAGTGTTGAGAAAAAATTAGACTTATTCTTATTTTTATAGTATTTTTGTCGTAAGTGTCATCTATTAGTTTCGAGTCTACCATTAGTGCTTTTACCGTACATTGTAATTATTTCTGCAATATGAACCACCAAGGTTTATCACCTCTAATCTATCAAATGAAATTCAACGACATAGAATGAGAATAATTGTGATACATAATAAACATCCTTATTCCTCATTGTAAAGCTATCTTTTTGAGAATAAGCAATAAGTTGTTAAACATTACGGCACACGCTAGAAACAGAATGCAGTTAAAAACAATAGAACGTAACACATAAAAATTATACAAATGGAGGATAATAGTGATACAGTCATTCAGCAATTTGGCCAGTCGTAAATTACATGTTTAACTAAATTACGTGCGTTGAAAGCATTCCACAGTCCTCGCCGCTCGCCGGCAACGCGCGTCCCCACAGCTCTCGCGCCTGATATGTCGGCATCCGATGCACTTCACAAATCAGCTTTGTATCCATGAAATTTAATTAAGGATATCTTTGCGATCATTGTTCAAATTTCGTTTAGATTGGCTACACATAAATCTTGGCCGCTCGAAATAGCTTCGGCTGTTACATTTCCGACATAGTTTACCAAGTGATTGCTAAACGAAAGAGTTATTGTTATTACTCTTAATGCTCTGGTGGAGATGTTTAGTTTATTGCATTATAATTTTGAATAACTACACCTTTGTTAGTATTTTAATTTTAATTCTGTGCAATAGTGGTCAGATTTTTCAAAAGTCACATTCGGCTTGGGAGAGCCATGCTTTTCGCACGAAACGGCTCGACCGGAGAAATATCACGGGCTCACAGAAAACCTGTGTGAAACAGCGCTTGCGCTGTGTTTCGCCGAGTGAGTGAGTTTACCGGAGCCCCAATCCCCTACCCTTTTCCCTTCTCTACCCTCTCCTATTTCCTTCCCTACGCTCTCCTATTCCCTTCACTACCCTCCCCTATTACCCTATTCCCTCTTAAAAGGCCGGCAAAGTACCTGCAGCTCTTCTGATGCTGCGAGTGTCCATGAGCGACGCCTCAGTTTAAATAGAATTCTTTGGGGCGACGGAAGTTGCTTTCCATCAGGTTACCCGTTTGCTCGTTTGCCCCCTTATTTCATAAAAAAAACTTGATTCATAACGCCTTCGAGGAAATACCAGATTTTAAAACCAAACCTGGCATCAAACTGTGAGTTTGACTGGTACAAAGGAAACGTTAGAGCCAAAGTTTGTGGCATCATCATTGAATTAGAACCTACACATTTAATATTCAGCACAGAATAAGGAGCGTTGATTACTACCCAAGAAATTGGTTCAGCGAAGTTCGGGCAACTATCGATAGCGATTTAATGTATTAATCGAGATTTCACCTAGCGTCTAATATGAACTATGATTTCTAACGCCGCGCCACCGCGCGCCGAACAATCGCGCCGAACGTAGTTAAAGTTGCGAAGTTAAATCACGGCGCCTAGGTTTGTGGAGTTCCTTTGTTATAGAGCCGAGTAATGAAAGCGCTCGATAATAATTTACGAACAGCAGAAGTGTCGCTGTTTAATGGCGGGAGCGGGGGTGAGGAACATTCCACCGGGGCCCGGGGGGAGACGGACGGCCGCGTCGACACCGAACTAAAATAATTATTATCATTGTTCCTGGTCACCGTGAACGCTTTAATTGTTCATTTACATTTGTAACGATGATACCGGCGCAGAGCTATTCGGCATGCATTTATTTTACACATCGCGCTACGTTGCGCCCGTGTTATAGTCGACGGCCCGACGTTTAATGGTCTGAAAAATGGCATCTACGTTGCGTATCAATTACCTACAATTTGCGAATATTGAGTGAAACGTAATAATTATATAAGAGACCGTGAATGGCAGTACACACGCGGCGTGAGTGAATCGTTCGAGCTCCACTCCGTGTAACTAAACATCAAAGGCGAGGAGCTCAACTGAGCGAATTTACGGGGTTTATTTTTAATGTAGCGGAATCCACTTTAGCCGAGGAGACATATTACGTATTGCATTTTTATCTCGTACTTAATGCCGCTTCCCGCGAAAAGCTCACGTTAAACAAATTTTTTGCTCTATATTTAGCCGGCGTCGATGGAATTTCACGCGCGGCACGGCGCGCGGTACAGGCGATGTCATGTCAGCGAATGAAATTACAAGACGCACAGTCGACCCGCCGCGTTAATTCGTGTCAAGAATTTGTAGAGATTTAGCTTAAGCCGGGTGGAGTGTTCGTCGCGGGCGGAGAGCGTTAACACTTATTAAGGGGGTGCATCCCGGCGACAGATGTAGGGGAGGACCCCCCATTTGCGTAATGTTAGGAATGGTTACACTCGATTTAATAAAACTCCGACAACATTTCATTGTTACGAATTTTAGAATCAATTCATTTTAAAGACGGCCGGCTCCAAAAAACTGTGAGCCGAACGTGCCCGGAATACATCGCTCCGGCTTGGATTTCTTATCGATGGCAATTGAGACGAGTAGGTATGTACTTATGGCTTTTCAAGTGGCCCGGCTTCGTTTAATTTGTTGTTTTAGCGCGGAATTTTTATTGGCGCTTCCCTTCAGTTTAAACGACGCCGAAATGGAACAAATCACAGAGATTATTTTACGGCAGGGTGTCGATGGTACGGTCTTTTAAATATTTACTTTACAATCTATACCTCTAGTGTTGCCAGTGTGCATGGGCGACGGCAATCGTTTTCCATTTTCTTATATTCTCCATATACAAGCTGATCTGGTCGATTTGCCATAAACGTTATATCGGGTATAAAAATTAGATATTTGTCAATTCTTAGACCTAACCTATAAGCTCAATAGTTCTATAAAATAATTGATTCAACCGTTTCGGCTCAATGTGGGAATTAAACACCACGACACAAAAATTTTGTAGTATTCGATTTTAAAATAGTCTTGATACATTCAATTTAGATGTTGTAATAAATTGCAATTATTGTATGGATTGTAGTGAATTTATCATATCATTATGAATGACTGCGACATAATTATTATAGCTTTACAACAATGATAAGAACTCATCCGTCAGTCGTCAGATATGATAGCAGCAATTATTATATTTTATTTAACCTGCTTTTGTTACTAATTGATAAATAATAATTCAAAATGCAACATACACTTATCTATGCTAGTCAACTGCCCGAAGGAAATTGAAAAAATATCGGAAACTGGGCAGAATAATGTTTTTAAAGAGAATTCTTAGAAAATGTAACAGTATCACAAGCACATGACGTGTACTTGTGAATATTCGCCTGCTATGCTAACAAGGTGTTTGCATTACACAATACACAGTCATGAAAACTTGTTTGCTGTGTTGTTATTAGTACAGAAAACCATAATCAGAGGCCGAGCCATACGTGAGATAAGCATCTGCGGAGTAAGCGAGACGGGCCCCTTGTGTTTTCGATCAGTGTTCTGTTGCTATTAATTTCTGCACCCTGTCACAAAGCTAATACGGGGGCGATGCGACATAATGTGATTATATTTGCAAGTATAAGTGCGATAAGTGCGTATTTCGGACCAAATGCATATTGCTACCTTCGCAAAGCCGAATATTTGTGTATTTCATTACATTACGTGATCGGTTTGGACGATAATGTTTGATTAGCGTATATTTGGTTTATTTGTTTGTGACAAAGCTAAGTGGTTTTAGTGTTGTCGAATTAATTAATAAATGTGGTTCGTATTTAAATGTATATTTTTTGTAGTCGTCGTTACATATTATTTTCGAAATATTGATTTATTATACGCAGAATTGTAAAAAAATCTTTTATCTTACTTCCATGGCTGGCTTATCGATGACTCTTTCAATTTTGAAGTTTAAAGCATGTAAAATATTATGTCTGTCTGTATCTTCACAAAATACTCAGTTGTATTTATACTTAAATAAATTTTAATAATAAAATTACATCCCATACAAAAACACATTTTTTACTTATTTTTGCTCTATAATGGTACGGAACCCGAGGCCAACTCGCACTTGGCCGATTTTTTTCAATAAAAATAATGATATATGGGTGAATTTCCCAAACGGCTTTTTTTTGTCTTCGTTGAAATTACTATTAAAAAAAGGTAATATTGTTGTAAATTATTTGTTTTAGTATTCAATGGGTAGCTATAGGATTGTGGCAAAAATATAATATGCCTAGGACTATTACAAAGGTAGAAATAAATAACTTAAATAACTATTTTTATCAAATCGGTGCTGTCCCTCTACTTTTTTTACAAACAAAAACGCTTACATACTAGCAAATATGAATAATTTAAGGGTAAAACTTATATTGTTTCATAGAATATTAGTTTATCTATTATTATATACCATATTTTATTATTTAATTAACGATTATAGTTACTTAGAGGCACAAATGTACTTGACCTGAGAATTTTTCTAATTTCGCTGGATAAAAGAAATTTAAGCATTACTTTTCATCGACGAGTCGGACAGTCCCCCCACTCCAATTTTAATTTACTCCTTAGTGTGTGCTTCCACGCAGTCAAGACGGATTTGTGTCAAAACGCTGCGTATTCCCGTGAACAACATAAGTATGCCATTAAAATGCTCTCGGTCAATTATTTTATAATATCGGTGATTGAATTTTTTTAATGTAATTAATAGTTTTAAAATTGTTGTTTGGTTCTAATGAATTTAGTAAGTAATTAAGCTTCATTATCTGTAACCACATTTATCTTAGATATAATGCATTTTTTATAATTTCCTAAAAAGTGCGTTTTTTCTCACGTCGCTGCTCTCATATCGGTGTAATCGGTGGTCATTTTAACTACCGATATGATAATTTACACCGAAACGATAAGAAAAAACGAATCGGTGTCTTAAATCTAATATCGGTGTTTGGAATCATGACCAACGCACAGTTTTGTCACATCGGTGGATTGCTTTATCATATCGGTTGATAATTTTACCATATCGGTGAATTGTTTTATCATATCGGTTGATCTAGTGGCATTTCGTTAAGTATACAAAAAAAAAAAATTACAAATGCGCAAGATTGTAAAAATGAATGGATGTAAGGATGTATTGGCCAATTTAAAGTTTTTACTTAATTTTTCTTTTCACATCTAGTTCACTTTAACCAATTCAATGCGGCGCACATTTTTGAAGACTTTCAGTCGTGGCGGCATACAATTTTCTCGTGACACGTGAGCCGTGTCATACGCCATAGAAGTAGGTGACACAGCTACCGTGTCACCCGCCACGTTCAAAAAGGTTTATTGTTTTTCTTGGTTTTTAGGCGTTTTTTAACTTGTTTTATTTAGTTGAACCCAAACCATTGATGTTAACGGAAGGTTACGTAGTTTTGAGTTGATTTCGAGTAGTTTTACTAAGTGTTAACCTGGAAATGGAAGGCAAGCGATTTTTTTTTCAGATGTTGCAAACCTTTTGTAGGTTTCAAAGTTAGAAAAATGAGTACTTATATTAAATAGATCTGGGTTTCCGATGTAAATTATACGTTCGTAGATACATTTAAAGAAGTTTAACTATAACCATAACTTTAACCACGCCTCTGGTGCAACCCAACCTTAATGTGTGTGCTAGTAGCGCCCTCTGCACCACCCTTTACGTAATATTCCCTATTCGGGCAATCTGATAAAAGATAGAGCCTACTGTACATTATTTTTACTGTGGTATTTTATGTCTTTATAAAGTGTCTGTTATATGTGACTTGGTTCTGTTGTTTTTAACCGACTTCCAAAAAAGAGGAGGTTATATGTTCGGCTGTGGCTTTTTTTTATTTGTGTATGTTCAACGATTACTCCGCCGTTTGTGAACCGATTTTCAAAATTTTTCTTTTATTGTATAGAGTATTTGTTCCGATTGATCCGGTTCCGAGTTGGTACCATGTTCACAAAAGTGGTGGCTTGATGATGGGAACCATGAGGATCCAGAGGACTTCTTGAAAATCAAATAGGAACATAATATGGTTATTTTGGTTGTATGGGATGTATTTGATCATATGCTACCGAATTGTCTGGCTGAATTTTTCTGATCAGAAATTTCTGATAATGTACGGCCGGGCTAAAAAAGGGGACAGCCCCTACTTTCTTTCAATTCACTGAATATTCAGAGGCGAAGCCTATAGGTGTGTTTTACGTGGAAAATTAAGACGGTTTTGTTCGGAGTAGAACCTTCTAAAGTGTAATTTGAGGGCGAAACAATCGCTTTCTAAATGACACGGCTCACGTGTCATACGCCACATGTTAAAAACCCATAAGACCCGCCGTGTAATCCGCAATTAATGCACCTTTAAAAAAGGTTGATGGCCCCTACTTTTTTGAATTCACAGAATATGCAGAGGCGCAGCCTATAGACTTGTTTTACGTAGAAAATTAAGATGAAAAGAAAATTGTTCAGCGGGGCTAAAATGGTCGCGCCAGCGCCACCGCCCACGTTCATATTGAACAATTTGAAATTTGTCAGTTTGACAGTTTTGGCAATTCATTTGCTAAATTAATTGAGAGGAATTGCTAAATGTGACCATTTTAGCCCTGCTGGGTAGAACCTTCTAAAGTGTAATTTGAGGGAGATACAATCGTTTTTTAACTCCCGTGTCATACGCCATACGTTAAAAACCTGTATGACACGGCTCCCGTGTCATCCGCACTGAATCGGTAAAGACAACGATGATACATTTTATTTTTTTTTTTAATTCTAAGTCCCTACATCAAATATTGTAAAACATTTTAAAATTATTTTAATTTTATTTTAAGAACTCTGTTCTTTATCAAAATAAATATATTATAAATATAATATTATGAAGATAATATTATCATTAGTGTCTGACCGAAACTGATTTTTCAGCCGAAACCGAAACCGAACTTTCGGCCTTACTCTCAGTTTCAGCCAAAACCGAAACCGAAACCGAAACTTGGTAAAACATTCAAAATTACGATTGTTTACTAAAATTTATAGATTTTTAACATAAATTACAACTTTTAAAACTAAAGAAAAAGTACCACATAAAATTTTTTACTTTTTGCAACATTTCTTAAAATAAATATTATTAATCTTAGACTCGAACATGTTCCCTAGAAACTTTTTTGTACTATATTCCGTTTTTTTATACGATTCCAAGTAGGTGCGATTTCACCTAAGAAATTGAACGCGTTTAGCGCACACTAAACCGGTTTTAAACGTATAAACACGTTTATAATATTATAGACGAAAAAATTGTTAAGATGACAGTTTTCACAGATGCGTTTGGTTAGATTTATCGTTTCGTGCTATTATGTTACTAAAACAACGTGACAAGGCTCCAAGATGATAAAAACATATTAAAATCATCGCGTGACGGAACGTAAACTTATAATCATTAATCGCGATTAAAAGAAAAATTTAAAATCGAATTGAAACAAAACGAGATTTACGTCGCCACATGAACACGTTCATTGTTCAATGAGAACTTGGTTTAATAAAACGAAATTTAAGTGTGTGATAATAACAAGAGCATTATTTTTTTCAAGTTATTTCAAGTCATTTTATTTAGGTGCGATTTCACCTAAGAAATTTTAAACGCACCTAAAAAACGCGTTTATGCATCAAATTCCATTTCACTAACATAACGTTCACAGCAAATACGAAATTTATGTTCAGAAAGTCCAATGTTGTACGGTTAAACTTCATAAAAGCCCTTAAAGTTCTGTCAGTGTAGTCTTACTTTTTTGTTGATAAAGTAACATAACTAGACTCCAAAATGTAAAATCATCGCGTGACGTTACGTAAACTTAGATTTATTAATCATGATTAAGAGAAGATTATGAAAACCATTTGAAACAAAACAAGATTTACATCCCAGTAGGAACGCGTTTAATGAAAACTAAGTTTTATAAAACGAAGTTGTGTGATTGGTGAAATCCTCTCTTAGACATTAACGGCGTACTACTGAGAACACAATCAATAATTGCAGTATATTATTTTTATGGGAAACATCGACACGACCGTGGTCGAAGTTCAAAATGAAATTAATAAGCAAACTTGCAGTTGACGTCACATTTTTTTTTTGCTCCAGAAGGCGTTTTGCCACTAAACCTGAAAAATATACTGAGGGCCGCAAGAGTAAAGCTTACGGGGAAGTAGGCTAGATAAGATTCTAGCAGGGTAGGGACGGTCAAAGAGGTTGCGTGTCCATAGTTAAAAGTTAATTTTAAATATTTAAATAAAACGCGTGGTAGGAAAAGAAAAAGAATGAGGCGAGATGATTTACTAGTTGGCGAACTGAGCCGGAGCCTCGCTGGCAAGCAAGCACGAGTTAACTACGAAGTTTACCGAACGACGCATGAGTTTCGGCGGGGCCGAAAGTTTCGGCTATATTTTGGCGGAAACCGAAACTTAGGACGAAACTAGATTTTTTGGCCGAAACTGGCCGAAACCGAAAGTTCGGTCGGTCACTTATTATCATATCGCTGGATTAGTATGTCATTTCGGTGGTTAAGCTTATCATATCGGTGTAACTAAATAAAAATCAGTGCCGGTTTATCATATCGGTGGAAACCAGAATTCAAACTGAATTTTCTCCTTAGTCTTAAATGATACGTTAATGATATTAAATTTGGGAACATTTTGAGTCCTAAAGAATACATAAAACCTGAAAAGTATATGAAATATGTATAAATAAAAAAGTTCACCGATATGATAAAAAAAGGTCATTTGTTGAAATTCACCCATATGTAATTATAATATAAGACTGATAGATAAATTAATATAAGACTGAATACAATGCTTCCATTGACTAGCGGAAATTGGAGATTAGAAATTTCACCCAAAACATTTAGCCAAATGAACGGTAATGATATAAACCGACTTCTGCAACATGTGGCGTGAATATTACATACAAAATATAATTAATGGTCGATTGTAGCATGTCGAGAGAATGCACCCTCCTAAATCTTTAGTGATTCAAAACGGGGTCCCCCGGGGGCGCTACCGTGCCTTTTAATTTACAAGTATTAGGGTGCATTCCCAGTATTTTTGAAATAAAATCACTACTCTCCACCCACGTCACATTGAATGCTGCGATGAATGACAGTCGTACTTCGAAAAAATAATTTGACTCGCAATTTTAAATTCTTCGAGCATGGTTTTGTGAACAGTAAGCCGTAAGCGCCTTCAGTCTAAATGATTTTTGGGGTTATTCTTTTTTGTTTTGTCTGAGAGTGGCTAAAGGTATTAGCGAAATATAAGTACATATTGTGCATCATATACAAATGTGTAGTCATAGCCGTATGTAGAGACTAAACACAGCGATGTAGTTGGCAGTAGCTGGCCTGTGGTTACGAACTCGTAAGTTTATAGCCGAAATTGCGATTCAGATTCAACTATAAACAACACTTACCACTTTATATTGTAGCACTAAAAGGACTGTAGTCGAGATGCCAAAAATTTTTAAGCATTATGCACTTGTTTCTCTGTTAAAGTTACCTTCCATATTAAAACTATTTTTGAGTAACAATGAAGGCACTTTGTTAATAAAATAGGTAGAAATAGGTGCAGTCAGGTACAAAATCGGTTAGTAAGACTACATTTCTATTGTGTTGTTGAATACATCTACTGGTCATAAAGGTGTAAGCAAAAAAAAAGTATTTTAATAAAAACACACTATATTTTATGGATATACCATCTATAATAACTGCAAACTACCAAGATGCTTGTACTCGGTAGGTAGTTAGGTACTCATAAAACATATCCGTTAGATAAACTCTAAGTAACAAGCTTTAAAAATATATAATTCAGAGTGTAAACCTTAAAAACGTAGTAGGAATCGAAGTCATAACAAAAGAACAAAGCCACCTGCGTTTAGGAAAATATCTTTCAATAATTGTTAGTCGCATATTGGTTCCCTTTGTAGTTTGTACTATCGGCGAATTGGTTTCTCTCGTGCCAAAACGAGTATTGTGACGTCATCGCGCGATAGAATTCTAATTGCGAACGTACATTTCTACAGCTCGTGATTACACCTTTAACTTTTATGACCAGATTGAAAATTGTTGTAAATAGTGCGATAGTTTCTGCCAGTAACATCTACGAATTTAATATATTATATAACATGTTTTAAGTAAAATTTTGTAGACGTTTCTTGCGACATCTTTTGCAGAAAAAATCATTAATCGCGTAGTCGTTTTACATTTTCTGTGACAAATACTATCCCATAATGTCAGGAAAAGGATACAAAGTATTCTTGTAACAAATTACATTGAAATCGGTTTTGCGTCTGTGACGTGAAGAAATAATACACAAACACTTTTTAGGGTTCCGTACCCAAAGGGTAAAAACGGGACCCTATTACTAAGACTTCGTTGTCTGTCCGTCTGTCTGTCTCCAGGCTATATCTCAAGAACCCCTATAGCTAGAATTCTGAAATTTTCACAGATTGTGTATATCTGTTGTTGCTATAACAACAAATACTGAAAGAAAAATAAAATTAATATTTAAGGGGGGCTCCCATACTTTTTTCGGTCTTTGTCAATCACGGCAAGAGGTAAGCACTTGAATTTTCCACACATTCCTTTGTTATATGTGTACTTTAATATTATATAATAATATTAAAATAAAATAAAAATTTAAGGGGGCTCCCAAACAAAAAACAAATTTTTTGCCTATTTTTGCTCTGTATTGGTACGGGACCCTTCGTGCGCGAGTGTGACTCGCACTTGGCCAATTTTTTTATAAAGTCAGTATTATAAGTCTATTATTAATAAATATGTATAACAATAAAGTTGCAAGCATAAAAAAAGCAATAATAATGATCAGCACTTTAAAAAAGATGTTACAGACACAATAATGGAGAGTATTAGGGATTGTTAACAACAACAAGCGAACATAATACTCGTATTACGCGCGTTTTGTGCCAAAAACGATCGTCACAACCGCGTATAAACTTGGAAAGTTGAAATTTATGAGCGATTGAATCCACTATAAGTCAAGAACATGTCGATTCTACGAACCATTAAAAACTCACGAGGTCATCCCAACTTCCATTGAAAAAGATAAAACATTTGGAACATTTGAATTATGAAAGAATTTATATTTGTGTAGATTTGATTAAATATGTTATGAGGAACAATTTTTTTTTAATATCAAGCAATTTTTTTGTGAGTAGCATCAATTTGATAGACAAACACTATTTTTATTTGCGAAAAATCTTGAAAGTGGTAGCTAACAGAGATAGAAAGGATTTCATACTTTGATTTGATGGATTTAATTTAGATATATAATTTAAGAGTACTCGTAACATTGTCCTATAAATAGCAAATCCAAATTTTAGGACAGAGTCTGTCTGTCCGTCCATGGGCGTACCGAGGGGGGGACAGGGGGGGGCAGCTGCCTGGATCATGTTGACGTCCCTACTAAGTATATTATCTAGTACTTTCGTCTATAAAAATTAAAAATAATAAAATGAATTTTTGCCATCTGTTTGCAATACAATATTTTTACAACTAAAAATTATTAATTTTTTATTCTTTATAAACACCTAGCTTCTAAAAAATCTGATTTGCCCTCTCCTGACCCAGAATCTGCGTAATTTGCCCCCCCCCCCCCTGGCCCAGAACCTGGGTAATTTGTCCCCCCCTGGCCCAGAACCTGGGTACGCCCATGTGTCTATCCATATGTCACAGCCACTTTTCTCCAAAACTATAAGAGCTATATTATTGAAACTTGGTTAGTAGCTATGTAGTTTTTATAACAAAAAACAAAAAAAAAAAATGTTTGCGTGTGTAGTATCTATGGTTAGGTCTTCAAAAATCATATTGAGGTTTCTAATATCATTTTTTTTTATCTGAATAGTTTGCGAGAGAGACTTTTCCAAAGTGGTAACATATATCGCCCCCCCCCCCCCCCCTCTAACTTCTATAGTAGGGCATGATAAGTCTAAAAAAAATATATGATGTAGGTACCTACATTACTATAAAAACTACCAACAAAAATTGGTTTGAATGAAATCTAGCAAGTAGTTTTTTTATACGTCGTAAATGGTAAACCTTAATTTAATTACTTATTTATATTAAATTACTTTCATTAAATCTACTGAAATATAAAAATAAATCAAAAACCTTTTAATTTCATAAAAAATAAACCTTATTGTTGCTGCGGAACCCTTTATGGGCGAGTCCAACTCGCACTTGGCCGGTTTTTTATATACGTGGTAAATGGTAAACCTTAATTTAACTTTCATTAAATCAACTGAAATATAAAACTAAATCAAAAACCTTAAAATAAACCTTATTGCTCCTGCGGAACCCTTTATGGGCGAGTCCAACTCGCACTTGGCGGGTTTTTTTGTTTTTTAATAAAACCGCACAACCCCCAAATAGTAGAAGCGGACAAGTCAGCGTAATGTTCATTTGATGCGCGTAATCGCAACATGATATATGGGTGCGATCGGCGATCGGCCGTCTCAGTTTCGCTTTATTATGATTATTCCTTACAAATGATGATTCATTGCGGGATTAGTCAAGCACGTTGTCCGGTAGGGATTTATTTACGATACGGGGGTGACCGTGGATGCTAAATTAACACTCGGCTCGAACAGAACTAAAGATTTGCACATTTTTACGGCTCCGTGGTATGAAAAGGGGACTTTGTCGGCTTATAATATTCGGCATTCGAGCTTGATGAGAATGTAAGAAATAAAAAATAATCACAGTACAAATCTACATATATAAAATAATACTATTACATGTTGTGTTTGACGTAGTTGCCTAACATAAACATAACTAGAGTAAAAAAATTAAGTACTAGGTAGACGCGTTTCACTTGTAACTACTGTGACGTTGTATGTGTCCATGGGCAGCGGCAGAAATTGCTTGCAATCATGGGACCACCTGCTCGTTTAAAAAAATATATTTTAATTTAAAATAAAATGATGCATAAAAAAATATTGTTACTTCGGTGCAGGTAGATAAACAAATATTGGCCTAGTAAGTTCGTTCGAGTTTCTTTTGTACTTTTGCAATGCAAGAAATTTTCGGAATCCACTTGAGAACAAACAGAGCAGGCAAGTTCAGGATTACCTTCAGGATGCAAATCAAAAAACAAACATCGAATTGTTGTACTTTCAATTAACAATTCGAAAGTTTCTTTTTGGCTTTGAATGATAAAATTATTTTTAACGTTTTAAACTTATTTTGGGGTAATATCAGTAAAGTAGAGATATGAAATTGACACTATCTTGGAATAGAGTCCTACTTAGTAAAATCAGAGTAAAATATTCATTATGATACGATTATACTCGATATGGAAGTTTGACAAAGTTTACTTTGAGCCAAAACTTAAGTTAATTTTATTCAGAGGATCGACGCAAAGTGACTTTTTATTAATATTCTCGTAACGTCGACATAAAAAGCCCTACGGTAATCATCGATTCGTAAGGAAAGACAAGTTTCGAGAGACATCAAATCATAGAGCGATTTCTTTTACGACTCGGGTTCGGTTTCAACTTCACGGCGATGAATTATGCAGAGGCGAGAGAGATTTCCTACGATAAAAACTGTAACACCCCAAACTGCTCCACAAAGACCTCTCGTGCTCTTTTGTGAGAAAATTATTGTGTTAGTATTCCTCGCCCACAGTTTGTAACTTTTACAATGTTTGTCACTATATTTAAGATATAAAAGAACCTTCAAATATTCCGACTTATCGCAAATACATCTCGGAAGATGTATTTTCCTGCTCTATGCTTCAGTGTCTATCGTTAGATTATGTAAGCAACATAATCACGTATTTAAAAAATATAATATGTTTTGCAGATAAGTATACTGCGTAGGATTATTTGCTGCTACAGAACCATATTCAATATTAAAATTTTGTCTTCTAACATAAGCAAAATGTCGTCCATCCAGCGCATTCAACAGCACGTGATGTTATTTTAGCTGCAAAATAGTAATTGAATTGATAGGTCGTATCATGCACACAGCCCGCGGCTAGCTAGACCTGCGGCGCGCGTGAGCGGCGAGCGGGCGGCGGCAGGCTGCAGCGGGCGCGCGTCCTGAATACCTAATTGACTAATATTAGTTGAGGGTTGGGGAGCGAGGTGCGCGTGAAACTTGAGACAAAGAACACGTACAG
Source organism: Aricia agestis (assembly GCF_905147365.1). Taxonomy (NCBI): domain Eukaryota; kingdom Metazoa; phylum Arthropoda; class Insecta; order Lepidoptera; family Lycaenidae; genus Aricia; species Aricia agestis. Next base: position 9,185,534 of record NC_056414.1, on the reverse strand, counting down.
CTGGCTAAGGTTACTTTTTAGATTTTTAATACACCTCCCCGGCTATTGGAGTGAATACGGCGGATGTGCTGACGCAATGTCTCTAGACAAGGGAAATTAAAGGAAAATGTCAAGTTCTCGATCTTAATTTTACATCGCATCGCAATTTTTTGCATCGCATCTTTCTAAAGACTATTTCCATGAGAATTTCAAAGACATTCGTACGATGCATAATGAACATTGAGTTAAGAAGTTGTGAAAAGTATCAAATATGTACTTCGCGTTGAGCAAACGAGTGAAATAATTTGCAGAAGGAAGTAAATTAATTTTATGATGACTAAAAGCACTTCAATTTTAAGTCGCGGAGAAGTTTTACCGTTACATAAGCTCAGTCTCGTGAGGTCTACTCGAGGAGGCATGAGTTGGAAATGAAATAAATTCCATTAGAGCAATTGCTAATAGAGGCAAGCGGGCAAGTTGGTACTTAGCGACCGCTCCCGAGATCGCTCCACAGTCAACACATTTCATCTCCAACTCCGAGTAGATTTAGATCGTATCGCTCTGTATCGACTTGGAATTGCTTTCATATCGATATCATTACATTAGTGTTTTCGTTTGTACTTCAAAACTTAGTTTAATATTTATCTTTCAAGTGTAGTGCGGAACGCTTTTACAATAAAGCTTGTATTTTGTACAATAGTGTATTTTATGTATTTAAATGCATTTTGTAAAAAATCTTTATGTATGTAATCGGTAATGATAAGTTAAAAGTACATTACCGATACCGATGCGCATCATATCTAAAGCGGTTAGCTATTAGATGGCATTATAATATGGGATATTATTAAATGCACATCAGAATAATTTTTCAGCACACTACCTTAACTCCGCTAATTAACTGAATGCATACCAGAAAAACTAATGCTGATCAAAAAAAACAATTGATTAACTGAACATGTCAAAAAAACTTGTTTTCATGAAAAAAATCAAAAAAACATGTCAAAAAAAAATTGTTAAAAAAAACTTAAACATGGTACAAAACGAGACGACCTTTATAACCGAATTCAGACCAAAAATATGGTTCATACATCGGATATATTATTTGTAAAACTAAAATTTAAATTGTTTATCAAAAATACTAACTTGCACTCTAAATTGTACAATTTTACAACGGAATTTCTAAAAACGATAGCGAAAGGTGCATTACAATAAAATCAATTTCTATTATCAAAACTAGTCTACAAATTGACAAATCGTGCAACTAAAATATTTTTAACCTAACTTTATTTTCTTTTTGTTTCTCTGTTTTACTGAAAAACATGTTGGGGCCTCCTAATCTAACGCCGCACTCACTCTTTTGCGCTCGCTCTTTACTCTTTAGCGCTCACAGATATATCTTGATCTATTTCTGTGTTAGCGACAAAGATTTTTGGTAATTATGATGAGATATGGTGAAAGATTTTATCATTCCAAAACTATATAATTCAAGGTTTCTTGATAAAAATTAAGAAAAATTATCAAAATTCACTACTGTATTGTAATTGTATGGGTTAATAAATTTATTAATGATTCTTAAATAATTAATAGCAATGTTGGCCCAATATGACTTGATTGGGTTAGGTTAGATGGCTAAGCCATCGTGGTTATTTTTTGTGAACCACCCAGAAGTAGGAGCCCCGCGTAGCGGGGCTCCGTCGACTCATAATTGAAGCCAGTTGTTTTTTTTTTCTTTAGTAGCTTGTCAACCCCTAGAGTGCAATTCCTAAGCCGGAGGCTTAATTATTTTGCAATATATCGGTAAGAAACCCTTTGTGCGTGAATCCGACTCGCTCTTTGCCGATTGTTTATTATTATTGTTTATAAGCTGAGTTACCATTCACTGTGCCAAAGTTTAGTCCATGTTAAGTTAGCACTTGATGATTTTTATGTTCTTATTATCTTAACAGATTGAATTGGGTTTTATTTAGAATAAATGATGTTCCTAAAAGTAATTTAGGTGATGGTTTTCCTTTAAAAAGTTGTAGTATGTTTGTTGAACTAATGAATTGTTAGATATACTTTTTAATAATAGTTATTCGTTCAGTATAACAGTTTCGCAAATAACTTTAAATAGTATGCTGAATTCGCATTATTTAGGGTGCATAATTAGTGTCTTAGTCAGTATTTTTGGTGAAACTTTCAAATATTTTGATCGAGAAAAGGGAATATACAGATATTGATTTAAATACATGCCTTATAATATTATAGATGTTAAGTTGAGGATATTTAATAAATTTTTGCACCTCACACATTCGTACAAAAAAATATATCCACAGGCGAATATATAACCTCCTCCTTTTTGGAAGTCGGTTAAAAGTGTTATTAAGATCATGTACATTTTTATAACTTATGGTAAGTTATTCAAAAATATATTATATAGTTAGTAAAGAAAGTGAACGCATACCTTGAATACAGTTTCACGTTACTTTGTTATGCTAATCCTCAAATTCCTCTGAAGAATGAAGTTTAAGCCGAGTTTCCTTTTTTGCAAATAACTTTTAATTTCATTTTGATTAGTATACCAACTTTATGTTAATGTAATTACTTTATATTGTGTTTATCTTTGAAACTACGTTTATATTGTGATGTTTAACATTTTTATCATTTGCCGAGTTATTAGAAATCTTTAGTATATATATTTTAGACAACATATATTGTCAAACTCGTCAGAATTGGGCACAATATTTTGATCGGGCCTAAACACAGCCTTCCTTTAAAACAATCCTTTTACGCCTGCAAAAAAAAAAAAAAAAAAAATTATTTATTTATTTATTAAACAAACTTATCTACTATTACAGGATAACCCAATACAGAAGATATTTATAGGAACTTAAACATTACAACACAAATTTAATCACAACTTACAGCTAATAGCACAATAAGTATAATTAGGAACTCTATTTATAATTAATATAATATACATTTTACACTATGTCAGAAGACAAAATGCAGCTCTTGTGAATTCACTCAGTGAACAAGAAAATAAGTCTATTTTTAAAGACAACATGTTGAGCGCCCGTAGCGCACGTGTTAGCGGCGCTCGTTGCAGTAAATTGGTGCGCGCACGAGGCACCAGCAACAGAGGTGGCCGGCGCCGGCGCTGCGCATACCCATCCGGGACACACAACACAATGACTGCTTCCAGAACTGCAGGATTATTTATCTTACCTCTAAGTAACTTAAACAAGTACGTAGCGAGTGCAACCTCCCTACGTACTTCGAGTTTGTAATAGCCCGTCATACCCAGTAGAAATAAGGACGGATACAACAACGGATACCCAGGGTAAACACCGTGTAGTCTCGAGTACAAGTACCTGATAAATTTATTTTGTATGCGCTCTATCATTAATTTATATTTCGTTTCATGTGGCGACCATATAACCGAGTTGCACTCCAAGTGACTCTTTACTAAAGCTTCATATAATGTTCTTACAGCTCCCATGTTGGTAAATTTATTTGTCATACGTAACACCAGCCCCAAGTTTCGGTACGCTTTCTTACACACAGTAGTGTGTAAGAAAGCGTACGCTTTCTTATAAATAACGTTGAAAAGTAATCATGGACATGGAACACCTAAACAGAATGGGTATTTGTAGCATAACAACTTGCAGATTCTGTGAGGAGGAGGATGAAACACCTATTCACCTTCTCCTCGACTGCCCTGCTCTACTACAGAGCAGGAACAGGCACCTTGGTCGCCACGAATACTCGTCCACAAAGGAAATTCGTGGCACCAACCCCAACCATATCGTTCAATTTATGAGCAGTATTGGATTGGGGATGATACTCTAGTGCGAAGGAGTCACAATAGATCCTCATGGGTCGCAGATACGTCGGGGCTACAGCGACCTGCCTTCTTTAAAAAAAAAATCATGGACTTTTCAGTAGTTTTTATGCATTCGCTAATCTTGGCTAGTTGAAATTAACACAAAAAAGTTGGAGATAGTCTGTCTACCTTCACTTCACACACAAAGTAAACTCCGCGCCTTCACAACTTAGCCATTAAGTTAAGTAGAATCTGTAGACACGGAAATAGTTTTCAGTCATGTTCTACGACGTTAAACGAAATTTATGATTTCAAGTCTTTGGTTTTATCCGACTACAGTAAAATGATTATAAAACGTTTTATGTGTGACAAACAAACCGAATAGGTCAATAAATAATCGGATTTATAGAATGTGATATATTTGAGAAAAAGTCATGTCGATAAAATCGTTGGCGGTTTTCAGGTGTGCTGTCTTTTTATTCGTTTTTTATACTAAAAACACGCTAGACACATTGGAGGCTTTTTCTTTTGTTTGTTATTTAAAACTGTCTATGAAAACTTAAACATGTTTTTCCGAGCTAGCACAAACATTTTTGCGCGGAAAAAAACATTGCTTTTGAATTCAGTTTTTCGGCTAGCCACGGCCTATATCTTCCACAAACCTGTGATAAAAAATTTGAAACAACATATTTTGATACTAGCCGACAAAAATATGATAAATTAATCGTGAGTTAAAATAAAAATTCATTTTTAAAGTTATGTCTTAACCCAAATATAAAATCAATGTTTTATTTTCCTTTCGTATGCAATTTATCACGGAGGTTTTATGAAAGGAACACCATATTGTGACAGTATCTCAGTAAAGCGACAAGTCACCCTTCAACGTAGCGACAGTAACAAACGACTCACCACTAAGTCATTATACTTCTAACTCGTACTACATGTTATATTTTTGTCCATGAATAACTTTGGGGGAGTCACAAAATATTGCCATGCTTAAAATGTATAAACAGAATAAAATTGCCGTAAAAGCTCGTTTTATTGTGTCCACTTTTATTTTGAACAAAATTGCTTTTTTATTAATATCAAAACTTAAAATATATGGTAGTCAACTACGACTTCTACCATGAGATCAATCTGTTAAGTTTTATATTCACGTATGTACCATCGAATAAATTGATACATAGGCAGTTGACGGACCTACATCATTTGGTCGGATTATGTCAATTCAATGTTAGATTGTTAGCTGTGAGCTATTGGATGAATTTGATATAACGCGACCAAAATATAGTAGGTACGCTATCTGTCAATGAATCAATTTCTTTGATAGTGCACAAAATAATATATTAGAATCGAGATAGTAATAAAAAAATAAATAAGTAAAAATGAAAATGCATGAAAAAAAGTTAAATCACAATAATTGAAGTCAGATTGTTCATTAATTGAACAAAATTTCACCCGACCGATGACTCGGGGAATGAAAAATTATTTCGTGAATTTTTACTTCACTCAAAATCTGCACAACGTTGTAGTCGACGACCGCTTTATTATTTATGACAGGGAACACGAAACTCATCTCGAGTTATAAACTTCTTGGAATTTCTCCTGAAGTAATACAGAGCTATTATTATGATGTCCCCGCAAAAAATATTCGCGCGGGGCAGGTTCGGGCTGTATCCCGTCGTTAAAGTCGCCCCGAGCGCCCGGCGCGGCGCGGCGTGGAGCGGAGCCTAGGGGGCAGCGCCAGACATTACACCCTGATTTTATTACGCCTCTCAAAAATTATTAAACTACTCACGTGTTGCAGAAATATGACAAAATATTATGTATCACAGATTAGTACTGTAGAGTATAGTGAAATTACACATTGATCCGAATATTATATTATATTAAATAAACAAAGCGAAAATACTTTGATATTCATAAGAATATTAAAGTATGATTAGGTTTCATCGCTGGCTTATGTTATAAAACAATAATATAAGTTAGCGATGAAATCTTTCGACGCTGTTTTCGATAATTACATATACTTATTTAAAATTATTCTTTTTTTTATACATACATATTTTGTAGTGAACATATTATACAAGTTGATTTTTTTTTTCAAGTATTATATTATTATTTAATAGTTCCTATATCGTAAATCTAAATTTAATTTACTTAAAATACTATCTAAAATATACAGATATATTATATATACAAACTTTAAATATAAAACTATAAAAAGAAAAACTTGCCCAAGTCGTCCCCATCTGGCAGAGTGCCCAGCAAGCTGACAGCATTGCCACGTTGGATGGCAATTGCTATCCGCTGTGCCAGGTAGCTCCCAGCTCTGGGGTCTCGGGTGGCTTCAACAAGCTTCTTAGATATTCCTCTAAAAAGCTTATGTGCCCCCGGACCCCATGCGCCTAGAGTTTCCACCCCAAACGGTTCAAATATAAGATCTCCGCTGAGGTTGTCATATTTGCGCCGCTTGAGGTTCTCTGCTTGGTTTGCGGCTGCGCCCGCACAGCTCGAGGTGCTCTGAATATGGGACGAGGCGAGTGTGTCGACACAAGTAGCGTCCCACACAAGGGCCCAACCCACATTCCAGGGCACCAGGGTCATTCCATCGGGTCTCTTGCCATCGTCGCGCGCCAAACCGGAGGGCTCCAGTATCGCTGGCACGCCGGCAGTGACAAGAGCCCGACGAATGAGGTCATTCAGGTTGTGATGCCGTGAAAAGCGTCCGGCACTTCGCGAGCAGCACAACCCGTGGTGACCATAGCTGTCAACGCGCGCGCCGCAAACACACTGATGGGGGACGACATGGGGGACACCAAGACGCAGGGCAGTGGCAAGACGGAATGTATTACGGTCCAGCAATGTTCCTGTGTTTTTAGATGGCAGTGCCTGCAGCCAAGCTCCCGACTCCCACCTCTCCACGGCCAAAAGTCGAGCCCGTTCTACGGCGCTGGTAGACGTGTTAAACAGTTTATTACGCACCAGTTCGCAGATGGGCTCGTCCCAGAGCCTTTGGGAAGATGTGTTCTTGGGAACCTCGCTGCCGGCACTAGCAATGTCCCAGGCATCCTTGGCCTCGTCCGCAAAGGGAATGACGAATGGGCAAGATGAGGGCTCTAAGATTTTGGCTATTACTGCGCGATTTGCGTGGACCGAGGACAAGAACGCCGGTAAAGCTGTGTCCGATGTTTTTCGTATTCCCAGGCCACCGAACCTTACTGGTAGTGTAGCTTGGGTCCAGGAACGTTCATCAAATTTTATGTTTAAAATTGTGGAAAGCGTATGCTTTAGGGTGTCATCTAAGCTATGGAGAAGTTCTGGGAACTTCCAGAGCTGACAACACCGCAAAGCAAACGTAAATTTTGGAACGAATAAACAATATCGAATCAGAGTAAATGCCATGTGACTGTTAATTTGGAGAAGACGATCTAAACTTTCACTAAAATTCCGTGTTTTTTCATTTATATAGTCCGGAAAAGAATCGGCTAGAACAGGTGAACCCAAGAGAAAAAGTGCACTCTTCTCAATCACTGATAATTCTGGGGCGACGGCCTTGAAACTGGATATTATCTCATCTCTATCCCCACAATCATCAGGGACAAAAAGTTCACACTTCCCCAGGTTCAAATCTAGGCCTATAATTTTGAATTCGCGAATCAGAGTCTGAAAATCCGAAAGAACTGTAGATGCGTCGCTGGCAAGGGTCCCGTCATCTAGATACCACACGTTGAATTTGGAATTTAGGAGTTCGATGACCGGGTGAATAGCTAGACTGAAAATTGCTGGACCTAGAGGGTCGCCCTGTTGACAGCCAACTTCAGACTGGATTAAGTGGTTCTGGTAAATGAGTTTAGTGGGATCTCGGTAGCACTGTAACATGAAGGGTAAAATGGTGGGGGCTTTGGTTTTTATCTGTGTTAACATGGCGACCCTGTCTACAGAATTGAAAGCGTTTGAAACATCCACCTTTAAATATATACTATTTTTTGAATTTTGAACATGAGTGCGAAAAGAGTGAACGGCTGCCTCACAGCCACCTTTGCAGGCGAAACCAAGTTGCTTGGGTTGGAAATATGATGACAGAGATTTTATGGACCTGCAGGCTATCTTGGCAGTGAGGCGCCGGTATGTTGAGCCGACAGCGATCGGTCGAATGCCACCATCTCTCTTCCTCAGCGCGCAGAGGTTTGCTCCATACAGGATGTCTACGATATCTGAAGCAACCTCACCACGAAGCATGAGGTTGCACAAATTCGTGACCTCCTGCAGGAGTTTCTCTCCGGCATCCCCACAGCAACCGCTGGTGAGGTCCTTCAGATGCTGAGAGGTGATACCGTCGAGACCGCCTGCTGAACCCGGAGGAAAAGACATGATGGCTCCACGAACACTGTCGACTGTCGTTTGAAGAGGTGGTGTTCCGTCATGGGCGTCAGAAATGTGTTGAGAAGTCAGTTGATGGGGGTGTTTCTTTTGTAAGGCCGAAACGGTTTCTGGGGAGTTCGGAGCAATCGTGTCGCTGGAAAAGAGCAGCCGCGCAGCGCCCTTAATATCCCCCTCACTAATTTTATTTTCAACATTTTTAACAATATTATTTTTGCCTGAAGAACATAAAGGAAAATTTTGATTCAAAACAATATCAGAGGCGCAGTTCTTTTTAACACGGGAAGTGAGGGAGGTATTATTTTGGGGATCCCTAGTCACGTGAAGAGTGCGGTAGGGAAACGTCAAGAGGTTTTCCCAGGCTTGCCTCGAGTTTTCATTCACCGTTTTGTGGATAGTTTCGGCAAGCTTCTGGGCTACGGCTACTCTAGCACCCCTAGGGATCCGCCTAAGCACTGGGACAGATTGTTTTAATTTGGATATTGTTTGCCAAAAGGGTTCCCGTGCGGTAGAGTTCTGGGAAGGTGAAACTGGGGCATCCGAAGGAGAAGAGAGTAAAGGCTCCTTATGGCACTTACCTCTGTGAATACGTAGGCCCCTCTCACTTCTGAAATATCGGGGTTGGGGACATTGTGTACACTGCACTAAGATTTCAAGCGGCACGATCGCATCATCAGTGGACGTCCCTGCATCTTGGCTATTGCTTAACATTTACAACTTAAAAAGAAAAACGTTCTTAAAATAGCCTGAAATAAAGCTAAAAAGAATAAAACTAAACGATAATAATAGTTTAAAAACAATAAAACTATAGAATAGAAATATAAACTAAGAAGATCAAAAGGAAACTTGAAACGGACGTCTCTTTAGGAGCGAATTTCACTTTCTGTGGCCGTACTATGAAGGGCTCCTCATGGTTTACTACTCCTGTCGAAGCAGCCAACGCGCTAATAAAGTCTTGTTGCTTGAGCGTATGCTTGTAAACATAATAGTTTTGTCGGTACATTTAATCTTAATACAGGTCCAAAATTTCGCTCTTCCACCTTTCACGAAATATCCTGTCAATAGGCTCGGATAACAGCAGACTTCTTCTTGGAGTATATTATAACTTCGCAAATCGCAGTCCTTGTGGTTGTATGGAGAAATTATATCGGTTCACAATGGGGTTCACATACTGACAATTTTCCCTCTTGGGGTTTGATCAATTATTATTATCGGCGGTGGAGAGAACACTTGGGAAAGTATTTTCTCCCGCTTTTAGAATAAATACAATTCAAATTTTACAAACAGTAATTATTATTGTTTTATTCCATAAATGCATCAAGGGCTGAACTCTGGTGCCTTACTGTTGATTTTATATCTATCGAAAAAATGTTAATAGAAAATTAATCAGACTATGGCAAAGTTTGAATGTTTAAACTCCGCAGACGGACAAAAATAGCGGGCCGCGAATGTTACAAAAAGAAGTTTGAAACAATCGCTCGGGAAGTACAAAAGCCTGTTCATAATATATAAGGAGTGACGGTAAACTCGCTTTGAGAAATACTTACCGAACTTGTAAAATTTACTTTAAGAAATTACAAAGGTTATTATTACACAATCTCTATCATAAACGTCGGCAAAGGATGATGCCAACTTGAGAAGTCTTACCGGACCCTCCAACAAACTTTGATATATACTTTTTGTAGTGAGACTTTGAAAGTTCGTTGAAAGTCTTTTTGCATTTGGAATATAAATATTTCTTGTCTTACAAGAGTACTTTCAGCAGGATGCGATTAATAATAATCTATACATCTTCTATACATCTATACATATAATTTATGCATCTATATATCTATACATATAAATAAAATTGGAGTGTCTGTTTGTAATATTGAAAGAACCGTTTTTTACTACATACATAATATGAATGTATATAGGGTACAGACACCAAAACAACATTTTTTAAAAATTTTGTCTGTATGTCTGTCTGTCTGTTTGTTCCGGCTAATCTCTGAAATGGCTAGAGCGATTTTGACGGGACTGTTTTAGGCACATAGCTGATGTAGTAAGGAATAACTTAGGCTACTTTTTAACCGACTTCCGAAAAGGAGGAGGATATATTCCACTTTTTTTATAAGGCAACCTTAAAAAGGGTCTTTTTTTCTCTTTTTTATTATCTTTGTTATCACATCTATACTCTATACACATATAAATCAAATTGGAGTGTCTGTTTGTAATATTGAAAGAACCGTTTTTTACTACATACATATGAATGTATATAGGGTACAGACACCAAAACAACATTTTTTTTTAATTTTTGACTGTATGTCTGTCTGTCTGTTTGTTCCGGCTAATCTCTGAAATGGCTGGAGCGATTTTGACGGGACTTTTTTAGGCACATAGCTGATGTAGTAAGGAATAACTTAAGCTACTTTTTAACCGACTTCCGATAAGGAGGAGGATATATTCCACTTTTTTTATAAGGGAACCTTAAAAACGGGTTTTTTTTTCTCTTTTTTATTATCTTTGTAATCACATTTTGCTGACGCAGACGAAGTCGCGGGCAACAGCTAGTATTATAATATAATCATACAGTTTGTTGTATGTAGGTATTTCTACAACTTTATAATATTAATACTTCGATCACAGTTTCCAGGAAATGCTATTGTATTCTATTGTTGTCGCGATCACCGGTGCTCTTATGGGGTTTGAAGAATTAATAAATATTATCTAATTCTTTTATGAATACCTATTACTCCTACAAACAATACCTACTTATTTTACTACTTACAATGAAAACGCACATCGTCGTATACCTTTGTTACATATTTGATATTTTAATGTTACCATTACGCGCGTACATTTTTTATGAATCCACTCCGCGATTCATAAGAATCGATGCCTACATAATATGCCCTAATACAGTGCGATGAGAAAAGTTTTTCTGATAGTTTCTTCCGAACCACTTAACAGGCTTGGCGCACGTAGATGTTTGTGTTACTTGCATTATGACACCGTGTTGCTGGAGATTTAGGGGGACGAAGTGAGCAGACTCTGCGGCGCCGCGGCTACTTACACCACCCACATATAAAACTTACGACTGATAACACATGCCTTTGTCAACTTTTTGTTACTGTTTCGTTTAATAGTTTTTGGAAAAGAGCTTCTGGATGCGACGTATCTTTCCCTTGTTAGACAATGTGATTTGTGAAAATGTATGCTATGTATGTGATTGGAATGTTGCTTTATAGGTCTACCAGCGGGGCTAAAATGGTCACATTTAGCAATTCCTCTCAATCAATTCAACAAATGAATTGTCAAAACTGTCAAACCGACAAAATGTCAAATCAGTACAATAATACAGAAATGAATTGCAAGCAGAGTTACATTTTGCGATTTTAGAAAAATGAATCATATTATGATTCACGTCTTGATTCTTCAAAGCGACCATTTTAGCCCGGCTGGCTCTGTTGGCAAATTTGGATAGCAGATTTTCGAAAAAATATCATTGATCATTGGATAAATTTTTATATTTGCATGTTCCACACACAGAATCAGCCGCTGTAAGGAGAAAAGGATTAAAATATTTTATTCCAATTACCCCGGTATTGCTAGAGTCAATTTATTTTCTCACTTTTTGCCATCAGATCCTGGTAGACCTATATATAGTTTAAATATTATTTGAAAATTTGAAAGTATCTATCTGTCTGTATATCTGTTATAATATGGTAACGTTAAAACCGCTAAAGCGAATTAGAGTTGAAAAATGATATAAGACGATTTTTGCAAAAAGTGAGGTGGCGGCAAAATGTGTGGTAAATTCGATAAATAGAACTGTAACATCTAAAATCTACTTTTAATATTATAAGTGAAAACGGAATTTATATTTTCTGAGTATTTTTTTTATGTTAAAAACTTCTCAAATTTCGGATATAAATACAACTTAACTCTTTCGCGGAGCTATTATAGTGTTTAGTTTAATCCTGATATACGTACAAATATAATCTAAAGAAACAAAGTTAAGAACACAGCGGGCGGCGTCTCGGTGTAATATACGCTAACGGGCCGGGACAAGACAAATGTGTTTTCACTGCCACTACTAAGAGACGTAGTGGCCCTTCTCTTTAGGCTCATTTTTCTACATTTTATTACGATTACCGACTTCGTAATAAATATACAAGTGTCGTCATCAGCCACACTATGTTTTTATAAAACGTCATAAATGTTCTTGTCAATGGAATAGAAATGATGTATTGGGAAAGTTAAACATTTTCTGACGCTCCAGTCAAGGTCTCAAAGGAAGAATGATTTAACGAACACACTAGAAATACTCCGTGGTTCAGTTATTTGGGTAATGGGTTCGATTCCAGCCTTTCAAAAAAGGTTGATTCCAAGTTATATTGTGATGGTCCCGATACAAGAACGCCTGATAGGTATGTAACCAGTCTTGACTAAAACCACTCTGAGTGACTTTACTATTAATATTATGTGGTGAATGTCATAGAAATTAGAATGATATATATACAGAAACATCATTATCGTTTAAGGAAAACACACCAAATTTAAATAACAGAATAGTTAAAACACAATGAAATGGAACGGAATTCACATCACACTTCGGTTTTAAAAGTCGGTGTAAAGCGGTGGTGAATAATTTATAAAGGTCACTTATAATTAATCTTATCTTCAATTTGCATGTTTAATTTGCGCCAGGAGTACCAAGATAATTAGTCCTCTCGTTTGCAGAGCGGATGTTGCCGTAATAACCTGTTTACTTTCGGATATTTTCAATTATTGAGCACAGTTAATATTATGTAATGACAGTAGGCGGAACGGAGTTCATGAAAAAATGTAGTTTTTAATTTTTTTTTAAATTTTGTGTATTTACAATGAAATTACCTAAAAATAGTAACATAAATATAAGCTTTGTAATTATTATTATGGAGTAATAAACAGAGCAAAAGTTCAAGGGCGAGATGGACTAAAACTAGATGAAAATGAATGTATGGAACATATTCTTGGTACAAAGGGAGCAAAGTTACTTATAGTTTACTGTAAATTGACGTTTTTAAACTAATATAAAATATTATTATATTTCGTCGTTGATTTTGAAGTACGATAGTACTGTTGTAACTTGGTCAAATCAATATATCATGAGCGAACGGAATCACCCTAACTTTGTTTGCATATAAATAAGATGCTATCCACCTTGGGAATTCCAGATGTAAAGAAATCAAGTTCCTAAGGAATACACACTTGCACAGTAACGTTAAAATCTAAAAGATATCTAGGTATGAATGTAAAAAAAAAATTGACTGCATAAATTATATCAAGTGTTACGCGCTTGCTACGAGACATTGTATCGTTTTGCTACTTCTAGTTACCTAAGATTATGCTAACATTGGATGTGCTCTATTTTGGCGATTTGGTATGAAAATGGTAGCGGTTTATATTCTTCTCTCTGCTGATAAATCATAATAATTGTCAAAATTAACTCTGACAATTCATGCACAAGTCTGGTGTCGAGCTTAGATTGCGGATTTTCACCAGAAAAATAACAAACAGCACGGCGTCACGTATACAGGGCGTGTGCAAACAGAATCCGTGTAAGACAACTGGCGGTGCATGTCGCAGCTAGTTAGCGCGAACCTCTCGTCGCCGGCGTTCGCGCAAATTCAATTTACGACGGACCCCCTCTCTTCCCCCCTCATAACGTGCCCGCCAGACGAAGCTGTCGTCCCTCATACAAAAATCATATTCACGTATGTTATATGATTATGATTTTATTACTTAGATATTCTTGAGTAAATTACCCATACTGTTTGTTTTGTATGAAAGGTTCTTAACGAAAAGAGGTGCTATTTTTGTTCAGTTGTTACGGTAGATTTCTTAAAACATTTTTTAAATATTTTAATACTAGACATTGACTGTTTCGTGTTACGATCCTAATACCTTAATCGTCATTTCCGTCATACATTCCTTTAGCACTTTCAAGCGAGAATAACAATCGAAAGTGAGACAATCTGCACAAACATGCGGCTGCGATAAAAATAAAGATGATTACCGAAAGTTCAGCTCGCCGTATGGGTATTACATTTTATGGTGACTTGCGTTTCGCCGCGAGATTAATAGCGCTACACGCTCGCGGCAATTACACGCGCAATGTGGCGGCGAGATCACCGCGCCCGCCCGCTCGTCCCGCCCGTCCCACTCGTCCCACGCGTCCCACTCGTCCCATGCGTCCCATGCGTCCCACTCGTCCCACGGTCAGAAAAACACAAGTTTTTAATACAATTTCCCTCAAAATAATAACCGTTTGGTGTTTTTACGAAATATTTTTGTTTATTACTAAACAATACGTTTAATATCAAGTAAAATAGGGAGACAATTTTAAAATATCCCGTATAAAAATTAAAAAACGTTACCCTGCGAGGTAGCGGAATAATGGTACGAATACGACTACAAGGAAAGCTTAAGAACGAAGATGTATTGATTTTTCGCCACTACATTTAGCCTTGCGAAAAATTTCACTTTAAAATACCTGTTCTAATGCTAAATGGATGAATTCTGTAGAGGATTGGTGAATATATTGTGCAACTATTTAAGTTGTTCTTAACGAAATGGTAAAATTGACTTGCACATTATTATTTAATGAATTAGAGCTTAATGAACTGACAACACCAACTCGACGGACGATGCCTGCCTATAATTATAATACTGATATTAGATTTTGTGATATGCTCATCAAATATGTAGCAATCATTTATCCGCTTATAAAATTAGGTAGTACTCTTAAACTTCACTTTCTTAAGTTCTTCTAGAGCTTGATTGTCTGTGAAAGATAAAAGCTGCCCCACAGTCATTACTCCAGCACAAGCGGACTCATTAGAAATGGAGATTCATATAATTTCCATCCAGTAGCCCATGTCCTCAAACATATGAAATATTCATTAAATATTCAAAACGGTTTCATGCTTCTTAATTATCCGTGTTTGTACGACGAGACGACAGAAAGTTTCACATGTTAGAGATTCATTTATGGATATACGCACTTTGCATTTAAAGCAGTTGACGAAATAACCCTTTATAATGCACTCGACTCTGCAACGTTCCAAAGTTTCCAAATATTGTTCATTATTTTGGTAAAATGTTCTGCCACTTAATCGTACTGACTTCAAATACTAATTATAACGAACAGTATTTTTGTTTGCTTAAATTAAATTTATTACACCTCGATATTTGATTTGTTTTCCCTATTACAATTAATAAATTTAATAAAGTTTACTATTTCACATACAAGCTATAAGCGAACAAGAAATAAAAAAGTATGTTTATGATTAACAATTTTATTAGGGACACAGATAGTGTCCAATTTGTGCCATCCGTAGCGCTCGGAGCGCTACGGCGTAGCTCGTAGCGCCGGCGTAGCTCGTAGCCGTGCTACGGCACGTCCCGCGTCAGCTGTGCGTTGCAATTACACGCCAAATGACGTACAACTAGTAATTTAGTTTGTCTCTATATTTTACGCTATGGAAATTTTGTCATATATGAAACACAAAGGATTGCATATTCGATATAGAAAGTTAAAATTGATGAGCGGACAGTATTTTATGTTGATAAGCTGATAGTGTTTGTTACGTATGATTGCTATTTTTAACAATACATGCACACAAATCTAATTAGATTTTTGTGCAAGACGCAAGTATAGTGAACTATTACTTGAAATTGACTATTGCTATCCAGCAGTAGTCCATTTCAACTAAACCTAAGTAAAATAACACAAGCAATATATAATTTTAAAATTGTTAGATGTGTTGGTAAACAAACATAAGAAATCTAAAATATTTGACCAAGGAAATTACAAAGGTCTCTTTTATTACTTTGTGACTGAATCGAGGGGAGATTTGTCCCACTTAAGCCTCCAGCTTTTCCCCTGTTCTTTGGATAAGATTGGTCCTTTTAAAGCATTGGTTATCTAAATCCTTTAGCACTCAATAGAACTTTTAGGCAGCTGATCATTTATTTTATCTTTTGTCCAAACTCGGTAACGACAAAGTGCAACACTAAAAAGGAACTATTTTGGTTCTTGTTCTGTTTATTACAGTCAGTTATTATGGGACGCGATTTTAAGAGTACAAATGATAATTAATTTATTTGTACAACAATAAGTGTGATTCCTCTGTATTGTAATTCCTTTACACTTATAGGTGAAAGTTTATAAGAACGTTGTAATGCACTTAGTATGTTTAAATCTAAGAAATAAAAAACAAAAATAATATTTTTTTCATAAGTATAATAAAATAACACAAAACGTCCGTACAAAGCAAATTCCTGTTATAAATAGAGCAGGTTTTACATGTGCGAATACACTCTAACCACTTCAATAATACATTTCCATGGCACTGCGAACTCTTTTTGTGACGTACTCGTAAAGTCACTTGGCAAACGCGGCAAAGCAAAAAATCAAAGTAAAAAGAACGAGCGGGGGCCGAAGCAATTGAACGCCGGCCGGAGACAGGTGCAGAAATGTTTCATGATTTAATTTGGGATTTAGGGAGTTCCGTATCGAACGTATTGTGCGATGTGTCCCCCCCCCCTGTGCGCCCCCCCCTCTCTCGCGCCGCGGAAATATTTACGCAAAATGTCATTAACAATGTTACGTCGATTCATCAAACACACCGCCGCCGCCACACGCCGCGCGGAATGCCCCACTACAAACAATCGCATAAAATATGTGCGGCTACCTTTTCATACTGCAAATCGCTGATCAAATATCAGGAAACTGTTTTATTTCGGGACAAATGGTTTTCGAAATAACAAAATAACCACAGTAAAGCGTCCAGACACTGAACAAACGCACAAAAACAAAATCACGCATGGTTGAGCGCGCGCCGAGCGCTCGAAAAATGAATGGTTATTTTGCAATAATTGTGGGCCTCTACAGACGTACTACAGATGAGTTATTATTGTTTGTTTTATTTTCAAATAGCTTTTTGATTTTAAATGTCTCCATCTTAAATATATTATGAAACAACATTGTTTAGCAAGTAAGCGCTTAGTTTAGTTTAGTTACATAAAAATAAAACATAATATTTAATGGCTTTGTGAATTGCAAATGGTGCATTCGAAAGTTATAGATATCATTTAATTCGTACTTGCCTATTCTGTATACTACTATTGTTACTGCAAAAATATCTGCCCATCTGTTAGGGCGCATTTTCATTAGTCGTTAACTCGTACGGTATACAGCATACGGGGAGTCTATAACCACTAATGGCGCATTTTTATTGGCCGTGGCATGCGTTTCAGAAATCTCCCGCACCCCGCGTGCGGGCCCTATTGACCAGTGAAAATGCGGCATTAGGGTTGGTTCAGACCGCAACGCGACGCGTAGATGCATTTCTAAATTTATATGGATTTGATAGATTCGCAAGACGTCTCACGCATTTGAAATCAGTCAAATCCATACAATATATTCGTTGCAGTCTGAATTGACCCTTAAACGTAAACGAATGAAATTGGTATGAGTACCTTGGGTCCAAGCATCAAGGTATAAATGCAGCAAATACGTGGTTCTTGATACAAATATCTGCGCAAACTAAGTTATACGCAAAAACTACTTCAGTTCAAAAAAACTAAACATGACGACACAGAAAGCCTCATGAATAACAATATGTGTTGCGGTCGTGGTTAGCACGTAGTTATATTGCGAGCGCACCGTAAATAACGTATGGGAGCTAAAGCAAATTGTCTTAAAGGTATCGTCGACAGGCGGCGCGCGGCGAATACCAAGTACCGCCGACTCCTGCTCAACATCCGCTGACTCATATACTCACCGCTTAGCGCTTTCTCGGCTTTTGTATTCTTTGCTCACTTTTTGAAACTTTCAAGGTACTTTTCTTCAGAGAACGGGATCTTAATAAAGAATATTAATAAGTATGTTGTTTTTCGTCGATACACAAAAACTTTTGGAATTTGTAATTTCACTCTCGATATACTTGTAAATAAACTACTGTAACTTTTATATTGTAACTATACATTGTTTTTCAGACTTTTTGGCCTTGTAGTGTATTAATCAAATTTCATAAATGAGCACGCAAATGCTTGTGCCAAATAAATGTGTAACTATTTTAAAAGGCCTATATTTTATGTGGCTTAATATAAACTACCCAAATTATTATTAATATCGAATAGAAAACAACCGTTAATTGAGTTATAAACAATATTGAGATGAGCACAAACACGGCCGTGTGCCGGCGGAATAACAAATACACACGTCGATTTCATTACCAAAATGGGTAGTAATGAGTGCCCGTACAGTGATATTCTGTTTGTAAACTATTTTAAACTCGGCTCCGGAAATCGCTCGGTTTTGTTATGCACGAGATGCGTATCACTATTTGCACACACAATGTCGGTTATGATGATTGAACCACTTATTTAATGCACTATACAGGATGTAACTACGTTATTTTTGACATTTCATAAAAAAGGTGATCGCACATTTGTCAGCACCGTACGCGCTGCATTTCGTGACGTTATTTCGCGCTGCATTTTATGACATCATTTGATGCAACCATTTCTAAAATACGGCGCGTACGGTGCTGACAAATCAGCTAAACATGGAAATGTTGCTATGAGAAATTACTCATCGCCATTTTGCCCATATTCGATAATAATAATAAACATATTTTATTCAACATGTAAACACATTACAATAAAGATATCGCAAGGGAAAAAAATAAGTAAGTAAATGAAATAAGAAATCAAACAGAACATAGCAAAACAAAAAACAAAGAAAAAAAACAATCAGACGGACATTACGAGTATAATACACATTTTCAATATCTATCTGGGTACAAAACACAATGTAGTGTAATGCGAATGCTGCCGAAAAGGACCCCACTCAGGTGATGATCGCGGTATAGTACCTACACCGCGATCCCTAGTGTTCTGTGGGGCCTTGTTGTCGTTCGCTCGACAGATGCACTCTGGCGTACAAACTAATTATAATAAAATTTGGTACCTATATTGAAAAAATATCCGATTTTAAAAAATATTTTTTCAGCACTGCTATTTTCACAGTTCATATAAGAGGCACATACACAACCCTAAAGTATTATCACTTTGTTGTGTAAAACATTATACTTGGTTATATTTTGCCAGGTACAGAAATAATATCAAAAGGTTCATAAGTAAATTGAAGAAAGTCAAACTAGCCGGCGGTCCATTTTTCATATGAATTTTATATGAGCGTCGTACAAAAGTGAAAATGTCTAACCATGAGTTAATCCCGAGGAGAATATCCTCGCTTCTTTATCGCGCCGTTGAAATCGTACTTCTTTGTGAGTAATCCCTCCACGTCCCGCCCATGTCGGCGACGAAGATAGAGCACGATCTTCACAAATAATGTCACATGCGATTCGTTTCGGAGTACGTGCCCGGCATCCGCGCCGTCGCCGTGCCGTGCATAATGGGATAAATATGCCGCGGTTATGCCCGCACATGGCCCTCAAATTAACTGAACGCAATTTGCTACACGCGCCATATTTTCTTGTGGCTTATGTAATCAATTATCTTATTATATTAACAAATTTTTCGCAATGAAATAGTTCTGTGTATTGTTTTACTATGGTATGTTATGTTGTGGGGATATGGCGACCAGGATATGGTCCGCCACAATGTATTCAAAAACTGTGACCAAAATTACTCTTTCAGCGTTCCTACTTTTACAGTGAACTCTTTATAAGAGACACATAATATTATACACCCTAAAGTAGGGGGGAAGCCCCCCTTAAATATTAATTTTATTAGTATTTGTTATTATAGCGCCAACAGAAATACACAATCTGCGAAAATATCAAAGGTTCTTGAAATACAGCCTGGAGGCAGACATACAGGCAGGCAGACAGACAGGCAGACAGACAGACGGACAGACGGGGAGTTTTTACCATTTGGATACGGAACCCTAATAAATAGCTAAATGTGTTGTTTACCTATATCTCGTTAAATTGTCGGAAGGAGGTTATGTAATAAAAAACATATTGTAATATTATGCGGACAGTTGTAAAATTTATTCATACTCGACGATGGAACAACGTCTGTCGGGCCCGCTATTTTCTAATATGTCTAGAAAATAATAGGCCAAGTGCCAGTCGGGCTGTACCGTCATAGAGCAAAAATAGGCCAAAACTTGTGTTTTTTGCATGGGAGCCCCCCTTAAATTTTTATTTTATTATTAATTATTAAAGTAGATATATATTTAAGACCTTTGTGAAAATATCAAGTGCCTACCTGCTGCCATTATTGATATGGAGCAAAAAATGCCTAAAAAATCAAGTTTGTTGTTTAGCCATGGGAGCCCCCCTTAAATATTTCATTTGTTTTATTTTTAGTATTTTTTATTATAGCGGCAACAGAAATACGTAATCTGTGAAAATTTCATTTCTCTAGCTATCATCGTTCTTGAGATACAGCCTGGAGACAAGCAGTCGGACAGACAGACATCCAAGTCCAATACGGTCTCGTTTTTACCCTTCGGGTACTGAACCCTAAAAAGGGACAAATCTAACGAGCTTAAGTCAAATTTGTTCGTTCTCGGTTTAATATATTTTTTATTTGCCAAAAAACATGTCTTACGAGAGAAGGGCTGTGATTTAAGAAACGTATAAAGTTAAATATGTAATTTGAGATAAAACAGCGGGTCGGAGATAAGTGTGGGCGCCCACGTCGAGTGCCATGTAACTCGTTACAACCGCTCGCCGCCCGCCCTCCGCCCTCGCCGCCCGCCCCGAGCGAGGTGTGATACAAAATCATCAATCTTGCCCGAGATTGTACTATTAAATGCCTACTCGGTCTTTCCCTCCGAACTCCGACCAGAAACAAATGTAAAAAGTTGTGTGATAAGTTCAATTTGAATTTGTAAAGCCCCTTTCACCGTCTCTCGCCTGTTTATCTCGGCGAGGAGAGAACGAAAAATACAAAAGTAAAAGATAGGAAATGAAGATGCGGAAAAAAGTGTCGGGTGCGGAACGAACGCGGGAAAGTTGCCGTTATCCGGGAGACAAGTTAAATCGCAATTTATTACGGCGTACGGCGGGCTTAGTGCGGACCCTCGCCCGCTTCCCGGCCGCACCTCGGCCAGACGTCGTCGGCCGCTCGCTGCCACCACGTGCTGTGACTAGCCGCTATCGTCTACTAGACTTTGTGGAATTAGAAGCTACAATCGTATAACGTGAAAGTTGTCCCTTTGACCATATTAGAACTGATATTAAACAACTAAACTTCAAAGGAAAAACTAAATGGCACAATAAAACCTGAAATAAATACTCATAACAAAATTAACAAATATTATTATGGTAGACTGAGCTTATCATACCCGATGCTCATTATGTATTTCATTTATTATTTTGTGCCACATTTGATTTTCAAATTTGTTGGATTTGTTTATTACCTAATTTAATTTTCATATTATACGTTTATTAGCAACCGGTTTAATTAATTAGTCAATGCCATTTTCATGCAAGTTTATGTCAGATTTAATTTCCAAATAAACGATCATGTTTGACATAAAAAAACATGTTAAAATGTACGCCATCGTGTTGTTCAATTTCTGATTAAATTTGGAACTTCAAAATAATGACTATTAACAAATTAATCACACAAAGACATGAATTATACACAAAGAGTGTTTATAAACATTCAGAATGAGTGGAATAGACGAGTTGTAAAATATGAGTAAAGTTGTAGGTTTATTTAAGGTGGCACTTCGTCGACAGCCGCCGGCGACCACGCGCGCCCCGCACTCCGCGCCGCCCCCCGCACCGTCTGTACAAACAACTTAAATAATTTATATAATTACCTCCACAGCACTTAATTAACAAATTGACTGCCAACAAACTTCGCCATTACGGGAATCTTCAGATATTATTTCACGTGTTACCCTGTTTGTTTTGTATGATTAATGATAATAAATTGGTTGCAAAGGTGACAAACGCGGCGAAATGTTTGTGGTGTTACTGAAAAATTAATTTACTTAAAAAGTTACTTAAGAGATAGGACATAACGACAATGTATACAAGAAATATAGCTTAAGATTACACGGTAAATAAAACACTACTGTGAGAAATAAAAAAGGAAAAATTTGAAAACTCCCTTAATTTTTAAACACAAACAGTAGAGTTATTATTATTTTTAAATAAATTACAATCCTGAGATATATAACGTGCGTGCAACGATATATCCTGAGATAAATCACAATTGATCAAAAGAAAATGAATTACAACAAAATCAAAACAATAATCATGTAATCAGCATGTCACAACAATTCACATAAAGTAAAAAAATAACACAATTTAGTATGGAGATGCGAGCATATTTTCCGTTTTCCGTACGCGCGTAACGAGTGTGTTAATTGTGGCAGGAAACTAATCGGATCCACTTCCGTCTGCATATTCCATTATCTGTAGGATCGTCCCCGCTCATGCATATTCATACGGTGTTCGACTCCCGTCTACACATACGCTATATTTTAAATCCACTGTACCGGTTTAAAGATGTCGTATGTTACGTTTTTAAGCTGACTATTGTAAAATGATTTAGAATAAAGGAATTAAAAATATAAAATGTTTTACCGCTGATGCTATTCATTAAGTTAACTTGACAGTAGTTGAACTACATTAAAAAACATGTGGGAAGCCTATAAAAGATTAATCTGACACGCTCGAGCATGTCGCGTAATCCCCTCATTTATAATGAAAACAAACAAGGTAAAATTCATAACAATTGTCTAATGTTATACAAATTTGTGTATTATGGAACTTACATCGGGGATCTCTTAATAAACTCCAACTAAAGCGAACAATATGTACTCAAACTATACTTTATGTAAATTAAATTGAAAACTGAATGTAGTCGTTTTCTTAACTCGAACAAAATTGATGGTGGCTCTACTCGGGCGCCACTTCTGCTCGGAACTTCTCAAAACAAACTTTTTAATTAGTCTGCGAGGACAAACAAGTTGTCTTCATAGTTTCAGTTCCTTATGTACCTATTTCTATTACTTCCCGAGTACGAGCTTCTTGTTATCCGACCGACGGCTCTATTTCAAAATACCTAATGTGGTTAACGACATTTTAATTGCATTATATTAATTTCTTCAATTTCTTCATGATAGTATTTAACTACGAAATGTTGCCTGCATACTCGTGCGTCAAATCTCAATAGTATGTTTAACTCTATATACGTAGCGTATCTAAGTTTTTTTTTGTTTGCAGTATTTTGTTGTAATAAGAGACCATGGGCTCTAGATATGGATTCCGATTTCCGCCAGGCTAAGTTATAATAATAATAATAATATTGTTTTTCGTTTGTCAAATTATCCTGCCTTCTCTTTTTAAACACTAAAACGATAGAGATAACATGATACTTAATCCACGATAATCTTCAACCCAGGCTAGCGCCTTTGGGCCTAAGGCAATGTTGTGCGGTTAATGTAATACGTGCCTTTTAGTTCTCAGGGTGAATATTAATAGGACCGTAACCGACATCTGCCCGCAAATGCAGCTAACTAAATAGAAGTATGGTACTAATCTGTATTAATAAGTTCTGATTATAATATTATATAGAGAAAAAAATAGTCTAGTTAGTTTTTGAAACTTTCTATGTAGGAAGTTTAAGAAACGGACAAAGGTGTCAGTGTATTTTAAGGCGACAATAATAATATTAAAAAGAAATATTTTTGAACAGTAATAACTAATAACTTTACTACTATTATATCTTTCTAATAATGTTTAAATTACCTTTAATGTCTATTAAAAATTACCTCATAAAGCTTAGAGAGGAGCTTCATATTGTTCCTATGGTTTGTCTTGATCTTATGTACCTATGTCTCGATGCAAAATAATCATATTTGCATAGCCTTAAGCCTAAATCCTGCGAGCAGGCCACGTGATAACACAGGGCGGGCGGCGGGCGGCCAGCGCATCTAATAACACCGACTGTTTGTGTTGCTCTACTTATAATGAATAGTCAACACGTGACGTCACCGTGATTGTGGCGTCTCGTGGCCCCGTCTGTCACCGTCTATTCACATCACGAGGGCCATAGATAATGATCTTCTGTAATGAGGAGATAAGTGAAAATTAATTGCTCATAAGCGTCGCTCGTCGCCCCCTGACGTTTAATTAATTATAACGCAGACGGTAAAAAGTGTTTTAAGTTTCAATTGCGTTTCTCCTACATTCTCCGAATCAATAAAATTGTGCTGTTCAAAGGAAAAATTAAAATTCGAACATATTGAAAAGGTGACTGAGATCTTTGTTTTGTCACCCGCAATAATGCGAGTTGTCTCTTACAGCACGTACGGTGTTATCGTTGCCTAAGCGTTTGTATGCACTAGAAATTAATAAAATATTTACATAAGCCAGACGTCAGAGCACGTCGCGTGTTGCGGCGTGTTGCGGCGTGGCGTGGCGTGGCGTGGGCCGTGGGCGGCTGGCGGGCGCCACAATTACACAGCCTCCGTAAATCATAAACATCAACCCTCCATTTAATCCAAATAGTCCGTCGTTAGTCGAGCAGCCTGCGTCTAATTTGTCTACTGAATTGGAGATTAATTTATTAACATTAATTACATGACAATATTACAAATTACTATAACCGTTTCATACGTGCCCATAATTTTTGGTCTGTGGTAGTTTAAATGCAACGATTATTGCACGGCAGTACAATAAAAGTACATAGCAAGAGTAAACGCACCAAACGAACAACTCTACGACGTAATATTGTATCAGCAATCATCAATTTGTCATTAAACATTTAAAAATATTTTAATATTTTGCTATTTTTCTTAGATGCATTCAAAAATAAAATTACAGAAATATACATAACCATTATAATTATGTTGTATATAATATGTAAAACAGTTGTGTACGTATTTTATTTCTTTATAAAATCTTTATTTCAATAATAATATTCTAATATAGAAGCTCGATGTAGTGTACCTAATATCCTTCCCTTATTTTATTAATTTTGTTTGGCAATATGATGCACCGGTTTTCTAAACTATAGGTGCTCCGCTGGAGTGAATGGGCCATAACATTTTATGAATGCTCATAGTTATAAAGTAATGCCTGTACTTCCAGTTTTAAAAGTTTTGTAGGTGAATTCAGTCGAGATAACGTGAGTAATTATTATTTTATGCGTTTAAAAATTTTGTGATATGGTTTGGTAAGGAATGCTAAGTGAGCAAAGGAAGATTGGATTTAAAATTGGGAGACTCAATATTTAGGACCCTCCTAAATATTGAGTCTCCCAATTTTATTTAAAATCAATATTTACGAATAAAACCACATACAATATTATTACCAACGACAAAAGCTACTGTAAATATTATTTTATAAGTTAAATCATCAAGTGTAAAGTGGTAGAACATTCATATTTTCATGTTTTCTCTTTGACATGTATTCGAATGTAAAATTAATTTATAAATAATTTTCCAATTATCACGAACTCATTCATTCCCTTTTCAATTTCCGAACTAAATAATTCTGCGGACATTACATAGTTGCTCCCGATTGTGGTTTAATGAATTACCGTTTCGAGCGTTTATCTCGTTGAAACCGTGTTTGATGGGGGCTGGGGTATTTAGGTAGCAGAATTAGTTTTTCTATAGACTGAGATAATATAGACATGAGTTTACGTACGTGATGTAAAACATACTATTTTAATGCACTACGTCGGGCACGGGAGTCGTGGTGCCTATTTATTTTGGGCCCGAGTTGTAGGGAGTGAATGGTCTCCATCACGAATATATTCATACAGTATTCATCCGGCGTTAACAAATCTGACCTCCATATTGCGGAAAAATCACAAATTAATGTATGTAAACAAACATCCGACAAGAAGCTCAAATGAGGCCCGACAGAGACGCGGCGGTCGTAATAATTTATTTAAATGTCATTTACGAGGACACACGCCGCTGTTTATATTTCGGCATCAGATATTTCGTTAGCATTTGATTTTTTAATAAAGGATGAGGGGCATCGTTGTTTGGAAAATTGGAGTATAGCCGCTATAGCCTGCGGAAAAATGGCGGAGAGCGGCGGCCACATGGCGCGACGATACGCCCTACATAACTGATGACTTTCCGATGGGCATTCATTCGCCTACATGTCATTACTTCCCGTTTTACCTTTATACAAGTATGGCGCACGTGTTTTATTATACGAAACAATGATTTTTATTGTAATGTCCGATTTTATTTATGTTTTCGTAGTGGTTTATGTGTATGAATTCTTCGGGGAGATAACTATTGAGTATGCTTGTTTTTATTTTTGTTTCGTGTCACTGCATTTTAATATTGTTCGGTTATTAGTATCGTTAATTAGTATCGTTTGGTTGCATCTATAGTCTTTTGTTAGTGATATTTTCTTAAATCAATATTAACTGTTAATTAAAATAACTCTATATTCACCTAAGTTGAATTAAGAGAAAGGGATTCTAGTAATAAACTTTTATTTTAGAGCCCATAATGATTTCACATACCTAAACTTCTTATTCAATTTATATACAAAGTAAAATTTGCCGATACTAAAATGAAAGACAAAAATAAAGCACAAAAAGTGTACGGCGGAGCCCTGCTCGAGCGATAATTCGTAACAAGACGAACGTCTATTATTGTTGTTGAACTAATTAAAAAGTTCTGCGTCGATCGGTGAATGGAAAAGCAACGCGACATCCAGTACATGAAGTTACGAAGCGATCCTTATTGTAACTTAATCTGAGAGGGATAATAAGAGCCACATTTCATCAACGAGCTCCTTGGTTTCAATTGAGTACTTCCTCCTGCTACCAGACGTTTGAATTGAAAAGATTTGAATTTTCTTGCTAATTATTACAGAAATGGTATGTCATGATATTAAACGGTATGCATTGTGATATTATATTCGGAAGTGTTTTATTATTATATTATCAGAGAGCTTTTACTTTAAAATTATAATTTAGTTTTTTTGAAGGTAGTAACTGAAGGTACCGGTTGGCAGCGGGCGACATGAAGCGGCAGCAGACGACGTGTCTGCGCAAGGTATTATATAAGACAGATGTCAGACATGTTTTCGTATTTATTTTAGAAATAATAATTGTGCATATTTTATAAATAAGAGATGTACCTTTTATTAAATTGTTTATTATCGAATCATCTACAGGGTGCAACAAAACTAAGTGATAATACTTTAGGGTGTGTACGAGTCCCCTGTATTAAGTTCACTATGCAAGTAGCAGCGCTGAAAGAGTAACTTTTTTTAAAAACTTTTGTATGGGAAAATTCTGACGCTCGAGCGCTTGCCCATACAAATGACAAAAAAAAATTTGCTCTTTCAACGCTGTTACTTACACAGTGAACTTTATATGAGGGTCACATACACCCTAAATTATTATCACTTAGTTTTATTACATCCTGTAACGGAACAAAATATTCTATCACAGAAACGATATACCTAGTCTGAAACTATAAAACACTTTACAAAATACATTAAATTGAAAATTCAAATATTCTTATGCACAAAATAAAACGAGGCATCCGATCACGAAATTATTCCTCGTGGCACAATCGAAGACAGACAGGCACTGAGAGCACTCAGCGAACTCGGAACTTGTAACATCGCAATAACTCCCCCACTAGTTTATTTGTGGAAACTTTATATATCTGGAGTTTAATGTGATTGATTCCATTCCTCTTTAACGTTATGAATTCAGTATTTTAGCCTCACCAGATTGTGCATCTTGCTTTATGACATGCCTAGATATTGCATTACTTGAATTTTATTTTTGTAAAGACTACACGAAACGTAGTCTATCGGTACTTATATAATTTGCGTAATAAATTAAGTTTTTTTCCCTAATAATATCTACATTCTAATAGAAACGCACATAAAAATGGACAACAAAAAAAATAATCAAATGCATTAATAAATTAATATACATTGATAATAATTTATAGTAATAGGCAGGTGAAGCGAAATGAGTGAGGACAGGGCGACTCACTCGACTAAAAGCACGGGGCAACGGGCACGGCGGGCCCGGCGGGGCACCAGAGATACGGGGCACAAAGCAACACCGTTCAGCCGCTCCACTGCGTCCAGTTCCGCCTCTCAACCTTTCAATTGAAACCAATCGTACAGATTTCAAAATTTTTGCGTATTCGTAATCTATATGGTTGGTATATCTACACATTTATACATCTATACATTTAAATAAAATTAGAGTGTCTGTTTGTAATATTGAAATAACCATTTTTTACTAGATACATACATATACATATACATACATACATTACATACATATATTTAGACGCTACAAACACCAAAATAACAATTTTTAGATTTTTTGTCTGTCTGTATGTCTGTCTGTTTGTTCCGGCTAATCTCCGAAATGGCTGAACATCACATTAACATCACATCAACTTATCACATTTTTTTGATGCGGACGAAGTCGCGGGTAACAGCTAGTATTATATATTATGGTATTCGTAATACTGTTTTTGTATGGTTTTTAGTTAGTTATTTCACTCTTATCACGTTAACAAAAATGCAGAGTTTGGAAGACAAATCAAATCCAATTTGCTATCGAGAACGCAACTAAATTATAACTTTAAAGTATTAAAAAAACAGTTCAGTGTTTAAGCGCTTAGCGTTGCAGAGAAGACGCAGCCAGTAGTCCCATCGTCAGTCCCGGGAGAGAACCGCACTGTCGAGTCTTTTGTTAAATATTTTATGACCTCACAAGACTGCGACAAGTAATGGGCCTCTTCTAGAGCTCAAACCAAATTTTATTTTCCTCGCATGTAAATACACGTTATTTCCTCCTTAACATTGTATTAATAAAACATAACTTGGAGTCTAAGAAAAGTCGGTGCAAAGTGCCGTGGGGAGGTAGAGCGTGGTCCCTAAGAAACTTTATGAACGTAACGAGAATATTATTTTTCTTTTTGTAAAAAATTACTTTGAATTACTGTTTCAGACTATCAAGTGTACCTTAAACTTCATAATATCGTAGTAGGTTCATCTTTATCTTTGCAATAAAGTATATGAAATATTTCCTAGCATCGCATCATGATTTCAGCCATACAAAATTATTACATTTTGCAGGGCACTAATCATAAAATGATATCTTATAGAACTTGATCAGTTTTTAAGGAGTTTCAGCATATCTCTAACTTTCTTGATCACTAAAAATCGTGAACACGAATACAGTTTTTGATAAACCATAATATATCAGCCTTACTAATTTGTTTTGCTCTACCGAAGACCGTCAAAACAATATGATCTGAATATGTATGTGAGGCTTATTACTGCTACACATTCCCCACCGCAGAACTCAGCACATGTTATGATAAAGAGATCGTAATCATGTCATATTTTGTGTTCCGCCGTGGCTCGTGAACGACATAATTTACTGCAATAATGAGGTTTGATGAACAGCAATATTGTCGTTTCCATGTCAATAAAAGTTAAAATTGACGTTTAATTTACAATCTGAGTGCTTCGATAATATATGTTCGATAACCTCACCAGTGTACTTAGCTAAGTAAAGAACGTACTTATGACTTGACATAACGCGTCACTAAGTGGACTTGATGCTTCCAATGCCTTATGTAAAATCCTATAAATTTAAAATTTCACTCTGTTGTCGATATTATGGAATCTATCTTGGCTTAAAGACTAAACTAAGCTACCGTGTTAAACGAAATGTTGTGTGTCAAAATACAAAAATGTTTTTCCCATTAAAAAAATGTTTTCTATTTCGTCTGAAATTGCATGATTGAAGATCTTCCGTTTTGTTACTTAAGCGAAATATCCGTGCTTCCCCCTACTTACATATTTCGTCTATTGCACCCCTTTCTTTTATATCATTCCTTAGAAAGTCTTCGTCGAGTCTGTCAGATGTAAGGATTGATATTGTATGCTTACGTCGCGTTTTAAACTCGGACGGTTCATTTAATCAAGGGTCGCTCTTTGAGTATTTATTTGACTAAAATTCCCAGGGTCTTTTTCAATTAATTCTTTTCAATTTCATTTACAAATCCAAGTAGATTAAATTTTGCAATAAGATTTTTAAATAATTATAACTTCACTTACAAACCTCGTTTTAAATATAAGAGTACCAGAGTCAATACCAAAATGTAATTATAATGCAAAATTTTCATTATTTTTTATAAAAGTCGGAAATAAATAATAAGTAGATTGTTATGACATCTGTTATTAATAGTAGTTAGTTAGATAATAAAAGATGTTATAAGACAAGGAACACACATAAGGAATGAAATTGAAAGTAAATATTATACTTAATTATATTTACTTTCAACTATTGTTATCTGTTATCACTGTTTCTTTGTTTAACTATCGTTACTATATAAAGATTACAATCTGTCATTATAATTATAATAATGTGTAATCTGTAAATCTACGTGTATGACTAAAACTATGGCTAGCCGCATTCAAGTGGATATTAGTTATTACAATTTCTCTCTTTCCGTTACAAAATGCGACTTGCCGTTAGATTTGATTTGATAGAATCCGACAAGCAAAGTATAAAATGAGCGGTTTTACTTCCTGTCTTATTATCCCGGCCGTGACGGAAAAAGAGCGAGACATTCGTAGGAAGTTTTAATATCTATTCCGATTAGATTCAGTGTCAGGAAAGAACGCAGATAGCGGCGGGGTTGGAAGGAAATATTAGATGGATCTGGCTTCGAATACAAATATGGAAAGATAGGGAAATCCGATTTGTTGGCAGTCCCCGACGTGTCGTGCTACCAGATTCGACTTGTATAATATACAAGTGTACATTTTAATCCATGTTAATCTTGTTTGACTTTGTTTAAAAAAAGATTTTAAAGATACTACCCGAGTCTAATATCTAAATATTAAAAAGTTGAAAACCGTCTATGGGTTCTATATCCGGAGTGGAGTGATCCAGTGTCGAAGGAGGGTAGTTGTAATTAGCAGTGGCCGGTGCCAAGTGGCACGCGGCGCGCTCTTCATTATTTATGCGCTGCAGCCTGAATAAGGAACACTCTTGCCGCTGCGCCAAAATTAAAACGAAAACCTATATCGTGAAAATGATAAATTCTTTAAAAATATCTATTTTATTCAATTACTTTTTGTAAAATATTCATAGGTAGATAGATACATATAGTTTTGTATTAACTATTAAGCGAGTATGTTTTTTTAAGCCGTACATTTCAGTGTCCGGAATAAGTCGATAAATCATAGCAAAATATCAAATTACCTGCTATTTTGTAATTATAATCCTAATTTAAGAATCTGAATTATCTTCGTGTATGTTTAATAAAAAGCAAACAGATAAAGCGGGGGAGTACGGAGCGAACGGTACGGAGGGTCGCGGTCTCCATTTAGTACAAAGGGCTCGGCAGCGGACGGAAAGTTTTAATATCCCTCCGATTAGATTCAGCCGCAGCGGGGAGGGACGAACCGAAGGGAAATATTTTACTATTGAATCCGAATACGAAGGTAAGGAAATCGGCTTACCGCAGGTTTACTTCTTTACGCCAGCCGTATTGCCGGTGACATTAATCCTAATATTGTTTTGCTTACTCGTTAAAATCCGAATGACCAAACAAAATGTTACAAGAAATATAAATTTTATGAAATTTCTTTCATTTATTCCCTGCATTTTATACTTGGCTCGAGATATCTTCTTGAGGATTTCTTTAGTAATTCAAATATTCTTTGAGCTTTATTTTTATTGTGATAATGTCTTATTGAGTTTAATTGTTTCTTTCAGTAATCACTTTTAGTCTACGGCTTTTTAACTTGAAAATTTCACCTAAAACGAATTTTTTACTTAATACGCAGGTTCCTATAAAATTAAAGGAACGTTATTCCCAGCTGACATAATTTTTCGGCTGTCCAACCTTGTCTATGAAGTTTGAGGTAGTGGGGTGTGAGGCACTCGACGGTCCCCGGCCATGCGGGAATCTCGATATTCCCCGCTGAGCCGAACTGACAAGCCGCCGAACTGTTTTGCATTTATATAAACACCTCCCCGACGTCAACTTTCCTCAAATATATGGACTTTTAATTTAGTTTTTTTCTTGTAGTATCTGCGGTGTTTACCTATTTGCTGTCAGCTAACGTAATACTTCGAATAAATAATAATTACAGTAGAGATATAATAATTTCGTTATAATAGGCATATTTGTGAACGATTTGCAATAATTCCAACATTCCATAGTATACACAATAGTAAAGGGAAATGATGCACCAAAATTAATGGTGGCTTTGTATTAATTTCATTTGGCGTTCATGTCGGGGTGTGTCAGTATTTAGTAGCTACGTGGTGGTGACGCGGGGCGCCGGACCTTCATCAAGTGGCTGACTGGTATTAGCGCGCAATTGTTTCCGTTACATTCCGCAACTCACTAACATATTTCACTCACTGATTTCCCGGATTAGCCAACGGTTTGCGGACATTTAGACGCTAATTGCTACTCCAATACGGTCTAAAGATATATTGAAGTAAGTGGCCCATACAAAAAAAACACAATTTGCAGTCTTTTTTTTGCTCTATTGTGGTACGGAACCCTTCGTGCGCGAGTTCAATTCGCACTTAGCCGTTTTTTTTTTTATTATATAGCTATCTTTAAGTCATAATGAATAACTATACGATTGTTACCACGATTGACAAGCTGTCTATAGCATGCAAAAACAATGTCGAATATTCACCCTACACGTTCGTGGTGGCCCAACTACACTACACTACAACTACAACAATAATATTATGACAAAAACCATCAATTAAATCATTAAGTCTTTAACAATTTTTACGGAAGAAAATTTACAAGTTCAATAAGACTGGAACAACGAAACTTTACCAACAAGTCGAGTCAGTTAATTTCAATTCAAGCATCAATGAATAAAAACTGTTTGTTCAGGAGGTGTAATTACCGAGTCCCTCGTGTGCCAAAATTTCCCAATGTTTTCGCGTACAAGTACGTGCCGTAAAAATAATTCGACGCTCTTCTGGGATCGTTTGTAAAACGTCACGCGTAAAACATATTATAAAGCCAATAAAACGTGTTTACAAGGGTGAGTAGCGCTCGCCCGCCCGCGCCCGCCCAGCGCCGAACGCCGCCGAGCCGAGCCGAGCCACTCCGAGCTGCGCCAAACGATATCCGTAAACATTTTAGCACTGCAATAAATTTTACATTATCCCACTCGCGAGACATTCTGTTTTCTTCGCCAGGGATCAGTCGGTTAGCGGCGGTAATCTCGGCTGACTTCGCTCTTTGACGCTACGCAATTATGTGAAAACTTTTTATTTGCTGTTTACATTTACCGAAGGATTGAAAATTGGTTGAGTGTGTGTGCAGCGTTCCGCATCAACGATTAAGTTGGTGTTTTTAGGTTCGAGCAGAAGTTGCGTAAGCATAAGTAATGCACGTAAAAGCTAATAAGTATAATCATTTCATCACAATGGAGCAGGATATTCGTCGGTGCCCTTTCGGTGATATATTAATCAGACCGAGTCTACACTGCAGTGCCCTTTTGCAAGGCTGATCTACTTTTCTACGGATGCGAGATTAAAGGGGAGACTAACAAAATGAGAAATGGAACGATTTCAGGACGCATTGTTGGACGACCGGCCGCGCCGGATTTATGACAAAGAACAGTCGGCTGATTCAATCAGAGCAGTTCTTTAGTTTGTTATATTCATATTATAGTCGCTATCCGGGATCCATGAGCCTTATTGTTAAAAGCTTGTTGTCTTTTTGTATGACTTTTTTCATCTTGCGGGATTTCAATGGGAAAGAGCATAGTTGTAAAATGAAAGCGCAAATGTTACGGAATGAAATATCAGCGAGGCACAGACGGCAAAGACAGCTTTGTTGAACACTACTTAGCTTATTAGTCTTACTTATATTATTTTACTGAGGTTTCAAAATTATTGAGAATGAGGAAAATAACTGCATAACTTGCTATATCTTATACCTAATATCTATACCTACTCCTTTTTTATCTAATCGCTAAACTAAACCCAAACAATTTTATTAGGTCTCTAACATCTGCCCGAATAAATCTGAACATACTATGGGTGTTTCACAAAAGATTACTTCGGGATAATTTAGTCGCGTGAAAATTTCCGGTCGGCATAAACATTCTAACGATGCGTCGATTCGAGAAGGGCAAACTTTTAGCAAATAGGTATTCAGTACAGGGGTGCAATTTACAATTTAAATATTCTTAATGTCTCCAAGAGCTCGGCGCGGGCGCGGTCGGGTGGCGGGGAGGGGCAGGGGGGGGCACGGCTTCCACTACATCAATCACTCGCGGACGCTGCGCCTGAACATTTCTAATTATTCGCTTCGCTTTCGGCTAAATTCTCTATATTGTCATCTCTGTTAAATTTATAATATTTTTGTCACCCCCAGTAGAAGACGGGAGGGGAATAGCTTATTAAGAATGAAAGATTTAGGAGTGTAATAGTTTTGATTTTATGGGTTGCTTTATTAACGAAGTAATCTTTCCCTATCTACGAGTGTTTAAACCTTTTTTCCATGTAAGCAAATTACCAATTGCCTATCACACAAATACCCAGATTATTTGCTAATACCCAAATTATGACTATATGAAAATTAGGTGATCCCAATTACTTAACATTAGGAATAAAAAGGTCATATTATCATATTTAATATTGAATATTTTGTCAGCGCTATATTTGCTCAAACGTCTCTATAGAAGGAGAGGCTTGTCTCAAGAGCTACTTCACTTGAGAGCACCTTTGTAAGGTGACAAGCCCTGTCTAATACCTGTACTTTAATAGCGTTCACACAAATTTTAATAGCCTTCATGAAATATACAATATAAATACGTCTTTCATTTAACCCGGAATTTTTGTAGTATAACATACCGAAGTTATATTAAAACCTATTTATTTTTTACACTGGCTGAAGATTTTGAACTTCGATATGAGTCGAAACTGACGATCCTTTTCTAAGGCTCCTATTTAAAAATATACAATTAAATACTATGTTGTCGGGCGTTCGTGAGAAGAAAGGAAGATGCTATTTTTATCTCTTCTTCTATAGATCTTTTGTTAACTGACTTTCAAAAAGTTAATTTTGTAAGAGATACTATTAAAAAAATATATTATATGGTATCTAAAAAGTTAATGTTCGAAAACACACCTATAAAGCCAATCCACCCATAAACAAAGAACCAGCGTATGTTTCCTACAAATTATGTACCTCGTAATGTTATTACAGTAAATCATTACGCAGTATTCTCGTCGTCTCGTCTGGGCGCGGCGCGGTAAAATATTCTCGTTCACGTTCGATATGAGGCGGCGTTATGAATACCTTCGATGGCGAGTATTATCTGCATGTTCGGTAATATATTCAAATATGTATCAACCCCCATCCGCACTGTGTTGTCGTTGTTATTTTGTACACGTGACGCTGGGCCTATATTTCTCCGGCCGTGCGATGCTCAAATTCCAACAGATTTGAAAACCCATTGAGTCCACGTCGCTGACGCTATGACATTATTTAAAAAAAAAATTGTTGATGTACGAATATTATATTATTCCAGTTTTAAGTTTTGCCAAGATTTACTACAAAATTGTGCAAACTTCCATGTGTGGCCTTACAGATACCATAGACTAAGGAAAATATACGTATATTTTCTCTATGCAGATACTATAAGGGTAGGCCATAATATCTTCGTTAAGCTTAGGCCAAACCTACGCGAACAGGCGTCTGCGAAGCGGAGCGTCAAGTTGTCAAATGTGTTTTTTTGTATACAAAACACACATTTGACAACTTGACGCTCCGCTCCGCTTCGCAGACGCCTGTTCGCGTAGGTTTGGCCTAAGCATTATTCTATTAATTTCATCAAGATCTTGGTATTTCTAGTATCTGCATTGTAGGCAATAAAATGACTTCCTAGAAGATATTTCAACATGAAAATCAAATTTTCTAAAAAAATAATATGTACATAGTGAAACCAATACTCTTCGGTGACCGACTGGTTATTTTAAAAAACTCCACCACTCGTTTTGCTTCCCACATACATACTAACAATATAGAGACTCCTCCCCTCTTACATACCCCCCCCCCCCGCTCTTACATACACCCCCCCCCCCGCTCTTACATATTATATAACCGTCATTATAGACAGTTATTAAAAGCAGTTGTAGAGTTCGAGAAAAATGGCTCGATCAAAAGACACTCCTGTCCGAGCGATCTCCGTCGAAGCGATATTGATTACTCGTCTGTGAGGAATACAAATGTATCAGGAAACTGTGTTCAAGCACCTCCGAGCTATTCTTCGCGCTGACATCCACCATTAAGTTTCATCTACGACCCTTAATATGGAATAGCAAATTCTTATTGCGTTCTGTATAAATTGTTCGTTTCAATTTGAATTACTTCTATTATTGGATTTATTTATGTGTTTAAATATCTTTTAGTTGTAATTTAAATGTAGGTTTACTTTAAAAAGTAGAGAAGCCAAATGACGAATGTAACTTTAACTTTAACAAAACAAATAAATTTTATATAAAATACTTATATTGATTAAACCTATTTTAATGTTAGTAATATAGAGTTTATAAATAGGTTTAAAAAAAACCTTTCTAAATTAATAGTTTATATTCAAGTACTATTTAACATGTTTTTAACCGTTACATTGTTAAGCTTATAATGAATTTATGAATATTTAACATAACATACTGTGGACCGCTCACGGACGTTAAGTGCGTGGCCCGTCGCGTCAACGTCAGCGTTTATTAAAGAAGTACTTAGTTTACTGCTGGGTGTGGTGATTAAACATTATGTACAGCGATCAGTTATTTAAGCATATTTTTGCGGTTCGTAATTTGAACATAATTTTCAAGTATGTAGGTGCATGTCACGTGGCTTTGACCATTACGTCTTATACCTGTTATAATATAAATATGGTCAAAGCAGCACATAGCACAGAATTTCATAAATCATAGTGTACATCAACATACACGTTTCCTGCCTCAATTTACAAGTTTGACCATAGCATAGCTTAAGAATTTTATGGTAGCGCCAGTCGCGCCAGTTACTCCCCGAGGAATCGTTCAAAGTCTTCCCTAAATTTGAATATTATCGCGGAACGTGAATGCAGAAATAAAAGAGCAAACTTAATTTCTATACGCTAGATACGTTGAAATATCGCACGACCATTCAAAGCTCACGGTAGCTAACTAGCAGGCACGGAGCAAAGAAAAATGAAATAAGTCAAAAGGAGAAACCGTCGCGGGCGAGTTGGGGAGGCGAACTGCGGGGGTCTTCATGGAAAAGCCAGTTTCTTTTAGTGGAAACAGATAACGATCCGCCCCGACGACAGAATACGTAACTGCATTCACTAAGATCTACATACTAGCGGCCAGCTATCCGATCAAAGGAATCCTTAAAGCAAATTCCCTGAGTCAGTGTCATATCTTTTTATCATCGGATTATATTAAATTAGTGGAACATTCCTATTCATTCCGTAGAAAATTGTAAGCGTAAAGTGGAAAGTCCGTTTACCACTTTACTCTGTTATAGAATTTAGTTAAGTAGTAATTTATGTTCTTTAACAATCTAGATTAATATGTTTAAAACCAGTAATAAAAATACTATAGTTAAGATACAATCTAAATATATACAACTCAAAGGTGACTGACTGACTGACATTAAGACCTATCGACGCACAGCCCAAACCACTGGAGGGATCGGGCTAAAATTTGGCATGCAGGTAGATGTTATGACGTAGGCATTCGCTAAGAAAGGATTTTGATCAATTCCACCCGTAAGAGGATAAAATAGACTCTATTTTATCCTCTTAGAGGTGGGATAGAGGATGAAAGATTTTATATAATAATACTTCTTTACGAGAGCGAAGCCGCGGGCAAAAGCTAGTCATTTTATAAGAATCGATTGAGATGTTACAAAAAACGCAAATTTAAACTTTAATTTACAATCGATACATTTACTGGTGTTATTGCAATAAAAACAAAACTATCAGCTCCTTACTGAGTAATTCAGTCAAAACATTTATTTTAATACTCACACAGGAATCTTTAATTATAATAGTTAATTACTCACAATCTCAGACTTGGCACATCTACGCAAGTTACATCTTTGTTTGCACATTTTGTATTCTTGTTGGAGTGTCATGGCGTTATTTAAGCTTTAATTTACATTTTCGCTCAGATTTAGTTACTTAGCGTTAGCCTTTAAAGTGGTGTAGCAGTCTGTGGTTGCTCTGGTAAAATGGATTAAATTGTGCAGTTTATTTTGTATCTTGCGAACGAAGGACGAAGTAAGAGTTGGGTTCAAATTTTGTAAACGGTTCAATTAAAATAACTTTTTTTCTTATATGAACTCCTATTCGCTTTAAAGAAGAATTTTGTGTGTTATTTTTGCGATATATGACACCATGTAACAGTACGATATGCTATATGCATTTTTGAACGTCCTACATCCAAATTTGATCGCCCAAACTCTACAAAACAACAAAATTTTACAGACATAAAGTATATAAATTATATCCAGACATATTATATATTTGGGTACAATAAATAATTTGTCTAGGAATATTTGTTTCAATTTTTCAATTCCATCAGAAACCTTTCCAGTAACATTACTGGAATCATGTTAACCACTGATATATGAGGATTCGTATTTCGCAGCTGAACACGGGAGCGTTCCTAGAATCCTATATTTTACGTGGAATGAACCGCTGCCTTCTCATCCAGGTATTACGCTGCCCATGACTCAGACAATTTTAAATCCTCTACGATATGTATGGCTTTAGAAGACATTACCATTTATAAAACAATCTTAACGGTGTTAATGTATTAAATTTAATATTTCACGAAATATAATATCATCCAGCCAATTGTTACAGTTTTTGGTGATGATAATGCGAAACAAAATACAGGCTCTACTTCACATTAGGGTATTACAGATTGCAAAGTTCCTAGATATGTAGACGAATATACCCCATTTCAAGTCCGTAATTGTTTGTGTTGGTCCATCAATGATAAATGCGAGTACATTTTATTTCTTGCAAGTTGATGAATACAAAAAGCATCTCAGGCTTAGAAATACTCGAACGAGTCTCCCCTCATTGGCACATGTGGTGAACGAAGTTGTTGTGATGCTGACGGTGCTTGTGTCAACAGACTTACCCTCCAGTAATTACGCGGTAGTGGCAGCGCCGCAGTCAATATTTGTATCTGACGGTGCAGGGGGTGCAGGTAGGCGGCTGATTGAGTGTTCATACTCGAGGCTCGAGCCATTTATAACTCAATTATTTCATTCTCGCACAATTAATATTAAATAATTTTAATTGTGCTTTAATTTTAATTTTTTATTAAAGGTTATTCGGTGATATAATGTTATATGTGACTATTAAGTTTGCAACTACATGAATAACAATATTCATTACACATGTTTGATTTTTGTAGCTTTGCAATTTTGCATCTACTGGATTCAAGATTACTAGAAAGAAATAGCTGACATGAACTAAAAAATCAGCCAAGTGCGAGTCGGACTCGCGAACGAAGGGTTCCGTACCGTTATAGAGCAAAAGTAAGCCACAAATTGTGTTTTTTGTATGGGAGCCCCCCTCATTTTTTTAATTTTAATATTATTATTTATTATCAATTATTATTAAAGTACACATATAATAAAGGATTTTATAAAAATGTCAAGTGACTAATTGTTACCATTACTGAAATCAAACATAAAAGGCCAGAAAAATCACGTTTCGTGTATGGAAGCCTCCCTTCATTATTAATTTTATTTTGTTTTTAGTATTTGTTGTTATAGCGGCAACAGAAATACACAATCTGTGAAAATTTCAGAAGTCTGGCTATAGCGGTTTTTGAAATACAGCCTGCTGACAGACAGAGGGACAGACGGACAGACAGACAACGAAGTCACTAAGACTTAATAATAATAACGAGTAATAGGGTCCCGTTTTTACCCTTTGGGTACGGAACCCTAAAAAATAGATCTCCACAATCGCTTACTTGACCAATAAAATTAGAGAATAGGTAATAATCGCTTTAAGTTTCACCGCGGCCGGGGCCGGGGCACATTGCGGCTAATGGGCGGCATTACAATTCCGGCCCGGTGTAGCGCAGCCCGTGACCCGCGTTACCCTACCCGTTACCCGTAAAGCCTGTCACACACTATATAGATACGGTAAGATATCTGAGATCTTTCATTAGTTCTCTATATGTTTTAACTGATTTCCAAAAAGGAGGAGATTTCTGTAGATGACCGTATATATTATATAATATGTTCTTTTTTTGTATGAATATAAAGCGCAAATAATTTATATTTTATCGTAACGTATCCATGAGCATGCCTAGAAAAATGGTGCGATTATTATCTGCGACTACAAATATATCATCTGATGATGCTATTTTTACTAAGTTTTCTGTGAGACAGAAGGTGACAGAAAAACAATGTAAGTTTTTAAAAAGTAATGTTCCGAGCAAAAGTTAATCATTTCGTATATTACTGTAAATGGTTAGTGTGTTTAGAAGCCGGCCACATGAAGCGGCGGTAGACTACGTGTCGTCGCGACACTACCGGTTTCTATGTTTTTCTATGAAATATCCTCCGCAGCTAGCGACATTTCATAGAAATAATAAAAACCAGTAATGTCACGACGACACGTCGTCTGCCGCTGCTTCATGTCGCCCGCTGCCAACCGGCACCTTTAGATATAAAACTTTATAGTTTTTATACGAAAATAAAATATTACCGTATATCTGCGTAGTGTGTAATATGCTTTACGGTTTACCTTACCCGTTACCGCGTTACCAGCCTTCTGAATATGCAAAAGCTTTTCGAATATCAGACCACCTTATTGTGTTTAAATGTGCGTTTAAACCCGCTACCTGATCTTATTGAAGTACTTGCACATCCTCCCGTGTCCGTCGTAAAACTTGTTGGATTGTGTTTAATTTTTAATAAAATTTAATATATAGATTCCAAATATAATATTATTAAAATGTAATTTTAATTTTCAACTATTAAAACATTTATTGAAGTGGGTAAGTGACATTTTACAACATAAGAGCAATTACTAATTTTTTCCCTTATAATTCAAACAAACCTCGACACTTACCTACCTCGTATCATTAAGCTATACATAGAATTCACATAGCTTTATTTCAAATAAATTTCCCTGTCCTAAAGTATCTATATATCGATACATATTATAAAACAAAGTCGCTTTTTTCCCTCGTGTCCCTTTAATCTTTAAAACTACGCTACGGATTTTGATGATTATTTCAGTATTAGATAGCCCATTTATCGAGGAAAATTATCACGCTAAGACCAATAGGAGCGAAGAAATAGAGGAAAATGTGGACAAAACGGGAAAAACTATTTGAAAGGGCTAACTTGAACGCGCTAATCTCAGGCAATACTGGTCCGATTTGAAAAAATATTTCAGTGTTAGATAGCTCATTTACTGAGGAAGGCTATAAGCTATATTTTATCACGCTAAGACTAATAGGAGAATGTGGAAAAAACGGGGGAAATTATTTGAAAGGGCTTATCTCGCGAACTATAACTGGAGCAATTTTTATGTTATTTGGCACAGATAAGAAGTAGACCACCACGTGAAGGATCATAGGCTATCGATTTTAATCATTTTTTCAGTGGCTATATATATATTATACGCGTGCGACGCCGGGGCGGGTCGCGTATTATTATAGTCAAATTTGTAGTCACCCATTTCATCCACTCATGTCTTAAATTTTTAGTTGGTGAATTTACTGTGTTGACATTTTTAATTTTATTCTGCTTATTTTTACATACAGTTTAATATGCTCGAAAACCCGTATATAATCCGTGTTGTGAGTTGTGACTTGTGGAGCCCGTTTCTTGCTCGTATAAACTTTCGTAGCACATACGTAGCACATTCGTAGCCAAACGTAGCTCATACGTAGCTCGGCGTAGCACATACGTAGCTCGGCGTAGCACATAATCAGGCTCGTAGCTTTTTCGTAGCTCGTTCGTAGCACGTCCGCAGTTTCATACATTTTCATGTCGACGGTATTGCCTTAATGCACACTCCATCAATTACCATTCCTCTATTTATTTAAGCTTTCAATGTTGCTCTGCTTCGCAATAGCAAATATATGTTTAGAAAACATTATAAAATCACAAACATGTCTGCCGTTCGAGTAAGTTAATTTGACGCACCGATAAATTTATTTTTTCCTCTAAAGAATATCTGAATAATTTATTATTTCAACTGAAGTAATTCTGTATGAAGTACAAGTTTTATATCTTACATTTTAGGTATCTAAAACTTTTCAAATTGGTATCACACATTTTAATGCCTCAAGAAATAGACTTATGTTATAAAAGAAAAGAAGGGGAAGGGGTACGTAAATAAAGGGTATGTTCACGAGAAAAAAACATGAAATGACATTTCCATAACAAATCCTATTCCCAAATATACGCACCGTCGAAAAATATTTCGATAAACCGATAAAGAGCACACGCTGATATGTCACCGCTAAAATTGCGAGACTCGGCGTCCCCGCGTACGTTATTGTGCCCAAAATGACATGTGAAAGGCGTCAAGAGCGTCGCGCTGCCGCCTTCACAAAAGGCTTACAGATGCGCGCACCAGAAGATTTTAATGAGGCAACGAGTCTGTGTGATTTTATCGCGTGCCTTAATGAGAAATAACCAAGCGCATCCTCTTTGACTGCACTCGCACGCAGCTCCGTCCCCCGCCCGACCCCGCCCGGCCCCCGCGCCGCCCCCCGCCGTCGCCCGCGCACACATCGCCGCTACACATTAACCCCTTATATTTTTACGTTTCATAAACTCCGCTCGCGACACCGCGCCGGCAACAGTGAAAAGTAATTGTACGCGGAATTTTATAGACGAGAGTCGTTAGCGAATTCCCGTCGTCGAACGCGTCGCTCGCTATGATTTCGCGAATCACATTTCGGATCATATTAGGGTGCGCCCCGGACCGGATGACGCAAACAATAAAGTAAATTACGGCGACGGATACTGGCCAATTCTCATCAATGCAAATCACGTTGTCTAGTCGTCAACCCAATTACCAAGAAGTGAATTTAAATAAAGATAAGTATCGCCCTCTCGGAGACAATGCTAATGGAGGCGGAGGCGCGATAATAGGCTCCGGGCCGCGGTAGGTGCCTTAATTAGAGCCCCCGCCAGCCGCGCGCCGTGAGCCGCCAAACACTTGTTCAATTAGCGATCAGCCTTAAGAAACGTTATTATGCAAACGCTCACTCGTTAAGATTCAACTGCTAGTCCGGGTGATCTTGCACTCTGTAAGTCGTAGAGTGGCTATATTTTGATTGGCAATGAACGACGATTATCGAATACTTGAAGATCATTAATAATAGCCCAAAATAAATTAATTTATGTGAGACATAACATGAAGATATGTGTTAGTCATTTTTTTTAATATAAAGCAAGCAATACTCTCAAAACTTGAACTCGACACCCTACCGTGTGTAACTAGACTTTAAAAAAGATCACAGATATGACTTGCAAATAAACCAGGTATAGTCCAATTAGTATTGTAAAAAAAAAGATACATACAGCCGAACGTATTACCTCCTCCTTTTTGGAATTAGTTACAAGAAAATACATTTTCTTGTTGCATCTGTACCAAAAATATCACTTCTAACACATTGTAGTAATTGTATTACCTATCTGTACGTTTTCTCGGGTAAGGAAGGGCGTTTTTGTAAGTATCAGTGACAGCTAGCTGGTTCTTCGACATCTTCCGGTGCAGACTGAATATGACATGACCCACCCTTAGATATAGCTATACTACCAATGAAATATGATAACTGCCCAATTGTTACCGTTATTTGAAGCAGTTAATATATGTATTTCGGTCAAGGCGTTACTACTGATTAGTTATGTTAAGTATAATCGGTTATTACTTTTTAACAATAATAATAATATTTATGGACGCTTTACACCACGTCGGTCTGGCCCCGTGGTAAGTACCTGAAGGACTTGTGTTACAGGTACCAGACAACGGTATATATTTAATGCTTTTTATACTATACATATATTTAAGATTTTTATTATATGATACACATATTTAATACACATCCATGACCCAGGAACTTTTGAAAAACTTTTTTTGTTCCGTCGGCGGGATTCGAACCCGCGACCCCCCCGGCTTGAGCTACCAACGCGCTCACCACTAAGCCACAGAAGTCGTCATTTTAGAATGATGAATAATATTTATACTTCTAATTTGTGAATATTTTTATATATTTTATTTTTTCATTGTATCCAAACAAGTAACCACGAAATAAGAACAAACATGTGTCATTACATTTATTCTTTTAACAATGTTTTTATTACTTTTATTTATATTATGTTCATAAAAAAAAGTTGAAAATTCAAATTATCTTACTCATCTTTTTGGGATTAACACATTCACACGCTTTATTTTTAAACCACCTTCACCACCACTAGATGTTTTCAAATGCCGTGAAAGCCTAACGAAGCACCATTACGGAAATACTTTTTCAATCCGTCCACTGCAAGATAATATGTTACTTTATTTCTATTTTCTGTATTCACTCAGGGTTTATGTATCTCGAATAG
Organism: Aricia agestis; assembly: GCF_905147365.1. NCBI lineage: Eukaryota > Metazoa > Arthropoda > Insecta > Lepidoptera > Lycaenidae > Aricia > Aricia agestis. Next base: position 9,140,706 of record NC_056414.1, on the reverse strand, counting down.
TCACGTCCCGGCCGCGCGAAGGGTGAGGCATACAAATAAGTGAAAGTCCGAGACCGTCCGAACACCCGCCATGTTCTTTATCTGCGGATCTCTTAAAAGAATTTGATCGCATATGAGAATATTACGGGTGGCAGCTGCGGCGGGACTCGACTATTTGAATATAGAGGCCACTGGGACAAGGAAAATAATTGTATACTTTATTTAGCCAGCGTGTCGGGAATCTTATTTAATAAATGTGGTTTAGGGGATTTACTAAATTATGTAATCGCATGATATTAGTAAAAAAGTAGATAATATACTTTATGTAAGAAATATAACATTTAGAAAAGAAGTAGTCAATCAAATTGTTGGTAATTTTTTAGGCTACATCAGGAAGTTAGCAGATGATAAATACATAATAATCATTCTTTTTTGTCCAGCGAGTATATTACCGTATCTATTTTTTGTGGAAATAACAACAATATAGTTGTAACCCAATCACGATTGCCTATTACTTGTTAAATTGTTTATTTGTGTAACAATTTTATCACAATTGAGTAAAATAGATTATTTTGTCAATAAAGGAAATAGTTACGGTTAGTTTACCCGGGTACATACAATACAATGAGTTGCGTTGATAGATATATGAGCAAAATAATAGACATACTTTATTAAATATTGGATTTTATCTTTCGCTTTTTGCAATGGTGTGAAACAAAATGTGCTAAAACGCTATTTTAAAATTTGTTGCTCCTATAAAGTAACTCAGACTACACGTGCTCAAAAAAGTACTTAAAATATATGGCAATGATTTTAACAAAATAAAATTTATAATGAGCATCGGAAATTTGAGCTTTATTTCCTTAGTCCTATCTGCTCCTATATTATTTTCGTATTCCGCAAAAATTCAACATGTACTCTTATCTCAAATAAACGGGAGATTGCAAACAGTGTGTTACACTGCATATTACTTGGGTACGTTTGCTTTTGGACTACTTCCAATATACTTTTTATCTAACGAAAACCGGAACGGACTACGCTGAGTAATAAACCCACAAATACTAATTGATTACTATAGTTGTTAGCGAGACTGAAATGAACCGCAGTTTACATTTTTAGCAGCTGTTGATTAAATGGGTTGTATTTGAACAAAAAGTTTTCAAAGTTCCTGAGTCATGGATGTGTATTAAATATATGTATAATATAATAAAAATCTTAAATATAAGTATAGTATAAAAGTATTAAATATATTTCCGTTGTCTGGTACCCGTAACACAAGTCCTTCAGGTACTTACCAAAGGGCCAGACTGACATAGTGTAAAGCGTCCATAGATATTATATTATTATAGATCATAAAAAAATATTTTCACGCTATATTTGCGTCACCATCGACCACGCACGAATGTTGTGATTATCTGCTCTGTCAATCGTTGCTCAACGCTAAATGAGACTGTCAATTTGTAGCGATGTTGCTTGTGTCACTAATAATAACAAAATAACGATAATATTTAAGAAAGAAGATAAAAGCACTAAATTAAAAATAGTTTTTTTTTAGATACGTGAACAAAAATAATTTGATGTCTGTTGTTATCATTTCTAGTAATTTTCCAAATTCCTAGTGACTAGATAGATAGATAGATAGAAAATGCTTTATTTGTACAAAAATTAGAAACTAAATTACAATTTAAAATAATATATGATCCTGTACAAACATTGACTAAAGAATAAATTAAACATTTTGATCTTATTATTTCAAACGCAATTGATAAAACCCTTCGATCCTCAAAACTAAATTTAAAACTAAAAAATTGTAAACAGAAAATTACAAAAGTCGACTTACATTACTTGCAATGCGAGAGCGTATGTAGGGACTAGGGAGTCTTGGCGACAAAGGAATTACCGTGTACGGTTGTCTGCGGTTTCTTAATTAACCCTAAACCCCCACCGCCCCGCCGGCCGCCGCACGGCAACACGATTATTGGTTCATTTTAATGTATTAACAAACCGACATTTCTGTCAAGCTTATTAAAAGCAACGTATCTATTTGTTTGTCTACGTTATGTTTTTTCTTCTAACCACATCGTTAATGAACATTTCATATGTTATGTTAGTCATTTGAACTCACAATGAAAATATACACGTGGATAAAAACCACATAAAAACCATTTTCCTCTCTAAAAGTCAAGTAACGTATTTTGTATATATTTTCTCAAATCAAATCAAACCATATTTATTTAAAAAAAAATCCTTTCAGTTTACTTCTAATGGAATTATAACTGCATTATTATAACTCATCAGACATAAACAGACTGTGTCTACTCGATACACAATCCAGAATTATTCAAATGAATTAACACCCACGTAAGAATTAACCGTGAACGTATACGGGGACGGGGTGCGTTGTGGTGATAATGTGTGCGATTCATATCCGTTGAGTTTAAGCAGCCGGCTAGAAAATGAAGCTTAGAGCTAATACGATCAGGTGAACGAATACCCGAGCTTTCATCTCCAGTCGCGCGTCGCCCCGCTAATGTCTCTCGGAAAGGATTTCAATAAATTAACACTCGACAGTAATTTTGTGCAAATGTACAACCAAGTACGGCTATTTAAAAATAATTAGAATCTCTTGAATTCTTTTGAATGAAATAATTAAAGATTGAATAGATATTACCATACTTTAACTAGAATAATATTATACCTTAACTATTAACTCCTTGTTCTTTCTTTAGTCTAATAGCCTAACTTGTTCAAGTTCAAATTGAATATTCTTAGTATTTTAATACATAGTTATACAGGGTGTAACAAAAATAAGTGATAATACTTAAGGGTGTGTACGTGTTCCTTGTAGAGAGTTCACTGTGAAAGTAACAGCGCTGAAAGACCAAAAATTTTTTTACTTTTGTATGGGGAAACTCGTGACGCTCAGGCCATACAAAAGTGAAAAAACATTTTCGTCTTTCAGCACTGCTACTTTCACAGTGAACTCTGTACAAGGAACACGTACACACCCTAAAGTATTATCAGTTATTTTTGTTACACACTGTATATGATCTTACAAAGTAAAATACATAATAACTGTAGCAAACAAAATGAAACCACACATAGATAAAATATATCCAGTGACGCCGTATAAGGTAGGGTACAAATTCACTGTAAAATAAATTCTGGGATGGCAGTTTGTGCGAGACTGTGATACGTAAACAAGCTCTGGCAGCGGTGAGTTTATTCTTCAAACACTGCGGGCTTGTGTGCGAACGCCGAGTCAGTTGGCTCGTCCTTAGTCGGCGACCGCTCGCTCCGTTCCGATCCACGCCGGACAAATAATAACTAATGTTTACTGCCACACGACTCGCAAACTTTCCCAGTAAACATCGCGTAGCGTCGTGAAACAAAAATGTTCCCAATTAAGGTGAGAATTCACGAAGACGATTCGGCGAGTCAAAGACGAACGCATTTAAAATGGGTAGAGTAGAGCAGTGGCAATCTATCTTGCAGGTTGATAAACGACGACATTATTCCTTATCGCCCACTCAATTTGTGTAAAAGCGTTCTGCTTTGATAATTTGAAAATTACAAATCGTATTCTCTGTCACAAAAATGTCTCCGACTGCAGAATTTCTGTTTGATAAGCCTCAAGGGGTAAAAATAATTCTTCTCGGAGTTTAATCCTAACGAGTGAGTTGCCCATTTAAATGATTAATTTTCTTTTTCGCAGTTCTGGAGGAGCCGGAATTCACCGATGTTATACAAAACGTAACTGTTCCGGCCGGGAGGAGCGTCCGGCTGGCCTGTTCCGTGAAAAACCTGGGCTCCTACAAGGTATGCCACACACATATCTCTATACTCTCTATATCGTAAATTGGCACGTACTTCTTCATTCAGTCACTCACCACTTTTAGTTCAATTCTTTATACAGAAAAGACTACTTGTCCATAGTTTGAGTACTGTTGTCTACGTAATTAATTTGGCACCTAGCACACATGAACACTCAGTTGAAAAAACAGACTTATTCATGTCGCTTCATTAATTTTTGTACGTGTAGTTTTAAAAACTATGCGACTGAACTAAGGCATAAAATATGGTGCACATATTTCATAGATACTTTGGCATTATAAACTTCCATAATATATAACATGTCTTATAAGTTTATAAATCGCAATAAAATTGGATCGCTTATCGAAAATATGTCACAAGAAGTCGCAAAGCGATCTGCACGCAGCATCCGAAGGAAACATAAAATAAAAAGCATTTTATCATTTGATTTAGAACGCGCTTCTGTAACAAAGTGTCCATATAAACGGAGGGGGTTATAATTTAGTGTCATGGCGTCGAGTTTGCACCTCGTACACGTACCACGGACGTGGCTCCAGAAATACTTTACATTCATAGCTCTTTGATAGCAGAGCAACAATTATAGAAGAATAGATAACTTAAAGTTTTATAGTAATACGAGTAGATAGGTAAAAACTTATAATATTTTTATAACGATATAATATCATAATGTGAACCTAAAGATAATGGATATTAATAATTAAATAAACAGCCTTGGCTCTATTGACTTTTACAATTTGTATTAAACTCAGAATAAGTTACCTGCAGCTCTAAAATATTGGAAATAAAGGTAGATAGTGAAGTGAAATAAAGGCTTAACAGAGGGGCCCATCAGTGTTGCTCTGTATTGACAACAAGAAGCGGATTTCCCCGAAAGCCTCGCCTGTGCCATTAGTTTTCCGCATCGGTTAAAAAGATTTGCTTCTCCGTCCGTCTTTTTAGAATTATTGAGTCACGCAAATATTGTGGTAAAATGCTTTCCATTTTATTTATCAGGTGCTTTTATATTTTATTATTTCCGTATTCAAGTACACATTTTTGTAAATGAGCATAAGTATACTAAACATATCTTGTTAACGAATTACTCTATACAATCTGGAGAGTAATTCAGGTAGAAAAGTATCTAGATTCTATATACTTCTCTACAAGGAGCAATAAAATATTCAGAGTGAACAATTTCGTTAGTCGGCCGTAAAGTTGCTTTAGCTACTGAAGAATATTTTAAACATAACCATTAACCAAGCTTCATAATAATTGACCTCGCATGAACTCCACCGACAATGCAATGATAAATGGAGATATTCGTATGAAAACAAGCGGTACATTTCCCGTTTTAAGAGAATGCTACAAAGTATGCGCACGTAGCCAGTTCATCGGCATGAAATGTCAGATAGTCGTAATAGCACGTATGCGGCTTTGCAATAACATGCCGCAACGAGTCGCAGCTATGTTACACCGCCCCCACACACCGCTCGCACGCCACATGTGAGCGCCGCTTGTTCAAATTCTGACATATTTCTCGTGCCTTAATATGGACCCTTTAATACAATCGAGATTAAGAGATGCCGTTACGAGTAGTGTCTGCATGTTTTATAATAACAAATAGCTTGAAGGCCGGTCGCTCTCTGAGGCTGCATCCCTCGTACATACAGTATATTCGGGAAACTCATGCCTTCGTCTTCTTTAGTTTATCTAATAATACGAAGGTCGAAGACATACGTTTCTTTATTGATTTAATAATTGAACACACAGGTTTATTTATTAACATTTTTCCTTGAAAAAAAAAAAACACTGTCGTATATCTTTCAAAATTAAGAAAATCTACTTCTCTCTACCATCAAACCCGATGCAGTGGTTTAATTTTGAAAACAAAGATATATATAAACTTTTAGGCTTAGAGATAATTTTATAGAAGTACAAAGTATCGATAAGTTTGATTAATTAGTCATGTATATAGTTGCACACAACACACACAGTTCACGTAGACAAGATAAAGTAGCGTGCTGTGATGTGACATCGGTCCTAAAATAAACTTATTGGCTGAAGATTGGCGCAAAGTTAAAGGACCCTCGACACAAATCCGTAGCCGAAGAGATCTCTAAGTGGGCTTTTAGTAGAAGTAAGCTAAGCCGTCTTGTGCAAGATGTTCACTTATTTCTACGTGTGTGATTGCATTACTTAGTGAGCCATCGTTTGCGCTGCTTTTATATAAATAAAATGTTTCAGCGCTCTTATTTGCGGCGCGCTTTATACGCTTTCTATTACTCTTTCGTAGTTATTTAAAATATGCACATAGAGGTCAATTTAGATAATGAATTCTTCAACTTTTTATGGTGTGACTGATTTTAAAATGAAACATTCACCTTGAACTCGAGTCCACTTTTCTCAACAGCTTGTATTTAATTGTAAATTTACAAAAGTTACAAACTCTCTCATAAAAAGATTCAGCAAAGTTTTGAGCAAACAACAGAGATAACCGCGTAAATTGCGGCCCCTTAAACGTTTCATAATTAAATCTGTCGTAATATTATTAAACACATCTACGAATCATCTCCTCGGGCGATGGGGTCCGTCGTTAAAGAGGTTCGGTGCGGTGCGCGCTGGAATGGCCAAAGTTTGCTACGAGTCCATTATAAATCAAACGACGCCTTCCAGGCATGTCCTGAGGGATCGTCTCCCATCGAGCCTCGACTTCTCCCTAATGCCTCAACAATTAAGATAAAAAGAAAGGAGCGCCAAATTAAAGGTGGTTCAAGATAACGAGGTAATAGGCTTACGCAAGTTCAACGCTTTACGTTGAAACACGTGGCGGTTACAATTTATGACTTTCGATAAACCTAATGAAAACTTACTTTGAGGGTGGAGCTTTATCCCCGGAAATTTTTAAAAGGAGTTTGCCAGAGTAATGTAGGTAAATCTACATTAGTAATCTCTGTTAGAAATGCGTTGAAAAAAAAAACATAAAAATAAGGAGATATCCATTTTAATTTGCTACGTCAGCTTCTTGTTCACTCTTAAATCTTTTTAAGAAACTAATTTAATTTTAAGGTCAACTACTACTGAGTACCTACCGAGTAACTAGTAGGTAACCAAATTAAAATAACTAACTTAATTTTTTTTTAACTCAGCCAAGTACTAAGTACGGCCTCAATATGATAAATAAAATTTTCTTCGACCGTAATTGGTAATTTTTTCATGTCCTAGCTCTGGGTGTCAACTCGCCGCGTGTAATTCGTTTAGACCGCGCCGCCAAATGGAATTACTTATCCGCCGCATTTCAAATATCATATTTGCAGGCATCTTCATTACACACTAAGCACGTTAAGCGCCATTTCCAATTGTCGCTAATTATTGTAAACAAGTTGGCTCTTTGTTGTAGTATTTAATGAGCTACCACTTTAGATTTTGTAATATAAACTAATTAAGTTAAGTTTTCTAGTACGCAGCAATTATACATCGCAACTTCTGCTATCGTTTATTTTCCTTTTTATAAATTATGTATTATTTTAAAAAATACTTACTTCAAGTAATTTTACTTGGTATGTAAAATAAATTCCACAAAACCGAAACCGTAGTACAAACGCTTTTTATATAAATTCAACTTTTGTAATGAATCATAAGTAATTAATTTCATTTGAACGAAATTGAATCTTTTCCCATTTCACAATTTCTCTCATTAAGCTACACATTTCATCCGAATTCCGAATTAAGTTGGAACATTAGGAAATATTTGAGTTTGCCGCCCCGACCGACCGCGGGACGTAAAATTCTCCGAGTTCAACACTCAGCTTATCTCTAAACCGCTTGTAAAATCCTGATTCCTCCTTAATAGCTCGAACAATAGAAGCGAGTTTTATGACGTCGAAGGCAATTATAACTGCTTTTCTCAGAGCACGTGGTCATAATTACAGTAGTAGAGTGAAGAGTCGTTAATGAAACTGTAAAAAGTATTTTAATAATCACTTTCATTAAAATTTTATCGTATATTAATTTATTATTAATATACTTAGAATATGTTTTCACAACGATATAGTTGAATTAGCTATAGGAGTCCATGACCAAAAGGCTGAGCCTTTTTTTTGGAACGTCACTTATCGCGTGTAACGACACTATTTTATTAGTACCTGCATGGTAGGGGCAGAGGGTGTTGACAGTATTCCTGTGCGTCAACTATATACCGGTTTTTGAGAATAAACCGACTCGTTAGTATTCCTGGGCGTCAATATATGTTTTTTTTTAATATTTTTTTTGGGTGTATATGTGTAGTATTGCATAGTGTATACAGGTTTTTTGAACATAAGAAACTTCGTTCCATTCGGGTGTCCCTTGACACCTCTCAATATTTTTTTTGGTCGGGAAATCGGGAAATGCTATTATGCATCCCCGGCAGTAAAAGGCTGGGCTGATAATGACATGGTATACGTTTACAGTTTTTGTGTAGATTACAAATTAGCTAGGTAAATCATAAAAAGGAAAACAAGAATATTTTGCAAAATGACAGTAAAATCTACTTCTCTCTCTCTCTCTCTCTCACTTACACAACATTGTCATGAATGATTGTCCGACTTAACTCCAGCTAGAATTACTCCTTGAGTCCTTGCGCCTAAATAAACCTATGTTTTGCGAATCTCAACGTTCGTGACATACATTTAAATATCGATATAATATAGGTTGTTGCGGGGAGTTAAGGTTCATAATTGAATGAGCGCGCCGCAGACGGACACACCGGTGTGATTAGATTAGACGCCGGCCACAATTACGCAGATCAGATTTACATCCGTCGCCGCCGGCGGTGCCCGCGCCCCTCACCCCACGCCCCTCATCTCGCAGCCCCCGCATCTCATCTCCCGACTCCTTAAATGAACTGCAGTCCCCAAATTTGAATCCTTTCGCAATTCAAAATTTAAACGTTCAAACAGTCAGTTCAAAAGTTTAAACAGTCTTAAATGGCCACCTTTTACTACATTAATGTCCCTTAAATATTTCTTTCCTAATTATCTCGCCACGGCTAGGGCCAAATATATATTTTTATATTCCGCTTCCTTATACACAATTTTGCGCTAATTACTAATTTAAGCAACAAAACGTACTCTGAATAACGAATTCTGTACAGTTTGTGAGGTCACCAACTCCGGTGGCCGTCATTAGAAGCCGCCGGCCCATTGAATAATAAAATGGACGAAGTTCCCTCAAGTCCATTATAAATTAGACGGCGGCTGAGAGCGTATCTTAAGATAGGTAAGATGTGACCGGGCACGACTTACGGCTAACAAACTTCCACCTATATCGCCCCACAATCTTGATAAAAAGAACTAGCCATGATTCAAACTTAAAGCCGGATTAAAAGATGAAGTGTTCTTGTAACTTTTGAAATTCAAACCACACTACGGTTTTTATTACTTCACTTAATTTTTTAAGTACTTTCTACAACGCTTTTTAGAAGTGCTTTTTAAATGAGATTTAATGTTATTGAGTTGAAGTAATTAGTTATTATATAGTAATTGTAAAAACTATATAGACTCTAATAAGAGGTTAATTAATCTTAACCACACTAAATTACTTAAATATTATCTAATTCTTGACGAAAGTAGATTAGTTAAATAAACAATTTTAATTGAAATGAAATAAAACAATATAGAGCATTTTACAAACAATTACCCAAAAATATCCAACACCACTTCCATACGAATAAAATATAATTCGCAACCCCTAACTGCTTACACAATTCTACGAAATTTGAAACTGGAGTAAGACAATTTACTTACCTATAATTTAAATTCCTACTCAAATAAACGTAGCGAAACGAAATGTTTGTTATGCAAAATTGCGTCCGAGTCAAGATTAAAAGTGGCCGGATTGTTTTCAGTGACAATCTCAGGGAAAATGCATTTTGAGCGGTTAGCGCTGTGTGAAGGGGCGAACGGGGCGAAGGGACGCAATTACACAGATGTCGCGTCTAATGGTGCCGCGTTCAATTTCGCCGACATTACTGTTGTTTCCACTACGTTACCGCACCATCGAATATTTTTGATGCCCTTGATTAGTTTTGAAACCTCTCTAATGTGTGTAAAAATGAAAAAAATGTAGTAATAGCTCGACACACAGTGCAAACATTTTTAATATATTTTTAGTAGAATTACTTGCACTATTATCTATTCTGTGGTAGAATGTAACAAATAATAATATTTATTGATCTAATGGCAGCTCTGCTTGAACAGTTTTGCAAAACATCAATTTGAAAAACTGGAATGTAAATTATGTTTTGATTCTTAGGGTTCCGTAGCCAAATGGCAAAAAACGGAACCCTTATAGATTCGTCATGTCTGTCAGCTGTTTGTCTGTCACAGCCACTCCTCCTCCGAAACTATAAGAGCTATTGAAACTTGGTAAGTAGATGTTATCTGTGAACCGCATTAAGATTTTGATATAAAAATGGAAAAATTCTGGGGTCTGCATAGGCACAACTAAAAAAAAGGTTTTTTTTTATCTAACCTATGCGTGTGGGGTATCTATGGATAAGTCTTCGAAAATCAAATCGAGTAGTTCTTTTTATAGGCCATAAATCATAAATGATAAACCTTAATTATGTAGGCAAATATCAAATCCCAATGGTATGTCCACCATAAGCGAAACTTGGCAAATGAGAGAAATATGTTTTTTTTAACTTTATTCTCGGCATTTTTCTTTTTAACTTTTGACACAGACATCTTCTTTTCTCTTTCAGAATTCACCACACTAATTTGTATATACTGCGTTGTTCCATTTTTCTCACAAAATTCAATAAAATCGACAAGAATTTAGTTTCGAGTATGGATGTGACTTGCCGGGTTTTAATATTCACCTACACAATTTAACTTTCATTAAATCAACTGGAATATACAAAATATAAACCTTATTGCTGCTGAGGAACCTTTATGCGCGAGTCCAACTCGCACTTGGCCGATTTGAAATATTTTAGGTACCTACCCATCAAAATACGTAGACCAATTTAGCCGATAAAATTCTATATCATCTTGACTATCACATTTCCGATTTCAAATACAAACATTCGCTGAAATCTTTAATTTCCGTTACGTCACTTGTCAAATTTAGAAAGCAATTGGAAATCATTGGAGCATGGCACTTTCCGATTTTTACACCCCGCCTGGGTCTTACACAACTTCATGATATCGTACATCTATAATCTATATTAATACAAAGTTATGTTGATGGTATTTTGAAAGTTTTGAATACCTATTCAATAAATTATAACAATTTATCCTCGATTGGAATTCGATTTACATATTTTGATGCAGTAGTGGACACACTGTTTATACTGAACTCAGTAATTTTTTTTAATCATGCCAATGCAGCTCCGAAATTGTGTTGCCTCTGCCTCCTACGGTAACAATTTAAATTACCACTAAACTAACATAAGTTTACGCACACAGGTGGCATGGATGCACTTCGAGCAGTCGGCCATCTTGACTGTGCACAACCACGTGATCACGCGCAACCCGCGTGTCAGCGTGACGCACGACAAGCACCGCACGTGGTTCCTGCACATCAGCGACGTGCGCGAGGAGGACCGCGGCCGCTACATGTGCCAGATCAACACCGTCACCGCCAAGACTCAGTTCGGATATCTACATGTTGTCGGTGAGATGATAGTGCCCAAGTCAGAATATTAGTTTAGCAAGGACATGTCGTCAAAAAAGTCATCCTTAATTTTCATAGAAAAGTCTAAATCTAGATTCGAGCGCTATTAGTAAGGTCATAACTCATACGAGTCATACGTCATGACTTATGTATAACCTTGCTAATACAGTGTAAACTCTATATAACGACACTGAAGGGACCTTGCATTTTATGGCGTTATATGGAGTTGTCATTAAATGGAGAGAAAAAAAAAATACTTACAGATGAGATATTTTTTCTTCCACTTTAACTTTTTCTAGCATAATAAATTTTGTAGACATAAAAAGCGATCTTAAATCGAAACCTACCTAACTTTCTACTTCATTAGGCCGTACTTTGAAGTAACAAAAAAACGTAGTCGGACAAACTAAAAGTGATTCGAAAGTTCGGTTATTGATGTTTACAGTTCCCCCGTCGATCGACGACTCGTTGAGCTCGAGCGACGTCATCGTCCGAGAGGGGGCGAACGTCACCCTGACGTGTCGCGCTAATGGCTCTCCTAAGCCGACCATCAAGTGGAAGCGGGATGACAACTCAAAAATCTCCATCAGCAAGAGCCATTCAGGTCAGACTTGTTAATGAACAAAAAATGTTAAGCGCCCTCGTGAAATTATTTTAATTATATTTTTTCGCTGCAGTGTCGGAGTGGGAGGGCGAGGTGCTAGAGATGGCGCGCATCTCGCGGCTTGATATGGGCGCCTACCTGTGTATAGCGAGCAACGGCGTGCCGCCCACTGTGTCCAAACGAGTCAAAGTCAGCGTTGATTGTTAGTTTATTCATTAATTAATAATAATTAATGATTATTTTATTTTCCAATTCGTATCGCTAAATAAATTGATTCAAATGTAGAAAGCGGACCAAGGTCATATTTTGTTCTGATTATAATTATCAAGAGACAAGTCATTATTAATCGACATCTTATTTAATTATAATATTATACACGATCAAATTAAGCAGATCTGCAATATGTCTTCGAAACAATTTCCTGATAGTAGTTTAAAATATTTTAAGAAAACTTTTTTTAATACATTGAAACATTTTCAGTTCCACCCATGCTCTGGATCCCGCACCAGCTGGTCGGAGCGCCACTGTACTACAACGTGACGCTGGAGTGTTTTACCGAAGCCCACCCCACCTCACTGAACTACTGGACCAGAGACGATGGGCACATGATACACGAAAGCCCTAAATACCACATGGAAAATACCGTGGGATCGCCTTCCTACAAGACCCACATGAAACTTCTCATCAGAAACATCATATCCGAGGACTACGGGACATACAAATGCGTCGCTAAAAATCCCAGAGGGGAGTCGGACGGGACAATCAGATTATACAGTACGTATTATTTTATTACCGGTTGGCGGTTACCAGTTGTGAAGGGGCTTTTAACATGATTCCTGCCTTTTCAATGTTCATAAAATATATCACATGTTAATTTTAAATCGCACAAAATACACGACTAAAAATTATAAACTTACCACATGTAGTCGAATCATCACCAACTAATAACTATAGTAGGGGAGGGGAAGGTGCTATTTGTGTAGTCACTCGAGCGTCATGGTGACCTAGTAAGTTTTTTGCATTAGGTAAAACTGATAAAAAAATAATAAGAGCGTTTTTTTTTATTTTAGCGATGGGTTCAAAAACTGCAGCCATTTTAAAGTTCCGAAAAAGAAAATATATTCAGAAAATTGCTTATTTAGGTAAATTATAAACATATTTTAGACAAAAAGGACTAAATCATTTAGTTTGGTGCAAAATAAAATATCTGCGAAGCTTAGTTACGAAAATATGAAGCTTTATTTTTTTATATTTTAAAATGTCCCTACAGGCTTCTTTGGGACATACTAAACATCCCCTTTCTTAATCTGACAGATCCGATGATATTTCAATATTAATCCTTTTTTTTAACCCACCACGTGAGAAATCTGATTTCTATACTTACCATGATAACTAGACACAATATGTTGGAAGCCTATACAAGGTTAATCTGACACGCTCGAGCTTGTCCCGAAATCCCCTCTTCCCCTCCCCAATTACTATATTATGAATAAAATGTATACCATCATCATCATTCACCATGCAAATAATTTTATTTGCCAAGTATTTATGCCATGATTGCACCTACCGAGTAGAGTAGCGAGACAGTGCTCTCGGCATGGTTTCACCAATTTGATTTACCGAAAACTGTCTCGCCACTGTGGCACTGTCCCGCCGATCCACTCGATATGTGTAATCCAGGTCTTTAGTAGGAGAATAAACGTGTTTGGTTCGTTCCAGCATCGTCACCACCGACAACGACGCCGGACCCCCTAGCGATGACGGTGCCGCCACCGTCAAAGCCGCCGCGACGAGACACACCACTCACAGACAAAGGTATATCCAAATGCGCACTTTGACTAAGTATTCAGTTCTGCTGCAGGTAAGCGAAACCGCTGAGGCAATAAAACAATGCGGGCACATCATTTTATTGCATCAGTGGTTTAACCATAGCTACAGAAATAATTTTTATTACTCTACTATTTATGAGTCGCGATAAAACTAAATTAATGTGCCTATTATACAGGTAAAATCCAATGTGGGTTTTAAATTAAAAAAAAAATATGTCCAAATAATGTCTGCTACGTAGCGCTACGCCTGTCTACGATGGCTACGTCGCTCTTCGACTCACGTTGCGATGCGGAAGCGGAGATATTGTATCACTCCCTCATTCCTACTCGAGATGTTTGTATTTGAAATTAATTAACAGTAACATTCGTGGAACTGCACACGTTAACTAAATGAATAATAGTTACAGAATATCCGAGAACTTAATGTCCATAAACAGGAGTACGCTTAGAAATACACTAAAATTTACTACAACATAAACCGTTATTACGCAGCTCCGCTAGATAGCGATCGATTATTTATATAACAAAACGATTCAACAATTTTCGTGGTCAGATGAGTTCATTAATTCCCTATATCGATACAATAAAATTCGTCCAAACAAGATTTTTATGCCGGTGATTTCGTTTATTAAGAGATAATAATACTTTTACGAGGCGGCCCCGGGGACCGCTCAGTTTATTTTCACTATTTGCTGTTCCAGTTATTATTAGTGGTCGTCATATTTGTTTATAGATCGTAAAGCGTTACGACGTTGTATCGTCAAACAGTTAACTGGCTTTAAATGTTACAACGCCGATAAAATACAAAATCTGCTCTGTTAACTCGTGTTTACGTTTGCGCCTATTAAAAAGTTGTTACGAGTGGAGTCGATTAAAAGTTAACTATCTTCCGAAACAATAACGACAATAACTATAGACCGTAGCGCCGAAATTAACAGAGATTTCATTACGTGGAGCTGTTTGTAATGAACAACATGTGATAATTTAATATCGGCGTCCGTGCGCGATATTGCTCGGGGAAGTAGTCGGGACTCGGGCGCCATTACGTCGACGTTATTGGTAAGTTCGCCACTTCCCAGACATGTAGGACAAGACAACATCTTGCGCCAGAACCTATTAAAGTCAAAATGTCCCTCGTCGGATATCGCTAACGTTTCTTTCTAAATAATATTGAAGCCTCACTTTTATATCAGTTAAACTCGAGTTTGCTGTGTTATTGATGTTAGTGCATTGGCTTTTTAAAGTTGAAATTTTACATAGTTCTATGCACTGTTAGAAAGATTTAAGTTTTGTAATTCGATGCAAAATTATGAAACGTGCACGTGTTTATCATAATTTGTTTACAACTTCCTAATTTTACGACGTCCAAAGCTTACATCGTTCTTTGAATTATATAAACCTCCGCGGGCTTAAAATCTTAATGTTGGAATCAAAACAGCACGATGACTTCCCCGGATTTTAATCTCCCTAAAAATAAACTTTCAATTTAACAATTTATTAAAGTGAGAACATCTAGAGTTGTAGAGTTGTTTTTGCTCGATGTCTCCGCGACTCTGCGGTCGGTCCGATTTAATTTTTTTTGTCCACTACGAATTTACGGTTAGGCGGGCTACTTGACAATTGCGCAACTTTTCAATATTTACGTTTCGCCCCTTTTCGCCCTTTCCCATATTGAATCTTTTCGCTATTGAACTTCTACAAAAATTGATTTAATGTTATGTTTAGTTCTTATAGTAATATGAACCCTCAACGGTGCCGAATTAGGCTCTGTTTAGATACAATATAAGTAACAAACGTTAATGAAACTATTATATTATGTAAAAAAATATTATAAAGGACAGTGCTATTTTATTAATAAATACATTTTTAAATTAAATAGAATATAAAATCATGTCTTAGACATACGTTTTTATTTAAATTCAAAAATATCTTTCATATAACGTGTATCTCACTCTTTACGTAAATAATTTCCTACATAAATTCTCAGTTTATTTACTCAACTTTAAATCACAATCTTTGACCAAGACATTTCCTTGGCGAAGTATTCAATCGTGTGCTTTTTTTACCAGGAACGAAGTATCAGTCCAACTTGAATGAAATCGATAAGGGGAAGCAGAAGTCTGACGAGGGGGGCGGGAAGACGCACCTCAACTGGGTGGGTGGTGCATCACAAGTTACAGGTAAACAAATATTTTTCACTTCAGTTGAGTAAAACAGATTAGCGTCTATGGTCAATTTTAAAAATGGAACCGAGTTTTTTTTACAAAAAGGCAGTGGGATAAAACTAAGAATTTAATTTGAATTCTATTATTCTTTTACTTTATATCTTGAAATTGTATAATCTTTTTCAGATAACGCTGAGAGGAGAAGGTGCCATCTAGAACTTGTCGTAGTTATTTACGTCATTGTAAACTTAGGATTATTTTAAATGCACTTGTGTTACTTACTACAAAGTCAACGCATGTTGAGATTTTTGTTTTAACAAATCAAAATTTGAAATTTTGTAAATGGGACGTTTAATCACAAAAACTAAAGAAATAAGGAATAGATCGATCACTCCATGTTAACCTAGTCCGTAATTATAACGAAAATAGATTTTAAATATTTTAGACATTCAAAATGCAATTTAAATTAATGTACGATTTATTTAACTTCAATATAATAAAATATATTAAATACTCAAAAAATATAAGTATGCGAGTTGAGCGTTTGTCATGGAAGCATTTGGCTTCTTGTCTTTGTCTTTCTAGATTATTTTGTAAAATTTTCATGAAAGAAAATGTGAAGTTATGATTGAATGATTGTTCTTTAATGGTAATTTTATTTCTCTTCTTCGTGCACAGATTAATATAATACTGGAATTAGTGACTTAAATTTTAGGTAGATGGTTTATAATTTTGCACTATCTTGGCTTAGCTAATCACTCTTAAGAATCGCTTGCTTTCGAACGACGCTCTAGAAAAGAGCTTAACACAGGAGACTTAAAATGAAAAAAAATATATTGATCGTTTTAATTTTATCAAAAATTTTACGTCGAAACAGGTATCGTAGTCTTAAGATATACTTATACATTTTTACACTATGATCCTTAGTTTCAACTGTCTCAGACGATATTTATATAAAGTGTATAAATGTTGTTGTTTATATTAATGTATAACAGTTCCTTAAGAGTAGTTAGAAATGTTCACGGGGCAAAGGAGAGTCAGTTCTCGTCTGTGCGGCTTCGCATCTGTAATGTGACTGAGTTTTATTAGACGAAAATATTTTAATGTATTTCCTTCGTGATTAAATAAAATAATAACAATGTAATATTGTAAAATCGGTTGTTAAAATAATAATCCATCACGCCGGTTATAATACTCACAACGAAGAAATCCCTGATAGAGCCTTTAGCCGGTAAAGAGCGTTCACATAGACGTGTCTACTCCTTTCTTTGCTCTGTGAAGACAATCATAGCGGAGCAGATTTAAAATTATTTGAATTCTCCTTTATTTTATTATTTTTTTTAAATAAATCTGCACCCCTATGATTTTAATGTAATCGCTGCACGTATATTAATATAGAATAAAGTGCACTATACTAAGTACATTACACTTACCGTATAGGATAAGACTGAGTTATTTATTTTGATTCAACCGCCTAACCTCGTGCTGTGATAAACATTGTTTGATAACATCAGGCATTAATATTCATAAGTAAAATAGTTTACGAACCTAAAATTAAATAAATTATGTAGTAAGACTTTATTTAGACGGGTGAATTTATGGTACGCGACAAATGCCCAACTAACGTAGTAATATTATAATTCCAGCTTATATAACAGTAGGCCAATTAACCGTTTCTTTGTAAGAGGTTTTTAACAGTCATAGAAACGTTTAAATGCGTATTTAGCGTGGTTTTGTGCACCCGTGTAAATGTCGTCTGTCTTTTAAAGAGCGGTTCCATCCAAATATTTACATACAACATTTTATGCCACAAAGAACCAAAAATTTATATTGGATACGTCTGAACATATATTTCATTGGGAAACTTGAAACGAAATTTAAATTGTACAGAAAATGTGAGAGGAGACACGAAAACTTGATATTATCAAGCAAACTTTGTTCTGGTCTAACACTTGTTTACCACTTCATGATTTATTTCAAATTTCGAATATTCTTTCGAGGCGTTCGTTTATTTGCTGTCCGAATGTTTGAAATTTATTTTTTCGTACATTTTATCAGTCAATTAATGTTTATATATACCTATTATGTAAGTATAAATATTAAAATGTTGCCAAATTCGCTAATATAAGGAAGCTGCATAGATTATATTGTAAATATATCCCATAAGCCAAAGCAGTGGAAAGTTTTAACAGATATTGATTGTTCGAAATGTTTATTGTACGTCAAACTGCGAGTACGCTTTGTGCGTAAGGCTATAATATTATTGTAGGTAATAAAAATAAAGCTTGTTTTAAAAGACTGTGTTTTATTCTCTTCAACCTTCTCATTATATTATACAGTGTTAGTGTAAACACCGTTGTCCTTGAAACCATCAAATGAGCCCGTCAAAATGAACAACTTTTTCTATGAGAACAATGCTGGGAACCCAAAAAAATGCCATCTTCATACCCGGATGCCCGGATTGGCAATTTGTATGGGTATGAAGACGGATTTTTTTGAGTACCCAGCATTGTTCTCAAAGAAAAAGTTGTTAATTTTGACGGGCTCATTAGATGGTTTTAAGGATAACGGTGTTTACACTAACATCTTGTATATGTAATAAGATTTACCTACATTAATCAATCGAAGGATTTGTCTGGTAGCAAGTTTAAACCGACGAGGATTTGATATTGCTACACATCTTATGATGCAAATACACTCGAAGTTTAAACTTACGGATTCGTCATTAAACAATGTATACAATACACTAACATGAGGCACCGAAAAGGCTCGAACTACAGTCTGTTCAAATTAATTTTACACCAAGCATGACCTTTACTTGCTTCAACATAAGATTCATTCTTAAAGAAATTCTGATGTAAATGATCCCTGAACGCACTGTTTGTATGGCCAAGTCCGTAAGCCAATCTAACTTCTTTTAAATGTGTTTTTGATGTTAGCATTACGGTACGCATCGACTTCCGCCCCTAAATGTTTTACTAAATTAGCTTTTGATATATTGCTCCTGAAGTTTTCCATTCCTACGACCGGTGTTCTGTTATTAATAAATTACGTTTTTAATCGCAATTTGCTTCAAACCCTTTTAGTTCGTGATGAATGTAGTTTTAAAATGTTACACCTATTTTCTTAATTATGTTATGTATTTCAATCCTTAAGTTAACGGAATTATTTTTTCAGCGGAACTCTTTAGGGATTTTCTCATTGTATTTTTGGTCTATTGAATTATTGCGGACTCATTGAAAATATAATAATGAATTTGACCAGAATTTATCGGAAACTATCGTTTATATTGCCAAAAATAAAGACTTCAGACTGACTTTTCAGTAGACATAGGTGTAAATATTCAAAATAGAATAAAATAGCACCAGTGGTCATTAGTCATTACGGAATTACGAGAATAGGAAGGGTAAACCTTAAAGATATTTGTAGATTTAACTAACACCTGAAATAAAAAAACTAACGTTAATGTTAACAAGTGATTGATAAAAAGCTTAATTTGTTTTTAATTGACTTAAATCGAAACCGTGGCAATACATTCGATAGTATCACTTTACTCTGAACTAAATTGCTTAACAAACTTGAGCTTTAAGAGTGCGACGTAAGGTTTGAATCGCATAATTTAATTAGTTCATTACTTAGTGAATAGATGGATAGGGCGTTCCCGCTTCCGCAACCGGATACCGGTGACACCACAGCAATCAAATAAAATTAACACGTATTAACTTAAGAGCTACCAATACAATCTTGTAAAATGTTGCACTAACATTAAATAGCTTATGTATGGCTTCCCAGCTGCTTGGACACTGTTGTTCTGTCAACTGTAAGCTGGGGATACTTTCAGCGATGTATAACCACTGTATATCTACGATGCTTTTTGAGCTCTTTTATGTTACTTTTTACTCAACTGCACAGAAGAAGGGTTCTACTATGACTGTTTCTAAGTACCTCGATTGATGACTTTTAGTGGCTATCGATTTGTATATCTAAAATTCTGAAATTAGTAAGTAAAGTAGATAAAGTTGACTTTTATTAGGTTAAAAAAAACTGTTAAATAAAAATATATAAATAAAAATATATTTATACGTGGGAGAGCCATGCTTCGGCACAAATGGGCCGGCTCGACCGGATAAATACCACGTTCTCACAGAAAACCGGTGAGTGAGTGAGTTTACCGGAGGCCCAATCCCCTACCCTATTCCCTTCCCTACCCTCCCCTATTCCCTTCCCTACCCTCCCCTATTCCCTTCCCTACCCTCCCTTATTCCCTTCCCTACCCTCCCCTATTCCCTTCCCTTCCCATCCCTACCCTCCCCTATAACCCTATTCCCTCTTAAAGGCCGGCAACGCACCTGCAGCTCTTCTGATGCTGCGAGTGTCGATGGGCGACGGAAGTTGCTTTCCATCAGGTGACCCTTTTTTTTTAATGAAATAAGGGGGCAAACGAGTAAACGGGTCACCTGATGGAAAGCAACTTCCGTCGCCCATGGACACTCGCAGCATTAGAAGAGCTGCAAGTGCGTTGCCGACCTTTTAAGAGGGAATAGGGTAATAGGGGAGGGTAGGGATAAAGACTTCAGACTGACTTTTCAGTAGACATAGGTGTAAATATTCAAAATAGAATAAAATAGCACCAGTGGTCATTAGTCATTACGGAATTACGAGAATAGGAAGGGTAAACCTTAAAGATATTTGTAGATTTAACTAACACCTGAAATAAAAAAACTAACGTTAATGTTAACAAGTGATTGATAAAAAGCTTAATTTGTTTTTAATTGACTTAAATCGAAACCGTGGCAATACATTCGATAGTATCACTTTACTCTGAACTAAATTGCTTAACAAACTTGAGCTTTAAGAGTGCGACGTAAGGTTTGAATCGCATAATTTAATTAGTTCATTACTTAGTGAATAGATGGATAGGGCGTTCCCGCTTCCGCAACCGGATACCGGTGACACCACAGCAATCAAATAAAATTAACACGTATTAACTTAAGAGCTACCAATACAATCTTGTAAAATGTTGCACTAACATTAAATAGCTTATGTATGGCTTCCCAGCTGCTTGGACACTGTTGTTCTGTCAACTGTAAGCTGGGGATACTTTCAGCGATGTATAACCACTGTATATCTACGATGCTTTTTGAGCTCTTTTATGTTACTTTTTACTCAACTGCACAGAAGAAGGGTTCTACTATGACTGTTTCTAAGTACCTCGATTGATGACTTTTAGTGGCTATCGATTTGTATATCTAAAATTCTGAAATTAGTAAGTAAAGTAGATAAAGTTGACTTTTATTAGGTTAAAAAAAACTGTTAAATAAAAATATATAAATAAAAATATATTTATACGTGGGAGAGCCATGCTTCGGCACAAATGGGCCGGCTCGACCGGATAAATACCACGTTCTCACAGAAAACCGGTGAGTGAGTGAGTTTACCGGAGGCCCAATCCCCTACCCTATTCCCTTCCCTACCCTCCCCTATTCCCTTCCCTACCCTCCCCTATTCCCTTCCCTACCCTCCCTTATTCCCTTCCCTACCCTCCCCTATTCCCTTCCCTTCCCATCCCTACCCTCCCCTATAACCCTATTCCCTCTTAAAGGCCGGCAACGCACCTGCAGCTCTTCTGATGCTGCGAGTGTCGATGGGCGACGGAAGTTGCTTTCCATCAGGTGACCCTTTTTTTTTAATGAAATAAGGGGGCAAACGAGTAAACGGGTCACCTGATGGAAAGCAACTTCCGTCGCCCATGGACACTCGCAGCATTAGAAGAGCTGCAAGTGCGTTGCCGACCTTTTAAGAGGGAATAGGGTAATAGGAGAGGGTAGGGAAGGGAAGGGAATAGTTGAGGGTAGGGAAGGGAATAGGGTAGGGGTTAGGGGATTGGGCCTCCGGTAAACTCACTCACTCGGCGAAACACAGCGCAAGCGTTGTTTCACGCCGGTTTTCTGTGAGAACGTGGTATTTATCCGGTCAAGCCGGCCCATTTGTGCCGAAGCATGGCTCTCCCACGTATAAAAAGTTTGCTCGTTTGCCCCCTTATTCCATTAAAAAACATCTGAAATACTGGTTGGTTGCTGCTTATTGAATGACCACAAAAATTATAATAAACCACCTTATAATAAAAATTTTTGAAGTCGCCGAAAATAAGTTACAAAACAAACGACGGCAAGTCTAAAAAGCAGAGCTCACAGTAAGTAACATTTTAAAGTTGAAGTTTTTTGCTCGTTTCTCCAAAATAAAAGGATTTCAGGTAGTGCATTTAAGGAGTGAACGTTAAAGACTGCACACGGAAATCCAAGACAGGTATTTGCCGGAACACATTTTGCCAGACAGTCGTTTCTTGGAACTTAAAATTAATGCAACTTGTTTCTCGCAGGAGAAAATCTTTTAATACTGTTACTGAGGTATGATTCTGTGGCTTATGTCATCCAGGGGATATTCAGCCTTATTTTATACCGAATGCTCCGAAAGGTAATGTTTATGTTTATATAGAGTATGCATTTTAAGTTTTATTTGCAAAATTAATCGATTTTAGTGTTTAAACGATCCGACGCATTTGCGTTTGAAGTTAATTAAAATTGTCTTTTTAGGGTCCCGTACCCAAAGGGTAAAAACAGGACCCTATTACTGAGACTTCAATGTCCGTCTGTCTGTCTCCAGGCTGTATCTCAAGAACCGTCGTAGCTAGGCTTCTGAAATTTTTAGAGATTGTGTATTTCTGTTGCTTCTTTAATAAAAAATACTAAAAAAATAAAGTTAATATTTAAGGGGATATAAAACAAACATGATTTTTTTGGCCTTTTTGGCTCATAATCCATAACGGTAACATGTAGACACTTGAAATATTTACAAAATCCTCATTTATAATATGTGTACATTAATATTTAATAATAAAATTAAAAAAAAATTAAATAAATAATTAAATAAATAAATCTCATTCAAAAAACACATTTTTCCTTACTTTCGATACTCTATGACGAGTCCGACTCGCACTTGGCTGATTCTTTTTACATTCAGCATCATATTCATAACAGTACAACATTTACATAGTAGACTTAATAAAATATATTAAATTACACAATTACACGTAACTAGTGTGTATATTCAAATAAACTTTCTGAGCTAGCATACTTTTGAAAGTGGAAATAGGTAATTCATTCATCTAGGTCCCCCAAGCAATCTGGGGAGCTCTCTAAAAGTCACCCTTCGCAATTGCAGTATTGCTAATAGGCCTCTTATGCGACAGAGTATTTTATAAGGTCAATGTGTCGAAGTCCGGCATACTTTTCTAAAATTTAAGTTTAACATAATTTTTTGACTTGAGATTCGCTTTTTAAAGTTACTTGTGTTATCGGAAACTATAGGCTATATATTAATTAGACCTATAATGATCTAAAAATAATCTTAGTTGCCGTATTTTTTTACTTACGTGGTATTTTTTTTAAACTCGGCGTGTAGACGGACTTCCCTTACAGTTTGAGGTAAGTCCGTCTAGCAGCAGTATAGGCATAACTTGTGAAGTAAAATGCATGGCAACGATGTCTAGCAAAGCCGCAAAACGGCCATTCAAATATGTGTTTAAGTTATAATACGGTTCGTATTCCAGAGATAATTAATTTTATATCATTTTGAGGCAAGTCCAGCATATCGTAAGTCTAAGTGGTTGCAAACATTTTCATTAAAATTATAGTAATTTTTTTGAAAAATTAAACACTAAGTATAAACATAAATGTTTATTACAACAAAAGTATATTAATTAGTGCCGGTAAAATCTACAACTTTGCTTCATCATCATTTATGGGATGAGACATTTTTCAACATACTCCCCTACTTAATTTTGATTTGATTATTGTTATTGAAAGTCTACATAGTACCTATTTTTATTCCGTAATATTAATATTTAGTTAGTTAAAATAACTTTTTAGTTTATGTGGCAGATTAAGGCCATGCACGCGAAAGTTACGCGTTTTTACCATTATTTTCGCCGCTCAATTAAAATTATAAGGTTTGTTGGTCCGGGAGGTAGGATTTAAAAAAAAAAAAACTTTAAAGATATTTTTTTAAATTTTGATTATCTCAAATAATTGTTGGTTTTGGGAATATTAAAAAAACCAAACCCTTCTTTTTTAATTTGTTGTTTATAACTTTTGCCATTTTTATCAGCCCCTCTTGTATGCTCTTTTCGTGCAGTAAAATTTGGGCAATGCTATGATTTTCTAGTCCTAAGTTTAAATGCAAATTAACAATAAAGACATGTATATTTGAAAATGTTGACAATATTTGATTCGAGGCAAGACCGGCATATGGCGGCCTTTCCTTATGAAAACTAGACGGATTTCCCAATTATTGCAATTTTAGGTTAGACACATGTTGCAGGTGATAATAACGAAATTAAAGCGATATTAACGAATCGAACACCAGTAATAAGTAAAAGGATCACTAAATTACTTATGTAATCCAAGAAACTCCAAAAACTCCTTCGTATTTCCACTTTTTTTTAATTTTTTTGGCAGAGACTTACACTCCGACTGCGAGTACAAAACGAAAAAAAATTTGAGATCGTTTTTTTCGTAACAGGTACAACATGTCTGTTTCTTAGGTCAAACTAACTTTGCAATATTGTTTTACCCACTGAGCCATATGAAACTAGTCGTTCAAATATGGAAGTTATTACCGCTAGACGGACTTACCTCACAGACGGACTTCGACACATTGACCTACATAGAAAGTCACGCTATTGCTTGTAATGAGAATCAATAAAATTATAGTTTTTTCTTAATAATATTTAAAAAGCACAGCTCTTCATAATATAACTTTCGTTCTAGTTACCTACTAGACTAGACTACACCCATACCCCTTCTTATAACAAAACACGCCTAAAGAAACCCTGAAAGTTACGTGTAATTACAACATTTTTATAATCTACACTACTATTATACCTGATCAATAGTTTTGAACGTCACGATAACAAAAGAAGAATAACCCGTCGGAGATTATAGGGTGTTCTCGTGCACAGAGGCCCCCACACAGACTTATTGGGCCCCCATAATTTGGAGGAGGCAAATTAATCCGAGCACGGCTGGCCTGATCGGCGCCGGTCACCGCGTCCTCGCATACTAATGCTGTTGTTTATCGAAGGGGCTAATCTGTGCGTACCAGCCGCAGCTTCCGAAATTATAACGGATCACTTTCGCCGCCTAATCCGCAGCCCATCCTCAGCCTATTTTCCATCAATTATAATCTATTAACATAAATGATATGGCCCATATTGTGTCACTAATATTGGACATTCAAACGAATTTACTTTTTATTTTTTTTTAATTAAAGTTATTTTAATTGAGACCTTTACAAAATGAGGAAAATATTTTCGTGATGCATAATTAATATTGATATTGAAAAATTGTATTCGGATAAAAATAAAGGTAAGTCATACGTTAATACAACCAGAATAATCGTTTTAGGTCCGTCACCATTTGCTACATAATATGTTAAGTTGTAAAAAGTCCCTCAGTGAGTGATAATAAAGGTAACCCTCCCGACCTTTATTGTTATCGAATAAAAATAATCCAGAGATTTCCTGGATGATCGTAAATTACGTGGGTAGCAGGGGTCGGACGAAATGAACGTCTGGCCTGCCTAACTCTGGTCCTTGAGAAGAACCGATTTCTTTAAAACCCAATAGTATGTAGTATAAAACAAGCACTTAAAAGAAAGCAGCAATAAAATTATGTATTTGTTGAAATCTTTGACGAATAATACCAGTCGTCAGAAAACATAATCACGATTCTGGTAAAAATAGGGGTTATCACGAGATTTCAAATTATTTAGCGGTTAGCCACTATAGTAGTAGATATGGCAGAGTGTTTAGATGCTCAAACTCGATGACATAAAGCGCAAAATAAACAAAGGCGGTAATACATTTCAGTTGATAATGGGGAGCGGACGCACATTTTTGACGGCGTGAAGCGCTGAAAAGCCACCGATACCGACAAAAGTGGCAACTGAACCTAATGAATAATTCATGGGTAGCGGTGCGGTGCATGTTCTATCACTGTTTTATCTATCGCGGGGCCGCCGGGGCCCCGTGACCGCGGCCCCCGCGCTCCGGCTGGGGCGCCTCCCGCAAGGGTTAACTACCTTGCGACCAACAATTTTACTGCCGTTTGAGAAGACTAGATAAGCTGCAAATAAACATTACCCTAATGCTACCGTTAACGTAATTAGTGTTGAACAAATACACCCGCTTATAAAATGCACGCTGAAACAACACTCGGATCCGAGCCTCGGTCTATAATTGGTTTAAGTGGCCTTTGGAACTAAATTAATTGGGATAACAAAAAGTTTATTTGTTTGTGTAGGCTTGCCACCCTGGTGTCATAAAACTAATATAGAGTAGGTATTATCGTACCTGATGTGGAGCAGAAGATTCTTTCTTGAACGTAAGCGGTATATGATATCATTAAAAATAAAACTATAAAGCGTGTTCAAATAGAATAAAGTGTAATAAATTATTAATGTAATAGAATGGAATACAAAACATTTAGATACAAGTACACGACACCCATGACGTATTATTGAAACCAACCCAAAGCAGGATTAGAGGAATCTAAAAATACATGTTTGAAAATACTAAGTATTAAGCTTTCTTTGTTGTCTGAGTAGTTCAGAAATCAAATATTTTATATTTTCATAAAATATAATATTGTATAGTAAATTGAATAACACACAGCACATAAGGTAAAAGCACTAATGCTAGACACGGAACTAATAGATGACACTTACGAAAAAAATACCATAAAATAAGAATTATTTTAATTATTTCTCAAAACTGTTAAGCTTGGTGTCTAATATTAGGCCTTGTATTGATCTAACAAAAGAAGAAAAAAGAAGAGGCAAAAGAATCACGGAAACTAAAGACTGAAAATAAATTTGCTAGGAAAAATATGAAAAATAAAAATAAGAGGAAAGATAGTTCCAGCATGGAAGAAGAATGGATAGAATCTGGAGACAACGTGGATAATATTTCTGATGCATGTAGTTACTATGATGAAGTAAATGAAATCTTTAAAAAAACGGCAAACAAAGACCTAAATAATAGGAAAAATGTAAAATGTAATGTAATGTTCTATGTCAACTATTAGTTCATGTTGGTTTGGTGTCTACTATTAGTGATGTTAATTTTTTGTGATGTCATCCATTAGGTCTTATGACTAAGTTTACAAAAATACCATTTTTTTAATGATTTATCTAATAGAATAATAATATCTGCGTCGTCTTAACACTAGTAAACTACTTTGAATTTACTCGACTTCCAAAAACGGTGGAGGTTCTATGTATTTCTAGATTAGTAAAATACAATATGAATAGTTGTAAGTTTTTTAAACTCTAGAAGCTACGTCTGCGAGACGTACATTAAATCTAATATCGTTTGTATTTTTCTCATCATTAGCCGTGTACTGACCAAGCGAGCAACCTCGAGAGGCAGTTGCTGCGGTCGGTCATGACGTGGCAAACGCATGCGTTGCCTCGCCCGAGCGTGTCGCGGCTCACTCAAGACGGCAGTGTCTTGCCTCACTTTTTCGTTGCGTGTTAGGACTTATGCGTCATGCAAAAAGAACAGTGTCTTAAACTAATACAACTATATGGTGAATATAGACGATTTTGGGATGCTCAATGTCCTGATTACACAAATAGGGGACTAAGGGAAGATGCATGGAGAAAAATAAGCCAGGAAATGAACCTTCCAATAGCTGAATCATTAAAAAGGCAGTGGTGGCGACAGCTTTCCAAACGTGCATTGTGCGGCCTCATGGTGGTCTTGGGCAAACTATACGCACGTGCGGTCTCTATTTGACTTCAAGCTAAACTGAGCGTCGATGCTGGCTCAGCCTAATGATGGCTTGGCCTTGCCGCGCGAGGAAGCCTCGGATTAGAATAATATAGACCGAGGCCGCCTCGCGCGGCATGCGTACCGCGGCAAATGTCCGAGGCGGCCTCGCGTGGCTGCTCGCTTGGTCAGTACGCGTCGTGCTCTTACGCCAACTCAATGGAAAAACGAGCTAGCATACGATGTCCTTATTGTTAAAATAAGTTCCACCATTTTTGACTTATCGAAGGATTGCACGCCTGCGAGACGTATGTTTAGGCTTTGTGTAAGTTTTAACTAGTTTTATGTGATTTTACTTTTGCTTGTTTTTCGAACTTTTCATGTCTTTTTCGTCGTTGTTTCAGACATATATATATATATATATATATATATATATATATATATATATATATATATATATATATATATATATATATATATATATATATATATATATATATATATATGTCTGAAACAACGACGAAAAAGACAATCCTTCGATAAGTCAAAAATGGTGGAACTTATTTTAACAATAAGGACATCGTATGCTAGCTCGTTTTTCCATTGAGTTGGCGTAAGAGCACGACGCGTACTGACCAAGCGAGCAGCCACGCGAGGCCGCCTCGGACATTTGCCGCGGTACGCATGCCGCGCGAGGCGGCCTCGGTCTATATTATTCTAATCCGAGGCTTTTTATATATATATATATATATATATATATATATATATATATATATATATATATATATATATATATATATATATATATATATAAGGATTGTCTTTTTCGTCGTTGTTTCAGACATATATATATATATATATATATATATATATATATATATATATATATATATATATATATATATATATATATGTCTGAAACAACGACGAAAAAGACATGAAAAGTTCGAAAAACAAGCAAAAGTAAAATCACATAAAACTAGTTAAAACTTACACAAAGCCTAAACATACGTCTCGCAGGCGTGCAATCCTTCGATAAGTCAAAAATGGTGGAACTTATTTTAACAATAAGGACATCGTATGCTAGCTCGTTTTTCCATTGAGTTGGCGTAAGAGCACGACGCGTACTGACCAAGCGAGCAGCCACGCGAGGCCGCCTCGGACATTTGCCGCGGTACGCATGCCGCGCGAGGCGGCCTCGGTCTATATTATTCTAATCCGAGGCTTCCTCGCGCGGCAAGGCCAAGCCATCATTAGGCTGAGCCAGCATCGACGCTCAGTTTAGCTTGAAGTCAAATAGAGACCGCACGTGCGTATAGTTTGCCCAAGACCACCATGAGGCCGCACAATGCACGTTTGGAAAGCTGTCGCCACCACTGCCTTTTTAATGATTCAGCTATTGGAAGGTTCATTTCCTGGCTTATTTTTCTCCATGCATCTTCCCTTAGTCCCCTATTTGTGTAATCAGGACATTGAGCATCCCAAAATCGTCTATATTCACCATATAGTTGTATTAGTTTAAGACACTGTTCTTTTTGCATGACGCATAAGTCCTAACACGCAACGAAAAAGTGAGGCAAGACACTGCCGTCTTGAGTGAGCCGCGACACGCTCGGGCGAGGCAACGCATGCGTTTGCCACGTCATGACCGACCGCAGCAACTGCCTCTCGAGGTTGCTCGCTTGGTCAGTACACGGCTAATGATGAGAAAAATACAAACGATATTAGATTTAATGTACGTCTCGCAGACGTAGCTTCTAGAGTTTAAAAAACTTACAACTATTCATATTGTATTTTACTAATCTAGAAATACATAGAACCTCCACCGTTTTTGGAAGTCGAGTAAATTCAAAGTAGTTTACTAGTGTTAAGACGACGCAGATATTATTATTCTATTAGATAAATCATTAAAAAAATGGTATTTTTGTAAACTTAGTCATAAGACCTAATGGATGACATCACAAAAAATTAACATCACTAATAGTAGACACCAAACCAACATGAACTAATAGTTGACATAGAACATTACATTACATTTTACATTTTTCCTATTATTTAGGTCTTTGTTTGCCGTTTTTTTAAAGATTTCATTTACTTCATCATAGTAACTACATGCATCAGAAATATTATCCACGTTGTCTCCAGATTCTATCCATTCTTCTTCCATGCTGGAACTATCTTTCCTCTTATTTTTATTTTTCATATTTTTCCTAGCAAATTTATTTTCAGTCTTTAGTTTCCGTGATTCTTTTGCCTCTTCTTTTTTCTTCTTTTGTTAGATCAATACAAGGCCTAATATTAGACACCAAGCTTAACAGTTTTGAGAAATAATTAAAATAATTCTTATTTTATGGTATTTTTTTCGTAAGTGTCATCTATTAGTTCCGTGTCTAGCATTAGTGCTTTTACCTTATGTGCTGTGTGTTATTCAATTTACTATACAATATTATATTTTATGAAAATATAAAATATTTGATTTCTGAACTACTCAGACAACAAAGAAAGCTTAATACTTAGTATTTTCAAACATGTATTTTTAGATTCCTCTAATCCTGCTTTGGGTTGGTTTCAATAATACGTCATGGGTGTCGTGTACTTGTATCTAAATGTTTTGTATTCCATTCTATTACATTAATAATTTATTACACTTTATTCTATTTGAACACGCTTTATAGTTTTATTTTTAATGATATCATATACCGCTTACGTTCAAGAAAGAATCTTCTGCTCCACATCAGGTACGATAATACCTACTCTATATTAGTTTTATGACACCAGGGTGGCAAGCCTACACAAACAAATAAACTTTTTGTTATCCCAATTAATTTAGTTCCAAAGGCCACTTAAACCAATTATAGACCGAGGCTCGGATCCGAGTGTTGTTTCAGCGTGCATTTTATAAGCGGGTGTATTTGTTCAACACTAATTACGTTAACGGTAGCATTAGGGTAATGTTTATTTGCAGCTTATCTAGTCTTCTCAAACGGCAGTAAAATTGTTGGTCATTGGTGCATATATATATATATATATATATATATATATATATATATATATATATATATATATATATATATACATATATAAGGAAGATTCGGATTCGGATACCGAAGTTGAGAATGACCAAAATATCGACGACGTTCAAAGGGAAGAAAAAAAAGTTATGTGACTGATTGTGTTTCGTCTTTACGTCAATATTGCACCTTTTATTCCTATAAAAAAAGGAAAATAAGTATTAATTTGGTCTGTTAAATGTTGAAAAATATGTGTATAGCGAGCGAAAGGCTTATATGTGTGTAGATTGCTCTTAAGGTTTATCTAGTCTTTTGAAATCTAATTAGTTTATATGTTTGCTCTATGAATAACTGATTAGAATTAAAAAAAAAACAAAAATTGCTTTACAAAAATAATATATTTCTGTTCATTTTTGAGGCATCTGATTTTTTGTTCCTATTTTTGCAAATATTTTATTGTTGTGATAAATAACTATTACCATAGTAATTATTCATTAAATTTCGTATTTATTATTAGTTTATGTTCCAAATTTAAATTTTCACTCCCAAAAGAAGCAAAATAATGCTATTTTTTTTACATAAAAATTGTGAATTATAATAATTATGTGTACGCCCCTGAGACGTATATTACAGGCTTTGTGTATTCCTGAAATAGATTAGGATTCTAGGGTTAAGATAATATTACGAATTTTTACTTAAGTGGCTTCGTCTACTTCGGCTTCGTCTACAGCTGCCAATTTGAGGCCTAGGCCTCAAATTGGCAGCTGTAGACGAAGCAGACGAAGTCAGAGGGTTAAACGAGTGATCAATAACGTAGCCGAATAAGACCGATGTCGTCCACGTTTCGTAGCCCCAATACTCAGTTAACATTAAATCCTATTACTTCAAGTCTAGATCTCAGATATTTCTCTAAGTTTGATCTAATTACCACGGTCTTGAATGTAAGCAAAAAATAGAATAATTTAGAGTATCTGCACGTTTTCTCATAATTAATTCGCGTAAGTACTAAGTACATTAATTAAATTTATCTGGTTCAAATTAGAAGTATTATGGATCAGGCTGTAGATGAAGATGATTATGATCGATGAAGTGCATATAAACTTGGCCTTGGATTGGATTTCAACTCTTTTTTTTAGGCCAAGAATTAGTCGATAGGAACTCGGCCCCATTTTAACAAGCATGTTTTTGGTAGGATTTAAATTACATAGACAGGTATACTATTTATTTAGTTCCTTTCTACCAGTATATAATGCAAGCGAATTTTAACTATATAAATTACTCCTGCGTAGCTGGCGTAATATTTGATAATATCAATGAAATAAACCATCATCACCAATAGGCGATGCCAGTGTGAGAAACTCATTGTACATTTTTATTATAAGTAAAAAAAAGTCTTAGGATAAAATATTTTTCAGTAGGACTCAGAATCAAATTAGATGTTCGAGTCAAATGTAAGTCTAGCCGTGTTTAGAGTTAGAAAGATCGAGTCGATAAGTCGTGCGCTGTCTGCGCACTACAAATAACTTTTGCAATTAAACTTTTATTCGGTAGGTCGATTTTCCTCCACCTACCTAATATTTTGCTTATCATCTTACAACTTCGACATGTGCTATCTGAACTCAAAGTTCAGAAAGATGACAAGCTATGTGAGTCGAAGAATATGTTCACTGAAGACATTTTATTGCTGAACCTTAAACCTATCATAAAAATAACGGAGACTATTGACAGTTATTAGTAAACGTAATGAAAGCTAAATTCTATATTATACGAACATTCCGAATAAATTTCAAGGTATTTTAATGTATAACTTAGGAAATACATACTTTATGGTAAATGAATAATGATGTCATAAGTAGCTATACCGTACGGGTGAAAACTTAATGTATTGAAATAAATGACAAGTATATACAATTTATGACATAAGTTTACATAATTTAAATTATTTACTATTAGGTCTTTATTATTCAAACTATTAGAAACTGCTGGAAGGATTTAGGAGAGGCCTACGTCGTAGAGGCGACTACAGTAGTCGCTTCTACGACGTAGGTATTTCCTAAAGTTTTTTATTAAAGCTTTAGTAGTCGGTCCACTACTTGAAATTTGAATTACTTAAAACTAACTAAGCATTATTTTATTGTGAAATTGTTAAATGAATCCTGCATGTAAAACGGTAGTAAATGTACACGCTATTTTTATTTTATTTATTTACACTAATCAATTTCTTATAAATTGTATTACTCTTAATATACCTCTTCAATTTTCTTCCCTGATCCTCATAATATTTCAAGACTAAAATTTGGCAAATCCGTTCAGTAGTTCCCGAGTTTAAGCGAGACTATCAAAATTAAAAATTCCTTTTATTTTAAATATTGAATGTCATAAATTATAGTCACTTCAATGAATTAGTAATAAAATTAACATATTGTACAGACAGTCCCAGGCAAAGGCACTATAATAAAATATAATATAATAATTAATAATTATGTTACTATTAGGTTATTAAAGTCAAATCAAAATTTATAAGTAAGTTATATTCAATATTCATTATTCTCCAACTCAAATTCTGAGACATAGAGTTCGTCAAACCACAAGTACACTTTAGTTACTGTTGTTGGTGAGTTCCAAACTTAGGCAGGTGGTTAAATTTAATTTTATCCGATATAGAAAAGTTGTAAAATTTACTTTTGATTAAAAGCGAGACGTATTTTACTAGACACATAAAAGGTTCTTTCGAGTAAAATATGTCGCGGGTAAAACTAAAAATAGTAAAGTTTTTAATGAATACCGTTTTTATACAGCGAATTTCCTTTTTAAGCGACAAGTTTTCATTGTTATTGATAAAGTTGGCATATCACCGGTCTTTATGTTTACGAGAATATGCTCCGAACCGCAAACTTGTTTACATAGAGTTCTGATCGCGTTTAGGTTGAATTATACAGTCGTGGTATTTGCCAACAGTATGCGACAGTGTTTTGCCTGGTAAGTAGCACAGTTCGGAAATTTGATTCTAATTTTTGTTACGCTCCAACAAGTTACCACATTGGGACTCGTTGGCTCGTAAAAAATTGTACAGCGTAATAATATGTCTAAACTCCGCCGCAACATTGCCATTTGATAACGCATTTCTGCCAACTTTCAAAGCCATTTGAATTTTGTTTCGTTATTTTGTACAAATTATGATTGTTTGAATCTCCGAGCTTAGAATAAAAGCAGATTTTATTTTTTAACAAAACATAAACTTTCAACATTTTGCTACGATTACGATACGACAATCTTTAGAATATATTACTGAAGAAATCTCCATCTTGTTATATAGGGAGTCCATTAAAATTCTCCATATCGGATTCGAACGTGTCACTTGAAAGATGATATAATTTAAGGGAGCTCGTGCGTGCACTGACCAGCCATAAATCTTGCAGGCAATATGAGGCTACAATATAATAACCCTCCCGCGCCCCCGCCGCGCCGCGCCGGCGTCTGTCCACATTAGTTATTAAAACAACAATATATCACACCGGAATATTTACAAATTAATTCAATTGGGACAAGCATCCGATGTAAAGTCGTATCTTTGTAGAATTGTGATTTTTTCAGGCATTCAAATCCTATTAATTTGCTATGTGAACAGATTCGAGCGTTAATAAAGCAAAGTAAGGTATCACATCTTTCAAGTTCAGAATCAAATAATTGCACACGGTGTACAAACCAATATTTAAATTGGTTGTAAATGTTGTCGTAATTTTTATATATAAATATTAATTTTCGCTGCCTATAATATGATCATGAATTATATAGAAAATATGAATCATGAATTATTACTTTTACTTTTACTTATGGATCATCAATTATTAGTATTCCATTTTATTATTGGATACTCACTTGGGTTTTTTTTATTATTAACAAGTCGTCATTTATAGGGTTCCATACCCAAAGGGTAAAGACGGGACCCTATTACTAAGACTTCGTTGTCGATATAGCTGATGTAGTAAGGTGTAACTTAGGCTACTTTTTAGCCGACTTCCAAAAAGGAGGAGGTTATATTTTACTTTTTTCAATGTTGTCGAGGACGAAGTTGCGGGCAACAGCTAGTTTTATAATAATATTAAAATAAAATAAAAATTTAAAAAAACTATATCAATAATGGCAAGAGGTAGAGACTTGAATTATTCATACATTCTTTTGTTATATAGTGTACTTTAATATTTTATAATAATATTAAAATAAAATAAAAATTTAAGAGTGGCTCGTATATAAAAAACACAATTTTTTGCCTATTTTTGGTCTATATCGGTACGGAACCCTTTGTGCGCGAGTCTGACTCGCACTTGGCCGATTTTTTTTAAAGCAGCAAGTTCTTTCTTATGACGTGGATCTATCCCATACTGTACTCGTATGTTACATAAAATGTGCTTATCATCTAAACAAAGTATAACTACATAACGCCTTACTTTTAAAACTATCTTCAAGGCAGCTATTATACCCCAATTAAAAACACTATCCCGAATCCCTTCCTGTGATCATTTACATTCCATTAAACTTGGTTGATTTGTTTGCAAATATTAGTTTTGTACGCAAGCACATATAAAGACTGAGCGTAGGGACGGGCGAAACACGTCCTCATTATTCAAATGCATCGAAGCAAATTATGGTAATCTGGGTACCTGTTCTGTTTCAGTAATATTAATACCCAAACATCCACTACCCTGCTCGTCAACCGTGCCCTATTGCTTATTCAGTATCTCCGATACAAAAGCTTTCTACCTTTTAAAACTATTT
The DNA here is from genome assembly GCF_905147365.1 of Aricia agestis. Lineage (NCBI taxonomy): Eukaryota > Metazoa > Arthropoda > Insecta > Lepidoptera > Lycaenidae > Aricia > Aricia agestis. Next base: position 9,105,043 of record NC_056414.1, on the reverse strand, counting down.
CATTTGTACAAAAATATACCCGGTTTGATCCGTATTCATTATTCAAAAAGAGTAATTCTGAGATTGAAATGGCATCGGGTATACTTTTATTTTTCTTTTATTAGGGTAAGTAGTCCTGAAATAAGGTATCCTTATATCAATTTCTTTTGAAATAACATATCATCAAGATACATCCAAATTCAAAGGTTAAGACAGACTATTATAAATATGATTCAGGGTGTTTTTACTTTTAGTGTTTAGCAATCCCTTTTAACACAAAGGTTGCATATTTTTTTTAAATATATCTTTCTATACTTACATATCTAATAATTATCTATATCTATATAATTATATAAAACTCAAAGGTGACTGACTGACATGGTGATCTATCAACGCACAGCCCAAACCACTGGACCGATCTGGCTGAAATTTGGCATGCAGGTAGATGATATGTCGTAGGCATCCGCTAAGAAAGGGTTTTGATCAATTCCACCTCAAAGGGGTTAAAATAGGGGATGAAAGTTTGTATATAATAATCCTTCTTAACGCGAGCGAAGCCGCGGGCAAAAGCTCGTTATAAATAAAGTCGCTATTTTTCCTCGTGTCCCTTTGTTCAATTTAATCTTTAAAACTACGCAACGGATTTTAATGATTCTTTCAGTTTTAGATAGCCCATTTATCGAGGAAGACTATAGGCTATATTGTATTTTGCTAAGACTAATAGGAGCGAAGAAATAGAGGAAAATGTGGAAAATTATTTGAAAGCGCTAACTTGAACGCGCCAATCTCAGGAACTACTGGTCTGATTTGAAAAATTCTTTCAGTGTTAGATAGCCCATTTATTGAGGGAGGCTATAGGCTTTATTTTATTACGCTAAGACTAATAGGAGAATGTGGAAAAAACGGGGGAAATTATTTGAAAGGGCTTATCTCGCGAACTACTGGAGCAATTTTTATGTTATTTGGCACAGATAAGAAGTAGACCACGTGAAGGATCATAATTCATAGGCTATCGATTTTAATAATTTTTTCAGTGGCTATATATATTTTTATACCCGTGTGACTAGTAATAATGATGTCATTATTAATGTAGAGCATGAAGTTTGTTGTATTTTGCTAAGTCATTTATTTTATTTTGCCGCTAAACCTTTTGTTGATTTTTTATATTTCATAAGATTTAAGAGAAAGCAAATTCACATCTTTTGAGAATATTTCAACTGTCTTACTAACACACCTATGGAGATGCACCTTTTTGACAGTCCAGAACCTAAAGTGTAATTAGACTAATTAGTATATAGGTGTTGTGGGTAAGTAATTTATACAGGTTAGGTGGTTTGTCCGATACCCGTGTTTCAATTCATAACAATAGGAACCAATTTTGCCTCCAGTTACAGAACCCTAAAAATATTGCTATGTAATACGAGTAACGGAATCTGTAATATCAATTCGATGTTACAAAATGGGAATGACACGAGTTAATTTCCTTGTACCGGGAGATACACCCCGACGCGCGGGGGCAGCTGTGTTGACGTGCACTAACAATGATGACATGATCTAGGGATGTACTATTTATATAAGTACGAATGTCGATAAAATATTTGTTAAATATGATACTACACTCATGAAAGTATCACGTATGTTATTGTCATAGAGGTCTATTACAGGTAAATCGACTCTAAACGAACTATAGCATAGAAACCCGCGTGCTTTAAGACTTCAGGTTTTCTGATTAATTAATATTGCTGCTAATTTGAAAAATAAATTTCATTATGAAATAAAGTCACATATGTCCATATTGAGGCTGTGACAACCATAGAAAAATCGGCAAAATATAATTAGCATCCTTCCCTTTTGCCACTGATAGTTTGTAAAACGCATTGCTCCTCATGGTTCTTATTTATAAGTACTATATATTATGATAGGTAAAGGGCCAATATGAAAGTTAATGACGAAAATTGAAGATGAAAGTGCACAGTGTTGACATAGCTAATCCTTGACAGCTTATTAAATAATAACTGACATGTCAAGTATAGGATTTACTATATCATCATCATCATCATCATAATATTAATACGCGAACGAAAAACTTTGTAACCCTTTTTACGAAAAATGGGGAAACGTAGGTGCATGAAATTTTGCACAAGTATAGTTTATATGGTGAAGGAGTGCATCGAGCTAATATTATTTTGAAATAATGCTTTTATCATATATTTTTTTAACAAATAAAACATTACACACACTACAACACACATGGGAAATAACAGATTTTCGAGTGACAAGCCTATACATACAAATTATACTCTTTTATTTATGGTTGAAGTCTGTTGACAACAAGTTGACTGAAGTTGACAAATTGAAAATGGATTATAGTTTTTTTTATTGAATCTAAGATACTATTAGACAATTCTTACACGGCCAGTCTGAGATCAGCTAAGTTCCAGAGACAAGAGTTGAAAAAAAATGATAAAGTCAATATTTTTTACAAAATATAGGTAGTGGTCCTAATGTCGTTGAAACTAAGGTTGAATTTCGACCATTGGGCGATCTCTAGTAAGAATAAACTTTTCAAGTACAAATAATTGGATATAAATTTACCTTATATCCTTCATCAAATAGACTGAGTGAGAGATGGTGAATTTGTGGCAGCGCAGCACTAGGTTGTGGCTTCCGATTCGTTACTGACCCTTCTGACATACCACACCGGTAACTCGATGCAAGTGTTTTACATGAAATGTGAAAGCCTCGACGTGTTATTTAATAATGTATGAATATTTATAGATTTATATTACTCTCGCAATCTAGGCATATTAGTAGGTACGAGAGAGGAGCTCGAGCAACGTGCATAAAATATTCTTACAACCTAAGCTTTTTAGTTTTTCATTATAGCAAAATGATATTCCTAGTACTAGTTAGATATATTATGGTAGCCAGGACTCAGTTAAATATTAAACTGGTTTTTATAAAGACTTCACGTTGAGCCATGGATGGAAAACCATGATTATGATCAGTTAAAGACGAATAACATGTCCCTCTAGTACATGTTCGTAATAAAATATTTTGTCCATTATGAGCCAACGTAGAAGACTCGATTAATAAATAATTCTTTTATTAGTTTAGTTTTTTATTCTAGCATAACAATAACAAACAAACAATAAAATATAAGAAATACATTTACTTAATTCCGTAGCAATTTTATTATCGTTGACATTAAAAAGTGCAACAACAGCTAGTCTCGAGGAGCACTTGTGAAAAGGTTAGCCTCTTATTTCACTTTGTTGCATAGATACGAGTGACTTTTGAAGACAAGGGTCGTCTTCTCCCTGTCATCTACTCCAGTGATATAATTCTTAGAGCCTGTTTCACAACTTCCTGATAAGTGCCAGATAAGCTATCCACCACTTTACTTGACAGATAGAGTATGGAGTATCTGTCAAATAAGTTCTGGAAAGCCTATCCGGCACTTTGTCAGGAAGCGATGAAATAGGCCCTTATTATTTCGGCTGCTCCACGTTGACCCATGAACCAATACAAGCGATATGAATATTTAATGGTGCATTTTTGTCTGTGACCGCTTGTAAGATAGCTTCGCAACCATAATAGCTATCATTAGAACCTTTTAAAGTAAAAATTAGAAACCATTAATTAATTTTAAAAAAGTTACGAAACTGTCAAAAAAGTAAACATTACGTTCAGAAAATAATTAAATTAAAAGCTTTTTCAATTTCGATATAAAATATATTCAATCACGGCTTATCACGCACCCGTGATGATTTTACGTGATTAAAATATAAAAAATGTTATATATTCTATCGGAAATTTAATGTGGCTCAAGTAATTTAGCGCGGCGGCGGGCGGAAATTAGCACATAGTGGAGTGACATGTTCGGCAGACGTCACGTAGCCGGATGAGCCGGATCCAGCCATCCCGCAGATCCTTATATCCAATTTCCGGACTTTTTGTTAGATCGGGAATTAGCCGATATGACGTGATGGAAGCGCTTCAATGGAGTTATCGCTGAATCGCTTTTTTATAGATTCAATATTACCAATCGTAAGGGTTTTCGATTTGGACATTTTATTAGTGTGACTATTGTGTGAAGAGAAAATTACGGTATATTCATGTTATATTGTGTAGCTCAATGTAACTTAATAAGAGTCCTAAAAATACATGTAACTACTCATAATAAAGCATAAAGTTTAATACCTAGCGGAATAGAGAAAAAAGGCCTGAGCAAGAGAGATGTCACTATCAGTTGTTGCGTGGTAAAAAGAGACGTGTGATACATGACAGCAGCACTCTTTCTTTGACGTCCAGTCGGCACGTGCCGCACATTGACAATTCTCATAGAATTCATGTTCAATCATGCTTGTGTAAGTGTATACGTACACATAGTTTTCACACCAATTTTGGTTTCGTTTGACTGTATCTATATCTGATCGTATATTAACTTTATGTAATAAAGTAACATAATGTCATTCAATTCTATATAACATAAACTTAGAATATACATATTTATTAACGATGCTCCAACGTTATGTTAAAAAATGTTGCCTTCAAGTATTTGAGAGCTGACATCATTATAGTGGGACGAACACCACTTGAACTCGTCGAGAAAGTTGAAAAAGGTGTTTTTTATTTAATACATTCTACGAGGTGAGGTCCGGAGTCGGTGTCACTCGCGGAGTCGCCGGAGCGAACTTAACGACTGTCTGCCGGCCTCGGGGGCCCTTGTGCCCAACCACTAACCGCCAGTTAAAGTGCCCCACCTCGGCTTTACAAGTATCAAAAAACATAAATTACAGTACACCTCGTTATCGCTCTCGAATGGCTGCTGGATATGTAAACTTGTGTATGGAAATTACAGAATATGAGTAAGTAAAGGAAACTACGTCTTCGTTGACAGGAATCATATTATTATTATTAGCGCCTCTTTTGTTTAAAATGAGCGTCCGTGGCCTAATGGGTAGACCCGAAGGTCTACCCATTAGGTCACGGACGCTCAACCGAAGTTCGCACTCCTAGAGGGTGCAGGTTCGAACCCGGGTGGAGGCGTGTACCTATGAGACATTTTCTGATCTCAAGTACATAATACGGACGCTCGTACGGTGAAGGAAAACATCGTGAGGAAACCCGCACATAGTTGGTCCCAGACGTATTGACTAGTTCTTTCCTCTGGACTAGGCCGACTATGATGCGAGAATGCCGTATGCACTAGGGCAACCATATGGACATTTAAAAATCTTGTCCCAGGCACTACGGTATTTGAGGAGGGGTTACTTCGCTCTGAAAAATACTGTATACTTAAATCATCCACAACGAATGTAAACGCCTAGTTTTTTGTTTAAAAGTATTGTGATTTGTGACTGTTATCTGTTGTCGATTATAAGCACTCTTAAAGTGTTAGCACACTTTAAGAGTGCTTATAATCGTTAGGGGAAAGTTTACACAAGGTATTAAAATAATAATTGAGCATTTTAATACCTTGTGTAAACTTTCCCCTAAATCGTCTGCTATACAGAAACCAATACGAATTCGAGCCAAATGTAAGTCGGATAGTGTTAGCTAAAATCGTATAAAAAACTTGGTTAATGTGCTAACGGGTAAGAAAAGTTTCAGGTAAGCGTCTTCTTTTGTAAAACGTGAGCAGCCTATCTTATTAAAGCACTTCCACGTTCACTTAGAGGGTTTCTTCTCGCTGCGAGCGATGTATTTACTTCGGACGTATTAAAAATATTCACCGTACATTTTGTTTACCGCCAGGAATGAAGCCTTTTTTACACGACAGCGACGAAGCCAAAGAGGCTTTTTTAATTACTGACCTCGGTTTTTGTTGCCTACGACTTGTGTAATGTGTATGGTCTGCTATATAACTTATATCATTTATGTTCTGTTGCACTATTTTATTCTTTATAATCCGAATATAAATAAAATACAAATATTTTTCTCAATCCTAGTATTGACAAGCAGTTCTTCTTTATTAAAGTTTTAGTTTTTTGCTGCCAGCATTGTATTATTTTGCATGTTAACTATATATTTATAATATTTATCTACACATCTTAATAATTAAAATAAAATGCATTCAAGTATAACTCAAACTAAACTCTAATGACAATTCAACTAGGACCACAAAACTACTAAGCAAATCTCATGAAATCTGTACAGTGTACAATGTACATCAGCTCGAAGTCGCGAAATCACAAATGGAATAATTTCAAACGTGACAAAAAACCAAAGGACCACGTAACTTCGTATATTACCTACGCGCCGCAGTTCCCAGTCATGAAGCCCGCTGAAGATGAAAATATAATAATAGAGGCGCATCAAACGTGATGTTATTAACGGGGTCCGTGACCGGCGTAGCGAGCGGGCGGCAGGGCGGGCGGCGCGCACGCACGCCTCACGCATATATTACCATGGAAAACTTACACCTCACTATGAATATTGTAGTGTTACTTGTTTAATCACTTATGTATCTTATGAAGGAGTATAAATATTGCGTTTGGTAAATAGATCATTTTCTGATTATTTAGATCTTTGGTTAGGAAGCTGTGGCATGCAAAATGGACGCCCTGAGCGGGTTTCGCCACAGACAGAGGTTTCTACTCGCCCAGTATACACTAAAACTGCAATTTCTTGTTCCTTGGTCATGCGCCTTAGCCGATGAGTGGAGCACCATGGGGTTTTAGTAGTCCCACATACCCCGGCCGATATCCCCAATTTGCCGGGGATGCGTAAAACATTTCCTCATGTTAAAAAAAATGGTCATGCGAAAGCCCTTATAAGGATCTGAATATAATTTATTTTCTAAACATAGATACTACATTATATTTCCAATAATTTGATCTGAGTGAAAACACGATATCTTAACATTTTCTCAGTAGAAAAAATTCACAAAGATTCATCTAATTTTCACGAATTTTTCATTTATTGCCATAACCGTGCATTAAACTAAGTTAATATTTGAACACATTGTATAAAATTCTATCATTGAGACTGAGATTTTTTAAATGTTGTAAATTTATCGAGTTAATAAGAAAAAACTAATTTGGTGGTGATTCACCTGTAGCCCTGGCATGGCCACCAGCAGAAATGCGAAAGTATAGACAAACTGTGGAGATATACTTCAGGTGCCGTTCCGATCTTTTTTCGTTCCGAAAAATTAAATTAAAATGCCATTTTATGACAGACTATAGAGTCTGTCATAAAGTGGCATTTTAATTGAATTTTTGTCGGTCGCGATTAGTCGCGGTAAAGATCGGAACGGTACCTTAAGTTTATGTCCACAGTTTGTCTATACACTCGCATTTCTACTGGTGGCCATGCTTGGCTACTGGCATATGAAAGACGGGCGTGAGTGTGAAGAGAGAAGGACGATTTTTGATTTTTTGCGTTAGTTACCTTCTTAAGAGCGCTCCTGACTCAAGTGTAGACATAAACTTAAGGTCTTTCATATGCCAGGTGAAAAAAGACGGCGCGGAATCATCGCCAAGTTAGTTTTACTTGAATAAAAGACGAACACTTTTTTCATAATCATTATAGGATTATGAAAAAAGTGTTTTGAGCAAATTTAGGTTTTATCAATGCCTTGTTAGATATTAAAAAATATAAGAGATAGCAAACTTCGAAGATCCAAGCAAAAGTGTGTCTAAAACAAGTTTTTTTTGTAATAAAGAAACTATCGAGCATTTTTTCAGTAATCGTGTTTTTGTCTTGAGCATTTATTTTTCATGAACTGAAGTTACTTGTGTCAAAAACCAGTTTTCTAGACACTTACAGATTTTGTGTTCTAGGTTTAAGTATGTGGTCAAATGAAGCAGGTGCGCTCTTAAAGCCACTCTTATAAAACGATCCCGACCTAAATTTTTCACTCAATACAATTTTACTAACCAACTGCTGCACTCAGAGACATTTAAATGATGATTCAACTTATTTAATGAAGAGTTTGACAGATAATGTATGGAGCTTATGTCAAAATCTTTAATAAAATACAGTTAAGTAATTAATATTCGTCTCTCAGTGCGTCAGAAATATATACCTCTACATGAAATGAGTGTTTCATATAGATATAATTATTTTTAACATACTTAATATTTTGTGTAGTAATATAACTTATTAATTAATTTTCTATGCATGTTCTCTCCTATTATAACATTTGCACGCTACTAATAGCAGAATATTTGTAGCATTTATAATATTGTAAGAACTTTTGTAACCTACATTCAAGGCAAATAAATGATTATGATAATGAAAGTAGTATGAAAAAGGTAATGTATTCACTGAAATTAAAAATACTTTCAGTGAATACCATTATTTCCAATAGGTGGATGTCATCTATCATTACCACATCATTCCAGACCGTAAGAGACAACAGACATAAGACAGACCGTAATATCTGGCTGTATAAAAGTGTATTTTCTGACGATCTTCAGTAAACACAAAAACCAATACAAAACTATATCGTAACCCTTTGTTTCCCGCTCTATAATTTCTTCGGTTGCCCGTAAAGAGAAAAATACTTTTATTTGTTGTAGAAAACTAGGAACGCCCGTCGGCGCCTAATCAAGGAGTTGGCCGGGACTTGGGCCGCTAACGAACAGGTGTACTATAAATACTTGTGAGGCGATTGCTTCGGGCTTTAATCAGCGCCGCGGCACCACTTTACCGCTTTTCATTGACTCCCGCTGACCCGCCAGCGCCGATTGGAAACCTACACTCCGGGGAAATGCTGCCAAAGAAAAATCAACGCGCTTTTTCGAATCTTCGCATTATGTGCGCTCCCAAGACGTCACCTGACGAACGTCCATTCTTATAATATTTATTTATAGCTCGACTAAATTTATTCATTATTCAAAAGTTGAAGTGTAAAAATTTAAAGAGTGATTTTATCAATATATTTTTTTTATAAAAGAGTCTTGCGATGTATCTAGTCAACACTCTTTTCTGTTCTAACATTTATTTGTAAGCCTTCAGCTTAATTTTTAGTTCCGACGTGCCTTAATCAACCATTTTATTTAATGTCTTAAGAACTTCAGCAAAAGACATACATAGTAATTTAGTTTGGTAGTTTTAATCAAGCAAAATTCATGCAGTGCTAGGAGCGAAGTTAAATAAAGAACGAGTGTGACTATTCCCAACACGTCGCAAGCGCACGCGTTTTGTGCCAAACTTTGACTGGATCAAATTAAAAATGAATGCAATGTGCGCCACAGTCGCTAGGGCTGATATACGAAGAAAACATTTAGATACATTTTGCTTCCTTTCTTTTGCATAATAGAATCCTTTTTTTAACCTTGGCTTTATAACATAGTAAAAGTAAACTTTTACTATCTTATAAAACGTCTAGGAATTAAATGTGTCAGCATATCAAATCATTTTTTTTTTACTTAAGTACTTACTTAAATGTGAAAGAAATATGAAAGTATTTTCAATCACGAATGTCTTACAAAATAATAACAGGTTTTTGATTTAGAATAAACTTTTAAACGTCGATGCTATAAAAGTGTGCATTGGCAGCCCTATCGTGTGTAGAACATGAGTACTCGTAGAGTTTTCAATACGGAGTCCTCCTTTAATTGGGTTCGCGCCACTCTCGGTTGTCTCGAGATTCCGAGACAAAAATGAACAACTTTTACGACGTCGCTGCAGCTAATTAAATTTAGAATCAGATCCATTTATTACCGCCATTGTAAATCGTTGGCTACCGATTGGTTTCACACCCTTACAACAGATTAAAAAGTTAAGAAACAAAGAGATTTCATTCTTTGTTAAGTAAAGTATTGCCAGTGGTTACAGATTAAACCTAGCTTTACAAAACTAATGTCGCTGACTGAAAAATTTTTCGAACCTGTGAAAATGAATAATAATAATATTAGTTGAAACAAAACATCATATAAAAATATACCCATAATAAATCAGTACATGACGCTTGGCTAATTTGTGTATGAGTGAAAATTAATAACAAAGTTTTCTCATACTTTACCCGAAGACTATGAACGAAAGTCAAAAGGTTTTAATGAAAATATCATTCTAGGAAAATCTATAGAGCTGATAGGGGTACAAAATGTAATATTTCAATTACTTTCTTAGTTGTTATAAATATTTAGTGTGTACTATATTAGTAGGTGTGAGGGACATACAGACAAAGTATTAACCTGCCTTTTTAAGCATTTTTTCTTAACGTATGCAAAAAGGTAGAATTTTTTTCGAACAATCTTTAAAACCGTGACTCAAGTTAAAAATGACGGCATTATTTCTTAAAATAAAAAAAAATAATAACACAAGAAAGCAATATTCTCAGCTCATATAAATACCATATCACAGGGTGGTCTTGAGTTCGCAGTAACATCTGGCCGCTGCCGCTTAAGTACTTGTACTTCTGCGGCTGACCGCCTCTTCCCTCCTTCATTATTTGCTCCCCTTATTTCATTACAAATTAGTTATCGTCTAATGAAAGTAATTAAGGCCTTTGAAATTTTTATTTGACTATACAAAAATCGTAAACATTAATTTTACGAGCTTTCTGACGTTATTTTACGCTCACAATCATTCTTCTCTTTGTTAACAGAATTTTTGAAACAGTTGGTGGAAGACAAAATAATAAATATATTTAAATTATAATTTTCCATATCTCCATATCAAATTTCATCACAATTAGTTTAGAGATTTAAGGAAACAGACGGGGAAATCCGAAATAGACAGTTTTTTTCGCATTTATAAAATTGCTGTTGATTATTAATTTGTCTTTACCTACACATTTAAAAATATCTTACGATTATTCTTCCATAGATTCTGCTTTCTTAATCTTTAGGAATATGCATTCCTAGATTATCTTTTCGATATACTCCAAAGCTATCTATGAATTTTTCTATGAGTTCCAACCAAGATAGACGGTTGTAACATAGGATTTGACATCGGAACTAATTATGCAAATGCCCGTCGCGGTAACGTTAACCAATCATAAAGCAAATGTCGGTTCAACTGCAATCCACGTTGAGGGAAATTTTCATTGCAAATTCTGTCGCCGTAGCGCCGTAGCGCCGTAGTACACACGCCGAGGAGTTACTGAACAAACAACCGCGTTATGGATGTCAAACTTAAACGAACCGAAATCGACCTCATGCCGTGGAACGGAACACACTTTTAACAAATCAGGGCTGCTACTCAAAAGATTTCGAAGATATGTAAGTAATTTTGTACGCGGAAGTTTAGAAAATACGAGTAGGTAAAGTATATTTTTAGTTATTTTCTGTATACCTATTTGTTATTTTATTACTTTCTCGTATTAAAAAGTATTTTGACCTAACGATGTCTTACGTAAGTATTACAGATAAAACTATCTCTATAATAATTTGTATTATTTTTTTTTTCCTTCTTTATATAAAAGAAATAAAATTCAGACAAAAATAAGTATAACTTATCAACCCTACAAGTATGTCTCGAGTGCGCCGTAACGAACCACACGGAACGTGTGTCCCGTGAGCAACTGTTGATGTGTACTTAGCTTTATACTAAGAAATAGCTCTTGAAGGCCAGAGTCGAATACACGAGATTAAATCTTATCATTCAGAATATTTTGTGATTTTGTAGTGTCAGTATAAGTAAAAATAACCTAAACTACATAAGAAAATGTATTTCGGGTTACTCAACAACATTACCTCTTGTTCATCATCTTTTTATATAGTACTAAAACTTCATTGAAGCGATCTTCTAATAAGATGTAAATTGCTCGAATGAATTAAGTTCTCATATTTAGTACAGTCGTAAATAAAGTACAATTCTGACAATACATCATCATTACTGACTTTAATAAAGCGTTTAACAGTTCATTATTTCGATGTGCGAAACAAACGACAACAAAGCGACATCGCGACATTAAGCCATTCATTTCGTTCTTTATGGGCCGGTGTTAACAACAAACAATTAAAATCAGCGATGCATGCATCATGGGCGCGCAGACAACAGATGGGGATACGGGGATAGATGTAGTATCGATCGAGCTATCGATGCGACAACAATTTCCCGGTCTGCTCGGCCCCATTGACGCTATGCAAATGTTCGCTCCGTTTTCCGCCGGCCGCCCGCCGCTGCCGCCCGCCGCCTGCCGCTGCCTCCTGGGCCCGCGCGAAGGGCGCAAGGGTCTTGCATACCGGATGTTCTGACGTCGCAGGAAATTGAGAGCGCTACATAAATCCGGCTACAAACTAAATTCGATTCAGCATAATACCAATGCGATGCAAATATTGACAGATATAAGTCGCGAACTCCGTTCGAATGCATTTTGGATTTCACAACAATGTTATTTTTAGATACTGAGTATATTATTAAATCTATTTACCAAAGTCACAGTAGACATAAACTACCAGTAGTTCGACTGTAAAGAAACGGACAGGTTTAACAGGTTTCAATATCTGTCAAATTCATCGGGTTTCACTAGGATTATGAGCGGAATGTGCCTCGCGCTGGCTGATATAATTTATTTTAAAATATTTAAAATAAAGATTTCAAAATTGGATTCTGACAATTTTAATCGCATGGGCTAATACACAAACAACAATACGACCAAAGAAGAATACGTCCAGCGAATATGTCATAGTTTTAAATTCGTAGGTAACAAGTTAACAACCCTAGCGACGATTTTCGTCATAATGCGTCAAATTTAAAAATTTCAACATCAGTTTTAAGTCGGCATACTCTATAATTCTGTCTACTCTGCCAAAGTCATCAGCAGAATAGACGTGAAACCGTGAAACTTAATTAAACAAAGTTACTTCATAGTTCGATAACTGTTTAAAAAATCAGAAAACCCCTGGACCATAAATCATAATGTAACATGAGAAAAAAAATCGGATATCATATGAAAATTGAAAACGTTTTTAAGTATCCTCAAATTGATTGAACTATTGATAAGTTGAAACTGTAAACGAGTACCACTCAATTTATTTATTTTTTTGTTTGAAAAAAGTTGTTTGTGTAACCACGTCAAACGTCAAGAGTGACACATTGTCGACGATATTGAATACGCGCAGATATTCAACTTAAGTGCCTCCTGAATGTTAAACTGCACGAGAGCGCTCGATATTGTTGTAATATCGACTGATAAGTTCACTTAAATAATAACTAAAGTATAACTTAAAATGTATTTACTTTAAGCTATAATATATACATTGTTATGTTTAATTTTTGTTTCAGATAAGTGTCAAATCTAAGAATAAGACATAATAATATGAACGTACGTTATCAGAGCAAAATAAGTCACCAATTTCATAAAAAATTGCATCATTTTTATGAGTTTAAAATTTTGTGACTCTTCTCGTGGTTTGTAAATTATTATAATATGGTACTTTTTAATTAATTGTATTATTGCACTAAAATAATCACTTGCTTTATCATTCACTTGAATAAGGTATAAAATATATAATTTTTTAAATACCCGTAAAATAATTAACTCAAAATACTTTTTGTTAGTTGTCTTTGTAAATTATTTATCACATTTGAGGTATTATGCTAAGAAACCCGGTCGGCATAGACAAAGAGGCAGTCATAAAATACGTGTATTTACTGTGTACAACATTTTTGAAAGACTTCCCTAACATCGTCGGTAAACTTATCACACGGGTAGGACATTTTATTGACTCCCTCGGCCCTACAAAGTTTACACGTGTACGTACGATAACTAAATCAAAATGGGAGTTGTACCTACGTACTTACAATTTAAAATCTAAACTTAAAATAAAACGAGTAAGTCAGATCTCAATTTACTGCCACGCAGAGATATTTAATGATTTTATTATTAATCTTTGATTTAATGAAGATATTAACAAAATGTATGGAGCTTAAGTCAAAATCATTTTTTCAAAATTTTAATAAAAAATTAGGTAATATTTAGTAACTTCAAATGTTCATTTTCTTTATTTTTTAACATAAGTAATATGTATTGTATATTGATCATATAAAAATTGGTTTATAAACCATTTTGGCAAAATGTTTGTTTGCATGATTACGGGAATGTGTTTAAACAAAATCAATGTAAACTCTTTTATGTACACGATTAAACAGCTTACGTCGCAAACGGTGGCACACGACGTGATGTAAATATTAAAACCTAATAAATACTTGCCGCAAAGGCAATTTTACATGCTTAATACTTTATTTATATTTGTTGTTACACTAACGATGGGTGTTCACTGTACAGTCAGAGACATATTTAGCATCCAACTTTTGACACTTATTGCCCAGTTATAAGGTTGAAATGTGTGAGGATCCATTTGTGACCATATTGGTACAAGAATTATTCTTCTTCATTGGCAGTTTTTGGTTAAATACAGCTGACAGCATTTTAACAATCCTTAATTCTTTATTTGAAAAGATGACATGCAAACTTTTTAATATCTAATATACAATAATTAGTGGTAATCTTCTGAAAAGAGTCTCGATATATGCAACAACAAACTAACTAATTTCGCTTTATTAAGCAATTACAAGATGAAGTTATGGACTGTATGTAGAAAATTCCTATAATTTGAACACGTAAGAGCCCATCTAGAGAACGGTAGAGAAAATTCAATAACTCGAGTTAGAGAGTTCGACGCTCTGCCACCGTCCCTAAATAAGTAAGCAGCAAACTTGTAGAAAAACTCTCTTCAACTTGTTCCGTTGTATGAAATTTTGCATGTAGTATCCGGCTGTACCTATATTGTACTCTTATGATTAAAACTGAGTTTATATACCTAATGCTTTAGTTTAGTTACTATAACAATGCAGTATGAATATTATGATATTAAGAGCCTGTGTCACCACTTTCTGATAAGTGCCGAATAGGCTATTCACAACTTTTTTGCAGATTCTCCATACTTGATCTGTCAAGTTAATTGGTGGATAGCCTATTCGGCACTTTATCAGAAAGTGGTCAAACTAGTCCTAAATATCTTAATTCTTCAAACGCCATAAGAGCACCGGTGATCGCGACAACAATAGAATACAATAGCATTTCCTGGAAACTGTGATCGAAGTATTAATATTCATACAAGCGTACTTGTACAAAGCTAGGTTTTGGCCGTAGCACCGCGCTACGCGCGTAGCAACGGTGCGTCCACATTTGTATCATTTGCGCGATCAGTCCCCGTAGACAAGTGGCAAAACGCTAACGCGAACGCTAACGCTAGCGCTACAAAATGTATGGATTTGACATTAGTATTCGCTAGCGAAGCGATGACTTATGTCAAATCGCATACATTTTGTAGCGCTAGCGTTATCGTTAGCGTTAGCGCTTTGCCACTTGTCTACAGGCCCAGATCTCCGTCGCGATCATCGCGCCGTATCAAGTATGCGGATCATAGTGTGGACGCCTATTAGATCATTCTGCCGATCATGCGCGTATTTAATACGACACGTATCAAATACGCGGTTAATAACGATCGGGGCGTATCATGATACGCGTATCATTTTAACACGCTTCGATGATACGATCTGATCGGAGATCTGATCGCGCAAATGATACAAATGTGGACAAAGCCTTATGAAACTTCGTATAGTCGAATTTAGTTTCACGCACCGGAACCGTACATTTATTAGGATTCAGGTGTCAAATGTATTCTATGTTCTTTCCTCTCAAAGTATATTTATACCAAAAGTTATCAAAATTGGTTGCACGGTTTATGCGTGAAGAGGTAACAGATAAACACTTTTATAATATTGGTATGGTTGCATTTCAACGCATTGTGAATATCTCAAAAGTAGGGTTCAAAGAAGAGTCGGTAGTGTCGGGAGTCGTTACGGTTCGCGAGGCCGGAGCATCGAGTTGAGCATTATTATTCGTCCTCGGTCGGGGACAGTTTACTTGTTAGGGCGTTCTCGAGCCGCATCTCGGCGCCTGAGACTAGACAAGTATCCGAGTAAACTCTCTAATTTTCGTGCAAGTTCGTCGAGTATCGTGTTAACCAAATGCATGCCACTTCAAAGTTTAAACGAATTTAATTGCACACTTGCAGACAATGTCCATTGTATTGCGGGCTGATTTATGGCGTATTGCCAATATTAATTTAAATCTGTTTGCTTAAAAACTGGGTTTTTAGGTGAAGTAAATGACAATTTTATGAGTATTTGTGTAATTGCTTACTTAACCATCCCGATACTGTAATGTTTCAGATGTCTCATGTTTGTCTCATTTGTTTTATTTCAACAGAACAAACCCTGTTGAATATAAAGATTATAGAATATTATATCTCAAAATGTGTACTATAATTTTATTGACATTCTAATTTCTACTGCAGTATAAAATTTGATGCACTTAAAATGATAGTACATGCCAGTTATACTCTCATAGAATCTGTGGAGCGAGTTTCGAGTAGAGCGGGGCGCCGCTGCAGCCTGGCGCTCATCAAGTGATCATTATAACGCGCCATGTTTTTAAAACGGCCCGCCCGCATCCGCTTCCCGATCGAAATTAATCCCTACTACAATATTGTTTCATAAAATTAGAATAATCTATTTGGAGAAAATATGGCGGCTGTAAAAAAATCCCTCCGCGCTGCAACATTAATTATTTCGCCCTTCGCCTCTGCGGTGTGTCGTCCCGGCCGCCGTGATTTTGCATATAATTTTCTGCTCAATAAACGCCACGTTAACTCTAAAGTTAAACTCCGAACAGAGGCTAGTTCTTTTTTTTATTGATCAATGTTTGCTTAGCCGGCGGTCGGGGTATTAATAAAATGGAAATTGTGAAAATATTTGGACTTTATAAGATCGGAGGAGATTTATTTGAATAGCTTTTTAAATGTCGGAAAAGGGTTTTCTTGGACTTTTAAGGACGGAATATCTTACATTAGGTTTCGATTATTCTGAATAGATACTTGAATATCTATAAATAGCGCACCGATAAGTATTAGTTTGCGACAGCGTGAAAAGCCGTAATCTCATTTAAGCCGCATAGAAGTTCTCGAATCCATCCCCCATTCGCTGGCGTTAATAAAACCATGAATTCCACTTGCAAGTCACGGAGCAAATTACCGCAAGTCTGCGGCGCGGCGCGGCGGTCGCTTCAAATGATGCTCAATTACTAATCTTCCATCGTTACTTATTTTTAAAATTGTACTCTGTTTAGATGCTGAAATTGTCTTAATTTGTGGTCGTCGTTTCGTATACTTTGGCTTTAAGATGTCGATTCGACCTGTAATTATTGACATGATTATATTTTTAAAAGCTTTTATTTAACTTGCTCTGTATGTATGTAAGTATGTATGTTACGGTGGAATTTTGCAACTCAATTTTAAAGTAGATATATTTCACCGATTGAGCTGAAATTTTAATTTTAAGTAAGCAATTACACAAATACTCATAAAATTGTCATTTACTTCACCTAAAAACCCAGTTTTTAAGCAAACAGATTTAAATCAATATTGGCAATACGCCATAAATCAGCCCGCAATACAATGGACATTGTCTGCAAGTGTGCAATTAAATTCGTTTAAACTTTGAAGTGGCATGCATTTTGCATACGCGTTTAGTTTGGATGACCATGCATGCGATATGGTACGTGACATCACTCTAAATCCAATATGGCCGACCATCCAAGATGGTAGTAATGGTAATAATTATTTTCTATGTAGTCCTACAATATGGATATTAAATGAAAGGACTTTATGAGAGTAGCTCGAAAACTAATGTTATTTCATTCTACATCCAACATGGCGGCTCATCCAAGATAGGGGAATAGTTATTTTTAATGCACTTCTGCAATATGGGTATCAAATGAAAGGGCTCATCGAAAGTAACTCGAAAACGAATGTAACGTTATTCTACATCCAACATGGCGGCTCATCCAAGATACGGGAATAGTTATTTTAATGCACTTCTGCAATATGTGTATTAAATGAAAGGACTTACTGGGAGTAACTCGGAAACGAATGTAATGACATTCTATATCCAATATGGCAGCTTAGCCGAGATAGGGGAATAGTTATTTTAAAGCACTTCTGCAATATGGGTATCAAATAAAAGGGCTCATTGAGAGTAAATTAAAAAATAATATACAAGTCGTGTCGTGTCATGCGTGTAATGTCATGTCTTGTCGTGACGTGACGCGACCTGACGTCACGTGACGTGACGCGACGTGACGAAACGTGACGTGACGTGAAATGACGTGACTGACAGCCGGGTTTTATAAAATGCCCGGTAGAATTCAGTCACTTTTGTTAAATGAAAATTAACTTTTTAGTCATGCAAAAATCTAGCCAGAGATAACTAAAAAACAAAAAATAAATTATAAACATAAAACTTTTTGAAAAAAAAAGTTTTTATTTAAATAGTCTAAAAAGAAGAAAATAAACTCCTTAAAAATTTTAACTATTAAGTTATAATCCTCAATATATTATACAATTTGCATGATAATAAAAGCTTGTCGCGAGACTCAACAATCTATCAGTACTTGATAAATTTATGAAAATAAAAATATAATAGCAATTTACTCAGATAAATAGTTATATTTAAGTATATAAATTGGTACTAGTTTATTTACAAATCGCGCGACTTAATAAATTATAAACAAAAAGCTTTTTTTCAAAAAGTTTTTTGTTTATAATTTATTAACTGTTCACATTGAAGAATCAGTTAGGTATCTACTAAAGATGCACGAAAGCAATTAAAATAAGCCAAATGCTAATTTCGAATTTCGTACTTGCGACCGCGCTGTATTGATATGGTTTATTTTTGGCGATGTGCATAGGCCATGTATATTCATAAAATTTTGGAAAATTGCTTTCCCTCATACCTTTACATTTACACACAGTTCTTAGAAAATATATTACCTAAATGCAATTCTTTCAAGAGACGACCAAAGCGAATCATAATTGAAATCACAAAGGAAAATTGAAAATCATTAAAACAAACGTACTTAAATTATATCGCAGTAAAAGGTTCCCAAAATTATTATACTAAAAAGCTTTGCCTTGGGTGTCCTTTAAAAATAATTGTTTTGATTTAAAAATTGCCAATTTCTAAAATCAATTGCACATGAGTCTTAATTTAATTTCAAAAGTAAGAACAAAGAGAAAAATAATAGCTTTAAATGTACTTAGATTGCGAATGAAGTCAAAAAGTATTCTGCTCAGATTTCGTAACACAATTCCTAGCCCTTATCTTTATGTTCCCCTAAGGTTTATATCATCCCTATTACTTATGGATATTACCGGACCCTTCCTGCAAAAATATGGAAGAACCCTTTAATGCAAGCATTACCATGTAAACGTCCCATCAACATATTCCATACAAGTTCATACATCATTGTAGCTTATAGTAATGATAGCGAGGGAGGAAATTGTTACAGTATTACATGATGGCCTATATTAGCCATGATTTGAAATATGTAATGTCTATTCTTGAATTGTTTATTTGTCTAAAACAATATCAACGAGTGGTTATTTGATCCCAAATTATAGAAAAATTAATTGTTATAACTGTAGCTGGATGAAGTAACGAGAAATAAAATGGCCACTTGAAATTTCTTCAAAATACGTAGTAAAAAATAATATAAACGTAGGTACTACATAACAAATAACAGGATAAAAATGTAGACACTTATAACGTATCTATACAGTACATAATCTATTATACTACAGTAGTCGTGTAATAGATTGTGTACTGTGTGTGATAGTATTTGTGGTAATTTGAATCATGGGATTAAGCTAGGATGTATGGTTGGATGGGATATGGATCGCATTAAACCATAATATAATTATTGTAATACTGTGAATATTTTGAAGACAAAAAAAAAGAAGAAAAAAATCGCCCACAATCGTTTCCTTAGTTTGATACTCTAACAAAAATAACTATTATTTTTGTTGGATGGAATGGAAAGGATGATGCTCATATGGGAACCGAAATTAAACAGCACTCGAACACATTGGATTACAACTTCTAATTGTATAAGTCTTTGGTAAATTAAAAGCGTATAAAGAAAGGAGCTCATCAATAAGAGGTAGAAAGTTAACAAATTGAATTGAATAAAACACACAAGTCCGCTAACGAGCCGGTGTTTACCCAAGTGGACAGTAATTGGCTTAGCCGCCGGTCGCCGACGGTAGCCGACGCACCCACACGAAAACATACTTGCAATGGACACGGCACTTTATTCTTAAATACTACCTAGACTAGCTATTTACTGGGGACATCTCTTCCCGTTGCCGTGGCTGTCAAATAAAAAGCGTCTGCATACGATTCCATACCTTTCCTTTCCAATTTTACCGTGACAGGACGCTGCGCCGAACCATGCCACGAATCGCCAATTATTTATTTTTATTTATTTATTTAAATCAGGCTACGCAGGCCCATACAATATATACCTTAATGACTAACATACATAAAAATTATATAAACTTAACGACTACACATTATCATGAATTAACGGCGACGTGACACGCGCTTCATTCCGGAGTCTCCCCCGGAACCTTCAGTAAACCACATCAGTCGGCCAGAATTCCTCCGCTTCAAAGGTCGGGAGAAGATGCGTCGGTACTCTCACCACAAAGGAACTGAAGTTGACCTTGTGGCGAGACTGCAGACGCTCGACCCTCAAGTGGAGGGATGTCTACTTACTGATGTAGTCCACGACGCCTTCGACCTCCATGGACCAGTGCAGGCGGGATATGTACAGGGGCGTCGCGGGGACCTCGCTCCGCAGACGCAGCTCAGGTACATATGGCGCGGTGCCGCGATGGTTGCGGGCGGCGGGCTTCTTCTTCCTTCTCTCCATCAGTAGCCCTCCTCATCGCACCTCTTGCTCTCGTCCTTGCCAGGTCGAGAAGACTTAGCCTTGCGGCTCTTCGTAGCCTTGCGGCTCTCCGTAGTCTTGCGACTCTCCGAAGCCTTACGGCTCTCATTTTCCCCATTTTTATGCGCCCGTGGGGGAGGCGCGGGGCGACCAGCAACATTTGCGTATTTTTGCTGAGTCGCCTGTGGACTCGGCGTCGGCGGAACTGGGAGGGGAGCGCGGGCGGGGACGGCAGCGACGGTGTTCGTTGACCCGTCCGATAATGCTGACGGGCTAAACGTGATCGCTTGTGCGCCTCGGCGATGAGTGACGAATGCGGCGTCAGGTGACCTACATAATGAATTATTACTTTTTAGTAGTGATAATTCATTACGTAGATCACTAATGATAGCTTCTGACGCCTGCAATCTACCCCGAACTCCGGTCAGCTCCTCCTTCAGGAACCTGATGTCCTTCAGTAGGCTGACGACGTCGACGTGGTCCAACGTGACGGGCGGCAGCTTATGCAGCTCTTTAGCCACAAAAGCCGGTACCTCATCTGGATCAGTCTGCTTCAGCATGGAGATTATGATCACATATTTGTTTTCTCGCTTCGATGTGGTAATAATTAGATAGCATGTATTAACATCGTTAGCATCTTGGCTGAACACTCACGTACATCAAAGCCTCAGGACCAATACGGCTGGCTGATGCTGCGTTCTTTTTCTATACCTTGCAATTCAAAGGAAATAAATTGATTATTATAACTCTACACCTGCAAAAGTTTATATTCATAAATTAGAGTCCATTTTCTTAAAAGATAATGAAAACTTTATCAATAAGTTGAAGCCCACGCCATCTAGTCAAAGAAAAGCGAGTTAGAAGCATGTATAGGAGTACTTTTACGCGCTTCGAGCATTTTAATAATAATTTTGAGTGTAAATGATGAAAATATTTTTCATATTAATCATAAGTCTACCTTATAATATTAATCTAAGAAATACAATATTTTTTCTTACCTACGTATTCCGAGATGGAAATACATTTAAAAAATGTTTAATAAGCGCCGAGCAATTTCAAGAACGCCGCGAGGCAATCGCTAACTTAGGTTCACCTTTTCCAACAAAGATGAAATTAAATAAACACACCAAAGTTTGTTGTCATGGAATACGGTTCAAATATCTCTCGTTCTTACATTTGTTTTTGTTGAGAATGTTATACATTTTTTTTTCTTTGAGATTTTTTTTAAATTATTGAAGTAACAATAATTATTTTTATTTATATTATGCATACGTTGTCGATACGTCATAAGATCATACGTATATTCTTGGCAGGTATTTAAAATAATATTATTTTATATAAAACATACTTACCTAGGTATTGATTTGTATTGCTTATTAGTGACAATAAGAAAGCTGAGGTCTCTTAACTTTTTCATAATATAGTATATTAAAATTATAAACTAAACAAGAACCGCAAAGCACCTTAATAATTATAAAGTTCAACGGTAAACATCGTGACATGGCCGTACAAAGACGGGAGATTTTGCAAATATCTAGTATTCACAACGCAAAAGTAATTTTAGAAGTGTTAATACAAGTCGGGCTGAGCTCTGTTGACTCTCACGGCGCTGGCAGCCGGCGCGGGCGTATCAGTGGCTTGTATCTTGTGTTCAATTTGCATATAAATTGTGTCTTCCGGTCAGACAACCCGCCAAGACGACACACGTACATGATGCGTCGCCGACTCGATATTATATTCCGTTATTAGAGCTGATTTCGACTTTCCGTCCTCTATTATTTCAGATTTATATTTAAGGTTTATGCACATCGGTACGATAATGACAATACTAAAAACACACGATTGTTGTAAGTCAGCCATCATCTTTTATCGTTACTGAGTTAAATTAACGTCTATATTAGTCTTCATCACTCCCCGCCTCTAGCGCGGCAATAAAACGATGAAAGAAGCTAATTTTTCAGCAAATCATCTCCGGTCCCCGTGAAGTCATCAATATTCATTTTGCGGCGCGCCTCCGAAACAAACACCTTCCAAAGTAGAGTAACAGGCTTCCTTTGAAGGGAACTATGATGCGGGTGACGGTGGTCGGTGCCCCGCCGCAGGGGCCTAACTCAATTTATTTGGCTAATTGCCTTGTTTCGGGAGCGCGTTCCATATCAATACATTGTTACAAGTTGAATGGATTACAGAAACGTCACAATTGGGACGCCCCGTGCAGTTTACGTCGAACGCATTAGCCGCCTAATTGCGTACTCGGAGCTAAACAATTTCGATTAATAGTTCCGACGTGGTTATTCTAAAATGTCCTATTTTGAACGTCATTTAAATGTAGACTGCAATTATATCCTATATCGAAATATAAGGTACCATTAAAATCACGTAGGTAACTTTACTTTTACACTTATTGTTTCTCATCAAAAAGCTCCTAGAACATCTACAAGTATAATATGTAAGTATAGATAAAACGTAATAAAATTTCCTTACACATTCCTCCCGAAATCTATATTATAATCACTCGGGTATTGGAATCTGTGCTCAGAAGTGTATAATTTAAAGGAAGCGCGCGGTCGAGCGGCCTAGCGAGTGCTCTCCGCACCATCCCTTGTCGTATTACCATATAAATTGTGACTCACATATTTCAAAAGAAAATCTAACAAGTTTTGGGTACATGTATAAGTTAGCGAGGTCTGTAAACTCGGGACAGCTGATGTAGCCTCCGCCCTCCGGTATAATATTATGATCCGTGCTGAAAGTTTTTCTTGACACCGCAAAATAGACGATTATTGCATGCTATTAGTACAAAATATTAAAAAGTACAGCTGTTATCCTTTTTACCGTTTATCCGATGGAAGCTCTCTTTCAGTGCTGCTACTTTTACAGTTAACTCTATAATATAAGGAACACATGCACACCCAAAAGTATTATCATTTATCACTTAGTTAAAAAGATTTTCAAAATAAAGATGATATATATTTCGAAATGTTGTATTTTTATTATACGATATTCTATAGAAGCAGCTGCTTTATCAATAAAATGATTATTGCAACGGCAGCGAGTCGGCAGATTGGTTTAGCCGGCGCACGTACGCGGCTGCGGCGGGCGGCGCGGCGGGCGGCGGGCGGCGGCGCGTCCAGCCGTCATTAGGGCGGCTCGGCGCCAAATTGCGACATCCGCAGCCTTTAGTCGCTGCACTAACCTTCTGTGCGGAGCCAATCAGGTATAACAATTTTCTTCATCACATTCTATCGATACGGACCCGGTGAATTGCACAAAATTTTGTCAACGTAGTTTAGACTCGAATTCCTTTTAAATCTAAAGTCGTTCCACATCCGAAAGAAGGTAATTACTTACGGCTTTGTGGACGTTTTTTGGCTTTAGTCGGGTGTAAAACCCGGTCTTTGTGAGACAAACCTCGCGGCCGTCGCCGCTCCGGAGTAACGAGCTACTTCTGTTTATTTTGCCGCAATGAATTTGCTAGCAATATTTTCTTCGTTTTTTTAATTTTGAATACTTACATCGAGTACAATTTTTTGTGGCGGTCGCGCGCCCTCGGCAATCTCCAAATTGCCTCTTTATGTGCAGATGTTCCGACCCTCGGTTTTTCCGTCTTTTGAATGTCGCTTTGCTGCTAAATAATCTGCTTCTTTATTGTGAGTTAAATCTTATGAATTCTTTTTACGTTCGAACATTATTAAAATGCGCCCGCAGTATCAATGGCAACGAAAATTACATTTATGAAACAATATTTAAACAAAACCGAAGGACTCGCTGGTTTATTTTACTTTCTTTTTATTTGTGAGCTTAGTAATATCATAATTGATATTAAGCTCGATGTTGTCCGCAATTCATTGAAGCTCGAGCCGCAATATTCCGTTTCATGAGGTACTCGTTTGTTTTTTTTTTTGGGAGAAAATGATTACTCGTGAGGCAAATTAATTCTTAAGCATTATACTTCTTCCGAAATCTGAATAAACTCGAATAAGATTTCATAAAAAATAGGCTCGGCTGAGAGCCTGCGGGTACCGCGAAATTACGTCGTTATTTGTGTTTTTATCTTACTTTCAAATAAGATATTGCTTGCAATGTTTCTCAGAAGTCACATACTTACACTTATTAATAAAATAATTACTTTTTGTAAACTGCAGGCATCAGATTATTAGGTTTTAAATGTGTTATTAAAATGTAAGACATAATTATCTCGTACTTATATATTTTAAATCATGAAAAATAGGTTGATATGATTAAAGTCTTCCTTATAGTCGTCGCGTCAGCCCTCAGTCTTGATTATTAAAAAAGAAAATAAAACTGAAAAAAAAAAGAAATGATTAGTACCTAATTATATTCATGGGTAGTGGGTAGATACTTACTACTATGTACAGGCAAACAGCCTGTATGCAAGCCTAAGCCCGAAGCTTACTCACCTTGGGATCTTTTTCATAGGAACATTTGTGAACATCGAATGCTCTTTGACATTTACTTTTGCCTGGAACATCTGAAAGAATTTTAAAACATTTAAATTTATCCTAATTAAAACCTAATTATCTAATGATAGAACCTTTAGACGCATCACAAACCATCATTTGCGATAAAGATTTCAGTAAGTAGTTATTATAAACTTTAATTCAAATTCAATTTGTTTATTTCAGACAAAGCATAATAATAATTATATAGTCCATATTTTAAATTAATGTCTCCTCGGATACCTCTTGTACCTTAAGGATTAAGATAAAGTAGCCTTGCGTGACATACGTAATATCAGAGACCAGACATACATTATTAAGAGTAGTAGCAAGGCTACCATAGAGATGGTAATATGTTTTTTTTTTTTTTTATGAAAAAAGGGGGCAAACGAGCAAACGGGTCACCTGATGGAAAGCAACTTCCGTCGCCCATGGACACTCGCAGCATCAGAAGAGCTGCAGGTGCGTTGCCGGCCTTTTAAGAGGGAATAGGGTAATAGGGGAGGGTAGGGATGGAAAGGGAAAGGAATAGGGGAGGATAGGAAAGGGAATTGGGCCTCCGGTAAACTCACTCACTCAGCGGAACACAGCGCAAGCGCTGTTTCACGCCGGTTTTCTGTGAGAACGTGGTATTTCTCCGGTCGAGCCGGCCCATTCGTGCCGAAGCATGGCTCTCCCACGTATGTATTTGTATAGCTTACCATGATGCTTGCAACTATTAATCATGTTGGTCACTCGGTCGGTATACTCTTCGGGAATCAAACTGATCATCATATCGTAATCAACATTATCGTTTTCGTCCACCTGAAAATCATCAAGTGTTAGTTTTTGAGGGAAACGAATGTTTAAATCACCATCATTTAAAAGAGTATTCCAGTCTTTTAAACTAGATACATAAGTTTTATACAACCATAAATTTTACACGTATTGATTTTGAACAGATATAACAAAGTAGATGGTATAGTACATTATGTACAATAATAGATAATTCTCAGTTCTCACCAAGTTTCCTTCTTCTAGCAAACAAAACATGTAGCATTTTAGTTTTTCATCTTCTTTAAAGATACCATTCTCGCAGTTTGATATGTCCCCTTGAAAAAGTTATTAATAACTTAACTTTATTAACGTCTGTGACAATGACATAAATTATTTTTAGAATAATAATAATTAATCAGTATAACCTCTGACACTTAGCTAACTAATTCATTATAACTCAAAAGCATCAATTAAGTTGTACATGCAGAACAAAAACAACAATATAACGTAAACATAATATTATCTATATTGTATATTTTATGTACCAGGTACCTACATGTAATATACAAAATATATTTTTTATGATAAAACATAATAAAACGTTAATAATATTAGGCCTGAATGAACTTTTACCAAAAATCTTTAATGCACTAGGTCCTGTACAGTGTGCCACAAATGTCTACAATTTGTCTTTAGTAATCACATTCTATCGATATGGACCTGGTAAATTGCACAAAATTTTGCCAATGTAGTTTCGACTTGAATTACTTTTAAAGCAAAAGTCGTTCCACATTCAATTCCCCCTTTCGCAACGCGCGATAAGGAACTTCGTTCCAATAAAAATTACTACGTTAAAGCACAAATTAATTGGCGTGATAGTTTTTCAAGAAGTACAAAAGTACTCAGGTTGTGGGCTCGCTTCGTTCGCCCTGATTATGATTAACTGATCACTATTCGTCTACTAGCCTATATTTTCCCGTTTGCCCTCTATACAAAAATTGCAGTTATAAATGTCACAAAAAACTTTTCCCATGCATTTTAAATAACATTTTTGTTAAGAGAGAACAAAGCTTGGGGGAAATTGAATTTTCTTTTGCTCTCACCCTCAGAGACGCCGGTTTTTTGGACGCACTCGTTGTGAACATGCTGTATTATTTCCAAGATTTCCTCACTCAGTACCTGAAAATACAATTATTGTTTTATAAACAATTTCCCTTTGGCCGACCGCGAAAGGAAAGAGAATTTTATATCGCGGCTTTTATGCTTTTTGTCGTAACTTTGCTTCCGTAATAATAATTTAAGCAGCATTTTAAATTAGATCAGTCTACTATAATTGCTTTTGCTCAAGAGTTACTTTTTTATCGGTCAATCATAGCGATTGAAAGTAACCCTTGAGTAAAAGCAAAATCATAATAATAGGTTTGAATAGATGCCTAATACACTACATAATAAACAGAATTTGACGACCTCTGTGGCTCAGTGGATGAGCGCATTGGTAGCTCAAGCCGGAGGTCGCGGGTTTGAATCCCGCCGAGGGAACAAAAAAAGTTCCTGGGTCATGGATGTGTATTAAATAATTATGTGTATCATATAATAAAAATCTTAAATATATGTATATTGTATGGTATAAAAGTATTAAATATATTTCCGTTGTGTGGTACCTGTAACACAAGTCCTTCGGGTAGGTACTTACCACGGGATCAGACTGACGTGGTGTAAAGCGTCCATAGATCAATAAAAAGAATAAGGGAAGCTGACACTAGCTAAAAAGGTGGAAATAATAATGGTGTAAAGTGAGAAGCAACCTCATTACCTTCTCAAACCAAAAGTACACATATTTTATTATGCTTTAACCTATAACATTAATTAGTTTCATCCTTTAATTTATAACATGTTTACTTTATTCCATTTTAATCCAGATAAAATGCGATACAACGTTTCCGGTCATGTGCTACTTAAAAAGTCTTTCAGGGATATTCTCTACCTTGTTTAAATAAATATTCTTTGTGAACGCAAAGAAGTCACTCCAATATTAAAAGTGGCATAACATTTTCAAAGAAAATTATTAAGTCGCGTTCCCACCGGGAGCGACCCAATGCACATCAACCTGTTAAGCGTTAAATATTAATTTTGGCACTGACTTGCGGACTCGTTTCCACGGTATACTTTTATTTCGGTGGTTTTATTGATAAAATTATATTTTTACAAGTACCTTTATCTTATTTATTCCTACTTGGATAGTTTCGAGTGGGCCCTAATATGGAAGATTGGGCCCTAATATGGAGTATTTTTTTTATTACTTTATGTTGTTTTGTGCTTTTATTTAAAAAAATAAAATAAATTTCTTTATGTCGTAAGTAAATTTATCTGCTGTGCTCACATTGTACGTACCCAAAACATTTTTTTCTTTATAT
The DNA here is from genome assembly GCF_905147365.1 of Aricia agestis. NCBI lineage: Eukaryota > Metazoa > Arthropoda > Insecta > Lepidoptera > Lycaenidae > Aricia > Aricia agestis. The sequence goes on along the minus strand of NC_056414.1, from coordinate 9,076,673 downwards.
CCAATATATAATATTTAGTCAGTCAGCAAGCAAGCTTAGGGTCAATTCAGACCGCAACATGACGCGTAGGTGCATTTCTGAATTGGTATTGAATTGACAGATTTCAATTGCGTGAGACGTCTTGCAAATCTGTCAAATCCATATAAATTTAGAAAATCTACGCGTCGGGTTCAGTCTGAATTCACCCTAATGAAGCAAACAAACATATTCCTTCTGCATAGTCCAAAAAGTTTTAGAAAATAAAAGGGACCGAAAATATAAATATTATAATAGAACATGGAAACGCGACGAGTCTTCAAAGTATTTTATGTATTCATAAAAGACATTGAGAAATAGTTTTGCCAGAATCCTCATACATCCGTCATCTGTAACTTCCTACTATAATAGGAAGCAAAGAATTTTCTTATTACTTTATTCCACGTATTATTTTAAAGCCACAACTTCGGAATAAGTCCTTTTAAAAATAATATTGGAACTATCTAATTATTGCATTATATTCATTGTTAGGTAAGGACTAAGCATAAACCATTTACTTTATACGACCTATCAAAATCCTGAATAAAGGATTAACTTTATATTTTAAAGTATTGTATATAACAATTTAATTTTATTAACCTTTTGAAGCTGTACCCAACTGCAACCAGCTGGTACCAATAGGTATACACTATACACTATACAGCCTGTATATAACTGTATTATACAGGTGATGATAATACATTCGCGTAGCATATTTTTGGCGAAAACAAACCAATAATCATCATTTTACTGAGTCTCTTCAAATTTTACACGTAACTGAGTCTCTTCAAATTTAATGAAAATTTAATGAGGAAATTAATAATTTATATCTGCTAAATTGCCCCATCTGCTAAATTGGCATCTATTTCTATAAAACCTTTTTTTCAGTAGGAATTGGCCCACCACTGCAACTGTTGTAATCCCTATATGACAAGATAATATTAAAGATAAAACTAAGATTAAGGGGATGTTCACTCAGTAAAAATTGGTAACACATTAATTCATGTACAGATTCAAATACAGAATAAAAAAATATGAAAAATCGTTACTAATTAAATAATTTCTGATTATTGAAAAATGTAATAATCTTATATCTTTAAGCGAGCAATTCTTGTATATTATATAATAATAATTGGAATCTCGGAATCGGCTCCAACGATTTTTATGAAATTTAGTATATAGGGGGTTTCGGAGGCGATAAATCGATCTAGCTAGGAATCATTTTTAGAAAATGTCGTTTAATTCGTGTTTTAGCGAATACCGAGCAAAGCTTGGTCAAATAGCTAGTGAAGTATTTAAGACTCACTGGTTTTTCTTTCTGCCCCAATCCAAGTCCAGCCAGTGCGACCACCGCTAGCGCTAGCAGCGCGGCGGGCATGACTCTACTGACTATACTCTGTCCGCTTCTGTGCACCACTATATACTCTACCAACCTACCATTAGGTAAATGGTTATTACAAGACAACTCTTGTATGTAACAATTAACACGTTGTAACCTTGGAGTTAATTAAAGGGCGATTAAGAGACGATTAGACGAGGATTTTATGGAGTAAGTAGTATATTTACTATAATAGAAGTCACACGGAAACTGTAATCTTATATATAAAATTCTTGTGTCACAATGTTAGTTATCGTACTGCTCTGAAACGGCTTTACTGATTTTTACCTATATGCATATTCAGTTATAGATCTGAGAATCGGCTACTGGCTACTTTTTATATTGATATAAGTGCATCAGTAGAATAAATAATAAATTATTACAACTCTAGACTGACGGCGACCATTGTTTGTACGACGGGATAGCGATGGACGTTGCCATGGTGACATACCTACTTATTTAGTCACTTCAATAAAATAATATGGGCGAAATACTTTATATGGCAAAACAACGTTTGCCGGGACAGCTAGTATAGTATAATATAACCATCTAATATCTTTATGTATGATTTTGGTATGTAGAGTCCGTATCAACTATCATAGTAAATCGAAATAGAAATAAAAACTATTATGAGCATAGTTCTCACGTCTAATCACTGCTCATTCTGTGTGGAGTTTAGTATCTGTTATTATCACGATATAATATATCTCCGTTTTAGAACTCACGTTATGTGATCAAAGTCACCCCTAATGTTTTCGGTTTAGAACTCTCCATTGTATCGGCTGCGTAATTATAAAATTAATGTCAAAATATGCGGCACGCGCTCCCGCCGGCCACAATAAGCCGACGGATATCAGTCTTAATGATTATTAATGGTCGGAATACTTGTAGCATCATGCTGCTGAGCTTACGGTAATGCCAACGCCATACTAAGATACTGTGTGAACGTTTTTTGTTATCTATCAATTACCTACTTTCTCTTCAATTTGTTACGTTTGTAGAACCTGCAATTATTCCGATTTTGCGAGTGTCCATGGGCGACGATAGTTGCTTTTCATCAGGTGGCCCGTGTGCTCGTTTGTCCTCTAATTTTATTTAAAAGACGAGGTTGTAGAGGAAATATGCTCCATATTTAATAGCTTCGTATGTCTTGGAATTATTCCGATTTTGCGAGTGTCCAATGTCCATAGGCGATGATAGTTGCTTTTCATCCAAGGCCCCCGTAAGGGCTACTAGCGCCTGTGTGCAAAAAAAGGATTTTGGCACCCCTTTAGGCAAATTTTTTGGGTCCTTGGTTTTGGCGCCCCTAAAGATGGTGATTTGGCGTTATGCTGCATATTTAATAGTTTCGTTCCTATGTCTTATATGTAGGGCATGCAAACACATAATTTTACTTTAAATGTCTAGTAGAAGTATTCTAAATATACCCGGAGCCAGTATTTTGATATCGTTGCCCGCAGTATCCTAAATATGCTGCATTTTCTCTATATTTACGGTTAATAATATAATACTGTCTATAAGAGTGCTCAATTGCTCACTTATATGATACTAGATGATGCCCACAACCATTGCCAAACCAAAATTCGTTTATGGCGCTGGAACTGTACATTTTTCCGGAATAAAAAGTATCCTATGTCCTGTAGTGTAGTGATGTAGTATGTATGTAGTATCTTGATATATCTTAACCGTATATAAACTGTAACCACTTGATTATTATGTCATAATAAAGCCAACTATTTAACCAGGCACATCTTTCATTTCTCGCCAGTAAGCGATCGGGTTCGCGCTGCATTCCGATCGCCTTATAAGGACTAGAGTATTTTAAACAGTGTCTCTAAGTTGAAACAATGTGTTCGTTAATATTACTGACTATTAATAACCATGATAGACGTTTCTTAGTGTTCGTGAAGACTATTTTTGCGACAAAAAATGGGTAAACAACAGTCGAAAGAAGAGACTGCAATCATCGCACAAAACGCTAGCGGTGGTACCAACACTTCCTGGCTGGAGCAGGTGCATCAACATAACAGCAACATCACCTATATGCTGGGGGTGATATGCTTCGTACTCTACTCTACGGCACTCGCTGTAGTGTACCTTGCGATACGCATTTATCGCAACTGCCAGAGAAACGGGGTGCGAAGGGAAATTCGCGAACATCCAACAGCTGGTTCCGGCGACGTCACGAGGGTTTGCATACCAAGGAGGACCAGCCGGGCGTGAGAATCGCCTAGTGAAGTGTGAAAGTGCATTTCAGTAAATATATAATATAAAGTGTGGTTCACTGTTGTAGCGGTACGGAAATATTGCATATTATATAATGGACTTATTTAGAGGACTTTATATTTTAATTATGATAATTTACTTTTAATTTTACATTTATGGCAGAAAAGTTCGAAGAATATTTTAATTCTTTGTCTAAAATAAAGACATATCTTGTAAAAATAGGCCCACGACGACGTGAAGGCTCTATTTGTTTAAAAAAATATAACGAAGCTAACATAATTTTAGAAAACTTTGATATTGAGTTGTTGAATATAAGAAGTAATTTCCCGGGCCTCAAAGTATCTAAATACCCAGCAAAATCGGTTCAGTGATTTGAGTGTGAAGAGGTAACAGACAGACAGACACACTTTGGCATTTATAATATTAAGTAAGTAGCTCGCAGAGCATCTCAGCTGAGGCATCTACAATACTTTGCCCGATTGATAAAAAACTTTTTAAAATGTTCGTTGTTCATCCACGAAAGCAATTGCTTTATCAAACAGAAGAAACAAATCACAGTTCAAACAAACTGTCCGTGTAAAAGGTTTTCGCTTGTATCCCTTTAAAAATGTGAAACAGGGTAAATTTTTCCATTCAAATCTTTTTAATAATCGCGCTCACACACTTTGCGATGTGCAATCGACATGAAAAATCCATTAAGGCAGTTTGCGTCGGCCGCCGGAGCCGGTGCGCCGCCAGTGACCGTGCTAAGCGGATTTGTTGCAGCCCCGTCGGCATCCGCAGCCATTCTCTATGCAGATGAACACGCGTATGCATCATCGAATGTTTCATGTACTGGCAATATCACGGTCGAATACAACCTGCCCGTTCCGTTATTGTCTTATCAGCTTTTCCTTGAGATACGCGCAGTGGATTGAAAAAAGGTTTGTTTATCTGAATTAGAAGTTAGTCTTTTAGTTACAGGCTTCTTAGCTTAAAGCTTGAATACTTATATAACTGTATCCCAAATATAGAGGAAAATAAAGTAACTAGTAAGTAAAGACTGTCTGTGGCTGTAAATTTTTAATACCTAGGTGCCCATTGCCCAGGTGAAATTCTTTACAAACTCTAGTCGCTTCAAATTCTTGTCTCAAAAAGCCCACGCCGAAACGAACTAAAAAGCTAAACACTAAACACGTCTAGGACACACGGCGAGGCTTAATTAAAAGGCGCATCAATTTGAAAAGAAATAATTTGAAGATAGTCAAGAGCGAGCGGAACGAGGACGAAAGACGTCATTACTGCAATCAAAGCACGAGCCGCAGCATCAACCCCCGCTAACGACGAGGGCTCTCGATAAAAATTAAAAACACGTGCAGGCCCAGTCTGAGGAAAGTTTTAATGAGACTACGGATTGCGCCCTACATATTATATCTAGCGTATTACATCCCACATTTCGGTTCTGTATTTTTAATATTATATTTGCGGTGTGGCTTGTGTGGAGTAAAGTTGAATTAAGATATTAGATACCTAATATTACGAATTCAAGACGTGCGTGGAAGAATTAAGAAGAAGGTAGGTAACATGAAAAAACTTTCCATTTTTTTGCTTAAATGGAGGCTTTAGGGGCGAAAAAATTATTTGAAATAGAAAAACAGCTGTGGATTATACCTAATATGTGAATCCACATATATTAGCTAGGTTATAAAGTAGATAAGTAGGTAAGTTACAAGTTTTATGAAAATAAAAAGGGAAAAAATGAGTTATTGTCCGTATGTTGCGAAATGTTACTTGTTCGATTCTTCCTCTCACGTCTTCATTATTATGATAGTTTGCCTAGGTGCTTAAATTAAAGATAAAATTAAATCTACACATTTTTATAAGGTAAATCGTTACTCCGTAATTATCTGTTGCATTAGGCAAATAATAATATAATATTATGCATATTTAAGTATATAAATATATTACATATTAAGTTTGAATTTAGATTTTCATCCCGTGAACATTTCGCCTAGTGCTCATGCTATCTCGCTATGTTTGTCTGCAATATAAAAAATCATTTTTAATTTTAAATCCTTTTGCTGTTTAATTGCATTATAATGTTCCTTCTAAATTCTAAACATTCGTTACCATCAAAATTCGCATTAACTTTTTAATTAGATGATTCACAAAAATCCTAATCTAACCGCGAAAGATTAATGAAACAAAAGGGTTCTCGAAACTTAAATGTTACCGAAAAGGTCCTTTGTTGGGGCTTCGTCGGCTGCAGTTCGCTAAAAATGGGAATAAATTGTGGGGATCTTTGCAAAACAATAGTTGGAAATGGTCTACGCGAGAAAAAGCCGGATGCAAATGCCATTCATATTAATTAGCAAAGCGAGACGGGGCTTTTACGAAATTAGACCGTGATTCCAGTGAAGATTTATTGTTGTGTTTGAAATGTTTTCGGAGCAAAGGTAGCCATTTAGACGCTGAACGTTGTCAGATGGACTTTTAAATTGAATTGTTCGCTCGCTTATATTATTTTTACTTAGCTACTTAGGTAGATTTTAGATACCTACGTACCTACCTACTTAGATTTTAAGGGTTCCGTAGTGGTTATTAGCAGGTAAGTATAACTTATTTCTTTTGTGTAGGTTTAGTATTATCAATTATGTGTTCTAATTTGTCCAAAAAAATCTGATTTGCCCTGCCCCAGAACCTGGGTAAGGTTCTGGGGCAGGGCAAATCAGATTTTTTTTTGTAAAAATATTGTATTGCAAACAAATGGCAAAAATTCGTTTTCTTAATTTTTATAGATAAAAGTACTAGATAATATACTTAGTAGGGACGTCAACAGTTACATCGTCGTCGTCGTCTCCCCCACGGTACGCCCATGCCTGACCTAGAAGCTACAAAACAATATTTTAAATTCTAATTTCGAGATCGTTAAAAACCATGGAAATAAAGCATACAAGTATCTAAGTCATTCCTTTATTAAATATATTTATCTACACAATTTATGATTCAGAATGTTAATAAAAACACTAACGGACTTGTAACTCACTCATAAGTGGACACAACACAATTAGGTAATGGAAATTTTTCACTCTTAATATTAATATTATTATTTACGCCTTAAGTACGCCCATGTATATTAGATATTACTATAAAATATAAATAAAAAAATAAAAATACAGTTTTTATAAATAATCGTACGTAGTTAATGGTTATTGATCACAATAATTAAGTAGGTATATTTTACAAAAGTCGAACAAGACTTAAATCAAAAGGAAAGTTTACAATTTTTTCGTATACTATTTTAAAAAGTGACGTGTTTTTCGATTTTTATCGTTTGGAAAATTTTGCTGGACTGCTAGTATCTTACATTGCAAAGTTACCTTTAATAGTGGTTGTAACGGCAGCTATTATTTTATATTACATAATATACAGTTTTTGTAATACTAATCCTACTAATAAAATAAAAAAAAAACACAATATCAAGCGGGACTCTTCCCTTACGATTACATTACAATAGTATTTTCTTTCACAAAGAGAAATTTAAGACAGAACCCTGATCAAAAAATCGAAGGATCTAAGTTACGCACTTAATAAACAAAATATAATAAAAAAATATAATCCATAAAACACCATGTAAGTACCTAATGTTTTAAATAAGTAATTATAATTTAATAATATCATATTATTTAACACTAAGGGCCTGTTTCACCATTCCTTGATAAAGTGCCGGATAGGCTATCCACAACTTTTTTGACAGATTCTCCATACACTATCTGTCAAGTTAAGTGGCCCTAAATGTATGTTAAGTATTTTACAATAAAAAAAATTAAGTAGGATTTGCATCTTATCTTCTGTATAAGTGAATATATTTCTAAATTATTAAACGATATATTATAATATTACTATGCACTGCACTTATTCAAACTCAAGGTGAAATTAATTAGAGGGCTACCGACCCAAAAAGAAAATTTAGGTTTTATCAATGCCTTTTTTATATTAAAAAATATTAAAGAAAGGACATCAAACTTCGAAGATCCAAGCAAAAATGTGTCTAACACAAGGTTTTTTTAAAAAAGAAACTATCGAGCATTTTTTCAGTACTTAATCGTGTTTTCGTCTGACATGAACTGAAGTTACTTTAGAGATTAAATGCTCAATTTAATCTCTAAAGTAACTTCAGTTCATGACTAACTGAAGTTACATGTGTAAAAATATCAGTTTTCTAGACCTTACAGATTTTGAGATGTAGGTTTAAGTACCTATGTAGTCAAGTAAGGTTCAGGTGCATTCTTAAAAATAGCACTATGTTTTACATATTATTGTTAATTTTCTTTATATTCTATAATTGTTTTTTTTTTATTATTTGATGGTAAATAATATTTTTAAAATATTTAATTTCAATAAAAATAAGTTCAGAAATAAATGTATAATACACCTCACAAAATGCTTCACATAATACTTTAGTAAAAAAGGAAGTACATTATAAATTATTATTTATAATGGAATTATTTTAATTAATTTTTTAGGTTGTGGCAAAATTTAAGTCACCACTTTTGGAAACTTGAAATACATGTTACACTTACAAGTACACAGTCTACCTACTTTTTTGCCTAGATATTTTTCACGATCCAGGGTTTAATAGTATACTAAAATGTATAAGCACCTACAGGTTAGAATGACTTTAGCATTAATAAATATCAAAAAAGTTGAGCCTTGGAATGTTTTCAAATCAAAAAAATATGATGCAGTAGAAAATGTTAAGCACACCACTGAGATCATAATAATATAATGATTAATGACAATCAGAAGCTAGTAGAATTCATTTTTGGTTAAAAATTGCATCACATAGGTAATTCATTATGAATTTTTCATAGTTTTAAATTTATCAATAATTATTATAATGACAAATGTATATTACTACAATGAAATCAAAATCAAATAATATAATACATAATTAATAAATAATTAAGCTATGCTACAAAAAAAATGGTTTAATTTAAAATGATCATTTGAAGCCTCATAGTTAACTAAGTTGATTTAAATATTTATACAAAAAGCATCAGAGTTTAGATATGAACTCCTGTTTGCGAGTTAATAAATATAGAATGGTCAAGCCAAAATATATGTTTTGGTATTGTATTGGTACTTATTATATTTCTAGGTACCTCATCAACATGAGGTGCCTAAAATTTTTAATTTAATACTTCTTGTTTGCCAAAGGACAAGAGTTTTATGCTCTTACAAAATGCATCTTAGGTACCCCATCCTACTTCATACTACCTATAAACTTAATATTATTTAGGAACACAATGTTTTACATATTACAAAGTTCTTACATTATTAAAAGTGTCGTAATTCTACAATCACCATTAATAAAGAATGGGTTGTAATTTAAAAATACTACTCAGATTTATCTCAATACGGAGAGCAGACCTAAGTCAACTTGAGCAAATGTTATGTACTGTTACATTGTAAGTACGACTAATTTTCTTGTAGTAAGTGTTTTGTAAAAATATTTTTCTTACTTTCCAATGGTCACAAGCATGGCGGAGGAAGCGGCATATCAATCATTTTACAAATCTCAAGAAGGAAATTCTTCAAGATTGCTCTCTGGTTGTCTTTAGAACCATTTAATGTGATTGTAGGTATAAACTTTGGGTTGATAATGCTAGTGTCGTCTCCATGTTTCTTCAGTAAAGCAGATCCCAGTCTGTGAGTTGCACAAATCTTGATTGGCTCTGGATCCAAGTTATATTGTTTTGCACACTAAAAATTAAAATGTATTATTATTGTAATATCATAGAAATACTTGTATTGTGCATGTTTTGGTTATCTAATTCAAAATGATACTGAAGTAGAAAAAAAAATTTTTGCATTTTTCATGTAGCATTGATTATAATAACTTTTTTTATTGATTTGCAAATGTACATTCAAATTATACTAATGTGTTTCAAATACAAAAGAACATTATATTTACCCTATAAAGAGCACTGTCAGCATCCATATTATCAATAATCATACACTCCGTAACTTCAACAGACAGCGTGCTATTTTTCAAAATATCTATAGCGCATGCATGAACCTTATTTGCATAGCACTCTTCTTCTCCGTGTTGGCAAATAAAGTAATACTCTCCATTTTCTTCCTTTGTCTGAAATAAATCAAATTAGGATCATTAATGTTTGGATTTGAAACAATAGCAAGGTTAATTGGATCTATATTTAAATCAAGTACTAGTTTGCAAATAAAATCTTTGAATCTTTGAACTTACACTAGCTTTTCCATAGGGAACTAAAGTAATATGAACAAAGTCAGATAACTTTTTAGAAACTGGTCCTAAATGTTTCACAAAAAAGTGTTTTGAGTCCGGGCATAATGCTTCATAGTAGATCCGAGCCTTCACTTTATCCTTAATATGCTTATTAAACTTATCATCCTCGAGTTCAATGATATTACTCTGTAAAGGAACAAAACAAAATTAGCAAAAATTTTCTCAGTATATTATACTAATATTCATATAACTTTACAAGCATTACCTCGGTCAGTTGGATGCTAGGTTTGTCGCGAGTCAACATGTATATTTGCCACGCTATTAGACCTAGCATTATGATTACAACCATCCTGTATCGGTTACAGGAGTAAAAAGGCATTTTGCTGATAATCACCACTCACAACAATGTTTAAGTATGTTTCAATGGTCAATAGATGAACATATGTTATGAAATTAAGAGTAATAACGTACTCATTCTCTTTCTTATCAAAGATAACCGGTAAAGGTATCGAGTAAGATAATGTCTGTTTTAAAGTTACCAACTTTAACAGACTGTGAAGTTATGAGAGTAACAATGGCAAATCACTAAAACGTCTAAAAACTCATCTAAATTGATTTACACTACACATTAATACATAATTATTTCAGATTTTTGCTATTTTAACAAAATTTTAATAGGATGAAAACATTGAAAACAGAAGTTTAGCGTTCATTCAATTGATTATTGATGTGTCATTGTCAAGTGTCAACGTCACAATTTTGACAGTAGACCAGTCTACTGTCAAAATTTATTTTTTTCTTTAGGATCTTGGCTATAGCTTTATAGAGTAAAAAGCTTTTGAAAAAAGCAAAATATGAGAACCTGTAAAAATAGGCTCAATTTATATAATAGCTATATACGTGCTGCGATAGTAGGGAGTGCGCCCAAAAAATATAGTACAGTCAGATAATACTCTTTGGGCCACCCATGCTGAGCTTTGCTTGCACTAAATAGGCACTTATAAAATTCTAATCATACCGAGCATGTACCGAGCACTCATGCAAGGAAGTATGTAAATATTTTCCAAATGTTTTCTCCTACAATAATAATAATATATTATGTTGGTGTCAACTAGGCTAGGCCTCACTCCTCAGGCACTTTGTAAGTAACATCTATTTTTAGTACATATTTTATCCCTAACATCTACAGTCTGTCAAGAAAGTGAAGAAATTAAAAAGTTGCAACATCGTAGTGTCATCCCTTTCAAATCAATCTAAGAAAAAAGGGATGACTCTACGATGTTGCCACTTTTTAAATTCTTCACTTTCTTGACAGACTGTATGTTAGGAATAAAATATGTACTTTAAATAGATGTTACTTACAAAGTGCCTGAGGAGTGAGGCCTAGCCTAGTTGACACCAAACCTTTCAAATCAATCTAAGAAAAAAGGGATGACACTATGATGTTGCCACTTTTTAATTTCTTCACTTTCTTGACAGACTGTAGTCATGATGAGGTTAAACACTTTGTCTAAATGTTATCTAAATTCAAAGGTATTTTTTATATATGGGTAAGGCCGCCAAAATTGACAATTTATTTGTGTGATGTTTTTGTCGATTTTTTCTGCAGTATCTTATAGTTGCAATTTCCATTAAATTGTAGAGAATATCTGAATAATAAGTAACCATCGAAGAATTAGATGATAGTCCCTTGCTCTAATATTAATATTTTTGCGAAAACTTTTAAATTTACTTGTTTTATCGGTAGTTTAAAATAAAATATAAATCGAAAAGCTTACAGATTTATTAACTCTTTAATATATATTTCCAGTCTCATCTTCACTCTGTTAGTTGCAACAAATTGAATTTTTCCACATCGTAAAATCCGGCTTTGACTTGTCTGCCTCCAAAGAATCTACCATTCAAGTCTACAACAGCTTTAATGGCACTTTCAATTCGTTTAAATTCCACAAATATTCTGACGGCTTCATCTGCTGCTGCATTTGGCAATTCAAATATTACTACTTTGATAACATCACCATATTTGGTATTGCATTCGTCTTTCACTTCTGGCTCTAGTTCCTCGTCTACATCACCTGGGCCAACCATATTCTAAAATAAAAAGAAACAATAGATGTGTTATAAAGAAGAGATCTTGTTTGTAATATTGTAAAAAAAGTTCTGAGACCATAATACAGCATTATTACAAATTACAATATTAAATAATTACCCTCAGTAGCACTACTTTGCTGGGTGTTTTCATTATCTCTGTTATTGAAGGCTCCTGTTTAGATTGCTGTGATGGTGAATCTGTAATGAAAACAAGATTATCAGACAAGGACAGAAATATTTATGTAATCAGAATACACAGTGGGGTTTGTTTGATTAGTGGAGTCAGACATTTTAAAATAACAGTACATTAGATTTTTTTATTTTATCTATTGTCATTATTTCCATATAATAACATTATCACTAGAATGCTTTTACTATAATTATTATTTTATTATATACAGTTATAAATTTAGTTAATGATGCATAGCAAATACCTGGCCCTGATGTTGCTGTCGGGAATCCTGGAGGTGGCATAACGGAGCTGTCTTTTTCATGAATAATTCTCCCACCCCTTTTTGATGTTTTCTCAACTTGTAAAGCAACTGACATGCCCTGTTCCTTCTTTCCTAAGCCTTGACCTTCCTGTGGAGGCAAATATGTATTAACTTGTTAATTCTTCTTTTATTTTATGTAGGGATTGACAAATCTACAATTAAAATTACAATATTTTACCTTAAAACCATATTTGGCCATAATTTTTGCTGCAACAGAACTAGCACCGTAACCGCCGATTGAAAATCCTGCGGAAGGTGTAGGTACGGGGAGAGCTACAGGTGGAGGTGATGGTGTTTCAACTGTCAGGGACGGGGGTGGTGCTATGGCGACACCGGCTGCTCGCTTTGTGATTTCTTCAGCCTCTTCTTCTTCTTGTTTCTAAAGAATAATAACAACATTTAAATAGGCCTCTCAAAATAAAAATAAAAAACTCTAATATCAGAACAGTTTTGAGTTTGTTCAACAAATTTTTAAGATACTATTAAACTAGTTATTACCATAGGAATCATGGTTTTCTCTGGAACAGCATCATCATCACCAAATCTGCTTTTTCTCTTTCTTTCTGATCTCTCTCCTCTTTCACTACCATCAAGGTTGAGACGTTTAGCCTGCATTTCTGAAAATTTTACACAATAGTCATTAGGTAAATTCTGGCATATTATTCATTTCAAATATCAATTTTAGTTTAACTATGTATGTAATGTTAATAAGTATAAAATAATTTGCAATGTTTACCTTTTGCAACCTTTTCATAATCATTGGGCCACATAGGATCATATTCATTTGGAATATTCCAGTCAATATCATTAGGATCTGTTATCTTTGGCTGAACGTTAATAATATTTGCTTCTTCTTCATCTTTTGGTTTACTCTTTAAATCTATTACTGGAGTTAAAACCTGTGATGTAAATACAGATTGACAATACATAGTAAATTAACACGACAAAAAAGTAAAGAAATATTGGCTATGTATACATACAAGTGTAAGGTCTAAAAAGTATAATATATATTTACCTGAGCAGACCTACGCGATGCCTCTCTTTTAGGTTGGGTAACAGCAGCCTTTTTAAGTTGCAATTGCGATTGTAAAAGTTTGATTCCTGATGACCATCCGGCAACCTTTTCAGTCGTGCGTGCTTTGATTGTGTCAACATCATCATATAAGGACATTTTTTATATTAATTAAGATACAAGTGTACCATTAATTATGTTTAGGTATGCTAAACACTTGAGAATTAAGACCGCTTTTGTCTTTCTGTGTAGACATTAATATAATTATTCTATCTGGAATAAGCTTTATCTTAATTTAAGCATAAATTCATAACGTTGCTTATAAATTTAAGATATTTTTTGTTGAAAATTAGCTGAAAATTGGAATTAGAATTTAGAGAAATTGCTACTTCTTCTCAAAACTTAAATTTAATGTCAAATGTCAACATGACAAAAGATTAATAGCTTCTTTGTCTTCTTTTTTAAACACCTTTCCTTCAGCAGTAGCCAGTAGCCACCTAATGCTGTACATCATACATGTACTAGGCTGAAGGCTCTAGAGCTAGACTCTAGAGCTACGGGGCTAAATGGTCACATTTAGCAATTCCTCTCAAACAATTCAGCAAATGAATTGTCAAAACTGTCAAAATGACAAATGTCAAATCAGTACAAAAATACAGAAATGAATTGCAAGCAGAGTTGCATTTTGCGATTTTTTTTTTAATGAAATAAGGGGGCAAACGAGCAAACGGGTCACCTGATGGAAAGCAATTTCCGTCACCCATGGACACTCGCAGCATCAGAAGAGCTGCATGTGCGTTGCCGGCCTTTTAAGAGAGAATAGGGTAATATGGGAGGGTAGGGAAGGGAAGGGAATAGGGGAGGGTAGGAAAGGGAACAGGGTAGGGGATTGGGCCTCCGGTAAACTCACTCACTCGGCGAAACACAGCGCAAGCGCTGTTTCACGCCGGTTTTCTGTGAGAACGTGATATTTATAAAAATGAATCATATTATGATTCATATCATGATTCTTCTAAGCGACCATTTTAGCCCCGCAGCTATCCCCAACCCGCGGCCCGCGGGCCGCATGGACTTTATCTGTGGCCCACGTGATATTAACCATATTTTTGAAATTCACAACCTCCGGCAAAATAATGTAAGGTCGTCGTGAAAGATGTGAAATTTTTTACACTTTTATAAATCGTTAATTTTGAAGAACGTTATTTTTTAACCCTAAAGTTTTTGTTGCGGCCCGTGACACCAAGAACAAGACATGTTTGTGGCCCGTATGAAAAAAAGGTTGGGGACCACGGCTCTAGAGCATAGATAAAGTATTATAATATAGATGTAGGCTTAGCCCGTCATCGCGTGGCCATTTTGTGCTTATTTTCATACAAGTAGTGTGCATTTATTTTCTTGAATATTTCTATTTGTCGATTATTTTGAAGCACATTATGATACAGGAAAGAAAGTTAATTAGTTCATGATATCGATTAACGGCCATTCCCAATATTTGATCTATCTCTGGTTTTGCCCTACTAGAGATAGGAATAGCTCACATTAGACATTAGAGACAATATCACGGAGCTCATACAAAGAGGAGCTGGCCTAAGCAACTGTGCACTGAGATTTTCAACTAGGTCCTGACGTCATCATTGTGGGCGGGGCTTAAGTCAGTACACTTTCAGTGTTTGTCAGGTGCACACGTAACGAGACTCCCAATAAATTGGTGTTTTCTGCGTATTTAACAAGGAAAGGATGAAGTATTGTGTTTTACAATGTCGGAAACACTCAGACAGACGCTCTGATAATATAAATACCATCACATTTCATTTGGAAATAATTTTAAATATAAAAGTTCTAGAAAATTTCAGCTTTCAGCGTTAATTATACTACTTGACACTAGGTGGCCAAACCTTTGAAAGATAATACAGACGTAAATGCGTATAATTTTGCATAAGTTTATTACAATAATTATACTTGAATACTGAAAACCGTTATACACTTAGTCTTAAACACATTTAATAGCTAAAACCGTGATTATATAGCTTTTCTTATAATATCTATACTAATCTATACTAATATTATAAATGCGAAAGTATCTCTGTCTGTCTGTCTGTCTGTCTCGCTTTCACGCCAAAACTACTGAACCGATTGCAATGAAATTTTGTACACAGTTATTCTAGAGTCTGAGGAAGGACATAGGCTACATTTTGATGTGGGAAAATATCTTATTTCCATGAAAATATCGATGAAAATGAATTCGCATTGCGCGTGGCCAGCGCTCATCCCGGGGGTCCTGGGTTCGAGTCCCGCAGGCGGAACAAAAAGTTTTCAATGTTCCTGGGTCTTGGAGGTGTATTAAAATAAAATTTCAAAAATCTTAATTTTATGTATAATATTATAAAAAAATCCAGAAATATATCGATACAATGAACATTTTAGTTCTAATACGATTCAACAGATGGCGTTTTATTTTTTACTTTATTGTAACATAGAACTAATCATACTTATTAGTTAGTATGTTTTTGTTTATAGTTTTTAATACGTTAGAATATTATGTTTAATAATATTATCACTTGGTATAATAATAATCAATCTATCTTATCTTATAGAACTCCTACTGCATTTCTAATATATGTGACAAGTTGACAACAGAAGGCGCTCTAAAATAAAGGAGTTCGAATGTACCGTGTTGGCCTATATTCCATCCAGAAAATAATATATCAATGCAATCAACATTTTAATTCTAATATATGAAAACAGATGGCGTTTTATTTTTTACTTTATTATTGTAACAGAACTAATCATACCTACTTTACTATATAATATTGTTTTTATTCATAACTAGCTGTTGCCCGCGACATCGTCTGCGTGGACTTTAGTTTATAGCGCGCGGTGTCAACAAAATTTGTGTCAAATTTAAAAACTTTTTAAAACCCTGGTAAGTGGTACCCCTCTTAGGGCCGCGCTACACCGGAATGGCAGCGCTAAAAGTGCTCGCCTCGCATGGCAGCGCCATTCCGGTGTAGCGCGGCCCTTAATTAATCAAAATACCCAAAAACAGCTGTGCAGTGTGCACATAATCTATACTAATATTATAAATGCGAAAGTATCTCTGTCTGTCTGTCAGTCTCGCTTTCACGCCAAACGCCAAAAGTATCTCTGTCTGTCTGTCTGTCTGTCAGTCTCGCTTTCACGCCAAACGCCAAAACTTCCGAACCGATTGTAACGAAATTTTGTATACAGATAGTCTAAAGCCTGAGAAAGGACATAGGCTACTTTTTTACTGGAAAAAAGGGTTGTAAGGGGGTGAAAATGCGTAAATTTGTTCAAATTAAGTTAGTTCCAACAATTCATAATAGATGGCGCCGTGCGTCTTCTACATCGCGCTGACGCTTGCTCAAAAGTCTTTCTATAAGACGTGGTATCATCTTACATTTAAGTTTCGATTTTTTTCGATTGTTATATCTACTCGTATTCTACGGTATTAAATAACTCAGTACTTTATCTGTGCAGTGACGTAACCTTAAATCTATCAATGATAAATAGTTTATGGGTAAAGTTGTGTAATTGGAGGGCTAAATAAGCTTTAAAATTTGGCATAAAATATAAAGTTTAATATAAAAAAATGAAATACTTATTGTGTGCACACTGCACAGCTGTATTGATTTAAGGGGTACCAGGGTTTTTTTATAAAAGCTTTTGACACCAATTTTGTTGACATCGCGCGCTATAATATATACGTGGGAGAGCCATGCTTCGGCACGAATGGGCCGGCTCGACCGGAGAAATACCACGTTCTCACAGAAAACCGGCGTGAAACAGCGCTTGCGCTGTGTTTCGCCGAGTGAGTGAGTTTACCGGAGGCCCAATCCCCTATTCCCTACCCTACCCTATTCCCTTCCCTCCCCATCCCTACCCTTCCCTATTCCCTCTTAAAAGGCCGGCAACGCACCTGCAGCTCTTCTGATGCTGCGAGTGTCCATGGGCGACGGAAGTTGCTTTCCATCAGGTGACCCGTTTGCTCGTTTGCCCCCTTATCTCATAAAAAAAAAATATATATATAAACTGAAGTCCACGCGGACGAAGTCGCGGGCAACAGCTAGTTACTTATAAACCGCCATCTGTCGTCACCTATGATAACTATTTGAAACGTAAAAAATATCCAGGGCCTTAGTACGTCCCATAATATTCAAGACAAAATGACATCTAGTGTAAGATAGTTGAACTACGTAGTAACATCAACATCGACCTAAGCTAGTAGTTTGGCTTTTAGCCGATAGATGAAATATTGAGAAGTGGGCGGAGCTTGAGACCCCCTCACCCCGCAAATTGTCACGCGTCGTTTCATAAGGAAACTTGATTGCAACATCTCCTCTTAGTATTAGCTCCGTGGACAATATATATTTTATGCCAATTCAATGTTAGCTGCGATCAGTTGTATGTCAAACCAGAGATAGATTGAATATTGGGAACGGCCGTAACTATAGTTCAAGTGATGAGAATCCGTAAGCACACGTAAAAAGCTATGCAATTTTTATAGCTAAATTATTAATTGATGTGTCATTTTTAGCACTAATGCCTTATATAGCACGAATAAGGGATTAATAAACTTATAAATTATCTTTTTAGATTACAAAAATACCTATTGAAAAGCCCAAAAAACGTTGTTCAAAACTTACGTATTTAATGTTAAATCCACGTGTTTGAGGCATTCTTTGACCATTCTTATGGTTTATTATTTAGCGGAACCACAAAACTCAACAATATCTAGCATTAAATGTTGACTAAAAATCTTTATTAACACTTTTATTACATGAATTATGCAGACCGACTCCTTTGTTATGTCCTAGTAAGTAGGGCATAACATTACACGCTTTTGACGCTTATACACCGATATAAGCCCCAATTTCACCAACGACCGTTAAAGTTAACGCTCGAAATAGTATCACGTTACCACTTTCGTTTTTCTTATGAATGAAAGAGAAGACATGATATTTTAACAAGCTGTTAACACTAACGGACGTTGGTGAAATTGGGGCTAAGGCTCTCTCCAGTCTATAGTACCTCAATGCTCTAGAGTCTAGATTAGAAGTCTAGAGTGTAGAAGAAAGGAGATTTACTTTCTGGTTGACCTTCCGTGAAGTATGATTTATGAGCCTACATATAGGTAGGGATGTAGTGTGTGTCCAATAAAGACATACATATTTGTCTCGTGTGTATGTATACAATGGTACAGACCTCAGAATCACGAGAGCCGCAGCCCGCAGGTGAGCGTACGGTCGTTGTGTATGTTGTGTCATGTGTGCGTGCATTGCCGAGCCAGTGTCAACCGCGGAAATAGCTGTGCCTACAACTGCAACACTGGTACAGTTTTGGGTAGAGTGCATAACTGGTTCCTACATCAGTGGCAGGCATAGACATAATATATACTGTCGTAAAGACCACCTGACAACTCGAAAATGCGTGACCATTTTTGATCTGTCAATGTGTGCGTGTGCTAGTGATGTATATTTTACTATCGATAGTATAGTATTTTGCTATCGATAGTTTAGTCCGTTCGAGTTATTTTACCTGAGTATCTATAAGAAATAAATAATATGCAACTTTGATAGATTTGTATTTCAAATTAGGTATCATAAATTTAATTGGCAAAAAAAGGTGACGATTGAAAAGTAGATACACATTTTCTTTTGGAATGATTTTTCAATCGTCGGATATGTTATGACATGAGGTTCTTATAGGGGTAAATAATTTACACTTAACACATTATAAAGTTACTTATTTATTACTTAGGTAAAATCTATCTGGTAAATCAGTCCTTACATTGAAAGTAAACGTTGAAAGTAAACAACACACATAGTATATTATATTTTATTCATAAATTAAATACATTTTATAAAATATCATAATATTTTATTACAATTATTTTGAACCGACTTCCAAACAGGATTTGGAGATCATTGAAATGATAGGCAGATATTTCTATAAATGAAACTACCAGATCTTCAAAGCTCACTGAAATATAATATTTAAAAAATGCGTGTTCACAAAATCAACATCTAGCTTGTCGCTAGCCATAATAATTTTTTAACAATTTGTCAACCAACTGTCTTCTGTACATTTTTTCCCTCTCCAGCCTTAAAATATAATATAAGCAATAGTGTCATAGACTACAAACTAAAATTATCAGATTTAAATAACGATCATTAATATTAATTAAAATTAAGCTCGCAGGTGCGACAGAGACGCCACACCACCCCCCCACGGAGAAAGCAAACCCCGGGGGCAAACTAATCAAACAATCTGAACCTCACTCGTCTGCCAGACCTTGTTGTGTAAGGTTCTTTGGGCAGATCAGTAGAAGGTGAAGGCTGAGGAGATGAAGTATCTGTGGACGAAGGAATGACAGGGTCAGGAAAAGGTAGATTTGGAGCTACAGAGGAGGGAGCATCATCCTGAACTATGTACGCTGGTTTTATTCGGTCGACACTAACATTGACTGATTTTCCCTTGATAGAGACCGTAAAGGTCTTACCGTCGGCAGATCTATCCAGAATTTTAAATGGTCCGCTATACGGTGGCTGAAGGGGTCGACGAACAGCATCATCTCTTAAGTAGATATGCGAGGCTGAAGCTAGATCCTTGAAAATAAAATTGGATTTATTCCCATGACGAGAAACAGGTGTCGGTCGAATTGAAGACATATGCTGGCAAAGGCGCGTCACGAAATCAGCAGGATCTCTAGAGGCAACAGCATGAAGAGGGGGAACTACTAATTCGCCCGGAAGACGCAAAGTTTCGCCATAAAGCATCTCCGCAGCAGATGATCCAATGTCCTCCTTAAAAGCAGAACGGATGCCCAACAGTGCCAGGGGCAGGGCAGTAACCCAGTCGCCACCGTGACACATGATGGAAGCCTTTAACTGTCGATGAAATCTCTCGATCATTCCATTCGCCTGTGGATGATAAGCGGTGGTTCTGATGCGCTTAGTGGCAAAACTCTGCATCAACCTACGAAACAAGTCCGACTCAAATTGAGTACCTTGGTCAGTCGTAATGGTCGATGGTACACCGAAACGCGAGACCCACTCACGAACAAAAGTTTCCGCTACTTCCTCAGCTGTTATACCTTGCATTGGCCAGACTTCGGGCCATCTAGATACCCGATCAATGGCAGTTAGGCAATAACGAAAACCTTTGCAAGGAGGAAGTGGACCGACAATGTCGATATTCACATGCATAAATCGACCAGTCGGAGTGTCGAATTGACCAAGTGGAGACGAATTGTGTCTCGACACTTTACTGCGTTGACACGCATCGCATGTACGAGCCCACTGCCGGCAATCTTTGTTAAGAGACGGCCAGACATAGCGATCAGCTATGAGGCGAGCCGAACACTTAATGCCAGGGTGGCTCAAATTGTGCATTTTATTAAATACTAAGCGACGTAGATCCAAGGGAACATAAGGACGAGGCTTGCCAGTCGAGAAATCACAGAATAAAGAGAAGTCAGTGCCTGGTACGCTTACTTTTGTAAGCTTTAAACTGGAATTTTTCAGAAGTTGGAACAACTCTTTGTCTGTCTCCTGTGACTTGGCAAGTGCCTCATATTCCTGTTCCAGGGATATTGCGTCGATACGTGACATAGCGTCTGCAACGATGTTGTCCTCCCCACGAATGTATCTGATATCAGTCGTGAATTGACTGATAAATGACAACTGGTTCAACTGTGGTGGAGGGAGCTTTTCGCGACGTTGTACGAAAGCGTACAGCAATGGCTTGTGGTCCGTGAAAACAGTCACGTGTTGAACCTCAACGATGTGCCGAAAGTGCTGTACACTTTCGTACACAGCCAAAAGTTCGCGATAGTACGCTGGCCACTCACACTGACGAGGGGTCAGTTTTTTACTAAAAAATGCCAGCGGTAACCATTGCCCATCGATATGTTGCTGTAAGCAAGCGCCGATATGCACACTGGACGCGTCGGTAAATAAACCGAGAGGTGCATTGGCGACGGGATGGTGGAGCATTGTTGCAGCCGAGAGGGTCTTCTTACACTCCTCGAAATTTTTAAGAAGTTCTGGTGACCAAGGAAATGGCTTCGAGCCTTTACTTTTGGTAGCAACCAGGGCGTTAATGAGAGGCGCCTGAAACTTAGCAGCTTGGGGAATAAAACGCCTATAAAAGTTAAGCATGCCTAGGAAACGGCGCATCCCCTGGACATTCTCAGGGGGCTTAAAATCCAAAAGTGCTTGGACACGTTCCTGTGGAGGACGAGTGCCATCGGCACTGATGTGATATCCTAGGAACTTTACCTCGCTGACACCCAGGATGCACTTGGAGGGGTTTAACACGACACCATACTCCTGGAGACGCAAAAATAGAGTGCGCAAGTGCTCTTTGTGAGTACCCTCGTCTGGTGAAAAGATCAGAATGTCATCCACATAAGGGAAGCAGAAATCAAGACCCCGAGTGACCTCATCGATAAAACGCTGGAAAGTTTGACCAGCGTTGCGCAAACCGAAGGTCATAAAAGGAAATTCGAAGAGGCCAAACGGAGTCGTGATGGCTGTCTCCGAAATATGGTCCTTGAAAACCGGGATCTGATGGTATGCTTTCACCAGGTCGAGGGTACTGAACACCTTGGCTCCAGCGAGGTTGTGAGTAAAGTCATTAATGTGCCTCACGGGGTACTTATCGGGAATGGTCCTAGCGTTCAGGGCACGGTAGTCGCCACAAGGACGCCAGGAATTGTCCTTTTTTACGGTCATATGCAAGGGAGACGACCAGGCGCTCTTGGAAGGTCTGGCAATGCCACTACGTACCATGTCCTCGAATTCTTTTTTAGCAGAAATCAATTTCTGAGGCGCTAAACGACGAGGGCGGCAAGAGACTGGGGGACCATCAGTAGTCTGTATGTGATGCACAGTATTGTGCTTAATGACTCTGGGCAAACCAGGCGGTCGGGTGATATCCGGAAATTCAGCGAGTACAGACACAAAGTTGGAATTACCGGCGACGATGGCTTTGACGCTGGGCTGCTCGACGGATGCGCAGGATGCAGGGCAAGATAAACCGGTGATACCATCTATCAATGTCTTATTGCGACAATCAGGTAACAGGCGGTAATGTGCTAGAAAGTCCGCACCTATTATCGCCCGCTGTACGTCAGCAACGACAAATAGCCACTCAAAGTCCCGACGTAAACCTAAATTGAGCCGGAGGTTGACTGTACCAAAAGTTTTGACATTACTTCCGTTTGCAGCTGTTAACACGTAGTCAGGCGATTCTGCCCGTCTAGGAAGCCAGCTATGGGGGAAGCAGCATAAATCCGATCCGGTGTCAATTAAAAATTGGCGTTTAGTTACCTGGTCAGTAACGAAGAGACGGCGGCTAACTGATGAACAATCAGTCTCCGCCACTACTAATTGCCTCTGGAGTTTTCCGGGGGCTCGGTCCAGGTGCACGGCTTTATGCATTTGGCACCTTTAACCCCGAAATGCCGGTGGTACCAGCAAAGTGTACTTGGAGCTGGTGAGTTCGCACGAGAGTTCCTAGACCTTGACCTGTTCCGGTTGCGGACACGGGGTCGGTCACGTAAGGAGAGAGCGTTGACCTGTTTGCTAAGTTCCTCAACTTTACCCATCAAAGTGACCAAAAGATCCTGGGAAGGAGGAAGAGAGGGTGAAACACTGGCTGATGGCTCAGCTGTGGAGAAAACTGCCGGTGGTCCTGTCAGCTCAGTAATTTTATCAGCCAGATTCGCTAGCTGTTCAAGTGACAAGTCCGGCTGAGATGCTAAAATAACCTGTACATTTTGAGGCAGCCGTCTCAGCCATAACTGCTTTAAAATGTTCTGGTAAGAGAGAGAAACCCCTGCCAGAGATCTCAAGTGACGAAGGAATTGGGACGATTTTCTGTCCCCCATTTCTTCACCACTGAGGAGCTGACGAACCTTTTGCTCCTCCGACAGTGATAATCTTTTAATAAGCTCAGTTTTGAGCGTTTCATATTGCTTTCCTTTCTCCGGAGGCCGCACCAAAATGTCCTCAATTTCCCCTGCATATTTGTGGTCGATCTGACCAACAATATAACTATATTTGGTGGAATCAGCAACGATTCCTGCAATGTCAAATTGAGCCTCCACCTGCGCGAACCATACTGCCGGCTTATTAGGCCAAAATGGAGGTAATTTCACTGAAACTTTACATGTCTCAGACCTTGGCTGAGATCCTTCACCTTCACCCTCACCGTCTGCCATATTGATACAAAGAACAAAAAACCGCGAGAAAAGAAAAAAAAATGTACACCAAATATGTCCCAAGTTAATGTACAAATGGTAACTTAAAAACTAATATCTTATTAATAAAAATGAAAATTAAGTTTTTCACAAACTAATATTTACAAAGGAAAGGTTATTATCCAAAAACAGCATTCAAACACACAAAGAAATGCTAAAATGAAAAGAAATGTTAAACTAAAGGCAATAATGTTGTAAAAATAAAAGTTAGTTTGTTAAAATTAACATTCAGACTTTACAGGCAAAAACACATGAAATTAGTGCAAAAAAACCTTAATTGCGTAAAATTAATGTAGCGCCTGGCGTGAATTGACAATATTATTGTTAGTTATTACCTGTTAGCATATAATTATGCATCAAATTTAATTAAAACTGGTAAGAAACAAAATTAGACTATGTTAATGCAAAGTCCCAAAAATGTTAGTTAATTGCAAACAAAACGTGCCAAACATTTACCAATATACGTTTATACACATTATAACTACGTACTAACTAAATTGTCCTTTGAAGAAAACCTAACTAACTTATTGTTAAAAGTTCGAAGAAAACGACATAAAAACTCTTTTCCCGTTATCACCAAAGTTTGTTTACGTTTTTCTCACTTGACAGATATTGACGTGGGTACCACAAACGACAAAAGACCGTTCCAAGCATAGATAATAATACCATATGTTCCGAGGTGTAAAAGTCACAGTCAAAGATTCGGAAACGAATGACAAAATATTATGTCACTAGTAAGTACGGCCAACACTATAAACGAATGAAGTGAAAGCGGAAGTAGACAACTGTAGGGCCACACCACCGAATTGATCGCCAGGGAAAAGTCCCGATTCTCGACAATATAATATGGCGAATGGCTTGATCGAAGCTTCTCAAGGGAGATTTTCTCTTGATGGAGTCTTCTTTCAATGCCGGAAAACGGAATGGTTGAATTACAGCTAGGAGTATGCCGATATAAGTTGATTTCCACCCGAAATCCAGCGAAAATCTAGTCGCGGAACGGCGGCCGGGTCGTTAAAAGGAAAACAGATTTGTACTTGGTAGCGGCGAAGATGACGGCCGAGATAAAAAACCTCAAGGCAGCCAGCGCAGGAACCAGGAACGTGACGGTGGGGACTGTAGTCCTCGAATCACGTCGGGGTCACCACTTTGGAGATCATTGAAATGATAGGCAGATATTTCTATAAATGAAACTACCAGATCTTCAAAGCTCACTGAAATATAATATTTAAAAAATGCGTGTTCACAAAATCAACATCTAGCTTGTCGCTAGCCATAATAATTTTTTAACAATTTGTCAACCAACTGTCTTCTGTACATTTTTTCCCTCTCCAGCCTTAAAATATAATATAAGCAATAGTGTCATAGACTACAAACTAAAATTATCAGATTTAAATAACGATCATTAATATTGATTAAAATTAAGCTCGCAGGTGCGACAGAGACGCCACAAGGAGGAGTCTAGACGTTCGCCTGTGGATATATTTTTATGTACCTATGTTCAACGATTACTCCGCCGTTTATAAACCGATTTTCAATTTTTTCTTTTGCTGTACATTGTATTGTTCCGAGTAGATATCATGTTCACAAAAGTGGTGGTCAGCCCCCCGATGCACGATCGTCGGAAAGATCTCACGTGAAAAGATTTCATCTGTCAGTATCACAGCGATTCACAAACTTTCCGTCGCCGAAATGAATCCGAAACCAAAGAGAATAATTGACACTTTTTTTTTTTGGCAATAAGTGCTACGGTATAACATTATATAGCCTTGGTTATTTCATCGCTGTCAATATCAAGATCAAAGATGGGAAAATAATTATTGTACCTCCCAAACTTTCCTGCACCTCTTAATTTAATGAACAAAATTTTTAAGACTAAGACTAGTCTTACCATACAAAAAATATATATTTCAGCTGAGTTTTAATCAACGAATGATTTTGAGTATTTCATTGAATATTAAAAATTTGCTACTCATTAAAAAAATTAATACAAAACACTATTTACTATTCAGAATGTAGCCAATACATCAAAGATCTTACCTAATGAAACTTCTTTTAAATACAAAAGTACTTTGTAAGTCAGCGAAATACGTTACATATTATTAAAGTTGGGATAGCTCCTTTAACCAAAATAGTATTTATTCTAATTTTTCTTTAAAAATTTTCAATGAAATGTTTGCTACATATTGTTGAATTTTTCTTGGGATTCCAACCAACACGCCCAATTAATTTCAGCCATTTTCCTCTTATTAGAGGATCTTGAGGGAATCTGTAAAACAAATGATTATGATATATAAATATAAACCTTCCTCTAGTTTTAGAGTCACTCTATATTATAGTAGTTATATTATATTAGCTATATTATAATATACTATTAGTTAAAATAAGATAATATGTCCTTTTAGTCCGGCCGCACATTATCCGAATTTGTGATCACTAAAATTCGGACGCCCCGCCCCGCTCGTACATTTTGACACGTCAGAAATTCTTTTAGTATGATGGGTCTACAACAAAATGTATGAACAGAGTGCGTTCCGCCGGGCGTCCGAATTTTTCTGATCAGAAATTTCGGATAATGTGCGGCCGGGCTTAAGGTGATAAAGGTAAATGATTTTTATTTTAGATTTATGTTATTGTAAAATATCGATAAGCATATCGATAAATTTGATTCAAGCACTAGCGTATATGTAAGAAATTTTGATGAAAAATTTTTCTTCAAAATTTGTGTAATATAGGAACAATAGTACCTTTAGTTACGCAAAATATGAAAGTAAAAGGGAGGATTCACAATATTTTATTTGAAATAGAGAACTAAAGACCAGAATATAGCAAAAATAAACACATCGTAGCAATTATGACATGAAGATTAATTACGGATGAAATGTATATTTTTCAGAATTATTCCTATGATTTACACTGCAATCACTCACAGCACAAGTTATTATTGTTATATATAATAGTATTTGTTGAAAATAACATACGATTTAAATAATAAATTGCAAATACCGAAAGGGCATAAAAACGATTGACGACTTTTGACGACCTGTCAAATAAAAGTTGTTACAATTTTCATAAAGGATTTTCTTCTCTCTCGCACTCTTTGTTGGTCTTTAGGTATATATTATGTCTATGGTGGCAGGCATTACACGCATCATTGATATTATTATGATTCTATCAATATTATCACGGAATCATAATAATTTTGATACGTCATACGTGAGATAATTAGATATATGCGCACGCTAAACGGTAATTCTGCATTACATGCATTACGTGCTGTAATGCACGAATTATCGTGTATTGCAGTGAATGATGCGAATTACATGCAAACTACGTGCTGTACAACGTGCTGTACATTGAATGACAACTTCTTTAATTTTTCAGCACGACATGAGTGACGTGCTGTAATTCACGCATGATCGTTTATTGTAGTGAATGACGCGAATGACATGCAAACTACGTGCTGTACATTGATTTACAAGTGATTTAATTTTTCGTCATGCAATAATGCAGCGGATCGCGCGATCGGCATGTCATCGGCATGCCCATGGGACAACTCAGTTCCAGGGTGGTGCTCCCGAACACTTAAAAAAAATATGCGTTTCTTTGAACAGGGCATACAAACTGTTAGTGTGCGCAAAATTAATAAATCAAATAATATATTTTGCCATAATATAATATTTTATTGCTAATAAATAACTTTTGGACGAATATAGGCTGATATGATGATGATGATGATGAAATAACTTTTTCAATTTAATTTATACAAAAAACGTCGGTAAGTATTTACAAGAACGTATCGTGATCTCCGTAGTCCAGTGGTTTAGCGTGGTCGTGGGTTTGATTCTCGCGTTGGAAATAATATTTTATTTCCAAGATTGGTTAGGACAATGCAGGCTGATCACCTAATTGTCTGACAAGTAATGCGTCCATGCGTCGGATGGGCATGTAAAAAGTCGGCCCTGCGCCTGATCTTTCGCCAGTCGTGTCGTTCTTTCGGCCCACTGCATAGCTAGCACAAGCACGTAGACAAACGAAAGAAACTAAATTTTGACAGTTTTACCGGAAAAACATTGGAGAAAAAGTTTCTTTCGTATCTCGATATCTTCCGCTTTTGAAAATCTATAAGTCAAGCATGACGAACCGCTTTTGACATTTAGTTTCTTGATTCTTTTTTTTTTATTATGGCACTTGGCTATAAAACCATGGCTAGTGTCGAGTGAATGGCGGCAAATTAAAAAAATCGATGTATAGCAACCCTGTCTATAGCCGGAATTATAGTTTTGATCTACAAACTACGAATAATAAAGTTACTTAGTTTTTATTTTTTTATAGTTTTATAGCCAAAGTGCCATGATAAAAAAAAGAATCAAGAAACTAAATGTCAAAAAAATAAAATTTGCCGTTGCTATAACGGTTGCTATGGAAAGAGTTTCTTGTCTTTGTCCACTGAAACTCAAGTCGACGGGTGGCGCCATGCTCAGGAAAAAGATATGTAGACATGGGAAAGAAACTGCCATTACTTTCTTCCGAAGAATCGACTGGGCAACGGCGTGCTAGCTATGCTGGGCTAGGAGAGTAAAAGGAATAAAGAGTGTACCTACTCTTGTGTACTGTGCACACATTTGAGCACTATAAAATTACTCCTGTGGGATGGTCTCAATGAAACCGGCCACCGTCACCGAAACCGGTGTGGGAAACCGGAAATATTTGTACAATAATTTATTCAAGGTGCAATGAATAAGATTATCATCATAAAAAAACTTGAGAGGTGTCAAGGGACACCCGGATGGAACGAAGGTCCAGTTTACATGTTATACTAGTTACTTTAAAAACTATAGCAAAAATGCTAAATAGTTGTAAGCCGTGCGGTAGTGCTTGTTTCTCTCCCCCTCTCTGGCATTGAACAGTGCGGTGAAGCGACGTCTATTTTTGAGTGTAGGGGAACTGCATGCAAAACGGACCATGCAGGCAAAACGGAACGGTCAAATTACTTGAAACCTACTAGGGCCATCTATTTGCTAGGTAACGCTTCTAATTACTCGGGCCCTTCCCGTTCTCGGTCATTGCCGGCGAAACTGTCATACGGAACAGCGGATTTTTATTGCGGTTAAATATTTTTTTCACATTTTGATGTAAAAAACACAATTTTTGACCAGTCCGCACTTTTGTTGTAATTAATATTTTCTATTTAATGATATGACACAGTGTTCTGCATGATTTTAACTTTAATATAGTATTTAAAGAATGAAAGGGGTAAAACGGTTAACTTCAAAATGTGACATTTATTCATGAAAACCTAAAAACAAAAAAGACGGGTGCAGTGCATGATTTGTCTCCTCTAGGCACATTGTAGTTTAGTTGTACACAACATTTATTTGTAAAAGGTATTCCCCAAATGACATATGCATTGGGACCATTTTGCCCTTTACCGTGGTCCATTTTACCTTCACACGCAGGCAAAATGGCCTGTGTGATTAATAGGAATTGTAGAGTGATTAATAATAAAGATATTCTATAAAAAATGTAATAGTAAAGCTATATTTGTTGATGTAAGACGAGTTTTGCCTTAAATATACAATTTTGCCTTCAGTTCCCCTATACAGGTATTTATTACTTACATAAGAAATAATACCTATCTAAGCCCGGGTGTCCTTTGACACCTCTCAAGTTTTTTTTTGTTTATTTTCCGTTATTATGGTGTGTGAAATATTTTAGTGAAATTATACATTTATTCGAGCTAATTTTTTTTTTAATTTTTGGCAGTTTAGAGTTTAGACTGAAATGTTTCATAAAGTGTTTAACCTATACTTGGTACTACTAATATATATTCTGTGCCTAAACATAAATTAAAAAAAATTATACTTATCGGATATTATAATAGGTAGGTACTTACAACTCGGGCGAGTTAACTTGACACCTGGCTTAAATTTTACCCCTCCCTCGCTTCCCCGCGCAGCACCCCGCTCTCGTCGTACGCGTCCAGTAGCGTTAGCATATTATATCTGTTACCCTTACACGTGTGTTATTGAGTTTGCGTTTCGGAGTTATTTGTTAGTAGTTAATGGTTATTGTTTTTGGATTTTTGTTGAGTTTTGTTGTGTTATTTGTTAGTTGTTAACTTGTTACGTTTGAACGTTAAATTTGTTAAGTTTTTGTTATTCGTATTAACGTTTGAACATTGCCGTGCGTCTGTGGTATGAATTAGCTACTCACGGAATATATTAATATGAAGCTAGATACAAATTATCGGACGCATCCATAAACCTCGTATTCCTGCTGGGGAACCCTTGGGCGAGTCCAACTCGTACTTGGTTAATACTGTGGTTAGTGTAGCCCTATAAAAATAACTAGTTCCGGTAACGTAATTTTTTTTTTGAAATAACTTAAAATAAAAAAACTTTTTTTGCACTCAGTACTTATGAGAAACGTCAATTGAACCAGGTGTCATGTTAATTCGCCCGAGTTGTAAGTGTTTTTTTTCTTCTGTTCTGAATTTCGAAATTTAATAATAGAATAGAGAAGGAGATAATTTTCCGAGCTCCACGCGGTACCTAACTTGTTTTCGCATTTCTTTTATTTAATTTTTAAGTTTATTAATTTACGTTTTAGTTTTATTGTTCAATATAGTATTTTGATATGTAACTTCTTTCAATACATATCTGTATCTATCTAATATCACAGCTAATATATAAAAATAAGTCGGGGTTTCCTTCCTGACGCTATAACTCCAGAACGCACGAACCGATTTCCACGATTTTGCATTCGTTGGAAAGGTCTCGGGCTCCGTGAGGTTTATAAAACAAAAAAAAATCAGAAAAACCTCAAGAGAAAAGCAGGAAAACTGGGTAAACAGGCAAAACAACATTTGCCGGGACAGCTAGTACTTATTATAAAACAAAGTCGCTTTTTTTCCCTCATGTCCCTTTGTTCCCTTTAATCTTTAAAACTACGCAACGGATTTTGATGATTTTCTCAGTGTTAGATAGCCCATTTATCGAGGAAGGCTATAGGCTATATTTTATCCCGCTAAGACTAATAGGAGCGAAGAAATAGATGAAAATGTGGAAAAATATTTGAAAGGGCTAACTTGAACGCGCTAATCTCGGGAACTACTGGTCCGATTTGAAAAATTCTTTCAGTGTTAGATAGTCCATTTATTGAGGAAGTCTATAGGCTATATTTTATCACGCTAAGACGATTAGAAGAATGCGGAAAAAACGGAGGAAATAATTTGAAAGGGCTTATCTCGCGAACTACTGCGGCAATTTTTATGTTATTTGGCACAGATAAGAAGTAGCCCACGTGAAGGATCATAGGCTATCGATTTTAATCAGTTTTTTAGTGGCTATATATTTTATACCTACCCGTGCGACGCCGGGGCGGGTCGCTAGTTTTAATTAACTTGTTAATAACACGAGTGTGTTTATTATGACAAAAGCCCCGCCACCCGTGTACAGACACCAGCACTAAATTTTAATTATTATTTTTAATAGTTTATAACATAAATTATAATAATTAGTTTTTAATAGTTTATAATATAAATTAAAAACTATTGAGAACAATTAAATTTTTGTATATTTTTTTAATGAAATAAGGGGGCAAACGAGCAAACGGGTCACCTGATGGAAAAAAACTTCCGTCGCCCATGGACACTCGCAGCATCAGAAGAGCTGCAGGTGCGTTGCTGGCCTTTTAAGAGCGAATAGGGTAATAGAGGAGCCGCAGGGCCGTCTCTAGCCCATGTGGCGCCCGTGTGCAAACATTACCCTAGCGCCCCCTAAGAAGCGCGCGCGCGGTCAAAATGAAATGGGTACAAAGTAAAAGTACAGTTTGTCCGGCCGTTTGAGGGCGAGGACTCTAAGCGGTGGCTTCCTTCGTTCCACCAGACGAACTATAACAGCACATCAAGTTAGTATAGGTACTGTCAAATTTCTCTTATATAAATAAATTTCTCTATTGTTATTTGTTTGTAGATTGAAGTTTTTTTCGGTTTTGACCATGATGTCTTGACTGACCCTAACAAGCTTAACCCCAAAACATAAATTTTATATCGCTTAAGTACTTCAATTTTACTTTATATTTCATGTTATATACTTATTAAACATCATCACAACATCGGTATTAATTCGATTTCATTGAAGAGCTCTAACTTCTCTACATCCGAAGAGCCAGCATGGCACAGTTTGTTTTCTAAATTAGAACACTGTGCTTTTCACATTTAAGGTTCATTTCACGTTGAAAAATAAAGATTATAATATTTATATTGCAAAAGCCGAGCCGCTAATGGCGCGCCTTGCTTTGCTGTAATTCTACAAATATAAGAAGAGCTTCGGATATTACACAAAAATTATGCTACAAATACCCATTCTGTTTAGGACTTGCAGATTTTGTGAAGAGGAGGATGAAACACCTATTCACCTTCTCCTCGACTGCCCTGCTCTACTACAGAGCAGGAATAGGCACCTTGGTCGCCACGAATACTCGTCCACAGAGGAAATTCGTGGCACCAACCCCAACCATATCGTTCAACTTTTGAGCAGTATAGGGTTGGGGATGATACTCTAGTGCGAAGGAGTCACAATACGAGTAGATCCTCATGGGTCGCAGTGACGTCAGGGCTACAGAGACCTGCCTTCTTTAAAAAAAAATTACCCAAAAATGTTTTCAAACTGGAGTTCTTTTTACGTTGGTCAATAAAGCGTGGGCCGTGGCGGCCGGCCAGCGCGGGCGCGCGCCAAGTGCGAGCGGCGCTCGGTGCCCCTAGGACCGCGGCGCCCGTGTGCACCGCACACGTTGCACCTATGGGAAAGACGCCCCTGAGGGGGGGGGGGGTAGGGATGGGATGGGAAGGGAATAGGGTAAGGGATTGGGCCTCCGGTAAACTCACTCACTCGGCGAAACACAGCGCAAGCGCTGTTTCATGCCGGTTTTCTGTGAGAACGTGGTATTTCTCCGGTCGAGCCGGCCCATTCGTGCCGAAGCATGGCTCTCCCACGTTTTTTTTTTAGTTTAGTAAATAACATTATTATTATACTCTTGAATTATCCTCCTGAATTATCATGCTGCATGATGAAAAATGAGCGTTCATCATGCAGCATGTAATTCACGTAAATGAATGGTCATGCTGAATTACCGTGTACGGGGTACTTTATGCGCTCGCTAAACGGTAATTCTGCATTACATGCATTACGTGCTGTAATGCACGAATTATCGTGTATTGCAGTGAATGATGCGAATTACATGCAAACTACGTGCTGTACAACGTGCTGTACATTGAATGACAACTTCTTTAATTTTTCAGCACGACATGAGTTACGAGCTGTAATTCACGCATGATCGTTTATTGTAGTGAATGACGCGAATGACATGCAAACTACGTGCTGTACATTGATTTACAAGTGGTTTAATTTTTCGTCATGCAATAATGCAGCGGATCGCGCGATCGGCATGTCATCGGCATGCCCATGGGACAACTCAGTTCCAGGGTGGTGCTCCCGAACACTTAAAAAAATTATGCGTTTCTTTGAACAGGGCATACAAACTGTTAATGTGCGCAAAATTAATAAATCAAATAATATATTTTGCCATAATATAATATTTTATTGCTAATAAATAACTTTTGGACGAATATAGGCTGATATGATGATGATGATGATGAAATAACTTTTTCAATTTAATTTATACAAAAAACGTCGGTAAGTATTTACAATAACGTATCGTGATCTCCGTGGTCCAGTGGTTTAGCGTGGTCGTGGGTTTGTTTCTCTCCCCCTCTCTGGCATTGAACAGTGCGGTGAAGCGACGTCTATTTTTGAGTGTAGGGGAACTGCATGCAAAACGGACCATGCAGGCAAAACGGAACGGTCTAATTACTTGAAACCTACTAGGGCCATCTATTTGTTAGATAACGATACTAATTACTCGGGCCCTTCCCGTTCTCGGTCATTGCCGGCGAAACTGTCATACGGAGCAGCGGATTTTTATTGCAGTTAAATATTTTTTTCACATTTTGATGTAAAAAACACAATTTTTGACCAGTCCGCACTTTTGTTGTAATTAATATTTTCTATTTAATGATATGACACAGTGTTCTGCATGATTTTAACTTTAATATAGTATGTAAAGAATGAAAGGGGTAAAACGGTTAACTTCAAAATGTGACATTTATTCATGAAAACCTAAAAACAAAAAAGACGGGTGCAGTGCATGATTTGTCTCCTCTAGGCACATTGTAGTTTAGTTGTACACAACATTTATTTGTAAAAGGTATTCCCCAAATGACATATGCATTGGGACCATTTTGCCCTTTACCGTGGTCCATTTTACCTTCACACGCAGGCAAAATGGCCTGTGTGATTAATAGGAATTGTAGAGTGATTAATAATAAAGATATTCTATAAAAAATGTAATAGTAAAGCTATATTTGTTGATGTAAGACGAGTTTTGCCTTAAATATACAATTTTGCCTTCAGTTCCCCTATACAGGTATTTATTACTTACATAAGAAATAATACCTATCTAAGCCCGGGTGTCCTTTGACACCTCTCAAGTTTTTTTTTGTTTATTTTCCGTTATTATGGTGTGTGAAATATTTTAGTGAAATTATACATTTATTCGAGCTAATTTTTTTTTTAATTTTTGGCAGTTTAGAGTTTAGACTGAAATGTTTCATAAAGTGTTTAACCTATACTTGGTACTACTAATATATATTCTGTGCCTAAACATAAATTAAAAAAAATTATACTTATCGGATATAATAGGTAGGTACTTAAGTGTTTTTTTTCTTCTGTTCTGAATTTCGAAATTTAATAATAGAATAGAGAAGGAGATAATTTTCCGAGCTCCACGCGGTACCTAACTTGTTTTCGCATTTCTTTTATTTAATTTTTAAGTTTATTAATTTACGTTTTAGTTTTATTGTTCAATATAGTATTTTGATATGTAACTTCTTTCAATACATATCTGTATCTATCTAATATCACAGTCGGGGTTTCCTTCCTGACGCTATAACTCCAGAACGCACGAACTGATTTCCACGATTTTGCATTCGTTGGAAAGGTCTCGGGCTCCGTGAGGTTTATAAAACAAAAAAAAATCAGAAAAACCTCAAGAGAAAAGCAGGAAAACTGGGTAAACAGGCAAAACAACATTTTCCGGGACAGCTAGTACTTATTATAAAACAAAGTCGCTTTTTTTCCCTCATGTCCCTTTGTTCCCTTTAATCTTTAAAACTACGCAACGGATTTTGATGATTTTCTCAGTGTTAGATAGCCCATTTATCGAGGAAGGCTATAGGCTATATTTTATCACGCTAAGACGAATAGGAGCGAAGAAATAGATGAAAATGTGGAAAATTATTTGAAAGGGCTAACTTGAACGCGCTAATCTCAGGAACTACTGGTCCGATTTGAAAAATTCTTTCAATGTTAGATAGTCCATTTATTGAGGAAGTCTATAGGCTATATTTTATCACGCTAAGACTAATAGAAGAATGCGGAAAAAACGGAGGAAATAATTTGAAAGGGCTTATCTCGCGAACTACTGCGGCAATTTTTATGTTATTTGGCACAGATAAGAAGTAGCCCACGTGAAGGATCATAGGCTATCGATTTTAATCAGTTTTTTAGTGGCTATATATTTTATACCTACCCGTGCGACGCCGGGGCGGGTCGCTAGTTTTAATTAACTTGTTATTAACACGAGTGTGTTTTTTATGACAAAAGCCCCGCCACCCGTGTACAGACACCAGCACTAAATTTTAATTATTATTTTTAATAGTTTATAACATAAATTATAATAATTAGTTTTTAATAGTTTATAATATAAATTATAAACTATTGAGAACAATTAAAATTTTGTATATTTTTTTAATGAAATAAGGGGGCAAACGAGCAAACGGGTCACCTGATGGAACTTCCGTCGCCCATGGACACTCGCAGCATCAGAAGAGCTGCAGGTGCGTTGCTGGCCTTTTAAGAGCGAATAGGGTAATAGGGGAGCCGCAGGGCCGTCTCTAGCCCATGTGGCGCCCGTGTGCAAACATTACCCTAGCGCCCCCTAAGAAGCGCGCGCGCGGTCAAAATGAAATGGGTACAAAGTAAAAGTACAGTTTGTCCGGCCGTTTGAGGGTGAGGACTCTAAGCGGTGGCTTCCTTCGTTCCACCAGACGAACTATAACAGCACATCAAGTTAGTATAGGTACTGTCAAATTTCTCCAATATAAATAGATAACAAACTCTGTTGTTATTTGTTTGTAGATTGAAGTTTTTTTCGGTTTTGACCATGATGTCTTGAACTCTTGACTGACCCTAACAAGCTTAACCCCAAAACATAAATTTTATATCGCTTAAGTACTTCAATTTTACTTTAAATTTCATGTTATATACTTATTAAACATCACATCATCACAACATCGGTATTAATTCGATTTCATTATTCGATTTCATTGAAGAGCTCTAACTTCTCTACATCCGAAGAGCCAGCATGGCACAGTTTGTTTTCTAAATTAGAACACTGTGCTTTTCACATTTAAGGTTCATTTCACGTTGAAAAATAAAGATTATAATATTTATATTGCAAAAGCCGAGCCGCTAATAGCGCGCCTTGCTTTGCTGTAATTCTACAAATATAAGAAGAGCTTTGGATATTACACAAAAATTATGCTACAAATACCCATTCTGTTTAGGACTTGCAGATTCTGTGAAGAGGAGGATGAAACACCTATTCACCTTCTCCTCGACTGCCCTGCTCTACTACAGAGCAGGAACAGGCACCTTGGTCGCCACGAATACTCGTTCACAGAGGAAATTCGTGGCACCAACCCCAACCATATCGTTCAATTTATGAGCAGTATTGGGTTGGGGATGATACTCTAGTGCGAAGGAGTCACAATAGATCCTCATGGGTCGCAGTGACGTCAGGGCTACAGAGACCTGCCTTCTTTAAAAAAAAAATTACCCAAAAATGTTTGCAAACTGGAGTTCTTTTTACGTTGGTCAATAAAGCGTGGGCCGTGGCGGCCGGACAGCGCGGGCGCGCGCCAAGTGCGAGCGGCGCTCGGTGCCCCTAGGACCGCGGCGCCCGTGTGCACCGCACACGTTGCACATATGGGAAAGACGCCCCTGAGGGGAGGGTAGGGATGGGAAGGGAAGGGAATAGGGTAACGGATTGGGCCTCCGGTAAACTCACTCACTCGGCGAAACACAGCGCAAGCGCTGTTTCATGCCGGTTTTCTGTGAGAACGTGGTATTTCTCCGGTCGAGCCGGCCCATTCGTGCCGAAGCATGGCTCTCCCACGTATTTTTTAGTTTAGTAAATAACATTATTATACTCTTGAATTATCCTCCTGAATTATCATGCTGCATGATGAAAAATGAGCGTTCATCATGCAGCATGTAATTCACGTAAATGAATGGTCATGCTGAATTACCGTGTACGGGGTACTTAGGGCCAGTTACCAAGGGGCCGAGGTGCCAGGCGGCGGCGGGACTCGGGGCTCAGCGCAGCACAACTGTGGTTCTGTGCGTAGAATAAATAAAAAAAATCTTCATTATTGACACTTTATTCAACTGTCAAAATATTCAAATTTTCGAAACAGTGAATTTTTAACAAATTAAATAAATTAATGAATAAGTTGCGTGCATGTTGCGTGCTACGAATAGTTTAAATTCAAAATATTGTTCAAATAAAACTGTTTGATCTTAATACATAGTTTTTGTTAAAAGTTAATATTTCATGCTTTTTATTTTGTCGGAATCAAATGCGTTTGTGATGGTCATAAAAGTTAGTACGTAGTATTTTCCATAAAAAATTGGGTAGTTAGTAATATTTTTATTGACACCATTTCCTTATTTTATTATAAAGATGTTATAAAGTATGATAATTCAAAAATTAAATATTTGGTAAGTAAAATATCAGCTACGTTAAAATGGCTAACGACTCTGCAGTGGAACAACAATGTAAAAGTCATACAATATTAGGTAAAATTAATGCTCATTCTACTGAAGATGTGTCAAAGGTAAGTGGAAAGAAATTTTATTGCACAGTGTTTTTAAAGGATGGTCTAAGATGCTTCTACTCTTATAAAATAGTTTTTAATATAATATATTTTTTTAATTTTCTAGGCCCCAGAAATAACTGATTTCACCATTGTTAAGCCTATTAGCCGCGGTGCCTTTGGTAAAGTATTCCTAGCTCACAAGAAGACAAATAAAGATCAGCTATTCGCTATTAAAGTAATGAAGAAGTCGGATATGATAAACAAAAATATGGTAGCTCAAGTTGTAACTGAGAGGAATGCCTTAGCTTTATCAAGGAGTCCTTTTTGTGTGCATCTATTTTATTCACTGCAGTCAGCATCTTCAATTTATCTGGTAATAGGAAATTGTATATTAATGGGTGGTTTCACAAAAATAGGGAAACTTTGTTTCCGCAGCATATTTCAGTTAAAATCAATACTAATTATTTAATACCACAATTGCTAAATCATAGTTTACAATGTGTTTAATTTATCCCCCAAAGTATGTTAAAAATAACATTATATTATATATATTTAAAATCTGTTTTATATGTCCCAAATGTCAGGACCTAGCCGTGTCCGTTCTCCGAAATTTTGTGTTTAGGAATCCATATTTAAAAAAGTACTATGTTTATACTTATTTTTATTATTATTTTTTAAAATATTTAAGTACTCGCAGCTAATTATGTGAGTATTTTGTAGTTAAAATAAACAATAATTATTTTTTCTCGAATGAGTTTAGTGTCCTTAACTTTATTCGTCAGGCCCTAGCCACTTACGAATTTAAAAATTTGGCGACATCATTAGAATGTACGTTGAATATTATTAATGAATTTTAAAGTATTACGTGAAGTTATTCTCTGACAACACTCGCTCTGCGGTAGTCACTTGAAACAAAAATGAAATTTTGTGGGCCACCATGTGGTAATTCCAGTCACTTGTTCAATATCCTAGATAAGTAATTTTGTTGTTTATTGATATTAAATTCTTATGAATTAATCTATATATATATATATCGGCATTGTTCGCAATATCATATTAGACTTCGTAATGTTATTTGCAAAAGAATTTTAAGTTCAATTTTATTCCAAATAATCAGTCCCTAGACCATCAGGCCCTAGCTTGTAAAGGCGCTCGGACTGAAGTTTAGTATGAAAACATCAGTACTATAACGAAATACATATATTGTTTAAGCCTTCTCAACTGATAAAATATAATAGACTTAAGAAAAACAATTATTGAAAAAATATCAAAAGCTAAAACTCATCAAGAGCAGTCAAATTTCAAACAGCTTTGGTCTGGCCTAAATGTTGAAAAATATATACTTTGGTGATACAGTTCCACTCTTTATATTATATCATATAAGAAGTTTCGACCCAGTAGTCCTAAAATAATATGAAATCAGCTAAGTGCGAGTCAGACTCGCGCATGAAGGGTAAAAAGTTGTCAGTCCCTAGATGCCTAAATTAGCAAAACTCAAAAAATTTCCTAAAATAAGACATAAAGTGACTGGCCCTTTTAGATAAGACACAATTAATTTATCACCTATCATTACACTAACAGGGAATTTAATAACAAAATAAAAATGATGCAGACAAAATACCTTCAAAAGTTGCCCTATTTTTGTGCAACCACCCAAATAAGGAAATAAAAATATCTTTACAAAATTACAATTTGTTTAGTAATCATTGATTGAAACTTTTAATGGGACTTTTTTGTCTCCAACATTAAGATTCTTTGATAGGAATAGCATAAAATAACTTAATGCTGTTCACATTATAAGAAGTACAACTTGTATTGTTCTAGGTGATGGAATACATGATTGGTGGTGATCTAAAATCTCTGCTCGGTGTATGTGGGTTCATGGAGGAGGCCATGGCAGTGTTCTATGTGGCTGAAGTCACACTGGCGTTGGACTATTTACACAAACACAACATAGTGCACAGAGATTTGAAGCCAGATAACATGCTGATATCTCACTCTGGTCATGTGAAGCTTACAGATTTTGGACTTTCTAAAATTGAAATACACAGAGGTATTGTTTATTAATATTTTTTTCAATGATTATTTTGTTTCAATTTCATTTGGTAAAAATATAGGTAATCCATACATTTTAACTCCACTTAAAAGTGGTTATGGTATTTTTTAAATATTGTGAGGTTAACATGTAAGATTTAAATTGGTAGAGTTATATATATGCCACTGAGCTTTGTGTATATTTTGACAAAAATGAATTCACAACATACAATTTTTGGAAATTAACATAATTCATGTTGCAAAAATAATAGACAAATAATAGAAATCATCATCACAAAGTTTGGAAATATTTTTGTAAAGTATGTGTTTAACGTTGTTAGTGGCGGCAGAATAGGAAGATCTTCCGACCGAGAGAGATAGCATGCTCGGTCAGGACAAAGCCCACTGACGTCATCTCAGATGTTGCATATATCTTGCCGTTCTCCGAAACTTCGATAGCGCGATGCAGGATTGTTAGGCGAATTGTGGGTACCGCCATATCATTCCCCCCCGAAGACCTGTGGTATTCTTCGATGCGCTTGTGTTGTCAGGTGTGGGCCGAAGCTACCCGTGCAATGACCAGGAGAGGGACCCCGGAGGTGCTCTGCTTGTTGACCGGTGGTTGTAGCCTATGGCTGCCCCGTTCAAGCCAGACGCGGGTTCGACCGGCGCGGAAGCCTAACGCAGCTTATGGTCGAGGCGATCCGGTTATGCTTGATGTCTGCTAACGCGGTGCGGATGGGCAGGGAGTGTTGATAATGATTGATGTCCAGAAGGATGCGTGTTTTTGTCGGTGGTCACCAATTTAACGTTGTTAGTATCGGCCGAAAAGGAAGATCTTCCGACCGAGAGAGATAGCATGCTCGGTCAGGCCGAAGCCTACTGACGTCATCTCAGACGTTGTATATATCTTGCCGTTCTCCGAAACTTCGATAGCGCGATACAGGATTGTTAGGCGAATTATGGGTACCGCCACATGTGTAAATAATGTATTACATACTTTACATTTCAGATTTGGAAATATCAGACTTTGTGGCTCACACCCCCAGTCTGAACATGCGTACGCCAGGGCAGCTGTTGTCACTCACCTCGCACCTGTCCTTTGGGTCTGGTGGTGGTGACCCCCACAACTCAGTCAGCGAAACCTGTGAGAACCTTCTTGATGAACTTAGAGATTCCAGTATGATATTGCTTCTAAATTCTATCCCTCTAATAAAAATTAATATATTATTTACATAGCTGAATATAATGATGTTGGAAAAGTTTAAACTTTTTCAATATATCAAACTGAAAACTTGACAGACATAGATAATAACATAAGCTATTTACTGTGCCAATATTTTTACACGTAATATTTTAATATTTAAATGTGGAAATAATAAAATTAAAAATATTAATAATGAGTCATGAAATGTAAAATAAAATTTTACAGCTAAAAAGAAGAATATGTTGGATGGTTTGGAGAATTCACCAATATTGGACCATTCACAACTGTCAGGAATTCATCCATTTATGAGTGCAGAGAGCATTACATTGGAGGAAAATGCTGCAAGTATTTCCCGCTAAATAGTAATTTATGTCATTATCAGATATTTAATGATTTATTGCACTATTAAGTACTTATACAAAAAGCAAAATGTGCATTATACTTATTTCAAAGTAATGAAAAACATTTTTATACGGAGTGTAAAAGCAAGTATTTATATTTTAACAGTAGTTATAAAAACACAATATTATGTTTTCAGACACATTCAGGATCTTTAAGTTCGTATCATACCTGCGAAAGTTCTAAGAATAGTAATAATTCTAAGAGCAATAAGTCAACTGATGTGAGCAGCAACAATGGTTCAAGTGATTCTACTCTGTTCAGTGACTCGCAACATGATGAGTCTACTTCTCCGCTCTGTAGAGGACATTCACTTAAAAGGATACCAAGGTATTTATTTGCCATTCCTTACTTATCTTTATTATTAAGAGCTTGGTAAATTTTG
Organism: Aricia agestis; assembly: GCF_905147365.1. Taxonomy (NCBI): domain Eukaryota; kingdom Metazoa; phylum Arthropoda; class Insecta; order Lepidoptera; family Lycaenidae; genus Aricia; species Aricia agestis. Next base: position 9,034,895 of record NC_056414.1, on the reverse strand, counting down.
CAGATAAAATTATGATCATTAGATTTGTTTTGCTATTTTAATCTTACTATAATAGTACAAGAGCTATACATAATGAAATATCTTCTTACTCTTCTTGTGTTTAATTCGTAACTTTAATATCTTAAGTGAAGTTCAGGCTGTTGCTATAGTCCGGTCGCGGCAAAAATTCATAAATTGAAATATCATCACTTGTCTCATTCACTTCGCGTTCTGAGCGCGTGAATCACGCACGAATGTCTTTCTATCTCATTTCCACAAGGAGCTTACAGGAATCTTCAGAAAGAAATCAGGAATCGTGAGTTAAAGAAACGTAGCTATTGTCAATATATGAATTTCTCAATGGCTAGCTCTACAAATGTATCACTAACCTTTACAGTTTTCGTGCCAAAAAAAGGAAGAGAATTCTCGACTGCGACGGAGATACGCCCACAGGAGTGACCAGCCTGGCCGAGTCCAAGGAGAACCACAGTGGACTCACACAGGAAATCATGGCGCTGGAGTTGGAGAAGAGTCAAAACACACCGAAACGTATCAATATTCATCCTACACCTGAGAGACGGAAAAATCCAATCAAAGGTGTACTAAAGAAAAGGTATGATAAAAGCAGTAATACAACTAAGCAAACTTGAGGCATTATAACCAGCGGCAGCGCGCGCGACGTAGGCCACTGCCCACGAGGATAAAATATAAAAATTTGACTTTACAAAAAATTATTTCTCAAGAAAATTCGTCCTCTTGCATCGTCCATCAGTAAGCCTCGCAAAACATATCTTCCCACATCAAATTGCCTCGCCACTGATTATAACGAATCTATTGACACCTAATTCTTTAAATCAGATCAGAGTTGAAATTCCATTCGATATTATATCGACTCATCACTCATACTACAAATTATACATAGATTTCTAAAATCATTCCTCTTCTTTTTATTTATCTGACCGTTGCTTCAAATAGGAAAGAATAAACAATATAATGATAGCGACAAGTTAAAGTGTTAAATATCGTTTTCAGATGGGCGTCACAAAACGACAGTCATCACTTCAATGTCGGCGTAATATTCTCCACCCCCGTGTCAGCTAACAAGACGATGGAGACCAAGAAGAAGGCGACAAGATTTAATCTGCCAGTAGACGAATCGCTGTCGAGTGTTAAAGAAAAGTCGTTCACATTCGGAAAACATATCTCCACAAGCTTAGAAATATTTCCGATGCGGAGATTGAGTAAGGTAATAGAGATGAGTTTTCCATTACACAGTTTGGATATATTTATATAACCAATATAAACACACTATAGTTTGTGCGTTTTATGATGATAATATGCGTGACACATTATAAATGACAATAGTAGGGAAGTTACCTAACAAAAATTAATCGATAGTTTGAAAATATCGAATCACTTCGTAAAGGTATTGCAATCAAAATTATCGAGTTCGTACTGACATTTCAGTGGTGCCGTCGATTTTTAAGATGGCCGCACTTTTTTATCGATTTGATTTCGATTCAACCATAAACTTAATATACACTGTCGTAAAGACCACCTGACAACCCGAAAATGCGTGACCATTTTCGATCTGTCAATGTGTGCGTGTGCTAGTGATGTATATTTTACTATCGATAGTATAGTATTTTGCTATCGATAGTATAGTCCGCTCGAGTTATTTTACCTGAATTTCTATAAGAAATAAATAATATGCAACTTTGACAGATTTGTATTTCAAATTAGGTATCATAAATTTTAATTGGCAAAAAAAGGTAACGATTGAAAAGTAGATACACATTTTCTTTTGGAATGATTTTACAATCGTCGGATATGTTATGACATGAGGTTCTTATAGGGGTAAATAATATACACATAACACATTATAAAGTTACTTATTTATTACTCAGGTAAAATCTATCTGGTAAATCAGTCCTTACATTGAAAGTAAACGTTGAAAGTAAACAACACACATAGTATATTATATTTTATTCTTAAATTAAATACATATCATAAAATATCATAATATTTTTTATTATAATTATTTTTAACCGACTTCCAAACAGGAGGAGTCTAGACGTTTGGCTGTGGATATATTTTTTATGTATGTTCAACGATTACTCCGCCGTTTATGAACCGATTTTCAAATTTTTTCTTTTGTTGTACATTGTATTGTTCCGAGTAGGTATCATGTTCACAAAAGTGGTGGTCTGGTGATGGAAACCATGAGAAATCGAGGTGACTCCTTGATATTCAAATGGGAACATATTATGGTCCCAGAAAACGTTCAAAATCTTTCGATTAATAAATTTAAAAAAGTAGTCAAATAATGTTTTGTGCCAAAGCCTATTATAAGGTCAATGATTTCATAAACGATGGCACATCTTGGGAATGCTGAATTACTGCTTGCAAGGCTACTTCTACATGACTTACAATTATTATGTATCTATCTATGTTTACATTGTATAATTTTTAGTTACAGCATTGTAAATTTTATTTTAAAAGAAATTTTTTTTCTCACGTTTTTTGGTAAAAAGTGGGCCCCGTGCGAGTTTCTTACGCCGGTTCTTCTCGTCGGCTTAGTTCCCGAACCGGTGGTAGGCACCATGTATTCTGAAAATATATTTTATTTTAGATTTGTTCAGAAATAAAGCAATTTTGATTTTGATTTTTTAAAACACCAACTGTAGGTATAGAAAACCTAAGGACAGCTAAAAAGAGTAAAATTATCATTTTTTAAACAAAAAATTAAAACCGACTTCCAAGGTAATGACAATTCTTATTCTGTACTCAGTATTAATTATGTTCTCAATCTTCATTATTTTGCAATCGGTACCAGCTAACCTAATCGCCAGTTCTCTGACAGAATAGGTATAACTGCAACTTATATACTTAGGACTGGTACCGACTTCAAAATTATGAAGATTGAGTACAGAATAAGGATTATTTAATACTTTTTAGTTCATTTAAGTATAATCTTAAATGAACTAAAAAGCAATAATTGCTTATAATTGCTTATTTTTAATAATTGCTTCAGTAACAAGTGCAACAGTATGTCAAACTTACTGGCACAAATAAAGTTGGGATAGCTCCTTTAACCAAAATAGTATTTCTACTTTTTCTTTAAAAATTTTCAATGAAATGTTTGCTACATATTGTTGAATTTTTCTTGGGATTCCAACCAACACGCCCAATTAATTTCAGCCATTTTCCTCTTATTAGAGGATCTTGAGGGAATCTGTAAAACAAATGACTATGATATATAAATATAAACCTTCCTCTAGTTTTAGAGTCACTCTATATTATAGTAGTTATATTATATTAGCTATATTATAATATACTATTAGTTAAAATAAGATAATATGTCCTTTTTAGTCCGGCCGCACATTATCCGAATTTGTGATCGCTAAAATTCGGACGCCCCGCCCCGCTCATACATTTTGACACGTCAGAAATTCTTTTAGTATGATGGGTCTACAACAAAATGTATGAACAGAGTGCGTTCCGCCGGGCGTCCGAATTTTTCTGATCAGAAATTTCGGATAATGTGCGACCGGGCAAGGTGATAAATATAAAGGTAAATGATTTTTAATTTTAGTTTTATGTTATTGTAAAATATCGATAAATTTGATTCAAGCACTTATAGCGTATATGTAAAAAATTTTGATGAAAAATTTTTCTTCAAAATTTGTGTAACATAAGAACAATAGTACCTTTAGTTACGCAAAATATGAAAGTCAAAGGGAGGATTCATAATATTTTATTTGAAATAGAGAACTAAAGACAGAATAGAGCGAAAATAAACACATCGTAGCAATTAGGACATGAAGATTAATTACCTGTGAAATGTATATTTTTCAGGATTATTCTTATGATTTACACTGCAAACAATTACAGCACAAGTCAGAATTTTTAAATATAATAATATTTATTAAAAATAACAAACAAATTGAACAATATATTGGAAATACCGAAAGGGCATAAAAACGACTGACGACTTTTGACGACCTGTCAAATAAAAGTGGTTACAATTTTCATTAGACTGCCTCTCTCTTTTTATCTTGTTATAATTCCATAAAGGATTTTCTTCTCTCTCGCACTCTTTGTTGGTCTTTAGCATTATAGGTTTATGGATTCAACAGTCAATCTCTATTGACATAAGTTCCGTTTCATGCATATTATGACACTTTTCAAATGTTTTCGTAACAATATTTTTATACTCCTATTTCACAGTTAATATTTATAATTTTTATTAATAAGTTAGCATTTAGCATCTTTTCATTTTTTTTATTCATTTACAATTATAGGAAACATTTATTTTTGTAGATGGAATATAATTTATTACATTTAGTTTTTTTTTGTTTTCTTGTAAAAAAAAAACCCGTAGCAAGGAACATGCAAACTGTCACCCATATCATCTTAGAACGCACAAACTATAATAAAAAGATTCACACTGAGTATACTGACTTTATAGTTATTCAATGTTTTGTGCTTGATGTCACGCCACTTTTCTTATGTCTCAAACAAAGATGAAACATTGTGCAACTATAATATCTGTATAGCAGATAAGGACCAGACATTTTGTAATTCTAACAGATGTCATTTTTTATTAAGGGCCAAGGGGGTAACTTTACATTCTTTTCGTTACTTAAAGTTTTTTTTTTATTTCAGGGCGAGGGAAGTATCGAGCAAGCAACAGATCTGTGTAAAACGCCGCTAGCTAATCCTCATACACCGTATCGTACGCCGAAAAGCGTGAGGCGAGGCAACCAGGTGTCAGACCAGCGTATACTCGGCACGCCAGACTATCTTGCTCCAGAGCTGCTGTTAAAGTAATGTCGCGGCCGCACATGCGTCTATCGTCACGAAGCTTCATGCTATGAGACGATACCATTCGACGATACATGCATATCGTCCAGCATAAGACGTATTCATTATTATTATTGAACCATCGAGGAAATTGATTCCTAGGCAGTTGATAGATCTGCATGATGTGGTCGGCTTATGTCAATTCAATGATAGCTGTGATCGGTCGGCTGGGTTTGACGTAACGCGACCAAACTACGTCGTCCCCATCTGCCTAGGAATCAAATTCTCTGTACTCTCTCTGTACTGTTCTCTGTCGTCGTATCAAAATCCGATAGCTGGACACAGATAAAATATATTTTTTGATACAAGATTTCGATACGGATCTCTGTAATTCATAAAGGGATATAACTAGCGTGATACTGTTGCGCGTCTGTAGAACTCGAAGAGTAATATATGTGTGAATGAGTGAAGGAGAAAAGTTGACCTAATATACGAGTTTTGACGTGCAAATAAAGAAATAGTTTTGTCAGAATTCCTATCTGATTAACACATAAATCAGAATTCGTAGGAAAAAAAATATCCACAGCCGAACATATAACCTCCTCGTTTTTCGGAAGTCGGTTAAAAATAAATACTCCATTTATAACACCTACGTTTTTTTTGTTAAGGCAGGGCCACGGTCCCCCGGTAGACTGGTGGGCGCTGGGCGTGTGCCTGTACGAGTTCATGACCGGAGTGCCGCCTTTCAACGACGAAACGCCGCAGGCTGTGTTCAAGAACATATTGTCCAGAAGTAAGTTCAGGGGCTGTAGCCAAAGTCCCTTTCCTTAAAAACGATGACAAAATTCGTTATTAAAATGTATGGGATTTGACATTAGTCTCCGAAAGCGAAATGTCATTTAGCGATGACTTATGTCAAACCGCATACATTTTGATAACGAATTTCGTCATCGTTTTTAACGAAAGATACTTTGTCTAAGGGGGCTGTTACGTTTCAAGCCACGAGGCGAGTCTCAGAAATGCATAAAAAACGTCAAAAGTTGTATGAAATGTTGTTGCTATCCAACTAATAACTAGCTAAAAGCCGAGCTTTGTGAGGGCTCGTGTCCATTAAAAGTGATGTTTCTTAGGAAAAATTTCGGAAGCTATTTCTCAACATTTTAGTACTGAGTGATTATAAAAGAAAAAGTATATGTATTTTTATTTTTATTTTAACAAGGATCAATATATATAATAAATCGTGGGTGGAAGGTTTAATTGCATCCTGTATTTAAATGTAAACAAAATATTATAGGAGATTGGGTACCTACAAATATTTTATTACAGGTACAGGTGAACAAGATTTCATACGTTTCAGATCTAGAATGGCCCGAGGACGACGAGGCATTATCCCCCGAAGCAGTGAGCGCTATAGAAGCCCTACTAACTATGGAGCCGGAGGGCCGGCCCACCGCGCCCACCGTCCGCGCCATGCCGCTCTTCCGACACGTGGACTGGGACAACCAGCTCAACATGGAACCGCCGTTTGTACCCGCGCCAGACGATGTACACGATACGGGATACTTTCAAGGTGAATTTCACGACTATGGTGTTATAGCTTATTATTAGCACTAATTGACGCCCGCAACTCCGTTTCGCCAAAACTCGTTTATCGCGCGGGAACCATACATTTTACCGGAATAAAAAGTATTCTATGTCCTTTCCCGGGACTCAAAGTATCTCCATACCAAATTTCAGCAAAATTGGTTCAGCGGTTTGGGCGTGAAGAGGTACTGTTACCTCTTCATGCATACGGACAAACAGACACACTTTCGCATTTATAATATTAGTATGGATAATATTATGCAAGGTGTCATAGAACTAAGTGATAATAATTTAGGGTGTGTATGTATCCGTTATAATATAAAGTTCACTGTAAAAGTAGCAGCGCTGAAAGAGCAAAATTTTTTGTGTGATTTGTGTGGACAAACACCACCGCGTCAGGATTTACCCATGTGAACGAACGAAAAAAAGTGAACTTAATAGAGGCAGGCCTGTACCACTCGTGCGTGTAGGTATCGAACTGTAAGTACAATCATCATGAATAATATAAATTGTATCGTTTTTCAGCCCGCAACATTCTCCAGCATCTACACGTATCGAACTTCGACATGTAACGCCTAGACTAGTCCATGTGAGTGCCCTAGTATTGTGGTAGTAGCTTGTAGCCAAATATATTATGAGATTATCGTATATTCCAATATCTGCATCATGAATGTGTTCATTGTGATTTAATTGTGAAATATATTTAGATACTGTTGATTTTGATTGTTTTATTACATTAGTTAATCACTTTAAACTTTTAGGGTGGGTTGCACCAGAGGCGTGGTTATAGTTACCGTTATGGTCAAAGTTATGGTTATAGTTAAGGCTAACTTTAACTTTGACCACAGAATTTGACAGATGACAGCTGGTCCGACAAGGCTTTAAATGAATGTGGGCGGGGGCGCTGCTGGTAAAGGAGAACTGTAAAAAATTGCGTTTTTGTTTGATGACAGCGTTAGCTCCTTTTTCGCCACGTTCATTTAAAGCCTTGTCGAGCTCACTAGGTTATCATCAAATATGGCGTCCATTATGGGCTTTAACCAAAGATTTGACATTTTGCATTGTAGTTAAAGTTAAAGTTACAGTTATTACTTATAGGTAAAGTAAGTTGGTGCAACCCACCCTCACTTGGCAATTTTTAAAATTCTTAGATGCATAGTAGCCTAAGAATAAGATTTTATCCTAAAATAAAATACAATCTGAAATATACATCAAATTATATTCTTAAACTTACAATAATTGGCACAAAATGTAATGGCGTTCTAATTTAGATAATCAATTTATTAAGAAAGACAAACATCTATTGACTTTCTCAAAATAATTGACGAAGAAGTTAATGCTAGCGAACAACCCAATCGACACAATAATTACAAGTTCTGATTTGTATTGATATAATAGCGCTATCATCACTGGATTTCCATTTTCCGTGCTGAATTTGCAACATATCAATGTTATGTCCAACGCCCAGTAGTCTAAGGGCCTATTTCACCACTTTCTGATAAAGTTCCGAATAGGCTATTCACAACTTTTTTGACAGATTCTCCAATCTCCATACTTGATCTGTCAAGTTAATTGGTGGATAGCCTATTTGTCACTTATAAGGAAGTGATGAAACAGGCCCTAAGTGTCTAAACCATAGAGTTAATATTACCTATCGGAATATTACCTTTATGCTCTAAACACACTATGCCGAATTTCCGCGGCGTAAATTCCGCATGATTAGGTACGTCGGCAATGTGAAATATCAAACGCATACAATACGCGACGGAATTTTGGCATGGTTTACGTCATCGGTAATTTAAATTCGGAAATTTAGATGTTTAGACACGTAACACGTTTAATGTGTTTAATCCAGATCTGCAGCATACCTACAACAAGCGCTCACTACTACCAAGTTTTTTTTGACACCATTTTATTCAATCAATAGCGCGTTTAATTGGCTTACGCGTAAAGGTAGCCTTTCGAAGCGAGCGTCTATAGCGTCAGTGACGCCGCGACAATGAAAATTGTGTGGTTTGGAGTGGTTTGGAGTCAAGCACAGCGACATTAACGCGTCTGTGACGTCACTTACCTGCGCCAAATCATACATTTTTTACAGACGAGGCGTCACTGACGCTATAGACGCTCGCTTCGAAAGGCTACCTTAACCGACAATAACGCTATTGAACCAATAAATTCCTGTCAAAAAATTAAAAATATCTATCAATGTAAATCAGCACTTGTATTGTGTCAAATGTGTTTACTTGGAGTTCTTCTGTATCCACGGGAGGAAGGAGGTGACGCGGGTGTAGACGCCGGGGTACTGGCCCTTACCGCAGCCGATACCCCACGACACTACACCTACTTGAATCCACCGCCCGCCCTCGTTCACCATCAGAGGACCGCCGCTGTCGCCCTGAAATAATAGCAAAGGGGCTGAAAAAAGTGATTAAGACTGAATTTACAAGAGTAATATTGTAAATCGAATGGCAAGCTGTAACTTCTGTTACTTGTATTATAATAATATCCCCTTTTTTCGTATGGCAAAACATAAAATAGATTTCTATAATATGAAATACTACATAATGCCCGCAGCTCCGTTGCGCCAAAATTAGTTAATAAAATTAAGGGAACCGTACATTTTCCGGGATAAAATCCTAAGTAGGTAATAGGTATCCTATGTTCTTTCCCGGGACTCAAAGTATCTCCATACCAAATTTCAACAAAATCAGATTTGGCGATTTCAACAGAATCAGAGCGGTTTGGGCATGAAGAGGTAACAGACAGTCAGACACACTTTCCCATTTATAATATTAGTAAAGTATGGATAGGCCTAGATATTTCTTAGCACTCACACTGCAGGAGTCCATGCTAGCTTTGCCGGCGCACAGCATGTGGTCGACGATGCCACCCGGCGCCGCCGAGCCGTACTTCGCGCGGCACTCCTGGTTAGACCAGATCGGTATGGTCACTTCCTGCAGGATCGAGGGTTGAGGACCACCTGAGGACAAACAGGACTTTATTATCAGCATACAGGTGTAACAAAACTTTGTGATAATACTTTGGGGTGTGCAAGTGTCCCTTATATAGTTTACTGTGAATGTAGTAGATTTGTATGGGCAAGCGCCCCTGCGTCATAACTTTTTCCATACAAAAGCAAAATAATAAGTTACTAAAGCGCCGCTACTTTCACAGCAATCTTTATATTATATTGGTCCCATTCACACCCTAAGTATTATCATTTAGTTTTGTTACAACCTGTATACTTAGCTTTTTCAGCAGCAGCAGTATTTAATAACAAATCAATTAATCATCTGTAACGTTAAAATTATTCTTGGTTCTTGTCTTAAATGCGCTTTTTTATGTAAGTGCTATGAAAAAAATCACCACTTAGGCCCGTATAAATAGTCAGTACCCAAGATGCATTTCGGTCTCAAGACACGGTTCAGGCTCTGTGATTGGTTAGCTGTCAAAATTTGGACTAATCACATAGCTGAACCGCGTCTTGAGACCGGGCCTAAGACCAACTAATGTTCCTTCTTCCTAATTTAAATTAAAAACTTACTCTCGCGCAGACTGCCCCAGCCAATGACCGTAGCGTCGCGTCCGGTATACGCACGCGAGCCGCCCGTCGGCAGACACACCGGCCGGATCGTCTTAGAGAACGTCACGGGCTGGTCCAGCGTCAATATCGCCACGTCGTTGTACTAGAAGACGGAAACAATCACAATTTTAGCCAAGCAAAATGATCCATGTTTGTCCTACATGGATCATTTTGCTTATCTCAAATCAAAACTAACACTGCCATTTTGTAATACGTTGCTCCATTGCGTGCTGACTTGTGGTGCGTCCTCGCAAAATGACCGCAACAGAGCGACATAGCACGCCCTGGCCCCTGTATGCTAATAACGAGAAGGTTGTGTAGATAGCGCTTATGAGTTTCTACAAGGGAACTATTAGACATAGGTTACAACTTACATGGTCAGACTTGCATCAGTTCAATCCATCAGTCTGATCCATACTGACGGGAGAATGTTCGTGTAACCATTTGATCGATGGGCTGAACTGCTGCCAGGCGGTCAGCTTCTGTAAGCGTATTCTTAGGGTTTTACAGTAATTGTATTCATGAATTGGAGATAATGTCTTACCAAAATTCTCATATCGAAGTTACGGTGTCTCACGACTCTCTTGATTTTCCTCTCGATGTGTTGGGTTTCGAAGTTGGAGCGGATGTCGTGGTCGCCGAGTCTCGCGGTGAGACGGGCGACGTCCCACGAGGTCATGCTGGAAGAATAACCAATCAGTTTTTATAACAACAGACAGTAGAAGCTGAAAATAACAGGGCACCATTAACAAGGGTGCATCTATGCAAACAGTGGTAATAACGCCGTCGCATCTCGCGGACATAGAATTTTATACTTAGAGTTATCGTATCGTGTCTGTTCTTCGCTATGTGTTAATGTGCGATATTCTAAGGGGCAGTAAGTTTGCTCCGCGACCGTGCTTATCGTATAAAAACGTAACACGCGTTGAATGCACCATAATGCCTTTACGAAGGCTTTATATTCTAATGTCCATATAAAATCACACCCTAAAATCCTCAATACTGAACAATTAGGTACATCATGCATATAAAATCACATCATATAAATTATAAGTCCTCAAAACTGAAAAACTTACTGTGCGACACAGTGCGCGGCGGACAGAATGTGCCTGTCGTCGATGAGTGATCCGCCGCAGAACTGGCGGCCGTTGTTGAACAGTCCCACTATCCACGGCCACTCGTTGAGCTCGGCGTTGTGGCCGCCCACTATACGCTGCTCGTCCTCCGTGCTTCCGTACGGCTAAATAAAAAAAGTCAAGAACTATAGGCAGTGACGGATTAAGACTATTTGATGCCCTAAGCAATCCATGCCTGTGGGCCCCCCTATACGTATCTCAACTAGAATCGGTCTTTGAACCTTTACTCTTCTGGTGCCCCCTCAGACGTGATGCTCTAGGCAATTGCTTAATTTGATTAAGGGCTAATTCGTCACTGACTAGAGGTCTACCAGAATCTGATGGCAAATTTTGACGGCAGATTTCCAAAAAATATCCTAGATCATTGGATACATTTTTATATTTGCATGTTTCACATACAGAATAAGCCGCTAACGGCTAAAGGAAAAAAAGGATCACAATGTTTTATTCGACTATTACCCCGGTATTGCTAGATTCAATTTATTTTCTCACTTTTTGCCATCAGATTCTGTAGCTCTACCATGAGTTTAAAGCTTTAGTATTTATCGATACTCGATACCGACTACGTAAATATTTAGTATGGCGATTTTAGTTCCGCAAGTAACTACTAGAGGCGCTGTAAAATTTTCCATACTAAAAATTTACGGTATTCGGCATCGAGTATCGAAAAATACTATAGCTTTAAACTCATGGTAGAGCTACCGTTAGACCTATAACCATTCGGACTTAAGCGAATAATAGTGATAATAGGCACATTATATTCTATTAAATAATTATTTATACCGTGTATTTTACCCGGGATGAATCTATAGACACATTAATTAAATCGGACCAGTACCTAGTGGCTCTATGTTTCAAACAAAAACATACAAACATACTATTATATAAATTGCTTAAATCATTAGGTTAAGAGGATACAACAGCGGCTAGAGAAATGAAAAAAAAGTACGTGTAATATCTATAGCTGTCTCCCTTACCTCAAGCGTATACCGCAGAACGCGATAGAGACAACTGCAGAAAATCCAGAAAATCAACGATTCGTTGTCCCCTGATTCCTTCTCCAAAACTTAACCGATTTAAGTACTTTTTTCGTTAAAGATTAAAAAAAGGCTTGAGCTGTGTTCCTATGTTTTGCTTTTTTTGTATAATCTAGCCAAATCTGTTTTCTGGACGTTTGAACACAGTGGAAAATCTGGCCATTTTTTTGGGTTTTTGAACGTTCATATCTTATTTAATAATTAAATTATGAAAAAAAAGAAAACATAGGGACATTGTATTAGTGGCCGTAGATATTCAGGAAAAAAATTATAACTCTACTAGCATTATCCAGGGAGGAAACAGGGGACAACATTTGTATGGAAAAAAGGGCGGTGTGGAATCCTCTTAAGGTACCTAGGCTTCGCCCATACTCATGTTAAAACAAGCCAATAATTCTTGTTGTCGAAAAATATTCAAGGGAACATAAAATGTTCTTACCAGAGCGCCATTCTTTATGCCACACGAGCTGTCCGTGCCGGGTTGCGCAGGAGGCCGAGTGGGCTGAGCAGTCGGTCGGGTAGGTTGTGTGGGGTACGCTGGTGGCCATGTCTGAAAGGGGAAATATTCTTGTCTATTTAGGAGCAGAGGCAGATTCTTCGATTGAGAAAGAGGGTTCTTGCTGTCTTTGCCCATCGGCAAAGAATAGGGATGATGACAAGGTCAAAGATTAGCGAATTTTGTTAATAATATAAAGAAATCACGGTGAAAAATAAGTGTTCCCAAAATTACAGCTCGATAGCATTTTTATTTTTTTTGTTATGCGCCTTCAAAGTTAGATAATCAAGTCGATATTTTTTTTCAATTAAATTTCTTAATATCTGTTTACCAATCGATAACTTATGCAATTAAAATCAACTTTTGTTATGAAACCACTTTCATAAACGCAATAATTGATATACCTATCGAACAAAGTTCTCTCCCGATGCGTACAAACTACGAAAGAGTGACGTCAGTCTTTCGTAGCACTTTGTATGGAGCGTTTCGGGCAGGTCTATTTTATGAGATGTTTGAATTGTCATATCTTGGTGAATTTTTAAGCTATCAGACTCATTCTTTCAGCGATGTTTCTATTTTTAAGGGTCTTTCAATTACCAATAAGAAAAAAAAATAGTCATCAAGCCTATTGGGAGATAAAAACTTAACCACCCTTATTAATAAAGCTTAATATTATGTAGCTCTTACTGCCACGTCGTTTCCAACGTGTTAGACAAATACTTTAACATTTTTATTCGTAAAGGGATGTAATAACACGTAATAAATAAAATCTTACTTGTTTCGTTGTGCTTGGGCTCGGTGGTTTGGTTCCCCATGTCGTTGACTGAGAAACGGTGTCAGTTTGTGGTGTCGTAGGGGCAGTCGGGTAGCCAACTGTAACGTGTAATTTATTATTAGATGACTATGAGTAACATCCAAGATGGTTATATATGAGCTGTCCGTCAATCCTAATGCCGAACCCATAGTCCATAATTGATTCGTAAATGATTAAACGAAAAATTTTTGGAGTGGTAGAAGTCAAGCCATTCTAAACGGACGACCTATGTAAGGCTAGCTCTATAACTAGTTCGCTTCAATCTTTTTGGGAGCGTCTGTTCTGTTCTTTATTGAGAAGGTTTAGGTGGTATTGTAAAGCCTCAGTTGTGACTTGTTAGCTTCATTGAGAATATGGAAGAATAACTTACAATGCTTAGTGCTTACCCAAGTTAGGTGGATGCGTGGCGGGAGTGTGGTTAGGCGGGTGAGTCGGCAGCGGTGGCTGTGTCGGCGGCCACTGCGAGATGAACTGCCTCTGGTTTGTATTCCATGATGACATCCAAGCGGGCATCAGGTTGTTAGATGACCTGAAAGGTTCATTTCTGACTAGATGACGCCCGCAACTCTGTTGCGCCAAAATTCGTTTATCGTGCGAGAACCGTACATTTTTTTGGGATAAAAAAGTTTCCTGAGTCATTTCCCGGGACTCCATACCAAATTTCAGCACAATCGGTTCAGCGGTTTTGACATGACACACTTTATTAATATGGCTGTCAACGTTTCATAGTGAAAACAATCTCAAAGTAATCGGAACGGAAATCCCTAGGGGAAAAACGCAAGCATGCTACATAGCTTTCGCTACCATGCACGTCAACACACGTCAACGTATAACACAAGAAACAATGTGCAGGCTTCGCTTTCAACCTGCATCCCTGATCTGTGGACAAGAAATATAAGCACATGTAAAATTTAAGATAACTTCGTACCTATGTAGAATCAGATTAGCTTACCCAGCGTATGGCAACACAGGGGAAGAGATGGGTAGGGCGGGGTTGAGAAGACCGAAGCGTTGTAAGTCGAGCTCCTGCTGTGGAGGTGTACCGACAGGCTCGGTACAGCACACACCAAACACCTGGAATAGAATTTGTATTAGACAGACCAAGGTTTTAATAGAGTGCTTAGATACGTCAAGTCTAAAAAAATTTTAGTTTTAGTTGTATTATCTAGCTATTTTGCTATAGTAGGTATGCCTATATAAGTGGTTGTCATCAAAAACAAGTGAATAGTAGGTATATAAAAAGAATCCATTTATTAGCAATCGGATGCGCATACTGCGTGTACAAAACTCAATCTTGTAAATGGCTTGTGAGGAACGAGTTTAAAAATCAAGTTAAAAATAAACACTCATAAAACATACATAAATAGCCGTTATTAATGAGATCAATATTAAATTATAAGTAATTGAGAATATATGCGTTCAATTAATCTTGAATGGTGATTGACTTTATAAATGGTAAATGGGACAAAATTGCATGTTTATTGACAGACATAAAATTAGTACACGTCCAGAAGAATGCGTGCTAAATAGAAAAAAGTAAATTGACGAAAACGCGTCAGAAACTAGCCCGTTTTGTCGAGCAAGGCAAACCACTGGCAGCGCAGAGCTCCCGAGCTCGCTCGAATTTCCGTGTAGCTCTATTAAATCTTTTTGTGCTCATTCCACAGGGTTTATTTTTATCATGACACTGAGTTCTAGGCATGCTTTGTGGATGCTCTTTGTGGCACTGAACTATTTGACAGCTGACATGATATTATGTAGCACAAGCCCGGCCGCACTGTATCCGAAATTTCTGATCAGAAAAATTCGGACGCGCGCCGGAACTCACTCTGTTCATATATTTTGTTGTAGACCCGCATGCATACTATCAGAATTCTGACGTGTCAAAATGTATGAGCGAGGCGGGGCGTACGAATTTTCCTGATCAGAAATTCGGATAAGCCTACGAATAATAAAAACTATGTGCGGCCGTGTTAAATGTCTGTCATTTATCTTATGACCTGACCACAGAATATATATTAGTATTTAGTAGTACCAAACCTGACTAAGATGTTACAAGTGTATAAGGCCTCTACATTGCATAGGAACCTAATGGTAGATTTACACGGGTCGATTTTAGTCGTGCGGCTAAGTCACTAGTCGAATTGCCTGTCCAAGCCGAATTGCCACCCCATTTACACAGTTCTATAAAAATGGCTTGTGTTAGGGAATAATGCAAGTTTCATCAAAATCGGTATAGTAGTTTTTGAGATAGGGAATTTTAGTTCTCAATTACGTATAGTTCTTATTTCGCGTAACTTTCTGCCGCGCACTGTAAAACTCTTGAACGAACTGTCACCAGCAGTATTTCCGGACCTATACGACCTGCAAACCTACAAGAAAAGAGCGTATTCCCTCTTAAAAGGCCGGCAACGCACCTGCAGCTCTTCTGATGTTGCGAGTGTCCATGGGCGACGGTAGTTGCTTACCATCAGGTGACCCGTTTGCTCGTTTGCCCCCTCATTTAATAATAAAAAAAATTTTGAAGTCGGTTTTATCGTTTTTAAATTATTATTATTTTTAATAGATTACCTCGAGCTTGTCGCTATTGGTGTATTTACACCCGTCGTACTGTCCCATGCCCCAGCCGGGGTAGTTGGCGAAGTCGACCATCTTGAACAGCGGGTAACAGTCGCGGAAGCTTTTGCATTTTCCCCGACGACCCAGACTCGTCTGACAGTCGCTCTCTGCGGCCTAAAGACATGAAAGTTAAAGGATGAAAAATATAGTTATAGGATGAAACTTTATTTTTACAGTAAATAATTTATGTAGAGTCAATTGTGAACGTAACGAACCTTGAGTACCTATGGAAATGTAAATACATGTATGTTTTTTTCGCCCAAAAGTCATAGAACAAAAGATTTTCATAATGACCCCTTGAGTCACCCCTTTTCGGCTTAGTATACCTTATTTGAAACACCCAGTGTAATAGGTATCTACATCTACACTACTATTATAAAGAGGAAAGATTTGATTGTTTGTTTGTTTTGAATAGGCTCCGAAACTACTGGACCGATTTGAAATATTCTTTTACCATTGGAATCCTACATTAATTTTGCTGAACATAGGCTAAATTTTATTTTGGAAAAAAATAGGGTTCCGTAAGATATTTGGGATTTTCGGACGCAAGGTGTAAAAAATCAACCAGAAATGTTACTTTTTTCGCGTACGCTGCCTAAACTATAAAAGATAGAACCATAAAATGTTCTAAGTAATTGTAGATCTTTTAAATATCTACAAAAAAGTCCGCAACACACTATACCTATCTATGTTGAGTGAGGCAAAATAACCATTTTTTTATTAAAAAATCTTAAAATGTTTTTGGACTATATTTAAATGCCTTTATTTTACTCATGGCATTAATTCTTATTAAAATAAATCATTTAAAAATCAATGACCACCCGTGCGAAGCCGGGCCGGGCCGCTAGTCGATAATATTTTGGTGGAATAATATAAGATTTCAGATTGGAAATCAAGACACGTTTGGCTCTGTACCGGATCATCTCGTACCTACTACCTATATGCGATGTGCTATCCTTCCGTCATATTATTCCAGTGATAAATAGCATGAATCATTCAAGTGAATATTGTCTATGAACTCAATAATAAGAATGCTACCTACTTACATCATTTAGCCGAAATAATAAAAGCTGTTTTCCACCACGCGCGACATTCGCGGCGCGCTTCTTTCTACTGACGAGTGCTGGAACAAACAAAAGAAAAATATTTACATATTGCCTATTGGAATGTGAAATTCGGCATAGATAAATAATTTAAATACATATAATAGTTATCTACAGTTGTTTGCTTTTGTTAACCGACTTCCAAAAAACGAGGAGGTTATATATTCGGCTGTGGATATTTTTTTAATTGTAAAAACTTGCTTCATAGATGAAAAATACCTACGTATTTAAACTTATATCTAAGCCTTTTAATGAGCACATTATTTCATTATAATTCATTCTCATCTTTGACTATTTTAATATGTAGAATATCATTTAAACATAATATTTTAATTACATAAGATTATATTAGCTGCTTTACATTTTGTATAGTGCGTAGGTAATCGTTCTTCCCTCTCATTTTTCATTTTTGTGCGTATTAAATATTGTATCAAGTACTTTACACTAATTTAAAATAGAAAGTGTGTATTTGTCTATCTTTAACCGCTTAACTGATTTGAATGTTTGGTATGAAGATTGAGTCACATTGAGTCCGGGGACTGGGGAGACGACGCGGCGACTTTTACGCCAAAACGCACAATGTAACATAGAAGTTTATTCATAGGCAGTTGACCACTGACATACAAGTAGTACGTAGTACTTATAACCTCAGTGCAGTTGACGGACCTACGTAATTTGGTCATGTTTTATCTAACCCAGCCCACAGATCACAAATAACATTGAATTGACATAATAAGACTAAATTACGTAGGCCCGTCAACTGCCTATAAATCGATTTCTTCGATGGTAAATGTTCTCAAATCCTACATGAATATTATGAATTTTTTATTTGCTCGAGCCAAAAACTTTCGGGGCAAAAAACCCATGACATCTAAAAGCGCCCTTAGGTGGAACACCATGTAAGGCGTATTCAAATAAGTATTCAAAATATTCGGAATTTTTGGTGGTCTGTTGTGCCGGGCTCGCCTTATGACTAATCAGGTGGAATTGATCATTCAGAGTGCGTCCAAAAGACATTGCTTTGAGGTTTTAGTTGTACAAAATGTATTGGCTTTATAGCTTCAATACGTACCTGTTTTTTTACTTGTTAGAACGTTTTGGAATTTCATTTCACTTGCTTTAATATTGTTTTTAATGTTAGTTTCTGATTTGGGTGAAATTTTGTATTTAGATGCTCTGAGTTTCGGAAAAGTACGGTACTTAATATTGATGACTTAGGATAGTTTGCCATGTTTATCAAGCTTATGCTCTATAAACCAAGTAGATATAGTGTATACTCTTTATTGCGTTACCAAATTGCGGGTAACCTACTAGAAGGTAATCTTAAGCCTAGATAAAAATATCATTGTTAGGGTTCCGTACCCAAAGGTAAAAACGGGACCCTATTACGGATATATACGGGACTTCGTTGTCTGTCCGTCCGTCTGTCTGTCTGTCTGTCTGTCTATCTGTCTGTCTGTCTGTCTGTCTGTCTCCAGGCTGTAACTCAAGAACGGTAAGGTAGCTAGAAAGTTGAAATTTTCACAGATTATGTATATCTGTTGCCGCTATAACAACAAATACTAAAATCAAAATCAAATTAATATTTAAGGGGGGCGCCCATACAATAAACGTGATTTTTTGGCCTTTTTTGCTCTATATCAATAATGACAACAGGTAGGTACTTGAAGTCCTTAATTATATATGTACTTTAAAATTTAATAATAATTTTAAAATAAAATAAAAAATTAAGGGGGGCTCCCATACAAAAAATACAAATTTTGGCCTAATTTTGATCTATAATGGTACGGAAACCTTCATGCGCGAGTCCGACTCGCACTTGGCCGATTTTTATTGGTACTGCGTTCCGATTTGTCCTTCCTTCTTCTCTGCCTTTGATTGTTCCTCTTAATTAATTTCGTTACCTCCAAGACATTTTGTCTTGTCCCACTCCCTGAGATAATATCAAGAGGTTTGTGGTTGGTAACCACTATGGATGATGGATGAACTGTCGATCCTGGTTTACATGACATTAAATGGTGAGTGTCCGCAAAAAATTCATCACCAGTGGGCTTAGCGAACGTTTTCTTAGTGCTTCTTTATAGAATCGCCGATCAAAAATGAATGGAATTGACATAAGCGCTCCATAATATGAAGTCGACATTTGACTCATGTCGTGTCAATTCCATCCATCCATAGATAACGTTTGGCTACGAGCTCTAAATGCTTACCTATATGAAGTCATGAAAAGTTATAATTTATAAAGCTTATCTCGCTAGGTGGTCCTCGAATGTTTTGTATGTCCAGGCCTGGTGTATGTATGTCCAGGCCTGGTTGTGGCAGCATGTAATTAACTAATTACCCTTCGTTATTGAGACCTACGGGTCCGCTGCCTAAGGCTTCCATTGAAATTTATTTTTAACCGACAAAAAACCAGAGGAGGTTCTCAATATTGTATTTTTTTAACAATTTATGAACAGGCGTTTATAATAGTGCCAAAGGGTTATATTCTTTACATCCAGATCCAGAAGAACGAAAGAATAATTTTTCAGTTTTTAAGAGTCCCGGAAAAATGTACGGTTCCTGCTCGATAAACGAGTTTTAGCGCAACGTAGTTGCGGTCATCATCTTGTTTTGATTATAATTTATAAATCTAGATAGTAAATAGTAAATACTTTACATAGTGCCAAAGATACGACAGTACAGTATATTTTTCCAACCATTATTAGAAATACATAATAATATGACGTACCTACAGACTACAAGCTGATTTGTAAATAAACATGGCCGAATAATGGTTTGTGGTAGCCGGTAGGCAAGTGGTTTTAGGGCTGATGGTCGTTTTATCGTTTTGAGTTACTCATATAGGTACCAATTACGAGGCTAATTTGGCATTTAACTCACGGCAGCCGGCGGGTTCATCCGATAAGTAATTCAATACGATGGACGGACAAAAAAATCGTCGTTTTTCCTAGACGTATTGTTTCTGAGGCCTCACAATTAAAAATATACTTTAATAACTTAAAAATAACGTTTCAATTTCAAAACGTGCCTTTTCCAATGCGCGTTGAAATATGTAAACAAGCTACGAGACTGCATGTATCTTAAATCGAAGAAAAATATTAAAATTTTTAGTCAAACATTAAAAAATATTAAATTCGCACCTAACAATGGCTAAACTCTTTTAAAACTGGCCAGAAAGATATAGTAGTATAACTATTTTATAATTGTAAAATCTCTAGTTTCCTTCGTGATGTTTTGAAGTTAAAATGTCAAAGAATCTAATTTTAACGCAACAATTAACCTGAGCTACCATCAAATACCAATGTACTCATATTTTTAATCTGTATTTTATAGGCATAAACAGATCATTTAAA
This sequence comes from Aricia agestis, assembly GCF_905147365.1. Classification (NCBI taxonomy): domain Eukaryota; kingdom Metazoa; phylum Arthropoda; class Insecta; order Lepidoptera; family Lycaenidae; genus Aricia; species Aricia agestis. Next base: position 9,014,382 of record NC_056414.1, on the reverse strand, counting down.
ATTATTTTTATTAATCACTTCATCGTAAAGGCTTTGATTTATAGTTCCAGGTGATTTTTCGAAGTACGCGAAGTTACAAAAACAATTTCGTCTAAATTAGCAATCAAGTTTTTTTATTGTCTAATAGCAGCTTTAATGTCACTTACGAGTCTAATTGCGCCACATTTACATTTAAATGTTGGGGACGCGAACTATTTCCAGTACTAAAAGCCTGGTAAATGCCAACGGGTCCTAATCTCGGTCCAATTAAAGACCTTCAAATTGAGCGGCAAAAAATTGGCCCCAGCAGTATAATAGTGATGGATGTCGTTGACGGCGGGCCGTGGGCGGGAAATTTACATTGAATCGATTCGGTACATCCGAATAATGACCCCGGCTGATTGAAGGCATCAGATTAGATCTAACCATATTGCTCACGCTGTCACCGTCACCAATCACCATAGACCTACGAATAATAAAAACTAAGGAAACCGCCTTCCCGGCCAGGGCCGAATATTGCAAATGTATTGAAATGTGTACCTAAGGTACACTTTTTTGACAAGTATTGTGGAGCATGTTTTTTGACGGAGTTACTTTTCCTTAGTTTTTATTATTCGTAGCCATAGACCTAAGAATTATTGTCCTGACGTTAAATGTTTTACCGCTTTTTACATCGACCAATGAACTATTAAGTAGGGGTTATTTCTGATCTTCAATGTAAATTAGATTGCAGGGTAAGTTGTGTATTCCACAATAAGGTCTATTAATGGTACCAAACCATTGCGGAAATACACAACTTACTTATTTAATAAGGATTAATTTTTTGAGTTTCACAAAATGTGCAACCATTTCACATTTAAAAAATCACGTTACAAAATTCCTCCTCTGTAATGTTATACAAAATATATAGAGCTGGAAAATATTTATGCTATATTATAGCTTAATGTTGCTCGAATTTACTGAGAAACATCCGATTTTAAACTTAATAACAATAGAATACAATAGCATTTCCTGGAAACTGTGATCGAAGTAATATTGATTGAAATAAGTCAACATAGTAACGAGGTAAAATTTAGCTACAATGCATTTGCACTGGAGCAAGTAGGTACCAATGCAAGTAGGTTCAATGGGAATGTAGAGCAAACTCATAACTTAGAGCAAGAGCCCATTGGACTGTCTCATAAAGGTTTAAAAGGATATCATAAACAAATGTGAGTTAGATTACTATTCCTCAAAACCATATTCGAATATCCTTATAGTTATTTTTACTTTCTCTAGCCTCAAAACTGTCCGGCCAGCATTGTTTGGAGTACGCAACGGAATACACAAAGTGAAAACTGTCATCAGGGTTAAAATTAACAAAACAATGCCATTAGTTATTGGAAATTGAAGTATACTTTAGCTTCTTTTGGCTATATTGATGAAGTATGAAAAAATATATTTTCAGTTTTCACTTAGCTCTTAATTTAAATACTAGATACATCTAGATCTTACCATCGATGTAGACAGCGTCGTCGGTGAACCAGGTCCCGTTCCCGAGTCCCTTGTCCTCCTCGGCCACACTCGTCGAAGCAAACAGTAGGAAACATACTATCAACTTATATCCCAGCATGATGGGTGCACATACAAAGTCGGTAAGGACGCGCGCGCGATGTGTGTCGCGAGGAGTCCGTGAGCAAAATGCTTCATAAACTTGTATATGTCGCCTTATAATATTTTTTCTTCGCTACTGCAATCCAGTGCTGCAGATAACGAGCATTTTTTTCTCCTTTTGTATTGAGCTGACATTTGCCGATCCTTATACAGCTTTTATGAGACAAATATTTTGTCTTCAGGCGGTTTTTGATTGAAACCTTTGTAGGAAAATGAGCAATAAATTATTTTATTGTAATTAACTAATCTGAACTAATCTATTTATTATTTTATAATTATTGTTGATTATGATTTGTAATAAAAGTAAGCAAGTGTGACAACTAATAAAATAAATTACGCGTGATTTTATGCGTTAATCAAGTGACAATTATTATAGTTTAATGTATAAAATTAGAGTCTACTGCGAGTTTAACAAATTTTAATGCGGTAATTAGTCATTGCTGATCGACGTTATGCGTGAAAAATGGCTTTCATTAATTTTATTAAGCCACTGGGCTTTTAAGATACACGATTAATTAATTAATAAAAAATATTTATTCGCAAATAAATAATTATGTTAAATTAATATGATATTCGGTTATATTGTGACTTTGTCTACTGCATGAAATCCTTTGAATAGCACGACTGTCTTTGGAAATGTAATGCAAAATTAAATGTAAATTTTATTTCGTTTAGTACGTCTTGTTTAGTAAACAAAACAATTTTAAATAGGTAAATTGCTTTGTTGCTATTTTTTAACCAATTAACAACATTTACGTAGGTTTTAAGAAATCCTGAAAGGCATTTTAAAACTTTCGAGCAGTTTTTACTGTTCAACAACCTATATAATATGTCACCTAAGTCTTTAGGCTCTAAAGAAAAGCGACTCTAAAGTTGTAGTAAAAACGTGTTGCGTCGTAAGAGATGTTTGACCCTAGAAGTTCACAAAGGAGCACATTGGAATACATAGATGAGCGGTTTGTGAAAACTGGAAATAGCCTGTTACAATTCTACATCAGTGCATGTTTTCTGGATGAAAATTTTCCTCTTGTAGAGTCTCTATGCAGCTTTGACATTTGTATCTATTCATACAAATGTCAAAGCTGCGTAGACCGGTATTGTTAATTCATAGACTTTATACAAGCTCCAATTAAACACCATAACCATTTATCTCTGTTCAATAAATATGTCAAAATAATATCATGTCTAGTACACACTTACAAGGTTGTTTTGGTGCGTGGCCAAATACTGAACTAGCGCTGCAATATTGTTTGTTGTTTAATACTAGGTGCAATAGTGTGGCTCGAGGGAAATATTTTTTACACTCCCGGCCCCGCATTAATGATATACAAGCTTCGTTTTTCACTGGCCGAAATTTAAACTAACGCTGGCGTTATTTTGACTGGCAGCTGCTACCTATCCATGGCAACGTCGACGCCGTGCCAAAACACTCTTGGAATTAAAAATAAAGCCGAAAATAAATTGCAAAATAAAGCAAATAAATGTGGTTGTTTTTTTCGTGTAGGTTACATTTATCATTACAAAGTCGCTACTTAACTGTGCATTTCCGTGTTTTTATTTTTATCTTGTTGCGAAATTTCCTAATAAAATTATAATTCAACCTGTTTCATCAAATATTAAATTATCCCAAACATACTCTAATTAAATATGACATTGCAACAATAACAAACTTATTAGTGCCTAAACAAATACAGTTTTGGCCTACCTATTACCTAATATTTTTTTGATAAATGCGTTCTTGGTTAAATATTCACTATGAACAAGCTCAACTTTATTTATCAGCTTGTTTTTTTAACACAAAGTAAAGTAAAACAAAAAGCCTATATCTAGAGTAGATAGAAACTAGCCCGGCAAACGTTGTTTTGCCATATAAATTATTTCTAGTATCAATATAAAAAGTAGATAAAAACCTATTCTCAGGCCTAACGAATGTACATACAAAATTTCATTAAAATCGGTTGAGCTGTTTTGAAGAAGTTCGCGCACAGACTCTGTGACATGTCACATGAGAATATAACTAATATTATAAAGCTGAAGGGTTTGTTTTTTTGTTTGAACGCGCTAATCTCAGGAACTACTGGTCCTGTGACTCACAGTGACTGGTGGTTTAAAAAATTCTTTCAGTGTTAGATAGCCCATTTATCGAGGAAGGCTATATTATAACGTCACGCTGTGGCTTTTAGGAGCGAAGAAACAGAGGAAAAAGTGGAAAAAAGCGGGGAAAATTATTAATCTTTGAGAGCTTCCGTTGCGTGCGCTGCAAAAACGGTCGAAGATACCCAAAAAATATGTATTGAAGAATAATTCCACTTTAAATGATCTAAAAAATGTGCGCGATAGTACAATATATCTATCTTTTAAGATTAACTCACAATAATCGTTTTTATATGGTCTAAGAATGGTCGAAATTAATGCATTAATGAAATAGATGCAGACGAAGTCGTGGGTAACAGCTATAATTAATAAAGCTGAGGAAATTATTCGCCAAAATAAATATGATGCCCATAATTACTTTTCCACGCGAACGAAGTCGCGGGCACGGCTAGTTTTATATATTAGAGATCTTCATGTAACATGTCACAATTTCTATGAAATTATGTGTCTTATATTTAGTAACAAAATTGTGATTGAAAATTGTTAATAAGTAAATTTAAATAAAAAAATAAATGACGTTTACTCATCAAGGAATATGAAACATTAAAGCCATACGAATATGTTTTGGCACGTGTTCAAAGTCAGAAGTAAAGCCATCTTTATTACTTCATGAACTGTTAGGTATTTATGGGACAATGCACGTTTCACTCTTGTTCCTGTTTAATAGGTACATTACTACTTAGATATAATATAAAGTATCACTTGGGTCAGTTTGTAACAGTTTTGTTGAATCACTCTGGATCACTGACACTGCTAATCAGTTTAATATCAGTGCAGAGGTTTTAATGTTATTCTGATGTTTCAGATTTGGGATCAGCTTTGGACAAACCCGAATATGTCAATTATTAACCGCAGCGTATTGTTATCTGCAATTTAATCCAATAAGGGCTTTTAAAATGTCAATACGAGTCTGAGGTCTAACCGCAAAAACAATTAAGTAAACATGAAAATATTGAGTTATTGGATTATTTTTAGTGTAAAGTTTTTAAATATAAATTTCCCCCTTCGTAGGCTCTATCACTTATTTTCGTAGGTGAAAGTAACTAATTTCTTAAAAATTTATCAGTATGTAATATGTATACGATTTATTACAGATAATAAATAATATATTATTATCCTTTGTTCTGCTGAAATATTTTGCTATTTTTAGTTATTTGTAAATATTGTTAAAAAAATTATGTTACTTGCTTTCAATGTATTATAGTTTTATATGTTTTATTGTTATATTAAACAACCTAAAAAATAACCTTTTAGCTTATTTCACTCTATTTATAGCTAAGTAGCGTGTTTTGTACATAGATATTAGAAGTAATTTATTACGTATATTTATTCATCTAATGTTGTTCTCGCGATAAAAGGTGTCTTGGGTCTGATTCATCACAATTGTCGTCACCTTAACTTTTATACGATCCGACACGATATCGTCAGCAAAGTCATAACGACGCGTGTTTTGTTTTAAATGTCTAGATCCTGATAATCTTTACAAGAAATATTCTATGTAGTTCTTAACCATTTTATTGCAACTTTCAATTTTCGTAAATCGACTAAACACAATATCTAAGGTATCGTTGTACTGTAGAAGTAAATACTACCTAAGGCTTAAAAAACGTAGTATAAAATAGTACATATGCTTCTCAGATACACTTCAGTGGCACGATTCTTTTGCCTCGAATTTCGCTTCCATCTTCGACTCTTATAAGTGCCCTTCAATTTTCAAATGTTGAGACATACGATTGCAAGTCGATATTGTCGTTTGATATAAAATACTTTTATCTTGAGCCATAATTTAGATTTAAAAAGACAAAAGAAGTGTCAACGGCCGCTGTAAACGAAGGCAAGCATCAATTTTAAACATGCGGTTTAGTGATCTATGCTCGATAAGTTTCTCCGTATTCGATGTCTATCTTGCTTCAAAACAGACAAAAAACAATGCATTATATAATTAAGAATCTATTAATTTCCTTTAAATTGAAAAGTTTTCTGGTAAAATAACAATAAATAATTAAAAAAATATTTTAATCTAGGACCTAGGAGGATCTAATTGCTAAAATAATTGCCAACAAAGTGCTTTTCGACATTTTTGAATCCAAATTAATAGTTGCAGTTCTTAGTTTGAAAATGTAGCGAACAAATATCTTATATTTTTGATAGATACAGTAGTTTAGGTTTTTGATAGAGTTTAAAATATTTATTTTCGAAACTAAATCAGATGACTGCAGATGTGGTACAATTTTTAAAAGCTCGTAAATTGTAGTGACGTACGAAATTTCAATACATTTTTGTCTTCCGTCAATGTCTTCCGAGAGTTCCGAGTAAACGTCATACGGATTGTTTGTTTTTTTACGCAGTTTTACTCAGGATGTTGACTCTACCATCGTGACTGTACTAATGTAGAGACATTAGGCATAATACACTCATTTATTCAGCATTCCGTTATGTCAATTAAACATAGCGCTCTCGATGCGTACTTTTCGCTCAATTAATCTCCTTTATTCGTATATTGTGTGTTTAGATAATGAACCAATTTATTTGATTTCAACGTCTACTAAGAATTTAAAAATTGAATTTCAAAGTTTTCCACTGGTTATTTATATCGTTGACGACCTCTGGGGCTCAGTGGTGAGCGCGTCGGTAGCTCAAGCCGGGGGTCGCGGGTTCGAATCCCGTCGACGGAAAAAAAAGTTTTCAATATTCCCGGGTCTGGATGTGTATTAAATATGTGTTTGATATAATAAAAATCTTAAATATATGTATACTAGTATTAAATATATTTCCGTTGTCTGGTACCTGTAACACAAGTCCTTTAGGTACTTAGCACGGAGCCAGACTGACGTGGTGTGAAGCGTCCATAGATATTATTATCTAAAGTGTAGTACATATTCATATTTTTTATACAGATCACTCTACCTACCTCAACAGCCGTAATATGTACGATATAATGTATACGAAACTAAATATAAACTAAATAATTAAAAGTAAATATTATTGACATCCGCTTTGCTTACGCAGAAATTTGACTATCACGCATATTTTTTAATTTTTTTCATGATGAAATCTATCCTATGTTCTTTCCCAGGATTTGAGGTATCTTCATTGCGTTTTCGGCAAAATATGTTATGCACCTTATGCATAATAAGATGACAGACAGATAGAGGCACTTTCGCATTTAAAGTATTAGTATGGATAGCTGTAAACATTTTTTTTTTGTACGTCCATATATCCGGGCTACAACTCCAATACAAAAGACTTAAACGAGCGCGCAGGAATTTTTCCAATGTTTGTTAATTGCATTAAACATTTTGGTCTGGTTATTAAACGTGGTTAAAATTGCTTTTAATTTAAGGGTTTAGTAAAAAGGGCATAGCCCTTATCGTCATCATCATCATCAACATGAGTTTAGGATTCCAGTTAAACATGAAAGAAAATCTGAATACATAAATGAAATGACAAAGCCTTGGACTACACTGCTGTTAATTATTATGTTTTAATATAAAGTTTATAAAAAATAATAAAGTATTAATTTGCTTTGTATTAATATAAGATAATAAAGTATTAATTAGCTTTGTATTAATATAAGTAATATTAGCTAGGTCTGCATTAAAGTTTAAATATTTTTTATATTATGTCTAATAAGTAATAACTACAAGTAATATTAACGAATTTGGACTTTGCATAATAGTAAGCAAAAGACACTACGTAACTTATCGATCTATAAAAAATATTTTTCTTAAACTAAAATAGCCTTAAGGCGAGGATAAACCCCAATTTGTTATTCCGTGACTCCCGGTTTACCTAGTTCCAATATAATAACGAAGTGTTAAAAAATATGAGATATAAAGCACAATATTCAAAATACCTTAAATCATAAACATTTTAATAAAACGTAATACTTTTTTGAAATATAATCTGGATGTTTTCAATTAAAAATTTTTTAATTGAAAACATCCAGAAGAAGTTTATTCGTTTTCTAAATTTTAAGTCTGGCTCTTCTTTACCCACACAGAATTACGTTGAAGAGTGTCGTCATTATAAACTAATGCGCCTAGATGATCGTCGTAACTTATATGACATGTGTCTTCTATATGATATATTAAATGGTAATATAGATAGTCCTTATCTGTTAAATCTAGTCTTGTTTAACGTACCCCATCGCAGAACACGTCAAACTCCTCTATTTTATGTCCCATTTCAGTATACTAATTACGCTAAAAATTGTGTTCTCACTAGAATTATACAAACATACAACAAAAAATTTTCTCATATTGATCCCTTTATAGAAACAAAACCATCATTAAAATCAAAAATTAAATTATCCTTGTTAGAAAAATAAAAAGCCTGTGTGATAATTGGAGTCGTTAGTTAGTTTTAAAATTAATGAAATTGTACTGAATTTATATATTGTTTTCAATATCCTCATCTATAATTATTAATTAATTACTTTTACTATTTAAATTATACTTATATCTTATATGCATATATCATACTTATTTTATCATTTATTCACCAAATTATATCATACACATTTATATATGTATATATTTATTATTTATATTATACTATAACTTATAAGTTATAATAGATAAAATAAATGGCTTGATATTATTATAAGAACTAGCATTAAGTGTCAAACATGTTTTCATTTCCGTTTCTATGCTGTTTACTTTTGGTAAAATTGTAATAAGCATTGTAATAAGTTGTGGATAGCTGTTATTGGCCTTATGTACTTGTTGTATTCTTCTATTGTACATTGTAAAATTGATGGCTGTTGTTATCCCAAATAAATAAATAAATAAATACTTTGGCTGTAATTAATTTACAAACTTACCTCCGAAAAAACTGTATTTCATCGAAATATAAGTATTAACTAGGATAATTGTACATTTTATTTGAATAAATTGTTAGTAAATCTATATTATAAATTCTTTAACCGAGCAATTTTGTTTCTTAATATTTATTTCCAAAGATATTTAAAAAAAACATGAAAAATAGAGAAGATCCGCCCGAGAACCTATAGTTTTATGCTAGGCTAAAATGAATCTTATTGCGATGCGTATACGCTTGGTCTTTGGTTGTGTGCAAGGTTATCGTTTTTGATTGAGATTAATCCCCGCCTTAATTTCGCCAGTGAAGTTGCATACACGGTCATGGGTTATTATTATTAATAATTGTGGTAATAGAATGTTCATCGAAGTAATTTTTTTCAAAATTTTTGACCTGACTAAAGGGATAATCATATCTACTCGTAGTGGTAGCCGATTGTGATTTGTGGACTATGTTCTACTTCTCAGTAATGTTCAATATTGGAATTACTTGTACTGTTGTAATTCATTAATTTGATCGAATCGGAGTATCCGCGGCGGCTACCGACTTAAATGTCTCATATCAACCGTAAGTACAATTGAGAAATAAAATGCCACATAAATTCGGTCGTGTTTGAATTTTTTGTTTACATTTTAATTAAAATGAATTGAAACGGAGTATAAAACAAAAATAGGTAGGTATGTGTGTTTGTTAAGAAAAAATACTAAAATAAAAGCCACGGAGCCTAAAGAAATCTCAGAGAAGACTTTAAAAAATTTAGGCGTTTACATTAAAAATTTTAGACGTTTACTTACAATATAACCGCCTGGTTTTTGAAAAATTATACATTATTTGTTAAAAGTTTTTGATTCTATAGGCCCTTAAAATATAGGGCCTAAAGAATCAAAACAGTGTTGATCCTAGTATATGGATATTTTAACTTAACAATGCTATTTTTGAACATAAATAGTTGTTTGAATGTGCCTCGAGTATGGAAAGAGCAATGCGTTTATTCACACTTGCTTGATGACTGCTCAAATCAAGACTCAAATAAATTAATGATTTCTAAAATGTAACCTCTGGTCGGCTGCAATTCGTCGTTTTTGTGGTAAAACTTGAGTGAAAGTAAAATAAGCTGTATAAGACAATTACATTTTGATAGCGTTTAAACTGAAAATAATAGTGTTACTAACGACTTACTTGTTAGTTTTTACAAATAACTAATAAGTCGTTAGTAACACTAAGATTTTAACAATCGGGGCTCGGGACCAATAAAAAATCTAATCCATCTTACCATACTTCTATACTAATTTTTGAATGCGAAAGTGTGTCTGTCTGGCTGTTACCTCTTCACGCCCAAACCGCTGAACCGATTTGCTGAAATTTGGTATGGAGATACTTTGAGTCCCAGGAAAGGACATAGGATAATTTTATCCCTAAAAATGTACCAAATGTACGGTTCCCGCGCGATAAACGAATTTTGGCGCAACGGAGTTGCGGGCGTCATCTAGTGCTAATAATAATGGGTCCCTACTGCCGTCTACTAAGTTTTTGTTAGTTGTAATCTTATTATCACTTATCTACAATAATTATCTATATGTTTTTATTATTTAAATATTTTAATAGCCTTTCAGGTGACTGACATTCTTTATGAACACATTATTTGCTCGACGGACAAATCAGGCGTTACTTAGCCATACCATCAGAGTTGGCGAACCTACGTTCTTCTTCTTCCTTTGGCGTATGCCTTCCTGGGGGTGAGCCAAGATCTTTTCGTTTTCGCTTCGATATAGAATCGCCTATCAAATGTATGGAACGACATTAGAGATACTTTGAGGCGCGGGAAAGGCCAAAGGAAACTTTTTGTCCCGAAAAAGGTACGGTTCCCACGCGATAAACGAATTTCGCCGCAACGCGAACGGAGTTGCAAGCGTCATCTAGTCCTTTCATTAGTGTAAACACGTTGTCCTTGAAACTAGCAAATGAGCCCGTCAAAATGAACAACTTTTTCTATGAGAACAATGCTGGGAACTCAAAAATAAAATGCCGTCTTCATACCCATAATGCCCGGATCGACATTTTGTATAGGTATGAAGACGGATTTTTTTGAGTTCCCAGCATTTCTCATAGAAAAATTTGTTCATTTTGATGGGCTCATTTGATGGTTTCAAGGATAACGGCGTTTACACTAACATCTTGTATATACATATAATATTATAAAGCGGAAGAGATTTATTGTTAGTTTGTTTGAACGCGCTAATCTCAGGAACTACTGGTCCCAATTAAAAAATTCTTTCAGTGTTAGATAGCCCATTTATCGAGGAAGGCTAAAGGCTATAAATTATTATCACTCTAAGACCAATAGAAGCGAAGAAACAGAGAAAAATGTGGAAAACCCGGGAAAATTATTTGAAGCCGCTTATCTTGCGAACTACTGGATGAATTTTTAAGGGGGCGACTGACCCTAAAGTCTCGATTTTATAAATCATTTTTATACTTTAAAATAAGCCCCGAACTGTTTCATTTTCTAAAATTAGATACTACATTATATTTCCGAGAATTCGATCTGAGCAAAAACACGATATCTTAAAATTTTCTCGATAGAAAAAATCACAAAGATGCATCTAATTTTCACGATTTTTTTATTTATTGTCATAACCGTGCATTGAACTAAGTTTAAATATTTTAACAAATTGCATAAAATTATACCATTGAGAGATCGACCTAGCGGATTTTTAAAATGTTGAATATTTATCGAGTTATTGAGAAAAAACTAATTTGGCGATGAATCCGCGTCATTCCTTTTCACCTGGCATATGAAAGACGAGCGTAAGTGTGAAGAGAGAAGGACGATGTTTGATTTTTGGGGTTAGTCGCCCTCTTAAGTCATTTGGCACAGATGTAGAGTAGACCAATTGAAGGGACATAGGCAATTTTTTGCGGGAAAATATACGGTTTCCGTAAAATTCCTAATTTTAAACTTTAAACGTCTAACTAGTATTAGGATAATTTTCATCTCTCAAATGGACCGTTTTCACTTGAGTTTTGTTAGGTGTATTAAGTTAACAATTAACATTTACCTGTAGGTACCTTAATATTAGTATGTTAAAACAATCTAAGCGGGCCCCTAGACGATCAATTTTATTGTGCAATATCACGTATTGTGCAATATTATTGACCGTCTAGGATTAATATTGAACGCGCCCGCCTTTCAATCTTATTGTCAAATAAACTGTTCAATATTAAATTGAAACGTAATATTGCACAATAAAATTGATTGTCTAATTCTAGGGGCCCGCTAAGATGAATATTATACTACTCAAAAATTGATACGATAGGTCGTATCAATTTTTGAGTAAAATGATGATTTTACTACCGTTTTTATATGAAAGTAAGTTCCTTCAAGGTTTTGCTTGTTTCGCAGTGATACAGAAAGTATAATTAATATTTTATTTTGTGTATAAATGTATACTTGTAAGCATAATATTGTTATCAGAAACTAGTTCCTGCAAAACACGCCAAAACATTGGTTTTGTCTTATGTAACGTAAGCCGGTTGTAAGGCTGAGGTCAGTAACGAAGGTCCCGGGTCACTAACTGAAGGTCACTAATAAAGACAATAATAATTATGTTTCTTAAAACATGTCTGCGCTATTATAAAGCCTTTTGCATCCGTAGTAGATGGTTTATACAGTATTTTAGGAATGTAGCGAACTCTCTTCAATTATTATTATTGTAGTACCTGGGACATCATTTCAAATGTCTATGTTTTGGTTGCTCATTGTCAGCCTAGTCCAAATGAAACGAGCTAGTCACTACGTCTGGAACCTAACTATGTGCGGGTTTTCTCCCGATGCATTCCTTCGCCGTTAGACCTTCCGTATTATATTATGTACAGGGGACTTGAAATTGTCTCAAAGATATGGAATCAGGATCCGTGATGAGGGATCGAACCTGCACCCTCTCGAGTGAAAACCAAAAATCTGTCGGTCTGTCCACTAAGCCACGGAATCTCATTTATACATCTTGTATTGTTTACAAAGTAATTTGGTTTTGCGTCATATCGTAATGACTTTTAATTGTATCCTGACAAGAATTGACCATCATTAAGTGGGCAGCGCTCACGTCTAGAGTTTTACACGGTGACATTACAGCATATAATGTGTTGGATTACACGTCGTTGCGCTGGTTATTAAAAGTTAACAATCTATATACGTTATGAAACCAGTTCAGCGTTGTTACCTTTAGTTCTAGGAAACCAAAGTCATCATCACATCATGTCATCTTTAATATTTTCGCTATTAGAAGTAAACTAGAGCGAAACGTACGACACGACGTCTAATATTGAAGTGAAGTGTCGCGTAGTTCTTAGGAAGTTCTTAAGAATATATTTAGGCCATTACTATTTACACTATTTTTTAATTATAGGGTACTAGATGACGCCCGCAACTCCGTTGCGTATTTTATTGAACCGTACATTTTTTATTATACTTTTTGTACACATCAAGGTACAGAGGCGGGCTTAATGCCTTAAGGCATTTTCTTCCAGCCAACCTTTGGGTGATGTAGAGACGAGATGAGGTAGATGGAAAGTACATGTACATTTTTCCGGGATAAAAACTGTCTTATGTCCTTTCCCGGGACTCAAAGTATCTCCATGCTCAGCGGTTTGAGCGTGAAGAGGTAAAAGACATACAGACAGACACACTTTCGCATTTATAATATTAGTAAGGAAGTATGGATATTGGGTGTCTATTATATAGTGGTCCTCACGCTATATAAATTTTCATTTTCTTCTAATTTCTGCTGACGTTTTTTTAAGTCTAAAATGAATAAATAATCCAAAGTGAAATATTGCTTCTCATCGGTTATTTTTTTTACAAAGTGTATTATTATAATATGTCAGAAAACGCTGAAGCAAATGATGGAAGAAGTAAATGCTTTGGTGTTAGTTGTTACCCAAGATACCTACACCTATACTCATGAATTAATGACATAATAACTCTATGTATAAATATTAAAAAGTATTAAAAGTAAGATGGCGATTAAGCAGACTGGACAAACTAATAACAGTCTTTATGTAAAATGTAACTTTTAGAACTGTGTGTAACTTACACAACGACTATTCGTTTTCTAAATGTTACATTTCTAAATTTGGCATTCTATGACGATGTAACAATGTATAATATACAAGGTGTAACAAAATAAAGTGATAATACTTCAGATATTAGGGTATGTACGAGTCCTTGTATTGAGTTAACTGCCAAAGTAGCAGCGGTGAATGGGAAAGAGTTACTTTTTTATTAACTTTTGTATGGGCAAATTCCTAACCTAAGTGCTAGTCAATACAAACAACCAAAAAATATATTTTAGCGCTGCTACTTTCACATAGAACTCTACACATTAATGGGACAAATACACACCCTAAAGTAATTATCATTTTGTTACACCTGTATAAGAGTATATTTTTATTTTATTTTTTATTTATTTATTTAAATGCACAAAACACATTACAATCCCAGCTAAACAAATATAATATATTACATTTAAATGTACGATCTAGATCGCAACGTAACAAATATGTGCACACATTAAAATTAAAATATTAACAAGACGTAAAACTAGCACAATTTTTTGGTTTTTAACTTAAGGCAGTACGTTTGGACGTTACTTATTTCACTCATAAGTATAATAAATTAATTGATGTAAAAATCAGATGAGGCTCGCTAACTCATATTGGTAAATCTTGAGTGTGAACAAAGTACCCACTCTAATATGATTTATGGACTAAAATTATTTTTTTTACTTAAGTGTTATAAGAAAAATTGATGATAAATAGTTTATAACCCGTTTTTTATCAATCTTTAAGAATAACGACCATAAAAATTATTTAATTAATGTACAGTGAGAAAGATGTCGCCCATAGTAACGATATTAAAATACTCCATAGTTGCTTGGAGGAAAATAGCTTGTGTTCAGTCAAACATGTAAAATACATCTGAATATTTTGTAATTCTTACTTATTATGGTTTATATAAATCTATTAAAGTCATAATATGTGAGATCAGCATATTTTATGTAATATAATATTATATAAGTACCATTTTGAATCAGTTATTTAATAAAACCGGCCAAGTGCGAGTTGGACTTGCCCATGAAGGGTTCCGCAGCAGCAATAAGGTTTATTTCTCGTAAAAGTCTCTCTCGCAAATTATTTTGGTTAGAAAAAAAATGATATTAGAAACCTTAATATGATTTTTGAAGACCAATCCATAGATACCCCATACGCATAGGTTATATGAAAAAAAAAATTGTTTCAGTTGTACCCATGGGGACCCCTAAAATTTTTAATAATTATTTTTCCATTTTTGTATCAAAATCTTAATGCGGTTTACATACTACATCTACTTACCATTTACAGTTTCAATAGTATAGCTATTATAGTTTCGGAGAAAAGTGGCTGTAAAATACGGACGGACAGACATGACGAATATAAAATAAGGGTTCCGTTTTTTGCCATTTGGCTACGGAACCCTAAAAATGGATTTAAAATCCTTTAAGCAATTCACGTCTAGTTCACACTTCACATGACGTGCATCATTAACAATTAATATTACAATTCATAATATTAATAACTATAAACATAATTATCTACTATTCATTAAATCTTAATTTCATAAAAATAAACCTTATTGCTGCTGCGGAACCCTTCATGGGCGAGTCCAACTCGCACTTGGCCGGTTTTTTTGTAAAGTAGAGCATTAATTTAAATAACGAGTAGTAGTTACTTTTTTCTATAAAAACAGCTCGTTCAGTTCAGCTTTGTGTTTTTTCCTGATATTTTATTGCCACGAAAAAAAAAAACCTAATTTAAAATAATATTATGATTTCTTCAATTTACAATGATTGGTATTTGTGTGCTTTTCTAAATTATTGTTAGATTTACGAATTTCAAAGCATTGGCGATCTTTTTTGGCAGTCATACCTACTCTATATATCTAACAATATAATATACTTATTATATATAGACTTTTCAAACATTTTTTTTACTGCAAAGCCCATTTAGGGTCACCTTACATCCACAATAAGTGTCATTGTTACGCCCCTGGATAGAAGGTGATAGAAGGGTAAGAAATTCTATAATAGAGATATTATTTCTATGACCCACTTCTATTAACACTACATTATTTTTGTGTATCCAATTATAAATCTGACTTCCATTTGGCGAGTGTGGCCAGCAACTGATTAGTCCTTTATTTTCTTCTAATCACTAATCACCTGCACTCGCACTAATCAAATTGAATACAGTAGACCTACTACGAAACCGTTTTGAAACTCTAACAATCGAATCAGAATGCCGCGTCCTGCTCTAACGACGTCATTTCACGTTTGTTAGGCTGCGTCCCCATCAGACACGGCACGGCGCCGCCACCGTGTTACGGCACGACGCCGCCACCGTGATACGGTACGGCGCCGCACCGTGACACGGTGCCGTGTACGGTGCTCCGCGCGCCCCTATTCTGGTGAAACTTCCGAACAAAGTTTGTGTCCAAACTTAAACGAGGCATAATATGAAAATACAAATCAAAGTCGCGTAATGCAAATATTGTAATGTATACCGAGGAAATTTTATCTATAATAAATAATAGATGAAATTTCCTCGGTTTCTTTTTAAACAAAAAATATTTAATGATTCTTTTTCAATCTTCGTCTTAGTAACAACAAGAGAATTATTTTTTCGCGATCCATATCCATTATCCAGACAAGCACTCTCGTTCGAGCGCAAATATCGACTGAATAGGGACGCACCGTACGCGGCACCGTGACACGGTGCGGCGCCGTACCGTATCACGGTGGCGGCATCGTGCCGTAACACGGTGCCGGCGCCGCGCCGTGTCTGATGGGGACAGAGCCTTAGAGTAGGACGCCGCATTCTCGTACGATTGTTTGAGTCTCAATATGGTTTCGTGGTACGGGCTACGGCGCCTGGCCCTTAGTTTAGAAATGTTCTGATCTACGAATACTATTTAAATATTATTATATTTTTGTCCGCTCGTCAAGTCGTCACCCGATGTACATTTAAATATACAAATTTTATTCAGTCTGTTTCTTCATTGACTTTTTATTACAAATGTCGAAGAAGATTCTATAAATAAATAAGGTAGATAGATGTATTATGCAATTTATAGAAATACAAGAATTTTATATTTAAATATAAATAAGAATCACTAATAAGTAATAAGCATCGTACGCTCTATAATTGACAAATTGGAAATAAGGAAACTGTAGCCCATACTTTTATTACCGACTTCCAAAAATCCTCGGCTGTATGTATCTTTTTTTTTGTATGTTCAACGATAACTCAGCCATTTGTGATCCGATTTTCAAAATTCTTTTTGTATTGTATAGGGTTTAACTCGAATTTGGTACCATGTTCACAAAAGTGGTGATCTGATGATGGGATCCTGGATGAATCGAGGGGACTCCTTGAAATTTGTATGGAAACATATAGTGATTTCAATTTTTTCTGAAGCATTCGAGGTAACTGCTACCAAAAAGTAAGATTTTATACCCTGGAACCGAAGGTACCCAACAGAACTTTTGAATCCTTATAGATACAGGTTCGCGAATTTCGGCGTTGTTTAAACAACTGAAAACATAAGCCAACACATCAATTTATTTGATCATCATCATCAAAATCATAATTATGCCATGGGTCATCACATTATGACCCAATTATTGATGTTTTTCGTGATATTTTGCATCGAAGCATTTTTTCGCTGATTATCAAGATTATTTCGCTGTTTGTGGACCGATTTTCAAAATTCTTGTGTTGTTGTATAGGATATAATCTTGATTTTGTATAATAATTACGAAAGTGGTGAGTTGACGATGGGATTTATGAGCAATCGAGGGAAATGCTTGAAATTTATCAAAATACTCATATTGGTTAAAATGTTGTTTCTAGTTACTTAAACATAAGAGAAAGTTCATACGAAGGTGTCTCTTGGTCCAAAGGCACTGAACAGAACTCCTGAACCTTTAAATATAAAAGTTTTTAAATTGCAGCATCGCTTAGATAACTGCAAGCATTTACCACAATTTCGCTTACCGTAACATAATGTGAATAGTTAACATTCGTAGTGGTTATTTACGTATAAAGATCTTGCAGGTAACTAAAAAGAGTGAAATTATTATTTTTAACAAAAAATTAAAACCGACTTCCAAGGTACTCGTAAAAACAATAATAATATGAACTAAAAAGTATTAAATAACTCTTACTCTGTAATAGTGCCTTTTTCAGAATTCGTCTAAATCTCAACTATTTCTGTACATAAGTACTACAGTCTTCATTACTTTGAAGTCGGTACCAGTCCCAAAAGCTTCAGATATTCTGACATTGACTGAACTCACGATAAAATTAGCTGGTACCGACTTCAAATAATGAAGACTGTAGTATGTACAGAAATAGTTGAGATTTAGACGAATTCTGAAAAAGGCACTATTACAGAGTAACAGTTATTTAATACTTTTTAGTTCATATTATTATTGTTTTTACCTTGGAAGTCGGTTGTAATTTTTTGTTAAAAATAATAAATATAATAATTTTAAGTGCCTCGAAGTAAGTATTTAGTAAGTAAGTAAATCTTGCATTTTAATCTTATTTATATACTTATATCATACGAATTTAACGTATTAGTCAATTTTCGACTATGGCAGTGGGGAATACCCTAGATCGGATGCCTATATGCCTAAAAATTTATTCGATTTCGCGCTACTCATTAACATACTGTATGCGAAAAATAAAATTATACTCAATGTTATTGTTGAAATTTATTAGTGCATATTATAATTCCGTATTTATAAGAAATCTTAATTAAGGTCTTCTGGTCCTATGCAGGCGGCATTGAAGTTTGCGGCATGTTAAGGAAACACACCGAGGCTTTGATTTCATCGCAAACCATGTCCGACTGTCTCGCGTGATACTCGTCTTTTGTTTTACTAAAAATTCCTTTTTCGAAAATGATTTATCGTATACTTTTCCTGTTCTGCGTCTTCTGCAGCACCTTTGGCGCCGTGGATATAAGTGAGTATTTAATTTTGTTTTGTTTAATATTTAATAACTGGTTGTTTTAATATTATTTTGCATGCAAATGTAAAATATTTTGGTTTCCCCACAAAATTCCGTACATTTTATGCTCTCAAATGATGTAAGTAAGAATTGTTTCATCTCTGTAATCTCATGATTGTTTTATTTGTGAGTTAGCGCTAACATCATGATTACTTGGCCGATGTTTTTGTGATTGTTAAATTGCCGTTGCGACGATGAATTAAATGAATTTGCATTTATTAATCAAACACAAGAAAATAGGTATAGGTTTTCCTGGGTATTTTCATGAGGAAGCAATTTTCTGTGCATTTGAGTTAATTGACCCTTGTGCGTGTATCACCAGAATTAAAACAAAATCGTTACACCCCAAAATTTAAACATTAAATGTGAACATGGGCGTACTGAGTGGGGGCAGCGGGGGGGAGGGGGGGGGGGGGGCGCTGGGTACGCCCATGAATGTGAAATAGCACATTTAATAAATGTTAAGTATATTTTTCTTTTCATGGCTATACTTATTATTTAAAATTTATATTACATTGTGTATTTTTTAATTAAGAGTATTGTAGGTAGGTATAAACTATAAAGTAATAATTATTGTCCCTTGCACCGTAATGTGCAGGTAGTGTAGAGATTGTTAGATATAATAACAGGTGCTCAACTAAGAATTTTCTTGCAGACTTTGACTATAATTATAGAGTAATCTTATATATAAAATTCTCGTGTCACAATGTTAGTCACTGTACTCCTCCGAAACGGCTTCACCGATTTTTACCAAATTTTATATGCATATTCAGTAGGTCTGAGAATCGGCTACTGGCTACTTTTTATATTGATAAGTGCATATTTTATTGAATAAATAATAGTAAATTATTACAACTCGAGACCGACGGCGACCATTTTTTGTGCAAAGGGATAGCGATAGACGTTGCCATGGTGACATATTTATTTAGTAACTTCAATAAAACTAGCTATTTAACCGAGCTTTGCTCGGTATTCAATAAAACACGAATAAAATGACATTTTCTAAAAATGATTCCTAGCTAGATCGATGTATCGCCCCCGAAACCTCCTATACTAATACTAAATTTCATGAAAATCGTTGGAGCCGATTCCGAGATTCGTGTTGCCCCCGTTTCCGTAATTTGTTTACACATATTACGTATTAAATATTTATTACATTAATATGTTTCTATTATAAGCATTGTCGTAGATAAATAGCGATGAATATTATAGCAGAAGCCTTTGCAGGAAGAAGGAAAAGTAAAGGCTTTTGAAATCAATACAAGTCAAGTCTGCATAAAATTATAACTTTGTCTTGCATCACCAACAGTTAGGACATAATTCAGCCATACTTTACACTCATACTGCAGTACGTATACTTATCATAAATATAAAATTCTCGTGTCACAATGTTAGGCCGCGTACTCCTCCGAAACGGCTTTACTGATTTTAAGCAAATTTTATATGCATAATCAGTGGGTCTGAGAATCGGCTACTGGGTACTTTTTATGTTGATAAACTGCATTTGTTGAATAAATAATAGTAAATTATTACAACTCGAGAGTCGAGACCGACGGCAACCATTTTTTGTGCGACGGGATAGCGATGTACGTTGAGAACTCCGAACTATGTCTAGTCGAGGGTTTTTTCTCCTTGAAGATTACATGGCAGGGTATCTCGCGCTATAAAAGAATTTCTGTTTGGAGTTGCTGTAGCTATTTTTATTTAAATTATATTATTACCACTAGATGACCCTTAACTCAGTTGCGCAGGAATTTCATTTGTCATTTTCCGGGACCCAAAGAATCTCTATACCAAATTTCAGCAAAATCGGTTCAGCGGTTTGGGCATGAAGAGGAAACAGACAGAGAGACACACTTTCACATTTTTAATATTAAGTATGGATCATAATATAAAACATTGCTTTTCCAGGGAAATACCTGAAAGTATGTGATCGGAACTCCCCCGACGTGAGCGACTGTCTCGTGGACGCGGTGGCTGAGGGCATCCAGACCATGTCCAACGGCATCCCGGAGCTGGGCGTACCCGGCGTTGACCCCTACCACCAGAAGGAGCTGAGGGTCGACTACTCGCGGAACCAGGTAGGCAATTTAGGCAATGATGAAATGATTATGAGTTATGACCGTATCGTTAATATTGCATGAAAATTATGACGACATAGAGTGGATGAACCACATAACCAACATTTTATAACATAAAGACTTTTACTAATTTTTTTCCCTTATAATTTTAACAAACCTTCTAACTTATCTACTTTATCATCTAGCTAATATTATATTTGGCTACACATAAAATCCCCAGTTTTTTTATTTTATTCATTTTTGCAAATGTGTATTTTTTATGCAAAAAATTGACAATTTTTAGGGTTCCGTAGCCAACAAGGAACCCTTATAGTTTCGGTCTGTCCGTCCGTCTGTCTGTCCGTCTGTCCGTCCGTCTTTCTGTCCCTCTGTCCGTCCGTCCGACTGTCTGTCCGCGGTTTTGCTCAGTGACTATAGGACTTACAAAGCTGTAATTCGGCATGAATGCACATAATAATGTACGTATACACTTACACAAGCACGACTGAACATGAATTCTATGAGATTAAATTGTCAACGTGCCGATAAGTGCCGACTGGACGTCAAAAAAAGAGTTCTGCTGTCATGTATCACACGTCTCTTTTTACCACGCAGTGTTACTGATAATGACATCTCGCTTGCTCAGGCCTTTGTTTTTCTATTCCGCTAGGTATAATTTATAATATTAACTTTATGATCCACACCTAAGCAATTTGATTGGGCTATGTCAAGATTAGCCGACAGATAACAACTACCATTTATTAGTTTTTATTATCCGTAGATATGACCCTACTAAATTGTACGTTATAGGCGCGCCATTTACCTCTGAATCAATTTCTCCGATGATGCATTGCATTTTGTGTCAATGAGCCATAAAGAGAAACAGTTTTTTAAAGTAACCGAAGCAGAAAATCAAACATTGTTTCAGGTACAATTATAAAAATATGAGAATTTAAAAATAAACATTTTGTAATCACGTTTTTGCTAACAGGAACTTGATTTGCAGAGATTAATTAGATGCTGTGTCCAAAAACTTTTGATATTCAACATAAAAACTAGTTAAAAATGGTCATATCAAAAGGATGTTAATTGCGCTAAAACTACCATAAAGTTTTTACTGTGGTTATAATCGACTTGTTACATCATCATAATAGACAGGTTTAGTGTACTACCTAATCTAAATATTAGGTATATTTATACCTTTTTAGGGTTCCGTACCCAAAGGGTAAAAACGGGATCTTATTACTGAGACTTCGATGTCTGTCCGTCTGTCTGTATGTCTGTCTTCAGGCTGTTACTCAAGAACCGCTTTAGCTAGACTTCTGAGATTTTCACAGATTGTGTATTTTTGATGCCGCTATAACAAAAAATACTAGAAAACAACATAAAGCTAAGATTTAAGGGGGGCTCCCATACAACAAACGTGATTTTTTACCCTTTTTGGCTCGTAATCCATAATGGCTACATGACATGTAGATACTTGATTTTTTTTCCTATAACTTTCGCTCTATATCGATACGGAACCCTTCGTGCACGAGTCCGACTCTGTGGCTCAGTTGGTGGGCTGTTGGCAGCTCAAGCCGGGGGTCGCAGGTTCGAATCCCGCCGACGGAACAAAAAGTTTTCAAAGTTCCCTGGGTCATGGATGTGTATTAAATATGTGTATTAAATAATAAAAATCTTAAATATATGTATAATATAAAAGTATTAAATATATTTCCGTTGTCTGGTACCCGTAACACAAGTCCTTCAGGTACTTAGCACAGGGCCAGACTGACGTGGTGTGAAGCATCCATAGATACTATTATTAAACAACGACTAAGTCGTTCCAATGGTCTGGAAATTGGCCGTCTTGTAATTACAGTTGCTTCCCTTAAAACGCCTTTGGTAGGTAGAACAAAATTTAAATTCTTCTCATTCAATTTATCTTACTTAGGTAAGTAGCCATTGCCACTTTCTCGTTCTGTTACAATGGCAGAGAAAATAAAAGTATATACAGCCGAACGTATAATCTCCTCCTTTTAGGAAGTCGGTTAAAAAGTAAAGGCAGTTACTACTATAACATCTTTGCAGATATCGAAGGTGTTATTCATAGTATGCTTTAGGTATAAGACAAAATACGGAAATAATTTATTAGTTCAAGTCAGTCTGTGAATATGTAATGAATATTTTTTGGTATTCTATTCGTGTTATCCTTGTACAAACAATGCATTGATATTTTGGCTGTGTCAAAGTCATCGTCTAACTTGGTCAAGTGTATCTACCAAATTTGTAGAGTTCTTTCTATCTACCAAAATATATTGTGTAGAGTTCTTTCTATCTGCCAAAATATATTGTGTAGAGTTCTTTCTATCTCCAAAATATATTGTGTAGAGTTCTTTCTATCTACAAAAATATATTGTGTAGAGTTCTTTCTATCTACCAAAATATATTGTGTAGAGTTCTTTCTATCTACCAAAATATATTGTGTAGAGTTCTTTCTATCTGCCAAAATATATTGTGTAGAGTTCTTTCTATCTGCCAAAATACCTACATTGTGTAGAGTTCTTTCTATCTCCAAAATATATTGTGTAGAGTTCTTTCTATCTACCAAAATATATTGTGTAGAGTTCTTTCTATCTGCCAAAATATATTGTGTAGAGTTCTTTATATCTACCAAAATATATTGTGTAGAGTTCTTTCTATCTACCAATATATGCAGGGTGTAACAAAAATAAGTGATATTACTTTAGGATGTGTACGTGTTCCTTGTAGAGAGTTCACTGTGAAATTAGCAGCGCTGAAAGACCAATTTTTTTTTCACTTTTGTATGGGCAAGCGCCCGAACGTCACGAGTTTCCCCATACAAAAGTAAAAAAAAAAGGTCTTTCAGCGCTGCTACTTTCACAGTGAACTCTCTATAAGGAACACGTACACATCCTAAAGTATTATCAGTTATTTTTGTTACACCTTGTATTGTGTAGAGTTCTATCTATCTGCCAAAATATATTGTGTAGAGTTCTTTCTATCTGCCAAAATACCTACATTGTGTAGAGTTCTTTCTATCTCCAAAATATATTGTGTAGAGTTCTTTCTATCTACCAAAATATATTGTGTAGAGTTCTTTCTATCTGCCAAAATATATTGTGTAGAGTTCTTTATATCTACCAAAATATATTGTGTAGATTTCTTTCCATGGGCGTACCGAGGGGGGGGGGGGGCAGGGGGGGGCAGTTGCCCCCCCTGGATCATGTTGACGTTCCTACTAAGTATATTATCTAGTACTTTTATCTATAAAAATTAAGAACGAATTTTTGCCATTTGTTTGCATTACAATATTTTGACAACTAAAAATTATTAATTTTTTATTCTTTATAAACACCTAGCTTATGAAAAATCTGATTTGCCCCCCCCCTGGCCCAGAACCTGGGTGATTTGCCCCCCCCTGGCACCAGAACCTGGGTAATTTGCCCCCCCTGGCCCAGAACCTGGGTACGCCCATGGTTCTTTCTATCTGCCAAAATATATTGTGTAGAGTTCTTGTCTAGGATATTGATAGTTAATTACTTAACCTACTCTTTATCTTTTTGCTATTAAAATGTATTTACTCATAAATTAAATAATGAATTAAAATCCGATCGCATTAAAACTGAAAACCTCCTTCTCTTTTAACTGTCTTTCAAAAAAGAAAAAAGTTCTTTGTTCGGTTGTCGATATCTTTTTCAGCACTACAATTAATGGTAGAGCTTTGTCCGAATGAATTATATAAAACAAAATTATATACAAGTACTTACTCAAAGTAAAATATTTTGTTTCATTCTTTTTCATGCAAAAACTACTGAATTAATTTTGATGTAATTTAGGTTGCTAAAGGTGCGTGGTGTACAGTACATAATAAACAATCTTTTTTTCTATAAAACCTAAAATGCTCATTAAAACCCACTTCAAATTTAGCTTAATTATAACAATTCAGTTTTCAGACAAATTTTACTTTAACCGGAAACCGAGTCAGATCGGGTACATAATATCATTACATTAATTATTGTACCTGTCTTATTATTATTCATTGTTTTTGGCTTTTCGAATAAAAAATGGCATTGGTGTTTTTGTTGAAAACATGATGTTATCAATAGATAATAGATATACAACAATTAACATTAACTATTCTAAAATTTTAATATTAATTATTATGTTAACATTATTATTTAAGTAGTTAATTTAACCCTCCGTGTACTAGGTGACTAATCTCACCATGCTGTACTAGGTGGGGTATGACATACCCCAACAATGAAAGGCAGTTAAATTTGAAAAATTGTTCCTTGTTGTGATTGTAAAATAATAAGTAATATATTTAAATATCTAATAATGATTTGGTTTAAGTAAAGTAAATTCAATTTTACATTATAAAATACATTTTATAAGCAAAAGTCCAAAAACTTGACTTTTTCTTCAAACTGTAAACTATGAAATCTTTTCTTCAGTACAAAAATCAAATGGAAACTATTACAATCAAATTCTTCTCAATTTCTAAGACTATAGTATATCTAGTTTTAACCTATTTATAATATCAATTTAAAATAAACAATATGAAATAGATCTTGGTCACTTAAGTTTCCTTAATATTGACAGTTATTTAGACAGAAAAATTAGTATGTAAAATACATAATATGGACATATTATATTTTTTGCAAATGTGCCCAGTATTCCTATAAAATATTAGTATAGGCCATATCCGGTATACCTGATTTGATATTCATTACCAGCCGATTCTTGTTCGAAACTCATTAGCTCAACGTCACAGTCATCATCTTCTTCAGTCAGTGCTCGTAAAATATTTTTTTTCGACAACCGAGACATTTTTAGCAAAAGTTATACCAGAAAATAATATTTCATCAAGTTAAACACTAAATTAAACATATCAATAAATAAAAACAAAAGAAGTTACACTTAATTTTTTAGCTACGTGCTGTACTAGGTGGGGTATGTGATACCCCAGCGCACTTTAATCACATTTAACAGAATTGGTGATAAACGTAGGACTGAATATTTGGTAGGAATTAAAACAGTAACGTCTTATTTGCAGCTATTGAGTAAACCAACTCGCATACTTTTTTCGTTTAAAAATGCTGTCAATTTTTTTAGCGCTGGGGTATGTCATACCACTCATACCCCACCTCGTACACGGAGGGTTAAATTACTTTAAACTCTGTAATTAAATTTTAAAAGAATAATTCTTTTAAAATCATCTGACATCTGATGTAGTATCAAAGCGCACGGAGTGCGCGGCCAAGTTCCAGCAGGTCGCGCGCATGCCGTGCACTATTTACACGAACCATTTCGACGCACTTTTAACCCCCCCCTGTAGCTCAGTGCCTATTGCGAGAGCAAAGATAAAATTACACCTACGTAATTATGTGCTAGTACTTAAGCAGTTTACCAAATTTAATAGATATAGCTTCAGTAGATCCTGAAATATCTCCCTGTGAAAATAGCTAATTTTGGCACTCACTCACTCATTGACCGGTACCTAATCAAAACCTCTGGGCCACTTCCAATTGTCCTAGCGTTATGAAATTTGGCACACAGGTTGTGTGTTATATGCAGATTAACAAAAAATTAAGAAATTTAAGAAATCGGTCAAGCGTGAGTCGGTTCACCTACAAACCTTAGAGGCCACTTCCGATTGTCCTAGCGTTATGAAATTTGGCACGCAGGTCATATTGTGTTATAAGTAGATTAAAAAAAAATGAGAAATTTGAGAAATCGGTCAAGCGTGAGTTAGTTCATCTACGAACTTTAGATACCACTTCCAATTTTCCTAACGTAATGAAATTTGACACTCAGGTCGTGTGTTATAATATGTAGATTAATAAAAAAAATAAGAAGAAATCGGTCAAGCGCGAGTCGGCTCCTCTACGAACTATAGGTAAAAATTCTTATACGCCAGTGATACAATGAGAATACGATGTCAAGGGTGGGAGGATTGGTTTAAAATATTGTCATCATGTATAATGCATACTGCATAGGCTATAGCTTATTAATCCTTCGATCGCGGATTCTTGGAAATCTATTGATTACGCGGTCGAATTCGACTGCTTGGGAGTTGATATAGGTTAAATAAATACTGTTTACTTGAAAATTTCGCTTCTATTGATAGTTTAACAAATACAACTAGCACCATATATCGAATATATTGTTTAAGTCGGGTGTGGCACAAAAAGAAAAACAAGTTCCTATCGGCAAATTTTTGGTCTAAAAAGAGTTGAAATCCAATCCAATACCAAGTTTAGATGCACTTCATCGATCGTTATCATTTTCATCAACAGCCTGATCCATAATACTTCTAAATTTGAACTTGGCAGGTTTTCGTGCTATACGTAACTCTTGAATAATTCATAATTGTATAATTAGATAATAATATAATTAAATTAACCTGCCACGTTCAAATTAGAAGGATTATGGATCAGGCTGTTGATGAAAATGATAACGATCGATGAAGTGCATCTAAACTTGGCATTGGATTGGATTTCGACTCTTTTTTTAGACCAAAAATTTGCCGATAGGAACTTGGCCCCATTTTAACAGGTATGTTTTTGGTGGGATTTCAATTTTACGATCCAAGCTGCATTTATTTCAAAATTATTATTTTTTATTTCCAGATACAAGCAACGATTACAATGAAACAAATCATAGTAGCAGGCCTCAAAGCATCTACTGTTAAAGATGCACGGTAAACATTTAAAATTATATTTCTTTAGAGTTATAACTGTAGACCGTATGTCACTTGCTCTATTCCGCTAGGTATAAATTAATATACCTAGCGGAATAGAGCAACAATCTCGAGCTGTCAAACGAAACCGAAATTGGTTTCATCTGTGTGTAAAATATGTGTACGTATACACTTACACGAGCATGATTGAACATGATTTCTATGAGATTAAATTGTCAACGTGCGGCACGTGCCGACTGGACGTCAAAAAAGAGTGCTGCTGTCATGTATCACACGTCTCTTTTTACCACGCAGTGTTACTGATACTTGATAGTGACATCTCTCTTGCTCAGGCCTTTGTTTCTCTATTCCGCTAGGTATATTAGGGAGCATACCCATACTACGTGACCCATTTAGGAGGGGGAGGGGGGTCTTCAAAATACTACGCTCGGTCACGAGAGGGGGGAGGGGGTCTAGAGTTTTGTCACGTAGTCAATTTCGCCGAGAGAAACGTCATACGAAAATTTTTTTCTCGTCATTTAATACTTAACACTGGCATTTATTATGGTTATTTATAGCCACCAGCCATTAAAAAAACAGGCACTGTTGTCACTTATCAGGCATTTTGAAGTTTGGTGAAGCTGTCAAGCTTGGTGATCTTATTTACTATATATTTTAGTGTTCAATTACAATTTGAACTACACTCGTGACTAAAATAGTGTACCTACTATACCATCGAGGAAATTGATTCCTAAGTAGTTGACAGACCAACGTCATGTAGTGATCTGTCGGTTGGGTTTAACTTTAAACGCGACCAAATTACTTAGGTCCGCCAGCTGCCTAGAAATTAATTTCTCTGATTGTTCTATTGTAATTTTAGACTATCACTAAATATTATAAAACAAAGTTTTTCTCCCATGTCCCTTTGTTCCCTTTAATCTTTAAAACTACGCAACGGTTTTTATGCGGTTTTCTTTAATAGATAGAGTGATTTAAGAGGAAGGTTTATAAGTATAATAAATTTCCTTAAATAGTGGAGAAATACTGTTATTGTTGGGGTTTCTAATGTGATGTCGTAAATAATTACATTTTTTTCCGCTTACATTGCAAACGCAGGCTGAAACCTACGAGATTTATCAAAATAATGTACCAAGTACTGCTGTACACATTGAAAAGGTCTACAGGAAACTCCGCAATCGTATATGTCTACCTCTTATGGATATCCCACAATAACAGTTTTTTGTCATTTACTTTTAACGACAAAATATTATAATGGCTAATTTTCGAAGCGATTTTAACCAATGCGGCATTAATCCTTATTCAATAAAACCACGTTAATTACATTGTAAATTGAATATCTATACTAATATTATAAATGCGAAAGTACCTCTATCTGTCTGTCTGTCTGTCTCGCTTTCACGCCAAAAGTACTGAACCGATTGTAATGAAACTTTGTACACAGATAGTCTAAAGCCTGAAAAAGGACATAGGCTACTTATTAACTGGAAAAAGGGGTTGTAAAGGAGTGTTTATACGTAAATTTGTTCAAATTAAGTTAGTTCCAAAAATTCATAATAGATGACGCTGTGCGTCGTCCTACATCGCACAAGCGCTTACTCAAATGTGTTTCTATAAGAGGTGGTAAGGATAACGAAAGTTTTTCGCGAGTTTATTTGAAGTTATAAGAAGATTTTTGAAGTTTGAAATAATCGTACCGCGGAAGCATTTCTGTAACCTACATGGAAACGGGAACTACCGCACGCTACAAGCTGAAGTCCACGCGGACGGAGTCGCGGGCAACAGCTAGTAGATCTATATGGCTCTTTACACTCATATATTTTAATAAATATATTTTCGAAGATATTACAAATTAAAAAATTGCGAGACTTAGCTTTTGCGGCAGTACCGACCAATGCGGGCAACCGGCCACGGGCTGATATAGATAGAGTATAAGTAAAGAATATAAATCAAAACTGCTGAATCGATTTTAATCATTTTTTTCAGTGGCTATATATTTTATTATACTCGGGCCGTGCGAAGCCGGGGCGGGTCGCTAGTTATTATACAATATTATACATAAATCTAAGTGATAATACTTTAGGATGTGTATGTGTTCCTAACATAGAGTTCACTGTGCATGCTATGGTGCATGCACCGCCTGAGTTCATATTATGCACTCTAACACACACACACACACACTCACATACACACACATACTCACATACACACACACTCGCACCATGACACAATGTATTAGGTCTTATGTGTTAAAAGTCAAAACATACATTTAATATTATACTTAGTACCCACACAAACACACAACATCCCTAATTCTTGCACCATAGCAGTTTTTACTTACTGAACCCAAGACACTGTCGTAGGGCTATGGGGCTCGCACTTTCAGCGCTCATACAAGCACTCACACGAATACACTGAACACACACACACACACACACACACACACACACACACACACACACACACACACACACACACACACACACACACACACACACACACACACACACACACACCCTTCTTTCCCCCTAGACAGTACCATTTACTGAACCCAAGACACTCGTGTCGTAGGGCTAGGACACCATAAACACAAACATACACTCGCACACACACACACGCACACACAAAATGACCTTTTTATCCTTAACTCTAGCCTATGTTTTACATTTAATAAATATTATCTAAAAGTATTCGTTTACTAAACCCAAAAACATGATAGATTATAAAATTATAATAACATGAACATTGGATTGTACTTCTTTTACAACCGCCTCAACTGTGAGAATCACTGACTCCGATATCACATTTAGTTTCGAAGTCAGAGATCAACCAACCTGTGCCATCCGAGTTTAAATCCTAATTTGTGTACAATATTCATTGCCTGTAAACAAGATGTAAGTTTTTGGGATATCAATAAACGTATTACTGTGAAAGTAGCAGCGCTGAAAGACCATTTTTTTCACTTCTGTATGGAGAAAAAAAAATTGCTCATTCAACGCTGCGACTTTCACAGTAAAGTTTTTTTTAGTGGTGTCAAGTATTTCTTTTTGGCAATCTATTGGGTAGCAATGTATTTTTTGGAGATCGTTATTTTTATTCCCTTATGTAATTAAGTAGTAATAATTATTATAAACATGCAAAGAGTCTTTTGTAATAAATAACTTAATAAGCACAAAATATATGAGTCAAACTATTTTCATTTGCTATCTAGTATCTACTCTTGCAAAATGATTAAAAAATATTCTTGTCAATACCACGTGAACAATTGAAGGGGGGGGGGTTTGGGCATATACCACGCGTGGTCACCAGGGGGAGGGGGGGGGGGGGGTCAAAAAATCTTAAAAAGTAGGTCACGTAGTATGGGTATGCTCCCTTAACTGTATGGTCACTTGTAAGGTATTATACTTTACGCCAATTGAATAAATATTATTTACTTACATAGAATATAGATAAGTAGTTAATAACATGGTTTTATATCCATAACTCATAAGTTATAACGACGTCGGGCGTGAGTTCCGAGAAATAGAAAAACAGGTGACCTGTAATAATCCTCCTTATTTAATCCTAATCCTTTTGAATAAGCTTTATACACGAGCTTGTTACGCGGTATAGGTACTTTGAGATGTGTGAGTGTGACAGAATGTGCGCTTTTGTAATTTTGGACGTGGCGGTAATATCGTGGACGTACGCAGTAAAACGATAACATAGAGAATTAAAATGTATTGAAGTATAATATTATGAAGACGCTTTTAAATTTCCGTCGACAATAACTTCAGAAGAGTGGTAGACGTCGTGACTCGTGATGTCCTCTAACGTGCACGTTAGAGGACATCACGACGTCTACAGTCTACACTCTTCTGTAGCTCTACTATGAGTTTAAAGCTGTAGTATATTTTATCAATACTCGATACCGACTACGTAAATATTTAGTATGGTAATTTTAGTTCCGCAAGTGACCGCTAGAACAAAACGTCCGCGGTGCGTAAAATCAAAAGGGCATTTAACGTAGGTACCCAACGTTTTATTGTGGAAGTCGGCGTCCACGATAACGTGACGTCCGGAATTATAAAAGCGCACAATACCTATTTTTTTCTAGGCTGAAGGCAGACGACGACAAGTTCCATTTAGAGGTTGACATGTTCACGCCGCGCGTGCGCGTGACGGGCCGGTACAGGGGGGAGGGCGGATACAACGCCATCTTCGTCAACACTACGGGAGATTTCTCCGTTAATATGAGTAAGGGAACCACTGTGAATAACTCTATACGATAGAGTATAATATATTGAACTTGGCTTGACACGCTACTGCGTGTCTAAATAGTAGGCTCTATAGTTCAAACGTCTTGTTATCTATGAAAAACGTGTTGTATGAGAAGCAACGATTTTCTTAAGATTATTATCAAAGAGTTTTAATAAAACACTTGGTTAAACTGTAGACAGCTGTATATTATGAAGGTAGTTCTTGAGTTGAAAACCTAGATTAGGTACTTTTTGTATAATGTATGTTTTCATTGCTTTCACTACATTGCATAAGCTAGTTATATACTTCGAGCACCGACAGCATCGTTGTGTAGCTATCATTTTACAGCCCTAGTACAAAAAACTGTACTAGAGTACTGTGTAAACAGCCTTAGGCTGTTTACACACACCACACGCCGCTGCATACATATTTTCTATGGGCCCTTTTAGTAGAGGAGACCGAGGGAGATCGACCTTCACCGATCTGATAACCAGATGAGACGTATTTTTTATCAAGTATAATTTATAAACAAATATGCCTATAATTACTTGCCTATCTAAAAATGCTCATGGCTATTTTTAATTAAATTAACTTTACCTAATAGATTTTTTTTATCACTTTCATTCTTTTGATAACCAAATGAATTTTATTTCACTGATTACTTTTTAATACACAGAATATGCCTCAGTAGGCTTGCCTACTCATTTATGTGTATAGCTACCTGGCAAGCCGATGTGAACACTTGAACAGGTAAGTCAATATAGGTGACTCCATCGTTCTGCTAATTTATCGAAAGTTATATCAAATTTTAGATTATTTTATTACAAAATCAGTCATATAGATTTGCCTGCAAAAATCATACTTAAAGTACTGTTGCCTAGCTAAAAAATAGCCATGAGCACTTTTATATAGGCAAGTAATTATAGGCATATTTGTTTATAAATTATTTTTGATAAAAAAAATGTCTCATCTGGTTATCAGATCGGTGAAGGTCGACCTCCCACCGACTCTTAGACCATTTTCACACGGCGCCTGCCACCGCGGCGCCGTGTGTAAGCACGCTAGGCTAAGGGCTCGTACCTACATAAAAAACGTTCCAATCTCATAATAAACACTTTAAAATTCGCAAATATTTGCGGTGCGACGTAGCATCGCAGTTTTGTGTACGAGCCTATGAGCTATTAAAAGAGGATGTAATACAGGCAGATTCCTCGAGAAATATCAACAGGTCATTCAGTACAATTGTAGTCATCATGATTGCTACATACGTATCTCACCATACCTTCGTATCTAACGCACGTATTTTTTTACAGCTGACCTCACCTACACATGGAAGTTAGACGGTAAGCCGGAAGTGATCGACGGCAAGACGTACGTCAGAATAAACAGCTTCTACATGCATCCCGACCTAGGAGACCTCAAGGCCGATATGACTAATGAAAATCCCGAATTTGCGGAAATAAGTAAGTTGGAATATGAAGTACCTACTACATAGTCTAGAAAATGAGGCGCACTTTTCAAAGTCCAACATTTCATCATTATTTTGACAAAATGGTGGTCGATACTTACCTAGTTTTAAATGTTTCCTATTTTTTTACAATCATTTGATGTGATTTGAATGATTGATGAAAATAATGAACTTTCATATTAAGCGGGCTCCACACTCGCGGCGCGAATTGCGGCCGCGATTCACGGGCGTTACGCGCCAGGAACACGACGCGGATAAATATGGGCCCTCTAAACTCGCAATCTTTGCATTAATTTTACATTCCCGCGTTTGAGTAAAATGGACGTTGAAGTCATTGTTGCTGCTGCTCTTACAGAGTGTGCTTATCAAAATGTCGCGGGCCAAAAAACCGACACCGGACGGGGAAAGCTGCGAAGCGCGAACGCGAAGCCGCGAATCCTTCCACAGTTGCGGCTCGCGGCCTTTGCGGGCTTTCGCGCCGCGAGTGTGGAGCCCGCATTATAATAATTGGATGAATTTCATAAATGTAGCGTACCAGAACGCAAATAATATTGCCTAATGTTTTCAGTACGATTGGGAGTAACTTTGTCAAACGAAAACTGGAGGACATTCTACAAGGAACTGCTGCCCTACGCTCAAGCCAA
This sequence comes from Aricia agestis, assembly GCF_905147365.1. Classification (NCBI taxonomy): domain Eukaryota; kingdom Metazoa; phylum Arthropoda; class Insecta; order Lepidoptera; family Lycaenidae; genus Aricia; species Aricia agestis. The sequence goes on along the minus strand of NC_056414.1, from coordinate 8,980,548 downwards.
TTGGAACAAGATCGGAATAAAAGTCGCCAATAAGATTTTTCTCAAAGTTCCATACGACGAGATCTTTCCCAACAAATCCTAAACAGCCAAAATTATTATGTATAATATAATTCGTCTATGATAATACCTAAGTTTTTTAGTAAGAAGTAAGAAATAAGTATTTTATACCTACTTATATTAATATAATATTATTATGTTATGGCTTTGTTTTTTTTTAAAACCTTATTAAATTGAGAAATAGCCCAAAGCCCCAGAATAATTTTCAATTGCGACTCAGCAGTCAGTACTTACCGTTACACTTGTCTGTCTCTCTGTCTGTCTGTCTGTCTGTCTGTCTGTCTGTCTGTCTGTCTGTCTGTCTGTCTGTCTGTCTGTCTGTCTGTCTGTCTGTCTGTCCGTCCGTCCGTCCGTCCGTCCGTCCGTCGTGAAAAAAGGTAGCTAAAGTAAAGCTAAGGTAGGTAGATAAAAATGCATCACAAAAAACTAAAATATCCAACGCTGAACATATAACCTAACTAACCTAACCTTCATCTTTAGAAATTGGAAGTCGGACGTTGTTTTAAATCTTGGCTGCCGGCAGTATACTTACCCGCGCCGGTTCCCATTACTGATATTTTTGGGAGCCGGCGCCGGCAGCGGAGGCACTCCCTTATTTAAATAACTCTGATATTGGCGATTCCATGGCGATTCACAAAGAAGATATCAATAAAAAAGAAGAAGGTGAAGATTGCCCATAATATCTCAAAAGTGACAATTTGGAGTTTTTGGGAGAATGTGAAAGAGTGATGTTGTGTTTTTATATTATTTTCCTAAAATTGTGTTATCTGGGTTTTTAATGTGTAATATTGGTAGGATTATAATATTAATATTACTGAATCGACCGACTTGACTTCTTGACTGTATTGACTTTATACTTAGACTTTGGACCTGACGATAATGTATAAAAAATTGTATTAGAGAATATTGTTTTCCCGCCATAATATTATACTCGACACTGGCCATGGTTATAGCCGAAGTGCCATTATATGAAAAAAAAAAAACTGACAATTCATAATTGTCATTTGTCAATTTCACAAACACAAGGATTGTCATCCGACATCTGTAGATTTTTATGTATTTATTTATTATATTAACGGAAATGGACCTCATTTCTGTTTAAAAAATATTGTATTTGTGATTTACAAGAAGTGATGTTAGTAACAAATTATCAACTTTAAAATGGCAACATCAATCAAGTATTTACTAGCCGGTCTAGTCCGACTTTGGCTTGTATACTCGGACTACTGGCAAATAATTGCGAATAGAGTGGAAATTGCTACCCCTCTGAATTCATGGAAGCGTCTAATAGAAGGTGTTTACCTCTACGATCATAACATTGACCCATACGAGGGCGACGCTTTCCACGAGTCGCCTATCCTACTTGTATGCTTTCATTTCTTACTTAAAAGAGTGCCATTTCTTCTACCTCTGCTTTTTACCATCTTGGATCTCGTGACAGCTTATTTACTATATAAAACGTCTAAAGTATTCATAAACATCTTTAAAACAAGTCAAGAGGAGAACCTTAAAGATGTTGCTGAAGAATCGAAGACTTTGCTCCTCAAAGACTCGCAATTGTCTGAAACGTCGGAGTATGTGCTAACGGTGTATTTATTCAATCCATACTCAGTTTTGAACTGTGCTGGTATGACAACAACTGTAGTGCAGAATTTTCTGGTAGCAGTTGCACTGTGGGGAGCGACCAGTGGCCGCAGGGTTGTGGCTTGTGTGTTCATAGCTTTGGCTACACACCAGGCACTATATCCTATACTACTTACCGTACCAATATCCATTCTACTGGCTGATATGAACAAAGGTTGCAATAAGTGCTCCTACATCAGAACTATGCTGTACTTTGTGTTGTCATGGGGATTTTGGATATTCATCTCAGCATACATAATGAATGGTTCCTATAACTATGTTTACAACACATATGGATTTATGTAAGTTATCTATTTATTAACCATTGGTTTTCCTTTCTCAAATTATTTGCTCCATTAAAGTAGAAAAAGGTGGTTGCACTTATTGTCAAATTGTGAGCTCTATGTTTTTTATAAATGGCATAAGTTTTCTATAATTTATACAATAAATTTTACTTAATTTTACTGATGCAAAACTTTTTATTATTTCAGACTATCAGTTCCAGAATTGAAGCCAAATATTGGAGTGTTTTGGTACTTCTTCACTGAAATGTTTGAGCACTTCCGGCTGTTATTTGTTTGTGCATTTCAAATTAATGCGCTAGCTCTGTATGTTGTACCTCTCACACTGAGATTCCGGAAAGAGCCTGTTCTACTGGCTACGGTTCTGATTGTCTTATCCACAATATTCAGGTCATATCCCTGTGCTGGGGATGTCGGATTCTATATGGCCTTGATACCTATGTGGAAACATCTTTTCTCATGTAAGTGTTTAAAACTTTGTACATTTCAAAATAAGTAAATTATGCTTAAAAATTGCTCTTAATGAAATTAAACCACCAGACAAGACTATAGAAGATTCAAGATTATCTCAGAGATACTTAATGCATAAGTAGTGGATTTTTTTACCATCCTACACAAAACTACTTCCATCTTATTTTTTTAAGTTTTTGAATTCTCAAATACCACTTTTTTTTCAGTTATGCAGCAGAAATTTACTGTGGCCTGTGCATTTATCATCACGTCAGCACTGGGGCCAACAGTCTGGCACCTCTGGATCTACTCGGGCTCTGCAAATGCAAACTTTTTCTTTGGAGTTACTTTGTCTTTTGCCACAGCACAAATATTCCTAATCACAGATTTATTATTTGCCTACATCAAAAGAGAGTTCACTTTGAAACACGGCTACTCCCGTGAAATTGATGGCAAACCAGCAAAATTAGTTTTACGGTAATACAAGATAGTATTATATTTGCTAGCTCACCAAACTATCTTATAAATAAAGCATTTACAAGTGTTGCATAGTGTTAATATTTTTTAATGGCTGACAGAAACTTGTTAGGGTGTTTTTAAAGTTATGCAGATTTGCCTGTGCACACAGGAATGGTCAACTTTTCTTACACTTTGCAATGGATGTTGTGACGTGAATCCATTATAAATAATGCCAATCAGCATGCATGTCTAAATCGACATTAATCTAATATCACCCTAAATCTCATGAACAAATATTTATATGTGTATTATTCTGAAAGTATTTCATAACCAAAATGTTATATTTTTATATTATAAAACAGGAATGGTTTAAAAAACAGGAATATGAATATAATTCACAATCTCAGAAGTCAGAACCCTGTAAATTTTTTTTGATCTTCCATTTGTACTAGGCATTTCATTGTCTGAATATTACCGATCATTCCACTTGACACCACCAAAACAACACAGTGTTGTTTTGGTGGTGTCAAGTGGAATGATCCCACTTGACACCACCAAAACAACACCACTGTCCACTGGTGGTGTCATTTGGAATCTCTAGTCCATAATATGACACCACCCTAGTGATGTCAAGATCGCGATGACCATTTGAATGACAGGTAAATATAAACTTTACTGCTAGAACTTAATTGGAGTTTTTATATCAACAACTAAGCAACTATGTAACATCACTAATATAGTCGGTGGTGTCATATGGACTAAAGATTCCATATGAGACCACTTATAGTGGTGTCGTTTTGGTGGTGTCAAGTTTAATGATCGGTAATATTCAGACAATGAAATGCCTAGTACAAATGGAAGATCAAAAAAATTTTACAGGGTTCTGACTTCTGAGATTGTGAATTATATTCATATTCCTGTTTTTTAAACCATTCCTGTTTTATAATATAAAAATTAAAAATGCCTATGAGATATAAAATATAAGTATGTTTAATATGTTAAGGACATCACACACTTAATTTTATAATATAATAATATTATAATACTAGTACTTGAAAACAACGACATAGTATCCATGATATAATATTGCGTGTGTGGTTTAGTTTAGCAGTAATATTGCAATAGTTTGCATACTATAGGGTGCAATTAAACCTATCGGCCAAATTTTTTTTCGGGCTTAGGTATCATTAGGAGAGTCCATTTAACCAAAAAAGTTGGGTGTTAATTTTTGTACAATAACATACCTATTTTATCCCAATTAAAATTGTAGCTTAATGTTCATTGTTCACTTTGTACAAATTACGATATGGCGCCGGCTGATCTCTCGCAATTCACGCACGTAGGGGTAGAGCGGGGGTGACACGGGCGATGGCGCCAGGGAGGCGCTGTTATCAATGAACGCCTAAGCAGGATGGCGCGTAGTGTCCATAATTTTCGTGTTTTGTAGGAAAACTTCCGGAAGCTATTTCTCGACATTTCAGTACTGAGTAATTATAAAAGAAAAAGTACGTGAATTTTTATTTTTAACAAGGAACAATATATCAAAATTTGGCCGGAAGGATTAATTACATCCTGTATATTTTTCAATTTTCATAATCCATTGAACGATGACAATAGCAGAATGCCAAATGTACAAAATTGTATAAAACTCTATTGAAAAAGTTAAAATTAAAAATAAACCTAAAAAATTATGGCTAACTACAGGGTTAAAAAAGTCGTGTAAACACAAAAGAATGTCAAGAATTATATTAAACCAAACAAAAAATGATATCATCGCCCAGTTCTACAAAAAATACTGCAAAACCCTAAAACGCAGTATTAAAATATCCAAAAAATTTACCTACAAAAAACAAATGGATAAATCTGATAACAAGACAAAAACTATGTGGCGTATAATAAATCAGAAATCGGGCAGAACAAAAACTCATACACATCAAAACATCTCACTAAAACTTAACAATAAAACTATTAAATGCCCTATAGAAATAGCAAACGCTTTCAATAACTATTTTGCAAAAGTCGGTATAGATCCAAATGAAAAAACCTCCGCAAAAGGTCGACCCGTCGTTAACTCACCGCTGTCCTCTATGTATTTAAATCCCGTGGACCGAAAATAAATTATTAATCTAATTCGATCTATTAAAAACAAACACAGCAGTGGTATCGATGACATCCCACCAATCCTGCTTAAACATTGCGCCGTAAATCTTTCCGTACCCCTAACATACCTTGTGAATCAAAGTTTCATAGAGGCCAAATTTCCTGATGCTTTAAAAATATCCCTAATAAACCCAATTCCTAAAAAACACGACACCCAAACCCCAAATAACTATAGACCTATAGATTTACTACCTACATTCTCCAAAATATTTGAAAAGGCCATGTGTAACAGACTATACAACTTTCTCGAAAGAAATAATATTCTAGATGACAGTCAGAACGGTTTTAGGCAGGCGAGATCCACGACGCTGGCTGTCTATAAATAAATTCAAACCGCACTCCAATACATAAACGATCAAAAGTATGTTTTAGGTGTTCTACTGGATATGACAAAGGCATATGACAAGGTACTATATGACATACTCCTTGAAAAACTGATAGGGTCAGGTATACGTGGACCAGCATACTCGTGGCTTAAATCCTATTTAGAAAATAGGAAACAGATTGTACAAATGCAACACTATGATCATGACACGCGAGAAATAACTAAAATAAGATCAGGCGAACTGGAGATGACGTGCTCCATTCCCCAGGGAAGTGTAATAGGGTGTGTACTATTTTTAACTTACATTAACGACTTACCAAAAGTCTTAAATAACCAGATAGCTTTACAAATACTATTTGCAGACGATATATCCATTTTAATAAAATATGAGAACATAAACCCTAATGATAATCTATTGCAAAAAGTATAAAAAGACGTTACGAATTGGCTTCGTGATCACAATTTAGAAATTAACTTAAAAAAAACAAAAACTATTCAATCTCGATCGTACAAAAAAACAGCTATTAACATAAATACAACATTTGAGAACATGACCTTAGAAACAGTAGACACATTCAACTTGCTCGCGATAAATATTGACACACATCTAAACTGGAAAACTCATATCGAGAACATTAAGCAAGCGCCTGCACAAGGCACTAAGTTTGTACTTACATTAAATTTGTTTGTATACTTGGTTTGCAAATAAAGTATTTGAATTTGAATTTGAATTTGAAACTTCCTTATTTTTGTGTTTGTCATATTGTGCTTAACTTGGTAACAAGAGTATTCAATTAAAACGTGAATAAATTCTTACTTTACGTTTTGACCAAAGTATATTTAATCTGTAAATTCTTTAGAGTCATTCTGTAAATTTAAGCATGCCTAATTAAAATACCTGTTCATCAAATATTGTGTCAATTTCAGTATTAAAATTTCTTAAATTAACTGTTTAAGAAAGACAATTGCATTTCATTTTCATTCCAGTCTTTTTAAAGTCAATCTAATTTATTTTTTATGAATATAATTTGTCACAAAATGTTTACGTAACGCTTTTTTTCTAAACGTGCATTTTAATTATTCTCACAAATTATTTTTTGTGGGGCATCTTCTGCTGTATGAAATATGGTTATATGGAATTTCAAAGAGTGAATAGATTACTTAACTTGTAATGTTTTCAATTAATATTATATAAAGTCAATAAAGACTGTATTTTTATCATTTGTTTTTATCAGTACCTTTAGTATTATACTCATCGCCCTACATAAACAGAATGCTTTATCTTATCAGATCATTAGTATCTTGGTGACTAACCAACAATGTGTGCAGCTATGTTACCGTGATTAAGTTTCGCATAATGAGAAAACTGTGTCAACTTTTGTTATTTACTCTGATAGTTTTGTGTAAGTTTTATAAACATTTTATTTATATTATGTGAATATAGTCAAACTTTGTAACGACGATATTTTTGAGAATTGAGTCATTTTAACGACTAAAACATTTAATATGTAAGGGTTTTAAGAGAACACAATAGCAGTGTAAATAAATGTTTGTAATTAAAATATTTCATAAATATTACCAGTTTCAGAGGAAGCTATATTGTCTAGTATTCCGAGGCATTTGCAGCAATGTTACCAAAACGGAGGACCGCTTTTGGGTGCTCCAAAGCGCCTAGACGTGTTTCTCTCTCTTATAAGAAGATTAGAAAGAGAGACAAGTTTGGATGTGAGATTATTCAGCGCGTCATTACTTAGGAGGTAAAAATATTTGACTAATTAATATCGATGATACATTGTTATATTTGCGTGAGGTTTTTAGTTTGCTACATTAGAAACCCCATAGAATTTGTTCGGTTTCCAAACGTAATTTCGTCTTGTCTTTTCATCTTCATTTTATTTGTGACTATTACAGTCATCCTATTTATAACATTTTATTATTGACATATATTCCAGTTTGCGACTCGACGGTATCGAAGAGGCCGGCAATTCTGTCGAAACTGACTACCTGCTGCCTTATAGAGCGTCCGCCTTCCAGTACAACAGATATAAGCTGCTCATGAACATATTCCTGCCGAGCCAAGATCTAATAGATATTGACGAAATACTGACGATCGAGGAGAAATGCTTGCTGCATACTATGCTCAGTTCCACCGTACAGAGATGGGAGAGAGGAGATGAGAGCACTGTATGTCCGCTGTCCATTGAACAACGACAGACAGTAATGGCACAGTCTATGAATAGGTAGGTTATTAACCCATCAATCACCAAGCGGCAGCCGGCTGCCGCATAACAATTGAACATCTATTGTCTGCGATACCCACGTTGTGTTAAATCTTTTTTGATTATGTTTTAATAATTATTCATACCATGACACCAAAGAAGCGGTTGGAGATAATATGACAAAATCCTTCAAGCACGTTTCTTCGAGTGAGGATACTGGAAACCCAAGACTCAAAAGTCAAGACACTCAAGAGGAATGTGGGTTGAAAGACAATATATTTTGAGCTTTGGTATAATTGCCATTGTAGATGGCGCTAATCGTTAAAGCGCGATGAAGTTATTTATTTATATCGGCTTAAAGATAACATAAATGAACTCTTTCATTTTAAACATCTCTAAGTATATCAAAATGTCAATTTCTACTTTTTGCTTCAGACTAACGAAATACAGCAAGCCTTAGTCCTTACCCTAGGACTTATTTTCCTACCAAATGCTTTCAGGCTAAACAGTCGATGTCCGATAGAGCACGGCGTTATACAAACCGATTGGGGGCCTATCGCCCCGGGCACGGTGGTAGCAGCCATCGCCGCGTCGCTAGAGGCTCAGAGAGTATCCATAATAGATGTCCTTAACACCAATGAGTTTAGAGAGGAAGTATCGCAGGCTCTCCTAGACAACGCCTTACAAGAGTGGGACGACAAAATTGAGACGCTAGATGAGAACGCGAACATGCTCGAGTCCAATTCCGATGTAAATAATATCTGGGTTGCTACTTTAGCAGGTATGTAGAATTACTTACCTAATCGACCTTGAGAAATTACCCCCTTATGGAAACAAGGTCTGCATTATTTATACGGTCATTATAGTTATACAAGGCATGTAAGTAGCAACTTACCTGCCTAATATAAAAAAGGTTTACAGATAGGTAAGGATAAAACATTACATAACTATAACTTATATTATGACTTCGTTGTGAGTCAATGCAGAAACGTATAATAGGTATAATTACGCCATCTATTGGCCAAATAAAAATGGAAAAACTATTATGATAGCAAGAACTGCTGCATAAGAGCCTGTCCACACGGGCGTTGTGTCAGCGTTGCGTCGACGCGGCGCTGACGTTTGATGCATAGCTGGCCACACGGACGCTGCGTCATCGCAGCGTTTTTTTTTACAAAGCAGTCTTAACGTCAACATCCCGCTTCGTCTCGGGGGCTGTTGTCTGTCTTGTGTGCGTTGCGCACTGCTGTCACGACGCAGCGCGCCGTGTGAACACCTTGGTTATTTGTATGTAAAATAACGCAACGGCAGGCGTGTGGACTGGCTCTAACTTGTGTCTTCTACGACGCGCAAACTATTTCTAGAATTTTTAGAAAAATTAAATTTAGAAAAATCAGCTAATGCAATTTTCAGGTGACCTAGCCGAGGTGGTAGTGAATCAGGGACCTCGGGTAGGTGCTAAGCGGTTGTCAGTTGGCAGCAGTAACCGGTGGAACGATACTCTGCTACCGCGACACCACTACATGTTCCCGCAGAACGAGACTGTCACTGACTGGCAAATCACTGACGCTGAGATATTGGCCGGGATCGATGGTATGTATAACTTTCTCTGAAGTTCTGTCGGGGTATACGTTTAAAGATACAAGTAGCGATGAATCAGGTACGAAGTATTTCTGGCAAGAAACTTTGCTTAGGCTTCAGTCTCGAAATCAGCGGGCAGCGGGGCGAGAGCGGCGGCGGCGCACGACAATGTATAGATTTATATGGATAAGCCGTCTAGTACGCTGCGCGCCGTTCACCACTGTCCATATAAATCCATACATTGTCAAGTGCCGCCGCCGGTCCCGCTCCGATGGCCGCTGATTTCGAGTCTGAGGGTCACAGCATACATATTATTATCAACTCGGAAAGGGATCGTTACCGTATCGCCTTTCGCCTAGCCGTCAACCAGGCGTCGACCTAACGTATGCACGTAACCAAAGCGTATTAGTAGCGCATCTACGTCAACTCGTCTAGGCGACGCCTCGCTTACGGCTCGGGGAAGGGGAAAGGGGCAAGGGTGGACGAAGAAACGTAAGCTTAAGTACGGAGAGACGTAAGCACGGGGACGACTAGCCGTAAGCGGGGGGATGACGAGCCGTAAGCTAGTTGACCACGCTTCCCGGTTCGGAGCCTGTTCCGAGGCGAGGCGATTAGGTTACGATTCCGCTTAGTGTGCGTTGCAGTAGGGAGTTCCGAGTTTCATACAAACAATATTGAACAGCTCGAGGGGATCCGATGCCGATGCCTTTCCAAGTTGATATGTTTGCTGTGACCTTGAAGCTTTGATCGGATAAGAAATGTTTTAAATTATTTAAGTGCAAAATTAAGTCGGAAAATTGAATGAAACAGTTTGAATCCTTGATAGTTAATTATAAAAATTCCTATGTGATTTTTTATAATCAAGGATTCAAACTATTTGTGTAAACTGTTTCTAGGGAGCCTAGGTGTTTAAAATTCTTGGTAAGTATAGTTTTGTAGTGATTGCAATAATATTATAATCTTATATCTTTAAACGAGCAATTCTTGTGTATTATGTTTATGAGTCCTAGCTAGATCGATTTATCGCCCCCGAAACACCCTATACAAAATTTCATGAAAATCGTTGGAGCGGATTCCGATATATATATATATATATATATATATATATATATATATATATATATATATATATATATATATATATATATATATATATATATATATATATATATATATATATATATAAAACACGAAGAAAATGACATTTTCTAAAAATGAGTCATATATATATATATATATATATATATGACTCATTTTTAGAAAATGTCATTTTCTTCGTGTTTTATCGAATAGCTAGTTTTATAATTAAATGTGTACCTCTTACTTTCAGGTCTCATATTAGCGCATCATGTTCCCAATTGGGTGGAACAGAGGCGGTCTTTGCGGTTGTCGCAGATCATCGAAATGTACTACTCAAACGAAGGTCCTACTTTCGATCAAAAAGTCAGTGCGTGGAACCGGCAGGCGTTGTTCTCAAGTCTCATCAACAGTAATGACTTGTTGGAGGAAACCTTTAAGTTCTCGAATCTTCTGTCCTTGCATCAGATCACGGTGTATGTGCCGAGAGAAGAAATGAGAAGACTTAGCGAGGCAGCCGCGACCGCGTTTATGAACTATGTTCGTAAGTTACATGAAGGAATAAAGTTTAAACCAATAAACTTACTAACCGCCGTACTCAGAGACATTTAATTATGATTAATCTTCAATTTAATGAAGAGTTTGACAGATAATGTATGGGGCTTATGTCAACATTTTTAATTAATTATTATATTTAAGTAATTAATGTTCCACTCTGAGTGCGGCAGTTAGTACTGTAAGTTTTAATAAAACTGAAAATAGGTTGGCCATTTATGACGTCTTCTAAGACCGCTTATTCTAAACGCTAATAAATTGCGATTAGAATATCCATACTATTATTCTGCCATCCTCGAGCTTTAACGGCATTTTAGCTTGAGGACGGCAGAAATTAGAAATGTTCTACTTTGCCTTATATATTTTTTTATGAAATAAGGGGGCAAACGAGCAAACGGGTCACCTGATGGAAAGCAACTTCCGTCGCCCATGGACGATAGGGGGTGAATAGGGTGATAGGGGAGGGTAGGGAAGGGAATAAGGGAGGGTAGGGAAGGGGATTGACCCTCCGGTAAACTCACTCGGCGAAACACAGCGCTAGCGCTGTTTTACGCTGGTTTTCTGTGAGCCCGTGGTATTTCTCCTGCCGAGCCGGCCCATTCGTGCCGAAGCATGGCTCTTCCATGTCATATTGTTCGCATCAAACATAGTTAACGGTAAATAGAAAAACTCTTTGTCGTTTATAATATCAGTATAAAGTATTCACTGCATATTTTTTATATTTCAATGTGCTATTAATTAAAATGAATCAATATTTGTATGCGATTCCAGCGTCGGTCCTGCGGATGTACCACAGCGACTACAAGTTGACTAGCGGCGTGACCACCGCCGACTTCATAGTGGCCACTGACGGCTCGTGGAAGAACTATCAGGTGGAACAGTTTATGTCGTGAGTATTCAGGCTAGAATCAAGGTGTTGCTAATTTTGTTTGTCGCGCGAAAACTACACTTTCAGGATAGCGATACTGTCCTATGTATGTCCTTTTCTGGGACCTCAAAGTATTTTCACACCAAATTGCATGGAAGTCGGTTTAACAATATGAGTGTTTTGTATGGCAAAAGTTTGTGAGTCTTTATGTTTCTTACTTGTTACTTCCTCACACAAAACCTACTGAATGTAAATTAAAATAAATAGTACTGAAGTAGCTAAGGTCAAAATGTACACGGGCTTTGTTCATAAGTCATACAATCAGTAGACTCGTGTTGTCTGCATGACCACCTAAACATACCTAATTACTGGTGTTCGCGTTGTTGATTCTCTTCTCTTTATTCTATTTGTCTTCTCATCTCAACACGAAAATAATACAAAGGTATTCCTAGCAGATCAATAGTTTAATATATTATATCAATGTCTAATTTTGGTGTCAGTGCCGGTTTTAACACTACCAGCGCACTGGTAGTGCCAAAAAACCGGCCAAGTGCGAGTTGGACTCGCCCATGAAGGGTTCCGCAGCAGCAATAAGGTTTCTGATTTATTTTCATATTTCAGTTGATTTAATGAATGGTTTTTACCATTTATGACGTAAAAAAAAAACTACTGGCTAGATCTCGTTCTAACCAATTTTCGTTGGTAGTTTTGGTAGTAATGTACATCATATATTTTTGACTTATCATGCCCCTACTTTAGAAGTTAGAGGGGGTGGGGGCACACATTTTACCACTTTGGAAGAGTGTCTCTCGCAAACTATACAGGTTAGAAAAAAATGATATTAGAAACCTCAATATGATTTTTGAAGACCTATCCATAGATACCCCACACGCATAGGTTAGATGAAAAAAAAATGTTTTTGTTTCAGTTGTATCTATGGGGACAACAACAACATCCGCCTAGTATGGGTCCCGGGCCACAGCAACGTCCCCGGCAATGAAACCGCTGACGAGCTGGCTAGGCTTGGGGCCGAGAGTCTCATATATGGTCCAGAACCATTCTGTGGTATAACTCCCAGTACCACAAAGCAAGTGCTCAAGGAATGGGGTCACAGACTATGCAGGAAGCAGTGGGCTGAGACCCCTGGCCTTGAACACTCCAAGGCACTAATTCCTGACTTCAACAAGAAACAATCAGAATTAGTGCTCACCTTGGGTAGGAACCAATTAAAAATCCTTACCAGAAGCCTAACTGGGCACTGCAAGCTCAACAAACACCTAAACAGAATGGGTATTTGTAGCATAATGACTTGCAGATTCTGTGAGGAGGAGGATGAAACACCTATTCACCTTCTCCTCGACTGCCCTGCTCTACTACAGAGCAGGAACAGGCACCTTGGTCGCCACGAATACTCGTCCACAGAGGAAATTCGTGGCACCAACCCCAACCATATCGTTCAATTTATGAGCAGTATAGGGTTGGGGATGATACTCTAGTGCGAAGGAGTCACAATAGATCCTCATGGGTCGCAGTGACGTCAGGGCTACAGTGACCTGCCTTCTTTAAAAAAAAAAAAAAAAAAATCTATGGGGACCCCTAAAATTTTTTATAATTTTTCCATTTTTGTATCAAAATCTTAAAGCGGTTCACAGACTACATGTACTTACCAAGTTTCAATAGTATAGCTCTTATAGTTTCGGAGAAAAGTGGCTGTGACATACGGACGGACGGACAGACAGGCAGACATGACGAATCCATAAGGGTTCCGTTTTCTGCCATTTGGCTACGGAACCCACAAAAGGGGGTGACAAATAAAAAAAATATTCCAGCTGGCTCGGCGGCGCTGTCGAGGTGGACGCAGGTCGCAGCACGTTAGCGCTGCTGCACGGCAATACGGGACAGTGGTTGGTGCCGCCCGCCAGCAACTTGACAGCGTTCTTTACTACCCTCAACAATGCGACGATTGAGTGTAAGATGCTCTGTTTATATTGGAACAAATGTGCAGTTGTAAATAATGTTGTGTTCTTTCACAAGATAATATTGCTATTGCTCTCTCATCGCGTACAGTAATGTCAGTGTAAATATATAAGTACTAGATGACGCCCGCAACTCTGTTGCGCCAAAACTAGTTTATTGCGCGGGAACCGTACATTTTTACGGGATAAAAAGTATCCTATGTCCTAACCCGGGACTCAAAGTATCTCCATGCCAAATTTCAGCAAAATCGGTCCAGCGGTTTGGGCGTGAAGAGGTAACAGACAGACACACTTTCACATTTATAATATTAGTATCAATCATCCTATAGCGGAGGGTACCCTCAGAAAAGTTGATTCCTAGGCAGATAGCGGACCTAAGTAATTTGGTCGCGTTAAGTCAAACCCATTACCCATCCGACCGATCACAGCTAACATATGTCGACCAAAATATGACGTAGGTATTCCCGTCAACTGCCTAGGAATCAATTTCCTCGATGGGACAATTAGCCCGTGGGCCGTGATCAATGGAAACAATGCATATTGCAATGCACTGCATAACTAGATGTCGAACTGGATTGAAAAATATTTACATTGATATCGTGTTTCGTGATTACAATGCCAGCACCGGAATCTAGTAATGCTTGCTGTAATAATTTAAATCAACGTTAAATAATAAGAGTGCATAGTAACTGGCAGCAATGACCGATAAAAATAGTATGAGGAACCTCGAGAAACAATATACTCGAGTTTACAGACGACACTGTGATAAAATTTTGTAGTATCAGAATCGTACATTTGATACATTTTATTTTGATAATTTTATGTGTCCATAAATCTGCCGAAACAAAGCGTATTGTTGCTTTATGTTTTAAAGCTGAAAACAGTTAAAACAAACGTTGACGAATGCCGTAATTTAAGCTAATCTTGGGCCAGGATTCCGCACAATAATGTTTTATATGTCTATAACTTAAGAGGAGTCCACACCGCCGTTTTTCCATACAAACGTTGTACCCTGTTTCCTCCCTGGATAATACCGGTAGTGTTATGATTTTTTCCTGAATATATATGGCCACTATTAGCATGTCCCTATGTTTTCTTTTTTTTTTATAATTTTATTATTAAAAAAGATAAGAACGTCCAAAAACCCAAAAAATGGGCCAGATTTTCCTCTGTGTTCAAACACCCAGAAAATAAAACTGGCTAGAATATACAAAAAAAAAACTGGAACACAGCTCAAGCTTTGCTTTAATTCTAAGTGAAAAAAATACTTAATCGGTTAAGTTTTGGAGAAGGAATCAGCGGACAACGAATCGAAGATTTTCTGTTCTTTTATTAGAACTTTTGTCGTATTATCTCTATCGCGCTCTGCGGTGGGAGACTTGAGATTGGTGAGACAGCTATATATTTTCAAATACCTATTTTCAATTTCTCTCGCCCCTGGTGTATCCTCTTAACTTGGTTCATTTAACATTTAATACTTATATCAGAACTAGCGACCCGCCCTGGCTTCGCATCCTGGTACATTGAAAAAATGATTAAAATCGATTCAGCAGTTTTGACTTGTATCCATTATTATTTATTACTACCCGTGGCCCGCCGCAAAAGCTACTTCCCGCAATTTTTATCTGTAATATCATCGAAAATATTCATTTAAATATAATATGCTGTAAAAGGCCATATCGATCTACATTAAATCAACAATGTATTTAAGTTATTTAAATGGATAAGGATTAATGCTGTATTTATTAAAATTGTTTTGAAAATTAGCCATTATTTGTCGTAAAAAGAAAATGACAAAAAAAATTATTGTGGGATATACATATGAGATAGACATATAGCATCGCGGAGTTTTCTGTAGACCTTTTCAATGTGTACAATACTTGGTACATTATTTTGATAAATCTTGTAGGTTTCAGCCTGCGTTTGTAAAAAAAATGTAATTATTTACGACATCACATTAGAAACCCCAACAATAACAGTATTTCTCCACTATTTAATGAATGTTATTATACTTATAAGTTATTCCTTCCTCTTGAATCACTCTATCTATTAAAGAAAACCGCATCAAAATCCGTTGCGTAGTTTTAAAGATTAAAGGGACTTGAGGGAAAAAAGCGACATTTGTTTTATAATAATTATGTACCATCGAGGAAGTTGATTCCTATGCTGACAGACCAACGTTATTTGGTCGAATATGTCAATTATTTTTTTTTTATGAAATAAGGGGGCAAACGAGCAAACGGGTCACCTGATGGAAAGCAACTTCCGTCGCCCATGGACACTCGCAGCATCAGAAGAGCTGCAGGTGCGTTGCCGGCCTTTTAAGGGGTAATAGGGGAGGGTAGGGAAGAGAATAGGGGAGGGTAGGGAAGGGAAAAGGGTAGCGGATTGGGCCTCCGGTAAACTCACTCGCTCGGCGAAACACAGCGGAAGCGATGTTTCACGCCGGTTTTCTGTGAGGACGTGGTATTTCTCCGGTTGAGCCGGCCCATTCGTGCCGAAGCATGGCTCTCCCACGTCAAAAAATTCAATATTAATTGTGATCTGTCAGCTAGGTTTGACGTAACGCAACCAAACTACTTAGGTCCCCGATTTGCATAGGAATCAACTTCTCTGATAGTACTTATAGAAGATACCAAATCATTGTCATACTATTAAATCTTTTGTTTACTTATTCAAATACTAAGTAAGAAACTAGGGATAACTTCTGTGATTTAAGACTTAAGTATTCTAATTTTTTGTCAAAATTTTGTCTAGATTGTATGTTTATTTATTTTATAATATTTTGTGTAAGTAGATCTCTAAAATTTTTGAATGCGTCATAGGTATTTAATGTAAGGTTATAGGTTACTTATGATCCCATCAGGTTTTTTGTCAAGGATAAGCAAAAAATTCTATGAAATTTTATAATGTATTGCATGGATGACTTGTAATGTATTGTGATCATAAAAACTCATATTATGGTCTTGTATGAATATGGGACAGCAGTATAAATAAACTTTTTTTTATTTCCAGGGCCAAATCGTTTGAATCTGCCGAATGTAGTGTCCAGAATAATCACGCACTCGCGCAATCAAACCGTGAGCGAGATAGAAGACATGAGCAGCGCGGGTCACAGTACAGTGGTGCTTATAGTCAGCCCTACCGACCGACCATCCTCAGTTGAGCTGGAAAGAGCGAGACAGCTGATGGCTTCCCTGCGCACTAGCTTCTTCGATGTCTACTTCACGTATATTGCCCAGGATTTGACGGACTTCCAAAACGTTAATAACGAATATCTCGACTATTCGGAGATATTTTTACAGGTACTTCTTCATGTTTAGTTGTTAAAGTAGTGTAGCATAAATTAGAAGAAAGAAATCCCAATTCCCATGGCCATACATGAAAGTAAAAACTTGACATAATATAATGGTCCGTTGAATATTGTCCAAAGCATGACATCGTGCTTGTAACTGCAATGCATTGGAGGCACTTCACTTGGCTATTTGTATTTTCGTATTTGATGTATTCGCCAAACAATCACCATGTGTAGACGGTACGTTTGACAAATATTGACCTTATTTGCCTATTTGACAAATATGACAAATATGATAATACCAAATACACGTATCCGTACCTTTATCAGTTTTTGACGCACATCAAAGGAGTCAAATAGGCAAGTAAAGGAAATCAAGTAAAAGTTTGGTATTTGAAGTCGACGAATTTAATAAAAATAAGGTAATTGAAAGATATGTATTTTGCAGGTGCCTTCAATCAGTATTGCTGATGTGATGAATGCCGTGGAAACTCACGTCGTGAACACTAAAATTCCGAGTAGAATTTTTAGTCCGCAATGTCCTGTAAATGGTAGCACATTTGAACAAAGGCAGTATGAGGATTATGTTCTACCAGGCAGGGAACAAGCGTACAGAATACATCCGTTTTACTTAAGGCAGACGCCAGTTGTGAATGTTCAGGTAAAAAGATAAAAATATATTAAACATAACGTTTAAAGTCCTACTTACTATGTTTGTTTAGGTTGGGTTGCAACTTGCACCAGAGGCGAAGTTATAGTTAAGGTTAAAGTTATCGTCAAATATGGCGTCCATTATGGACTTTTACTATAGTTTGTGCGTTTTAAGATGATATGCGTGACACATTATAATTGACAATAGTAAGGAAGTTACCTAAAAAAATTATTCGATAATTTAAAAATATCGAATCACTTCCTAAAGGAATTGTCGATTTCGTACTGACGTTTCAGAGTGGTGCCGGCGATTTTAGATGGCCGCCCTTTTTATCGATTTGATTTCGATTCAACAGAGTCAATCTCTATCGGCATAGGTTCCGTTTCATGCATCTAACATTTTTCAAATATTTTCGTAACAATAATTTTATACTCCTATTTCACAGTTAATATTTATAATTTTATATTATTAATAAGTTAGCATTTAGCAACTTTTAATTTTTATTCATTTACAGTTACAGGAAACATTTGTTTTTGCAGATGGAATATAATTTATTACATTGGATTTTTTTGTTTTCTTGTAAAAAAAGTAAAAAAAAATCCGTAGCAAGGAATATGAAAACTGCCACCCATATCATCATATAACGCACAAACTATAGGTATTTGACAGTTCATTTCACATTTTGTTAACCGACTTCCAAAAAGAAGAAGGTTACTCAATTCGACCGTACTTATATATGTTCTTTTTTTATGTTTGTTCGCAGATATCTCCGCCGTTTGTGGACCGATTTTCAAAATTCTTAAAAGTTAAAGTTACCATAAAATTATTTTTTTGAAACTAATATACTTACCTACTTCAACAAGTAACACAATAGGAAGGGCAGTCTCATAAAAACAAATATTATTAAAATTTAACTGCCGTACTCAGAGTGGAACATTAATTACTTAAATTGGAGGTTAATCATGATTAAATGTATCTGAGTGCGGCAGAAATAGTATTTGTTTCTAATTGCATAAAGCGCCATCTATTAGCAGATATTGTATATAAACAAAAGTGTAAGCAACTATAACATAGGTGATTTTTTTAGGAAGTAAAGTTGCTTCCATAGAAAAACTAGTTATTTATATTTAAAACAACATAATATTATATTAATTCTTATTTCAATTGTCATTTTTTTACAGTTTCGCAACGATGGCCACGGCCGGCTTTTAGTATGCACGTGGCGTGGAGCAGATATGACCCACAGGTGTCAGGCCATCGCCGAGAGAGAATCCTATATATTCAATATCACCAACCCGTGTCCCTCGCCAGAATTCTGTCCTCCAGCGAATTTCTTGGTTACAGCAACTACAACATCAAATATATGCGCACGTAAGCACAGCTATACCAATAATAATTACAAATATGCATGTAATACGTATGTATTTGTCATGCTTTAACCAATTAACCAATTTACATCATAATATTATTGAATTTATTATACATTATACATAGGATTAAAATAGAAAAAAATACATTATTTAAGTAGAGTTTCAACTTGAAACAAGAATCATTTTCATTGGATGCTTTTTTACATAAAAATTTACTTACAAAATAAAAAAAACATGCGTGTAATAAATATGTATGTATAAATAATAATTACAACAAGCTTAAAAAAATATACAAAAAGCGTCCACACTGACGAGGCCCCGGGGGGATTCGAACCCCCGATCTCCTGTTTACTAGACAGGCGCTTTAACCAACTAAGCCACGGCGCCGTTGCATCACTTTGCGAAATTTACGTTTATAATAAGTAACAGAACTTATCGTCGTTGCGCCTGCCAAATCCTGTAGTGTTTAAGCCCGGCCGCACATTGTCCGAATTCTGATCAGGAACAGTTGAATTTCGCCGGACCGCCACCCCGCACACTATCCGAAATATCCTTCCGGCGAGTTCGAGCTCACTCGGCTCAGTACAAAATGTAAGAGACAGCGCGGACGTTCAACTGTTTCGTATCAGAAATTTCGGACAATGTGCGGCCGGGCTTAGTCAAATTTTCCGGGGGAAACAAACAACTATTTTATTTAATGATTGATGTACTTATTAACAAATTAAGACCCAATTTCACCAACCTATGTTTGTTAAAACCTAACGATGCATTACTTAACGGAGCTTAGAAAATTAAACAGACTGTTAAAATACTTATGTCCCACAGTAAAAATTTAACAGCGGATTAGTAAATGCAATGTTAAGTGAACAACGAGTGAACAACTATCAATTCGTTCATTCTTGTTATAAGGCGACGAAATTGCAATGTACATTACGACATGTTTGCTGCAATGTGTCACTTTCTTCCATAGTAGTATAATAGTAGATAATGCGACCAAATTAAAATATCACTGATCGCATACATTTGTTACGCTATAATAGTTCTTAATTTACCACGTTAATAATTATTATCTGTCAAAGCTGAAAACATGAATCATAGTATAAACTTTTATTTACATATTTCGGTTTGGTAATTTTGATACAAGTTAGTATATTTGCAATGTCAAGGAAAATCGGAAGGCTGAATTTTTGGCAAAGTGAAAATAAATAATTATTCATATCTATGAAAATAATTAATAATAAGGACGTAGCGGAAACATGGCGGAAAGATTAAAAAGTCAAAACAGATTCTTTTATTGATATTGCATATTATTTTATTGTCTTTGAAAGTTGTTATTTTGACTCATATAACAGCCTGTTAAATATTTAACGGACCTCCATAGCAGGAATTAAATTTAACACCGTGTTAGGCGATTTGACATGACATTAGCGTATGGTGGATCGCTCGATAGTTCTAACAGGCCGTTAACTGATTTAACAAGCGATTATTTATTTAACATTGCTTGATGAAACTGGGTCTAACATGACATTAGGGCATGGTGGAACGCTCGATAGCTCTAACAGGCCATTAACTGATTTAACAAGCCATTATTTATTTAATATTGCTTGATGAAACTGGGTCTAGTGAATAACGAGTGAATAACATTCAATTCGTTCGTTCTTGTTATAAGGCGACGAAATTGCAATGTACAAGTTTAATACGACATGTTGGCTGCAATGTGTGATTTTCACCTTATTCGTTTATTACGTCATCTGGTAGATAATGCGACCAAATCAAAATATCACTGATCGCATACATTTGTTACGCTACAATAGCTCTTTTTAATTTACCAGGTTAATAATTATGATCTGTCAAAGCTGAAAACATGAATCATGATACAAACTTTTATTTACTTATTTCGGTTTGGTAATTTTTATACAAGTCAGTGTATTTGCAATGTCAAAGAAAATCCGAGGGCTAAATTTGTGACAAAATGAAAATAAATAATTATGCATAACATGAAAAATAATAAATAATATGTAAAGTTTTGGCGAAACATGGCGGAAACACTCAAAAGTCGAAACAGATTCTTTTATTGATATTGGATATTGTCTTTGAAAGTTGTTGTTTTGACTATTATAACGGCCTGTTACATATTTAACGGACCTCCCCAGCAGGAATTAAAATTTAACACCGTGTTAGGCGATTTGACATGACATTAGCGTATGGTGGATCGCTCGATAGTTCTAACAGGCCGTTAACTGATTTAACAAGCGATTATTTATTTAACATTGCTTGATGAAACTGGGTCTAACATGACATTAGGGCATGGTGGAACGCTCGATAGCTCTAACAGGCCATTAACTGATTTAACAAGCCATTATTTATTTAACATTGCTTGATGAAACTGGGTCTTAAGGTCTTTCATGATAAGATTTGCCATTAAGGTCAAGTGGGGTAAGAGAAACATATTTTACTGGTTTGTGAATATTTTGACTTTCAGCTATCAAAATTATACATTTAAATATCAATATTAATTGAAACAAATCTTCGCTTTTGAAATATTATACTATTTTTTTTTTGATACAGAACTAGATTGTTTCTTATAATTACGGCACAATTTAGCAACAAAGCTAGGTCATAAAAATGTTCCTATTACCCGAGATTTGGGGTAAGAGGAACACTCGATACTTTTAGGTAATATCTTATGTTTTTAAGTGTTTAATTGTTTATAGGTACTTATAGCATGTATTATTTTTTTTTTTTAGTTAAGGGAATGAAAATCTTCCCTAGTTTAAAATAGGGTCTTATTTAGGCTGACAGCATACAAAAACGAAATTTAGAGTAACAGGAACATATAGGTAAGGTCAGAGGTGCTAAACTTTTTCCGGTATTGAAAAATAACTTTCCGCCCACGACTTCGTCCGCGTTTTGGTTATATCGCGCTTGGCACAATTTTTCAAAACATGAACCCCCTTTAGTATCCCGGTTAGATCGGTTAAAATGAAGCCTATGCCCCTAGCCCCGGACATCAAGCTACTTACCTTCAGTTTTAGGCGTCAAAACGCAACAGACAGACAGAAAGACAGACTTTCGCATTTATAATATTAGTTGGAATAAACTTGTAGGATAAACCTTAACCTTTTGAATGTAACCAACTTTCGTACTCAAAAAAAATAGTAGACCTATTTGATATTTCATTCATTTTGGTCACAGCTACTTTTATATGGAACAGCTGACTTTAATTTTATTTCGGGTACGAAAGTTGGTCCTATAGCAAAATTTGTTCATACTCATAGGTTCATCCTACAAATCTTGGCCAGTACTTAAAAAGTCAGCCGGTATTTTAGCGGATTCAAAAAATGTTTGTTACCCCCTGAAACCGGGAAAGAGGAACATAATATGTTTCTTTTAACCTGGTATAGCCGTTCCTCTTTCCCAGCTTGACGTTTTGAAGGTTATGTTTTTATTGACATCAAAAACACTAAAAACACACACAACAAACAATGCAATACGTAGAAAATAAAAATTAAATGCAATAATAATTATTACACTTTCCATAGCAATCAACCGCAAAACTGATGTTTTTAATATGTTAATAACACAAATAAGGAATGTCTTGGTTTTTTACTTTGACAACAGATTTTTTTTTTCTATCTTTTACCCGCTTAGTTGCCGTGTTGTTGCTTCGTCTACCCAAGAATATATGAACTACGCCTAATAGGTACTGTTTTATCGACGTGGTGACCATAGAGCTCGGCGTTATAGTTTTCTTGTTATTAGTTACAGTTTCTCTTCCCCCCACGTCCCTCTTACCCCACCTGACCTTATTTTTTCATGTTTCTTTTATTTATGTAGCGCGTTGATCATTTAAAGCAGGGGTTCTCAAACTTATTTTGTCTACCGCCCACTTTGAGCACAAATTATGTTTTAGCACCCATTTGTTTTAATTTAAAATGCATTCAGATGAAATTAATCACCCCCCAAGTCTCTACAAAATTCTTTTCTGGGTCCCACACCGCCTCCCTTAAGACCTTCAGCGCCCCCAAGGGGGCGTTATCGCCCACTTTGGGAAAGGCTGATTAGCAACTTTCTCTCGAAATATGTATTTGTTTCTTTTATATTTAAATGTGTATTCTTACTGTATTATAAAACTTAATTTTAGCTTAATTTTATTTTTAAAGCGGAAGAGTTTGTTTGTTTGAACGCGCTAATCTCAGGAACTATTGGTCGGATTTGAAAAAATCTTTCAATGTTGGAGAGGCTATCTATCGAGGAAGGCTATAGGCTATATTTTATCACGCTAATACTAATAGGAGCAAAGAAATAAAGGAAAGTGTAGAAAAAACGGGGGGAAATTATTTGAAAGGGCTTATTTGAACGCGCTAATCTCAGGAACTACTGGTCCGATTTGAAAAATTGTTTCAGTGTTAGATAGCCCATAGAAATAGAGGAAAATGTGGAAAAAGCGGAGGAAAGAAACTACTGGAGCAATTTTTATGTTATTTGGCACACATGAAGAATAGACCACGTGAAAGGACATAGGTTTCTTTTTTGCGGAAAAATGTACGGTTTCCATGACATTCATAAATTACGCGGGCGAAGCCGCGCGGAACATCTAGTAATAATATTATATCATGTTGTGACTCATTGTGGTATGTATTATTTTACATAAAACCGAAATATATTAAAGCTGCTCATTATTATTTCAGATAAAGACTGTCGCCTGCCACACCAAGTAGGTTACTACATACAACATTCTGGTTTGCGGTGCCTGCCACTGATGGGTTCCGCCGCCAATGTGTCGCCAGTTTTGAAAGTACATCTTATACTTTCTCTTATAATCTCGCTGGTAAAGTTATAATGTCTGCAATAAACATATTTTGTAAGTACAAATAATTTATCGTTTTATTTATCGAAGAGACTTGTTTGAGATAAAAATTAGAACACGTTGTTGCATATTAAAGGTTCTACAACTTAAAGAAAAAAAAACAATAATATAATTTTAAGCCAATTTCAGTTGCTTTCTTTATGTTCTAGCTAATTAGAAAATATTATAAAAATAATGAACATTCTGTACCCCTGGTGGGACTCGAACCCACAATCCCCGGCTTAGGAGGCCGATGCCTTATCCATTAGGCCACAGGGGCTTATGTTGCAATTACTCAATTTACTGTATGTATGATATACGAACAATTTGTTTTAAAAATTATTTATAACAACTATTTTAATATGAAACTATAATAATAATGTACCTGTTTACCAACCAATTTTCGCTAAAGCTACAATGGAATTATCGATTCAAATGGGAAACGAGGAACATGTTATAATGAGCGCCATCTATGATTTTGAAAGAGAATTAAATGGCTCTTTTCGTAGACCTCCTGGATAGAAAACTATTTATAGGCAACAAGAGGGCGTTATGTAACCATTTGGTACTTTTGTAGGTTTATTTCTGTAACAAAAGTAAATGTTAATAATTAACCTACTTTTATAAATGCGAGTGCTATGCTTAAACATTTTTTTATGTTTACTGTTCATAATATAAAGTTATCACACGACAAAAGGAAAATCGATACAGAACAGTAAAGTCTTCTACTAGGCCTGCTTTTTAAATACCTATTGTGTGTAGTAAATTTAATGTTTTCATTATGAAATGGTTTCAGCAATAATATTTTTAAATATTCTCGTGGTCGTGATAAAAATTAAAAATAATGCAACTTGTCCTTTAAAACGATAAGTGTACATACTTTTTATCTCTATCATCATCGACTCCGTGGCGCAACGGTAGCGCGTCTGACTCCAGATCAGAAGGTTGCGTGTTCAAATCACGTCGGGGTCAATATTTCTTTTTGTTTTACTTTAGTTTTAATTTAATGAATAGAATTTTTCATTCAGCTTTTTATCATCGACAATTAAATAAGTTTGGTTTTCTTAATGTCTTCCTCCACCTAAAATTCACAGTTCCATTCATTTTTCAATAATAACATTTTTATAAGTACTTACATACTCCTATGAAGGTAATAAAGGTGACGTACGTAACTAAAGTGAGGCTTGTGCCTATGTAGATAACAAAAATAAATTATACTCAACAAAATGACCATGGCTTATAAGATCACGATTTACGATGAAGCCGTGTCGTTATAATAAATTACAAAAATACGAGTCAAATTTAATAAAAAACATGTCGCTGAACCGGTATAAGCGACTCCGGAGCTGCATCGCTCAGGAATACGTCTGTAAATATCAACTTTAATTTGCAGCAACTCCGTAATTGATGGGGCAAACATTACAGAATGTTGTACGCAAATGGCACAGAATGGCACAGATATGCGACAAGAATATGTATTCTACTGATTATATCGATTCTAGTTCAAGCGAGTTGAGTTTTTAACATTGTTGCTTACCTCATACTTAGTAAATAACTAGGAATAGCAGAGTTTCACAAAAGCGGTTTTTTAATATATAATCCTATCGAAGGTCTTTGACCTTCAGGCTTCAATAATTGGTATCGAATTGTTTATCCTCATGAACAATAGATGCGAGGGTGAGGGATGCTTCAGCCCTTAAGAGGAGTCCACACCGCCCTTTTTTCCATACAAACGTTGTCCCCTGTTTCCTCTCTGGATAATGCTAGTAGAGTTATATTTTTTTTCCTGAATATCTACGGCCACTAATACAATGTCCCTATGTTTTCTATTTTTTCATAATTTAATTATTAAATAAGATATGAACGTTCAAAAACCCAAAAAAATGGCCAGATTTTCCGCTGTGTTCAAACGTCCAGAAAACAGATTTGGCTAGATTATACAAAAAAAAGCAAAACATAGGAACACAGCTCAAGCCTTTTTTTAATCTTTAATGAAAAAAGTACTTAAATCGGTTAAGTTTTGGAGAAGGAATCAGGGGACAACGAATCGTTGATTTTCTGGATTTTCTGCAGTTGTCTCTATCGCGTTCTGCGGTATAGGCTTGAGGTAAGGGAGACAGCTATAGATATTACACGTACTTTTTATTCATTTCTCTTGCCCCTGGTGTATCCTCTTAACTCTTAAGTTACTGCTAAATGTTTGTAAGACACTGTAGGTATTTCTTTGAAACGCTAACACATTTTGCATTAAACTATAAATCTTAAAACAAGGAAACCAAAACACAAAATCCTTTTGCCGAAAAGTTTATTGGCCGTCAAGTGATTGGCATACGTGTCTAGAGTTGTTTGCAAATAGTTACATTCCTCGTTAGTCGCACACACACAAAATTCTCCCCGTAACACCTACACATTTACGTTACATGTGGGTGTGTTAGTCTTGGTTACAGGTATATGAACTGCTCATAAAACAATTTTCGGCACATGCTGCATGCATATTCAATTATCGCATATACCGCGTGATTGTTTATTTTCAGTCATGG
The DNA here is from genome assembly GCF_905147365.1 of Aricia agestis. Classification (NCBI taxonomy): domain Eukaryota; kingdom Metazoa; phylum Arthropoda; class Insecta; order Lepidoptera; family Lycaenidae; genus Aricia; species Aricia agestis. The sequence goes on along the minus strand of NC_056414.1, from coordinate 8,954,190 downwards.
CCTCACGTCTGACTTTAAATTTTTAAAAATATTCCATGCAGGTGGAAAATATTCTCATTGAAACTGATCAAAAGCAACGGAAAGGACTTTTGCCTTTGATTGTTTCTCTCTTACACGTTGCCTTTACGTAATTAGACCCCTGAAGAACCGCCATACTAGTACAAATAACCAAGAATTTTGTGTCACCATCTCCCGGTCTATTACTTGCTAAGTACCAACACTACTCTATAAGTAGACAATGTGTCTTCTAAATATTCTACTTAATTTCCAAAAACATCTACCAAGTGTTGCATGGCCCAAACCTCTGTGCCTAAAAACTGATTGCCATTGAAGACCTAACCCTTTCAATAATAAACCAAAAACTGCCTACGTCTATACTGACAAGCTAGGTACGTTTTATTTGTCAGACTAAGTAAGCTATTAAAGGGAGGTCATTAAAACCTTGGTCGTATGTTAAAGCAAATTAGAATTAGTTCTAGGTAATACGAATGCCGTTAGTTGGATTCTGTGGTCATTGCAGTAATTGCTGTAAGTAATCACTTGATATTACGTAGTGTGAGCCTGTGAGGTGAGGAGAATAAGCGTCCATCGTACTCAATCTTATTTACATATTATTTTTATTTATTCAACTATTATTGCACACAAGACACTTATTGCATACGAGCTTTTGCCCGCGGCTTCGCTCGCGTTAACAAGTATTATTATATACAAACTTTCATCCCCTACTTTAACCCCTTGGGGTTGGAATTTATCAAAATCCTTTCTTAGCGGATGCCTACGTCATAACATCTACCTGCATGCAAAATTTCAGCTCGATCGATCCAGTGGTTTGGGCTGTGCGTTGATAGATCACCATGTCAGTCAGTCACCTTTGAGTTTTATATACTTAAGTACAAGCTTTTGCCCGCGGCTTCGCTTGCGTTAAGAAGTATTATTATATACAAACTTTCATCCCCTATTTTAACCCCTTGGAGGTAGAATTGATCAAAATCCTTTCTTAGCGGATGCCTACGTCATAACATCTACCTGAATGCCAAATTTCAGCCCGATCAGTCCAGTGGTTTGGGCTGTGCGTTGATAGATCACTCGCCGATAGCACCGGCGATAGAACTCCGCCATAGCGCATAACAAAAACATGCTTTCGTTTGTATATTATACTAGATGGAATTGCTTCTGTAATGGCTTGTATATGAAACATGGCCATGTTCCCCTGCTGTTTTCACTTAATTTCTCCGGTTATGATACGTTCGACGTTAAACTAATAGCGCGATTACATCGGCTAATCGGATGTTTTCAACACGCTAGGTATCTGATGGAGAGTCATTCCAACTGTTTTCTTTTATGCGGCAAATACAGGAAACTATGACGAAATTTCCTAGGAAACTAAGACGGTAAAAAATAACTATAAACAACACCAATAAGGTTAATCTCTACATAATAATTCAGTGAAATAAAGGATAATATTACATTAATTAATTATTACTAACCAGATTATTAGGTCGAGAAGTGAGGAGCCTTCTGAGTTCTGATTGTCATGTTTTTGGGGCGACGGTCTGTAGGAATTTCATTTACAAATTGCTTAGGTACCACATAAAAAGATGTCAATTTGTATCCAACTCCAAAGGCTAGTAATTACGAACATTGGACAATGATATTCGCAATTCTCAAATCTCAAAGCAGACGTCATACTCATGTTTTTGACGATTAGTAAAATAAAATGGCCAGGTCATGCTGAAAAATAAATGCTGGCGCAAAGTAGCTTAGAAACAAGATAATACCATATAATACTAAATAATAATAGCTCCCACACCGGTTTCGGTGACGGTGGCCGGTTTCATTGAAACCAGGCCAGCTACGCAGGAGTAATTTTATAGTGCCCAAGTGTGTGCGCAGTACACAAGAGAACTCTCTATTCCTTTACTCTCATAACCCAGTGGGACGGACGACCGACACGACTGGCGAGAGATCAGCGCAGGACCGACTTTTTACATGCCCATCCGACGCATGGATCACCTTACTTGTCAGACAATCAGGTGATCAGCCTGCATTGTCCTAACCAAACTTGGAAATAACATGTTTCCAACGCAGGAATCGAACCCACGACCTCCGAGTCCGAGTCAAGAGCCGCGCTCTATAGAGCGCGGCTCTTGACTCGGACTCCACTAGACCAAAGAAAGTAAGTAAAGTGAGTATATTTTTTTGCACTGTGTCTAGACTCATTTCTGCAGTTCTGTGATGACTGTTGGGTCTTCTCTACTCATTTTTAACAAGTTTAAGGAAAAAACAATAATTAAAGTTGACTACCACTTATTGCTACCTCCACTTACTGCTACTGCTGCACGTCATGTATGGCATGTCAATTCTGTAAGGGTCAGCTGTAATTACCTTTCACTATAACCAACAGTGGGCAGCTCTGACCTTGATGATTTATATAACATCGATCAATATTGACGTCAACCAAACGGTTGACGCAGATCGTATGTCCCGCAATTATTTTTTATTAATACCAATTCGGATTCGGTTGTTCTAATTGACCCCTCTGATGGGTGTGCGTGCGAGCAGGCACGCCCATCACGTGTACATAATAGATATGTTTGCACAGTAAATTGCCTGTAACCTTCGAATATTAGCTGTTGGATGACAAGGTTTAAGTTTTAATGAAGCTACATTAACAGCTGTTGTACATGCCGAATGTAATCACAACTCTCTCTATCATAATTCACAACCTCTGTGTCTAAGTCTATAGTGTATTGACCCTATATAAATTTTGATTCACCTAAACTATAATAGCAGTAACGTAGAGTTCCTGTAACTGATAACACCATTTTTGTTGCCTTCACCCACCTATTGAAGACAATCCGTTATCCAAATCTCTATCTGTTATACATGTTAATAAGGCTATATTTTCAGGGTATGAAGAAAAACAAGCTACTTGATCATAGATACTGCTATTCCTTTGCCACGCCGAATATTGTTTTGTAAATATAACTAAAATTTTTAAGTAGGTAAGCTCGCAGTTAGGTCATTAGGTTAGCCTACCCATTGATAGGTGATGCAAAGAGGCAAGAGCTTATGCTCTTATAATGCTTTAATATTAATATTATTTATAATGTTAGTAAGATTTATATTAATGTGACAAATAAAAGGGAGAAGTCTCCCTTTAGTTTACTTATATTTGTTTCAGTAATATTTAAAAAGAGTTACCGAATATTTCATACTCGGTGTTAGGAAGCCACGTTTTTTAAATTTATTCAAACGCAAACGTACTTCTCTGAGTTTTGCATACAAATCATTATGATTACTTAAATTATGTATCTAATTAGTTAAATTTTATATATCTACGTCTTCGTGGGTAGCAACTCGAAGGTCGATTAGTCACGTTGCAGACATGTTACTAAATATTGTAACATACGTAATTTATCTTTCAATTTCTTATATAAAGTTTGATGAAAAAGTAAACTTCTACTTTTTCATCAAACTTTATAAGAAATAACCCAACCAGCTAGGAGAGTTTTACCACAGAATACATAATTAGTTTTACGGACGAATACGTAGATATTTTGCATACCACTGTCCACTAAGCGACCTTTTTGTTTGACAATCAGTATAGGTAATAGGTTTTAGAATTTTAACATAATAATTGTGATCCAATATAATACTTAACATACAGTAAACGTCTACCCACAGGTTCCGACAGATTTGCCAAAAATATGAATTAAGTACACGGTATCTAATATTTCGTCAGAAATCATCATTTAGGTCAATTAGTATTATTCATCCGACCTTATATTCGACCGTTCTAATGATTGTTTTTCAGTCAGTCGTAAAAAAATTCAGTGTCTCAGTCCACCTCACTGGATTGCGTTGCAAAGTTTTGGTGATCATTTTATTTTTATATCTGAAATACAAAATGTATAATACGCAAAATCGTTTCTCTATAGAAATCTACAGATGCATGATTTTGCATATAGATTCAGCTACTACTAGCACATACATAGATATAGAGGTAATTATAGAGGTCTAACCGTCCACTGCTAGAATGCTAGAGTCATACCTCAAAGTAGCTGAGCTACATCTATTTCTGACGATACAGCTAGCACGCGAACTAAAATAGGATTTTCGATGTAAGCAGTCATTATTTTCATTACAAGCTGATTATGCATTTCACGATATTGGCATATATATTAGCCACGAAGCTAAAACAAAGATAGAAGAACATGATAAGGTTTATTTCAACATAGTGACGCTTGGGGGCTTGGTAGCGTCGACCAATGAGCGTCTGCCGTCTGTTTCGTGCGTCAGAGAGGGAAAATATTACCTATGTTGTAATTTGTACCGAAGCCAAAAGTTGATAACGGTGTTTGTTCTGTGGTTAGGACTGGGAATAACCACGTAAGTCGTAACGGGAATTTTCCTGTAGCAATATTTGCCTGAAAGCACGTCAACAAATTCACAATGAATCAAAATTCAGAAAATAATACTAGCTATCTGCCCATAACCACAGCCATAACTTATTGTGCCTTTAGACCAAGATGATAATGATGATCTATGAAGATGTATGGAGGTAATTCAACGAAGCTTTGAAAAGTTATTAACTAATAAGCAAGAGAAAACAAAAATCTTAAATTTAACACACTCTACAGATGAGTTAGGTACTGGTACTTGTACTAATATGTATTCTGTGGTACTGGCACAGAATAGTACTGGCAAGAGATGATGAAACTTGTGAAAGATGAAGCAACAAAAAGTTTTCTATTGCTTCATCTAAAATAAACTTTACTGCGCTTGCGTCATTGTTGCTTAGTAACAAAAAAAAACTGTTTTTTTTTCGTCCACGAAAACAATGTATCAAACGAGACACACCTTCATCAGTTGAAAGATTGTGTTTATTAGTCATTGCCAGTTTTGGCAAGTCATAGCTGTACGAATTTTCGGCAATGAGTTGTTCACAAATAGCATACTGCATGATGCAATATCAGTGCGAAATGTCAGTTGTGCCGAGCCGAACGCATGGGCGTACGAGCCACACCTCTACTTTCTAAGATACGTCATGGTAAACAACCTCATAATTACAGCGGGGCTAAAATTGTCACATTTAGCAATTCCTCTCAATCCATTCAGCAAATGAATTGTCAAAACTGTCAAACTGACAAATGTCAAATCAGTACAAAAATACATAAATGAATTGCAAGCAGAGTTGCATTTTGCGATTTTAGAAAAATGAATCATATCATGATTCTTCGAAGCGACCATTTTAATTTTTAGCCCCGCTGATTATTTCGAGAATTCCACGTTCGCGTGTCATTTTTTAAATGTGGAGTCTAATATTTCCGCATAAGACATAGTTCCAGTAAGTCTTCTTTGTAGCTTACCTAATACCTATGACTGTACTATATTTAATTATTGTAGTCGCTTTCTCTCTAATATTAATTGTTATTACTTAATTTAATGTTTTTGAGCTTGACCTTGTTTCTAAACTTGATTTAAACTTCGCTGTCTTTTTTTTTATGAAATAAGGGGGCAAACGAGCAAACGGGTCACCTGATGGAAAGCAACTTCCGTCGCCCATGGACACTCGCAGCATCAGAAAAGCTGCAGGTGCGTTGCCGGCCTTTTAAGAGGGAATAGGGTAATAGGGGAGAGTAGGGATGGGAAGGGAAGGGAATTGGGGATGATAGGGAAGGGAATTGGGCCTCCGGTAAACTCACTCACTCGGCGAAACACAGCGCAAGCGCTGTTTCACGCCGGTTTTCTGTGAGAACGTGGTATTTCTCCGGTCGAGCCGGCCTATTCGTGCCGAAGCATGGCTCTCCCACGTATAAACGTCATCGTGACGTCATATTAGCAGTTACTTTACTTGGTCTAGTTTTACAATTGGATCAGTCACTACTCACTAATCTCTACATTTAGTCTCTACACTTATAAGGAACTAATCTAATTTAAATATTAACACTTCTTAAGTTCTTACATTTAGGTTATTGTAATATTAGGTACGTATAGCAAAAACTTCACATTTAGGTACCTATAACATTTTACGAAGGAATTCAGAATGGTAGAGTTCGGAGGATTCATTACATTGGCGCTCCAAGTTTAAACTTTCGTTGTATTTACATTACTATTATTAACATTATAAGATATGCTAAATCACATAAAATATTGTTCCTTGAGATGCTACCATGATGGGCCGGTAATTAAACGCAATACAATCATGGAATTTGCCGTCGTTATAACATGCCGTCATGTTCTATAAAATTGAATTATAATTATACATTAAATGCATCGACTTGAATATTAATTGCAATCAATTCATGGATTTATGCACAAACTCGTGATGACGTACAGCGGGACAAGCATGCCTTTATTATGTGCATTACGATTTACGACGATCGTTATGATAAAATTATGAATCCTTTAGATTGTATCGATAATTAATTGGAGAGGAATTCTGATAATTATTACGTGGAACATGGCGCACGACTCGAGAAAATTCTAAGTTAGATAACGTTAATTACGTATTAATTAACTCTTAAATTAAATTCAGTTTTGAAAATTAATTTGTTATAAGAGGAAAAGTTGTTTGTGAATATACCTACACTACAGGGCCGATATTGATGAAATAAAATATAAAAAAAAATATAATTTGGCGTACATTTTATTTTGATTAAGTATATACTAGCGACCCATCCCGGCGTCGCACAGGTATAAAATATATAGCCACTAAAAAAAGGGTTAAAATCGATAGCCTATGATCCTTCACGTGGTCTACTTCTTATCTGTGCCAAATTAAACATGAAAATTGCTCCAGTAGTTCGCGAGATAAGCCTTTTCAAATAATTTCTCCCTTTTTTCCACATTCTCCTATAATTAGTCTTAGCGTGATAAAATATAGCCTATAGCCTTCCTCAATAAATGGGCTATCTAACACTGAAATAATTTTTTAAATCAAACCAGTAATTCCTGAGATTAGCATTATAACATTTAAGTTAGACCTTTCATATAATTTTTCCCGTATTTTACACATTTTCCTCTATTTATTCGCTCCTAGGTATTAGTCTTAGCCTGATAAAATATAGCTTAGCGTAATAAATGGGCTAAAATATGTTGCGTAGTTTTAAAGATTAAAGGGAACAAAGGGACATGAGTGAAAAAAAGCGATTTTGTTTTATAATATGTATAGATTTATTATTATAGTCTACCACGGGGAAGACATTAGGATACTTTTTATTGCGAAAGAATTATGATTATCTCGGGATACTGTTTGGCTCCGCCAGTGAGCCGCGCGCAAGCTTTAGTTTGTAATAATTTTGTTTTCAATGTAGGTACCTACTTACCTAAGTAGTAGTAGTTTGCGAGTTTCTTACGCCGGTTCTTCTCGGCGGGGTAGTTCCCGAACCGGTGGTAGCAACGTAGTTTCTTCGTTCGACTTTCAAAAAGTGTATCATGATACCCATTTTGAATAAAAAGATATTTTATTTTTATTTATTTATAATGTAATGATGTAGGAAGTACCTATAGGTACTGAGTAATTCGGTACGTAGAGTCTTATGTTACAGTCTGTCCTAATTAGACTGTACTACCTACGAGTGCTCGAGTGACTACTTTGAATATGAAATTCAATCAGTTAATTATAATTGGCTTCGACCCAAATCCCAATGCTAATTGTGTAACAACTAACAGTTGAACTTCAGTGAATACGTTAACTTTAATAAATATTTTATACGTTAAGGACGCTGTCACATTTTTTCACAAATATCAGCGATTTTCAGGTATGTACCATTTTAAAGAATTAGGAGTCACACTGCGAGGAAAATATCCTCGCAGTTTCAAATGAAAGATCATATATTCATCTCCACGTCTACACCATAAAAATTTTATAGCCGCATACAAATTTTTTACATAAATACTTACGTTTTAACTATCACAATAATCGCAAAAGATAAAAAAATCGGCCAAGTGCGAGTCGGACTCGCGCACGAAGGGTTCCGCAGCAGTAATAAGGTTTATTTTAATGAAATTAAAAGGTTTTTGATTTATTTTTATATTTCAGTTGATTTAATGAAAATTAATTTAACGTTTACCATTTACGACGTATAAAAAGAACTACTTGCTAGATCTCATTCAAACCAATTTTCGTTGGTAGTTTTTATAGTAATGTACATCATATATTATTTTTAGACTTATCATGTCCCTACTTTAGAAGTTAGAGGGGGGGCGACACAAATTTTTCCACTTTGGAAGAGTCTCTCTCGCAAACTATTCAGGTTACAAAAACATTATAGAAGAAACTTCAATATGATTTTTAAAGACCTATCCATAGATACCCCACACGCATAGGTTAGATGAAAAATTTTTTTTTTATTGGTTTAAGGTTTATCATTTATGACGTATAAAAAAAACTACTTGCTAGATATCGTTCAAACCAATTTTCGTTGGTAGTTTTTATAGTAATTCATATACATACATCATATATTATTTTTAGACTTATCATGCCCCTACTTTAGAAGTTAGAGGGGAGGGGACACACACATTTTACCACTTTGGAAGGGTCTCTCTCGCAAACTATTCAAGTTAGAAAAAAATGACATGAGAAACCTCAATATGATTTTTGAAGACCTATCCATAGATACCCCATACGTATATGTTAGATTAATTTTTTTTTTGTTTCAGTTGTACCTATGGGGACCCGTAAATTTTTTAATAATTTTTCCATTTTTGTATCAAAATATTAATGCGGTTTACAGACTACATCTACTTACCAATTTTCAATAGTATAGCTCTTATAGTTTCGGAGGAAAGTGGCTGTGACATACGGACGGACAGACAGACAGACAGACAGACAGACAGACATGACGAATCTATAAGGGTTCCGTTTTTTGCCATTTGGCTACGGAACCCTAAAAATGGGGTCTGATTAGGTAGATACCAGTATAGCTAAATACACTGAACGAAGGAAAATAAATATACAAAAAAAATGTTGCTTATTTAGTCCCCTGTACGAAGTGCTAAATATTTTATATAAAAATAAATAACATTTCCATTTATAAGAAAAATAAGAAACGCTCTCAATTTTTTTCATACATTTTCGCCCTATCAAGAACGCGGCGAGCGTCGTAACCGCCACTGTACAAGGCGCGCTGATATGAATGTTATTTTAAGGTCCTTAACGTCGATATTCGTACTGACAAACATCGACCTGCTAATTTTTATGTGATAGCGTCCTTAAGGATACGTGAGAAAAACTCTCCAAAGCCCCTTGAACAGCTCTTATTCTCTTAAGCCACAAGAGTCAAAATGTCCACACTCCACTTGAACAGTAACAGTATTTTTCATGATTTCTCAGTAAGAACGAATAAGACACTCTTGTACCTTTTTTCGTGTGATTTTCTTCGACCGAACTATTATCATAATATTAATACGCGAACGAAAAACTTTGTAACCCTTTTTACGAAAAATAGGGAAACATAGGTGCATGAAATTTTGCAGAGTTATAGTTTATATGGTGAAGGAGTGCATCGAGCTAATATTATTTTGAAATTATGCTTTTATCATGCTTTTATCCATAAACCTATAATGCTACTTTTATCATACTTACATTTTTTAACAAATAAAACATTACACACACTACAACACACACACATGAGAAATGACAGATTTTTGAGTGACAAGCCTATACATACAAATTATACTCTTTTATTTATGGTTGAAGTCTGTTGACAACAAGTTGACAAATTGAAAATGGATTATAGTTTTTTTTATTGAATCTAAGATACAATGCTTACACGGCCAGTCTGAGATCAGCTAAGTCCCGGAGACAAGAGTTAAAAAAAAATGATAAAGTTAATATTTTTTTACAAAATATAAGTAGATAGGAGTCCTAATGTCGTTGAAACTAAGGTCGAATTTCGACCATAGGGCGATCTCTAGTACACTACAATTTACAAACCAATTGTCACGTCAAGTCACGTCCCGTCGTTCGTTGGTGGTTGGATCAAAATCATTCAAGACATCATATTCCAACTTAAAGTCTTGGTAGGCACTTACAAATACTGAACCGGCTGAACCAATATACCTTAACCCACAGATATGGATTTAGTTAGAACCGCCATGTCGCTCCAATTTGTATGAACACGAGCGTGTCACTTTTTTCATACCTACTGTGACGTCACAAGAGCGCTTTAGGGAATACCCGTACACGCGGAATTGATTCGAAGGCATTGCCAGGACAGCTAGTAATCTATAATATATATAAAACTCACCGATCGATGGGGACCGATCGGGTTGAAATTTGACATGCAGGTTAGATATTATGACGTAGGCATCCGCTAAGAAAGGATTTTGATCAATTCCACCTCCAAGGGGTTAAAATAGGGGATGAAAGTTTGTATACAATAAAACTTCTTAACGCGAGCGAAGCCGCGGGCAAAAGCTCGTATATTATATTATTCTAAACTAAATCACTAAACAGGAATATAAATAAGTACATATTACATCTATACTAATATTATAATTGGGAAGGTTTGTTTGTTTGTTTGTTTGAACGCGCTAATCTCAGGAACTACTGGTCCGATTTGAAAACTTCACCTCCTTGGAGGTAGAATTTCTAAAAACGCTTAAATACCTATCCATTCATTTTTAATCAGCCTTCCAAAAATAAACTTTCATGTTTCTAACTTAAGAAATGACGGACTTTCATTTAAACTCTCAACCCCAATTTCACCCCCTTGAGGGTAGAATTTCCAAAAACGCTTAAATACGTATCCATTCATTTTTAATCAGTAACCCAAAAATAAAGTTTCATGTTTCTAACTCAAGAAATGACGGACTTTCATTACAACTTTTAATCCTTATTTCACCCCCTTCGGGGTAAAATTTTCAAAATTCCTTCCTTAGTGGGTGTCTACTTAATAAAACAACCCTACTTACCAAATTTCGTGGCTTTAACTTTTACAGATTTTGCTCAGCGATGATGAATCAGTCAGTCAGTCAGTCAGGACATGTAATTTTATAAGTATAGATAAAGATAATGAATTGATAACACTTTGAAGTGCACCGCTAATGCCGGGACTCAAATCAAATTCAAATACTTTAATCTTATCAATTTATCGATTTATTGATAGCACGAGTTATAGTAAAAACGCATTTAAATAAAAGTGATCGCTAATGACAACATGGAGATTGGAGACATAAGTTACTAACAGCGTTTACTTATAATATTCCATACTAAAATTATATACGGCAAAAAGTGTCTGTCTTTCTGTCTGTCAAACTCAAGAGTTACACTTAAATCGCTGAACCGATTTTGATGGAGACCTATAATTATGGAGATAATAAAAGTCCTTGGAAATAAGTGAAATGACATAGTACATTGTGATGCACTGATATACAGTTCCTCAAAGAAATCGTTACGTTAGCTGTGGTGTCATTTTAGCAAATATCTTTTTCCAAGAAAAACTAAAATATCTCGTACCTATTCGTAAGACCTCGTTAAATCTTTTTATTATTATTGCTTTGCAGCAAGATAATATATTTTTAACTATTTACTAAAAACACTTGGTGTTAATAAAAAAAATGAGACAAAGTAGTCTAAAAGTGCCTTTGCCTTTCGCTTTACTTACGAGGCGCTACAAATTACAATGCCCCTAAATTAAATATAATTGCTGTTTGTGTCTGAACATAGAGTACTGAACAAAGTAATTACAGTGAAGGTTACATGAGCTAGGAGCATAAAGCTATTATTTTAGAACTCTACAATAATTATAGTACACTGTATTGTTATACCTATATATAAGAATTATTGAATTGAATCAGATGGTTAGTTTCCCCTGTTACATACCAAATTCAAGCTTGAACCGATGAACTTATTTTGATGGGTATGTAAATAATTATTACATAGATAGTAGATTCTCTCTGACTCAACTCTGACCTGAAAAAAACTTAGTATTGCTACGATTAGTGTTTCGGGCAACATGAAACATCTACTTAATTTATATTATTATAAGTTCTATTGTAGTATGTTTTAACACTTAAGCAATTTTTGGTTAGAATTTCAGTGATGTTAATATGATAGACCGTGAGGTAGGAAAGTTTGGTAAAACAAAGCTTGTTTATAGAAACGCGAGTACAATACGGTGTTGAATTTCTTCTACGTCGAATGGCAATGTCGATCTTTCTAGAGCCTCGCGTTGCTGTCTTTCGATACATAACATACCATGCACTTATGTATAAACATTCGCCATAATGTAATAAATTAAACTACCTTTCTTCTGAATTACTAGCTTAGTCTACTTTTTCGGAAACAAAAGAAGCCAAATGGACATATTTTTATAATCCCGAACTTAAACTTCAACCACGAATTTCATTAAAGTCCGTCTACCTGTAGTTTCTAGCTAAAAGTTGACTTTTTTTTTTGTAATCCATCCATATTTTAACTGTGATCCTGAAACTGTGATATCCATAATATGTACTTACAATTTATTTAAGTACTTAAATAATAATAATTATTGGCTAGGGGGCAGGGCTTGTGTTTTTGGCATATTTTATGATTTGCTTGCACCTGCACTTGAGATTTTCCTCAAAACTCTATCGTTTTGCAATTTTATGTACTTATAAGTCTTTATATTGTATTTCAAATATGAAATCTAAGCTTTAAGATAAACGCTATGTGTTAGGTTTTACATTATTTACCTGATCTATATTTTTTGTTTAGCGTTTTATCTGCGCCGGGTTTTAGTTTTCTTTTTTATTATACTTTAGATAAGATTAAAGATACATTATACATAATTAACATACTTGTGTAGAGAACTAGAGACGTGTGCCTATTTCTGCAGATTATAGAGTTGGTCTATACCATTGAAATAAAAGCGAATTATTGATCAAGTAAATTGCTTGTTATTAATTGCAAAGTTCCTACGGTTAATAAATATTGAAGTTTATAAAATACTGGCTGTCCCGACAAACGTTTCTTTGCCATATAAAGTATTTCGCCCGTATTATTTTATTAAAGACGTGACTAAATAAGTATGTCACCATGGCAACGTCCATCGCTATCCCGTCGCACAAACAATGGTCGCCGTCAGTCTCGAGTTGTAATAATTTACTATTATTTATTCAACAAATGCACTTATCAATATAAAAGTACTCAGCAGCCGATTCTCAGACCCACTGAATATGCATGTAAAATTTGGTTAAAATCAGTAAAGCCGTTTCGGAGGAGTACGCGGCCTAACATTGTGACACGAGAATTTTATATACTTAATATAAGATAGCGCTAAACTTACAAGTTGTGTTTTCTTTCGACCATACTATTCTTTTAAAAACATCGTGTTAAGTATACAATACGAATAAAAATACAGGTTTGACTACAGCTCCAGTTGATACAGTCAAAGAAGATGGCAACAGCAATATTGACCTTTGGAAATAGCATTGACCTTTTGACAGACAACTTTTCAATCTAGTTAAGCTGGAACTATTTAGACCCAAATTTAGATTGTAAATTAGGTGTACAAACTACACAGTACATAAGTCATAAAATTATAACCAGTAGGTAGGTTTCGTATAAGTTACTATAATTTATAATACTTAATAACTAATAAGTAAGTAAATTCTAATTAATTGTTATAATAATCGTTGGGCAAAGGTTGCACCAAGGGTAACTGAAAGGTTAATATGAATTACCTAATACTACAAAACTAGTTTCAATCTTTTCAATGTAGTTAAGACGACTGTCTACTAATTAAACAGTAGCGAAATCAATTACCGACCTAGGCTGTAGGTATTATTATTATTATCTACCTTTTTTATGTAAAGGAAGGAGAAAGGTTAATTAAAATGAAAAAAATCTTCTCGGGAAAGTGAGAAGAAGTGAAGAACTCTACATAACGTATCATGCAAAATATACCTACAACCTTTAATAGAATAATTTTTAAGTATTACAGCGTATTCCAGCGAGTAGCAATTAGCATTGCTGAAAACCAACTTTGGTTAAACAATGGATTGTATCTAGCGCATAGCTTAATAATTAGCTCATAGACTAAAGAGATATCATGTTGCAATTTTCACACAACACAATAGTCAGGTCACAATAATTATTTAGCTACAGATAATAAATAACGTTTAGTTTTCAAAGACAAAACCAGCCAGTCTTGATTTTTTTGATACAAAATAGCGATGAAACGAAACCAAACGTAACTCCTTCATAAAGTACTCTGTTGCTAGGTAAGAATTTTACATCAGTAGTGTTAGCACGGCGACCAGCGGAAATGCGAAAGTATGGACAAACTGTGGAAATAAACCTAAGGTGCCGTTCCGATCTTTTTTCGTTCCGAAAAATTCAATTAAAATGCCACTTTATGACACACTATAGTATATGTCATAATGTAGGATATTATTTGAATTTTTAGAACTATAGTCTGTCATAAAGTGGCTTTTTAATTGAGTTATTCGGAACTAAAAAAGATCGGAACGGCACCTTTAGTTTATCTACACAGTTTGTGACTATAGTCTGTCATAAAGTGGCATTTTAATTGAATTTTTCGGAACGAAAAAAGATCGGAACGATACCTTAGGTTTATTTCCACAGTTTGTCCATACTTTCGCATTTCCGCTGGTCGCCGTGCTAGCACTACAGATTTCATTTGATTACGTTAGATATTTTCGGAGCGTACAGAACCAGATTGGCGATATGGTTTTAATCAGTCTGACGCAATATTATTATTATTTGCCGTTTTTCCCCAAGGCTGAGTTGCATTGAAAGTACGATTAGTGTTGGAGCGCGCTGATTGGTCGACGGCGGAGGCCTGGCCGGGTGTGGCAAGCCGCGCCGTCATGTGATCGCGCTAGGGCTGCCAAGTGCCAACTCAACATCCGAGTGACCTTCACGTGACCTTCCACAGCTGACACCTTTAGTGACCTTTCCAACTAAGAATGGAATTGAAAGTTTTGAATTCTAGTTACAGTCAATCTAGACTAATCTATAAAGTAACTAACATTAGAACACAATTGTGCAATCATATTATAATGTTAACTTAATTTTTTTTGTTTCTAACTTTACATTCTACTTGAAAATTGGACTTGAAATAAAAAGTATCTACTGTAGAAAACTCTATTCCTTACATGGCCTGAGGGTATACCCTTTTCTCTCATAGACTCTAAATTATTTTACTATTAATTAATTTATTTGATTTAAATAGGCACAAAATTTATTGCAAAACCAGCACAGGAGCCTACTCTACATTTCTTAATATTTTAACAATTTAGTATCACTTAGCAACAACTGTAGTAATTAAGACCACAGGTAGAATATTTAAATGCCCACTCACCATTGTGGGCCCAAAATAGTCTCGTCACTCGTGTAAGATCCGGCACCAAGCCGGTCCAAAGAGTAAATTCGTTACCTGTTTAGCGACTGTCGAAGGACACGTCACACGAGACAATCTTACAATAAATGGACACACCTCCCATCATGATTTATGTATTT
This sequence comes from Aricia agestis, assembly GCF_905147365.1. Classification (NCBI taxonomy): domain Eukaryota; kingdom Metazoa; phylum Arthropoda; class Insecta; order Lepidoptera; family Lycaenidae; genus Aricia; species Aricia agestis. The sequence goes on along the minus strand of NC_056414.1, from coordinate 8,938,715 downwards.
TAAATGCTTGACTTCTCGAATATTCTTTTTAATTTTAAATACTTAAGAACTTACAAGAATACTTCAAAACAATTGTAAGGACAAAAATTACCTATTAAAACTTATAACGACGACACAAAAACAGATTTTACTGACTACATTTTTAATTATATAACTTGTATTTTTGAGTTTGAAAATTAAATTATCTCTGAAGGTTGAAACTTACAGAAGGTAGACGTACTTATACAAAAATTGTTGAATAGTAATTAGGACAAATATCGTATGATAGACTGTTGTACAATTGTACTGTTATTCATGATTTTTGCAACATCGTTAGTTTAAGTAGGGTTAAGTTAAAATTACGAGGAATTGTAAAGTTTTCGCACTAAAACAAACACGGAAGAATCGTCTAATCGCAAAAATTGTGTTTCTACACCGTGGTAGCGTTTATTGTTTTTGTCGCGTTAAATCTTAGATTATTGTCGCTAAAGCAATAAAATTCACGTGTTTTTTTGTGCGAAGGTAATTAGCATGTTTATTAGTAATAAGTAATAACTCATTGTCTTAAAACGTTTAATTATGAGAACAAAAAGTAACAATGTTACATTTGATAACAAAAACCGAGGTTTGTTACTTTGGACTCTGTTCTTTTCCGCCTAAATTATACATAAGTCATAACGATGAAATGCCGTGATCGAATGATTTATCGTTTCGATTGATCATTGACTTTAGACCAAAAAATTATTACAAACTTTTTTATAGTCGCACGTTCGCAGAAAATATCGCAGAAAATATTTTACACAATATACACGTATAATGTGTAAAATATTTTCTTAAGTACCTATACCTAATAATTATTATTATAAATGATACCTTTGAGACTATATCTACTCGTCTATAGGAGTAAGCAAAACAAGTAAATCTCAAGTAAGTACTTACGTAAAAACTAAGAACTAAGAAACTATTAATGAGACCGACAAAAGGTTTCATTTCATAGTTTTCCTGAGAAGTTTAATTATTCGTTCATAGTATGTATAGTGAGTATGTAGTAACTATTTCATTGTTTCACTACAATATCGAAGTGACGTTCATGACACAAATACCATTATCACGACTTCAGTTATTGGAACCTCCTTTTGCAAGTCAGGTAAAACATGTAAAAATCAAAGCGCACGGAAGTGCGCAGGTCAAGTTCCAGCAGTGCCGTGCACTATTTACACGAACCGTTTCGACGCGCTTTTGACCCCCTGTAGCTTAGGGTCTATTGCGAAGTTCAAATTAGAAGTATTATGGATCAGGCTGTTGATCATTTCAACTCTTTTTAGGCCAAAAATTAGCCGATACGAACTTGGCCCCATTTTAACAGGTACGTTTTAGTGGGATACCTCCTACACTGTTCGGTGACGTTAAGCGGTTTCATCGAAATCGGGCAGTAGTGATTTTATAGTGCACAAGACAGTGTGAACGCAATACACTAGAGTCTAGAGCACTCTTTTCCTTTACTTTCCTTTTTATTACCTTAACTTGCTCATCCGACGAATGGTCCGTCGATCTTTTTTTTCAGACGATCCTGACCTGCATTGACTTAAACATTTTTTAATGCGAGTGAGACAAATCCACGACCTACATACAGGCCACGAGTGAAGAGCCATGCTTTAAACTACGGATCACGTAGACTTGTTAAAATATAATACAAGTTAGGTATAATCCTGCGATATCGAGTAGACTGAACCATCGATAAATCAAATTGCAATAAAAAGGTCCCATAAAAAGCCTAATCCCTTTATAGACAGTCGCTTAAGCCCGTTTTTACTGTAGTCCAGAATAGATCCTGCCGGAGTTGAAAAGCCTTGCAGTAATCTCGTTTTACAGAACCCGTTTTAGTTTTGCTCTGCTATTTGTACCTAAATATACTTATCTATATGATGATGCCGCATTCTCTCATAAATGAAGTGTTGTTCCAAGTTTACCTTCGTATAATCCTATGAAATTTTGATGTAAAGTTTTAGCGTAATCTGCTGCTCTAAAAAATTGGTGTCGTTTCCTTATAGTTTTTTTCAACTCTAACTTTTCCTGTGTTCATAATAATAAAAGACTAAGTTGCATAATTATACAATAGTAAGGTCCCCTTTAAAAAAATGTTTTTTAAACGATTGCTACGTATAAACAACGTAACGAAATTTAATCCTTCGATCGTGGATTCTTGGAAATATATTGTTATTCTATTGTGTCTCGCTCACCGGTGAGCCAATAGTTAATAGCCATAGGTTAATTATATTATATACACAACCTTGTAATATTTACAGAACCACTTTGTTGTCTCCACTCTAAAATATACATTTTGGCACATAATGTTGTACACCTCTGAGGTACAGCTTGTATTTTTGACCGACTTCCAAAAAGGAGGAGGTAATACTTTCGGCTGTATGTATCTTTTTTTTTTATTTTTTTATATATGTATGTTCAACGATTACTCAGCCGTTTGTGGTCCGATTTACAAAATTCTTTTTGTGTTGTATAGGGTTTGACTCAAATTTGGTACCATGTTCAAAAAAGTGGTGACCTGATGATGGGATCCATGAGTAATCGAGGGAACTCCTCAAAATTTATATGAAAACATATAGTGATTTAGATTTTTTCTGAAGTGTTTCAGGCATATACTACTAAAAAGTAAGATTTTGCACCAGGATGTACCCTGGTTCCGAAGGTACCCAACAGAACTTTTGAATCCTTATAGATACAAATTCGAGGATTTTGGCTTTATTTAAACTACTCCAAGCAAAAGTCAATGATTCCTACATTATTTCTACTGAACATAGGCTAAATTTTATCTTGGAAAAAATTGGGTTTCGTAAGATATTTGGGTTTTTCGGACGCCAGGTGTAAAATCAACCAGAAAAGTTACTTATTTTGCGTACGCTGCCGAAACTATAAAAGATAGAACCATAAAATGTTCAAAGTAGTTGTAGATCTTATAAATATCTACAAAAAAGTCCGCAACACACTATACTTATCTATGTCGAGTGAGGCACAATAACCATTTTTTTTCTATTTAAAAACTTGATTTTTTTTTGGACTACATTTAAACGCGTTTATTTTACTTATGCTATTAATCCTTATGAAAGTAAATTATTTCATCACTGTGTACAGTTTATGTAGATAACATTTGGTCTTTGAATGGTTAAAATTGGACGTTTGGTTTTGAAATTATGGCGAAATTAAAATATAACGATAGTGGGCGTCACCAAGCGGGGGTGCGCGTGCGGGAGGAAGACAATCTGGTGTGCATCCCTTGACCCTTCGGATAATGACTGCGTCCGCGTCGCGTCGTCGATGTCAGTGTTGGAGTCTGTGAATTGACCTGGGAATCGTTTTGCTGACCGAGTCTTTTCTGGGTAGGCTTTTTGCAGCAGTAACCCTTATGATATAACTATGACCGCTAGTAATAATATGTACAACTCGACAATAAGCTATAATATTATAGCCTTGTGGTCTCATATGTAACTAAAAAGGGTAAAATTATTATTTTTTAACAAAAAATTAAAACCGACTTCCAAGGTAAAAACAAAAGTAATATTCTTAAAAATAATGTAAAAAGAATCAAATAATTACCTACTATTCCTTATTATAGTGCCGTCTTCAGACTTCGCCTAAACCTCAACTATTTCTGTACTCAATCTTCATGCTTTTGAAGTCGGTACCAGCGTACCTTAGCGTAAGTTCTATGTCAAGGATCTCAGAACTTTTCCGGGCTGGTAGCGACTTCAAAAGTACGAAGATTGAGTACAGAAATAGTTGAGGTTTAGGCGAAGTCTGAAGACGGCACTATTATAAGGAATAGTAGGTAATTATTTGATTCTTTTTAGATTATTTTTAAGAATATTACTTTTGTTTTTACTTTGGAAGTCGATTTTAATTTTTTGTTAAAAAATAATAATTGCTCAGCTGTAAACAAAATATTCGCCAATAACCCTGATATTATGATGTTTCAATTAATTTTTTATCGCGACTGGTATTGATTGTCAGTAATTGGTGTGGCGCCGCGGCTACATATTTCCAGTCGGCCTAGATCTTTAGAATTCATTGTCTAGAATCTAGATAGACTAAATAATTCAACGTACATAAAAAAATGGATATCTAGTATACACAAACCCATAGTTTAAATAATATTATATTACTGATGAAAACATTTGCACACCGTATAACTAAGTACTATCGAAATTCGTTGTCTTTGTCTGATTTAAGAGCCCATATGACCCTAACTTGACTACATACTTAAACCTAGATCTCAAAATCTGTAAGGTCTAGAAAACTGATTTTTTGACACAAGTAACTTCAGTTCATAAAGATTAAATGCTCAAGACGAAAACACGATTACTCAAAAAATGCTCGATAGTTTCTTTTTTACAAAAAACCTTGTTTTAGACACATTTTTGCTTGGATCTTCGAAGTTTGCTGTCTTTTCTTTAATATTTTTTAATATCTAAAAAGGTATTGATAAAACCGAAATTTGCTCAAAACACTTTTTTCATAATCATTATAGTTCGTCTTTTATTCAAGTAAAACTAACTCGGCGATGATTCCGCGCCGTCCTTTTTCACCTGGCATATGAAAGACGGGCGTGAGTGTGAAGAGAGAAGGGCGATGTTTGACTTAGCTCTTAATATGGATTTTTAAGCCTTGAATAGTTGATCTCTGAGTAAATAAGCTTTTGCATAGGTTTTATTGTTCGCGGGCTTTGAGTGCGGCGACCAAATCAAGAAATTCCGTAACGAAAATAAACTTAACATCATAACTCCGACACACCGTGCGTGCATCGACACTTTGCAAATTTTGATTGCATATGTTGATAAATAATGCTATGCAATAGCTACAGCCTACACCGCGGCAGTCCGCGAGTGCCACACGTATTTGTTATTAGTAAAGAATACTAATAAAATAAAAAAAATAGTAATTAATAAATACGTGCGTAAATAGTTAGTCAATAATAATTATATTCTGCGAAACGACACTCAAACGGTGATTCAAAATTCGTATCTGAAATCTGATGATACGGATTTATTATTAATTAGGCTATTTATTATTTATTATTAATTAGGTAGTGTATAGTGATCTACATATTACCTTAATTATAACTAAAGATCGTCCAATGGTCGAAAATCGACCTAAAATAAAAAATTAAATTATAAGTTTCAAAATGGTTTCAAATTTCAGCGCTTTTCTATTGATATTCTATTGTCAAAATATTTACTTTATTATTTTTAGACATAATTCCTGCGACAGTCTCAGATTAATGATGAAATGACTGAGTAGGTACTGCCCATCGACCAAGGAGCAAAACTAGCATAAAATAACATTAAACTTAACCCAGTCCCCAGACAAAGTTGTTTAGTAATAAAAAAATCTTGTTTAGGGAAAAATTATGTACTACTTTTCAAAAATTTATGCAGGCATAGAAGAATCGTACGCCCGCGCCAACTCGCCCAACGTACAACATAGTTTTTTCAAGGGTCAAACAGTAGAGTATGCATAAATTGTCCTACCAGACCTTTTTCATGTTTCCATAAAAAGCTGCTCTTATCATCTATTCTATGTGAAATATCAGATTTTTTACAATTTTTTTATTTTATATTTGAAAGACAAACACACCGAGAAGTAGGTAAATGTACATTATATCATGTAATTTATACACGATATTATATTTTGTGATTCATCATAATCTATTAAATATCATAATATATTATATTTTTAGGGTTCCGTACCCAAAGGGTAAAAACGGGACCCTATTACTGAGAATTCGATGTCTGTCCGTCTCTCCGTCTTTAACTCAAGAATGGTAATAGCTAGAGAGTTGAAATTTTCACAGATACCAGATATACACATATCTGGTGTCGCTATAACATTAAATACTAAAAACACAATAAAGTTCATATTTAAGGGGGGCTCCCATACAACAACGTTATTTTTACACACATCTGTGCGAGTGGGCATACCGCATAGGCATAAGACGCGTAAGAGCACTATGAGTAACAAAAACTATTGACGTATATTTACCCGTATCTATTACTGTCCCAGGGAAATAAAAAACTAGTTTTTATTATTCGTAGAAACAAGGTATATTTTTTTCATGTAGGTTTTCACTAACCCCCTTACTAATAAACGTTGTATAAGCTTTGAATAGTTATACAGTGTTTTGTTCCTGTCACACAAGTGACATTTTTAATTGGATTGAAGAAGACAAAACACTGTATAACTATTCAAAGCTTATACAGCGTTTATTAGTAAGGGGGTACATGTATAGGTCCTATCCTATACCTACTACCTACATAGTGTTTAAGAATAATAATAATAACGGGATGACTTAAGGCTTCATTAATTTGGAAAAAATATATTTTCAAAGTACATATTTTTACATTATTATAATTTGGAGAGGTATAGTTACACTAATCGCGAAATACTTGATTTTTTACTTTTGTGTAAAGATAATAATAAAATTTTTCATAGGATAGTAAGTTTACATAATCGCACCTACTTTTGTAAAGAAAGCAAAACTAAAATATCCTTTCCAAGGAATGCGAACAATGTTTTTATGTTAGTGTGAGTGCACACTGCAGCAGACGACACAAACATACATCAAAGTAACGGTAGTGTGGCCACGAAACAAGCGATATAATTGAGCGATTTTGACAGATCGCGATAATCATCGTGCCGATGAGCGCCACCAATGCTCTTTCTTTGCTGGTTTTAATGCTCCCAAGTTTCAACGTACCACTTGCGAGTTGCGACACATGTACGCAAATCACTAAGAAAATCGAAAGTCTAAATCACAAATTAGACACTTCTGACATTAACAACTTACTGGTGGATGATTGAATTTTTAACACATCGCATTTGCCATGCGGTTAAAGTCATCCATATACCATAATATGTAACCTGCATAAAATTTTATTGTGCTAGAAATTCAAATTTATTTATTTGCATGAATGTACATAAAGTAAAGGTCTTAAAAGTAATAATATGAGCTCCATACATTGTGTGAAGCAGAAATATTGTGTGAAGCAGAAAACTCAAAAAATCAAAATGACCGAGAAAATAATAATATTGATATAATTAGTCAACCAACTACCAAGTTTTACAGGTTTTGATAGTCCAGAAGGGATATGTAATTAAATTACATTATTTAAGCACTTCAGTCCATTTTCCAGTTGTATGGCAATAAACATAAACTGGATTATTAAAAAAACGCAATAAAGCTACATTAATGGCCCGATATGATTGTGCAAATTAAATAAACTTAATGGCGTCTGGCGCCGAGGCTGTGGCGAATCTACAATTTATTTATCTGCTCTAGCGCAAGTAAAGCCTAATTACCTTTTACCTGTACCTTTTGTAAAAGTCTTCGCTGCAAAATCTTATCTCTACCATACCAATATAGACTTTACGACACACACAACATATAATTCAAAATAAACCAATTTATGTTATAATTTTACAGGTACAAAAATGAATTATGTTGGCATTAAGTCCTAAGGCGCTTAATATTGAAAACATAATATTTTTTTAACAAAAAATATGACGTAGATGTAATGACTAATGTACAATAGTAAAAAGTTTAGGTTCACATAATATTTGAGTAGAATTAAGCCCGGCCGCACACTATCCAAATTTTTGATCAGAAAAATTCGGACGCTCATACATTTTGACACGTCAGAATTCTGACAGTATGCGGGTCCACAAGAAAATGTATGAACAGAGTGCGTTCCGGCGGGGCGTCCGAATTTTTTTCTGATCAGAAATTCGGACAATGTGCGGCCGGGCTAAGAAGTTTGTAAGCACATTAAGGTTTAATTATTATTTTTTAACAAAAAATTGAAACCGACTTCCAAGGTAAAAACAAAAGTAATATTCTTAAACATAATCTAAGGAGAATCAAATAATTCTTATTCCTTATTATTTTTTGTTAAAATCAATCAATCGGTTTCAATTTTTTGTTAAAAAATAATAATTTTACGCTTTTTAGTTACCTATGAGACCACAAGGCTATATTACTTATAGCTTGTTGTCTTAGAGTTGTACATATTATTACTAGCGGTCGCCCGCGGCTCCGCCCGCGTGGATGTTGGTTACGGCTGCAAAAAGCCTACCCAGGAAAGACTCGGTCAGCAAAATGATTCCCAGGTCAATTCACAGACTCCAACACTGACATCGACGACGCGGACGCAGCCATTATCCGAAGGGATGCATATAGTGCACACTGCATAGATTGTTTTCCTCCCGCACACGCACCCCGCTTGGTGACGCCCACTATCGTTATATTTTAATTTCGCCATAATTTTAAAACTAAACGTCCAATTTTAATCATTCAAAGACCAAATGTTATCTACATAAGCTGTACTTAGTGATGAAATCATTTATTTTCATAAGGATTAATAGCATAAGTAAAATAAACGCGTTTAAATGTAGTCCAAAAAATATTTAAGATTTTTAAATAAAAAAATGGTTATTGTGCCTCACTCGACATAGACAAGTATAGTGTGTCGCGGACTTTTTTGTAGATATTTATAAGATCTACAATTACTTAGTACATTTATGGTTCTATCTTTTATAGTTTCGGCAGCGTACGCAAAATAAGTAACTTTTCTGGTTGATTTTACACCTGGCGTCAGAAAAACCCAAATATCTTACGAAACCCAATTTTTTCCAAAATAAAATTTAGCCTATGTTCAGCAGAAATAATGTAGAATTCATTTGCTTTTGCTTGGAGTAGTTTAAATAAAGCCAAAATCCTCGAACTTGTATCTATAAGGATTCAAAAGTTCTGTTGGGTACCTTCGGAACCAGGGTACATCCTGGTACAAAATCTTACTTTTTGGTAGTATATGCCTGAAACACTTCAGAAAAAATTGAAATCACTATATGTTTCCATATAAATTTTGAGGAGTTCCCTCGATTACTCATGGATCCTATCATCAGGTCACCACTTTTATGAACATGGTACCAAATTCGAGTCAAACCCTATACAACACAAAAAGAATTTTGTAAATCGGACCACAAACGGCTGAGTAATCGTTGAACATACATAAAAAAAAATACATACAGCCGAACGTATTACCTCCTCCTTTTTGGAAGTCGGTCAAAAATAAACAAATTCTTATGACACATTAAAAAGTTGGTCAGTTTTTTGCGATAAACATGGAGGTCATAAGATGATGCATTTGCGTACTCCTTTTGCGCCCTTTAACCGCTACGTTAACGGTTTAAGGCGGGGATTAATCTTAATCCAAAACGATAACTTTGCACACAACCAAAGACCAAGCGTATACGCATCGCAATAAGAATCATTTTAGCTTAGCATAAAACTGTAGTCACTCGAGCGGATCTTCTCTATTTTTCATGTTTTTTTTTAAATATCTTTGGAAATTAATATTAAGAAACAAAATTGTTCGGTTAAATAATTTTTAATATAGATTTACTAACAATTTATTCAAATAAAATGTATAATTATCCTAGTTAATACTTATATTTCGATGAAATAGATTTTTATCGGAGGTGAGTTTGTAAATTAATTACAGCCAAAGTATTACATTTTATTAAAATGTTTATGGTTTAAGGTATTTTAAATATTGTGCTTTATATGTCATATTTTTTAAAACTTCGTAATTATATTGGAACTAGGTAAACCGGAAGTCGCGGAATAACAATTTGAGGTTTATCCTCGCCTTAAGAATGTAACATTCATAATTTTAGATCCCAAGAACCCTTCCGAGAAAAGTTCTTTGAGTAATGTAAGCTGTAGAGTTCTGCAGAAACTTACAACTGAGTTAAGGTAATAGTATAAAAGCATCCGTGGCCTAATGGGTAGACCTTTGGTTGGCACTTGTAGAGGGTGCAGGTTCGATCCCGGGTGGAGGCGTGTGACCAATGAGACATTTCCCGATCTCAAGTACATAATACGAACGGTCATACGGTGAAGAAAACATCGTGAGGCCAAACACCCGCACATAGTTGGTCCCAGACGTATTGACTAGTTCTTTCGTCTAAACTAGGTTGCGAGAATGTTGTTTTTTTTTTTTTTATGAAATAAGGGGGCAAACGAGCAAACGGGTCACCTGATGAAAAGCAACTTCCGTCGCCCATGGACACTCGCAGCTTCAGAAGAGCTGCAGGTGCGTTGCCGGCCTTTTAAGAGGGAATAGGGTAATAGGGGAGGGTAGGGATGGGAAGGGAAGGGAATAGGGGAGGGTAGGGAAGGGAATAGGGTAGGGGATTGGGCCTCCGGTAAACTCACTCACTCGGCGAAACACAGCGCAAGCGCTGTTTCACGCCGGTTTTCTGTGAGAACGTGGTATTTCTCCGGTCGAGCCGGCCCATTCGTGCCGAAGCATGGCTCTCCCACGTAAAAATTGTATGTGTTTGGGCAACCATACAGACATTTACTTAAATCCTGTCCCAGGCACTACCGTATTTGCAGAGGAGTGGTTGCTTCGCTCTGAAAATACTGTATAAATCATCCACAACGGATGCAAAAGGCCTAGTTTTTTAAGGCAATAAATATTTCTAGCAATGCATTTAATTGGTCAGTTGAAAGTGACTTTTTACTTTCGTACATTATCCATAAACAAACTTGTAAAAGTAGCTATGCAAATGAAAGTAACCAAAAGTAGTCCGAAATAACGGAGCGATTGAGAGGACATCTCGTTTTATTCGGCTACAGTGCCTTTATTTCGTCCTTCATTTTACTGATTTTCGAAAAAAATAAGTTTTATGTAAACTGTAAAGCTATAGCTGCCAATACACTTTTTTTTGCAGCGATTTCAAGGAGCCCCGTCATAATCATGATTTATGAATTGTGATCGAAAATTTTGAAAATTACCTGACCCTTTCAATAATTACCTATTCACTGTATCGGTATAACTACCGTATACCATGTCATCTAGCCATTCTCAAAGTGTGCTGCGGACCCTTGCAAGGGTCGTCGCTCCGCGAGCGAAACATATATGAATTGTTTTTAAAAATGTTTTCAGATACCAGTATAGAGACAATTAATTTAAGGACACAATGTTCTTTTTTGGGGAGTCCGTCAAAAATGTCACTTCTTAATAGAGTTCCGCCATCAAAAAAGTTTAAGAACCGCTGATCTAATCAATAATACTATCAATAATCAATTAGCTAATCGGGTGAATCTCTCTGGCGACGCCGAAGGCGCCACGAAGGAGGCTGCTCCCTGTAACTAGTCACTAGAATGCATAAATTTACATAAAATCGACCAAGTGCGAGTTGGACTTGTTTACTTCCGTACCATTATAGAGCAAAAAGAGACAAAAAATTGTGTTTTTTGTATGGAGACCTTTATTAATTTTATTTTATTAGAATTTTATTATTAATTAATTATTATTAAAATATAGAATATACCTATAGATACAATTGAGTATTTTGTGAACATTTTCCAAATCCCAAAAGATGAAATTTGTTGTAAGTATGCCATAGATAGGTATTTAATTTATTTTCTTTTTAGTATATTTTGTTGTTACTTATAGTGGCAACAGCAATACATAATCTGTGAAAATTTTAACTCTCTAGCTATTACCATAATGGGGATTGTCCATGTTTTTTTAATTTTGCTCATTACAAAAACATTTCGAGGAATAGGGTCAGTGATCGTTTTTCTGTATATAAACGAAAAAAATACCCATTAGTTACTTATATTTTTGAACAAATACGTTTAACCTTTATTTGACCTTCAATGGCGTTAAATTAGCAATAAATTCGACCAACATTACGTTTCGAACTTTTTTTAAGCTTCTCGTATCACATAATGAGAACTTGCATTTGACGAAACAGCCATTATAAATAAGATTGAAAGGGAATTTAAAACATATGCAGAGGTCAATTGGCGGCCGATGATGACGTCAGAGCGAAACTTTAAAAATTTATTGAGAAAAAACTAGCCAATGAATTTCAAAATTATTTAATTTATATTCTTAAAATACCCTATTTTAACGAAAAAAAAAAGTACATGTGATTTTTTGGACAATGCCCATTGTTGAGATACAGCCTGGAGACAGACAGACGGCAGACATCAAAGTCTATTAGCAATAAGGTCCCGTTTTTACCCTTTAGGTACGGAACCCTAAAAACCGGGTACATCACGTGTCGTTTCGGATTCATTATTGAAAGTTATATATATTGGAATATTTTGCATTTATCCAAAGCACAAGGCAAAGCAAATTTTTATGAAAAACTACAAAATTTGTATGAAATGTTGAATTTAATCTCATGTTTTGGAGTGTTCCACTTATGTATGAAACTCAGACCTAAAATATCAGCGGGATTTGCAGGTAGGTCGCGATAATTTACACTTTTGAGACCAGAACATAATGAAAGTCCCACCAATTTTCATGAGTCGCACTGTAAGAATGGTATCGGGTCTCACGTAGAACCAAGCTTTTAAAGCTTTTACCTCTACGACCGAAGTTTACAAATTTTACACCCTAGTCAAAGTACTACACACATATTTCTAAATTTCGCATTTATTGTACAGACTAGATATTATGACCGACATGACCTGCTTGTAAATTACGAATTAAAAATAATTGAGTGGAATCTCTGTGAAACAATTTATTGGACAAAGCAAATCGATTGAACATTGTCTTTTACGATGTCATTATTCGTTAGCCTTTTAATTGCTCGTTAATAAACGATAATTATTTTTATTTCGTTCAAGGTGAGCCATTCATGGAATATTATTTACGTTTTCACGAGGGCAACGAACTTTAAAAGATTTATAAAATCTACTTGTAAGAACACTATTTAGGTACGGTAGGTTTACAGTAGGAACCTCTAGAGCAGCGGTAGGCAACAAGCGGACCGCGAAAGGTCGAATCCCGGACCGCGAAATATTGTATACTTACTAATGTCACAGAATATATGTATATTAGTAGTATCAACTAATGTATTTTATACCAAGTATCAATAATTATTACATAGATAAGGTATACTCGTAGGTACGTATACCTTTATTAATTAAAATAATATTTTTAAGCTACATAGGACAAGAGTGTTTCTTCTGGACCTCGTTAAAATTTTCCAACAGTATCCGGACCCCAGCAAAAATACTTGCCGACCCCTGCTCTAGAGTCTAGACTTTAGGGTTCGGTTGTTATAGTTTAATAAAAAAATGTTGGGAAGAAAAAAATGTGTTGCTAACGGGTAGTGGCAAACCAGCTTTCGAGGTTTAAAGAAGGCCATGCAAGTCCTGATTTCAAGGCGAAAACGTTGAGGAAAACACAGTAGCTGAATATGAAAATCTATCGAATGTTCGGTGATCATTTTCATGTTGATCGAATTGATTTATAAGGTCAAGCAAGCGACTGGCAAGCGAAGCCAGCATTCTTATCATAAATTAAACGAATTTCCTTAAAATAACCGGTACGTGCCAGATTTGTAAATATCAATTGTAACTAAATTAGAATTCCGTGAAAAGAGGATCAATGATCATGTTGAGATGCATGTAATCAAGTAATCAGTAAAAAATAATATTTATTTGTGGCTGTTAAGCTTCAAAATCGTTGAGCAAAAAATATAAATTGCAGTGATAGAATTCGACAACAACAAATAATAATTAATTAAAAATACGGAACACACAACAATTTGTTGTTTCTTCTTGATAAATAATAATAATATCTATGGACGCTTCACACCAATGGTTTGCAAACATTTATATTCATGTATAATTTCTGACCTTACACTTTTTGGTTTTGATTATTTTATGTAATATAATATGTAATACATACGATTCATAAATTAACTATTTATTATTTTAGCATTATGTACTGACGAATAAGATTTTTTTATGTTAATTTTTTTATTGCAATCTTGTCACAGTGCATAAATATTTTTTCGAGGTCGAAATATTTTATGTTTAATACTTATAATATAATTTTATGGGGTTTACTCGTATTCCGGCTTTATCGTTTAGGATTTTTTTAATGAAATAAGGGGGCAAACGAGCAAACGGGTCACCTGATGGAAAGCAACTTCCGTCGCCCATGGACACTCGCAGCATCAGAAGAGCTGCAGACTTGCGTTGCCGGCCTTTTAAGAGGGAATAGGGTAAGAGGGGAGGGTAGGGATGGGAAGAGAAGGGAATAGGGTAGGGGATTGGGCCTAGTAGCGCTGTTTGAGGCCTGTTTTCTGTGAGAACGTGGTATTTCTCCGGTCGAGCCGGCCCATTCGTGCCGAAGCATGGCTCTCCCACGCATAGGATTATTTAGGATTTATAAAAATGGAGGTTTGCAACTAAATTTTAGGACTTTTAAAGTATTAAGTAGACCTACTACCCGCAATTTTCGAGCAGTACTTGCAAGTGTTGTGTATTTTCTGTTCATATAACTTAGTTCTAGCTACTATCATTGTTTAGTGAATTTTGCGATTATCTTTGCATAATTAAGAGATATTTATATCCAATTTTTAAAACAATTAATCATGATAATGTGTAGTTTATGGGAGAGGATGATAAATTACTCCCGTGACTGATAAGAAGACAATGATTCTAGATATATACTATGACAGCTTGCCTAGTGTTTACGGCATAGAAATACCAATTAATCTCGAAAATCGAAATGTAAACAAAGCTTTTGCAGCTATGACGCTACCAATTTAAATAATATGTAACGATGAAGAAACACATTAGTTTAGTCGAGTTTTAATTTTTTTATTTACATGTGGATTAAAATAATTGTAGCAAAGTTTATATTCTGGAGACAAGGAGGATCGTTTAAAAGACACCACATATCATCTATGGTCGAATTTGCAAACTACAACTACAAAAACTACTGAAGGCGTCACTATTAATTCTTCGGCTGTCTCTAACTATCCTTTAGATCTTTCGATATTTAAAAAAGTTAAAAAACCCTTGGAGAATTCAAGCAGAAAGGTACATGTAGGCCACCCTTGCTTTGGTGGAAGTCCGATCCCTTTTGAGGTAGACCGGCCTATCGTGGGCCTGTATTTGACAGCTACAGGGACTATATACTTCTGTCTACTCTGACTAGGGCATTCCGACATATACGGCAAATGGCAAATCGCAGATGGTCTAGGACGGTTTTGGCGCTTCTCGCCTGTCAGTCCGGAGTCCCACATACCAGTAGACAATATGTTCTTAGCTAAACTTTTAATGCTTAAAAATTTTACTTTAATTACGGGCGATTTCTGTCCACAGGATCTCTCTGTATAATAAGTCATATAATGTTATTTGATTATGCGCGCTCTAAACCGCTGTCAATCAAAGTTTGCAGTCATGTGATATCTGATTAACTGCGCAATTAGCTGTGGTACTGTCAGGTATACCATGTAACATGAAACTTGGCTAAGAATAGCCCACAGATGTCTAGAACGGTTAGGAAAGAACGCAAAAAGTAAACTGTATTAGTAGTCCCGTTTTTGTTCTACACTCTAGAGATTTCTATTTGTGTCCTGTCTAATGAGTTAATGACCTGTGTCGTGAACTAGTTAGTATGAGACTGGGATGACGCTTCGTTGTTAAAGGTTCCGCAGAGTGATTCAGTCTGGAAAAAATAAGACATTCTACCATTGTCTTCAGCAATATAAACTTTTTTTTCACCTTGAAAAACTAATAGTACTTACAGGTTCCCTAGAGCTTTTTTGACCTTTATTACTATCAAGCTAATTTTTCGTGAGTAGCTTCATTTTGATAAGACGAACAACAATTTCCTCTGCGAAAATTCTCGAAAGTGGTAGCTAACAGAGACAGCAAGGATGGTTCGATTTGATGGTAATAAAATATGGGTTGTTTTATTTGTAGGACAATGTAACTGTTAAATTATATAAAGGAGATGAGAGGATGCAGAGGAAATTGTTGTTCGTCTTATCAAAATGAAGCTACTTACGAAAAATTTGCTTGATAGTAATCAGGTTAAAAAAATGTTCTAGGGAACCTGTACTTATAACCTCAGCTTATAAAAAGTAAGTAATTCTAATGTCCTATTGGCTTTTAGCTAAAGTGAAGGTTTATGAGATTAACGTGCCAATGTGACAGTCAGGTGCTACAAAGTGCAATCGATACAGTCGTCTAGACAACATAATTTATCAATGGAACGAAATTTCGTCTTTTTTCTTCTTCACGTTTAAATAATTGTATTATTCATAAATTATTTATATACCCACATTTTTGTAAACATAATATCAAAAATCCATAGTTTTAAATTGTTTTAAGTAATAATTTTCGTTTAAAAACTTTAGAAACCTCCTTTTTTAAAAGATTTTATCTAATCTTCGATAGAGAGGTTTGTTTGTCGATCTATTAAAAACATATTTTATAAGTTAAGTAACGTTAGCATAGCATTCACTTTTAAATCCTTCCGCATTAATACAAACCGACCTCGATTTCACTGTCGTGCGGGCAAAAACACTGACACACCTTAAAATACAACTTAAGATGATGGCAAATAATAAATTGAGTGTTTGCGAATTCTAAGAACAATTTGTTTTAGCGAAAATGTTTGAATTGCTTCTTTTATGGTATTCACGCACACTATCCTATAATAATAATAATAATAACTCCCACACCTGTTTCGGTGACGGTGGCCGGTTTCATTGAAACCAAGCCAGCTACGCAGGAGTAATTTTATAGTGCGCAAGTGTGTGCGCAGTACACAAGAGCACTCTCTATTCCTTTACTCTCATAACCCAGTGGGACGGAAGACCGACACGTCCGGCGAGAGATCAGGCGATCAGGCGAGATTTTACATGCCCATCCGACGCATGGATCATCTTACTTGTAAGACAATCAGGTGATCAGCCTGCATTGTCCTAACCAAACTTGGAAGTAACATGTTTCCAACGCGAGAATCGAACCCACGACCTCCGAGTCAAGAGCCGCGCTCTATACCACTAGACCACGGAGGCGTTAAATAAATGCGAAAGTGTCTCTGTCTGTCTGTTACCTCTTCACGATGAAACTTGGTATGGCACTTTAAGTCTCGGAAAGGATAAGATACTCTTCATCTCGGAAAATGTACGGTTCCCGCGCGACAACGACTTTTGGCGCAACGGAGATGCGGGCGTTATCTATTAAGATAAGACCTAACGAATTTCTTAGAAATCAATTAATTCTAATTAAATACCAATCCATCAAGATGTTAAAGATTGTTACGGTGGTATTTAAGATCAGGATCAGCGGTATTTCCCTAATAAGAACAAGTTATATTAATTAATAAGTATAGCATAACATTCATTATCTTAGAAATATTTTATAGAATTTTTGGTATGTTAATTTTATTATGACCAGGTTCTGGTTTCTGTATCTTTAGTTTTATTAATATTCCCTATGATGAAAGCGATAAGCTGCATTGTGTAATTAAAACTTTTAGGTACAGACTTTTGTTTTCTATTAGATACTTTAAAAATAAATTACTAAATCAAATTGAATCCTCTGTACTTTGAATCATTATATTAAAAGAATGTAATATATATAATATTTGTATTGTACTGGACAAAGTATAATTCATACTAGCTCTACGTTATTTTTAAAGTATTCTATACTTCATTTTATTATTATATATTTATAATATATATCACTGTTTTTTTGTTGTCCTCTTTTTGCTAACAATATATTTTTTTAGGGCATCATGTATTTCTAAATTATAGTCATTGATCGTTATAATTTGTAATTTATTGTTATTGCATTAATTTTATATCTCACGTGTCCTACGCGGTACATTTTTCTCTATTTTTTCTTACGTAGCGATAGAAGGTAAATAAATGACCAGCGGGGCTAAAATGGTCGCTTCGAAGAATCATGATATGAATCATTATGGGATTCATTTTTCTAAAATTGCAAAATGCAACTCTGCTTGCAATTCATTTCTGTATTTTTGTACTTTTTTGACATTTGTCAGTTTGACAGTTTTGACAATTCATTTGCTGAATTCATTGAGAGGAATTGCTAAATGTGACCATTTTAGCCCCGCCGCTTACATCATTTCATAGCAGTAGCGTAGAATAACTATTCCTGAGGCCTTAGCCAAAGTCCCTTTCGTTAAAAACGATGACGAAATTCTTTATCAAAATGTATGGGATTTGACATTAGTCTTCGCAAGCGAAATGTCATTTAGGGATGACGTATGTCAAACCGCATACATTTTAATAACGAATTTCGTCATCGTTTTTAACGATTATATGCTTTGTGTAGGGCCTCAGTATTGACTTCACCTACCTCCGACATATTATCGTCATCCATACTAGTATTATAAATGCGAAAGTGTGTCTGTCTGTCTGTCGGTTACCTCTTCACGGCCAAACCGCTGAACCGATTTTGCTGAAATTTGGTGTGGAGATACTTTGAGTGCCGGGAAAGGACAAAGGATACTTTTATCCCGGAAAAAGGTACGGTTCCAGCGCGATAAACGTCGAATTTTGGCGCAATGGAGTTGCGGGCGTCATATAGATATTTGTCTATAATATATTATGCAACCTGTATGCAAAACCTTTTTGAAAGTAACTACAAAATCTAACCAATTTTTTGTGAAAATCTATACAGGGTGTAACAAAAATAAGTGATAATACTTTAGGGTGTGTACGTGTTCCTTGTACAGAGTTCACTGTGAAAGTAGCAGCGCTGAAAGACCAATTTTTTTTTTCACTTGTGTATGGGAAAACTCGTGACGCTCGGGCCCTTGCCCATACAAAAGTGAAAAAAATATTTGGTCTTTCAGCGCTGCTACTTTCACAGTGAACTCTCTACAAGGAACACGTACACACCCTAAAGTATTATCACTTATTTTTGTTACACCCTGTATATATATAAAAATGGATTAACAAATGTGTTAGTCGCGCTAAAACTCGAAAACGGCTGGACGGATTGGGCTGATTTTAGTCTTAAAATATTCGTAGAAGTCCAGGGAAGGTTTTAAAGTGACACAAAGTTCACCGGGACAGCTAGTCTTATAAATAAAAATGGATTTTCAAATGTGTTAGTCGCGCTAAAACTCGAAAACGGCTGAACCGATTGGGCTGATTTTAGTCTTAAAATATTCGTAGAAGCCGAGGGAAGGTTTTAAAGTGACACGAAGTTCACCGGGACAGCTAGTTATTATATAATAATAATAATATTGTTAGTTTTTTTTTAGATTTTGAATTACTTACGATAGTTAAGCTCGTCCGTCCGTGGCCTAATGGGAAGGCCTTTAACCTTTGGTTCGCACTCGTAGAGGGTGCAGCTCGATCCCGGGTGGAGGCGTGTACCTATGAGACATTTCCTGATCTCAAGTACATAATACGGACGCTCGTACGGTGGTCGGTGAAGGAAAACATCGTGAGGAAACCCGCACATAGTTGGTCCCAGACGTATTGACTAGTTCTTTCCTTTGGACTAGGCTGACTATGTTGCGAGAATACCGTATGCACTTGGGCAACTATACGGACATTTAAATCTTGTCCCAGACACTACTGCAGTATTTGCGGAGTGGTTACTTCGCTCTGAAAACACTATATAAATCATTCACAACGGATGCAAAGGCCTAGATTTAGTTAAGCTCTTCGTATTTAAGGTGACGCCACGTTAAAGTAAACAACCGTGTTGGATATGTTTTAGATTGCTTGTTTTCTATTAAAGGCCGGCCCGGCCTGTCATACAAAACAAGCAATGGAACAGCAAAAAAATGGAAAGGGCGTAAGCGACAAAATGATTTTTGTCGCGTAATTTAAAAACCATAAATACATTTCATATAAGCTATGGGCAAATTAAAGAGTATGCTTGAACCAATATATGTACAAATTTTGGAAGCTTAAATCACTCTCCTCTGTTGGCAAAATAGGAATCCCTTTTTTTACAGAGGTCTTTTTGATTGATTATTCTGTGTTATAAAAGTTGACCAATCGTGTTATGCTATGGGTAATTCAAAGACAATGAATACTGACTGAGGTAATAACATGAGTTACTACAATATACATAATATAATGCTGTTCTATTTCAAAAGAAAAAATATGAACAATTCAAACGTGACAAGTATTTGTATTAGTGTGACATTCAGAATAGCTATTAATTTAACTCAATAATATTACACCTTGTTATAGATCCGTGTACAAAAATAAGTTTATAATTTATTGTATGGTCCTAAGTCCTAACTTTAGCGCGGCCGCAAGTCCTATTTTGAAAATAATTGCTTCTATCTGAAATAAAAGACATTTTTATTTTTATACCACTAAGTCATAAATAGAAGTAATTATGTAAGCATGTAGAGAAAATAGAAATGCATAACCTTTATGGTAATCCTATCTTTAATACATATTGAGTACAGCACCATTATGGAAAATAATTATATTAAATAACTGACGTCTGTATTCAATTATTGTTTGGTTAATTAATATTAATATAACAATTATTTAACCACGGATATCTCACGTGTTGCCGCCATGAGGTAAATAACGCCATGCTATGCTCACGGCATTTGCACGAGCCTTCTATTGTTTACTACATAATCAATTTATTGCCATAACGAGAAACTGTTTAAAAATTCTTTCAGTTTTCTTTACTTTCAGCTAATAATAACATAATAATAAGGCACGAGAAGGTACACAGTGGACTCTACATTCTACATGCATTCTAGTTCAATGTTTCATGTAGAGCCAATAGCAAAACCTAAGCGTAAACAATAAACATATCCAGCTATATTCTCCACAATTATAGAGATTGGATCCATATATTATTATGATTAGTTTAGTCTTAGTGTTAGTCTAAGGACTTAAAATGTCTTAAAAATCAACATTTCAGTATTATTCTTAACTTCACGTTGATTTAAGGGCTGGCCGCATACACGCGTTTTCCGTATTCGATTTTCTAATGTGGAATTTTGATTTGGAATTCCGTGAAACAAGCGCAAACGTTCCTTTTTTCTGTCGCGAACTCGCGAATGCGCTGGCTTGCACTCAAAACATACCCGTTTTGAAATTATTATTTTTAACAAAAAATTAAAACCGACTTCCAAGGTAAAAACAATAATAACATCCTTATAATATGAACTAAAAGGTATTAAATAATTTTTCCTATCTAATAGTGCCTTTTTCCGAATTCGGCTAAACCTCAACTATTTCTGTACTCAATCTTCATCATTTTGAAGTCGGCTGCGCCCCCCGAACCCCCCCTTTAGGGGGGGCTCTGCCCGGCCGTCCCCCCCCTTCGGTATCCGAGGTTGAGTAGTTAAGTAAGACCCACTTATCACAGCCTTGAGATTCCTTAAAAATACTTCGTAAACATCAGAAAACAGATGATCTTATCTGAAGATTACGAAAATCTCAAATGCGAATTTCTTCTAAACGGAGACTTTACTGGCGGTGGAAACGGTAAGTAGGAGTTTTTCTCACCCAAAACAATCCTCCTTAACCCATGTCACCAACATTTAATTGACGTAGGTTCTTAAACCTTAGCCAAATTTTTCTAAGTATGTTCGCCATACTAACAAGGGTCACATTTCAGCCTGTCATTCGACAGGGGTTGATTTTTGAGAAAAGTTTATCGGAGCTTTTTTGCTTCCCTTGGCGCCCCCTATCGATTGGTATAATAAAAAGGGGTGGTCATAGGGGGTTGTATTTTTGTCGCAAAATTTTTCAAAGTATTTTCGCCATACTAACGAGGTTCGTATATTGGCCTGTATCTGGCCGGGGGTTGATTTTTGAGAAAAGTTTATTTGAGCTTTCTTACTCCCCTTCGCGCCCCCTATCGATTGGTGTATTCAAAAGGGGTGGTTATAACAAAAAAAGGACATGGACGAACAGTCCATAGACGGCCACAATTTTATAATAAAAAAAAAGGGGTGGTTATAAGAGGTTGAAATTTTTGTCCAAATTTTTTTAAGTATTTTCTCCGTGCTAACGAGGGTCACATTTCGGCCTGTCTTTCGACAGGGGTTGATTTTTGAGAAAAGTTTATCGGAGCTTTTTTGCTCCCCTTGGCGCCCCCTATCGATTGGTATATTCAAAAAGGGTGGTTATAAGAGGTTAAAATTTTGACGAAAAATTTTTCGAAGTATTTTTTCCATAGTGCCCCGTTTCCTTCAGTCCAACCCAAATGTGTGCCTTACCTGGAGTAAAGGTTGAATTTGTTACTTATGTTCAATTTTGTGGTACTTGAAATATTATTAAACAACATTATGAAACAACATTAAGTATATTTTTTTATATTAAAATCGCTTTGAAATATACCAAATAAATAAGGACATAACGTGATGACTGATGATATTTTATGGTGTTGTGTGTATATTTATCCATATACAACCATATGGGTTGTGACATTGGTGACCCTGACATGGTAGTGATGATGATGATGATGATGAATGTAATTTGCATAGTAGCATATGCTTTCAGTTCTTAAAAACAACGCCTAAACCCCCAAACTTGTATCTATAAGGAATCCGGAGTTCTCTTAGTATCTTCGGATCCATAGTATTCCTTGGTACAAAATCTTGCGTTTTGGTAGCATATGCTTAGGATGCTTCTTATAAAACCAAAATCACCATATGTTTCCATATAAATTTTGAGGAGTTCCCTCGATTACTCATGGATCCCATCATCAGATCACCACTTTTGTGAAAATAGGACCAAATTGGAGTGAAACCTAATATAACAAAACAAAAATTTTGAAAATCGGTTCACAAACGGCGGAGTAGTGGTCGAACATACAAAAAAATAAATAAATATCCACAGCCGAATATATAACCTCCTCGTTTTTTGGAAGTCGGATAAAAAACGAATGTGTGCGTCAGTTAATGTATTTTCTACTGACTCCATGCATTCGAATTTTCAAATACAGAAAACGAATACGGAAAACGTGCGTATGCGGCCAGTCTAATTTGTTGATTTCACATCATTGAGTACAGCGGGGCTAAAATGGTCGCTTTGAAGAATCACGATATGAATCATAATATTATTCATTTTTTTTAATCGCAAAATGCAACTCTGCTTGCTATTCATTTCTCTATTTTTGTACTGATTTGACATTTGTCAGTTTGACAGTTTTGACAATACATTTGCTGAATTGATTGAGAGGAATTGCTAAATGTGACCATTTTAGTCCCGCTGTACTGTGCACTAGCTTTTAAGGGCGTTTACGTGCCGTTAATTTGTAATCACTTATCACCCCCTATAATTTTGTATCAGATGGTTGATAACACAATCTGCGTAATTTCTTTGCATTGCGACAACCTTGAAAGTTTTTTTAGATAATCATGCCGGTCATAATTTTTGCATGTCTGAGCACCGAGTTCGTAATACTTTTAACGTAACTGTAAGGGAGAGAGAGATCAGAGAGAATATATTTTTTAATAAAATGTGCCATATATACTCCATTTTAATCGTTAATTTATATTTACTCATCAATAGCAGAGCATAAGGGGAAATGACATAGGGACCTCTTCAGCATCTCGACATTCCTTTTCTCATTAAATTTTGTATTTATAAAAGTACTCTTAATCTATGAAGATAGAGATTTGTATTTTACTAAAATACAAATCTCTATCTTCATAGATGCTCTGCTTATGCTCTGCTATTACAAATACTATGCAATTTTTTGTTTTAAATCTTTCATTAATGATAATAATTATCGAGTCAATTTAAATTTTAATATTATTTTTACATTAAATATGACATTGTGTAGTTAAATTAATTGTAATAAAAACCGTCTACATTATCATGTAAAACAGTTTTCTGTTCTTCAGCACACGCGGACCTAACTATTAACTAGAAATAAAACTACATCTTAGAATACAGTATTTATTTACCAACTTATTTGCCCATGCGCTGTATGGACCATTCCTGCTGGCAGAGAGGGCAGCGGTTGTTCTGCTTCACCCAGAGTGACATACAGCAGAAGTGGAAGCTGTGGTTGCACTCGCCCCACACTACCACGCAGTCCTGCTTGCCGTAAGAGTCCTTCTTGCTCTCGCCCTGGCAACGTAGACACGCGTCTGTGGAAGAAAGAAATCATGGTAAACATTGGAAAAACGCGGGGCCTGCGGGTGAAACA
Source organism: Aricia agestis (assembly GCF_905147365.1). Taxonomy (NCBI): domain Eukaryota; kingdom Metazoa; phylum Arthropoda; class Insecta; order Lepidoptera; family Lycaenidae; genus Aricia; species Aricia agestis. The sequence continues at coordinate 8,914,699 of NC_056414.1, read as the reverse complement.
ATTGAGAAAATACAATATGAAAATGTCCGAAAACGAAGTTGTGGGTAAGCCCACTAGGCCTTACCCGCAACTTCGTTCTAGTCGTATTCGTAGCAAGTCGTAGTTAGAACTTAGAACTATCTTATATTATTATGTTTGATGATAATTATGTGACGTTAATTGCGACTTTGTTGCAACAAAATTCTTAGCTGGCAGGAACTCTACATTTTCCGGACTAAATACTATTGAACGTATTTTTCAGAATTCATCAAAATTGGTTTAGCACACAGTTAGAGACACAGGAGGCATGATATACAGGGTGTAACAAAAATAAGTGATAATACTTCAGGGTGTGTACGTGTTCCATGTAGAGAGTTCACTGTGAAAGTAGCAGCGCTGAAAAACCAATATTTTTTTCATTTTTGTATGGGGAAACTCGTGACGCTGAGGCTCTTTCCCAACTCGTCGTGACGCTCGAGCCTTTGCCCATACAAAAGTGAAAAAAATTTTCGTCTTCCAGCGCTGCTACTTTCACAGTGAACTCTCTACAAGGAACACGTACACACCCTAAAGTATTATCACATATTTTTGTTACACACTGTATAGGTAAAGATTTTCTTTATCAAAGTTAGGCCTCTAAATTTTTTTGTGCGTTAGGTACATTTATACATTATGATTCACTCTGCATAATAAAATATCTACACTTTACAGTTTACAGCATTGAATTTTAATAGTTTACGTCAATTTAATTGAGCGAAACTGATATACTATAATTTACACGGAATAAAATATGATACTAATAAGACGTAATAACTTTGTTTACAGAAAGTTAACAATTACACTTAAAGTTAATAATGTATCATAATATTCATAATACACCTAATAACTATTAAATAATACTTAACATTAACAAACTAATTAAATAAATAATTTATAGCTGGTGCCATTACATAATTATTTACTTATTAAATAATAACATACATATCTTGTTATGGCTTTTACATATTTATTAATCTCAGATTGGTATCCAGTTATTCTGCGTAGTTATACTTCGTTTTTAACCACTGGATTAAAATTTGCTGGATGGATTGGATGAACAGATTTCGACTCTCATCTTAGACTCTATGTAACGGTGGCATAGGTCGAGTATCCAGGGTTACAAAATATAGACAGCAAAACATAAAACTTCCTTTTTTTTCGAAGCCCTCCTCATTTTCGGGTCGATTTAAAATAGGGGTTCAATATCATAGGGTTCAACAGAACAATCATCTATCGCGATTTTAAATCATAATATTCTTTAAATAAGCTTGGGACAATAGATTTCTTTAATTTTATAAACATTTGGTAAGTAATAAAGTATTACTATAAAATAACATAATAAAATATACAATAGAACGACCGATAGATGATTATAACTATTTTGCAATTTTGCTATCTCAATTCAGAATCACAGAAAACACGTATGGAACTACCGATTAAATGTTTCATTTAATTTTTCCATTTGCAATAATAATTGTTGATAAATTATTTTAACTATTGCTGTATAAAGGAATTTATAAGGTAAAATGACATAATATTTGTCATATGATGTCCAATTAACTTAGCAAACAACAAAGTAATTTACAACAAACATAACAAGTGACAAGATTGACATAATTGTTTGTTTGTCAATTTTAAGTTCATTACGTACTTAAATGCTTTTGTTTTAAGGCTTTTACACAACGCTGAATAACATTAATTAAGAACGTCTTATTATACGACGTGTTTTAAAACTTGCCCAAGCAAGCATCTTTCAGGGGAGCGGAAAAAGTAACATTTTTCGCTGCATGTGGTTTATCAGTTATCACATAGGAACTAACTTTTTTTTTTAATTTGGCCATTCATTATTTTATATGCCTTGTAAGAGCTGCACGATTTAGAGACTATTAGAATAATGTCTTAAGGACTTTTTATCTCTACCGTTCTTAGCCACTTTTTACCTCTACGTAATAAGTAATAACTAATCTTATGGCCTCAAGTGAATTATTTCAAACTAAAGCTATAACGTTCTTAAACGCCTCCGTGACCCAGACAGTTTCCTATAAGGGCACCGACCTTCACGATCTAAGGGTAATCATTTCCAGTAAGATACTAATTACTATGTGGGTGCTATTACAAGAACGTTTGTCTTACTAAATAGCTTTCGACTTTCTACCTAAAAGCTATGATAATTATACCTTTAGGACTACCTCCCGCACTCAGAGACTGCCGCACTCAGAAGACAAACAACATAAGCCCCTTATAATATCAGTCAAACTCTTCATTCTCAACGTCAACAAAGTTTTTGAAGTTTGAAAAAAAAAGTTTGAAGTGAATCTTCAAACTTTTTTTTGCAGTGCGTCAGAAAGCCTTATATATGACTTCTGTGAATGACATCACATCATTGGTATACAATACTTTGAATGAATAAGTAAAAAAGTAGGAACTCTAGGAAGCCTTCCTACAAGGCTTAACCGCTGAAATCAGTAAAGTTTTTAATGTTTTTCATACGGAATTTATGAAAAGGAAGTTTTGTTGCAATGAGCTAGCTAAATTGTTTATGAATGTAAAATATTATTGTTACTTCGACACCAATTAGAGTATGTGATTGAAGTTAATTAATAAGTATGTATAGAGTAAGGGCTCGAAGAAAAATCGGCCAAGTCAATTTTATTTATTTTATTTTATTAATATAACAAATCAAAGCCATTATAATTTTTGTTCTAAGTTCATTACAATATGAAGTTTTATGAAGTGCCATTAAAATTGTACAATTTTTTCGGTCAGCCAATTAGCTTAAAGCTATAAGCTCATCTTATTTGACCAAAAACGTACTAAAAGCCTCAATAACTCCAGACCTTCCAATGCTAAACCGCCTTTTTCCACGTCACCAAGTCATGCATTTCAAATAATGTTATTAGTAGTTAAAATTTTAACTACACGGAAGTTTATCAAATAAACTGAAGTTACGCAAACCCACAAGGACACCGGAACATGGTTACAGAATTATCGCCTCCCAATATAACACGTTTATACACAAGTGTATGTAATACACAAACATACATACATGATAGGTAAATAAGATATATTTGGAAGTCCTATAAATATCACTATAACTAATTATATATATATGAATAACAAATCAAAAGCTTAACTTTAGCAAAATGTGGTAAAACTTAAAAACGAAGAATTCGATTTCATCTGTGTGTACGCATGTTATAGAGCAATTTTCTCACTTAATTTAATGACTGTTTAACACATATTAAATGTACAATTTAATTATTAACATATTATGCACATAATGTATGTGCGCAACAAAACTATTGCGTCGCAATGCATCCTTAGTCGAATATTCTATGTACATTGTAAAGTCGTTGACAACCAAGAGGTAGCACTTTTGGTCCTTATAGTCGCTATCATAAGGTCTAAATTCGTTAAAACGGATTTGTCGGCAACTGTACATAGTTTAGTGTGCATACATTGTGTATTTATGCAATATCTAATGTATCTTTATGCATTGATTACAAAGAGGTGTACGTCTTTATAATCAATTGTGATAAACAGTGGAAACTTTAGGGCGCAGTATGTAGGAGGATCTACCCACAAATCCATATTCAATCAAACACTTGTGGATGCAATAGTATCTGAGGACTTAAGAGCGTTTACACCTTTCACGCTCAATTTGGCTTAAAACTGTACTTACTTTTCAAACTTGAAAAAAATCATCAACCACTTATCTTGATAAAAATGTTGATAACTTATTTTTATAGGAAATTTCACTGTCTATATAGTTAGCAGAGAAAAAAATACAATTTATAGAGTATTAGTACATTAAATCTCGATACCTTAACAGAGGTTTTCTTAAATTCCGTTTTAGTATCAGTTTCGAAGCTTAAAATTTACGAAACCAGCGACAGATCTATTAAAAATAATAATAACCTATACAAAAAATTACTTTATGTAATTTAAATTCAAAGAATGAGAAATATCAAGGAATTAAAACTTTTTTTACCTATTTATTTAACTTAATTTAATATAATAATAGCTTAATATCATAGAATAACACTTTAATTAAAAAAATGTTTTTAAATATCAACAAATCTTTTGTTTTTTTTTTCTACAAATATTTTAAAATAACTATAAATGGCTGCGCGCATTACATGGCAAATCAAATAGTCCTCCGCAGGTTTGTATGGAAACTTCAAATTAGGTGTAAACGCTCTTAATATTTAACATTGAAATGTTCAAACGTTTTTCGTGAAAATTTTCACGGAGAACGTTCGAAAACAGAAACGAATATATCATTTGATCGTGATTATGTTTGGAAAATTTATTTCAGCGTCTACTCTTTCTTGAAATATTTTTGCTGTACATAATATTTAATGATACGCGAAATTTCGTTGTGTCATCAAAACCGGCGTAACAACGGACAAGAGATGAAGTTTGCTTAGGACTCTATCCGTGTCTGCCCACCAAGTAAATTTTGACAACGGAAATAAAAACATATTATATTATGTAAAGAGTGATCTTTTTTTAAAAGTGTAAAAACTTCACTTAGTACGATACTCCCAATTATCAGCTTCAAAAACTGAGTTCACACTAAACAGTTGTAACTGAGAACTGCGTCAATTCGCGAAGGTGCAAATTTGTAGAGCAAATTACCGTGAAATGTTAATGGATGTACTCGATAAATGTGTTTTATGGTAAAAACTAAAAAACCTTATTAGAAACTATATACTTTGTTTCTACGTAACGAAAAAATTGACAATTCGTTTAGAAATGGTTTCTGATAGTTTAGTAGATTACCTAAAGTGGCAAGATTAATTTGAAAATTTCCAATTTTAATTTATATAAAGTCTAAGGAAACTAAGATGTAAAAATGAAAATAAAAGCCTAATTATTTTTAAAGAACAAGGCTAATAATAATATTATGTTTTACTTTAGCTGAAGGTTATAATTTGGCGTAGCAACGTAGTGATGTATTTTTCAGCGCAGTAGGTACAAACTAACACTATTTTGTTGTAGTTGTGACGTGCAAAGTAAACCTATTACATATTTATTATGTACAAGCAGGTCATAACAGAACTATAAAATTCAAATAGCGTCAACACATAAATAATAACAAAAGGAGAATTTAGGACATCACAGCTACAGCGGCTACGACAATGCACTTTTTGAGTTTCAGCCTAGGTCAACTTTTACTAGAGAGAATAATTTAATTGGAGTGGTTATTCCTTCAAAGAAACTTCATCTCTATTTGAAGTTGGTAAGGTTGACATTCGAATGTATTTTTGGTGTTCTAGCGTTTTTCCGGATGGTCTGCATTGACCGTAATGCTCGAAAGGCGTAACTCCGTAATTCCAATAAAAATGCAGCTATTTTCCGAGAAAGAACTCTGAATCGTCTTAATGATGCTCCAATAGTGACCAATACATTATTTATTATACTGGGTGTAACAAAAATAAGTGATAATACTTTAGAGTGTGTACGTGTTCCTTGTAGAGAGTTCACTGTGAAAGTAGCAGCGCTGAAAGACGAAAAATTTTTTTCACTTTTGTATGGGCAAGGGCCCGAACGTCACGAGTTTTCCCATACAAAAGTGAAAAAAAAATTTGGTCTTTCAGCGCTGCTACTTTCGCAGTGAACTCTCTACAAGGAACACGTACACACCCTAAAGTATTATCACTTATTTTTGTTACACACTGTAGAATCAAATTGCTGTTATTGTTCTTTCCTACACTGCACCGTTTTCTGTAAATCAACACAAGTCTCAAACCTTAATGCTAAAGTATGTGAGATATACTTCAAATAATATTGAACTTTTTTGACTGAACAGACAATAGCCATTGCCCATTTCTAATAGTTTTGTTACACCTAGATAACGGAATGTTATCCATGACAGCGCCTCCTAAACTACTTTAGGAAAAAGTTTTAATCTAAAGCCCAATTATAACAACACAAAGCTAGGATTTATATTATGGGCCCATATCTGCGTTAAGGCTTGACAAGTCGCAGAAAAGAGATGGAAAAAAGATTATACTTACAAATTGCATAGTTATTTTTGTTGGAAAAATGAAAAGTTTATCATTTACTTGGAGGATTTTCACCGTGCAACCGAAATTTATGGAAATACAATGAAGAGTAATTACACTACCTTTAAATAATACCTTCTAGGAATTTTTAAAGTTTTGACCTAACTATTAGCATTTGACGTAGGAATTTTTTTGTTAGATAATGTATTGCCAAAATTAATATTGACCGTCTGATTCTTAAAAATACAGATTAGCCTTTGATATTGTCGGCTATATCGTTGTACTAATATTGGCTTCGACGTCATCGAAAACACATTTGAAAGTTAAACACTGGTGTTCTATAGACACAGTTTTTGCAATGCCTTCTTCGTCTACAATTAAGATTACATATTTTTTAAATTAACGAGAGGGTAGTTTAAAAAATAAATTTTAAAAATTTCCAAATCGAAAGGAAACGTCCTTTCTATTTAAAGCTATGAAGGTTAATTTATCATACAACTTTAATAATAGGATTAGTATGCAGTATAATTTAGACTAGCCGCACTAAAGGCGCCTTGATTTACACTTTCATACACACACACATAAAACAAGCGTGTGTGCTCATATATTTACTAATCGTTAAGTGGCGTATGTGTGCGGGACGCATACTTATTCAGGTCCTACATATATGCTAAACCTTTTGAATAAAACCGAACGAAAGGCGAGGTATTGAGGCGTATCCAATTATTAATATTATTCTTCCTGCTAATTGATAAAATATAAGAAAATTTATAAACATACAAATATAAGTATATACGAAATGCCATTTTCATTACAATGGTATTTCATTACATAATACATTCAACGTGTATAGCATCAATATGTATAATTATTATCTAAAGCGTGAGATCAGAATTTTTATGTAAAGTAAAATGTAAAGAATACATGTATATGTAAAGCTCAATTCTGATTAAGCTCTAACACACTCGTAAAATTTTGGCAATGTGATTTTTTATTTACAAGCTTTCTTAAGTCCGGGTGCCCTCGCAATTCTCATACAAACGTAATACCAAGATCGCTTCCCATACAAGAATATTTACCTTATTTAAGTTATTATTCAGCTTAAGATAGTAATTACCTAGGTTCCTGTACAAAGATTCACTGCAAAATATTTACATACCAAAAAATATTACTATCTACTTTCTGCCGCGCACTGCAAAAGTCTGAAACGAACTGTCACCAGCAGTATTTTCGGACCTATACAACCTGCAAACCTTCAAGAAAAGAGCGTATTCCTTCTTAAAAGGCCGGCAATGCACCTGCAGCTCTTTTGATGTTGCGAGTGTCCATGGGCGACGGTAGTTGCTTACCATCAGGTGACCCGTTTGCTCGTTTGCCCCCATATAACAAAAAAAAATACGATGGCACCCGGTCCCCGGACTCTTAATAGTTTAATTTACGAAAAAGTTGAACACCTCTGGCTTCGGACGGAATACGGATTGCTTGTGCACTTTTCTTCCAGTACTTTTCCGTCAGCATGTCGTGGCATCTACATTCTACAAATTAAGGAGATGAACGTTGTACACAAAACGTTTCATCTCCTACCGCTCGCGGATTAAACAAAGGTTCAATCAAACTCTTAAAAAATAGTTTTGAGAAGTGTTCGTGGTTTTAGTACTAGAATAATTTTGAATGCCAATAGTAACGGCAAGATTTTTTAATTTGCATGTAATAACAAAAAAAAAGTTGGCTTCTATGAGTTCTGTAAACCGATGCTATGCAAAGATTGCATAGAGACTAGGCTCATTAACATTGAATAGTTTTGGTGGGTCGATGTTTAAAGAATATCTTACTTTTTACACCAACTAAATATATTACTCCTTTCTCTGAAATGATAGCGCCAGTATGTGAGGCGATAAAAACTTGTGTTAACCAGTCCCCATTAGTTGTCGCCTTCACTAATAACTTGTGAGTTTCTAATTGGTTTGAATGAGACGGTATAGATAAAGCCCATATGGTTTTATATAAGCCCATTATTCCATAGTCTAGGCCAGGGGTCACCAATTAGTTTCGTTCGGGGTCCATTTTAAGAAATGAAATGACCTTCGCGGTCCGCACATTACGGAAATTACAAAGGTTTTTCTTTTCATCATCATTTACAATTATATCAATGAGAAAAGTGTCAATTTTTGTAGCTAATTACGAGGGCTGCTATTTATGTATCCGAAATTAAAAAAAGAAACAAACATATATCATTTAATATGGTTTTATTGCTTTTCAAAATATTCGCCGCGATGATTGACAAACTTTTGCATACGCTGGAACCAATTTTCATAGCACTTTTTCCATTCTGATTGAGGTATCTCCAAAACGTGCATTTTGAACGCATCAACAGCCTCTTCGCGGCTCGAAAAACGTTGACCACGTAATTTGTTCTTCGCGTATGGAAATAAAAAGAAATCGTTAGGTGCCAAATCAGGGCTGTACGGCGGATGACCAGTCAATTCGATCTTTTGACCCTCCAAAAACTGAGTTGTTTCAGCTGAGGTGTGACAGCTAGCATTGTCGTGATGTAATATGATTCTGCGTTGTCGGTTGTCCTTTCTTATTTCTTCAAAGACTTCTGGTAAACAAATGGTCGTATACCATTCAGAATTAACCGTTTTACGATTCTCTAATGGCACTGTAGCCACATGTCCATTAATTCCAAAAAAACAGGCGACCATTTGCTTCAAAGTACTTTTTGCACGAGTAACTTTTGTTGGTTTCGGCTCATCTTGGAACACCCACACCGTTGACTGTTGTTTAGTTTCGGGGTCATATGCATAGATCCAAGATTCATCACCTGTGTAGATATTATAAACGGCTTTTGACGTACCACGGTTGTATTTTTTTATCATTTTTTTGCACCAATCGACACGAGCCCATTTTTGATCGATTGTCAAGTTGTGCGGAATCCAACGCGAACATATTTTTTTTACAGCCAAATGTTCGTGTAATATCTTATGTATGCTCGTCATACTTATGCCTAAGGACGCCTCTATCTCGCGATATGTAACATGACGATCACGCATTATTAGTTCCCGCACAGCATCTATATTTTGTGGGACAACAGCTGTTTTTGGGCGACCTTCTTTATTTTCATCCGTGAGCATAGACCGCCCACGATTAAACTCACTGTACCAGTGATAAGCAGTGGTTTTTGATGGTGCTTCATCTCCAAAAGTTGCGGTGAGTTGAATAAAGCACTGTTGTTGATTTAGCCCACGCCGAAAATCGTAGTAAATCATTGCACGAAAATGTTCACGCGTTAAATCCATGGCAAATGAAGACACGCAATTTTCAAAATGACGCCACAATGGAAAAATAATTGACAGTCACATGAAACAAAATGTATTCTTCAACCAAAGAGTTCTATTTTCAAATGTTGTAATTACTTTTTAAATATTGTTCTTGTAAGTGGCCAGTTCCGGATACATAAATAGCAGCCCTCGTATTATCTCTCTGATGTTTGGAGTGAAATTGGTGCAAGCTATTGAATCCTGGAGATGTTGATCAGTAAGTCGAGACCGAAATTTATTTCAACGAAGTTCATCTTCTAAAACGCTTAGTCCGCACACCATGGGTCGGCGGTCCGCCATTTGGTGACCCCTGGTCTAGGCGTAGTAACAATTTGCTTCAAATGATCGTACAAGGATTTAAGGACGATAACATGAGGCCTTTATGCTAGTCAGAAAATTCCCTATCGTCCCAATTTCTACTTTTTTTAAACAGTTCCTCAATCCATCAAGATATAGAGCTAATTATCTACTGTTACATTACGAGTATCCTCTACATCTTATGATACATCATCCGGGTTCTAATATATGCAGTTATTTATAATATACGAAGTTTAAAGATTAAAGAGAAGAAGAAAAAAAAATACAAAGATTTGTGACTCGCTTCGTTAATGTGATTATAGAGTTCCGACCGGTTTTTAACTTTTTAAATGTTTTGTCGTTTCGATAACAAAACTATTTACAAAATATTATCGCGATAGCTATGAAAAAAGTTCCACGATGACGGTCGGCACTCGGCGCCATACAATTTTGCTTCAAGGTCTGCTGTATTGTGAAGCCGATCGCCCTACGCACATCTCGCTAACAACAAAACAAACAAACTGACACAAACATTATCATGAATTTGCCACAAGGACTAACTTCAAACGTTCAAAGCCAGTTATTACCCGAATCCGATTATAAGAACAGTGTGGTGAAAGATCTAGACATCAAACGTTCTATTCTTGGTACTATCCAGATTATGGCTGAAATTCGTACTTTCGTATATTTACCATAGTAAAATTCACTTTTAGATGTTATAGTCAACATCTTATCATGTTTGGACTTTGAGTACAACACGATCTAAGTATGAGAACTTTTAAAGAATGGCAAGACCCGTAAGACAAAATATGTAGAAAATGAGAATCATAATGATTTTGTGAGTTCTCTTTTCTACTCTTTCAGTAGTCGGTACTGCAGCGCCAGGATTTTCGATGAAAATTCAGTACAACTTTTCTCTATCACTTTATTCACTTGGTAAATAGTTAAATTTTAAGGTATCTGTAAATATCCATTGCACATTTTGAATTCCTCGCCAATAAGGCGGTTAAAGAAACGGTGTTTTATAAATAAATCTGAACCGATCATAAATTATACTTTTTTATATTTTTAGATATATATATTTATAGAACCGGAATGTTACGTGTTCGAGCTGGCGTGCCACATCTCTCTAACCTTCTTACCGCAGTTGTTCACCTAGCACAAGGACGGCCGTTGCCTCCGACTCTGCTACGGTGCCAAGTAGAGCACTGTCCGTCGTCTATCTTTACACGCTGAATATAGCTTATATTTTCCCTTTCAATAGATGGTTTCGTAGGTCCAATGGAAACGAAGACATGAAAATTCACCCTTGGAAGGAATCCTTCTTTCGCGCATGTGGATTGTGGGATCAGGAAACGTTGTTACGTTCTTTATCGTCGTCCATCTACCGGATTTGTGCATTCTGGGTTTCTGAAAAAAAAACCCGACGTCCGGAAATCTCCTTATACAATCAGGGTCGGTTGGTGACTCGCCGTCGACTTATGGTACTGCGGATTAAACTTAGCTCTGTAAGTCAAGCGGTCATTCACTCGTCTGACCGTATTACCTAACTCAGTCTTTTGTTTTTGCTTCGCAGATTTTAGTGTGAGCTGAACCTTTGCGGAGAAAGTTGTAATAAATCTTAAGCTTACACGTCGCCATGAAAAATGCTCAAGTCGAATAAGGAAAAACAAATTGTACGGTGATTGGTGCTCAAGACTATTTTTTTTTGCACTTTTAGGGTTCCGTAGTTTATTGGTACAATTCATACTTTGGAAAAACAGCTTCACGCTTCATTTAGTCGCTGGTAATTTGGTTTGTTAGGCAGCCTAGAAGCAAAGTGAGCGGATGTGACGACTACAATGGCGTATAATTTCTCATCCGCAATGGTTTCAAGTTTTGAACGCAAAAAAACGTTGTGGTTAAAAAATTTATTAAATTCTGGAATTATCTAGAGTCTAGACTAAAACGTTACCGATAAAATCGTCGATGTTATCGTAGCTCCAAAAATAGCTTATCCGGACAATAACTGGTGAAAGTAAATATGTTTATCGTGTTTGTGGTAGTGTTTGTGCAATGATTTCAACCCTGATAGAGCCACCGTCTCGTAATATAATTTTTCCCTCGATCTCATGGAAATTTTTAATCGGTTCATTATCTAAAAACTGCTGATAAGATAAGACACTCCCGCTGAGCGAAACGTGTTTGCAGCGAGTGACACATAATACAGTCTGAAAATTTTAACGATAATTTTCCATTTATCGGGGCATAGGAAATAAACTGAATTATGTCATATTACTGAGACTTCAATGTATGTCCGCCTGTCTGTCAGTCTGTCTGTCCATCTGTGATGAAAAGTTTATGTGATTTTCGTTGCCATTTTTCAAAAATATTTACATTATGAGTTTTACACAAGTTAATTTCGTAGGGAAACGAGACACAATAGATATTCTATTGTGTCTCGTTCACCGGTGAGCGTATGGGACTTGATGAATTAAGGTGACGCCTTGATAATTTGGTTGTAGCTATATCGATTTTCCTCAGAAATAAGCTAAGAATTTAAAGTTCATTGTCAGTATTCATCATGTCCTTGTCTTTGAATTACCCATAGCATAACACGATTGGTCAACTTTAATAACACAGAATAATCAATCAAAAAGACCACTGTAAAAAAGGAATTCTAATTTTGCCAACAGAGCTTGATTTAAGCTTCCGAAATTTGTACATAGATTGGTTCAAGCATACACTTTAATTTGCCTATAGCTTTTATAACAAAAAAATTAAAACAAGCAATCTAAAGCATATCCAACACGGTTTTTTACTTTAATGTGGCGTCACCTTAACCCGTCGATCGTGAGAAAACGAGACACAACAGATATTCTATTGTGTCTCGTTCATCAGTGAGCGTATGGGGCTTGATGAATTAAGGAGTTAGGAAGCTTTTGACTCATAACAGCAATTTGCGAATAGGGTTGTCTCAAACAAACACAAAATATTTTCTGTTTCAAGAATTACGGCAGATAAATATCTTCAATATTAAATATAGATTATAGATAAGTAGATGGAACTGATCATGATGATGATGACACATTAATATTTGTGAGTTATGACATAAATGTGGAAATTAGGATTGCGCGAAGTCCTTGCGATCCCAAATATTTATTCACAGCGTGTAGTAAAATATAATCTCGAATATTATGTGACACAATGACACAAATAATTCAAACGCTCTTTTGACACGAAGTTCATTACTTTCAATAAAATTATTAGGTCCTGCTCGGCGTCTGTCATGGCGTTCGCTGCGGCTAGCATGTAAGCCACATTCTATAAAAGAACGTTCGAGAAACGGCCAGGTCACGCCGGCGGCTGGCGCTAGTAATATTCCATTGGCTTTTCGAATTCATGGCTTATGTGTGGGTTTTGTGAATGTATGTTTGTGAAGCTGCGTTTGTGTTTACCCGTCCCGCGTGCAGTTTACTTCGCCGCACTCACTAGTCACTGAGCATACAGTGACATAATAATATCAATTCTATGGAGCTATCGATTACACTTTAAATTTTTAGCAACAATTTCCAAATCTCACACACCTGTAGGTGTCATGTTTAAGAAAAGTAAAATAATTGTTAGTTTTTATATTACTGTACCGTCTACATTAGATTATACCTAATGTAAAGTAATTAATAATATTATTATTTTAAAATTACAATACAGTAGCTGCTCCTCATTAGCAATTAGATAAACACGTAATTTCCATACACGTGATGCAAGGTATTGCAAAAATCTATTTACGTATTGGTTAGCCTTTTGTTTTTCACATACATCACGAGAAATCGCGAGTCGTGTCAGTGATGTCGTGGGTAACTTCCAGAGGAAGTTATTTTGAGATATTTTGAATACATCACGTCGAGAAATTGCAAGAATCATGTGGGTATATTTTGAGATCATACGTGACGTGTTTGGGTGTTTTGTGTGTGTGAGATGCGAGGGTGGGGCGCGAGTTTTTTTTGACAGTCTTGTATCACTGTGTGTTGTCCCGCCTCCCGATGGCACGCGCACGTGACGCGGTACACGCGCACCGAACTGTCACAGCCGAGCCCCAAAATTCATTGATAAATGCGGGGGTTCGCCAATTCGCACTAGGGCAACACACTTGCAACAAAAATAGAGCGACACTAAAAGTGAATCACATTTTTAGTGTCATTGTCGACTTTAATATTTTGCACAAATATAAATTTAAAAAAAATTATACTTAAGGCCTGATCCACCACTCCATGATAAGTGCCGGATAGGCTATCCACCACTTAAATGTATGGAGAATCTGTAAAAAAAGTTGTGGGTAGCCTATCCGGCACTTTATCAGGATGTGGTGAAACAGGCCCTTAGTAAGTATAGCTAATATTAATTTCATTATGTACGATGCAGATTGGTATTTTCAATTTTGTAATTGCTTGGTGTACTGTCTTGCTTATTGCAATTAAATGGTAGAGCTTCTTCAAAACCAGACCCTCGTAAGTCGTAACAAGAAGGTAAATGTTAAAACACGCCTTCATATTTGACGAAAGTTACGCTCCATAGACCATACAAAATATTATGGAAAATGTTAAAATTATGCACAGACCAACTGAAAAAAATTAAGGAAATTAGCACACTTATGTCTCATATAAGATAAGGTAAAAAGAAAACAGTTTCATGAAACTATAATAAATACATCTCAGTATTATTTAAATACATTTTACGTGCAACTCTACATTTTTAATACTTAGACGAAATATTAACTTTACGCTGATAACAGAGCTTTCTGAATAAATTATGCTTAATGTTTTCCATAAGTATGTTGTTCACAATAATAATAATGTAATTAAGAAGGTATGGCGTTTTAATCGTTTACGTAACTAGGAAAATTTATGCAGCAAGGAGATAATTGCACATTTTTCTTCCTGAACTTGTGTCGTGACACTCGTATAACTCGTATATGACTAAGATTCAGCTGATAATGCTTTGTTATCAATTTGTCTTGCCGCAATAAACTTTAAGTTGATCTGCGATCGCATAGGGCTGTGAGAAGGGAAAAAATTGGTAGAATTTTATATTGTTAAACGTTTGATTAGGATATACTTTTATACTCGTAGTCATAAATGTAACATCTATCACGCCTTAAGAGGATACACCAGGGGCTAGAGAAATGAAAAAAAAGTACGTGTAATATCTATAGCTGTCACCCTTACCTCAAGTCTATACCGCAGAACGCGATAGAGACAACTGCAGAAAATCCAGAAAATCAACGATTCGTTGTCCCCTGATTCCTTCTCCAAAACTTAACCGATTTAAGTACTTCTAGCCAAATCTGTTTTCTGGACGTTTGAACACAGCAGAAAATCTGGTCTGTGTTTTTGAACGTTCATATCTTAATTAATAATTAAATTATGAAAAAAAAAAAGAAAACATAGGGACATTGTATTAGTGGCCGTAGATATTCAGGAAAAAAATTATGACTCTACTAGCATTATCCAGGGAGGAAACAGGGGACAACGTTTGTATGGAAAAAAGGGTGGTGTGGACTCCTAATATTGCTTTCGTAAAAGTGACAGCAAGTAGCGTGAAATAGTATAAAAGTATGTTAAAGTACGTCCTTTATCATTATTAAGGTAAATACTAGCTGTTTGACCGAGCTTCGCTCGGTATCCGATGAAAATGACATTTTCTAGAAATGATTCCTAGCTAGATCGATTTATCGGCCCCGAAACCCCCTATAAACTAAATTTCATGAAAATCGTTGGAGACGATTCCGAGATTCCATATATATATATATATATATATATATATATATATATATATATATATATATATATATATATATATATATATATATATATATATATATATATATATATATATATATATATATATATATATATATATATATATATATATATATATATATATATATATATACAAGAATTGCTCGTTTAAAGATATAAGATTAGCTACCCAAATGTTAAGTTTGTTTACAGTACTAATGGTCAATAGCAAGTAAGTAACTTAATACCAAGTACCAACACGGTATTTGTTCGATAATTCGAGTCCCCATCAATTACATGCATTATTAAAACTTTTCGAGGTAAAATCCATTAAGAACGCTTCTACTTTTCCATAGCGGTAAGGTCGCAGAAAATTAGTCACTTTACAGAACATTTACAGTGAACCATCAAGGACTACGGGGTTTGAATATTTAACCTCTGAGGTAACGACTTCTAAAAAAGAACACAGACATACACGGGTATTATAAAACTTTAGCTATAAATAAATTTTCCCATCTACATATAGCCTTTATGTGACTCACGGATACGTCATAGGAAATACCGAGTTTATTTTGGATATTGGCAACGAATTAGGCTTGAAATCGGCAAGATTCTTGCACACCACAGGTTTACAGCAGTTACTAAAGACAACTAAAATATTAACACTGCATCTTAAACTCTAAATTATTTTTATAATCACAGGAATTATACCCATAGTTTAGTAATAGTAAAAGTTTTACTAAAATAACTTTTATATTTTTGACATCCCTAGTATTGAGTAATAGAATGGAGGCCGGGACGGACGTGCGAGCCAATACGTATGCGTTAGTATGACGTCGCCTCACGCCCTCCAGATAAATTGTTTAGTCAAATGGGATAGAACAGTAGGCTGTAGGTCGCCATACGCCATCTACCAAGGTAACGTATAAAACATGTAATAGCAGAGATATAAGATAATTTATGTATGTAGTAAGAAAAGCTTTGTCAGTAAAAAAAAACCTGAAATTTAAAAGGAAAACTTTTTCTTTGACTGTTATGAGGATGTTGGATGAAAGTCCATGAGTCAAGTGTGCACACCTACGTAAGATATCAGGGTCTCAAAAATACTCCTCCTGAAAGGTGAGAACCATATTAGTACAAAAGTAGGCAACTGAGAACGAAAAACGTATTTTTTTTATGTAATAAGGGGGCAAACGACCAACGGGTCACCTGATGGAAAGCAACTTCCGTCGCCCATGGACAGTCGCAGCATCAGAAGAGCTGCAGGAATAGGGGAGGGTAGGGAAGGGAATAGGGGAGGGGAGGAAGGGAAAAGGGTAGAGGATTGGGCCTCCGGTAAACTCACTCACTCGACGAAACACAGCGCAAGCGCTGTTTCACGCCGGTTTTCTGTGAGCCCCTGGTATTTCTCCGGTCGAGCCGGCCCATTCGTGCCGAAGCATGGCTCTCCCACGTCAAATTCATCATAGATCATAATCAGCACTTTTTAGGTCAACGTCATTTATTGATGATGATAATTACAAAGAGGTGTGTCGTTCTAATCGTCTTCAAAAGGACATGATTCAGCGTAATACCATGTTATTATGTATTATGTTGATGTACGTGATTTCTTACGACTGTTTTGCATAATATGCTGAAAAGCACATACCCGTTTGAGTTACAGAACTCTACCAAATATTATGTATTTATATAAAACAGGCTTATAATCTTAGTAGCACTTTTGGGTGTAATTTCAGTGCGTTTTCAGCACACGTACAACGTAGTAATGAGTAAACAAAATGTTAGTTGGTTAATATATAGAGTTCCTGAAAATGTTTGTTACCAAAATCAAAAAAATTCAGAAACTCTACATTTTTGTATTTAATTTTATTGATGACTAGCTGTCCCAGCAAAAGTTTCTTTGCCATGTAAAGTATTTCGCCCGTATTATTTTATTGAAGTGACTAAATAAGTATGTCACCATGGCAACGTCCATCGCTATCACGTCGCACAAACAATGGTCGCCGTCAGTCTCGAGTTGTAATAATTTATTTGTTCAACAAATGCACTTATCAATATAAAAAGTACCCAGCAGCCGATTCTCAGACCCACTGAATATGCATATAAAATTTGGTTAAAATCAGTAAAGCCGTTTCGGAGGAGTGCGCGGCCTAACATTGTGACACGAGAATTTTATATATAAGATATATAAGATTGTAATTTAATTTTTAGGTTTCGAGTTTTACTAGTCTTTTGGCATCAAAAATAACATAAAATAGTGACTCGACATTCCACCTACATAATGAAATACCTAGACGCTTAAATTAGCGTCAGTGATGCGTACTAAACAGCAAACAATGATGTTATCACGAGGTACTTTGCGTCACTCGCGAAAATATTACTGGCCAAGTAGAGCGGCTGTAAACTGGAAAGTCGTATCTTTCTCTAATCTTCAGGAATTAGCCTACAAACTCTACATTTCAAAAGTCACGTACAGACATCCTGAGTCGTGACTAATGAGCTCTACATTTAAGAAATCCAACTATTATAAAAATTATATTAATACTATTTAATATAAAATTCAATTGGTTAAATAGGTACCTCCTATATATTTTATCTTTTAAAAAATTTAAAGTCTATCAATTTTAAATTTTTAAAAAGATAAAATTTAAAATACTAGTAATAAACTAATTATCTCATGGCTCATACCTATTCACAACACTGTACTAAACATAAACCATATTAGTATTTTTTATCAGTTCACCTGGACTATACAGTTTTATATATTTTCTGTTATACTCTACAGTCTACATTTTATTCATTTTAATTAAATTGTACACACATGTTGAATAATAAGGTATTATAATATAATAATTTATTATACCTTTTCCTTCACGTGACAACTTTTTTCAGTTTTTCAGCAAAAACATAACGTTATTACAAATAAAATATATTATGTTACTTTATGAGTCAACGAGGGTTTGAATTTCAAAATCATATTTCAAATTTATTTTTATTGTGGTTTACTTTAAATGCACTTTAATACAAACTTTGATATTTTAGAATATTGTGCTCGATTCTATAGTGAACTCTGAAACACAACAATAATTACAATATGTTTAAACACTCATTGAAAAGTACAAATATCATCTCTTTTTTAATTTTATATTCCTGACTTTTTTGGCTGAATAAAGTTAAAACTAAAAACGTACACCAATCAATAATAATATAAATAATTATTGTAGAGTGTGGACTGTGGAGTTTGCAATTATTTTTATAAATAAAGAAATAATAATGGTATAGTCACGAAATGAAATATTTTTTATTCATTTAGAAGCAAATATATTATTGTAAATATTATTGTTATTTTTAATATTTGCCGAAAATTTTTGAAACGAATACTTATGGTGTGGTATTTTTTCAGGTTTCTGCAAAAGTGAGTCTGAGTACATGTACTAATTACGACATTGTTTCAGTTATTTAACTACCTAATAGTTTATCTAGTCCGATGACTGGATATCTTGGATACGTTCTAAAATCTTATCTTCGTCGAATCTAAATGGAAGTTTTAAATACACAAATAACAAGAATTAAGTAACAATCAGATATGGAATTATTTGATTTATTGATTGAATTAGAAAACGTGACCCTACTTATATGAAAATTAAGAAAATTACCGAAAAGAGTGTTTGCTCTACATCGCAAAATCTTATCTACCGCATACGAGGAATCGTACTCAGGCCTCAGCCAGTTAAGAATTCAGGTGTAGGCTTCGAGTTTTCGTGTGCGTTACACACACAAGCACAGGCGCGACGACACGCACACAGGCGCGCTCGACGCCGGCCGCGGGCGGCGGGGGAGGGGCGGTCGACGGCGCATTACAAACTTCCTATAAAACACTGCGCTGCCATCTGCAAGTTTCAATAGATAACTTGAATCCGAGCTGCCAACATTTAAGTTGTAGCGACGTGAAAAAATTGAATGTTGTGTACCCTTGCGGGTTACCGGCGCGAAATAGAAACTGTTGAATGAACATTGAGACATTACTAAATAACAGTCGTATAACACGCTTCGTACGTTCGAGTGGTGTGTTAAATCGATTCGCAGCTGTTCCCGCGATATCGTTCTTTACAAACTGAAACACGAGTGATGTGCGATTTACTTAGCTGAAATTCGCGAATCTGGATTTTAAGGAACAATTGGAGTACAGGAGAGAAACTGATACTCAAAGTGTTACTCGTATAAGACTCTACCACTTCGACGTTCCTTGACGACTGAAAACGGACTTATAAAGTGATCAAGATGAGTTTTAATAAGAATAATCCCAACGCGGTGGGGAAGATCATGGGCTACCTCAAGCAGCTGTCCACCGAAATGGTAAGTCAATTCAACAATTTACATAGTTTATATCAGTTAGATTTTTTTTGTTGGTAAACATATGGGTCGGGTGCACTGCCGAAATTTCTGGGTGACCGTCAAAACATATACGCAGTCGAGAAAATTCGTTTCCATTGGCTGGGAAACTTACGTGCGCGCACCGGGAGTGGGTCGATCGCCCGTTGCCCGGCAACGACACAGCAACACATAAAAATAAAATAAAAAAATATAATAATGAAAAAAAAGTAAATTAGAAACAAAATATAAAGCCATATAACTGGCTGTTAAAGTCAACGTCTTAATTAATACGCGCCCATAATTAACTAACGTCAATGCAAGGCCGAAAGTTTAAACTCGTGAAGTATATTTATGAAATTGCCCAATTACATAAGTATTAAGGAACAAAAATATCTACATACCTATTTAAAACATGTCTTTTAATATTCAACACTTTCATTAACATTGAGCTAGTGCATTACCTTCAAGTAATTGGAACTGTACTTGTAATATAACATATTATAGGTATGTAAATATTTAACATGCTTTAACGTTTCCGCTGCGCGCTACCTAGTTTACTTTGATTTGCATTTTCAAACTTGAAATGGCGATAGTGGCTCCATCGCGTGGGCTGTCAGTTAATAAAATGCCGATGAAGTGTTTTGTTTACTAGTTGTCAAAGTAATTCGATAAAGCTACAATAGATGGCGCTTAATGAATAATTTAACTTTATAAACTTTGAAGATAAAAGTAAACATGATAATTGATAATATATAGAAATAGACGAAGTAACAAAGTACTTACACAATTTTTGTAAACAAAAATTGAAGAAAAATTAGGAGCTAGAAAAGCAAAAGCTTTTTGCAATTTTAAAAGAGCTTATTTCAAAAGCTGTTATCAAATTCCAAGTTTAATCAAAATGTTAAAAATGTTTGTCAAACGATAACGATAATATTAAATACCAATAATATACAAGCAAGAGAAAAGGCAAAATATGATGGAATAATGTGGCTCATTGTTATTTTAATTAGATATTAAGCTAAAGAGGGAATAGAGTGCGTGAGCGGGACCTAAGCGATTTCTGCTGGAACTTATTTAGGGTGATTAAGGACAAAACATACTAAAAGTCCTGACGTCTAGGAGGTGAGCCGGAGGGAGGGGGGGGGGGGGGGGGGGGAAGGTCTAAATTTTTGTTTTTTCGACAATAACTAAAAAACTATGCATTAAAGCTTATTAAATTCTCTATAAATCTATAAATTAGATTCTATACAGTTTTTCCAAATTCTCATCCGTTTTCGAACTACACGCTCAGGAAAAGTGAAAATTAAAAAAAGCTTTACTAAGTTTTAATTTCATCAAATAATACTTTTTGCTACAACGCATCGTTTTTTAGTTATTGGTGAAAAACCAAAAATTGACACCTTTGTCGCCCCCCCCCCCCCCTCCGGCTCACCTCCTAGACATCAGGACTTTTAGCATGTTTTGGTCCTTAACCATCCTGAATAAGTTCCTGCAGAAATTGCTTAGGTATCGCATTCGTGGCTCACGCATTCTACAACTACTTTGTTGACTGAGCTACGACCAGAAAAACAAACTCAATTCTCTTAAAATGAAAAGAGTACCTAATAATAATTATTGTAGAAATTGTAGATTTCATTTTGAATATCGACAAAAACAGCAATTTTCATACTGAAAGCATTCTGGGTCGACAAGCGTTATCATCGCTTGATGGCCATGAAATAAGTATTGGTGTCATATGCTTTTGTTTATATACATCTCTGTAGACATCTGATTATTATCAGCTCTAACCCGGACCAACGAAGTTCATTGTCGTCACAAGAATTCTCAGTAATTATGTAAAGGAAAACTATTAATTATTCCGCGTATAATGTACACATTACAGTAAAATATTTATTAATTATTGTGGACAACTAATTAAACTATCGACAATCAATATTGACATAGGTGTTTATTTGTTGTCTATATTATATTCAAACTATTCCACACAAAATTCAGTAAGCACGCAACGTCAAAGAAAGCACAAAAATGTGACAGAAGTGTAAACATAAAATCAAAAATAAATAAAATATATTTTAATGCAAACAAATAAATCTGATCCACAAAAGGAGGACGAGATGAAGACATATAATACGTTTAATAACCATCAGGTAATGAGAACGGATTAAGAATATTAAGTTTCCAAAGTTTTTCTAAAATGTATATCAGATATCCATAATATTAACTATAACAAAATCCTTGTAAATTATTTGAGGTATACAAACCTTTATTATTCAGAAACATAATAGTATAAAGCTTAATAATTGACCTGAAGTTATTTATAACTTATAAGCAATAGGAATAAATCAGATTCTCAAAATATTTACCAATCCAAGTTCACACATAGAGGCAAATGTTTATAAACACCATTAAAACTACTTGACAGCAGTATGATAATATCTGATCGATATAAACAGAAGAGCGCGACTCTTTATATTGTTTACTTGGAAAGCTTAATCATGGCAAAAGAGACGTATTTGTTATTTGTTCAAATGCCTTCTTCCAGAAGGATAAACGGTGGAACCGGGTTAGGACATAATATTATGCATTGTGTGCAAGTCATTAGGTTATCAGAAGCATGCTCTGGTCGTATGACCGTTGGAAGTGGTCAATAAGCAGTGTTTTCTCTGTCTGACCTCAGCCTCTTAAGTTCACAAGCTTATCAATATAAGTTACGCACATAAGATAGCGGATATAATAAATGTAACTCGCTTGCGGATGTTTTAGCAGTTCTGTCTCAAAACTAGGCAACTGACCACTCGATTAATTACATACGGGGCAATTCGCATCCAAACAATAACATTTTTAAGATTATTCGTTCAGAGGCAATAAAGTGTATTTATTTTCTCCAGGGTGGAAGCGAGACTGGGCGTCGCGGGCAGGCGGACGAGGAACGACTGCACCGATCGAGATCAAAGTATTACCGAGTCCCTTCGAGACCTACACTCTCAGCTTCGACCACTTGCACGTCTCTGGCGACATCGTGCGGCTCCCAGGGCACCTTGGTCCCGAACTACGCCACTATCCCAGAAAACGTATCCACGGAGAGCAGCAGCGAGGACGAGCAGGACTCCTTCGAGAAGACCCGTCTTCACTTCCAACAGCTACGTCAAATAAGTTTGGGCAACGAGTTCAAATACAAGATGGAGATGGAGATAAAGAATGAAAATCTCCGAAACTCCGTGCCATACGTGAAGCAGCTTAGCACCGACGGTGCTAAGACGAAGGGTGATTACAGTATAAATGGTGATGCAACCCCGTATGGAGCAACAACCAAGAGGATATACCTTTGGACTCAGGTGTGTATTTTTTTCTATTGATCATAAAATACATATATCTAAAACTCAGTAGATGCAGATAGCAAAAATATATTAGGGTATTTTAAAATTTTCATACTCTAATGTAGGAAGAAACCTTCCAAGTTTAAGAAAATATTGAAAGAGTATCCTTAAGTAAAGCCATCGCTGGTTATTTCTGTGTATACAGTCGCACTTATGGGGTTAAACAGCCAACGTAGGTGTATGTATACATAGCATGGGCTTGTACATAAAAAGATTGGAACGCCCACTGAACTTCAGAGCTTTTGCGTTCAGGTTTAAGTGATAACGTTTCTACCCCTCGCGATAAAAACGAATATAAAAGTTAACTGTAAAACTGCGTTGTAATATGCCCACATCCGATTCGGAAGTATGTTTTAATAATTATAATTTTGCATTTTGTTTTAAAGGATTCGGTCTTGAAAGAAAAAGAGATTCCAGATTCAAAGTTCGCAAATAAAGTTTAGATAATTTTCTGAAGTTTAAAAACTCCGCTCGCGCTCTACATAGTTTAAAATTCATAAAAATAAAAAGTATTTAAAAATGTCGCTAAGTTTTATTCATATATTGTTTCAGTTCCTGGCGGCAATAGCAGTGTCCATGGGTTCTCTTATCGTCGGATTTTCATCGGGCTACACCTCACCCGCTCTACCGAAGATGAACGCTACACTTACTATTACCACAAGCGAGGTAAATATCATTGTATTGTTTTATAATCGTGTGTATTTTTGATTTTAAATAGTTTTTCGTATTAAAATATCAAAACTACACTACTATTATTAAGAGGAATGATTTGTATATTTGTATGTATGTTTGTAATGAATAAATTCAAAAACTACTGTGCCGTGTACTGATCTTATATCAACCCGTGCGAAGCCGGGACGGGCCCCAGTCTTTAATAAAGAGTTTTATTTTGGAACAAGAAAAACGCGAGTGATATTAATATTATGATAATCGCGTCAAGATTTTTGCAAACGTAAACTCATTTACCATTTTTTATTTACAGAGCAGCTGGATAGGCGGTTTGATGCCGTTAGCAGCGCTCGTCGGCGGCATAGCGGGGGGACCTCTCATAGAAGGTTTTGGACGGAAACTGACAATCATGGCTACTGCTGTACCGTTTTTCGTCGGCTGGGCTCTCATTGGCAGCGCAGTTAATGTCTACATGGTACTTGCTGGACGAGCCTTATGTGGAGTATGCGTTGGAGTCGGAAGTCTCGCTTTCCCAGTATACCTGGGGGAAGTAATTCAACCGGAAGTCAGAGGCGCTCTGGGACTCCTGCCAACAGCGTTCGGTAACACGGGTATTCTTCTAGCCTACTTCATCGGATACTTCCTCGACTGGACGCATCTCGCATTCTTCGGTGCAGCGCTTTCTGTGCCCTTCTTCCTATTGATGCTCTTGACACCCGAAACACCCAGATGGTACGTGACCAAAGATCGTGTCCAAGATGCTCACAAATCTTTGCAATGGCTCAGAGGAAGAAACAACAATATCGACAAGGAAATGCGCGACCTCACCCGCACTCAGACCGAGTCAAACATGGCGGGAAGCAATGGACTGAGGCAATTGTTCTCGAGAAAATACGCCCCGGCTATTCTCATCTCCCTCGGTCTTATGATTTTCCAACAGTTCAGCGGTATCAATGCAGTTATATTCTATGCTGGAAACATTTTCGAAATGTCAGGAAGCACCGTTGACAAGAATCTGTGCGGAATCATCATTGGAGTTGTGAACTTCATTTCTACGTTCCTGGCTACAGCCATAATTGACCGTTTGGGCAGAAAAATGTTGTTGTATATTTCCTCGGTATCTATGATTGTTACTTTAGTTACATTGGGATCATATTTCTACCTTAGAGACTTAAATGTTGATGTCAGTAGCTACGGATGGTTGCCTTTGTTGTGTCTGGTCGTATATGTACTGGGATTCTCTATCGGATTTGGACCAATTCCTTGGCTGATGTTGGGTGAAATTTTACCATCAAAGATTAGAGGAAACGCAGCATCCTTGGCTACTGGCTTGAACTGGACCTGCACTTTCCTTGTAACGTTTTCGTTCCATGAAATTGTAAAGATGCTAAAAATGTCAGGCACATTTTGGATGTTTTCAGTCATTTGTATGGCAGGGTTATTGTTTGTAATATTCTTCGTCCCCGAGACTCGAGGCAAGAGTTTGGAGGAAATTGAGAAAAAACTAACGGGTGGGTCGAGGAAAATTACAATCCATTCCAGAGCTTAGATAAAGATAGATATAGATATTATCTATTGTGATTTAGTGAGAAGGATTAGGGTTGTGTAACACGATGTTGTCATCGTGTGTGATGAAGACTGACTTTGGATTCTCTAGTTATTAATTATTATAGTGTAAATATGGTAAATTATGTTATCTATAGATTAATTATTATATGGTTAAGTAAATCGATGGTTCCTTTAGCTGTACCGATTAAGAATATTTGTGTAGCATTAATGATATACTAATCTGTGTTATATCATTGGTCCAGTACTTTTCAAGATACAAATTTAGTTTTATTTAGACAAAATATTGATCTGTATCTTACTTAGTAATGTTGATCATGACAAAGTGAGTAACATAGTTATAATATATTTAGTACTTAGCGGAGTTAATCCGTGGATTATTAAACAAATTAATACTTATTTATGTAAGTCCGTATATTACGGGCTGCATGTTTATTTTTGTTATTTTTATTATTAAAATATAAGAAATAAGTGATTTTTATGTTGTGTTTTATTTTTAAATTATTTTAGGCCTTTTTAATTATTTAGAAGAATTTCGCTTGACTAGTTTTAACCTACATCCCTATCATTATGGTCTCTTATATCTTGAGTTCTGAGTAACGGCAAAGGTCAAAACATTGAGGAGATTTAAATTAATTCCCTCATTATCAATAACTGATTTTAAATGTGTCTTTGTAACTTTGTGCATAAAGAATAAATAAATAAATAACCCTCAATTTTAGTTTACAGTTCTACAATATTTAATATATTTACTACTAGCTGTTGCCCGCAACTTCGTCCGCGTGGACTTCAGTTTATAGCGCGCGATGTCAACAAAATTGGTGTCAAATTTAAAAACTTTTTAAAACCCTGGTAAGTGGTACCCCTCTTAGGGCCGCGCTACACCGGAATGGCAGCGCTGAAAGTGCTCGCCTCGCCGCTGCCATATATATATATATATATATATATATATATATATATATATATATATATATATATATATATATATATATATATATATATATATATATATATATATATATATGTAGCGAGTAGATGTAGCGAGTAGGCAACACAGTCGGGTGACGGTTGCTAGGCGACAGACTGTGAGGGATCGGAACTTGGTTCTTGGCGATATTGTATGTTTTGTAACCATTTCTAATTTACACTTTGTGGATTCTGTGGTAGTAAACGATTGCACTGCATTACACTGGCGCCCAACGTGGGGCTATATTTTTTTTTCAAAGAAATAACAGACCCAATCCCAGTGCTCCGTGAACTGTTTAGCTAGCCGCTAGCCGAACTGGTATCGAAAATGCCACGAAACACACGCCGACATCCCCGTTACGAGAGTGAAGAGGAGACACAGCAAGCAAGCGACGACGGAGAGCCCGGGAACGAGACGATGGTTTTCGCCGACCCGCGGCCCACCCCGCCTACATCCACCGCGGCTGCTGGAGCATCTACCACCACCTCGACAGAACGAGTGATGTCGGCGATGTTAGAAATGATGATGCAATCGCAGCGTACGCAGGAGGAGACCAACAGAGCCCTCCTGGAAACACTCCGAGCCCTCCCACGGTATGACCCATCCGGCAATTTCGAAGCTTTCACCCCTAACACGGCGACCTCAATGCAGAGAAGCTCGACTGCCCCTGCTGCAGTCGCCGCCCCGCCGGGCAATTTCACTAAATGCACCGCGCGGTTCAACGGGAAATCACGCGACGCCGAGAAACTGGAGGCCTTCTTGGACGCCGTGGAGGTATATAAGGAATGCGCAGACGTCAGTGAACAGCACGCGCTACGCGGCCTGAGCATGCTGCTGGAGGACGACGCGGCTCTCTTCTGGCGCGGCATCAAGGACAACGTCTCAACATGGGCGGACGCCGTCGCGCGGCTGCGAGGCATGTACGGCACCCAGCTGCCACCGTACAAGATCTTCAGAGAGGTTTTCCGAACTGAACAGTGTGAGACTGAACGTGCCGACGTATTCGTGTCGAGACTGCGTGCCCTAGTAGTGAAGCTACCCTTTAAGGTTCCGGATGCGATGCAGATCGATATGGTTTACGGGTTATTGCATAGGCGTATTCGTAAAAGACTGTCGCGAGATGATGTAACTTCTATGGACAACTTCATAGAGAAATTGCGAGCCGTAGAGGACGCGATCGCGGAAACCAATAGGTTATCTATTGTAATCCCTTCCCTCTCGCCCGTGCCCACGACCCCGGCTAAAATCGTAGATTTACCCGCGCACGAAAGAGTTACTACACGTTCGGCCCCTACTATGAATTCGGTTCTCACGCCAAACTCGAATCAATTATCGAAACGTAATCGGATACGTTGCGCGTATTGTAAATTGTATGGCCATATTATTGACAATTGCCGCAACCTGCAAGGTAAAAGCGAGAACATCGGTAAGTCAGAGTCTAATGATATTTCTAGTACTTTAAGGTGTTATGGATGTGGCCAGCAAGGAGTAGTAAAGTCGAAATGTAAAGTCTGTTCGAACACACAGAGAGCTGATTCGAAACCAGCTGATTTCAACACTTTTTCTTGCGATATCGATTTGCCAAATACTTCTTTAAGTACGGTCCCGAGCGAGAATAGTGTGAGTTCAAACTCACAAAATCTGGGGGCACGGCAGTGCCTCCGCCAAGTCGAGCACGATATATTTTTGAATCATAATAATCGCCCTTGCAATTTACTTTCGAGTAATGTTTATTGCGACGGCGACGACAAAGCCGCTTTTATAATAAATAATTCCAATGTAAAGGAATCCGAGGCTTATGATATTGATGCGACATCACTTCCTACCGTATGTATTAATGTTGCAAATCGCGAAGGAGTGGCTATTATTGATACCGGCGCAACTCATTCTATAGCTAGTACTAAGCTGTACTCCGTGTTAGTTGAACAGGGTGTTCGATTTAAGGAGACAGAGCGCACAATAGGATTGGCTGATGGAACGCATAGTAAAAGAAGAGTACTTACCGCTGATGTAAAAGTAACTATTGGAAATCGCGATGCAATTATTGAGGACCTGCTTGTCTTACCAGGAGCCTCAACTAGGACGTTGTTAGGACGTAAATTTGTTAAAGAGGCTAATATTATCCTCGACATTCCGCACGATGTATGGTATTTTAGGGATAAACCGGATCAGACTTTTGATTTTGTTAAGTCTTATTTCCTTATCAGTCCCGAGCCGATCGCGGACAGCAGTGGATACGGTTTGGGAGCGGCTTTAATGCAGGGGGAGAATCAGGTAAAAGATCCGCATATTAGGAAAATATTAGAAGACATTAAATCCGAAGATCCAATCCGTCGTAGACTATGGACGGATAAAGGTCAAACTTATTTTGTACCAAAGAGGAATAGCCCTTATAAAATAAACAAAATAATAAATACCTATGAGTTGGGTAGTATCAGTAATGGCACCTCCTTAGGCAAGTATCACGCGTCACTTCTCACCCCATTTGTTGGTCCCATCCAAGCTCCTCTAAGGGACAAGCGTAAACGTGGGCGGCCACGTAAGGATCCTATCCCAAACGCGGGGACGTCAGGTTCGGGATAGAGGGGGAGGATGTAGCGAGTAGATGTAGCGAGTAGGCAACACAGTCGGATGACGGTTGCTAGGCGACGGACTGTGAGGGATCGGAACTTGGTTCTTGGCGATATTGTATGTTTTGTAACCATTTCTAATTTACACTTTGTGGATTCTGTGGTGGTAAACGATTGCACTGCATTACATATATATATATATATATACAAGAATTGCTCGTTTAAAGATATAAGATTAGTTATTGAAGTAAAAATATTAAGGCTTTTATGTAAATAATTAAATATCAAGTGCCTACCTGTTGCCATTATTGATATCGAGTAAAAAAGGTAAAAAAAAATCACGTTTGTTGTAACTTGTATGGGAGCCCCACCTTAAATATTAATTTTATTTTGTTTTTAGTATTTGTTGTTAAAGCGGCAACATATATACACAATCTGTGAAAATTTTAGAAGTCTAGCTATAGCGGTTTTTGAGATACAGCCTGGAGACAGACATACAGACGGACAGACATCGAAGTCTCAGGGTCCCGTTTTCACCCTTTGGGTAAGGAACCCTAAAAAAAGAAAATATGAATAATTTCATTGTTTACTTATCAATATTGCATTCGAACAAGAACAATAATAACAATCTAAGGCAACATTGCAATTTGCAACGTATGAAGCAGAAAATTGCACGTAGGCGCTCGCCGCTCGGTTCTCTTTTGCGGATGCAATAATTTATGTCTTGTATTCACATCAATGTGGATTTATTCTTTAATCACAGCTCGTACCAGAGTATTATTATTTATAGACGCAAAAACATGTTAGCATGGATTCTGAACATAAAATATACCCTGAATAAAATCTCAGTTTGGGGAAGGGTAAAATAAAGTAGGATTAAGAACATTGGGTTTACAATTAGCACACTTGAATTTGATCAAATCTCAACATATTACGCAATTCTTATTTAAAATTTTGCTTTTGTTCATTTCAGATCTAGGGTGGGTTGCACCAGAGGCGCAGTTATAGTTAAGGTTAAGGTTATTGTCAAATATGGCGTCCATTATGGACTTTTACTAGGGATTTGACAGTTCATTTGACATTTTGTTAAGGTTAAAGTTAAAGTTATAGTTAAAGTAAGTTAAGCAACCCACCCTAAGGAATAGTAAATAGTAATATTACTTTTCGTTGTTACTTTTATTGGTAAAGTGACATTATAACTTTTACTGGGTATATATTTTCCAACAATGGAAAAGTCCTGAAATAAAAAATTGCACATGTGCAATGTGTTGAGACTTGATCAACTCATATGCACAGTTGTTATCGTTTCAACTTTTACGACAAACATAACTATCTTTTACGACGTTTGTTAACAGTAATATTATGTTACGAGGGCTGCTATTTATGTATCCGGAACTGGCCACTTACAAGAACAATATTTAAAAAGTAATTACAACATTTGAAAATAGAACTCTTTGGTTGAAGAATACATTTTGTTTCATGTGACTGTCAATTATTTTTCCATTGTGGCGTCATTTTGAAAATTGCATGTCTTCATTTGCCATGGATTTAACGCGTGAACATTTTCGTGCAATGATTTACTACGATTTTCAGCGTGGGCTAAATCAACAACAGTGCTTTATTCAACTCACCGCAACTTTTGGAGATGAAGCACCATCAAAAACCACTGTTTATCACTGGTACAGTGAGTTTAATCGTGGG
The DNA here is from genome assembly GCF_905147365.1 of Aricia agestis. Classification (NCBI taxonomy): domain Eukaryota; kingdom Metazoa; phylum Arthropoda; class Insecta; order Lepidoptera; family Lycaenidae; genus Aricia; species Aricia agestis. The sequence goes on along the minus strand of NC_056414.1, from coordinate 8,884,052 downwards.
CGGTCTATGCTCACGGATGAAAATAAAGAAGGTCGCCCAAAAACAGCTGTTGTCCCACAAAATATAGATGCTGTGCGGGAACTAATAATGCGTGATCGTCATGTTACATATCGCGAGATAGAGGCGTCCTTAGGCATAAGTATGACGAGCATACATAAGATATTACACGAACATTTGGCTGTAAAAAAAATATGTTCGCGTTGGATTCCGCACAACTTGACAATCGATCAAAAACGGGCTCGTGTCGATTGGTGCAAAAAAATGATAAAAAAATACAACCGTGGTACGTCAAAAGCCGTTTATAATATCTACACAGGTGATGAATCTTGGATCTATGCATATAACCCCGAAACTAAACAACAGTCAACGGTGTGGGTGTTCCAAGATGAGCCGAAACCAACAAAAGTTACTCGTGCAAAAAGTACTTTGAAGCAAATGGTCGCCTGTTTTTTTGAAATTAATGGACATGTGGCTACAGTGCCATTAGAGAATCGTAAAACGGTTAATTCTGAATGGTATACGACCATTTGTTTACCAGAAGTCTTTGAAGAAATAAGAAAGGACAACCGACAACGCAGAATCATATTACATCACGACAATGCTAGCTGTCACACCTCAGCTGAAACAACTCAGTTTTTGGAGGGTCAAAAGATCGAATTGACTGGTCATCCGCCGTACAGCCCTGATTTGGCACCTAACGATTTCTTTTTATTTCCATACGCGAAGAACAAATTACGTGGTCAACGTTTTTCGAGCCGCGAAGAGGCTGTTGATGCGTTCAAAATGCACGTTTTGGAGATACCTCAATCAGAATGGAAAAAGTGCTATGAAAATTGGTTCCAGCGTATGCAAAAGTGTGTCGATCATCGCGGCGAATATTTTGAAAAGCAATAAAACCATATTAAATGATATATGTTTGTTTCTTTTTTTAATTCCGGATACATAAATAGCAGCCCTCGTAGTAATGACTAGGTTACAAGTTTAGAATAATGTTCATTTAAGATAATGTTAGATATTATGATATAATAGCTCACATTTACCTAAACATACTTACGTACGTTTATTATGAAATATATTTGAAGGAATAGAATTAGGTATAAAATGGCAGAGCTTTACTTGTTTGACTTTAACTTTAACTGAGTTTTCTTTAGTTATTATACAGGCTGTAACAAAACTTAGTGATAATACTTTAGGATTTGTATGTGTCCCTTATATTGAGTTCAGCGTGAAAGTACCAGCGCTGAAAGAACTTTTGTTTTTGGTATTAGTGTGGGCAAGTGCCCGAGCGTCAGGAATTTTGCCATAGAAAAGTAAAAAAAGTTACTCTTTCATTTCGTTCACAGTCAACTCTATGCAGAGGACTCATACTGTACAGTGTACACTCTAAAGTATTATTACTTAGTTTTGTTACAATCTTACGGTGACAATATACAAAAGTTTTGGAAAACGTTTCCGAAACAGTCTAGTTTGATTTACTTTGTCAATCAATTTGTGCTCCTATAAATCGTTACGGTCATGCCACGGGGCTCATTTCTTCAATTGTTCAGCGACAACTTGGTTCAGTGGACGTTCAGTGGCAGTGATTGTGAATTTCAGAACTTATTTTTTTACATTTTTTTTTAATAATTTATGTTCGTATATTTAATTCATCATGAAGATTTTAATGAGAGCGGACACGCATTACAGTATTGTTGCTAGGGACAGTGAATATGAAAAACCCAAGTATACTTTTTCTCAGGTGGGTGATATTTTGTTTTTTTATGACTGAAATATTTTTATAGCGTGAAATCTTGAGATGGAACCAACATATTTCAATTATGATTTTTCTACGTCTAGTACTGTTTGGAATGTGTAGTAATTTTGAATGTAAATTGATTTATTTGTGTTTTGCGTTCAATTTATATTGACCTCAGAACGATGCCTTTTTGCCCAACCATCCCTTACGCTAAATTGACCTTAGAGGTCATGTATAAACTACTTAACTAAACTTAATTAAGTACTTACTAATCTAGCCTTAAGATAAAAACGTTTGCACAAATAATCAAATTTTTCAAGTCCATATCATCCGATCATTTAGATCTAATTTGCACAAATACTTAATTAAAATTTTCAAGTCCATAGATCCAAATAACTAAGGAGACATGGTACAAGCCTTTGTAAAACATTATTTTGGTTAAGTTGAAGGCCGTTGGACTCTAACGTCTCTAATTCTAAGTCTTATTGTCTCTTTAATACTTACTCTAACGGTTAAATAGTCTAAAAGGTAGAGATCATTCTTAAAATTATTGGTTCACTCTAATATGTTTTACAACTTATCCGTAGTTGTGGGACGATAATTAAAATTTTAATTTCTACAACCAATTAACTTACATTATGGTAGAATGAATTTCATTTTCATTGGCAAGTTAAGAATATTTTAAATTAAAAATAAAACGTTTAATATCCGAAAATGTGTGAAAGCCTGGAAAATATTCATGATGTAACGAAACTTTTATTTTTCAAATAAAAATCAGCATATATCATAAAATTAATCATGATAACAAGACAGCAATTGCCTATGATTGCCTAAATTGGTCGCAATACATTTGTATCGTTCAAATACGAGAACTAACTACTACGGGGCAGCTGCGACTACGCATAGTTTCTTAAGTGCTGCAAAACTTAAGAAGATGATTAAAAGTTTCACCATTAATTTACGAAATCCAAACTCCGAATTTGTATTTCGTTTAGAACCCTCAAATAAAAAATACAGAAGTGAGAATTTATAATACTTACTTCAAAATTTTGAATTCTTAGTTCATTACTGGCACTATTATTTTTTGAAGGACCTTCATCACTCATTACAATTAATTTAACTGGATGCTGATTGCTTTAAAAGCGAATACGTTTTTAATTACTTGGAACATTTACTTAGGTGTTGGCAGCAGTTGCGGTGTCCCTGGGGTCCATGATAGTGGGCTACTCCTCCGCCTACACCTCACCAGCCCTCGTCACCATGCAGAACAGCACGCGCATTTCCGTCTCCGATGAAGAAGTACGTACTCACAAAATGCTAATATTATAAATTTGAAAGTGTGCCTGCCTGTCTGCTTGAACGTATCGTCTTCACACTTAGACTGCTGATCCGATTAAGATCCGATAAGAGAAGAGTTGCGGGTGTCACCAAGTATTTTCAATAAATACTCACGTTTATCGTCTACATAAGAAAGTTTAATATTGCAGCTTTCAATAGGCTTGATGACTATTTTTTTTCTTATTGGTAATTGAAAGACAATTAAAAAATAGAAACATCGCTGAAAGAATGACTCTGATAGCTTAAAAATTCACCAAGATATGACAATTCAAACATCTCATAAAATAGACCTGCCCGAAACGCTCCATACAAAGTGCTACGAAAGACTGACGTCACTCTTTCGTAGTTTGTACGCATCGGGAGAGAACTTTGTTTGACAGGTATATTAAATATTGCGTTTATGAAAGTGGTTTCATAACAAAAGTTGCTTTTAACTGCATAAGTTATCGAATGGTATACAAATATTAAGAAATTTAATTGAAAAAAAAAATCGACTTGATTATCCAACTTTGAAGGCGCATAACAAAAAAAATAAAAATGCTATCGAGCTGAAATTTTGGGAACACTTATTTTTCACCATGATTTCTTTATTTTATTAACAAAATTCGCTAATCTTTGACCTTGTCATCATCCCTATTTGTAGTAACTTCTCAGACATTAAAATGCCTGCCGTGATTTTACAGGCAAGCTGGGTTGGAGGTCTGATGCCGCTCGCAGGGCTAGCAGGCGGAATAATCGGGGGCCAGCTGGTGGATTACATTGGAAGGAAGCGAACGATACTCTTCACCGCGATCCCCTTTTTCGTCGGCTGGATGCTGATAGCGACCGCGAAAGTAGTACATTTGGTTTTGGCTGGGCGAGCCATTTGCGGGCTCTGCGTTGGAATAGGCTCGTTGGCTTTTCCTGTATATCTCGGAGAAACTATCCAGCCGGAGGTACGGGGGACGCTGGGGCTATTCCCGACGGCAATCGGCAATATTGGCATACTGTTATGCTATTTAGCCGGAAAGTATTTGGACTGGTCGGAGCTGGCCTACCTAGGAGCTGCCCTACCGATACCATTCATGCTTATGATGTTTGTAATCCCTGAAACCCCCCGCTGGTACCTGTCGCGAGGCCGGACGGAGGAAGCCAGAAGAGCCCTGCAGTGGCTGCGGGGAAGGAACGCGAAAATAGACAACGAAATGAGAGACATCGCTCTTTGTAACGCGGAGTCTGAAAAGTTGACATCAGTTAGAGAACTTTTTCAGATGACTTATTTGAAATCGATATTGATATGCCTAGGTTTGATGGCGTTTCAACAGCTTTCGGGTATAAACGCTGTAATTTTTTACACTGTAAAAATATTTGCCATGTCCGGCAGTTCCGTCGACAAGCATCTATCCACGATCATAGTAGGTGTAGTAAATTTTCTGTCCACCTTCATAGCTACGGCTCTCATTGACAGGACAGGTCGAAAAATACTACTGTACATATCGTCAGTAACTATGACTGTTACTCTAGTGATATTAGGGGCTTTCTTTTACGTAAGAGATAGCATGCATTTAGATGTCGAAAGCTTAGGATGGCTGCCGTTGACTAGTCTGATGATCTATTTACTGGGGTTTTCTTTAGCGTTTGGGCCGATTCCGTGGCTAATGATGGGTGAAATACTACCGTCCAAAGTGAGAGGAGAAGCGGCATCTATAATCACAGCATTTAATTGGCTTTGCTCATTCATTGTTACGAAAACGTTCAGCAATATAATAAGCGGTATTGGACCGGCAGGAACATTTTGGTTATTTGGCTGTATTTGTTTCATCGGCTTGTTTTTCGTTGTCGTATGTGTTCCTGAGACACGCGGTAAAAGCTTGGAGCAAATTGAGAATACGATGACGGGGAGACTACCTAGAAGGACTCGAAGACTCAGCTCCATTGCCAATATAAAACCAATGCCTAGTGGATGTTAATTTAAGGATTTGTTGGCAATGTATACTTATTAATTATTATCTATTCACTTTGTTAATGTAGTTTAATTAAGTTGTTAACATTATTTAATTGATTGAAGACTGTCAAATACCTAGTAAAAAAATGTGCTATGTTGTATTTAATTGTCTTAGTCCATTGAAATGTTACATATGAGCTTTGCATTTACTAGAGGACGCAATTTTATTTTTGGGACATGTAGGGGGGTCAATAGAAGCTTAACCTCAAGTTTGTGGGGTCTCCACTCTTGTCCCCCAGCCGCCATAAATAAAATTGCGTTCTCTAAATTGACCCTTAAATTGTAACATTTCAATGGACTATCTGCCAAAAGCAAGAAATAATTATATTTTAAGTCATAGATAAGAGTGGCAATATGCTCCATTATATATTGTTACATTAAAAAAACAAAATGGAACTTATTTGTTTATTATTATGAACATAAACTTAATTGATTCAACTTTTTGTTGTTAAATTATTTATTTATTTTACAAAAAGTTATCTCTAATTCTAAAAGTTCCTATGTCAATATTGTAATTAATAATAGTTGTTTAATGCATAACTGGAAGCTGTTATAGTACAGTAGAAACCTGATTATTCGGCCCTCACTTAAATATGGATTTGCAGCTATTCGGAATACCATCAGAAAACATAATATATCTTTTAAAATTTTCTTAATAAACATTGATTTTCTGAGTTGCTTCACATAACAATTCATAATTCAATGTATAATGCATATGCACCAGATCCGCTTTCCCAGACTATCCAGATTTTCGAATTACAAAAGCTTAAAGTCAACCACTGGTCCAGTTAATCCTTCGATCGTGGAAAAACCAGACACAATAGCTTATTATATATCTATTGTTATCGCGGCCGCATGTGGCCGCTTGGGATTAAGTTCCTAATGTATGTATAAAGATTTTTGTACAGTTAGGTTTAGTTTAATTTAATTATGTCTCAATAAATATTTTTTCTTACCAACTGATGCTGAACAAAATATTCCAAAGAAAATACAAAAAACTATAGCTTATATTATGTATATCATATAGGCATCGCATAGACTCAAAGTTTATTTTAAGTGTATTGTAAAAAAAAACCTGCATTGAATATAAAAATTTACTGACTGTACATTACACCTTGATCAATCCAGAGTACATACTAGCAATATTTTTTAATTATATTGTTATGGTAAAAACAACAGTTGCAGAATATGGACATAATATTTCAAGCTTGACCTTAGTGTAGGTACCTACCCACAATTAAATACCTAGATATAGAGAATAGTTGTTAGAAACATATGTCAGTTATTCCTTTGGTTGGGTAACATTCCAATCTAATATAAGATTATAACAAACTTACCCATAACTTGTACACGGCAGATAGCACAGGTATCGCATTCTACATCCCAGCTCCACATAGCAACAGCATTCCACTTCTTCAATGTAAACATCTTGTCAGGTTTCTGCCCATCAGCATCCCCACGATCCATAGTATCACAGTCTTCCCCGGACATTTTAACTGTAGCCTACTACTATTCTATTCTTAGTTTTTAAGTAAATTTTTATTTAAAACTAATAAAGCTCACACTAAACAGAATATTGTTATGAATTTTGTGAGTTTTTGCATTAGCTTTTGTTTATCTTCTTCTTCTTTATATATTTTGACACTTGAGTCTTGACAGTCTACATGACATTGACTCACTTTTTTTTTCTCTTATAAATGGCACGTTGGCTATAACCTATGGCTATAACCATGGCCAGTGTCGAGTATAATAAAATTATGGCGGGAAAACAATATTCTTTTAAGTTGTAGAGAATCAAATTTGCGAGAAATAATTTGATCCTTATCATTTTCTTAAAAAAATAAAGAATGAAGGAGATGTAGCTAAAAAAAGATTGGAATTTGGACCTTCGATCTTTACGGCTAACGTACACATCGGATTTAGTCGAGTTTTCGAGGTCGAGAGAATCCGTAATTTGCCGTATTTAGAGCTTTATAAACTCATAATTTGAAAGCTACAGAGTTATAAAAAAAAATCCACAGCCGAATATATAACCTCCTCGTTTTTTGGAAGTCGGTTAAAATACAGCAATAATCTTCAGTGTCTTAACATTCCTTTCCTCGTTTTAAATTTTCTATTTTCGTTTATTATCTATACTAATATTATAATTGGGAAGAGTTTGTTTGTTTGTTTAAACGCGCTAATCTCAGGAACTACTGATCCGATTTGAAAAATTATTTTACTGTTGGATAGCTCATTTACCGAGGAAGGCTATAGGCTACATTTTATCACGCTAAGTATAATACGAGCGAAGAAATAGAGGAAAATGTGGAAAAAAACGGGGGGAAATTATTTGAAAGGGCTTATTTGATCGCGCTAATCTCAGGAACTACTTATCCGATTTGAAAACTTCTTTCAATGGTAGATAGCCCATTTATCGAGATAGGCTATAGGTTATATTTTAATACGCCAAATATAATAGGAGCGAAGAAATAGAGGAAAATGTGGAAAAAACGGGGGGAAATTATTTGAAAGGGCTTATTTGAACGCGCTAATTTCAGGAACTACTGGTCAGATTTGAAAAATTATTTCTGTGTTAGATAGCCCATTTATCGAGGAAGGTTATAAGCTATATTTTATTACGCTTAGACTAATAGGAGCGAAGAAATAGAGGAAAATGTGAAAAAAACGGGGAAAATTATATGAAAGGGCTTATTTGAACGCGATAATCTCAGGAACTACTTATCCGATTTGAAAAATTCTTTCAATGGTAGATAGCCCATTGATCGAGGAAGGCTATAGGCTATATTATATCACTCTAAAACTAATAGGAGCGAAGAAATAGTGGCAAATGTGGAAAAAACGGGGGAAATTATATGAAAGTGCTTATTTGAACGCACTAATCTCAGGAACTACTGGTCCGATTTAAAAAAATCTTTCAGTGTTAGATAGCCCATTTGTTGAGGAAGGTTATAAGCTATATTTTATCACGCTAAGACTAATAAAGGCGAAGAAATAGAGGAAAGTGTGGAAAAAACGGGAAGAAATAATTTGAAAGGGCTTATTTGAACGCGCTAATCTCAGGAACTACTGGTTCGATTTGAAAAATTCTTTCAGTGTTAGATAGCCTATTTATTGAGGAAGGCCATAGACTATATTTTATTATTCTACGACTAATAGGAGCGAAGAAATAGAAGAAAATGTGGAAAACCGGGGGAAATTATCTTAAGATTCTTAAGAACTACTGGAGCAATTTTTATGTTATTTGGCAAACATGAAGAATAGACCACGTTAAGGGACATAGGCTATTTTTTTTGTGGAAAATGTACGGTCGCGTGAAATTCCTAAATTACGCAAGCGAAGCCGCGCGGAACATCTATATATTATAATAAAATCGTAGGAAAGTCAATGCTGTACATTGAATATTTTTGTACAATAAATAATACTTGGGACATGATCTACTATACTAACGCGGACGAAGTCGCGGGCAACAGCTAGTAATCATGATATAAGCTTACAAAATAAAGCCAATTTATTAAAATTCAAGCATACATTTAGCAATTACTTTAATTAGAAACACACGCCAATAGATCGACAATATCATAAACTACATATTCCCCGTTTTAAATTTTTTTTAGGTCTACTTTGAAGTAAGATAAGTAAAAAAATAGGGTTTTGGTGCGATCTCGTTAACGCGGCAAATGTATGGCCAAGGTCGTTTGCTCGGGGGACGGCCTTAAGCTATTTGCTAAACACTAAATTCTGACTATACTTAATTAATTTTAATAAATAACTAATTCTTGGCGTTCATTGAGAGAGGCCTATGTCCAGCAGTGGACGACTATAGGCTGATATGATGATGATGATGATGAAATAACTAACGCTACTGGGCTTTTATATGGGTTAAATGAAAATCGTTATAACAATATAGCATAATTATTTTTTTATTGACTTTTATATCAAAATGTCTTAAAATATAATATTATGTAGGTGTTATGTATGTATGAATGATCATAGTACTTAGTATAATATATTTATTTAAATAAATAACAATCTTATTTTGTTTCTAGCGTTAAGTACCTATTTTTTACATATTTACTTCTTTGGGCATCTGACATATCAGTGATTACGGTGTTTAAATAGCAAAACCATAATAATTATAAGTACATACGAGTATAATATAAAAAATATAGTTTGCGGGTGTATATTAATAGTACTTAATTATTTTCCAAAGCAGCTCTCGAGAGTCGAGAGGTAACTTTTTCTAATAAAGTGACTAAACATAGGCGTATAATGAAGTATAGTCGGAGTAAATCTAGTTCGGAATCTGACTGAATCTGCTATTTGACTGAGTGACTAGCATGGAAGGCCAACTCAACAAGTCGTGCAACAACAGCTCTACAAGTCGTTGATTAGGTAGTCATTCAATGCAATCGCAGATTCAACCAGATGACTGCGACATACGACAATACTTTAGAAAATAAAAATTCTTAAATCTTAAATAGAGAAACCCTAAAATATTAAATTCTTATTATATAACTGGTGGGATTAAAAAATGCAATACTCTACAATCTTAAAAGATATACGAATGCCGAGACCAAAATCAAGCCCATACTGGTGCCAATGTTTGTTGCACTACTGAAACATCCGAACTCTTCAATTTGCACTTGGTATCTCATATTGTATGGGAATCTGCAAGCGTTTTCTGAAAAAAAAAATCAAAGTACGTTGATAACCTATTTTAGTCAATCAATAAGCTGATGAAACAGTTCCTTTTTAACGTAAATTAATTTTAAGAAAAATATTTTATCTTCATCGATTCATTAGCTTGGGACCTGGGAGTCACGATATCACAGACATTACCTAGATACTCCTGTGTAATTACTTATTTGAGTATGTTACTCAGGAAGAAAGTACCATCAGAGAAGTTGATTCTGGGCAGATACCTACGTAGTTTGGCCCCGTTACGTGATACGTCAAACCCAGCCGACAGATCACAATAATTAACATTGAATATTGAATTGACACGATCCGATCAAATAACCTTGGTTTGTCAACTGCCTAGGAATCAATTTTATCGATGGTACATAGTCCTGACTCTATTAGTTACTTAAGTTTCTTTATTCTTACCAGTGCAGAATGTGCTAAAAGTGTTTGTGCCATTAGGCACATTGGAGTGAACGGAGATGTAGAAGGGTGGGCAGGAGCCAATGGTCCAGCGGCCGTCGCAAGCGCCCTGCATGTTGATCTCCACGTTGCCAGTGGTGGCTATCGTCTGACAGATCACATCATTGGAGTCCTGGCTAATGTCTGAGAGAGGGTTTTGTCTGAAATAGTAAAAAAGTAAGTAGGTATTAAGTATCATTATTTTTAAACTTGGTAGTCGGAACTATTCAGTTCAGGACAGGACTTAGGTCTTCTAGCGCCAGCAATTATGAGGTGAAGTTTGTTGCGGAGTTTTATGTTAATTGTTTTCTCTCTGGCTCTTTGTAAGTGTAAAAGAGAAAGCAATATGATAACTATTTTGACGAAGAATTTGTAAGAACCCAGACATCAGTCTTTGCTTAGCTTTGCTTAAAGACAATTTATTTCCTGTAATACGAACCTTGGCTGAGCGAAAACTCGAGACTGGCAGACTATCAAACTACCAACGCCTGCCATCGACCTGGATATGCGGACCTTTCTGTTGTCGTTATTGCCATAGAAGTAGTTGGGGCTGATGGCATAGTAGTTGGTGTACCCGGGCTCAACATAGTCGTCGAATTGACGAGTACCCGAGGTCTGTTCATTGGAGTATGTCGAGCCACAGTTTGGATTTATAATTCTTCTGCCGACTGTAAAAGAATATATTTTGTTATATACAGCAATAATTTAGAGTAATAGATTCAAACCTTCTTCTTCATAAAAAGTAGGAGATTTATAATTATTATTTACCTTCATTAATTCGTTCAAGAACTGGATTCATAGCAAGATCCACATTTCTGCCATCGGATGAAAGAGAAATAGTTTTGATATCGTTGTGCATATCACGAACTAGATTCCACAAGTTATCGAATTGGTTAGTTGCCGTTGCAAAAAGTATTCTCATATCTAAAAAGATAAACCAAAGTTACATTCCAGTGATTTTGTAGGTATTTAGCGAAAAAGCTAGAAGGAAAAAATCCAGAAGAACTTAAGATTTACCTGGAACAGTTTCATTTAGCATTCGAGCCTGCTCCCAAATCGTCTGACTGTTCTGTAAGCTGCTAGAAATTAAGAACAGCAACACAGTTGAATTGCCTCCCACATAATTTGCGGTTTTCTCATTTTCTAACTCACTCTGCATCATTAAACGTATATTGCCAAGCGTGTTTTCAAGATTAACGCCAGTGAACACTGAAAAATTCAAGAATGCACAATCACATCACATAGAAAAGGCACATTATTTTATCATAATTAGTCAGGTCAGTTTATCTAAAAACATAACGATTAATGTTGTAGTTCAAACTTCAAACTAACTTACTCGATTGATGCTTAGTCAAAGTGTACTCCGCGTGGAAGTGAGCTAGAGAAAATGTTTTCTCCACCACAACTCCTCCATCAAAAGCATTAAGTAGGGTCACACTTGATCCAAACTTTCCAACTTCAATGTTATCGAGCAAGTATGAAATAGCTGGGTAAATGGTCTGATACTGCCATGTAGCGTCTACCACCAGGTAGAGGTTGGTCTTCAGACGGAAATCGGATGTTGATGTCTCCGTGTTAAAGCAATTCATGTCATTCAGATTGCTAGCTAAAAATAAAAATAAAAAACATTGATATTAAATTAGTTTTAGCAATGAAGTTACAGCTCATTCAAACATTCAACGAGTAGTGCAAGATATATTTTCCAGCCACTTACAGGTGTAAGATTGGAAATTGCTCACAGCGTTGTTGGATAGCTCTTCAAGTCCTCCCATTATAGTTCCAGGGAGAGGTATGTTTGTGTCCAGAGCTGTGGCAAACGCGTATGTCTCAGTGACCAGGTTTGTGTTGATTATGTATTGTTGGCTAAGCTGTCGACGATTGCAGGCTCTTCTAGACGGATCATTAACGCCATTCTAAAAAGTTGGGTAGAAACATTCATTCGATTACTTAAGCTGCAGGCTAATAATAAATATATTATTGTATGCGTACGCAGTGGAAAAAATTTCATACCCTTGGCGAATAGTACATGTCTAAGAGTTGAGATAACTTCAATTGGTTCGAGTCAAATCCCGATGACAGGAGACTGCCCAGAACGAATCCATCGATGTCCCCCCTAATTTCTGGATCAGTCATTTCCACATTGGTCCGACTGTGTAGCATGAAGTATCTTGGAGCCTGAGTAGAGTTCCAGTTTCCTGCTGCACCGATTTGGATGGCTGAATTGGCTCGTTGCGTCCCCTGTATTAGTATAGCCTCAGCCAAATCTCCTGCAAAGGCCAAATACATTCAAATACATGTTCATTCATGGTACTTATATATTCATTTCTTTACGTTCTTTACGGAATACAAACCTGTTAAAGTAGCTGGATAAATTGAAGTGACATACTGCTGAACATTCGGATTGTTCAGGACTGAACCTTTGACCAGCTCCAAAATGGGTACGTTTTGCAGTTGCGCGCCCGCTGCAATACCCGCTATGACGTTGCCGGCGGAAACTGCACCCCATTTGGTATATGCCACACCATCAAGTAATGGGCAAGTGCTGTCCCCTAGCAATTGTTTCTCAGATTGCACTCCGTTTATATTCGAGAACTCAACATCATCTTTGGGATTCCATTGGCGCATTTGACCGTTAGTGTTTGCTGGATTTCTGAAAACGAAGCATAAACTTAACAGCAAACTGGCTTTAGTAGAGACTCGTGAGTCGTGATTGATGACCTTGCAACAGTAATGCAACTGCAGGCTATAACTGTTCATTGTTGTTATAAGATAATAAAATAATCAACCTGCCGGGATTATGGTTCGACTTCGATCCCTGGTGTGAGACTTTAAGATGACTATAATGCTATTTAAAACCAGTAGCTTTTTAGATCTGGATGTGATGATATGTTAAAAGTACTTACAAAGTTTTCAAATCCAAAATCTCGACGTCGTCCTTCATGAGACGGTGTCTTAAATCCCGCGCGGTTCTGAGCGCACGGTACTGGGACAGCTGGTTGCAGCTGCTCTCGTCACCTCGAAGCCGGGCGTCCACTGTGGTAGACAGCATGTGGTGCAAGGCACACTGAAATTAAAATATTGGAAGGTGAACAATATGAGGTGAATATCTAATGAATTTCATAAGATTCGAAATTAGAACAATATTAAAATCAATGTATTTATGATTGAACTATATTGTAACTATATTGTAGTGACGAATAACGAAAGTATGAAATATATATTATACAGTATACAATGTGTAACAAAAATAAGTGATAATACTTTAGGGTGTGTACGTGTTCCTTGCAGAGAGTTCACTGTGAAAGTAGCAGCTCTGAAAGACAATTTTTTTTTTCATTTTTGTATGGGCAAGGGCCCGAGCGTCACGAGTTTCCCCATACAAAAGTGCGCTGAAAGACCAAAAAAAATTTTTGGTCTTTCAGCGCTGCTATTTTCACAGTGAACTCTCAACAAGGAACACACTCTAAAGTATTATCGCTTATTTTTGTTACACCCTGTATATCCGATCAAATGATATCAAAGCTACGAAGTTACAGATGGCCCAGATCTCAGAATCAATTTAGGGATCTGAGAGTTTAATTTTTAGCTTTTGAATACACTACTTCAATCTCGATAAGATCAACTTAATTACTATTTACCTTCAGTTCCGAATTTATAGTGTTGCTCAGAGTGGCTACTTGCAAATTGTTTGGTATGATTCTCGATACCAACAGCCTGTGCCGGTGAAAGGCGTGGAAAGTTGGCGCGTATGGTAGGATGTTGGAAGATGTACCCATGTTCATCTCTGGCTGATGGTACTCTATACCATCCTGTCTAAACCTGTAATGAAATCACTTCTTCTTTATACTGACGCTTAATTCAAATTACGATTGTTAAAAATATATGAAAGAAGAAGATCTGATTTTGTTAAAAAAATACCTTCCTTCTGATGAGACATGGTGCATTTATAATACTAATCACTAATCAGCCTTTAGGTGTTTGCTATAGGTACAGGTCATAGGCAGCAGATGACTGATCTATGTTGTTTCAAATAAGATAGATCATAACCATAGAGATATATTGTTTCTGATATCTATGATCATAACAAATAACTTATTTGGCGAGTCAAGCTGGAAGTCAAATCAAGACCATTCACTTGACATAGCCCGACCAAATTACGCAGCTGCAGTATCTGCTTATGAATCAATTTCCTTGATGGTATAAGACGTATACTAACGTGTGCAGTAGCAAAACAGCTAGTTGTCTTAAATCTACGTTAACATTAGGGTTGTCTTCGATCTTCCGGATGATATCTATAAGCACAGCCATGGTGGTAGGAGGTAGGTTGTTTCTGTTGAGCAGGGTGGTGTTGGTGTAGCACTCCCTCAGGTCAGGGGCGACACTGGACTGAGCTGTCATCTGGCCGTCGACAGAGCTCGCCACCAGCAGAGCCAGTGCGATCACAATTCTGGTCATCTGTAATGAGTTGACTGAGTTTGAGCTGAAATAATGAATATGTGATCCGAGATTGTGACATGATGTGCTTAAGTTTAGGAGAAAGTTAATTAGTCAGCTTGTCAATAGAGTAGTATACATTATAGGAGTTTGTGTTCAGTCCTATGCTCTGAACCTTTCCCCACAGCTCTTGCTTGTTTTGGGCTAGCTAGAGCCTAGGGCAATGTACATTGTGCACCAGTTTTGTTTGAAACCCACACAGTGTCAGAAATTGTTTGAATCGTCAATGTACGTGTCCCCAACGCTGACTCAAGGTTTCTCTTATTATGATAATCAAGTTGTGGCTGTTGTTGTCACCAACGGTCTCCTAACGCTAAGTGTTCCCTAGCGATCTTTGCGGGTCAAATATCTCTTAAAACAAACACATTTAAAAAAAAAGTTATGTTTTGCTAAAGTTCTTACGCCCTAAGGACGAACGTGACACTCAAAAATTCGTGAAATCTTGAAGGATATGTACCCTTAATGGCCGCTACCATCTTAGCGTTAGGAGGCGGTTGGTGAAAACAGGCATAAGTAACTTAAATACATCTTTTAACCAACGGGCAACGACATACGCAAGTACCAAATAAGTATCATTGTGAAAGTGATAGTCATACAGGATATCTGTTGTTTTCTAGGAAACTTCACGTGAACGGTGAAGTTGTGAGTTGATAAGGATTACGTTTGTATCGATGACAAATGATAAAGGCATGTATGTGGTACACAATATGTACACTGTATAGTGTTATCATCAAGGAGTGCCTTGATTATCAGGATGTTTAATACTTAATTACAAAATGTTTTACCACAGTTCTGAAACTACCTAGAGAGCGAATTCGTAGTAAGCTTACGGAAACTCTTATGCTTCGGGGATTTCTGAACTAGTACTTCTAGACTAGTACTTCTAGACTAGTAAAATTAGAAAGCAAAAAATCTGGGATTTATCATGTAGGAAGTAGGAACTCTCTAACTATTATATTTTTAGTTGTTGTTGTAACAAGTTGTAAAATGCTGTCTTCGTACGTACTTTTGGATAAAAAAAAACAAGGACTAAATACACTACTTTTAATTTAATTGCAGTTCTACAATATGAAGTTGGCATGTGCCTACTACAGTGGCGGATTTACCAATAGGCTAAGTAGGCTGGAGCCTAGGGCGGCAGATTTAGAGGGGCGGCAAATTTTGCCCCATTTTTTTTATCTTACAGAAATAAAAAATCCCACCAAAACATTTCTTGTAAAATATTGCCGAGACTACCACAAATTAGGTTTATGGTTTACCCTGTGAAAAAGATATGTGATCTCATGTAGAGCCAAGCTTCTGAATCAACACGGCCTAACTCTACTGACCCTAACTTAAACAAATTCTACATACCAGTAAATATATGTATGGCATCGCCGTTTCGCTACCGCACAGGGTGAAACCTAGTGTGGTCGTCTCAGCAAAAATTTTCAAAAAAATGGTTTTGGTGGGATATGATTGTGAACTAAACTAACGTATTGAATTTCAAAGGTCAGTTATAGGGGCGGCAAAAATTGAATAGCCTATAGGTGGCAAACTTGTAAATCCGCCACTGGCCTACTAGGCACTGCCTAGTCTTTACCAGCAGGCTCAGCATGCTCACAAGTTACAGTAGAATAGAATAGAATATGTAGAATGGTTTATTGCGTGAGTAGAAAATGGAAATACGAAAGTAAGGTTGACAGACTATAGATTATAATATTATAGATACATAATACATATATTTTCTTTGTTAATCTGTCACATTTCTAGAAAGAAACCTCTACCACAGAGTACTATAATACTGGCGTAACCTCTACTATGGTGATTGGTTTTTGGATTGCTTGCTGCAGTCAGCCATACCCATAACTGCCATAAGTACCAACATAAGTAGGGCAACAAAGTATTTACATAGAGCCGAAAATATATCAGTGACACACATAGACCAAGGTCAGTAGCTCCAGTATGTACTCACCTTAATTTTTTTATACGTAACAAATATTTTTCTACGAGTCTCTCACAAAATTATTTCACAAAAAATATATCACAGCACAAATTGCACAATTCACATATTTTTAACTTAAAAACTGTCGTGTTTGACTCACAATGAATACCTGCACTGGTAAAATAAAGGGCAGCCATAGATAAGATAACAAAAGCAGGTCTAGATAAATTCGTAACTACCGATAGCCACACGTTTATCTGTTTTTCGCCGCGATTACTGCGATAGCGCTCTGATTATGGCGAAACTCTATCAAAAATCATAAAAGTACAGTCGAAAACAAAACGTTTTGAATGGGTACTTCAGTAGACTGCTTCTAGTAAGAATTACGATAGGTACATATCTTGCATCAATTTCGATGCGATGACTTGACTGATGAGTGATGAGCGATGACTCGATTATCAGAAATTACCTTTCCAATAGTTTCTACGTAACTATCATTATTTTGCTTGTTTAGCGGGCAACAGTAATTATTATTACTAATGCTTGTTTAGCGGGCAACAGTAATTATTACTAATGCTTGTTTAGCGGGCAACAGTAATTATTACTAATGCTTGTTTAGCGGGCAACAGTAATTATTCATCATATTTTGTGAAAAATTCAGAAACCTAGCTATCGCGGTTCTTTAGATAGAGACACACAGATCACACTCAGACAGACGTACAGACGGACAGACACAAGTGAAAAGTCTTAATAATCGGGTCCCGTTTTTACTTTTTATCCTTTAGACACGGAAGTCGGAACCCTAAAAAGTAATTACTAAAGTATTATTACTTTATGCTTGTACTTATTTTTTGTAAGTACTTCTAATTTGTTATATTATTGCCAACTTCTTTGTGCAGAAATTCGCTTGTGTCGCGGGAACCGCAAAATTTTCTTTGAAACTTATAGCCTTTAGGGTGGGTTGCACCAGAGGCGTGGTTAAAGTTAAAGTTGTGGTCAAAGTTATGGTTATAGTTAAAGCTAACTTTAACTTTAATCTTAACTTTGACCACAGAAGATGACAGCTGGTCCGACAAGACTTTAAATGAACGTGAGCGGGGGCGCTGCTGGTAAAGGAGAACTGTCAAAAATGGCGTTTTTGCATGAAGAGAGCGTTAGTTCCTTTTTTTGCCACGTTTTTTTTTTTTTTTTTTTTTATGAAATAAGGGGGCAAACGAGCAAACGGGTCACCTGATGGAAAGCAACTTCCGTCGCCCATGGACACTCGCAGCATCAGAAGAGCTGCAGGTGCGTTACCAACCTTTTAAGAGGGAATAGGGTAATAGGGGAGGGTAGGGAAGGGAATTATAGGGGAGGGGAGGGAAGGGAAGGAAATAGGGTAGGGGATTGGGCCTCCGGTAAACTCACTCACTCGGCGAAACACAGCGCAAGCGCTGTTTCACGCCGGTTTTCTGTGAGAACGTGGTATTTCTCCGGTCGAGCCGGCCCATTCGTGCCGAAGCATGGCTCTCCCACGTATCGTTAATTTAAAGCCTTGTCGAGCTCAAGGTTATAGTTAAATATGGCGTCCGTTATTGACTTTAACCAAAGATTTGACATTTTGTATTGTAGTTAAAATTAAAGTTATGGTTAAAGTTATAGTTAGGTACCCATACTTAGTTAAAGTAAGTTGGTGCAACCCACCCTAAGTCTAAATGCATCTTTATACTTAACTGCATCAAAATCAATCCAACAACGCGACAAGTACGGACATTTTGTTAAAATATCTAATATCAGAGCTATATTTTCTAATAGATGATAATAATATTATATAGAATGTTCTTTACTCAGTTACAAAGTTACTCCATGAATTATTAAAAACCTCCGAAAATATTATTGTGTATTCTGTGTACGGCTAAGGCCCTACGGCGCGGTCACACAAATTGTAATAATTAAAATTGACAAAACATATCGACGAGGATGGGATTCGAACCCACGCGTGCAGAGCACATTGGATTAGCAGTCCAACGCCTTAACCACTCGGCCACCTCGTCACTTACGCAATGGGACAAATTATGAGAATACATTATAAATAAATACAAAACAACCACAAATATACGAAATTAAACAAATAAAAACATATTTAGTAAGTATATCAGTATAAATTCTAATGTTTTATATTTAGGCAGCATGAAACTAGAAAGACTAAAGTATTGTGTGCTAAAACGTTTGCAATCTTTGAATCTTGTCTGAAGTAATATTTGTTTCTTTAAGTTGGAATATACCCAACTTATATTTCTTTTATTATTCTAAAAACTTATATTTCATTGTTAAATCAAAAAGAAATAAGCGATATTTAAATATTTTTAGAAAATATCAGAATTACAGCGCCATCTAGCGCCGTCAAAGATAAAACTTGTTATAATTTATTTTAATTTCAATGTATAAAGTCCCACAGAACGTCTATTTTTATCAACTAAATACAAATTTTATACAAAATTGATATTTTTCATGGAATGATTATAGTATAAAATGATTTATTTTATTTTTAATAAATAATTTAAGAAATGTGGATTTTAAGCGTCATCTACGTGTGAAACTAAGAACTAAGAAAATGATTTTAATGTTCTACATAACCACTAGATAGAGCGATATTAAGCTATGAGCAAATAAAAGTTTTTAAAATGATACACGAAGACTGTATTTTTTTAATTCGGTGTTTTTGGGATCAGCTTTGGATATTTTATAATATTATGTGTGCAGTGTGTAGCCTGATACGCATTTGGCCAGGTTGTTGCTGTAGTCCTATGTTCTTGGTCTTCTTCAGACAGTTAACTTCAGCTTCAGACAACTAAAGTATTATTAATAATATTTGCCTATTATAGACTACAGTGCTATTATAAAAAAGCTTATTTGCACACGTACAGATTTATTGTTTCAAAAAGCAATATTTTTCTGTTTTATAACCTACTGTCCTTGCTAAGGTGGCATCTTTTTAGGTCAAGTGTCAAAATTAAAAAATTCGCTATTTTGTCTTAGGGTGGGTTGCACCAACTTATTTTAACTATGGCGAAAAAAGGAACTAACGCTGTCATCATACAAAAACGCCCTTTTTGACATTTCTTTACCAGGAGCGCCCCCGTCCACGTTCATTTAAAGCCTTGTCGGACCAGCTGTCACCTGTCAAATTCTGTGGACTGAGCTCAAAGTTAAGGTTAAAGTTAGCCATAACTATGCCAATAACTTTGACCATAACCAACTAATATGTATTCTGTAGATTTTACACTTTCGTAGGTTAACCTTAACCACAGTCCACAGATTAAAAACAGTTCAACATAACCTCAGCCTTGTTGACAACACAGACAAAACAACATCTAGACAAGCCAAGCTTGTAGGTAATTCTGTTGTAGTCTCATAAGTCCTAACATTGATTTGTAAACATGGTCCCGGCCTCTCGGAGTCCGGGAACAAAGGACCCGTCGTCGCACCGCCTAGCTGATTTATTATGACATATCGCACAGTTTATTACAAATTTTGCGATAAACAGTGACATGACATTTTTTGTGCTAGAAATAATCTAGAAATATTACTAATTTTAAAAGAAGTTTGGTTGGAACTTAACAATTTGAGGTCAATGAACTTTCTTGGAATCCTAAAGTTTTATTCGGAAGTACGTGATTTTTTTCCTGAGAAAATAGACAGTAGATATTATAATACTACTATAATACACAGAAACTTTAACTACGTACTTAGTTGACGTCTTTATAAAGCACTT
This sequence comes from Aricia agestis, assembly GCF_905147365.1. Taxonomy (NCBI): domain Eukaryota; kingdom Metazoa; phylum Arthropoda; class Insecta; order Lepidoptera; family Lycaenidae; genus Aricia; species Aricia agestis. The sequence goes on along the minus strand of NC_056414.1, from coordinate 8,863,678 downwards.
TTTACAGTATTATATTATTATTTTCGAAGGAAAAAATTATACTTTTTGTCGCTAGCACGTTTTCTTCTCAGAAAATTATTACTTCTAGACATCCTTAATTATCTGATAACTCATTATAGTTGGGGAGGGGAAGAGGGGATTTCGGGAGTAGCTCCAACGTGTCAGATTAAGCTTGCATAGGCTTCCGACATATTGTGTATAGTTATCATGGTATAGAAATCAGATTTCTCATGTGGTGGGTTAATTTTTTTTTACATTGAAATGTCATCGGATCTGTCAGATTAAATACTGGATGTTTAGTATACCCCAAAGAAGCTTCCATATAAAGCACTGACGATTCAAAGGTTTGGTAAGCCTGTAGGTATATTTTAAAATATAAAAAAGTAAAGCTTCATATTTTCCTAACTAAGCTTCGCAGATATTTTATTTTGCACTAAACTAAATGATTTAATCCTTGCTTTCTAAAATATAAACTGACTTAAATAAGCAATTTTCTGAATATATTTTCTTTTTCAAAACTTTAAAATGGCTGCAGTTGCTGAATCCACCACTAAAATAAAAAAGGCTCTTATTATTTTTTAATCAGTTTTATCTAATGTACAAAACCTACTAAGTCTCCATGACGCTCGAGTGATTACAAAAAGAGCACCCTCCCCTTCTCTAGGTTTGTAATCCAAACTATTTTTGTAATCCGAGAGTAGAGACGTTTTCTAGACAAAGTAGGTACCTACTTATACCAAAAAAGTTGTGAGTGCGTTTGTTGATTTCGAGCCTTCATATTCATAATATATTAAACTAAGTAGGTACCTATAACGAACTACTAACTCAATGTTTAAATGTTTAATAGCTAGCAAGATTAAAGAAAAAATTAAAGAAAGAAGAAAGCTAGAAAATAATGAAAGCAGGCATGAGCAAAACGAAGTTATTAAGTTAAAAGAAGTCGGAAAAATGCAGAAAACTTGACTTGCAAATGCGGGCGAAGTCCGAAGTCAGCTCGGGTCTACAGAAATTTACAGGATTATATCGGCGGCTCTTGTTTCAATCGAATTATGGTTTCTTTTATATGAACTTATCGCTTGTACATTTTTAGGGCTGCCCTCTTTGAATTGCTAATAACTTTTATTTCGATAACCTGGCTTCGCATTACCACAGCGAGGGAACAAAAATAACCCTAACTTTGTTGCATGTTGTGTAAAATCTGTTTATAAATTCTTTCGTAGAAAGACTTAAGCACCCTTTCTTTTGTTTTTTTTTTTTTTTAATTTCTTAACACTTTCCACTTGCATGTAAATATTTCATTTCTTTTCAATGTAAAACATCCATTTTCAAATAGGTTTGAAACCAAAAATTCAATCAGCAAACTGTAGTTGACGCTACCATCTCCCATTGGTTAAAAACTAACTCATTTTGTTCAGCCCTAAATATTTAAGTATGAAAGTAATGGATCACGTGAGGCACACTATAAGCCCGCCCCCCGCTCCCCGCACCGCCCCGCGCCTCCGCCCATCAACCCCCGTATTTTATGGATCGAATAGTCTGACTGAGGATTATCCCGTCGCCGAGATTGACTCCTTTCAGCGCGTTTCTGCGTATGACTTTGTTGTTACCTGTGTGCAGTGATTTTGGAATATGCAAGTAGTTATGTATGTGTGAGTGGCTGTTGGCAATATTATGGTAGGCGTAGCGCATACATACCCAAAACCACAGATTGTAAAATGGTTACTCCGTAATCCTTTGATTACGAAGTCGAAGATAGAGCTAACAGTCAAAAATTATGTAAATAAAATTGGCTGATCATTATTATTGTTTAATTTGCACGACTGCCATGGAAAACCTTTTATTTCTAAGTAGACTTACATTTAAACAGTGACATATTGATAAAGGAAATGTCATTTTGTACTTTAATTCTATCAGAATTTCTTGTTTGTGGTTGGTTGGTTCAACCACGAGAAGAATTTTTTAGGTCCGATTCAGGACTAGTAGTTACTATTCCTATTTTGACTGATCTATATAAATTAGTATATGATTAGAATTAGTAGATGATATAGGACCAAACGGACATTTAAAAATCTTGTCCCAGGCACTTACAGTATTTGAGGAGTGGTTACTTCGCTCTGAAAAATACTGTATAAATCATCCATAACGGATGTAAAGGCCTAGTTTTTAACATCTTCATTTTTGTGTTCTTGAACTTCTGATACAAAAATGAACGTCACATTTTAGAAACTATTATTATTTTATTAATGTTCTTGCATTTCATGTCTACAGCGATATTCAATTTCAATAGCTCAAAGCAATACCGATATTGCAGGGAAATTGTCTGAGGCGTGTCCGTGCGGCTTACCACGGTCCCATCTCAGGACCAATACAAAATATCAATTCTCTACGAAATACATCAAGAAACAACGCTGCAGTAGCAAGCCGGGAAAAGTATACGAATTTTCATTGAACTGTGGAAAATGTGAATTGAATTGTTTGAGCCTTGCGCACAAATGTAGAGATCGTTTCCAAAAAAATAATTGTTTGTGATACTCAATACCAATTTACTAATAATAATTTAGGTTGGGTTGCACCAGAGGCGTGGTTAAAGTTAAAGTTGGTATGGTTATAATTAAGGCTAAATTTAACTTTAACTTTAACCTTCACTTTGACCGGAGAAATTGACAGATGACAGCTGGTCTAACAAGTTTATAAATGAACATGGGCGGGGGCGCTGCTGGTAAAGGAGAACTGTCAAAAATGCCTTTTTTTTGTATGATGACAGCGTTAGTTCCCTTTTTCGCCACGTGCATTTAAAACCTTGTCAAGCTCTATGGTTATGGTTGAATATGGCGTCTTGATGGCGTCCATTTTTAACTTTAACCGAAGATCTGACATTTTGCATTGTAGTTAAAGTTATAGTTAAAGTTAGTTGGTGCAACCCAACCTAAGTAATGCTTTTATGATAATATTGTAATAAGTAATAACTAATAACTAACATTATATTGTCACGGACATATAGTGCCATCTAGCGTCAAACCAGCGAAACTTATCGAGGGAACACCGACAACATAAATCCCCTACTCAATACGAGATGGCATGAGGTGCGCAAGTACATACTCGAACCTTCTAGAAAAGTCCAACATTTGTTTACGTGTTTACCGGTTTATTTCGTTTACGTGTTTAGTTGTTTATGTTTATTATGGTACATGCTCGAGCCTCCTAGAAAGTTCCCACACTTGTTTACTTGTTTACGTGTATCGGAAACTTTCTGGAGTTCGTCTCGCCATATAAGAAGCCGCAGGTAGACGGCCCGGCAGTTCAGTTCGTTTCGAGCTATCATCAAGGCGACTTCGGAGTGAACACAAGTGATCAATAGTGAGTGAACCAGTGAAACCTGCGACTTGGCTAGGACAGTGATAGTGCTTAGTGATTGGACCTAGAGATTAGTGTTTGGACATAGTGCTAAGTGTTGTGACCTAGTGTGTGCTTGTGTGACCTGGACTTAGTGAATAAAGTCTTCAAGAGAGTCAGCAGGTCTTTCTCTCCAATTCCTTCGAACCCTAGCACGTAACAATATCATCCTGCTATTTGAAGTCAGCAATTGCCTATTTTGACTTCTCGAGTCTCGCTGCTGTTTGCTTTTCTCTCTCACCACTCACAGAAATATTGGCACACCTTATTTGATCAGAATAGCAAAAACGCATCTGAAAGATACAAGCAGTTCAAGGTCACTGCGATTCACTCGATCCAGAGATCGAACTTGACCAATGACCATTAAAGGAGTGAGCACACTGAGACGGGCCGTGCCGGGGCTCAGCGTGCCGGGGCTCATCGCAAAAATCCGCCTCCATACAATTTGTATGGAAGTGGAAATCCGCTGCGCCCCGACACATTGTGCGATACGCGCATCCGCTTCCATACAAATTGTATGGAGGCAGATTTTTGCGATGAGCCCCGGCACGCTGAGCCCCGGCACGGCCCGTTTCAGTGTGCTCACTTCTTAAGCCGACGTACTTCAAAAGTATGTAACAAACAAAATTCATACTTCCATACTAATATTATTATAAATTCGAAAGTGTGTCTATCTGTCTGTTACCTATTCACATTCAAACTACTTAACCGATTTTGCTGAAAGAATCATGGCCAAATTTGTATAGGAGCTGGACTCGTTTTTTATTTTTGATGTCCCAAAATAAACTATAGTTAGATTTGGTTGTTCTAATGCTCTAAACATAATTCCGTTTGAGAATTATGTCTAAGTAGCCACGATTTTTTATAATAATTAATAACGTTTACAATTATTTTGAGGTTAGACGTAAGAACTACCTTTTTCCCGACTGCGGTGTGGCCTACAAGTGTATATTCGGCGATCTCGTTTCTAATTATTTCAATTTTTCCTAGAATATTACCCAAAAAATAGAACGATTGCGAATGATCGCCGGCTATCAGAACATAACGAAACTAAAATATATTGATCTTTTTTTTGTGGCTATTTATAGACACATTTCTAATGATTTTCGATGCCTTAAAATATTAAGGAATTTTTGCTACTAATGGCATATCGGGACGCCACCGCCCACCTGGTACGATTTGGCCATTGTTCTTTGGTATGGAGATACTTTGAGTCCCGAGAAAGGACATAGGATACTTTTTATCCAGAAAACGGAGTTGCGGGCGTCTTCTAGTGTACCTATGAATAAATTTCCTGCTACTTACACGTCGTCTGCGGTTAAACTTCCACAAAAGACTAATCCTTTAATCGAACTTCCCACACCGTTCGAAAATTTCTGGAATTCCGTCGTAATTCTTTCGACACACAGTCCGTATTTACTCTATCCGGGAATTAATTGAAGTGCTGGGATCTGATTCTAAGGCATCGGAAGTGAGAAGTCGTTTCGAATGCAGGATGTCTCACTTATGAGCACACATACTCAACTCAAGAGTATCGACGACAGCGTTGCCAGATTTTTTTTGTGCCAAGTCGCGACTTTAGAACTTTTTGAGTGAAAAAGCGGGATTCTTTAGTCAAAAGCGGGACAAAGTAAAAAAGGTATAAAATCAAAAGTTTTTTGAATTTTCATCTTTTTATTTGCGTTAAAATATGTAACGTTTACGTGACAAATGAATAGCTGAAAAAAATCTACCCCCTAGCTCCCACACTCTTATCTTCATTACGCACCTTACCTTTCTTTCTCAGCACGCTGCGCACTTACGTTCGGGCTTTACCCGAAAAGCGGGACTAAGCCTGTCCCACGCGGGACATTTAATTTTGATGAAAAAATCGGGACGTCCCGCCAAAATCGGAACGTCTGGCAACGCTGATCGACGAGGAGTTAGGACTTTTGCTATTTTCTTTATTCTGACGATTCCTTATTTGAATTTTCACATCTATGCGAGTTTTTCCTATGGCGAATGTTTATTTTGTCTCGACTACTGTCTCACGCGCGAGTGAAACGGCCTGCGATCGAAATGACATTCAAGGCTTGAGAATCAGGAACCCTGGAACTCAATTACTGCTCACGGGCTGGTGGCGCTGAATTTATTTCCACATGGATTCCCTGGATCCGCCACACTGCGCCAATTACGAGCGTATTCCTTAACTATTTAGTTACAAATTACGAAACAAATTAAATCGCCTTGAAATACCTTTAAGGCTTTCACTAACCTTTTTAAGACTAAGAATCTTCAGACTATTTACTAATGGACTATTTTTATTCTGCGGAAACGTCTAGATAGAAGACTTGAGGAATGAAAAAAGTAAAATTGCTGTTTTAAGTTAAATTCCTTCGCTTTGATGTGGATAGGCAGTGTCTTTAGATATTAGTTATGTATGTAGTAACTATTTAGTATTTAGTAATCTCTGACGACTGACACTAGCTTAACCTATCTATATGGTTGATTACTGTATATTGTGTGGGAAACATACCTTTCATCTTTGTTTTAAAACTATTTCGTAGATACTCCACCACTGCCATATACCGCGACTATCAGATTTTAAGCATTCGTAAACTATACGTATTGAAGGTAGCGCTTGCTGTCCACAAATCGGTACTTGGATCTACACAATATGTCACCTTAATTAAAAAGAGAGACTTTAGATTACCTGGTAGCACTGTCAAAACTTCCTTTGCCCAGCGCTTCGCGCCCTTTCTATTCCCGTTTATCTACAATAAGTTAATCAAATTATGCCAACTAGAAAGGTTCCCTCTACGTAAATCTAAAGAAATAAATACAAAAATGCTTCTCAGTACCTCTAATCTTTTGTTGTAAACGTTTTAATATAGTTATCTTAAGTGTAAAAGTTATAAATTTCTCGAAAATGTTCCTACTAGCCCCACAGGACAGGCTATGCCTAGTGTGGGGATTTGTCTTAATCTGAAGTTGTATAATATTGTATTTTTCTGGAAAATAAATTATTTGTATTTGTATTTTAAAATCCCACAAAATTCCAACCATTTAATGCGTCAACCGTAAAGTGCAATAATAAAGTTCATCAAAATGTAATTATGAAATATTTATTATGGAATGATGTTGTGGTAATCAGGCACCAGACACCAGGCAGCTCTCGAAATAATTGTTATTTTCAATATACAATATACATACAGACTGCACATACGTCACGCTGGCGTATAATTGCAATTAACTCCTAGTTAAACTGAGGCAGGCAAATTATATCAAGTAACTACCTACACCATGTAACACTTAATAAAGTTACCTAGAATACATGTACAGAATTGATATTATTAAATTATCACAAGTATAAGGCTAGGGTGATTCGAAATGAATAAGTAATTTTTGAATGAAAATTTTAGAAAATTCCTTTTTAAAGTAGCTAAATAACTGGATCAATGTATAGTAAAGAACACTCTTGATCACGCGGCCAATTTCAAACAAAAAACTACTTCAGCATCGGTTTATTTGTTTGAGTTCAGAGGCATAGAAACCTCTGTTTTATCATTGGGGTAAAAAAAACTTTAATCTTTATCAAATTGCTAAAGAAATAAATTTTTACTTTGTAGCCATTCTTCATTACTCACTAACCATGATTGTAGAGTTATCTAACTCGCCACGTCAATTTTTCTTTTATGAAATAAGGGGGCAAACGAGCAAACGGGTCACCTGATGGAAAGCAACTTCCGTCGCCCATGGACACTCGCAGCATCAGAATAGCCGCAAGTGCGTTGCCGACCTTTTAAGAGGGAATAGGGTAATAGGGGAGGGTAGGGAAGGGAAGGGAATAGTTGAGGGTAGGGAAGGGAATAGGGTAGGGGTTAGGGGATTGGGCCTCCGGTAAACTCACTCACTCGGCGAAACACAGCGCAAGCGCTGTTTCACGCCGGTTTTCTGTGAGAACGTGGTATTTATCCGGTCGAGCCGGCCCATTCGTGCCGAAGCATGGCTCTCCCACGTATCCCACGTCAATAATGGGCAATCATGGACAAGGGATTATACAAATTCGTATTGTCTTGTATTGGCCCAACATCAACGTGTAGAGGTTGGTACATAATATATTCTGTGTGAATATATATTAGTAACATAATATATTCTGTGTGAATATATATTAGTAACATAATAATTATATTCTGTGGTAAAGGTAAAACTGTGCTACCTCTACACGTTGATGTTGGCCAATACAAGAGCGGAAACAGTGCGTCAATTTTATAAAGTTACAATAATTAAAAATGTTTCAAAACTGCAATAAATATGGTAAGTTGAAGGTGACTTGTACTTACGGGACTGTACTTACGATAATAACCGTAAAATCGCTTTATCCCCGAACCTGGTCATTAATCTTGCTTAATGTGAAAAACGCTGGGAAACCCTGCATATAATTTACAGGCGGTGGGCGGCGGGCGGCGGACTTGGCTCAATTTACACACCGCGGATTAAATTACATTTTTAATATCACCTGTAGAATTGAATGTATTTATTTAAATACCGTCGCTCTTTTTATACAAATTATTTAAATATGGCGATTTACATGGTCTGCTTGTCTTTGTCTGGCTCTTAGAAAAGTCACACCACTCATGATAGAAAAAGAGAGTGAAACTTGAAAACTGAAAAGTTGTACATTGTACAAAGATTATCTTCGTACAATGTACCATCGAAGAAATTGATTCATAAGCAGTTAACGGATCTACGTAGTTTGGTCGAGTTATGTCAAACCCAGCCGACAGATCACGACATCTGACAGAATCCGACCAAATGTCGCAGATCCATCAACTGCCTATGAATCAGTTTCTTCGAAGGTACATTAACATATTTTTTGTTGTTGGAGCAGCATAATATCTGAGGAAAAATGTCGGATCTACTGGCCGCCACTGCACTGGGACCACACCGTTCAAAACATTATTAAGCAATTTATAAAATAAAAAATATATATTTTGTTATTACATATATTATATTATGTATGTATTATATTCTATCTATTCTATATAATAAAAAAAGTCCATGGCGTGATGGACTACAATTACAATTAAGTAATAATATTATTTCAATTATCCTTGGTGCGAAAAACCTATATACAAAGATATAGGTTTTTACAGACCAGCATAATAGAGCTAGAGGTCCAAACTCTGTTTAGTTTTCGCGTGACCTACGTGACGTTCACACATACAAAAACTTTCGCCTTCACAAAAATATTATTGTTAGGTATAAGCCCTATAAATAAGTATTCCTAGACAGAAAATCTGATGGCAATATGATAAAACTATAGTTACCTATAAGTGTGTTTGATTGAAAAGTGCACGTACGCGCTAAGCTTCAGCGGAAACCTGACTGGAAAATCTTATTAGGCAGTCTGGATTTTCCGTACCGTGTGTAAACCCAGACTTTTAACCTCTCTCAATAAAACTGTAGGGTTTTATTGACTCTTCTACTATTATTATAAAATGTAACCTGTGTCTTTTTGTCTACAAAAATATTCTGAAACCCAAGATTTTGGTAATAAAACTAGCTAAAAGCCGAGCTTTGTGAGGGCTCGCGTCGTCATACCTTGACTGCACTTTCCGTAAAGTGTACCACAAAATGTTGAGGATGTGGGATATACTAGGTTAGGTTAGGTTGTTGGTGATTAGTGCAATAATAGACATAAAACTTGACGAAGGAAATTCGGATTATGAAAATCTATAGTAATGTTTAAAGATTTAAGAAATACACGCAAAAGTAAACTGTGCCGTTAGACATTAGTAAGATGTTTTTTGTTGACGCAAACACGCATGGCCAGATTTTAACTAAAATTAGTACAAAATTATAATAAAACTTGACGTATAGTAGGTAATAATGCTCTTTATCAAACTGCAGGCGATGGCGGCGATCTACAAATATTAGGAATGAATTAATATTGACAAAGTAAGCATACTCGTAAAAGTAAACGCTAAGCTGAAATTATGGAAGCAATAATAATTAAGGGTTCCATCTTATTTATTTGCGTACCTCAGATAGAGGCTTAGCGGCGGCAAAATGAGTTACAAGAAAATAATTTCCCAGAATGAAAATTAAAACGAGTGCTCGACCGTGGCGCTTAGCGGGGAAAGCTGGAAGATAGTTAGGTGGTGATGTGGGAAAGGGGGAGGGGGGGTGTTGACAGCTTCCTTATACAGAATGTTCGCAAAAGTTCACAAGAATTTCTATCGATATTAATAAACTTAATTCAGCAGGTCTATTAAGTATCATATCCTGAAAGATAGGCGGTGACACAAAGGTGGAGAGGTTGACAGGTCACAATGTCAGTAAGAAAACATACAGAATATTCCATGGAATATTCGTAAAAGTTGACTAACATAATATCTATGGCTATCAGGAATATTTTAACAAGCCCATACAACATGTACTTGTACTGCTTACAATCAATATTAACAGCAATTTAATACTTACAGGCCCATTAAACTCGTAGTTGTACTATTTACTATCACTTACCGGGAAATGCGCCCGAAAGCCGGTGAGACGTAGTGCGAGAGAGTAGTTGACAATATTGACAGCTCTCCTATACAGAGTGTTCACAAACATTTACCACAATTTTTGTAGATATTTTACCTTTACAATTAAAACGTCTAGTAGTTAAAGGATAACAATAATTGAGATACTTAACGTTTTCTTAATGCTGAAAATATTTTTTTTTCATATTAGCTTTACTAATTAATTAATTATCATTAGCCTGTAAGTACTAATATCTATAATCTACCTACTGATTATTTTTTCTGAAAACGGCTGAAACATTAAAAGTTATTTTACATTACAATGTTTTAAACGTTTAAGTTTTTATCGATGTAAGAATATTTTAAAAAGTCCTCCCTAGGAGGGTCGGGAGCCGGCGACAGGTGGGTTGCAAATTGTATGCGATGTATTGCGGCGGAGAGATTATAGTATTAGGCGGTAGCGGGAAGTGGGATCGTGGTTATGAACTAACTTGATGGAGGAAAGAGAGACAGAAACACGTAAACAGCAAATATCCCTGCCTCAACCTGCTATAATAGATTTTTCATATAGATTTTTTTCAACGCTTATCTTACTTCTAGCTTATTTTATGGTGTTTGGAGTTTTTTTTTTTTTTGTTAAAACAGCTCTTTATGAGTCCGAGGAGAATTCAGTAGTCACATAACGGTATCACGTGCTAAAATAAAACAATGCATTGGAACAATAATTATGTACTTATACAAAATACCTACAGATTTAAAACTCCACGCAAATAACTAAATTAACCTTTATAATAAAACTAGCTGTCCCGGCAAACGTTGTTTTGCCATATATATTATTTTTTTGTATGAAAAATAGATGTTGGCCGATTCTCAGACCTACTCAACATGCTCACAAAATTTCATGAGAATCGGTCAAGCCGTTTCGGAGGAGTATGGCAACGAAAACTGTGACACGAGAATTTTATATATTAGATAAATTGATAACTGTAATAAAATTAAAATATAAATATGATTCTTTAATTACATGGTAACTTGTAAGTTGTAAGTAATTACTTGCATGTCTCACGCGTTTCTGAAAAGCGTAACGCGACGGCGCTATTCAGAAAATATAATTTATTTTATCGTTTCATATTTTTCCAGCCCAGTAACATAACCAGCTTTGAAATGTAATGTGTAATTTAGCTAAATGAGCAAAGTACACGTATATAATAAGGGTGGGTTGCACCAGAGGCGTGGTTATAGTTACAGTTATGGTCAAAGTTATGGTTATAGTTAAGGCTAACTTAACTTTAACCTTAACTTTGACCACAGAATTTGACAGATGTCTGTTGCTGGTCCGACAAGGCTTTAAATGAACGTGGGCGGGGGCGCTGCTGGAAAAGGAGAACTGTCAAAAATGCCAGGCGTTTTTGTATGATGATTGATGACAGCGTTAGTTCCTTTTTTCGCCACGTTCATTTAAAGCCTTGTCAAGCTCTATGGTTATCGTTAAATGTGGCGTCCATTATTGACTTTAACCAAAGATTTGATATTTTGCATTGTAGTTACAGTTTTAGTTAAGTAAAGTAAGTTGGTGCAACCCACCCTAAGCTAGATTAGAGTTAAAAAACAAAATAATCAAGCTTACTGAAAATTAGCACCTATTTAGATTAAAAAAAGTATATTAATTTATTATCTAATGAATTTTCTTTTGTTGAATACTTATTAAAATTAATATTCTATCAATAAAATATACTTTTTATGGACCTCTATCTGTAAGTCGCAAAATAGCGTTCAGAAAGTTTCAGTTTTAAGAATTTTCACCAAGTTTTATTTACTTTCTTTATAAAATGTAAAAGAATCTTCTAGTAAGCAGCGAGCTTCTCTTGACCTCACTTGATTTAATTTGCCACTTGTTTTATTTCGCAAGTATAAAATGCATTTTTTCGTATCACCAGGCCTTGTAGTTAAGGGCTGGAAAATAGAATTTTAATTCAGGTAAGGTATTTTGTGTAGACTCTAGATCTCTCTATCTTTCTATTTACTTATATAAATAAACGAGCTTTTACCCGCGGCTGCGCTCGCGTTAAGAAGTATTATTATATACAAACTTTCATCCCCTATTTTAACCCCTTGGAGGTAGAATTGATCAAAATCATTCTTAGCGGATGCCTACGTCATATCATGTACCTGCATGCCAAATTTCAGCCCGATCGGTCCAGTGGCTTGGGCTGTGCGTTGATAGATCACCATGTCAGTCAGTCACCTTTGAGTTTTATATATATACGAGCTTTTGCTCGCGGCTTCGCTCGCGTTAAGAAGTATTATTATATACAAAATTTTATCCCCTATTTTAACCCCTTGGGGGTGGAATTGATCAAAATCCTTTCTTAGCGGATGCCTACGTCATAACAGCTACCTGCGTGCCAAATTTCAGCCCGATCGGTCCAGTGGTTTGGGCTGTGCGTTGATAGATCACCATGTCAGTCAGTCACCTTTGAGTTTTATAGATATAGATAGATATATAGATAAGAAAACATTATGTTAGTCTCGCTAACACTCGAGAACGGCTGAACTGATTTGGCTAATTTTAGTATTAATATTCGTTGACTTGAAGTCTATGAAAGGTTTATATATACCGTACCAAAGGTAAGAAAATTTCAAAAAATTGCAAACCAAAAGTAAACTAAAAACGTCGACAATTTTATTTTTCGAAGTGATTGTCAATACATTTTGGTTGTAAATTGTAACTTGTAACTACATAAAATGTAAGAAGTAAGACCATCTTACAAAACCCATTTCCGAAAGCAACTTTTTGCGGTGATACGCAAGTTAGCAATTAGTTAGTAATTAACGTTCTTAACTGCCTTTCACTCAAACTAACCACATACAAACATAGCTATTGTATTATATTATGTCTCTGTAGAATGTAGAGGTATAACAAAGTAATATATTATTCCGAAATTCAACGAGGAATAAAATTATTTGCTAACGTAATTCGTAAACTTCTTTCTTATTTGCGAGCAACCTATTTGAGCTGAAATTCGGTTTTTGAACTGAACATTTTTCTGGGAAAAAAACAATCCTAACTTCACTTCTCTCTAACTCAAGACTCAAAAAATGATAATTTTCATGTACTTACTCGTAAGTACATCGATTATTTTGTTTAAGCAGACAGACTTTTGTTTTTATAATATTGATATTTTAGCGTAGCATTTTTCACGATAAGTTGCAAACAATAAGCAATCAATTTTCGTTACTCCCTAAGCAGAATCTGTAAGCGCCAGACGATGCGGGGTCATCGACCTCCGGGATAACCCCGCGTTGTCTAGCAGACTGGGTCACCTGTACCCAACCCGGAGTAACCCCGTACAGGTTAAACACCCTAGTTAAACATAATTTGAATTTCAGCCTGTCAAGATGCTCTTGTGCTTGATATTTTGGGAAAATTGATTGAGAAATTTCTCATTGGTAAATGTATCAACTATCAACAAGGTATCAACTGCAGAGGTTTTTAACATCTCCAAGTGTATATTTTATACTTAACAGAATACAATATTGATGTTAAGTAGTAAGATTTTTCGACATCATAATAACAGTAAACCTGGTTATTACAGTATACAAAGGGGACCTTCTTCTTTTTCGGTATAAAAAGTAGCTGTCTGAACCAGAACCTATCCAGAACTTAAAGTACCATGTCAACATTTATTTTGATCACGTTACCTTTCAGTAGTTGTACCATGAACTAACAAAACACTAACAAACGTTCACTTTTATAAAATTAGTAATAAGAAGTCCACTTACAAAATAATCCATATTCATAGAATACAGGAAACTATTTGCCGGCGTGAAATTTTATATTTACACCCGCACTACCTTTGGGGGTGAAAATAATCACAAAACAAGAGACATTTTTCTACGACGCGACGGAGGCCCGCCCCAGGGCTTTGATACTTCATGAAATATTCAACTACCCCCATATCTGAAGTACATAATGTATACTCGATTTATTGCAGCTGGATACTAGCTTGATTTATTAGGAAAAACTTTATATTTATTGCTCAAGTTATGAGTACAAGAGAGCGCAGTTGCAGTGTTTAATTTTTTTTGATGTCTTGGATAATGTATGATTTACTGCTTTTGTAAATAGTTAAGACTAAGAGTAGCTGGTATATAACTCAGAAAACACGTAGGTATAATTCTTAATTTTTAAGTTAGCAAGACTTGCTATTAACAATACTAAAGGTTTAATTCAGAACGCAACTCGACGCGTAGATGCATTCCTAAGGGTTGATTCAGACCGCAACGCAACGAGGCGAGGCGAGGCGCGGCGCGGCATAAAGTATGGATTTGACACATTTCAATTGCGTGAGAATATCTCTTGCGAATCTGTCAAATCCATATAAATTTAGAAATGCATCTCAATCATGCCATGCAATCATGTCGCGCCTCGCCTCGCCTCGTCGCGTTGCGGTCTGAATTGGCCCTTAATTTGTATGGATTTGACAGATTTGCAAGACGTCTCACGCAATTGAAATCTGTCAAATCAGTACAAATTTAGAAATGCATCTGCGCGTCGCGTTGCTGTCTGATTTGACCCTTAGAATTATATACGTTTAGCCAATAAGTATAATCTGTAAACATACTCCGTTACAAATAAAAATATAAATTACATCTTCTATTGTCTATAGGCTGTATTGATTATCCACAGTGTATATTTTATTAGAAAGGGAGCTTATGGTGATTTTATGCAATGTAACGCACAACCTCAAAATATCGTGATTTTGTGAAAACTCATGCAATACAATAAAGTTGCATTTGCATGGAATTACCGGAATCAATACCATTGTTCGGTATCGGTTCGACCTGTCAATGCCTATTGACGCTGATAATAATGGCCGATTCCAATACCCGATTGTGTCTGACAGGGTTATAGCCAAACTAGAATTGTATGGCTGAACTCTATTTCCGCTAATGAAAACCACACAAAGGTGTAAGCTGTAACAATGGAAAATTATGATAAAAATCTTTAAATAGGAGTAAATGCACATCGTTGAAATAAGACGCTCATTTGGGCTTTATATGCAAAAGTGTCTGTGTGTCTGTTAACTCTTTACAATTTACATCCAAACCGCTGAACCGATTTTGCTAAAAATTGGTCTGGAAATACGTTGAGTCCCAGAAAAGAACATAGGATACTATTATTCCGGAGAAACGTACGGTTCGCATGCGATAAACGAATTTTGGCGTAACGGAGTTGATGGCGAAATCTAGTGTATGAGTAGGCGTTAAACAAAACTTGCAACTACGTTTACAGTTGTATCAAAAGCAACCCTTTACCTAAGCCAAGTCAATTAGGAGATACCATGCTATATTATCCAACTCTAAACCGCAACACAGATCTCAAAGTTTTTTACCTTTAATGCTAAGTAAACTCACATACGGTTTCACTCGATAGTTTTACTCCAAATAGAGCAAAAACCACAGTGTGGACCGCAAATCTCACAGCTCGAAGGCTCGTATCGAGCCGGCTCGATGGAATTAAATAAAAGTATCTAATTTCCTTCGATTTGGAGTAAAACTATCGAGCAATGCTGAATGTGTAGACGAAAGCCCAAGCCGTGGGTTTTACGCTACCTGATTGCTCGATCGAGCAAAACCGTATGTGAGTACTTAGCATTACGCACTACTTACGTGTTATAAACAGGTAAACTTTCAGCTTTTATGAAATGACGAAAGTCGGACTGTCGCTGGCTCTTATTCTCGGATAAAAGTTTGGACAGAGTCTTTTACACAGAGTTAGACTCTGTGTAAAATACTCACTTAGAGAGCCGCACTTAGAGACGAACATTAATTTCGTCTCTAAGTGCGGCTCTCTAAGCCTCATACATTATTTGCCAAAACTGAAACTCGTCGTTAAATTGAAGGTTAATCAAAATTATTCATAATTAAATGTCTCGTACGGTCGTAACTTCCCAAGCCCTAATGGGACTGGTATTGCTGATGATACTCCACAGCATATTCTACCAATATTCTATCGAACATCAGACATAATCGATTTAATATTAACAGGAGCGAAAGTTCCGAACGGGAATTAGTGTGGCGTGAGAACACGCACCTGTGGGATACAACAAAATGCACAGGTCATTCCGACACATTGTTATTTGTAGCACAATTATAATTGACAACAATCAACAACATTAGAGGCCTAGCAAAGGAGTAGAAAAATAAATGATATAAAGAGATAAACTAGGTATGCTCAACTGTGTGACGACCTCTGTGGCTCAGTGGTGAGCGCGTTGGTAGCTCAAGCCGGGGGTCGCGGGTTCGAATCCCGCCGACGGAACAAAAAGTTTTCAATGTTCCCGGGTCTGGATGTGTATTAAATATGTGTATGATATAATAAAAATATTAAATATATGTATAGTATAAAAGTATTAAATATATTTCCGTCGTCTGGTACCTGTAACACAAGTCCCTTAGGTACTTAGCACGGGGCCAGACTGACGTGGTGTGAAGCGTCCATTGATATTAAAAAAAAAAAAAAAAACTAGATATTATGGTAGCCACAATCCATTGCACTTTGTAGTACCTACACCTATGTATGGTGATTGGTGTCCCTTGGTTTTGACTAACAAATAAAAAATCGGCCAAATGCGAGTCGAAGAACGCCGTCGGCCGTATAGCATAGAGTACTGGATTATTATAAATTATTAAACTATATACATAATTGAGGAGTCTGTAAAAAATTCTACTGCCTAACTGTTTTCATTATTGATATCGAGCAAAAAAGGCCAGAAAATCACATTTGTTGTATGGTAACCCTTAAATACTTATAATTTTTTTAGTATTTGTTAATAAAGCGGTAACAGCAACACACGATCTGTGAAAATTTCAGAAGTCTAGTCTATAGTGGTTCTTGAGATACAGCCTGTAGACAGACAGACGGAGTACGGACAGACAACGAAGTCTTAGTAATAGGGTCCCGTTTTTACGCTTTGGGTACGGAACCCTAAAAAAGTAAAATTGTTTAATGTACTGAATTACTGTTGCACCAACTAACTTTTCTAGCAGCCAGTAGGTTAATGCCATGAATATTCAACACTTAAAATGTAATTCATTAAATGCAGATTGCATGTTTCAATATCCAGAAACAATAACTGGTGGAAAATTAAAAGCCGTGCCAAATAAATGTTCCGTTCCAAATTCCAGTTCAAATTTTCATTTCGCTACGGCAAATACATAAGCCTTTGCTGACCACCTGACTGGCGAGTTTTCTCTTACGTTTTATACGTAGTTCGATTTAAAATTCGGCAGCACTTTTATTCGTGGAATATATTGTGAGTGCGTTCAATTAACTTTAAGCAACAGATTGAAGTTTTCTTGCAAATTAAACTACTTACAGGTAGTAAAATTGAAACATCTAATTTTCAGTAAGTATTTTCATATTGCAGGCAACTGCTAATAATATAAGTTAAGCTAAGTACAAATTCTTAAACGTCAATTTTCCTGGAAAGTGGGAATTAAAAACGTGTTACCTAGTCTGCGCAAAATACTAAAATCCTGGGTAGGCTCATGAACGCTTTCTTTATCCAGGAACGTGTATTCGTGACATGCGTTTTTCAGGATCAACGTCTAGTTCAATAAGAATCTAAGCTCTCAGACTATAGTCTAAGAGAAATTGAAGCAGTTATGACACGTAAAGCGCTCAGGTGCTTAGTTACTAAGCCGTCGGTTCTTTGATAAGACGGTACCTGAGGGAGAATCTCGCGGAACAACAAAAGAACAATGGCGTGATACAGCGAAGATGTCGTCAGACGCCAAAAACAAAAGAGTTGTGTGATGATAGAGTTTAGATAAAAAGTAATGTTAAAACATACTTGATAAGCTCCTTTTATAGCTGCTTTATTAACTTGTAGGTACTTACCATCGAAGAAATTGTTTCATGAGCAGTTGACGGATCTACGTAATTTGGTCGCGTTATGTCAAATCCAACCGATCACGAGTACAGGAAATTGACATACTCGTATCCGACCAAATGACGTAGGTCCGTCATGTGCCTATGAATTTCATCGATGGTACATATATTGATCCCTGGAATAGTGAAGTATACGAGCTGATGCTAATAAAATAAATAAAAATGAAAAGAAGTACTTAATGAATTATATTGTAAAAAAATAATCATCCTCCTGATATGATGTATATCGTAATTCGTAACATACATTTCTATTAGTTTCGGTATCTATTCAATACAACCAAAAACAAATTAAAGGGTAAGTATGGTTATGAATAAATAATATAAATCGTTTAATTACTTAATATTCTCGTAACTACTTTGTTGACTGAGCTATAGTAACAAAAACAAACATAACAAATAACAATCAAAGAGCAAAGTCCTTAATTTTTATTTAAAGTATTTTTATCTTTGATCGTGATTTTGTAATATTTTGATATTTCATATTAAAATCTGTGACTTGCTAAAAGCTACTATGCTAAAAGGCTACTGTTTCTGATATCTATGGCTACAATACTGTCGAGTCATGCTGTCAAGGATAACAGAACCGGCCAATGTCCAGGGGAAAGCATATCGAGCCTGTAAGTAAACTTAGCATTTTAGGGTTTTTACCCGAAGGCTAAAACGGGACTCTATTTCTCTGTCTGTATGTCTGTCTGTCTATCGCCCAGGCTGTAAGTATCTCAAAAACCGAGGTAACTAGGCGAAAAAATTATAAATCTAACTTCGTGCGCGAGTCTAATTTACATATTATGGCCGATTTTTTATAAATGAATTGTTTTATCGTAAATATAACTGATTTTTATTCATTTTATAATATGACAAAACTCCAGACATCCTTTTAAACATTGGTGTCTAGACAACTATTCAGATAAAAGTGTAATTAAAAAACACTTTTTAAACACTAGCCTCGTACAAAGAATGTTGGAACTGCGAACGTGATTTCAACATGGACCTTAGTCTATTAAATGTTCCCCCCATTTCGAAATAAAATTACTCTTTTGTGCCCTGCAAGACTTGTTTGTTCATCAAATAGCAGGTATAATGCAGAATGCACCTGGCGCTGAACTTTCAATTTAGCTTTAAAAGGATTTTGTGATTTAACTATCTGCACATTCTCAATGTAACATGCCTTTATTCCGGTTTCATAACTTTTGTACGGTACCTTGTTTATTCGTGTTAAAATGGAATTTTACACATTTAAGACAAATCTACTAATTTGAGTTTAGCGAGTATTTGTAGCAAGCAAGCAAAAGACCGGCAACGCATGCCATTTAGCTAAGGTTTTTTCATTATCGCTTCGTTATAGAATAGCCGATCAAAATGTACGGTATTGACTTAAGCATTCATTGACGTTCAACTCGGCTTATGTCAATTCCATAAAAGAAGCGATAAAGAAAAGATCTTGGCTCACCCCCCTGCAGCTCTATCTGATGTTGCGAGTGTCCATGGGCGATTGTAGTTGATTTTCATCAGGTGACTCGTTTGCTCTTTTTTAACCCCCGACAAAAAAGAGGGGTGTTATAAATTTGACGTGTCTGTCTGTCGGTCTGTCTGTCTGTGGCATCGTAGTATCCAAACGGGTGGACCGATTTTGATCTAGTTTTTTTTGTTTGAAAGCTGACTTTATTGAGAGTGTTCTTAGCTATAGTTCATCATCATCAGCCTGCTCCGTGCTGAAAAATCGCGGATCATCTGGTTCATGAAGAGCGGATTAGGAACTTGTAGTCGTTTGGTGGGCTCAATATTTTGCAATCTAGTTCGTGACATTTATGACTATTTATTTACACATTAATGGAAAGTTGACCTGGTGCTGCAGCATCACCTGGTAATCAATAGGATACCCAACTCTTCACCAACATAGAGCAATGGTTTCGTGTTTGGGGTCATTTTAATTGCGACAACTAGTAAGATGTAGATAAACAGTAAATTTTTGCATGCTGCTGCTGCAGCATCACCTGGATTCTATAGGAGCCGAGCTCCATATGAACCCAAAGAGAAGGTTTCATGTTTGGACTGATATTGACGGCCTCATCCAAAAGGACAGATGGTATTCGTTGGGATATAATATGGTCCTGTTGATAGGAATTATTCTGCACTATAACGAACACAAGTTTAAAAAGCATGAAACAAATTTAAATTAAGAAATTAAAAAAAAAACCTCGCCAAACAACTTTAAAAATTTATGAAATAATATATTTTACTGACTTTAAGTTTAAATAATTCTTAAGTGTAAAGTGATATTTTAGTCCATAATTGTTGTCAAGGTGTGTCGGGGGACCGCTAATGTAGATATTTGATTTCACATAACATTTTAGTTTAAGGGTCAGTTCACAACGAACCGAATCGAGACAATCAGTGACATGGCGATACAAAATGCAAAAGACACTGTTGGCGGTCCCCCGACACACCGTGACAACAATTATGGACTAAAATGTCACTTTACACTTATGAATTATTTAAACTTAAAGTCAGTAAAATATATTATTTCATTACTTTTTAAAGTTGTTTGGCGGAGTTTTTTTTTAATTTCTTAATTTAAAGAAGTTTTATGTATGCTTTCTAATTTTTTCGTACAAAGAAAAGGCATTATGTTGATGAAGTTCCTATCTGCATCCGTAATATTTTTTCTCCTCTCCCAATATGCATTCTAATTCAATACTTTTTGTGAAAAATTCCCAGTCTGCTTCTGCTATCTACGCTGGCTTTCCAAAGAAACCTTCAATTTGCTTGCCCATTTCTTCAGCGATATTCAAATGCAGAAATTTATAAAAGTCAAACCTACGTTTCCTTGCATTAATTTATTGAGTTTTCCTGTGAAGCATGCATCCCTTTGGGGCGGAGTGATTCGCTTGTTAGTCGCAGAATGCTCCAGCGAATATCGGATATTGAATCGGCAGACATCTTGTCATAATTGCAGCCACCTACATAAAAGTAGTATGTATGTAGGAGAGGTAGGAGGTATATCATCCATACTAATAATATGTGCTGTCTGTCTCTGTCGGGATAGTTTCTATCCCGGAAAAATTTACGGTTGATGCAAGAATTTTGCCGCAAAAAAGATGCATTATAATACAGTCTTAAAGAAGATCATAATTATAGAATCAATATACGTTGTCATCCTTGAAATATCCCCGTTTGTAAGTTAGGACATAAAGATAGCTAGTCACGTGAACAGACTGCATTGTCATAAATCATAACCGAAAACTTTAATTTCAGTCGTTCCCACTTCCCACCTGCCACCTGGGAATTGAATCCACAGCATTCGAGTTGAAAGTCAAGCTCCAAGTAATTAGACTAGGGTAAGGGTCTGATTACACTAACCGAGCAGAAAGGCGAGACAGTGCACTCGGCCGAGCACATCCATAATAAACATACCGAGTGCTCGGCCGAGAGCACCATCTCGCCACTCAACTCGGTAGGTGTAATCAGGCCGTAGCAATGGAGAAGATTCTTTGGGATTTTAGTATAGTAGCCCCGGATAGGTTACTTATTTCGCTCTAGGTAGAGTTTTGATGAAGGGATTTCATCTTTTATGAATGTTTAATGCTTCAATTTTATGACAAATCATGGTGAGTACTCAACTCCTAACTCCTTGTTTAAAGAAACACGTGAGGGATGTACATTGTACGTAAACTGATATTCGTGGCTTATCACTTTACCCATAAGCTGGTTTCAGACTACGCTATAATACGCATATCATAGCACAAGAATATCGTGCACCATACATTGTTATGGACACGTTCACACTGTACACTATATTATGTATATTATTGGCCTGCTAAACGTTATGTATGGTGCGCGATATTCTTGTGCTATGAGCTATGCTATGCTATTATATTATAGCAGCATAAAGCTTTAGACCACGCGTAAAGTTGCAACGCGCGCAGTGTGCAAGCATAAAATTATTCCGTGCTAACAATAAGAAGCTTTATACTGCGGAAACAATAATGTGCTTGCGAGGATGCTCATACAAAAGACAAAAGACTGCTAGTTTAATCCCGGCCGGTTGGAGTACAATTGGAGATGTTATTGTCGGAAGCTATTGGCTTAACGAGCTTAGTTTAGTCCTCATGCGCTAACCCTGCTGGCTCATGGCTGCTAGGTCACGATGTATGTTTTCCGGTTTACCTTCAGTTTACAAAAACATCGGCGATGTAACAAGATAAAGTTAAAAGTGATAATATTTACTTTTGTATAGGCAGCTCATGACGCCCATCCCATACAAATCACAAAAAAGTTCCTTTTTCACGGCTGCCACTTTCACAGTGTACACTGCGGCATCATGCATACCCCCTAATGTATTACGAACTTTTTGTTACACTCTGTATAATTTGTTGCAAAAATACTTTGTCAATCTACAATTGTAGATGTTCCTCGCGATTAATGCCAAAAACTATACAGCTCTGTTTGCTAGTTCTTAGCAAACGAAGTTGAAAGTTAAACTTGAGCACTCGTCACAAAGCGCTCCTTGAGTCCCGACTCCGGACACGAGATCACCCAAATGAGCCATCCGAGCGGCTGAGCTTCTAGAACTTCGCAGAAAGAACAATAAAACGTTTAATATTCTCACCAGCGTGGAGCGCTCAAATTAAATATTTATTTTCACTGAAATGCCTTTCTTGAATACAAAACAGTGCGCTAAGTAACTATAAAATCTCAGCTATTCGAGCAAAACGCCGTTTCTAAGAAAATGCAACGATGTAATCGTATTATACAGTGTTGTAGCTAGTTTAGCAGTTATGGGACTGCACTGTAAAAATGCCGTTTCTTTCAACGTTCTTTTTGTATGTACCTCTATAATATATTTACGGTTTGTGTCTAAAAAGACTCTTTGTTTCACGCAGTATTTATGCTATCGATAAGGGGGTTAAAATCTAGTGTAATGAACTCGGCGAAAGTAAGATAATGCGTAATCATCCACCGTAAATTAAAAAAAAAATCTTAAAAAACAAGAAATACACGAGATTTCAGCTACCTTATCAATAAAAAAAATTAACATCTACAGACGCTACACGCGACAAGTCATGATATTAGCCAAACAATATTTTTTCTTCTCCGATACCTTATATGGATCTATTTATCATAGCAAGGCGCTATTGAAGAAGTAGTAGGTAAGTACTGAATTCTTCAATATTTTTCAAACTACCAACAAAGTACATATTTAACATACTTTACAGTATATTTGTTCGTCTCCACGGAAAGTAGTAAAAACACTGCATGATATATATTTTACTGCAAGAATGAGAACGACGAGATATTACAATTTCCTATTACTTATCAAGTTGAACTCTTGCTTATAATAATTAGTCATTATAAGCTTTATCATTGTTTAACTTACGCATTTGAGCTGCAGTCTAAGTCAACACAACACACTTTCTGTAAATTAGCTATTAGATTTTTATACGAAGGAAATGGCTTATAAAAATATCACTTTACTGCTAATATTATCTTACATTGTGGTTAGCTCTGGTTTAACAGAGCAAGGTGAGTTTTTAAAGTGTTGGTAACGTGTTTAGATGTATAAAGAGGTAAAATATTTTTTAAACAATTTACGTTTTGTATATCTAAAGTCTACTAATAAAATGATTTCTTTTTGTTTGATGCATTGGAAAATTAGTATGATTAAATTAAGCCTTGTCAGGATTAGACTAGATAAGGATAAACATTCTATAAATTTTAAGGTAAGAAAGATTTTAAGTAGTAATTGTGGTAAATACGTATCAATTATTATTTCAGATGAGCTTTCACAGATACTGACCAACATAATTTACGGAAGCCACCCACAAAGAGATTATGACAGAGATTTGGATATTATGATCGATAACAATGAGGTCAGTAAACAAAATATAAACAAGTAAAGTATGGGTAAAAACCCATACTTTTACCATAGGTTTTAATAAGATTGGTTTTGAATATGCGCAAATTTTGAATTGTGTTAAAACTGGAACTAAAAATTATGAAAGACTTGTTAAAAAAAATTACAATAAATAATAATTGAAGACTTAAGTGGATGAAGTGGATAACTAGAATTTATCATTTCATTTCATTAGAATTTATAAAGCCTAAGGCAATTCCTCATTCTTTCTGTTTGATTTTAGCACAAGGAATATACTCGTTCGGATCAAAAAGTAAAAGTCCAGCTGTTTTACGAATGCTTATGTCCGGATTGCATACGTTTTGATACTAATGATTTAAAAAAAGCCGTAATAGAACTGGGAAAATATTTGGACATATCCACTTATCCTTATGGCAACGCCAAGGTAACTGTTTTGTTTTCAATAATATTTTATTATAATCATGCTTAGATATCGTCAGGGCCCTCGCTACCATGTGTGCAATGCACACGGGCGCCATCCCCTAGGGGCGCCAAATCGCCATCTTTAGGGGCGCCAAAACCAAGGACCCAAAAAATTTGCCTAAAGGGGCGCCAAAATCCTTTTTATGCACACAGGCGCCAGTAGCCCTTACGGGTGCCCTGGATGTCGTCCACAAGTTTTGGACCACAGCATTGCTCGTGCACAAATACGTAGCGAAAAACGTGTTTTCCGATATGAAATGTTTTTCCACTTCCATCTCAATCGGTTCGGTTCTCGTGATGACGTAAACAGGTTTTGCCCTAGGGACGCCCATTTAGAAGCTATATATTATACTATAGGTGGCCAAAACGTTTCCAAATAGCATTTCACACCTGATGCGTTATCAACCAGAGATGCTATGCGACGAATTTGTTTGCCTCACCTTGCCAAGCGCACTGATTCTATAATCTATTGGATCCTAACACATTCTTCGCAAAGCAGCTCAGGTGGCAGCGTAAAAATGGTTAATCTCAAAATTTCAGACGTTCAAAGACAATAACGGACGAATAACCTTTCAATGCCAGCACGGCCCGGCCGAGTGCTACGGCAACAAGCTGCACGCGTGCGTGCTGGACATCCTCACCAACACCACGCAGGCGCTGCTCTACAACTCCTGCATGATGAAGCCCGCGCAGGACGGCCGGGGCTCCGACGACCGAGCTGCGGAGAGAGTAAGATAGATGTTGCATAAAAAACTAAATTAGAGCTCTTTTCGATTAGCCATAGACGGACCGCAAGTTGCAGTCGGGACCAATTGCTCTAGATCGGTTGGGTTGAAATTTGCACCGACCACTCAGGAACTGCTCGATCGGTTCGTGTACTGCGGATATGAATTTAATTTGAAAACTGCAGATCGCCGTGCGGCGACCATATTGCAGTCGGTTTCAACTGCAAGATGCGGTTCGTCTATGGACGGCCAGTGTGCTGAGTAGCACGTTCTAGGCAGACTGATGATAAATGCTATAGACAGACAGCTTTGCATCATGATTCAACGTAGAGAGAAGCCTTAAGATATACTTTCAATAATATTTTAATGCCTTTCAGTGCGCTCAACGCATGCAGCTCGACCCAAAATCAATCAAGGCGTGTGCTAAGGGGAGTAAGGGTGTCCAATTACTGTACCACTATGGTAAAGAGAGCAGTAAGATAAACTATGATTATGTACCCTACATATTGGTGAACCAAAAAGTGTCCGACGAGGACAGCTTCATAAAGGACATCTGCAGTGCCTTCGCCAGCCCGCCACCGCAGTGCTTACAATACTGACTTCGCGACGGATTTTAGGCATATTACGAATATAATAATATTTCATGACAACATGATATTAATATAACACATATGTTATGTACTACTAATATTCCTACTGCGTGGAAAGATGCTGATATCATACTCATTCCGAACCCTTTCCTTATTTCCGACTTTCGCCCCATATCCATCCTGCCTTTTCTTTTAAAAGAATTTGAGCGCCTAATATATTTGCAGCTTAATAATTTCCTCCATAGTAATAACATCCTTAATCCTTTTCAGTCAGGCTTTCGCTCAGGCACAACCACGGCATTATTGAATATTTTGGAAGATATTCGCTCCAACATGGATAACCGTTGCCTTACAATACTCGCACTTTTATACTTCATACTACTTCTTTATATTCTAAATCTTTCGCTGTTTATGCTGCTACTCTTTGGAACAGTCTATGAAAATGATTCCTAGCTAGATCGATTTATCGCCCCCGAAACCCCCTATATACTAAATTTCAGGCGATTCCGAGATTCCAATTACATATATATATATATATATATATATATATATATATATATATATATATATATATATATATATATATATAGGGGGTTTCGGGGGCGATAAATCGATCTAGCTAGGAATCATTTTCAGAAAATGTCTTTTTATTCATGTTTTATCGATAATCGATATACTGACTGTTCCTGACATCTATTGGCGAATAATAATACTATTTTGTTAGCAACTAATTATTTTAACGACCAGCAGATGGCGTTATTAAGTAACACGAAGTCAATGAGTGTTTGCTATACCGAGCAAAGCTCGGTCATCCAGGTACTGTGCAATAAAGAGTTATAATATATTATTATTAATATTAAAATAAAATAAATATTTAAGGGGGCTCCTATACATAAAACACAATTTTTGCCTACTTTCGCTCTAAAACGGTATGGAACCCTTCGTGCGCGAGTATGGAACCCTTGGCCGACCAAGTGCGAGTCGAACTTAAGTTTTATTAGTTCTTTAATCAACGCCGAGGTCTCCAAACATGTATCTATAAGAAGTCACGAGTTCTGTTCGGCATCTTCGGAACCAGGATATACCACAATATTAGTGCGTTATCTTACATTTTAGTAGGATTTGCTTAGATTACTTCAGAAAAAGTTGAAACCACGCAAAATTTTGAGCAAGTCCCTCGATATTTATAGACTCTATCATCGAGTCTGCACTTTAGAACATGGCACGAGAAAGACAAATATAAAACTTCATATTTGGGGTAGATTTTAGTATGTAACGACGCATGTGGACGATGGTGCCCAATAAATCCAATCAGTCGCTGATTATTTCTCTAGTGCTCATTGCCAAGCCACTATAATAATTATAAAATAAAGAAAACTATTGATAAATTCACTGAATGTTGATTTAAATTACAAAATAAGTTGAAGGCTTGGCTTGAATGTGATCTGAAAACTTTTTACGATAGATATATTAGGCTATGCTATATTTTGCTTGGCTCCTTTTCACATTTAATGTTTTGGTGGGATTTCATTTCTTTTTTTTAAGGTTTATTTTCTTTTCAGGTCACGTTAAAACTTTTCTGTACTTAGCTTAGCACCCATTCTCTATCTCTAGGTATTTATTCTAGGTCGTAAAATTAATTGATAATAACAGGTAGGTACTTCTACAAAGTACAAATTCTATGACGATAGCCCAACAATTTTTGAACTTTCAGGAGGTTATTCGTGCACCGATGTTACTTTCGATTGAGTATTACGACCTATCCCGGATTTTTTAAAACCATAATAATTATACCCCGCAAACAAGCGATACCGCGATATAAAGGGAGTGCTACACCATCTATCGAGCGAGTACGGAGTGTACATCGTAATTCGCAGTTCTGATTTGATTTATATTTTAATCGAATTTAATTACCATAGTTACATTGTTAACTTTGTTAACACTATTTTTCCTTTTGTACGTAAAAGAATTATTATGAAGTCGAAACTTATTTTTAATGTTCTTGCAAAGCCACAAACATAAAAATCTTTTCTTTTATTTAATAAAGTTATATTATAATTTTCAGTTTTTAGGTTTCCTTGCCCAAAGGATGAAAACGGGAGCCTATTCCTAATGAGTCTGTCGCTGTCTGTCTGTCGTCCGTCCGTGTGCCACGAGGTTAGATCTGGAGAACCAGATATTTTAATTTTTTACAAATTATGTACTTTTGTTGTCGCTATAAAAGCTAATAGTCCAACTAAAATAAAATAAATGATTAATCGGGGGTCTTATACAACAAACACGTTTTTTTGCCCTTTTTTGCTCTATATCCATAATGGTAAAAGTAAGGTTTTCGAAAATTTCAGTAAATACTTAATTATATTTCAACTTTAATAATAAGTAATTAAAAGTACATAAACTTGTGATTTAAGGGGGGCTCCCATACAAATTTACGGTACGGAACCCTATGTACGCCAGTCCGACTCGCACTTGGCCCGTTTCATAATTTTTCCTTTCATTGTGGATAACGACCTACCTTGTTGCCAAATTTCAAGGTTCTAAGTCTGCTAGAAGTACCTTAGAATTTTGATGATCTGTCAGTCAGTAAGTGACAAAATGTAGTAACTTTGATCATCCGTAACTATTTATCGAAATGTTAAGTAATTTGGAGGTTAAGCTAGTTTTAATACTTGCCCCTAGTCACCGAAATTATAAATCCCTAGCTTTGTTAACATCGAAGATAAAGGGGGTGTGAAAAAGCCGCGAACCGCTTCGAGAAAAGTATGCTACGGCCGTGCCTTTGCTAAAAAGCTTGGCTGGAGCTGCACTGCCGTGCTCCCAGATAAACAATGGTATATAAAAACTCCTCATTTTTAAAGTCGGGTAAAAACAAAACGTGTTATTACAGTTTCTTACTATCAACTTAAAATGTCATTTCTAGTAATTAGGCATTAATGGCTTTGTACATCAATGACTTCTAACTTAAACCTATTTTACGTAGCTTTGTACTGCAGTGCAGGCAATGCCACGACGCAACAACGCACTTGTTCCATAATTATTAAATTAATTAACTATCATTATTATTAATAATATTTTAGGATATGGCTTATATAAATATAAATCTGCTATTAGTATTGTCCTACATTGTGATTAGTGCTGGCTTAACACAACAGGGTAAGTTTCCTGATTTGTTGCATACTGTTAATAATTTTGTTTCACATATTATATTCTCTTAATTAATAAAAGTTCAGAAGTTATTGTTATTTTGATATGGACTGATATCCTAGTAAAGTTCTTTATAACATTCCATGATTATAGCGTCTGTATACAAGGGTAGATGATGATCATGGGCGTACCGGGTACCCATCAGGAATTTGCTAGGGGGGCAGCATACCATGTTTCGAGAAGATGGTCGGTCTAGACTCTAGTATATCGAAATAAAAAAAAATTGAAAAGTCAAAAATAATAAAAGTATTAGTGTGACTAAAAATTGCACACACTTCATTTTGTGCAGAGGAGGTAACAATTTTTAATTCCCACTTGCCAGGAAACTTGACGTTTATTTTATCTTCTAGGGGGGGGGGGGGGGGGGGGCAGCTCCCCCCTCCCCCGTAGAAGATAAAATATACGTGCTAAATAAACTGCCCCTACCTGGGTACACCCATGGATATTTTTGTAACATAATATTATTAAAACATTTTTCGATACTTAAATAATTGATTTTTTACAGAGCAAAAAATTCAAGTCAACTTGTATTACGAGTGTCTGTGTCCTGGTTGTATACATTTCGATACTCATGCTTTAAAGGAAGCCATCATGAAGTTTGGAAACTACTTGGATATATCCACATATCCCTACGGAAACGCTAAGGTAACAGAGTGCACTAGAGTCTAGATGTGATCCTGAAAATAATTTGCGGAACAGAATATATATACTACTAGCTGTTTCCCGCAACTTCGTCCGCGTGAATGTATGTTATTAAAATCGAGATTTACAAAATTCACACAGAACAGAACACCCATCTACGACTATTTCACTATTTTATTTGGATCTACATTACACACGAAATTTTTAATGCACCACGAAAATGAACTATAATTATAAAAATTGTAACTGTACTAAGTATAGCTAAATTAATATTGGAATTTGTTGTGTTAGACTGTTGCCAATAATAATTATGACAAAAACGCTTGAAGGCACGGATTAATTTCCTGCTGTCCACGATCACCGTAGTATGCGACATCAGATTTACACTGTAGGTTGTCTAGCATTGTAGTTCTTTCGTCTTGGCAGAAAAAACTCTCCCAGAGAACATGATTCAAACATACTGCCTTCCATATTTTTTTTTTTTTTTTCCCATACAAAAACACAACTTTTGGCCTATTTTTTCTCTATAACGGTACGGAACCCTTCGTGCGTGATTCCGACTCGCACTTGGCCGATTTTATTGTAAACATGGTATCAAATTCGGGCAATCTATACAACAAAAAAAGAATTTTGAAAATCTGACCACAAACAGAAAAGTAAACATTAACTCCTCCTTTTTTTTAAGTCGGTTAAAAAAAAGTATCTAAGATGTTGACCAGGGATGTAAGGTATCATCATGCCAAATTTCATTGAAATCAGTCCAGCGGATTCAGAGATTAGCCTGTACAAACAGACAAACAGACAGAGAAACAAAAATTTCAAAAACAGTTAAAATGTATTCTACTACTATTCTAATATGCCCCTGACTCGTTTTTTCAAGTTTATTTTCAATGTAAAAAATTTTACCTCTACGATTTTATTATAAGTATAGATAGATTATATCAAAACTTGTTATACTGTACTAAAACTACTCTTCATACTTTCTGAGACCTAAAAGTTACAGCCCTGTTTTTATTTTCAGACGTTTGAAGACCACAGCGGGCAAATAATCTTTCAATGCCAGCACGGCCCGGCTGAGTGCTACGGCAACAAGCTGCACGCGTGCGCGCTGGACATCCTCACCAACACCACACAGGCGCTGCTCTACAACTCCTGCATGATGGAGCCCGCGCAGGACGGCCGGGGCTCCGATGATCGAGCTGCGGAGAGAGTAAGATAAATTTTATATAGAATAATCTCTAAAGCGTGCTGTGTAGCACTCTCTAGGCAGATTAATGATAAATGCTGTAGACAGACAAACAGACAGAAAGCTTCGCGTCATGACCCAACATGAAAAGATGCCTTTAATACAGTCTCAATAATATTCGAATATCTTTCAGTGCGCTCAACGCATGCAGCTCGATCCAGAACCAATCAAGGCGTGTGCTAAGGGAAGTAAGGGTGTTCAATTACTGTACCACTATGGTGAAGAGAGCAGTAAGATAAACTATAACTATGTACCCTACATATTGATGAACCAAAAAGTGTCTAACGAGGACAGCTTCATAAAGGACATCTGCAGTGCCTTCGCCAGCCCACCGCCGCAGTGCTTAAAATACTGACTTCGCGACGGTTATTGAAGCAATATACATTTCATTCATGAAATAGAATAATTGAATAAAAAAATAAACTGTTACTATTTTAATGAAAGTTTTCTTTCTCTTTGCCGACTTCACAATTAATATTATAATTCCATCCTCTAATTACCACCTTGATCATAACATCAAATTTAAGAGCATAATTTAGATCAAAGACATCCGTTTCCCTCAGAACAATTATAAAAGTGCCCAAATGTATGGAGTATTTATATAGATGGCGTAATAATTATGGTGACGATGATGATTAATAATATAATTTACTAGCATATGCTTAAAGTTCTCGATTCAACTCCGAGGTCCCCAGAAATGTATCTTTTTATTTATTTATTTAAATTGATACACCAACAACTTGTATGATGTATCCATAAAAAGTCCAGAGTTCTGTTCAGTACTTTCCGGGTCTGAAAGTAAATTCATTGCGAATTTGAATCAATTGTGCGGTTTAATCGTGACGATGATAGAGGCAACACCCAAACCACTTTCCTTACAAAGCTTAACCGCTCCAAAATTTCAGACGTTGAAAGACAACAACGGGCAAATAATGTTCGAGTGCCAGCACGGTCCGGCCGAGTGCTACGGCAACAAGCTGCACGCGTGCGCGCTGGACATCCTCACCAACACCACGCAGGCGCTGCTCTACAACTCCTGCATGATGGAGCCCGCGCAGGACGGCCGGGGCTCCGACGACCGAGCTGCGGAGAGAGTAACATAAATTCTAGAGTTAGATCGTGCTGTGCAGCACGCTCCTTCCCATGTATCTCAAAGTGGAGAGTGGCCTTTATAGATGATACAATTCAACAATTTTTCAGTGCGCCCATCGCATGCAGCTCGACCCAGAATCGATCAAGAGTTGTGCTAAAGGAAGTAAAGGTGTGGAATTACTGTACTACTACGGGGAGGAGAGCAAAAAGACAAATTATACATATCTACCCCACATATTGGCGAATCAAAAATTGTCTAACAAGGACAAATTCATAAAGGACATCTGCGGTGCCTTCGCCAGCCCGCCACCACAGTGCATACAATACTAACTTCCGCGACGAATATGAAAGCAATATGCATTCTATTCCATGACATATTTGATTTTAAATATAAATTGTGTTATTATGCAAGTTTTCTTTCATTAAGAGCGTCTTTAGAAGCGTCCGTGAACCGTGGCCTAGTGGGTACTTTTGGTTTGACCAAAAGAAATGCACCTGCACCCAGGGTTAGTTTACACACGGTACACGCGTCGTAAGGTAAAGGAAAATATCATGAATCCTCTGGGATGACTAGGACCATATACTGGTCTCCCGTACATGGTCCTAGACTCCTAGCCATCCCAGACGTATTGACCAATTCATTCCTCTGACCTAGGCCGACCATGTTGTGAAAATGCATTATATGCTTAGGCAACAATGCGTACATTTAAATTTAAAATAAACTATCCTAAGTATTTGAAGTTTCATCATCATCATATCAGCCTGGTTTTTTAAAATAAGGTAAAATCAGAACGTGAGACTACAGATTCTTACTATCAAGTTGAATTATCATTTATAGCAATTAGCCATTACTAGCTTCGTGCAACAATGATTTCTTGAACTTACATTTTACAAAGCTATGTCTCAAATACATTTGAACTGCAGTCTATGCTGTGACAACACACTTAAAAGATGGCTTATAAGAATATTTCTCTACTATTTATATTGTCATACATTGCGATTAGTAATTGTGGCTTGGCACAACATGGTGAGTCTTTAATTTACGTCATTTTTTGTACAGGCGATATAGAACAAGGTCTTGTCAGTGCAAGCCCATGTGGCACCCGTGTGCAAATATTACCCTAGCGCCCCTTGCAAGCGCGCGGTCAAAATCAAATGGGTACCAGTGCCGGTCCCAGTCAAACTTTCAGTTGGTGCGAAAACCAAAAGCGGCGCCCTTCTAAATAAAAAATAGAAGGGCGCCACTTTTGTTTCAGCCAATCGGCAAACGGCCAAGCATGAGTCGGACTCGCGCACGAAGGGTTAAAGCAAAGATAGGCAAAAAACTATTAATCTGAGAATTTCAAATGTCTAGCATAGAGATTATAATGAATGCCATCTAAGACCTGTCTATGACCAGAATAAATATGAGGTGAGCCCATAAATTTAATATTCCGCTACGTATATTAACTTTCTGGGTGAGCCGTAAGCCCGTCAATTACCAAAAAGTTAATACTTTTTACTTTTTTGAAGACCAGACCACTAGTCACAGTCGAAAAGACGTAGGCCATATTTTTCTATGGGCGCGTCGCAGAGATGTGAAGTAGAGTGTGCCGATTGACGCTGAAATGCAGTGCTTGGGTTTGGTCCTTGATTCTGAATGAATTTTTAATAACCCTCATTTTCGTCGATTGGCATTAAAACTAGAGAAGATGGCAATGGCCCTGAATTGCCTTCTGCCAAAATCTGTGGGCCCACCTGCAGATGGCTTTATACAGGGATTCTGCAGTCCTGTTTGGGCGGAATACATAAGCGCCCGGAATAGACAGCAGCTCAGAAGCCCGCAGCATGCGTTAGCGTTGCGGATACTACGCTGCTATCGAACCGTTAGCTGGCGAAGAGGCGTTGGCGCAGACAGGGTCCCCTCCGTGGGATCTGGAGGCTCGCGTGTTGTCGGAGGGTGTATCAACACACAGCCGAGTTTAAAAAGCGAGGAGAGCGGGTGCTACCAGACCTGGCAACCTGATGGTGCCACCAGGCGCATGCCATTACAATACGCACCTGGCAAGACCAGATGGCGTCCCCAAATTCCGGCCGCCGAACTGTGAAAGCGATCCTTCGATCGATTCAAGGGGCGCCCTTACCTTCGGCCATTACCTGGACCATATGGTCAGGAGGAAACCGTCGCCTAGGTGCCACCACAGCCTGAGAAAGACGATACAGCGCAGCATACGCTTATTGGACGCTCAGCTTGGGCTGAGCAACGGGCTGAGTTTTGCGCCGTCCTTGGATTAGACCTTACTACTTATTGGGAGGCAGTAGCTTATACCCTCTGCGAAACTGTTATGTCGCAAACGGAGGCTGCATAAAGAGAGCGAAAATACGCAGATCCCATGAGAACGAGGCACGGAGGGTGTAGGCTGCACGGCGCCCGGTGCGACCGCAAGGGCGCCGTCAAGAGTACATTTTGCTTGTGATCTTGTAGTTTAGCAGCGAAACCGCGCTTACGCGCGGATGCATGTAAATCCGGCCTGACGTGAGTTACGCGGCTCTCATTTTGGCGCCCATCTTGACGACAAATATAATCTTCATTTATGTGTTTTATTATTCATTTCACGTTGAAAAAAAGGTTATATTTATGTTGCTCGAGGCGCTCCTTGCTAGCTGTTGCTTTGCTGTAATTCGATAAATACACGAAGAGCTCCAGATGCTTCACAAAATGTATGCAAACTGGAGTTCTTTTAAAGTTGGCCATTAAAGCGCGGTGGCCGGCTAACGCGGGCGCGCGCCAAGTTGCGAGCCGCGCTCGGGCCGCTCGGCGCCCCTAGGACCGCGGCGCCCGTGTGCAACGCACACCCTGCACCTAAGGGAAAGACGCCCCTGTGTCAGTGTCTAATTCGTTAGAAAGGTTGCAAGACAAGGAAATCATGAGTATAACATACAATTTTACTTATTCACTGATATTATATTTTTAGATGAGCTTTCGCAGGTATTGACTGACTTGATTCATGGAAGCCACTTTCAGAGAGATTATGAGATGGATTTGTTTATGATTGATGATAAGGAGGTCAGTAAACAAATGAGGAAATAGGTTTTAAAATTTACTGTGGATTGGGGAATTGCACTTTTCAAATAGTAAACCAATAAATATTCATACTTGTTCTTGATTTTAGCTTGAAGAACATGCTCGATCAGATCAAAAAATTCAAGTCCAGCTATATTACGAATGTATGTGTCCTGGTTGCATGCATTTTGACACTAATGAATTTAAAGAAGCCGTCATAAAACTTGGAAACTATTTAGATATATCCACATATCCCTATGGAAAAGCTAAGGTAACGACGAATGTTAGCTATATCTGTTAGCTATATAATATTATTAACTAAGTATACTTACTCTTATTTTTGTATTTTAAAATTAAAGGTTGTCTGGCAGAAACTGCTGCTAGCAGTAAGACCGCCTATTTGTACATATTTTTCCTTTATTGTGTTTTTTAAGTTTAAGTTTAGTTTTATGTTGTACAAATAATGTATTTTCTATTCTATTATATTCTATATCATTATATTATTATTTTATATAATACGCTCTGGAAATATTAGTCAAGTGAGGTCAAATACTTTATTATATCCTTTCCAGGTCTAATTTAACCACTGCACTGTACTCAGAAACATTTAATTATGATTAAGCTTCAAGAAGTTTGACAGATAATTTATGGGGCTTATGTCAAAATTTTGAATTATGTTCCACTCTGAGCGCGGCAGTAAAAGTAACTTCATTGCGAATTTGAATCAATTGAGCGGTTTAATCGTGACTAGGGGCAACACAATCACACCACTTTCCTAACAAAGCTTAACCTCTCCAATATTTCAGACGTTTAAAGAAGACAACGGGCAAATAACGTTCGAATGCCAGCACGGTCCGGCCGAGTGCTACGGCAACACGCTGCACGCGTGCGCGCTGGACGTCCTCACCAACACCACGCAGGCGCTGCTCTACAACTCCTGCATGATGGAGCCCGCGCAGGACGGCCGGGGCTCCGACGACCGAGCTGCGGAGAGAGTAAGATAAATTCTAGAGTTAGATCGTACTGTGCAACACGCTCCTTCCCATGTATCTCAAAGTGGAGATTGGCCTTTATAGAATATGTACATATCTCAAAATGGAGAGATTGTTGACCTTGATAGATTCAATAATTTTTCAGTGCGCCCAACGCATGCAGCTCGACCCAGAACCGATCAAGAGTTGTGCTAAAGGAAGCAAAGGTGTCGAATTACTGTACTACTACGGGGAGGAGAGCAAAAAGACAAATTATACATATCTACCCCACATATTGGTGAATCAAAAATTGTCTAACAAGGACAAATTCATGAAGGACATCTGCGGTGCCTTCGCCAGCCCGCCACCACAGTGCATACAATACTAACTTCCGCGACGAATATGAAAGCAATATGTATTCTATTCCATGACATATTTATAAATATAATAAATATAAATTGTATTATTATGCAAGTTTTCTTTCATTAAGAGCGTCTTTAGAAGCGTCCGTGGACCGTGGCCTAGTGGATACTTTTGGTTTGACCAAAAGAAATGCACCTGCACCCAGGGTTAGTTTACACACGGTACACGCGTCGTAAGGTAAAGGAAAATATCATGAATCCTCTGGGATGACTAGGACCATATACTGGTCTCCCGTACATGGTCCTAGACTCCTAGCCATCCCAGACGTATTGACCAGTTCATTCCTCTGACCTAGGCTGACCATGTTGTGAAAATGCATTATATACTTAGGCAACAATGCGTACATTTAAATTTAAAATGAACTATCCCAAGTATTTGAAGTTTCATCATCATCATATCAGCCTATAGTCGTCCACTGCTGGACATAGGCCTCTCTCAATGAACGCCAAGATGACCGAAGACCGATTTGAAGTTTATATTGCATAAATTATCCAGAGACTACAACAGATGCAAAAGGCCTTAATTTTCTGTCTCTAAGACCAAGTAATAATAAAATTCCATTAAGTTGGCTCTGACCTATGTTTAAAAGCGTAAGCTTAATGAATTGTAAATGTATTCTGTACCACTTTAAAGGAATTGATTTAAGCGCCACCATAGGGCGGAGCATACAGAAGTCTCTTACAGCTTCAATTAACAGCCTTTCAGTTAAGCGACTGATTAAGCTTACACAAGATTAGAACACGGGTATTCGAGTTTTCACTGCGCCTGCTAAAGATAGGGACAACACTACAAAAAGCAATTTGAAGAGTAATTAAAAAAAAAATATTTATTATAACAGTTACGAGTAATATTACAAGGTTTCTAAGTTGCAATCGTCTCTTAGACTATATATTTTGTCCCTAGGCTCGTATCGTCACGTATTATATGAAACTTGTTAATAAATAGTCATTAATTGTTATGTTTTATCTTCTGTAGTTTCCTGGGAATACTTTACTTTTTAACAATGAGCAAGGCATTTTAATAATACCACGGAAATAGCCCAAAATTTTAGTTTATTAATATTAATAAGCCTTAAATCTATAGTAAGCCTTAAATCTATAGTCTAGAAAAAATATATTATTTTGAAATTCGATGTCTGGACGTCAGCGTGAGTTTATTTAGCCCTGTGTTTACAGTCTGGTGACCGCGAAGTAGTTTCGGTGCTCTGTGAGCTTCTATTTCGCTGCGGAGGCTGGGAGCCATGAATTTAGAAAAGCTATTACGAATATTGACAAATATTTTAACATACAACATAATGATAATGTACAAATTCTAAAGGTTATCTGGGATATTCTTCTCTTTGATTGTTTACTGTCTATTAGAGCTAACGTAAAATCTATCAGACATAGATAAGTGTCCTCCTCCTCTCATGACTCATCCTTCCTCTTATTCAGGAGAGGTCTAAGCTTCCGGAACCGAGAAAGGATGAGTATAATAGTAGTATAATAGTAGGAGTAGATAAAACTATCTTTAACTATTAAGCTAATATTTTTTACCTTATAAATGATATTCAAAGTAGTATAATAACACGCAATACGCAATACTCTTCCATTTACATATTTCATAAATATCTACCAACTGTTTTAAAAGGAAACCGCTTTTCCGATTTTTATGTGTCTAGAGATATTTCTCTGGAAAAAACGTTTAACTGTTTTATACTTACCAAAAAGATTTTCCAGAAAAATTTGTAAGATTTTCCAACAAATTTCAGAGGGTCTTTAGTTTTTTGTGTGTTGCGGGTAACATCTAGTTACAAATAAACGTATTGAAACAGTTGTTGAATGTGGCAAAAGTTTGGCGATGCCACGTCAAGCCCAAGTGTTGCAACTCGCAAACTTGCATTTATTAACGGCAGACTAATCTGTTTTAGAGTGATTTTAGTGTTCAGCTACTATGAAATTAGACTTGCAAAGTATAATTCCCACCGGTATTATTTTCATGTAAAATGAACATAAGACTTTCCTTATTAAAAAAATACATAATATTTATTCCTTTTTCTGGAATCATTGGCCCATATTTTAAATAACTTAAAGTTGAACCCATATTTCAAACATCTTGCTCTATCAAAAGTTTCAGGTCTTAAAGGTAGAGCCAATATTCGTGTCTTAAGAGCCCATATGACCCTAACTTGACTACATACTTTAACCTAGATCTCAAAATCTGTAAGGTCTAGAAAACTGATTTTTTGACACAAGTAACTTCAGCTCATAAATATTAAATGCTCAAGACGAAAACACGATTACTCAAAAAATGCTCGATAGTTTCTTTTTTACAAAAAACCTTGTTTTAGACACATTTTTGCTTGGATCTTCGAAGTTTGCTGTCTTTTCTTTAATATTTTTTAATATCTAAAAAGGTATTGATAAAACCTAAATTTGCTCAAAACACTTTTTTCATAATCATTATAGTTCGTCTTTTATTCAAGTAAAACTAACTCGGCGATGATTCCGCGCCGTCCTTTTTCACCTGGCATATGAAAGACGGGCGTGAGTGTGAAGAGAGAAGGACGATGTTTGATTTTTAGAGTCAGGTGAGCTCTTAACTCTACAAAGCCTAACTTTCCCAACTCTACAGCGTATGCTTTGACTTCTTCGTCATATGGATGGTGTTTCTTGGCATTGAATGGCTTTAACTTGGCTTGTGACATTAATACAACGTGTAATATAAATTAATGATATGTGATTATGTGATAATATCATTAATTATTTGGGTGTGTACAAGAATGTTTAGAATAGAATTCACTGCAAAAGTGTCAGCTCTGAAAGAGTTAATTTTTTGTATCGCTGTATAAGCACTTTTATGATGTTGAACCATTTCTAATATAATAACCGAAGTCAAAAACTCTTTCTGTACTGCTACTTTCACAATGAAATCTATATAACTGAAATAGGTATATTTGAGTTCCCTTAAGTTTTATCACTAATTTACGTTACGCGTTGTATAAAAATAATTCATGACTTGTATTTAATAGTAACTGACTTCATTATCTAGGGGCAATGGCCACATGTGACATGTATTATAATTGTTGATAAAACATTTATGCATAAAACTATATTCATATCATTAAAGACTGCCTACTTGCGCTCAGCTTTTTATCTTACATTTAGTTTCATTTTAACTGTAGTTAAGTAAGATAGTTTACTTTAGTTTAAGTTTAGTAAATACTAAATTTAAAATGGCACCGTCACGTATTATATTTTTTATTTATTTTTCTATGTTAGTATATAAAGTAAGTGGCGTTAAAGCATCTATGGGTAAGTTAAACTTCGTTATATTCTCTTGAATATTATTAATATTAAGTGTTGCACTATGCAATACAAAATTATCTACCGAATACAATTTTTCGGTTATTCGCTCTTTTTTCTACACCCTATCAAATGATTACAATTAGTTTATTTATTGTGAAAAGAAAAATAATATAATTATAATTTATAACTGTTTTTAGGATCTGGCCAACATAAGTTCAATGAAACTACTGGATTAGGTTATCATAATCATATTTCTTATAATAATGGAACATATCATAGAGAAAGAGTGGAGCTAAAATTGGTAAGTACTTGAATAACTCTATACCGACTGATGTTTAACAACTAAAGCTAAACTTTTAACCGACTTCCTGCAGGCGTAGCATGGTCACCATAGAAACGGTTTCTTTCTGCGGAAGAATAGACAAAGTGACGGTTAGACAATGGGAATCCGCCATTTTGTCGATAAAATCTGTCAGTATGTCAATTCTTTCCAATGTCTGCTGTTGTTATGCTAGCCCTGCTGAAGTTGAAACTAATCAAATTCACAAATTTCGGCTAATATTCATTAGCGACACCCAAAAAGTCATAGAGACCCAAACCCAAGCCACCTATTAATAACCAGATTTACTCTTTTCAAAGACTATAATGGCCAGTATCTGTGGTATTTTGACTGAAGTTTATCTGTTCACCAGCGCTTTTGATTGAATAGCACCAAAACAATATAACCAATCAACAACACTATTGAATGGAAACTCACCTATCACTCTAAAACCTCAAGAACCTAAATCACCTTAGAGTTAGACTATTAATCCATACTTACATACTAATATTATAAATGCGAAAGTGTGTCTGTCTGTCTATCTGTCTGTTACCTCTTCACGTCCAAACTACTAAACCGATTTTGCTGGGTATGAAGATACTTTGAATCCCGGGAAAGGACATTTTTTATCCCGGAAAAATGTACGGTTCCCGCGCGATAAACGAACTTTGTCGCGACGTAGTTACGGACGCCATGTAGTTTACTCATAATAATTATTATTATTCTTCTGATTTCAGCATGATAACAATACACAAAACAAGAAGCTTAAAGTCAGCGTGTACTATGAGACACTGTGTCCAGCTAGTGTTGAATTCTTCGCGGATACACTTAGGACTACTATGGATCGTCTGAGTTCCTATATTGATGTTCATTTAGTACCGTATGGACATATTGAGGTATGATATCGGCTTTATACCATAACATTAAAATGTTTTTAAAAGTTTCTGATATTAACATGACGTTAATATCAGAAACTTTTAATAACTACCTAATAGCCCAGAAGGAGTTTTTTCAAAAGGGCAAAATGCTGCAAAGCTTATATCTTTCTCAGCTACTTGAAAATAGGAGTATGGTGTCTCCTGATGAATATTGAATACTCACTTATAGGGGCTACAAAATTCATGCCAATATCATGGAAAGTGTGCCTGTCTGACTGTTAACTCTTCAAGCTATAGGCCCACCAAAAATGGCACCAACGACTGTTAAGGTTAATGCTCGAATTAGTATCACGTTACCCCTTTCGTTTTTTCATATGAATGAAAGAGAGGACATGCCATGTTAACGAGCAGTTTACACAAACAGATGTTGGTGAAATTGGGTCTTAACCCGTGAAGCGATTTTAATAACAGGTATGGAGATTCTCCAAGTCCCGGTTAAAGATATTATGCTTCACGAATTGCTGCTATGCTGCAAAACGAAATTGTTACCAATATGTAAAATCTGATTCGCAGAACTAATAGTGCATCAATTTCCAGGAGAGCACTATGCTCGGTCGTTCCTATTTCAAATGTCAACATGGCCCGGCAGAATGCTTCGGCAACATGATCCACGCCTGCGCAATCAACGTCAT
Source organism: Aricia agestis (assembly GCF_905147365.1). NCBI lineage: Eukaryota > Metazoa > Arthropoda > Insecta > Lepidoptera > Lycaenidae > Aricia > Aricia agestis. Next base: position 8,822,373 of record NC_056414.1, on the reverse strand, counting down.
AAGCGACAAGAAGAAAGCACTCAAATTCAATATATGCCTCATGAAGTATGGCAGAGACAACCGTGTTTGGGACTTCCAAACAGCTCTGCACCATGTAAGTATTGGGTCTGAAGTAAGCATTACCTAAAAACTCAAGTAACCAAAGCTCTTAGTGTTTTTCATCCTTTTAAGTACTTTGTAGGTTGGTTGATCTATTTACTTTATTTTCAATTAAAAGTGCTAGTAAATAAATGCAATCTTATGGCATTGATGAAATTGATGAAATGATACTTTAAATTGCCTTTGCACGAGTAGTTTTAAATATCCCGCAATGATCTTTTATTTCCTGTCTATCAAAAACTAGACCCCACATTATTATTCGATGCAGAACCCCTGCTCCATAGTGAGTTACACGTGCGAAAATCAACTGACCTGATTTGTATGAGCGCACTAATAGTTTATTAACCGAAATAACTCGTAATAACATCATAATGTCGTCTGATCCCGAAACGTTCCTTAGGGATAGCCGTTGTACCTACACTCTACAGCCAATATAGAGGCAACTCTAAGCTAGACGCTGTTGCAGCTTCACATTTTGGGGGCCTTTCGAGATAACTCGATAAAACGAGAAGTAGAGTAGTCTTCATATCTGCTTGGATTCTAAGCAAGCAGCTTGGTAAGTCATTTTGGCAGCCTTGGGGTTGGGCAAAATCTAAAGACGTCAGAGGTAGGCGCGCTTGCCAAACCGCGTAAATCCAGCATTACCAAGCAAACGCGGTGCTAATATGACAAATAACTGAGAAACATCCCATCATCAAAGTTCTCGTACTTCGAAAATTAAATTAATACGAAATAGTTTTGTAACTTGGAAGTTATATGAGCGAACTATCCAACAAAATTATGCCCCAAATAAAACCGTTTTGTATTCATGACGTCGCTCAGAGATGGGGAAATAGAGCGGAGGAATAAGGAAGTATCTATTTAAGGATAATTTAGTAAGTTTTCGGGAATCGACGACGCATATTATTATTTCATCTCCAAAATGGCGGAGGGATATTATTGGATTTATAATTCATAGTAAGTTTTATACGTCTTATACATACTTTTAACAGCAAATAAGGATTCTTGCCGAAGATGTGTAATCCTGCCGAAATATAGAGCATGGTGATAATGCTTCCATATAAGTGTGATATAGGAATGTCTGCGTATGAAAACAGAAAATCAGTCAAAGATATTATGACGGATATTTAAAACAATAAAATCTTTTTTAAGTAATATAAGCCCATACAGTATACAGTGTAGCTTGCTTTTCATCATCATGTTGACTGGAATCAACTACTGTAAAATTTTTACTTACATCAGCTATTTTCTTTTCAGTGCGGCAGAATCCATGCAGTCTACGTGCCTGAAGTAATCGAATGCTTCCAGAACATAAGAAGTGACAACTTACTATCGAAGTATGGCGAAGAAACCTACAACTTCTTCAACAGAATTACAGAGGCAAAGCAGAGATACGTACCTTATGTGGTATTTGAGAACTACGGCGCGAATACCACCGAAGATAGAACTAGTAACTTTTTACAACAAGTTTGTAATACAATAGTGCCAAAGCCAAATCCTTGCTATCATCGCTAGTCGCAATAACTTTCACCAAAGACTGTACCAGGTTCTTATAATTATAAAATAGTACTAATGGGGAGGGAAGGGGGGAGTTGAATTAAATATTAGTAAATCTCGAGACATCCTAAAAAAAATCCTTGAGATCCTTCCAGAGACCTTCAAGAATTGGGCCAATGAGTAGCAAGCATTAACGCTTAGAAATTAACTTAAAAAAATCAGTTTGTCTTTGTAAGTCATCTCTTATAATAATATTACGTTGAATCCTTGTGTGAACGGTAATACTTTTAAAATAAGAAATTTAATTTAAATATATTTTGTTTCTTAATGATCTTCCTTAGTAACTCTGTAGTTAAATAACCGCAACTCGCCAGTCTTTATTCCTGGGTTGATTAACGGCTGTTCCCAATATTTGCTCTATCTCTGGTTTTGCCCTACTAGAGATAGGAATAGCTCAGAATTGACATAAAATATATGTCTCTAATGTCTAATGTGAGTTATTCCTATCTCTAGTAGGGCCAAACCAGAGATAGATCAAATATTGGGAACCGCCGTAAGAGCTGGCGCGCACTACGACTTTTTGTCGCGCGATTATTTTACCGACCTATAAAAATTCAAATAAAACGCCACTTTATGACATAAGCTATAGGTTTCATTAATCGCGCGACAAAAAGTCGTAGTGCGCGCCAGCTCTAAGACCGCAACGCGACGCATAGATGAATTTCTAAATTTGTATGGATTTGACAGATTTCAATTGCGTCAGTCGTCGGACGTCTTGCGAATCTGTCAAATCCATACTAATTTAGAAATGCACCTACGCGTCGCGTTGAGGTCTGAATCAACCCCTCTTTCAGAACCACGTTACAACACTGACAATGCAAATTCCAAAGTTTAGAGAACTATCCTAGCTCTATCCCTCAAGAACCGCGGGCCAGTCCCCGACTCCCCGGGACAGTGTCGGGGAATCCCCGCGGTACACGTGTCTGTTCCCACAAGCTATCGAACTTCCTCCTGCTAAGGTCGATACTCCACAACACAATGTGATTATGGCAATCGTTTTGACATTTTGCTTGTTGCCTATTCATTTGGGTACGGAAAATAATTGTAATTTGTAGATAAATAGAGTTTGTGCGTTCTAAGATGCAATGGGTGACAGTTTTCATGTTCCTTGCTACGGGTTTTTTTTTACAAGAAAACAAAAAAAATCAAAATGTAATAAATTATATTCCATCTACTAAAACAAATGTTTCCTATAATAATTGTAAATGAATAAAAATGAAAAGATGCTAAATGCTAACTTATTAATAAAAATTATAAATATTAACTGTGAAATAGGCGTATAAAATTATTGTTACGAAAACATTTGAAAAATGTCATATGCATGAAATGTCAATAGAGATTGACTCTGTTGAATCGAAATCAAATCGATAAAAAAGGGCAGCCATCTTAAATCGCCGGCACCACTGAAATGTCAGTACCTACGAAATCGATAATTTCGATTGCAATTCCTTTACGATATGATTCGATATTTTTAAACTATCGATTAACTTTTGTTAGGTAACTTCCCTACTATTGTCAATTATAATGTGTCACGCATATTATCATAAAACGCACAAACTATAGTAATGTATATTTGGGGTGATAGGGCAAAAGAAAAGTCTTCTTTACACAATCACACCACTAATTTTATTAAACGTGTTCAGTATTCCGTGCAACAGTTCTAAATTGGTACATTACAATTCACAAAAGTCCACAAAAATTATTAACCTACTTGTCACACACTAATCACTTTCAAAATCTGTAACGACTGTCTATGTGTATCATTATTATTGTTGTGTCACGCCAAGCCAAGACGTGACGCCAAGCGTGGCAGTATTGCCAACATAATATTTGCAGATGGCCAACATTAAACAAATTATCTAGTGTTGCTATCTATAATTAATCTATACATTATAAAACTTAAACTACAGTTGCGACAGAGTCGCCACATATATTTTGTTAAGTGTGGATTTAACATTTTTAAATATTTTGCGTTTGCCCGATTTTGCTATTATAATGTCAGCAGTACTTTTTTTACGTCCGTGGTCAGCAGGCGTTCAACATTTCAGTCTTACTACAAAAGATTTAAACACCCGTTGAACAGTTGATTGGAGAAAAATTCAGTACAGAATGGTCTCAAAACAACTAACTGTTCAACAGAATATGTTTAATATTTTGTGGTAAGACCGTAATATAGTAAACGAGAGTTAAATGTTAATTTATATTCCGACAAAAAATTTTGAGCAATGACTACAAAATAAAATTTTACTACTAACAACCCCAAAAAGAGCAACGAGTCTTTTTGGAAATTTTGGATTACCGTGTTATAAAATTTGAGTAGATACCACTCATACCAGCTAGCTACCTTTTTAACCAATAATAGTGACTCAAAACTAAGATCAAGTTTAATATACTTGCAGTAAATAATTCTAAACTTAAACTGTGCTCGTAACTGAGGGATCCGTATTCTAAAAGTAAAAAGTCCTCCATAAAACGTGCATACAATTTGCAAGGAATCTGTGAATGATGAATCACGGAGCAAACATTTAAAATATCCGACGCCCATGACTAACTGACCACGGACCTTATTGGTCATAATTATTATAAATTTATAAAGAACTTTCGAGCAAACGAGTTGTATTCTTATAAGTTTGCTGTTACTTTGTAGTAAAAGTTTTAGGGTAAGAATTTCTGGGAATTCTCGGTTAATACAATCCGGGATTTTAAAATTACCGGGATTTTTAAGATGTTTAATCCGAAATCCCGGTAATATAGACTGTACCAAAAACCCGGATGTAAAAAATGAAGTTATAAAAAATTATTGTATCTCTGTTATCCTTCTCTATTTGTATGTTCTGGACTCTAGAATGATCTCATTTTCAATGAAAAAAATCTGAAATCAATATTTAACTTAACGGCATTAAAACTAATCTAAGTCTTTACCCGTGACTCATTACTGCATACAAAATTTCACCAAAATCGGTTCAGAAGTTCAAGCGTGAAGAGGGAACAGACAAAAGACAGACGCACTTTCGCATTCCTAATATTAATATGGATTTTATAAGTATACAATACCTTTTTCACTCCATGACATATTCATAACATATCGGATTCACTTGGGAATGTCAATAAAGTCTCTCATTGAATATTATTCTCGCTGTAATTACCGGCCGCGGCAGGACTCGACTCTCAACACCCCCGAGTCCAATTATTTCAACTCGGTCCAGACTCCAGACAGACTGACACAAGAGATTGCATAATTCGCTCTGCATTACCAGATTCCACTGATAAAATGTCAGAAGGTATGTATGTAAATGAACGATTATCTAAGATAAGATTTGGGGAATGCCAAAATGGACTATTTTTAGTATTTATATTGATTGCGAAGTAATTTTAAAGGCATGGATACTGGATAGTCATGTTATATAATGCTATTCAAATAAAAAAATCGAAACTTGCCTTAATTAACTCTATCGTCATTCGTCATATGGTTATTATAACGAGGCATACCGTATTCAATTAGCAGCATTAGAGCGACCGCAGACTTACAATTTCAAGTTGGCCGACTATCGTACAACTAAATTGCTAGTTTCACAATTTAATTGGACAACTTTTTAATTTGTGGGTAATCGGAAAGGAATCGCGGTTCTTATACGATCGGTGTCCAATTATTTAGTTGTACAATTTAGTTGGATGCAATGTGCGAGCTCTCATATGTCGCTATAGCTAAATTGGTATACTATGCGATTTAGTTGGCCAACTTGAAATTGTAAGTCTGCGGTCGCTCTTACAGCTCATAATATTATACTGAGCTTTGTTCACATTCGGATCAAAATTATTTAGAACAGAGTAAAACCACTTGCTAAGTATGTATTTGCTAGACTATTTGCTAGTAAGTGGATTAATAAGCGGTTTCCCACGGTAAAAGTATTAGAACCAAAATATGCAAGATAAGGGCTATAAATTAATTAGTAGGTATAAAACATATTGTAAATTAAATAAAATAAAAATACAAAAAATAAAAAGATTTAATGATAGTCGAGCTACCACCGGCTCTTAGACTATTACAATGAATTCAATAAAACGTAAGATCTCTTACACTATTCCAGGGTATGCCAACCATTCACGAGAGCTGTGAACTCGAGGAATTGTTAATTAATATCAAAACATTCCCGTTGTTAGCAGAATGTTAATTTCCGAGAACGTTAGCGCGGCGGCCATGCAGAATCAAATGCGTTTCCGCACGCACCACGCCATGCGGATGCATTCTAATTTTCACGACGGCTTTGACGTGGGTACCGCATTCGTTTAAACAAACTATTTACACACACACGTGTTGTATAAAGTCTGGAAAAGCTTCGTTTCTGTATTATAAGCTAGGTCCTAGGAATAATGAATTCTACGTAATAGCACAGAATACATAATATTAGTACAAGGTAATATAGTAAGTCAAAAATATAAAGACGAACATATAACCTCCTTTTTGGAAGTCGGTTAAAAATGGCTCCACGACGAATCATCATCATCGAAATGTACACTTAGGCCTGCAAATGCACACGTATGTTAAGTTGTGAAACTCAGGTTCACTCATATAACTTTCGTCGCCCTGGCTAACTACGTTCGCGTTATCATGAATTGTCATGTAAAGCAATATTACAGATGTATAAGAGTTATCGTTCTTTACTGTATTCTATTACGATCTGATTGTAAGTAAGCGCTGATTCATCAAGCCCCATACGGTCACCGGTGACCGAGACACAGTAGAAATTCTATTGTGTCTCGTTTTACCACGATTAACGGGTTAATCAAATACAGAAATCTCTATCTGCATCTGTAACTTAAATCTGTATCTGATTCTAAAGTATTATACGTACAGCAACTCAGAATTATTTGCAACATTCGCATTCGATGAGAAATCGACCAACCCTTGCCCGTATTGTATGATCGGATTTGCGTCTGCGATGCACTTTAATTGCAATTATAGAGCTCTCACTAATATTACAATTAGGCGACTATGTAACTGATCCGACAGATGTTGTTTTGCCATAATATGTTGTGACTTGCGGAAATATGCTTGAGAGCCTCAAAGGAAGCACACAAAATTCCAAGAAAATCGATCCGTTTCGGAGAAGTTTGACAACAAACACCATTACACGAGAATTTTATAGTATATTAGATACTTGACGCCCGCAACTCCGTTGCGCCAAAATACGTTTATCGGAACCGTACATTTTTCGGGGATAAAAAGTATCCTATGTCCTTTCCCGGGACTCAAAGTATCTACATAATTTTCGGCAAAATTAGTTTAGCGGTTCGGGCGTGAACTAAAGGCAATAGAGAGACATACAGACAGACGGTCAGCACAGACACACTTTTATTTTTAAAACTATGGTTCTTCTCGTAACCACGGCATCAACTATTGCGATAAATGACGTTTCATTAAAAAAAAAAATGCAAACGAGAAACCGAGAGCGAAGTAATCGAGGCTGCGGCGCACGGCCAAGGTCTCTGCGCCATTATGTAAATAATAGCTCACGTCCAGCACATGCTAATCGCGCTAATGCGACCACTGACAACGGACACAAGGTTACAGCACACATTATATACAGTACACCAGCTCCATAATAGACGCTCGAGCCTGCCGCGGCCGCAGTCACGTGAATTCAGAAAACATGAAGTAGCAAATGCACACTGCACTAATTTGCTACTTCATGTTTTCTGAAACGAGTGGCATACACGAACTTCGTCGTTTTGCTTTTAACCCCCGATGAAAAAAGACGGGTGTTATAAGTTTCGCGTGTCTGTCTGTGTTCTTTTATGTTATTCTTGGAATCGCAGCCCGTATGAGCCGATTTTGATCTAGTCTTTTCGGTTCAGCAAGACCGCAACTTTCCGCGGTTGATGGGTTCAATATATTTTACGTTACCATTCCTGATATTTATTTGAGTTTTCTCGGGCGCAGGGGTGGCACCATTTTCAATTTTTTTTTTTAAATTAATGTAAAACTAACAGCTAAAATTAAAAAATTACACATACTTACTTTGTTGACGAGTTAAAAGACAGGCAAGTATTGCAGAGCTATTATACTGTATGAAATGTATGCTGTGGTCACTAGTTATAGTGTAACTGTTACATTTTAAATACTCGTAGTACTGATGTGTCACACTGTAAGTTGTAACACATCTATACTTCTAGACTAATTTATTCAGCAGGTTACTATGCTCTATGAGCTATCTTAATATTGACAGTATCTCAGGTGTGCACAGGGCACAGGCAATACCACGGCACACCACGGCCAGCATCTAGCACCGCCATAAAAAATATGCACCATTATTTCAGACACAGCCTGATAAAAATACACTGGAATAATATTTTTATCTAGCTCTGCATAAATATTTTTCCAACGGCCACGTCAAAATATCTTTCTATAATTTTCATATTTTCCACGTTAATATCTGCCTCGTAGAAGTAATGAGATTTTTATGAAAATGGGGTAGAGCAAAAAGCATGTTCTATTTGACCAACTATTCATGAAGTAATGTAATATTTTATGGACGGCATGCAGTAGAACATTTAACACGCTGAAACTGAATTCATCGAAATTCTTGGACTAAATTAAATTTTTACTTTGAAGATTTAGTCGAAGACAAAGCTTGTTATAGTCTCATGGGCTGCTGCTGGCTGGGACCAAGTTGGAGTTTCTTGCCATAACTATAACATACAAAGTCCTAACCTAACCAGGAAGAGGTATAAAAAACATGACAGCAATCATGAGGATAATCATAGACCATAGCGAAAAGAACATGCCATGACTGCAGTTTAGGGCGTAGCCAGAAAAAAGTAGCCAGTTTTAGAAGTAGAATTCTTGAACCTATGGATTAGGGACTGCAGCCGTAGATTTTTATAGCTCATAATATACAATGAACTCCGTTGCGCCAAAATTCGTCTTTCGCGCGGGAACCGTAAGTTTTCGGGATAAAAGTACCATATTATGTCCTTTCCCGCCTTCCCCCTTTTGAATCCCGCTCTAAGTAAGTATAGCTCCAATCTCCATACCTTTCAGCAAAATCGGTTCTGGGGCTTGGCCGTAAAAAAATAACAGACAGACAGACAGACACACTTTCGCATAATTATAAAAAAAAATGTATGGAGGTATGGATTTACGTCTTTGTTTCTAATCGTACGTGTTCAGTAGTTTCAATTGTTTTCCGCGTTTATATCAATGGCGTAATTAATGTTTTGTCTCATTCTAATTAGAAACAATGACAATTACAATGCAACAATGTAACGGAAAAGAGGTATTACTGGAAAACACGTTTATCGCTGAAATAGGTTACGAGTTAGGCTTAGGAGTTACGACTCACCAATCAACATTCAATCAATTCCTAAAAACTTAAGCTATCTAAACTAAACCTAATGGCCGACTTACATTATTCCAATCCAGTAATCCAATCCAGCCCTAGTATAATGTAAACGGGACTAGAATGCATTTCAGTGCATTCCAGTACCTGCAATTATTTCAAAAGCAATCCAGCATTACAATTATGGATTACTGGATTGGAATAATGAATACCGGTCATTATGTTACTTAAATTGTAACATACAACACCGTCACTACAAGTCTTTAATCTTTATCTAACAAGTATTTTGGATAGTCTGCACATGTCAGTCAAAGACATACCTTTTTAGGGTTCCATACCCAAAGGGTAAAAACGGAACCCTAGACTTCGTTGTCTGTCCGTCTGTCTGTATGTCAAGAACCGCTATAGCTAGATTTCTAAAATTTTCACAGATTGTGTATATCTGCTGCCACTACAACAATAAATACTGAAAACAAAATAAAATTAATGGGGGGCTCCCATACAACAAACGTGATTTTTCGGCCTTTTTTGCTCCTCGTGCGCGAATCCGACTCGCACTTGGCCGATTTTCTTATTTATCCGCTGTGTATGTTTATTAATATAAAGTTTTATAAATAAATGCAAATAAGTAAATACATTTCTATTAAACTACAATTAACAATATTTATGATTAATAATTAAGTTGTAAAACATAAACAAGCTGTAAAGCAGTGGCTTTTATGGTTTCTATACAAAACAAAATAAAACGCCTCCGAAAATGTTCACGTTTATAGGAAAGGAAATTGAAAAGGAAATAAAAGAATGGAAATAAAACGATCGATTGAATTGTTTAAGTCAGGCCTTTCCTTGTCTTTTCCTTGGGATTTTATCATGACTTTTTTTTATGGTTTTCTTATTTTTATACGGTTAAATGGTGCAAGAGGAGCATTTTTTCTGCTTCAATAGTTTACTTCTTGATATTCAACTTTACAAAGAGAAAATGATATCGACTACCGTCTTCCATGTTTATGAATACGACGGCTGGTATTATCCATACTAATATTATAAATGCGAAAGTGCGTCTGTCTAGAAAAGCTTAATAAAAACCGCTGAACCGATTATGTAGGTGTGAAAATACTTGGTCCCCCGGGAAGGAGATTTATTCCGGAAAAAAGTTCGGTACCCGCGCGACAAACGAATTTTGAGAAAAGCGGAATTGCAGGCGCTATCTACTAAATTTATAACAAAAGAGGCTTGAAATCAAAAAAATTAACGGACAGCGTATAGCAAATACCGACACTTCTTCTTCTTCTACTCTCTTCATTATATCTTCTAGAACTGGAATGACCTAGTCTCGGGTAAAATTATAGGCCTCGAGTGCCTCCACTAATGACGAGTTCGAGTACAAATGGGCGCTATAAATATTTAATTAATATGGAGGCCGATCAGCTTATCGCAGTTTATGGAACGTGCTATTTATACACGTACAGTCGGCTTACATTTCGATCTTATTGCTAACGATATAAAGTCCAAAAGTATTAGAGGCTGTCGACTGTACACATTCCTGCTCGTTGTGATGATGAACATGCTTATGTTTTGTTTTGTTTAGTTTTGTTTGAAAAATTTGTGTTTGCTAGAGTTTAGTCAATGAGATGTTGGATGCGTTAGCCGCTATAATACCCTGGTCTCTTATACCGAAGCAGGTAGAAGAGATCTATTAAGCGCGGTTAGCGACTATCGGCTATAACTCAACCAACCTCACGCGGTCCGCGAAGGACGAAATACTCAACTCGGTTTAGATAAGTGGCTAAAAGCAAAAAGAATATACCTATCTATATAAGTATATATATAAAACTCAAAGGTGATCTATCAACGCACAGCTCAAACTACTGGACTGATCGGGCTGAAATTTGGCATGCAGGTAGATGATATGACGTAGGCATCCGCTAAGAAAGGATTTTGATCAATTCCACCTCCAAGGGGTTAAAATAGGGGATAAAAGTTTGTATATAATAATACTTCTTAACGCGAGCGAAGCCGCGGGCAAAAGTTCGTATTATATAATATTATAATCACTACGTTGCTAAAAGTAAGGGACAGTCACAGGGGTACTAGCTACTAAACGTTTTTTTAAAAGCAACTCGCAAAAGCCCTACTTATGTAGATTTGTGGTACCTACTCTATGTTTTTTCAACTTTTTGATAATCGTAGCTACTTATAATCTAATGCTCTTTGATATCAGTTAAAGCTTAAAGCTTGATAGTAAAATTAAGAGGAATATGTTTATTAGTCGTAACTCAGCAATTGGCAACTTCACGTTGTAATTAAGCAAGCATCCGCAATATCCGTGTAACTGTAGTCAGTTCCTACCGGTGATGTATGTAATTTATACAGTTTTACATGTAGGCACTATCTGCATAGACCTACGCATTTATTTCAACTTTCCTAACAGAAAAGACAGGTCGAGCAACCTGAAAATCCTGTTGCCTGCGTCTACACTGGTAGACGAGAAATGTGGAGCGAAAATAATATTAATTTTCTCAACTTCACGTCGTAGACGCTATTTCAAACGATCATTCGCGTGTTTCCTACGAACACTTTATACGGAGCATGTACTTTTTATCGTTTTATTTTGTTTGAACACGATGGAGTATTTGTATTTAGCTAAAGCTCATGGTAGAGTTCCCTGCCTAGCATGCGCCAACGAGATATCTCACTGTTATTCATGTTTTCTCGATGTTTGATGGTTTGTCTCTTTATCTCTATTGACCCTAGCACGACAATAATTTTTTCTCGCTTAGATCTATCATCGAAATAATACATTTTTATAGAGTTTTGTCGAGACTCGAGATAATGTCGAGATTTTGACATTATGAGACGAGTAGTTTTTAATTATCTCGAGAGTGAGATACCTCGTCGGCGTATGCTAGACAGCAGAGTAGAACTTGCATGTGAGACGTTTTTGTTGAATTTAGTTGTTCAACAGACTATCATAAATCGTTTCCGCCGCCATGTTGGCTCAGTTTACTCCAAATCCTGTCAAGAACAGCTCTACTATGGAATTAACTTCTCCGACGACTCTTATTTTCGTTACAAGCCAATTTAGCGACCTATGGCTGACCTTTTCCATTAACTGTACAATAACGTTCATTTCAAATTATAAGGCGAATATGTGACGAGTCTTTGTGGTGACATCACACTTGATCCTTGAATCATTCTTGAGCCTGCATCTACACAATACCAGCCTATTGTACGTCGCGGGCGCTCGTAAAACGGACTTATGGCCCCAGTTTATATCCCCAAAACGTAATCTATCCCTATTGATTCATCTCGGCCCGGGATTAAACCTCTATTTTCAATCTGACCCTTGTTTATATAGCAATAAAAACTACTCAATC